>NC_059478.1:26601250-27805625 GCF_018139145.2 Gymnogyps californianus | reverse complement strand
GGGAATGTGTCTACAGCTACCAAATTTCTCTCAGTTTGTACTCAGTCTGCTAATCATATCACCGTAGTGGTAATCTCTGACACAGGTTGTGGTTTCTTTGTTTATTTGGTTGGGTTTTTTTGCTATCCCCATTTGGTAATGTCTGTATCTAGAATAGGAAGAGTTTCAGCTAAAATTCATCTCCCAAAGAAGAATGAAACATTTTAATCCCAGAGACTAAAGCCAAAATCTCCTTTGTTTCAATGCAATGATGGTCAGTTTTTGTTTGTACCTGACACTTTTAAGCTGCTCTTCTCCATTACATTCAGACACCTGTTTGAAGCACTGTAGACAAATTAGTGTATGGTTCACTATCATATCACTAGATAAGTACCCCTTTAGTTAACTCTTTCAGTTTCTCAAATGTTGTATTAATATTTGCATCCTGTGACTTGGGGTATCTGTGTGCAGTAGCATTTGCAGGTTGCTGCTCTAAACATCTAAATCAGGCACAAGTTTGGTTTTTTTTCCTGTAGTTTGCTGTTCTGAGAAATCTTTGTACTGCTGTTTTTTGTTTGGAGCAGACATGTTAGTTATGACCTCCACTTTGCAGTGATCTACTGTACACCTTATCTTTTCTTCCAGGTGTTTTATTGCTATTACAGGCAACTTGCGTTGTTGCTTTCTTAGTTTTAGCTCAGCAGCTCTGTCTCTTTCCACAGCTCTTTAGGGCCTTTAGTCAAACTCCTCTCTTTTACCTTGGATCAAAATATTATCCATCAAAGCTTTAGTATCCTCTCTACCATCAAAACATGGTTGTATTTTCCTGGGACATGCCTAGGGGGCTGAACACAACTCAAATATCCCTCTGAGGAAATAGTGTCTCCTAAAATAGTTTTTTGAAGATGTACAGCCATGTTCTGTATTTTTCTAGGGGCATCTGCCAGCACCCTGCTGATGAATCAGAGCCATCTCTTCAAAGAATTTACCCCTTGTCAGTGGAGGAAAATATTCCCTTTATATAATACACACATTTTTTCTTGGTCTGAGTGTACAAGAGAGGTTCAGTATGGATTCTTGTCTCACTCTCTTGCATCTTCTTTCTGCTTCTACTTTCTGTGATTCTTACAGCTGTGATGTTATCGAATTCCTCTTTTAGTATCATCTGCACTGGGGAGAGAGGCTTTTTAAAATTTATTTTAAGTAGCATTAATCAGGGAGTGGCTGACATGTTCAGTGCTGTGTTGAGAGTTTCCCTGCGTCTGAGAGACATGTTTAAGCTCCTCCTCAGTAATTGTGGTTTCGTGTTTCTCCTCCCCTTCTCTGTCTTTCAGTGAGACACGGAGTCTGGGATTCTTTTTACCCACTTACGAAAAATTCCCCCTTCGCTTCTGCTCCTCCCCCAAGTGCTTCTATAAACTGGGTCAGAGTCAAGGTCACTGACAAGTCTGCTTCAGTCAATGGTTGCATTTGAACTGATGAGCGCTGAGGAGAATGAGCTCCTGCGCAATACAGCAGTCAATTCCAGCTGGCTCTTGCCAGAGCTTCTTAGAGATGGGGCTTCTCACAGGATGTAAGTGGAAATGCCTGGAATGAGCCGATCCATTTTATTTTTCCTACTTCAGACAGCATTGGGAACATGCCCTTTGTTAATGTAGCTCAATTTTCCGCCTGGGATTGCATTTGCCTTTTAAGACACAGGGGCAAAGTCACTGCCAGGGCTTTTTTATTTAATACAAAAGAGCCCTTAGTATTCAAAAATGATTTACAGACAGCTGGCCAAGTGTTTGACCTAACTATATCTGTTCGTGCTATTCTACTGGTGCAAGATAGCTGTAATAGAGGCTTACCCAGCCAGTGGACAATTAGCCCAATGTATGCAATGAAGATGGGTAAAGTGAAATGCTGATTTTAAATGAGGATATTGACATAATAGCATCTCAATCAGTGAGCACTGGAATAGCAGTGTAAAATTACTCGTGAATAGCAGAGAAAACCAAGCCAGTGGAGGAGTGACATTGTAGTTAAAAGAAAGCTCAGAAGCAAAAAAGGGAAAAGAAAAAAAAAAAAAAAGCCGGGGGGGCGGAATCGTATCAACAAGTACTGAACAATCTCACGATATGTATGCATTAAAATTTCGCGCCAAAATGGGATGGTAACAGTAAGCATCTTTATAATGTCAT
Source organism: Gymnogyps californianus (assembly GCF_018139145.2). Lineage (NCBI taxonomy): Eukaryota > Metazoa > Chordata > Aves > Accipitriformes > Cathartidae > Gymnogyps > Gymnogyps californianus. The sequence continues at coordinate 27,803,463 of NC_059478.1, read as the reverse complement.
GCTCAGAATTACCAAAGAAGCAATGAGGACTCAAAGAATGTAATGACGGGGACTGATTAAGTGTCATGATTAAATGTGATGTAGAAACTGCTTTTGTACACTTTAAAAATGACGTCTTCTTGAAGCAAGAAATCAAAGAGCCCAAAAGAGAAGACTAGAATCCCTGAGCAAGGATTAAGTCTTGATTGAAGATGTACCTGTCAAACAATCATTCTGTAATAATAAATATAAACATACTCAAATTCATCATGCCTGGTAGAGTACAAAAGCCAAAAAGTCCTTAGGTTGGCACACGCTTCTGAAAGGGGACCAATATAAAATGGAAAAGAAAACTAAAAGCAGTAACTAAAAGGGCAAAACAGAACAAAATAACACTTCCAGGTGACATGGCACCTATATAAAATCACCATTGTAGGAATGCATTTTTGCAGCTTTACCGTTAGAGAGTAAGCATATTACCCCTATTTGAAAAACTCCGCAACTTTATAAAAGGTCACATGAGAAGTTAGCAAAGGGGATTATTAGACTGAAGAAGGCCATTAGCATTAAAGGACACCCTTTGAAGTCTTGCCCAAATGAACTAAGGAAAAAAACCCAGTACACTCCAGCAAGTTAAATGCAAACCCATAATAATAGAGGACAAAAACAATTTTGAAGAATAACTTGCTAAAGGCATAAAAACTAATAATAAAAACTTTTTCAAACACATCAGAGGCAAGAAGCCTGCCTGAAGGTCTGTAAGGTTGATAGATGATCAAGATGTAAAAGAAGTCAAGGAAAATAAGGTCTTTGCAGAAAAGCTAAATGAATTATTTGCTTTGGTGTTCACTGTGAGGAGCCTAGAGGGAATTCACAAATTAGAGCCGCTCTTTATAAGGGACAAGTCAGATAACATGGATAACAGTGGTTTAATGGTACGTATCATTTTGGAAGAGGAATTTGTACCTCGTACATCTGTTAGCCTTTTTTGGAGGAATTGACAAACATGAAGATAAAGGCAATCCACTATCTGTTGCCTATTTTAAATTTCTGAAAAGCTTTGGCAAAGTTACTAACCAAATGATTTTAAAGAAATTAAGAATTCAAGTTGTCATTGGATGACATGGGCATCCTTCCTTAGGATTAAAGACAAATGAAGTTAAAAGTGAGTTTTCACATCGGGTGAAAGTTACATGTGCAGATTGCTTGGGATTATTCAAAATATTCATAAATTATTCAGAAAAAAGAATAAGTGGACTTTTCTGATGGTATACAATTATTTGATGCAGTCAAAGTTGCACCACAGAAAGATCTTTTGATACTGAGTGATAAAATGGCAGATGAAGTCCAGTGTCAATAAATGCAAAGACACTTGTGTGTCTTTGTGATGAAGAGGGAGGGAAGTCAAATCAAAGAAGCTGACAATAAAAAGTCCAGTGCCAGTCAGTAATATAATACCACTTGGGAAAGAAGCTTGTGAGACAGCTTTCAAAATACCCTATCAACGATCACCTGCGCTCAAGAAGGCAAAGACCGTGTTAGGTTCATCCCTATGGTACTTCATATGTTTACCTGTGTCTTGGGAAAAAGTGTACAATTCTGACAACCTTATCTCAGAAATAACTGAATAAGGATTTTCTAGAGAAGGGTAAAGAAGAAAGAAGACAAGAAGTTTGAAATTATTTGTGTACGACAAAAGTTTATATAGCATAGGCCCTTCAGCTTGCAAGAGGTAAATTTATCTGAGGAGGGATAAATTAGTTAAAAAAAAAGTCAAATATATGAAAGTTACCAAAACCAGAGAAACAAGAAGTAATCTGTCAAAGGCTATTAATGCTGTCCCCGGAGCTGGGAGATCTAGAAGCTGCCAAAAATAGGGATGCTATTACTTGGGGAAGCATTGTTCATATTTGTGCTTTTGCTTGCAGTGTTTGCTTAAACATCCTGTGCTGCTTACATCCAGGGATCTCTGTATGGCCACTCTTATATGAGTTCCTGCATGGCAAAGCACACAACTTCTGCTACTGCCCTCTGACAGTTACTTGTACTACTCCCAGAATAAAGTAGAAGAAGGTGGCTGTATGATGGCTGGATTGGCACTATCGGTTTTATGGACAAACAACAGTAGTTGTTCTGCCTAAAAGAAAGCTCTGTTCTTCCCTTCTGATTATCCTGTGTACCTCTGCATTCCTGTAATTATGGTGCTTGAGGCTACCTGAACCTTGGTGGAGGTAGTATGCAATGCCATACAGTATCACTAAATTGCCAAAAAAAGATGTGAAACTGTATTTTGAATGGGAAGAGGAAAGCCTACAAACTAAATGATTTCCCTAGATAAAAGAGAATTATCCTCAGTGGAGGTCATTATATTCTCTTTGTGACAATACACAAAGGTATAGGCTAGGTCCCTTGATTTCTTGGCATATCTCATTCCAAAATAGTAATTCCAAATAATCCTGTAGATTCTCCACCGCTTATTTTCATCTTGTGCCTGTTTTACTGTGTCATCCAGAGCCTGGGCCTGAGAACAGGAATCCTGTGAGAAGAACACAGCAGCTGCTAAACAGCTTAAAGAAAAGTATAGTAACTAACAGATCCAGTGAGGATATTTTAGGCAGATAGGCTTTAGTTACAGAGTGGATGACTAGAGCTGAACGAATAATACTGTTGCTCCTTTGAAAAGTATGAAAGATATCCTTTAAGATTTCAAGTTGCCAGGATCTTTGCCTTTTTGAAAACTCATCCTTTGAGAATTATAACGAAGCAGAGCTGCTTCCAGAGTTATTATTTGTCTTAAACCTGAAAAACTGCACTTTTAGACTCGTAGGCATCAAAAATAGCTTAATGCTGGTAGCATTACTAGCTGGATTTTGCAGGCAGCAACCCTGCAGTTTTGCATATGTTTTCTTGATCTAGAGCCCAGTTTAAGCTGTTGAATGGGGTCTGTGTCTATAATGTTCCCTAAGTGCTATTATGCAAAGAGATTGCTTATTTGAATCATTAATCAGTCTCTGGATGGCTGCAAGTTCCTGTATGTCATGGCTGGTTTTCATGATGTATATGACCTATTCATAGTGTTGCTCAAGCTGCACTGGAACAAGACTTAATTCCTGTTCTTGTTAAAGCTTTTCTGCTGACTACCTTCACTAGTATATGCTTAGAAATGATCCCAAACCCAGAGGACCACTGTATGCAAAGCTGCTGGAAAGGTTCCTCAGACAAGAAAACTCTATTAGTAGCTTAACTCTTTCAAGTCAGAGTTAACATGATAGATCGTTGTTTCCTGTATGGATGTGTTCACTGATTACTATATGCCTTGTGAAAAAAGCAATTAAAATTAATGTGTTAATTAGCAGAAGTTTAATATTCTTCTTGTCAGGAGATACATCGTGATGTTGGAATTTTACAGCATCAAAGTTAGCAATAGTCCCCATCTTACAAGTATTTTGAAAGCTTCTACTTGCTGTCTTCTGCAGTGCTGACACCAGTGGATCAATAGGTTTTTAAAACCAGACAGGAATCACTGTGATAATCTAGTCTGACTTACAAAGTACTAAATATCATCCATCATGGTTTTCCTAAATGGGCATCAAAGTCTGAGCTTCCCCAACTTCTGGTGGCTTAGCTGTTAGAGAGAATGACTGACCTAAAAGAGCTAGAGAGTTTATCTCACAAGAGCATCTGGAATATCAAATCTTTCTCCAAATATCTTCCACACCCCATCCCTGTGCTGGTAAGGTTGTTAAGCTCAGCTTTTTTTTCTTTTTTCTTTTTTTTAATTTTTTTTTAAAAATGAATTATTTCCTTTTCTCTTCAGTATATCTACCTTCTGGGAACTGACATATAGGGAAATGCAATGTAGAGCAGGATTACTGAGCTGGGTCACCTTGATGGCCTGAGCTCCAGAATCTGAACGTACTTCATGCGATAAGTCCTCCTGAGTGTGCAGAAAGCCAGGGGTACTCCAAAATGTGAGCTACCGCCTTTATTTCTGTTGGGGTTGCTCGTGTTCCAGGGTGACTCCTTTAGAGACAATGCTGATAATTATTTCACTATTTCTCAAAATATGGTAAGAAGAAGAGGAAGGATCCCATTATGAGGACTGATAACCCTTGGTTCACATAAATGTATGTCTGGGAGAAACAGAGGGTTGCCTGAGCGTAAACAGCAAAATTTAAGTTAAGATGAACACACACCATGGAGCATTTGCAGCAGGGAGGAGAAGTGAACGATGCACTTAATATTGCTGAAAAGGGAGCTCTGCAAAATAATTTGCGTGCAAAGTTTGTAAAGCGAGTACAACTTTGCTCCCTCGTTCATCATGGCATTTTGATATGGTTTACCCTTTTTATGTATTGATGTATAGAATTTGATGGGGTTTTTTGGTGGTTTTGATTCAATTTTTGCTCAATTAATAACACTGCAGAAAATGTAGTGCTACTAATGTTACCATTTTATTGTGTTAAATAGGTTGTTGCTTTAAATGTTTTCATTTATGGACTGTCCCCTAAAAGACCATTTTCTCACTGTGAGAATATCTTGCATTTAGGTTTGGATTTTCAAAAGCACCTTCTGAAATAGGATCCTGTCCTGTCTCATTATATCTCAAATCCAAAGTTCCAAAGTTTAAATGCACGTTAGGAATCAGTTTATGCCCTACTGAAATATAGTCACCTCTGGAAAAGACCCCATCAGCGGAGCATTATTTGAAGGCTGTTTACTTAGATGTACATCAAGAAAAATATTTTTCTGTTCTGAGTTCAGCTAATCTATTGTTTTGTATTTTTTTGAAAATAAACTGCCTTCATCTTAGTATTGGTCTTCTGCTAGGGAATTTGTGGTGCTTTATGACTTCCCCCAAAAAGGGTACTCACCATAGAATTAAATCCCAGCAGGAGTAGATTTAATCCTCCCTGATGACTTGTAGTCTATGGAAACATTATTGCCTGTGCTTGGTTGGTGAGTCTGCCCTTCAGGAGTTGGATGTTCTCCTCTTGCTGCAGTTAACTCATGCAATAGAGACAGCTTTTTATTCTGTTTATGTCCCTTGATAATGGCTGTATTGATCTGGCCTGATGTAAGCAAAGGTTCACAGTTCGCCAAGTGTTGCTAAGGGTACCAGACTATTCCTGCCACCAGCAGACACATTCCATCATCCCTCAGCCTCGGTGTGTGAAAGCCAGAGCAGCAGGATGCCACATGTTGGTGACTCAGGAAAATGGCATGTGTCAGTATCTGGCATATGTCAGACTTGGATGCTTCTAAAATTAGAAAGACTATATTTTTTGTCATGTTTGTTTTGTCTGCCAAGGAATGCAGGAACATTTAAAGGTTAGCCTAATTTTCGGTTGTTTGGAAATGAAAGCCACAATGACAATGCTGTGCAAGCACACCTATGAATTTTGTTTTCAAATAAGCTGCGCATTCCTTTCCTTTAAAAAAATATAAAAGTTGCTGAAACTGACCTGAGCCGGGAGTAAGAATGGTGAGGAAGGTGGGCTATTGTCCAGCCTGACAGCTCTAGGCAAATGACTTCATTATCTCCTTGCTTGCTCAGTTCAACAAGGAATTTTCACTAGAAAGTGAAAGCTAAAAGAAAAGGTTTTGAGCCTAAATTCTTACTTGCGGCAACTCAAAGTAGAGCTGTAGAAGTGAGAACTGCTGAATCTCCTAATACTGCTTGGGGGATTGGGCTCTTTGTTTAGAAAACAATTTAAAACTGTTTACCTGATTTTCCTACCACAAAATCGCAGTTGTCCTTTGAAATAAGAATTATTCTAGCTCTGCGATGATGAATATGTTTCACCATGACAGAATAATTTGACAGGTTTTAGACTATTTTTAAAAGCAAGAGGCCTGAGACTATAGTTGGGAAGGGGTGGTGGTGAGAGAACAGGACTAGCTATTAGATTATTAGGTTGTTTTTTTTCCTAGAGTCCAAGGTGGAGGAGAGAGTAGCTGATTTAAAGGGCAAACTGTTTTCTTTTTTTTTCTTCTCCTTGAGAGCCAGAAAATGCTGATTGTTTGATCCCATCCCGTCCTGGTTCTAGTCTGTTAATTCCAAAGATCATTCTCCAAGTGGCATGGTTACTTTCTAACAAGATTAGAGGGAGAGAGGCAGTGAACTGCTCAGTTGCACTCTAGAGACCCTTGGAAAGTATGATGTGGAGTGGGTTGGCTAGAGAAGTAGTGCAAAGATGCCCGTCCAACCTTGCATATTATTGCAAGGATTTTACATCTGTCACAATAGTGGATTGTTCTCTGCAAAAACAAATATTTAGCAATTATTGGCGGTGTTAGTCAAACTGATGCATACCACTGTTGTATAATAAGGTGGTATTCTGTACAGAGTGTTTGCAAACGACTTTGTTGATTTCTGCAGTATTGTAATAGCAAAGGGCAATGAAAATTTATATCATAACAGACATTGTGACTTTGTTATTAGTGAAAATAACTTCAAATGCAGTTCGCTAGATCTGAAACACAGAAATTCACCCAAGTGAAATATTATTTTAGCTTTCAGTCTTGTTCTGAGAGTGCCAGTATCTTCTACTGAAGTCAGTGGAAGCTGTAAATGATTACTGTGGCTGCTTTTAGCCATTCAGATTGATTTATCATCCGAACTCATTAATATCTGTGCACTGAGAGCAGTAGGAAAAGTGTATGTGTATGTGTCTATACATATATTACACCTATAGTATGTTTTATGCATTGTTTTCCTGTTCATTATGTATTTTGCAAAGGTATTTATCTGCATCTCTTCCCTGTGGAGTTCAGAAGTATGATTTGATCTAGTTGTGCTGCAGTTCAGGGAGAGACCGGAGCATTTGGAATAAAGCTTGGGAGCCATTTACCAGGCCATTACAAAAACTGTGGTCTGCACCGGGTACCCAGGGCCAAAATGCCAAGGAGAGTTGCCATCTGGCTTTGCAGGCTGGCCAGCATCAAAAGGGTCCGTGCTAATTGGAGCACAGCCCCTCAGTTAGCTGTAGGGAGCCATCCTGCAGGAACTCGGAGACCGGCCGGATGACCTGATAGGAATTTTCCTTCTCTAACTTGCGTGATGGAGAGTTGGCTAGAGTGCACTGCCAGCTGCCACCCTCTTTCAGGACCCTGTAGAGAGAATAAAGCTGAACTTTGGCTAACTGGCTCTGTACCCTGTCTGACTTTGTTAATAACGAAGTCGATGCCCTCTTGAACCACACTGGGACTTGATGGGGTATTTCAGGTTTTTTATCCTTTGGACTGGAATTGATAGAACAGACTGCAGACAGAACAGATTGAATTATCCCTCCCTAAGTATAGTTTTCACTTGGCCATTGTTTTCTTCAGTCTCATAGAGTAGCTGTAGTCATGCATAGGTGAAGCTCAAAAAGTTTACATTTCACAAAGAGTGGGCAGAGTGACACAGATTTACCTTAGGGTATGCAAATGTTTAAAGTCATCCGGAAATCAGCACTCGCTTCCTATGCACTCTGAAAACCCCTCAGATTAGTGCTTGGCAGCTGTTTAGACTGAGCATGAGAGTTCTCCTCAACACCATGTCTTGAGTTTAACCAAGCCTCTATTCAGCCCTCAGCCCTGCAGCTTGCCCACTTTCCCTCAGTCTTCAAGGCAGGGACTTGTCTGGAGCATCAGTTCCTAGCTCTGATCCAGGAGGCTTCAACCCTTTGGTCCCCAGATAGGGGAGGCATGCACATGGGATCTTCCAATCCAAGCTGTAGTCTCCCTCTTCCTGGAAATGGCCCTCTCATGCCTTCTGCGCCCAAATTCCTGGCCATGGAATGACCATGGAAGCAGTTAAACTCCCTAGGAAGGCTCCTAGAAGAAGACTGCTTAAGGAACAATGTGCTCTGTAGGTGGCTTTTGTCATGGCCTGTAAGATGAGATGTAAATGGAGAACAATAGATTGGGGGAGAAATTATTTCCAAAGCCAACCCTAAATATAAACTTGTTTATTTCTTCATATGTATGTTTGGGTCAAATTTCTCTGATCTGGCTGTCTAGGAAGCATCTCTACATACATACTGAAGCTTTGAAAGACAAACAGCATGATTTCCATCAGTCCTGGGCATGGGAAGGTACACTTGGTTTCTGAACATCTGAAAATTAGGCTGCTTTGACTGTCACTTTCATAGACAAAATAGCTAGTTCTGGTATGCAAGCATGTGGATGCTGTTGCAGCTTTCTCTGAGCTTTATTATTTCAGTACCAGTAAACTCCATTTATTTTAACTTTCCTCTGCTCATCTGAACTAATCATACTTTGTAGTCGACACTTTTATCATGGTGCTACTCAGTCCTTGTGCATTAAAATTAAAGGAGAGGAGGAGGGTGAGATACAAAAATTCAGAGGTTAGAGTGACTTATGTTTAAAAACTAAGAATATGGAAAGGGCCAATTTGGTTGTAACAGTTTGACATCAGAAATTATATTTGCAAAAGGAGGATATTTTTAAGATCATCTGCTTTTTTCTCCCCTCTCACAGTATCTTTAAAAATGCATCTGGTAATGGCCTAGAGGACTGTAGCTTTCAGAAACAATTCTCAGACAGGATACGTATGAAAAACCTTGCTGAAATTTCACTGAAGGTGCAAAAGGACAAATAGTCAGCCAGACAAATGGAGACAGAAGGGCAGAGGGAGGATGTTAGCTTTCCTCTGAACTTCTTGTAGTAGTAGGCATTTTAAAGTAATTTTGAATAACCTCATGGAATATGAGGGAAACAGCTTTACTGTACATTGGGCAATAACTGAGCAGGCTTGACATATTTTGCGGGGTGACACCCTTGGATGTAATAAAGTGGATGGATTGACTTTAGTAGCAACATAAATAACACACAGGTTATTAAACTCCCTGTGTTATTCATGACCATATTGCATTCAGCAAAACTTTCCATTCTTAAATCTGCTGCAAGCTGCCATGGAAAATCTAGTCTGTCCCAGGGCAGCAATGCAGGAGTCCAGGGAATGCCACAGCAGACACATGGCCAGTTTGTTTTAGAGCATACAGAGCCTTGCTGATGCATTAAGGTTGTGTGCTAAGAGAAGAAAATCTTCTAAGAAATAGTTCATTAGACTTCTCAGGGGAGTTGCTGACTATTCTTATGATATTATAGGAGGGGGTGACCAACTTGTCTCCTTTGAAGACTTGTCCTCCTACCCAATGTCCAGTCAAATGAGGAATCTTGAGACAAAAAAATCCACCTGGCTATTTTTAAAGGTGTGTCAGAAAGCAAAATTAGTTACAAATTTTGCTTGAGGGGCTGTCTGGTGCCAAGTGGCCTTCAGGTATTCAGTCGCCTGGCAGCGGCACTTTACTGCTTGAAGGAATCTTAGAGCTATGTGTGAGGGATAGATAAGAGTTCTTGGGAAGAAATGGCATTTATTCTGAATAAAGATGCATCTGCAGCCTCCCTACTGGAATATAATGCTTGCAGTTCTGGGGTTATTTCAATCAACCTTAGAAGACCACCTCTTAAATCTGGCCATCATTCAAATGGATTTGCCCACTGCAGCAGTACCACAGCCACAACCAGCTGTGGAGCATGCTATCCCCAACACAAGAAGATGATGCATTGATTTCTGTGTTAAGCTGCACCTACGGAGCCAAAAGAAAATAGAACAGGAAGGTGAGCCTAATTTGAGGAGGAAGGGGAAGGAAGCAGTCAGGAATCAAATGAAGCATGTACCTTTGCTAGAAGTTACTGCGCCATAAGCATGTCATGGTTGGCTGAGTCCATGCAAGGAAAACCGATCGCTGTTGTTACCAAACTTGCCTATTTTGCTATCTGGTCAAATTCTGTCCCCTTGTGATGGTATTTAAAGTTGGCAGAGAGACCATTACAGTTTCCCACTTTTTCCTTTCTAAGCAATTGACGTTTTAAAAGTCAGGTCTTAAGTTTCATGTTCATCTCGCACTGGATTAGGCACCAGGTTCATCCACCCAAGGTCAGTTTGTAAGCCCTGCCAGCAGGAAGAGGAAGGTGGAGGTGCTCTCATTTTCCTCCCTGTGGGGAGCATCATTTGGTAAAGGAAGGAGCTGATCCCTTTCGCTGTCGGTGGTTCACAGGCTTGAAAATGACTTTTTACTGGTGCAACAAATCTTTCACTTTGTGCCAGGAACTGGCCTGTCCCTTTGGACACTGAATGAGCAGATGCCTAATTAGCCTATTATTTACCATGGTTGAGATAGCTGAATTTTGATGAAAGAGACTTTACTTTAATCATTGATTCATGACACAGATGCTCATATCGTGCATTAGGCTGTTTAACCTTCTGCAAATATAGTTGCCCCATGCACCCTTTTATAAATATCCCGGCAACTGCTCTATCTTCCTTCATTCTCTGTGACGGGGAAGCTTGGGAGCTCCCAAATTGGTCCTTAGTGCCAGTAATGCGTGTATCAAATGCAAGCAGAAGACATTGAACGGCACCAGGGCACTGTGTGGCTTAGGCATACTGCTAGCTTTTAGGGGAAGGAAGAGATCCCTATGCTGGGGTGGAGGGGGCTTGCTCTGAATCCTGCCATGCACTGCCTGAGTCTTCAAAGCTGAGCTGGAGCATCCCAGAGAATAGGTGTCTCAGGAGATACCTGTCTTTTTTGGGCAGGAGTGCAGCTGTAAACCCAGGAGGACAGTTAGATGGAGATGGGATTGTTCCAGGCTTCCCTTCCACCACTCCCAGTGTGACTGTGTTAGACCCTATCACTGTCACTTTTTAATTTTCTTCTCTGGAACAAGTATTCGAGGCTCTTGGAGGTGGGACAGTGCTAGTCTGATCACTGTGGCTTTGAGGAAGCTAAATCCCCACATGGCAATAGCTCCTCCCCATATTCTCTTTCTCCTTCTGGTCTCCACTTCTGGGCTGATCATACTTTGCTATCAGAAGGGCTAAGAAGAAAATGAGAAATTTCTGTGTCAGAGAAAACTTCAGCCGTGGTGAATGAGCAAGGCTGTGTGCTGATGGGCTGGTGCATCTTGCAGCTTGCAAGTGCAGCTTGCAGCAGCCCATTCCATGGTGGTTTCACAGCTGGAGAGCTCCTTAAAAACAGCCAAATCTGTTTTAAGCAGGTGCCAAACTTCTGTAGAAAGCGCAGCAGAACAATTACCTGATGCTTTCTGAAGGCCTGAAACTTTCAAAGAAAGAATCCTCTTCCCCAATAATGGCAGACTTCCCTAGATATGATCCTGAATTCAGGAGAGGATTGTCACAAATATAATTCGAATGGGCTAGATGTCAGTAGGACAGCAGACCCTTTTTAAATGGCCTTTTCAAATGCATTTTTTATCCACCCCTTCTCACCCATCTCCCCAAGACACATTGGTTCTCTTATGCTCCCTGCTTTATCAGTCGCCTACTGTACATCCAGTGGTTGGAGAAGTGAGGACCCCAAAGAGGCAGAGCTGTAAAAAGAAGCTGGATAAACATCGATTGTATTTTAAAATCTGAATAATTGTTGGATCTGTACTGTTGGGAAGAGAAAAGGAGTTAAAGATTTGCTCTCTGTTTGGTGTGATAAATGGCACGTTCTATGTAATACCAATGATGGATGCAGCCTGAAAGGTCAGGGGAATTCCCAGCACAGGGTCTGACCTTTATTTTACTCAGTTCTCCGCACTGAGTTTAGAATAAATTCACCAGTTAGAAGGAATCTACCACTGGAAGTTTTCTCTCTGTGTTTTATTTTTGAATGAGCTCTTTCACTTTAAATTCTTCTTAGGGTTTTTTATTTTTTGTGGGGTTTTTTATTGTTGTTTGGGGTTTGTGTTTTTTGTGGTTTTTTTAGTAGCAGGAGGAGGTGAAGAGAAGGGAACATTTTTTAAAAATATTTGGAAGATTTCAGAGGCCAAACAAAGAGGAGACGCTTTCTTTTTTGGAGCTTTGAGATTAGTCATGCTGCTGTCTGTTTTGGAAAAGTGTTGATATAATAGAGAGCTCAATCTTGTGTTAATATGTATGGACTGATATAGCCTTCTCTATGCTGCAGAAATCCTTCCAACTGTAATAAATTGGAAAACTTTTATTCTGAGAAGAGCAATTATCAGAATCCAGCATATTTCTCCCCCTCCCTGTCACCTAAATTTGCGCTCTCTTCTAGATTTTTTTGACTTGCATAAGCCCCAAAGAGAAAAGGATTTATTTAGTGTTGACCAAAGGTTTAGCAGTGTAAGTTAACAGGAATAAGTTAAGGGGAAAACTTCCCTTACTATGGGTTCTATTGGACTGCTGGAGTAGTCTCCCAATTAAAACAGAAAAAGGGACTCATTTTCTAAGTGATTGGAAACTGGCACAGAGGAATTCTTTGGATATTTGCTGTGTCAGGACCACGACCCACTATTTAGTAGTTCTGTGGAAATCACTAAGAGGGTACTTGTAGTACATGATCCTAAATAAGAGGATATGTGCTGGTGGAAGATACGATATTGGAGCAACTCAGATACTTCTGGAGGCGCTGGTGGGCCTGTGCCTCCAAAGGTATCCACTGTGAGCTGGATGAGTAACGTTATGTCAGTATTTCTAACCAGGAAGCTGAATTACAGAGAGACTTAGAAACTGCACTGGATTCTCTGAAATGGATACACAGCAGCAGCTGAAGTCACCAGGAGAGGACAGAAAGGTAGCATTAAGATGAAAATGTTGCTTGCCCAGGAAAATGACTGTAATTGTGTGGGTTCAATTAAGAGCAGCCCTTTCTCAGGCCAATAAGTGATGCAGTATGGTGCAGAAACCAGCTAACTGTCTTCTGCCCTGCATACTATTGCACAGTGCTGTCTGTGTTCAACACCTGCAGTTTCTGTGAAATCGCCTTACAAAAATGTAAAAAAGATTTGTTGGACTACACAGTGAAGACTTCTGGGAGACATGAGGATATTCTTGTGGGATGAGGTGTAATGTTATTGTGGCCATCATAGTTTCAGAATAGAAAAGAAGCAAGGCTTTTAGGAGGAGAGGTAATAATTTTTCTTAGCCCAGCTGGTATTGTTGGACAAGGAGGACAAGTTTGTCATTGTTTTGTGACGCAGACACTCTGCCAGCAAGTTGCATCTTATGAATCACATCTGGTCCCTGGAGAGCCTGGCTGGATTTTCATCTGGGAAATACAGGCTCCTAAAATTCTATTTAAATCATGTGTATGCTGGCTTTATAACCAGGTGTTCATAACAATTTGTTCAACAATTTTGGGGCCTACCGATTATAACCTGCATCTTTCCCACACAGTGTGGTGTTTGTGAAGTAAGGATGGAGGGACCATTTTTCTTTTCTGAAAAAGTCCCGTAGGAGGCAAAGGTGAGGAGCCTGTAACAGTTGCTGGACATTGTTGGCTATTGTCCTCGGTCTGGTCCTGATTCACCTGAGAGAACTGTGGTTTCTCTGCCCCAGTCTCACCCCAAGGAGTTTCTAATCATTCAAAGCCTCTGAACATACTAAACATACCCAGAAGAGCAACCCAGCCCTAGCGATAAGCCTGCCCTGACCAGTTTTGAACCAGTTATAATGAAGATCTTTTTTTTTTTTTATTTAAAGTTCAGGATTCTGTAACTGGATGTTAAATCATTGCATACTTAGGAGAGCAGATCTTTTAGGAGAAACCTCCACCATAATCCCACTGAAGAGCAAGTATCTGAAAACCAGTAAGAATTGCAAAACCTCCCCTTCCCTTTTCTTTTTATTAATTTCCCACTTATGTTTCAAATTGCTTCAGAAATACCTGCATTTCAAAGCTGAAATTCAGGAGAGCACTTGCAATACAGAAGCTTTTGTGTTTCCTGAATTTGAGCCTAAATTTGAGTGCTGCATAAATTGGAAGATATTATTTTAATGTTCATTTGACTTGTTCAACAGTTGAAGTAGATTCCCATCTGAGCAGTGCTGAAGATACCATCTTCAGCTTGTTCCATCTAACAGATATCATTCGCAGAAGACGCTTGGTAGGCCTATTTCCAAAAAAACTATATTGAAAACATTATAGAAGAAATAAATTTTTTAAAAAATCAAATGAATGGGTTTCTACCTTTTGCATATAGCAATTCCTGAAAAGAATTAACTTTGACCAGTTAATCAGTACTAACATTTATTACTCAAAATGTTATCCCTTTTGATCTGACAGGCTTGTTTTGGATAATTTGTTAAAGATGACAAAAAGGCTCATATGCCTCTCGTTCATTTTGACCTTTCTTACTATTAGGAAATTAATTTCAGAACTGAAACAAATGTATTAGTGTTGTCATTTAAAAAAAAAAAAGATTAATACCTTGCCTTCAAGCTGTTTCTTCATATTAATCCATCACACTGTAACATGATCGCTTTTTGACACATAACATCTTACCAAGATACTTTCGACATTCACACCAGCTCTTATTAAATACTGCACATAAATTCCAAGTGCTGGAAGTTATTGATAGAAAAGGGTGAATAATAAAAAGTATACATACGGGAAACGCATGGAGGGGAGAAAGTTTTTCTTTAGTGAAAAGGTTTATCAGGTCTGGACATGTGGTTTTATGATTGTCAAGGGTGAAAACAAGCAAATACTCAGTTTTTCCCTTGATAATGTTTTATTTTGTAACTCACAAATCCGGAATCAATAAATACTTCCAATTGGTAGCTTTCTTACTGAGAATTTTTAGGTTTTCTTTCAGTTTTGCTTAGTGGAAACAAGTTTTGATCCAATCAGATTTCAAAGCCTGGAACTGCATTTTCTTCTTCTTGTTGTAGCAACGTTTGTTTTCCTCCATTTCATTTTAATATTTACTGCTGTTTACCCATAATTCCCACCACATCCTTCCCCTAAATTGCCTGTAGCTCTTGGAAACGTGTCAGTAGGTGCCTTACTGAATAACAGTCATGAGCGATCCCTTTCATCCTTTTCAGTTATATATCAAAGCAAGTGTTTGAGCTATATGGACAAATTAAATGATGCACTACTCCAAGACATAAAGAACTACAGACTTGCTAAGCACTGGTGGCTGTCAAGCACAGTCGCTGGGTAATGTTGAATTGGAGTCCCAGTTGTTAATGAGGACTTAAGCCTGGCAGAGTTTGAAATTCAGGTGGAATCTGAATAAACACTCAAACATTTGGATGCTTGTTCAGAAGTAATTTTATTTACTCTTACTCTTTGTATTGATATGTCTGTAAATCTCGGCTTCACAGCTTTGGAAAACTTCAGTAAGGGTCGTGACGTAGGAAAGGATAAGAATCACACTAAGATATTGTTGAGATGCCTTTTTATCCAACACACTTGGCATGCGATGGGCTCTGGCTTTACAGAGTTACATTCATCCTGTAACCATATTATTGAACCTCAGCAGCCTCTTTGATTTGGGAATTCCACCTTTCCAAGAAATCCACTTAATATGTGGATTTTAAATCTATGGTTCGTGGGTAGACTAGAACAGAAGGGTCACATCAGCTGCATTTTAAATACCATGTGGATAAATCAATCAAGTATTATCACATCAGAACAGCAACACCTATTATTTTGCAAAGATGAGTAGTTCAGCAAAGTGCCAGTTATGCACTGCGGACAGTTATGTTTATGCAGCTATCAGCAGCTGCTGCTTTCCATTTTCATAGCTTAAATGGAAGGCAGACTCCTGAAACTAAAGGACACATTTTGTTGCTGGTGGTGCTGCTGTTTTCTTGTACCATGAGATCAGAGTAAAGAAAATGTTGAGAATGCTTTTTAGTGAGGGCAGATATACAACCTCGATAAAGGGAAGGGAGTTGCACAGGGGTGGAGCATCTGTTTGCACTAGGACATGACAGCACTAACAGGGAAGGGTGTGCATGCCAGGCCATACGTTTCAGCTCCTGTGGTCACCACCGTCTCCCTGTTTCATGCCCCCCATCCTGTTCCTAATAACTTGGTGTTGGACTTGAATCATGATGTTGTCTGTGGTCATACAGATGACCTTGAATTCCAAATCCAGTGTCCCAGGAGGGGCATATTGAGATGTATATGGTAAGAGAAGACTTGTGTTAATTGTGTCACTCACTGTTTGCTGGCTGTTTCAAAACACATCAAATAAAAGCAGTTATGCTAAGGTTAAGGGGAAAAATGGACCCTGTCCCCCCCCTTTCCATTCCTGTTTCAGATCGTGAACAAGAGACAATGATTTTCCTTGAATGTCTTTTGAGGAGCAAAGCTAACATTTCAGAAATGAGAAAGAACTTTGAAAAGAAGAAATAAAGCCAGAGAGTCCAAATAGATGTTTAGAAGGCTTTGTGCAGGGGAAAGACATGATGTCTGCTAGGAAGGAACATGTGCCGTAAAGAGCTGATCAGTTATCTGTCCACGTGAATCAGTCAAAGGCAAGTCTTGGTTATACATAGACCATTGCAGCCAGGAAGCCTCTCCTGGCTGAGCATCTCTGTTTGCTAAGGACTGGGTTACCTCATAAAATTGATTTCTGGAATGTGAACTTACTTTGAAGTATGAAAAATAAGGGAGAGGAAATATCTGAATAAAGGTATTAGTGACTGAAAACTATGATTCTTCCCCCCTCCCTTTATATTCTTTGTGGTGTGCTCAGATGAGTTGAAACTGTTTTTCTTTGAAGTTTTGTTTTGTTTTGCTTTGCTTTAAAATACCCTTTCTGGCATGTGAGCAAACATGAGACAAATGCAATCCAAATAAAGGGGAAATTTACAAACTCTAAGGATGGACTGAAAAGCTGAAAAAATGGTGGTGATAGCTGAAAGCACCATCTCAACCAAAAATATAGCATCACATACATAATGCTAGAATACCATGATTTTTTTTTATTATTATTATCCTGAATGTATTTACTAAATTGGCTAAGTGAAATAACTTAGATTTTAGAGATTTTCTGTCTCTCTCATCTCACCTCACTGAAATTATGTGCGAGTACCTGCGCTCAGGCTAATATTTCAACAGAAACAGTGAATGGATATATTGTTGAAAAATTTGCTGGTGGTTTGCTATGTATCTGTAAGACCAAATGCATTGAGCTCCATGTACTTTCTGGAAGATAATGTCAATGTGAGTTGTGGGTACACATTGCTTTCTGAAACTAGACCCCATCTGATCTTCAATCACATCATCACAATCAGGGAGCACGCTTGTGAAATGCAGATAATTATGAGTCACCTGTACTGGCTTTCTGGTAGATTTGTCATTTCTGTAGCAACTTGGAAGACAGAGACGGGAACAATCTGTTAAGATTAGCCAGTCCACCCCCACAGCCAGCCAAGTTGTTTCTTACCCTACTGTGTTTTTAAAAAACCCACTTTGCTCTGTTCTAACAGTTATTTTCTTTACTGTTATGAAGAAACCCATGAGCACATTGAAGTTGCATTTACTCAAATACACAATGATCACAAAGGGACAATTCTGTGCAGCATGTAGTACGCTTCGTACTACATACATGAAAATGGTCATGTTAAAGCAATATTTGGAGAGTTCTGGTCCTAGGTTTTTTGTTCTTTGTAAAGTTTGTGACATACATACTTTAGTTTTTATTAAAATGAATTCTCTGTGTGATATTTAACTTAAACACAGTTTAAGGTTTGATTTTTAGTGGGGCATAAGAACAGAAAAATACATTTGTGCGCAAAACACTCCCTTCTAGACAAAAAGTTTGTTTGTTTGTTTGTTTTCCTGGAAAACTATGTGCTCTGTTGTAGTCCTTTTTTAGCTGGAAAGGCTCAGGCAGTAACACTTCGGCCGGCTCCACTCTCTTCTTTTGGAGGATATGGGCTGCTTGCACCTACTCCCTCTGTCAGAGGCAGAATTCCAGTTGGTTCCAGTAAAAATGTGATAAATATCTTGTTTTCTGCTAGGCTTCCCATGTGGGTAGGCAGAGGCACTTACATACTGTTGAACACACCACTAAAATGTCAGCTGAGCTTGACTCCCCATCCAACTAGCTGGTGAGCCACCAATTCAGTGAGTCAGAATAATGATCTGATTGAGAAAAATGATTGATTTTGCAAGGTGATCAATGTGCTGCTGAGTGCCATGAAAAGCATGTGACCGTTACAGCCAGTGGCTTGGTTTTATGGATCACTCTATGCCATTTCTTGGAATCTTAGTTGTCTCCCATCATCACCGAGATACTGAGGGATATTCCATAGTTTTTCTTAAGAAAGGAAGAAAATTTAAGCCCAGCAAAACAAGCTAGCCCCTTTCTCATGCCACAGATCCATAGTGGTAGGGAATAAGTGGGGGATTGAGTTGAAATGAATCTCTTTCTCATCAAATCTTCACAGGACATTCACAATTTTTGGAGGATCTTTGATTAAAGGAATGGAAAAGGATGACAGCTCTCAGGTCTCAGGAAAGAGTTTGTTGGTAGGGAAAGGTAAAGCTGGTAGAAGAGATCTGCAAATCAAACAAACCAGTTGAGTCCGGTTCAGCTGATGGCCTGCGGCTGGATTTGGCCAGCAGGATCCTTCCATCTTCTCTGCTGTCATCCTCCTGGGAATAGGCAATACCCCAGCAGACAAATCCCACCTCTTAGACTCGTGCTTACAGTTGGAGCTTGCTGCATCCACAGAGATGGGAGAAGTGGGAGTAGTATAAGGACCGCTGATATTCAACATGAGGTGGCCCAACCTCAGACATACCTCTGGCTGGGATTGGGGCACCTCTCCCTCCTTACCTTGAATATCAAGAGTCCTTGTGTTGCTGGTGGCACTGCAAGCATGTAACGGGGGAGAAGGAGCGGCTGCCATGTTGACGAGGCTCTGAAATCTGCTCTCTGCATCTCTTATGGGGGAACTACCTAGGTTTTTCATTTATTTTTCTTATCACGGGCTTTTCATCCAGCTGCACTCAAGGAGTGTGTGTGTGTGCTACTCCTTGAGGTTTCTTGGACAGGGCCTGTGACTTTCTCCCTGTTGCCTCCTTAAATCACTTCTGACTATCCTGGAGAGGGAGAGCCTGACTCAGCCCCCAAAATAATATCCTTTCTGCCCCTTCCCCAACAGCACAAAGCTGGGGAGAGGTGAGGTTGGAGTCTAGACCCAAACCCCTTGCTCAGACCCTTGTCTTGGTCTACAGAAATAGGAGATATTATTTAATTATTTCCCCAGCTACGCACATATCCTTCATGCAGGTGGTTTCTGTACTTGCACTGAGCAGGCAGCTGCAATGTTCAGCCCCCCAAGCCACAGAAAATGCTAACTGTTCCTTTAAAACATCTGTACAGTGACTTTCCTTTTCCCTTGATCCTGCTTCTCGCTGCCATCTTCCTAACAAGAGAGTTGTTACCCAAAGACTTGTTATCCCTCTCTCTGCTGACGACTCGCCTGACAGCTCTGTCTGTATGTAAATTAACATTTTTTTTTGTTTTATTTTTTATCCAGAGGCATCTCGGTTTTGGCAGTCTCATCAAAAAAGCATATTCTGCTTTAAATTACCCCCAGTTCTCCAAAATGCCTCCCACACCACGCTTAAAAATCATTCTTTCTTCTTCTGATTGGGAATTTCAGCAACACTTAAGTCTTAAAATAAATGGCTTGTTTGTGGTTGAATGCTTCCCCCACGCGACACCTTTTGTTATTAATATCTGCACATCTGTTTGTTTAATTATTTGATCTCCTGCATGAAACCGAAAGTCATAATTTTTTTAGAAGTTTGTGTGAGCTGATCAAAGAAAAGCTTCTCATTTGGGGTTACAGCAGCTTTCATTCCTTTGCCTTTTGGGCAGCAGTCCAATGTCAGTCACTTATCATAAATAATCAGTTTCATCAGGTTACTGCAGAGATTCAGCCAATTGCAGACACGCAGAGGGTAAATCTGGCCTTAACTCCAGGCTGAAAGTGGCCTTTCAAAACTAATTTGGGGATTTACAAAACGACAGACAGGCTCTCCTTGTGTGCTGAGTTGCCTGCTCCTTGTTGTTGCTGGTTGGGTGTTTTTTTTTTAATTGCCTAGTTAATATAATCTGACACACTTCTAATGGCCCGCTGGTGAGTTCAATAGGGTAGTCGTTTTCATCAGGTACTGGTAATAGGGTAAAGGAGCTTGGTTTAAAACCTGTTAAAGATGCAGCAATCTTTTTTAAAAGCTCACTGTTAGCAGCTCTTCTGGAGCCTGTGCTAAAGGCTATTAATGTCAGGAGTTGCTTTGCTACCAGAGGCTCAAGCTGAGTTCTGCGTGCTCTTGTGTATATTTGGTAAGTAGGAAATTGCCAGCCCTTGTGACACATCCTGGAGTGGAGCTTTGGGATGCAGAATTTGCAGCTGAGTCTGGGGCAGAATAACCTGGGCCCCAGGAGAAAAACCCTGCTGAGTGTCGTAGAAACACCAAAGGGCTTAGTGTGTGAAGTCCGGGTCCCAGTCTGAAAGCAGGGACAGATCTGTTCCTCGCTATATCTCTTTGGGAAGAGGTTGTTCAGGGAAGAAAATCTCCAATTTTAGAGAGCATGCAGGAGGTGAGAGAACCACTAGAAAGCCATAGGCTGTATGTTTGGAAGGTCAGGTAAGAACTAACCAAGCATACTGTGTCCTTCTGAGCCCGAGTTGAGTATTGTGTTCTGTGCCATGACCATTTAAAGTATTGAAACATTTGCTGTTTCTCCTGATAGAGTATGAGCTATTTAAACACTGCTGCAAAGAAATGACCACTTTTAAATTCCCTGAATGCCCCAGCAGCCACTCTTGGCTCTATTTCTCATCAAGGAGGAGCTCGTGTTGATGGGGTGAAAAGTATAAAGTCCCAGTGAAAAGGAAGGGGTTTTTAGGCTACAGTTTCTTGCTGAAATGTGTTGCTTCTTCCAAAACATTAGACAGACTGCTAGACCTGAGGAGGTTTCCCATTTGTGCACACTTTTAATTTCCTGTTCTGCATTTTGCCTTAATTCATGTTGTGGTTTTGCTTAAGAAATTTAAGCATTTGATGAAATTTCTTCTGCTTGACAGTCCTGTTTTGGAGTGAGAGCCTGCAATAATTCTTCCTTGCCCCTTGCTGTGAACTTGCCTTCTCACGTACCTGAAGGGAGGCAAACATAGCCAGCTGTCAGCCCTTCTTTGCCTTTGCAAATAGGGATGGATCAAAGCTGTGGGTTAATTTAGTTTCAAAATATATACAGTTTGGATACAGGCTGGAACCTGAACTTTGAAGCACAAGCTCACTTCTAATTGCAAACCACCCCAGCTTTATTGAGGTGGTCAGTGTTATTTCATCAGAGCCTTTTGATTTTCATGGTTTCTTGGCACACATATTAGTAACTGAACTACCGTGTGCGCTCTCTGACCCATGCCGTGCCTTTGTTACACAGTCTCTACTTTTTCTGCCTGAGGGTCTTTGATTGATATCATGAGCTAAGGGACCCATAGCATGAAGTATGATGTGGAGTTTAGCTCTTTGTATTTTCATTGCAGATGGACCACACATACTGCATGTGAAGTTTTATCCACATAACAACCTTGGAAAAAAAAAAAAAACACAAAAAAAAAAAAGATAAAAAGTCAGGACTCTAGCTTCCAAATGGTAAAAGAAGAGAGGACATTTGAACTGGTTGTTTCATAAGTTTTTCTGCACCAGTGTGAGTGTCTGTCTGCCATGTCCAGTCACCCCCCTGTCACGGCAACAGGCATGCTGCAAAGAGCACGAAAGCAATTGCAAAGGTGATGTTTTCATTTTGCGAGGGGTATGGGCTGTGGCGAACGCCTGAAGATGCTTGTGCACACACTGAGCTGTAGGACTGCCCTGTCTGTTCTGGGACAGTCAAGGTCCGAGGACAAAGATACCAATTTTCCTTGGTATTGAGAGTGCATTGCTTTCCTCTTTTGTATTGCGGCTGAGATGGGAAAGCCTTGCTTGTGCCCTTATATCACATTGCTATCCCTTTTATTTTCTTTGTGAACACCGCTGGAAATTTTGTCCGATTAGAAGAAACTTTTACCTCTATTAAGCCCCCGAATCTCCATCAAGCGTCTGATAGACTGGGCCCTAACGGCAGCCGCTTTACTTCTTTTCAGGCACCATCCATCAGGCTGACAGTGACTGCCGATGGGCCAGTCATATTGTCTATATTTCATACACAAACATCAGGCCTGCTGACAGCACTTTGCACACTCGGAAATTGCTTTTGCTGTGAGCTGAATTTCAACTAGAGCTTTTTTGCTGGCTCCATCTCTCAGTGTTTATGACCCTCAGGAGCAGAGGAACTGCTGTGAATAGATAATGCTGAAAGCTCTCTTGTAGCACAGAAGGTTTCATGTCTGAAGTATTTAATGTTTACAGCAAATTTGGTGTTTGTTAATTTGCATTTTTAGTCTTTCCTTAAAGAACTGTCACCTTATTCTTCCTCTTGTCCTTTGTACAGATGTGTGGCAATTTGTGCTGGGGGGGCAGTGCTGATGGGGTGGGGGGAAAGAGGAGAGGAGGTGTTAAGGGGTGGGAAGAAGGCTGGGTAGAGTTACAAAATTCTCCATGGCTTAGGCAGTAATTCTGAATAATGCTGCTTCGGAGGATGGGGAAGGAAAGGCTTCCAAGCAGTGTAGAGCTACCCCTTTGCTCTAAGTTGGAATAATTTTGATAGATAACCCATCATCACCTTAAAAATCAAATACATTAGCATATAGGAAAAAGACTGTAACCTGGAAGGAATCGTGTCTGCTTGTCCTTTCCTCTTAGAGAGCAGACAAATTATTTTCGTTACTGGAAAGGACAGCTCCCTGCTAATAATACACCCCTCCCAGCAGCTGAATTGTATTTCTTGTTGGTATAGAAATACTTCTGCTGGAGTGTAATTATTATGTTTGTACATATGTGTGGGTTTGCACTTGGATTGGTACACAAGGGACCGTGTGTTTGTGGGTAGGCCTGAGTCTTTATCTATACCACTGTGCATGTTTTTACAGGAAGAAATGTGTTCATGCTCACCTCTGTATTTGTTTCCAGCTATCCTTGAGAAAGTGTGTGCCTGGGAATCACTCAGAAACTGAAGAGCGGATGAGGAAGAAATAAAGATGGCTGTTTAGAAAGTTGTGCAGCAGTTTCAGATGAACTATGGAGGTCACATAGATTAACCTACCCCTACCAAATGTTCCCCAGGCAATCAGAGAGCTCTGGCTGGCCAGGCGGTTTTATAAGGACTGTAAAGAATGTACAGAGACATATCCCTGTAAAACCATCTCTTACCTGAAAGCTCAATGAGCCATCAAATTCAGGAAAAGAACAGCCATTTCTTGGGAAAATGTAATGTTAAGTGTCCCCAAATTAAACTCCAAGCCAGTATATTTTGATGTGCAGCTAGAGTAACCTATGTTCAAGTAACATTAAAGAGAAATTGTCAGAGTAAAAATCCCATGTTAACAGGAAAAAAAAAAAACCCTCAGACTTTTCCCCCGCTATCAGGAACAGCTTATTATATGTGGTTGAAACAGAAAGATTTTTTGAAGTGTTATTTATTCTTTCAGTTGTCTTAATGTTTTGTTTATTTTTCCTTTGGTCATTTTTTCAGCTTGGAGAGAGCTAGAGACTTCACTACTTGGTTTGTCTGCATATGTGCAGTGGATTTTATTGTCATGCTCTAGCTCAGTGATCTTCTGTTTGGGTTGCAAACTATAAAGGGTAACATTTAATCTCTGCGTTCTTTTTTGCCAGGCCTGACTGACATTTGTGTTAGTGATTTTTGTTGGGTTTTTTCCCCTACCCTTTTACACTTTGATTTTTAAATGGAAACTGAATGTTGTGCCTATAACTTCCTGACAGGGTTAAAGAATGACACTTCTACTTCAAAAATAATTTGACTATATGAAAACCGTGGGGCAAAACTGATTTTCAAGAGACAGTATTTTATTGATGATATATTGTATGACCTTTTGCACCATTATTGTTGAGATATGGGAATAGGAGTATTTCCTGCACTGATTTAACCTGAGGTACAAAACATTAAATACAAAGTAAGGGTGGTTTCTTAAGTAAACAACACCTTTTCAAATAACAGGTTATCTGGATGTTCCTGTTACAATAACTCTTGCACTTCCATCCTGAAGCACAATGAAAGGGAGCTGTGTTTAGGTCTGCGTAATTGCAGGTTATTTGTCGTACAGCAGTGCCTGGGAGCTCCTGTTCTGATCAGCATTCCATTGAATTTGCACTACTATACACTATGAGAAAGTGTCTTCCATGAGGAGGTGGTGATTTATGAAGATTAGACAGACTGGCATTCTGCAGTCCCTATTATAAGAGTGAGAGCTGAGAGGAACGGAACAACTTTTTGAAGGTCAAATGCAAAGCCCATGTCAGAACTGAGAAATCAATGCACACATCATTTCATGATATGGAGGTTTCCTGCCCCTTCCATTTCTGCTGGCTTGGGAAAAGTGGAGGCAGGGCCTCCTGAAGCTAGCATCATAGCAGGAGTATTATGAAACAACAATCTTCAATATGTGAGAAACGAGCACAGTGACTTGGGAACCAACCACAGAAATCCACAAAATATCAGCGCAAGTAGGAGTTATGCTCCCAGGTAGCTGACACTGCATCCTCATCTCCAGTCGAGTGGAACAGGGCCAAAATTATGCATTCATATTAGAATACTTCTTTATATCTCTACCCCAAAATGAAGGAAGCAAGGTTGAAAGTGTAAAAGTGCAGAAAATAGCAAGGATGTGTAATAGTTGCCCTGAAAACCAGCTTCTATCTATCTCCTTTGCCCACATTCATTAGTGGTAGAAGCTGGACTCAACTATGAAGACTTCCTGTCTCCCCTAAGTTAAGTACTTATCCAGACAAAGTAGGAGCGAAAGAGATTAGTAGCCTCCCATCTCCGTGTCATTTTTGCAGTCACAATCTCCACCTTTGCTCTACTTGAAAATAGGGTCTAACATAAAAAAGATTTCAATTCCGTACCTGGAGCCTCTACCTACTGCTTCAAAACAAGTAAGAGCAGCAGCATAGTGGACAGAAATTGAAAGTGTTGGTTGACTTTTTCTGACATCCTGCATGACCTTGGGCAAGTTGTTTTACCTCTGGGCTTCAGCTTGCCAAGCTGCAATGTGACACCAATAACTTTAAGTTAATTGGTGAAGTGTTTTAAGACCTGCTAAAGATTAAAAGTGCCATAGGGAACACAGGCATATTGAACAGCAGCCATAGTTATCTGTGATGCTTATTGAGACTTGTTCCATTAGGAACATGGCGGTGGTGGCTGTAGCACATAAACCAGTAGATTAATAGATTGAGAATCTATCATGGGACCATCTCTATGATTTCACTACAGGAAATCTGACAGTGTTCCTGAGCTTTATCTAGCTGCAGTGTGAAGGAAGAGGAAGGATGCACAGCTATTATACGGTGTAAGTTATGATGGGCTTGACTAAGGAAGAGAAAGAATGCAACCACTTAAGTCTTCTCTTTGATAAATCTGCACACAGCTGTTGTTAGAATATGAACAGTTGTGAAGCAGTGAAATAAGTGCTTGATGATAGTTTTTATCAACTTCCAAGCTCCTCATAGAGCAATAGGTGACTTTTGAGAGTCATGAGGACTTTCAGAAGCAACTATCTACCATACTAGGCAGCATGATAGTCTAAGGCAATAAAATATCCTCCAGATCCCCTTTGATGTAGAGGATGTATGTCAGGTTCCACCTTGACAGGGAATCTCATTAGTATTGCTGGAAGGAAGTGACACAGTCAAGAAGCTCCTCAACCTCCCTCTTTTCTCTCTTATCATGTTAGCCATTGGGAAGCAATTTTCTTTTGTTGTTTTGTGATCCTTAGAGATGAGCTGATGATGACAGCCTTATTCTCTGAATAAGGAGAAAAGGTTTTGAGGGTTTTTTTCCCCTTTCCTGATATTTGAAAACTATTTTCCCAGGCCCTGTTCTGATAATACCAGTATCTATAATATGTGTCTGAAATATCAGGAAGTCCTACACAAGCTGTGTTCTGTTTAGGAACACTGGAACCTCATGTCTCCCTTTCCCCTCCACACATGTATGTATGCATAAAGTTAATCTTTAGCATTAAAAATAACATTTTAAATCTGAGAAAATTTCAGTGATCCTTTCAGATCACTCACTGCAACACTTCCATTTTAGTTCAATAATTTCTAATCAGCTGAGATCGCTTAGCAAATACATGTGGGAAACTTTTTTTTCCTGTAGATAAAAAATAAGAATTTATTTTCATGTCAAAGGGTAAATAAATTTTGCTGCATCATTACTAATCTTTGTATCTTCTTGATGATTCTACAATAAATGACAAAAGTTTGTTATGGAAGGGAGATCTAAAAGGTGTGTAATTCCCATGATTTGTTCCCCTGGAGCATTCCTGATTATTGATACATTCTGTCAGTTAAGATTTACATCATTGATTAGTGTAATTTAGAGTGTCATGGCTTTGCATTCTTCCAGCCTTTCTAGCAAAGCAAGCAATTTAAAGTCATTGCATGTGATACAAGATTTCAGAGCAGTAATTCAGCTGCAGTGTTATGTTTGATCCAGCGTTTACTGCCTACCTACTATAACAACTGGCAGTTTATAAACTTAGAGATTAAAATGATGAGAGCTTTAGAAACTCATATAACAATAATGAAGTAGTAATGTGTGAATGCCTGTGATTTTTTTCCTGCAGTTTTCCTCAGGATGCTCAGGTATTTGGCAGATATTGGGGATGTTCACAGATATGTGCCCAATCCATGAAGTGCAGATCAGCCATCATACTCAATCAAGCCAGAGAGAGTTCAGAGTTGGAGGGTTTGTTCATGTCTGTCTCCCAGATAATTTTATGCAATCTGAGTATCTGCACGTCTCTGCTCAAAGTGTGAAAGTGAACTGCATTTTTTATTTCCTCCAAGCCTCATAGTTATTTAGATTATCACCAGATGTTGTATTGTCTAGGGCTTAACAGTGCCACAAATTACCACAGTCAGAAGCACGACACTGGAGTGGATGGACTTTAGGTCAGACTATGTCAAGCGATCTTTAAGTTCCTAACTATGTCCATGCTGTTCAGGAACTGGACTGGACCTCTCTGATTCTGCCACTGGACTCAGATTTTCATAGCCCCCAATTTTCATAGTGGAAGTTGTTTAAAGGTTGTCTCAACTGCAGCTATGCCCTGGCTTATCAGATATTACATTACTGCTGTTCCCAGAGAACTAAAATTTCCCCAGGTCCTTTCATGCAGCCTATCTGTAACATACCTGTTGACATGAAAACAGAAGTTTAAAAAAATGTAATTCATAAGAAAAGTCTAATTATTTGTGACATTTCATCCCTCATGTCCTAAGCTTCTCCAGAGGAAAGTAGTAACATTTTGTCTCCTTGACAGCAAACAACACACTGACGAACTGAAAAATGTTCTGCTATATTTCAAACTGCAGCATTTATGAGTAAAGAGCAAGTGCAAAATAAATAGCAAGAGTAAAGAGCAGGAACCCACATAAGTAGGGGGCAGAAGCTTGGAGAGCTTTCTAAAAGCTTTCTCTTGGGTTAAAATACGAAACAATCCTTCAAAAATAACCAGAACATTTCAGGGTAAGCTATAGCAATACCAGTCAGCCCAATCTGCATTGACTTTCCTAACCACCCCTGCGAGGAGGTGCCTTGGGTGGACGTGGCAGCATAGTGCAGCTCATGGAGAGCTACAGGACCCGACTGAAGACGGGCTGGAAACAGGTTTTTAGGATGTCCACCAAATCCCCACCCCCAACACTTCAGGACTGCAAAAGGAGCGCTTATATCATCTAAAGGGAAGAGAAGCAGAGCAAGACTATGGAGCCTGCCCTCCTAATTTTTTTTCTTTTTGAAGATGATACCTAAGCACCTGAAGCATTGCTGTTAGTTCATGCTGTTTCCATCCATTGATGGAGTGTGAAGGTCATCTGTGTTGGCATGCACGTACAGCTCTTCAGCTGTTTTTCAGACCCTTATTGGTACCCTGTTGGCAGATCTCATGCTCTCCAAACTTCATCATTTAAACAAACATTTAAACAAAGAAAAGTGCAACATCCCGAAGTAGGGTATCAATCAAATCTTCCATCTGGGAAGTCTAAGGAAGAATAATAATGAGTTGGAGAATTTTGAAGTCGTTTGGATGTTCTTTCTTTTTTGATCTCTTGTTTTAGAAGAAATCCTTACATGCAGAAGCTATAGCATAGTACTTCTCTTTTTAACTCTGAAAGGCTGCGATTGTTCTTTGAGGAAAAGACAAGTTTATGCAGTCATTCCTATTCTTTCACAGGGTGGAGGCTCTTTCATTTTCATTCTTTCTTCTTTTTCCTTTTCTGTTATGCACACACAAAAAACTCAGGAGTACATCATGAGCCGAGCTGTATTTTCTGTTTATTGCCACCAGGTTAATAACAGTAATGGTGCGAGGAGAAAATGAAGTGTTATGTAAAATCCTGCATTGCAGATTTTGGTGCTGATGCAAAGAGCTCAATAAAGTGTAACACTTTAATCATGGAGATAAAAATCACACAGCAGCTTCACAGTCTTCCAAGATGCAGAGCCTTAAGACAAAATAGAAGTGGGAGAGAAAGAGAAACCGACAATATTATTGAGTCCCAGAAAAGTTAGGGAAGAAAACAACCTTTCTTTTCTTGTGATGCTTTGATTCAGTCTTTGTATTCACAAAATAAACAACTGAAAATGTGTGTATATGAATTTCCTGGTATTAGAGAGAGCAAAATGCCACAGCCTTATACACAACTCAGTGACATTTACAGGAACCTGGAAACCTTTAAAAAACAAAGCAAACAACTCCCTCCCCACAAAAAACAACAACAAAAAAAGACCACCAAACCCCCCCAAAACCAAAAAACCCGCCACCAGAACTGCCCCCTAGCATGGTATGATGAGATGTATTGTTTTTTTCAAGTAGGCAAGCAGCCCAGCACAGTTTTAGCTGTGGTGGTCTTGAGTACAAATTCAGCATGCTAGCACAGAGGAGGACTCAGTTTTGGATGGTGCTTATACTCTGCATCTCTTCACTGTTACTGAGCTTCGTGTCTCTGCTTCCCATCTGCGGTTTAAGATTATAGTCCTGTCAAATGACTGTGCATAAAGGTGTAGGTTGTTGGCTTGTGGAGTTATTTTGGGGGAGGGAGGGAGGAGGAGGAAGAGTTATGTGAAGAAGATCTCTCCTGTACAGGGGAATTTGTGGATATGATGGCATGGAGCATCGTGCTAAAAAGTTGGGACAGTGCTAAGGACTGTATATCTTTGAGCTGGACCAGTTGCTGTGAGGCACCTGACTGCAGTTGTGTGCCAAGTTTATTCTTCTTTGAAAAATGTTTCCAAAAAAGTCCCTTTCCCCACAACTTGGCTATTGAAAAGAATACCAGGATATTATTTTTTGGAATAAACACAAAAAATGTGGAATTACCTAGTTCAGGGCCAAGAAGAATGCTTCAGGTAACTCAGAAAAGTGTCACGTAGCTTTGCTCCCAGTATCTGGAAACAGAGTAGCTGAATACATAGAGGGAATCTCTATTGCAAAGCCCAGTGACCGTCCAGCCACCCTGGAAGATGTTTCTTCACACCAGGGTGGTGCAGTGTCAGCAGAGAAGCCATTCCAGAGAAGCTACATATTCAGCCTGAAATGTAATTCAGTTTTAGTTGGTGCCTGGCCCTTTGGGGGTCAGTTGCCATTACTTGGAGGAGCACAGCAGCCTGCTGAGCCGAGTTGTCTAGTATTCGGACAAGCAGAAGGAAGGGGGCAGCACCTTAGCTTTATGTGTGGTTTCCATTGGCCCGGTTCTGTCCCAATGCTTACAAGTTTGCAGCCAGTTAGCACTGCCTGTTTCAATTTATTGCATAGTTATTCCCTTGGGTAAGATTCAAGGTTAATTCAAGGGCATGCTAAACCTTGTTGAGGCTTGAAGGTAACCCAGAAGGTTTAATGTTTCCACCAGCTGTGATAACCATGTGCCGAAGTTTGGGACCACTGATTGAAAAACTCCTACAGAGACAGAACCAGGCATATGTATTAGTGGCTTTTGGTATCTGATAAACTCTGTCATCACTGCTTACCCATGATATGCCCATCATAAAGAGTGCCTGATTACATGGCTGGCTTAATCCATATAGCATGAAAGCTGACATTTTATATTACTTTATATCCTCTTGTCCAGCTGAGTTCACTTGTGTGGAATTAACAGATGTCAGATTTGGACATGATGGACATGAATGCCACAAGAAATGTGTGTAAATAAACCAACCCTTGTGTAGTATTGTTAGAACAGGTCATGGTAAGAGATGGCAAAGAAAGGGAATATTTCACAGGACCCTGTAATATTTTCTTGGTGGATTTTAGGGAGAGCTGAGGGGTGAATCAAGCTGATATCACTTTGGAAGCTAAAATCTTATCCTAAGGGTTATCTGAAAAACCTCCTGCTTTTTTGCTGAGATATGTCTGTGTCCATGAACAGCATCTGTTTCCCCATAGTGTGTTAAAACATTCATTACAGCAGCTGTAGTAATGGCATAGCAATCTCAACATTATCTTAGCGTTACACTTCATATTTGGGGTAAAGGACCAGGTAGGCTTTAATTACCAGCATGTCTTGAATGACAGCATATCAGGTAGCCTTGAGCTCATCCATAAAATTGAAAGGACAGTGGTTCTGGGAAACCTGCCACATCGTGTCAACAGGCCTTGTTTGCTTTTGAAGATTGCAGGCAACTGGATGGATTTGAAGAGCTGCCTTTTTAAGGACAGAAACAAATAAAAACAAGGTGCTGCAGGTGTTAAGAAACAAAACCTCTGTGCAGGCTGTGCTTTGCAGGGCAGGCCTTGCCCAGATGGGGGGTTCATCTGGAGTCTCTGCTCATATTCCTGGGTGTCCTCCCAATGGCAGCCAGGGAGCATGGGAGGAAACCATGGCTTCACATGCTAGATCTGTGACCGGAGTGGGGCAGAGGCCTATAGAGAGTATCACAGAGCAGAGCTGGCCCACAAGGATGGACACAGCTGTGGAGACATGAGTTTGGGAAGGGAGGCATTGATCATCTATTTCTTGAGCAGACTCCTCAGACCCATCTTGAATACTACCAGACGGATGGTACTCAAGTCTCAGTGTTCCAGATGCAGCCAGATGCTCCCGGTTATTTGAGGAGAAAGCCGAGAGACAGGTTCTTCATATGTTGTTATGGCTGTCCTGCTGGCTCAGTTAAAACCCTTTTTATCTCAGGATAAGGCTTAAATTCAGAATCAATTGCTTAAGATATTCCCATTCTCTTGTATTTTTTGTTTCCTTCGCCCCCACCCCTGCACACAGTAATTCTGTGTGAATCACACAATTGATTCTTTGGGTGGGAGGACAATATATGAACAGCTCAAGCACCTGATTGGGCTGGAAAAAAGAGAAACCTCCAAATATTTAGACTTTTTTTGCCTAGCTGGATTGGTTCCCTAGATCATGACGTGGACTCCCAGAAAACTGTGCCAGCTCATGGTGTTGCACGGTCCTGGCAATGAGTGGTGACTCATCTGTGGGGGAAGTGGGGAGGATGGAGTTTTTGAGGCTGCCCTTGTTGCCAGAAACACGCATGTGAAAACAAAGGGTCAGTCCACAATGGGGCTGTGACACCTTCTGAATGAAAGGGCTGGCAGTGGGGGTGAATGCATTGGAATTAATTAATGCAGGTAATGCTTTTAACTTGGGAAGTGCTAGAAAAACTAGCACCATTTGTTGCAGAAACAATAGACTCTTTTGCTGTTTATGAGGGTGGCAAAAAGCGGAACTCACCAAAGACAGAGGGACCAATGTGATGATGGGTGAACATTAGAATATACTTTCTGATAGTAATGTAGTGATTGGGATAACTTCTAGTCCTGAGAGACCAGAAACACTGCCTGTTTGCAACTTTAAAAAGAGTGAGTCAGTGACTTCCTAGTCTTTGGTACATAGCGATAGTGCTCTTACCTCCCAGGCATTTAGATTTTGTGTGTGTGCCTTTTCCAAACATTTATTACTGTTTCCTCTGCTTTTAAAATACAGCCAGACTATTACTGGGGGTGGTGTGGTGTGGTTTTGGGGGTTTTTTTGTATGGGTTTCACTCAATATAACACGAGACAGTTAAAAACAATCAACATAAAACCCTACAAAGTGCTGGCTGGATCTGTGGTTAACCCTTGCTTTAAAAAAGATGAGGTTACTTTTTGCCTGTCTCCTTTTAACACTATGGATCAGCTCTACGCCAGAAAAAGCCAGAGAGGGGCAATCCAGCCCAGACTTGAATGAGCTGCTATGGTACATCATCTGTTACTCCTGGTGTGCTCCAGTGAGACAAAGTGGTTAAAAATGTTGCTACACCTTTCCGTGGACTAAGGTGGCATTCTCTACGCATGTTGCTTGCAAGTATACTTGTTTGATACACTCCCTCGTTAGAATCAGTACTCATTTTCCTTGCCAGGAAGAAAATAAGAAAAAAGAAAAAAAAAAAAAAAAAGAAGGTAATTGATGGCAAGGTTTAAGGGTCATCACAGTATTTGCTTCCACTTCCATTCTTTTACAATGGCTTTAGTACTGTGCAATTACGGACTTGTTTTAAGCAGACCACCTCACGTTTTAAACATCTGCAGTAGTTCCAGCAATGAAACCAGGGCTATTGTAGCACTGAAGTCTCTAAAATTGCAGTGATTTTCAGTTGGATAGTGATCCACTGTACATCTGGAAATGTAGGTGTTGCCCTCAGGGAGCTGCATTTGGCATAACTTCCTCCTTGGGAACAGGGCACAATGAGATCACAGCTTCTCCTGGTCTCAGCTGTTGAGCAAATCCTTGTCAGGCCTAATAGCCAGTGCTCTTTCCCCTTGATCAGCTGGGCTTTGGTCATTGCTGAGTTGAACATTGTTCACTAAATGAATAGCTCCCAGAATGCAAACTTCACCTGTTATCCTTCCATTTAGGAAAATTGAGAGTTTTAGTCTTTTGTACTCTGCATTCAAGAGATGAGAGGAAAAAAACCCCACCTAAATGCCTCCATTTAAATGCAAATTTTGACTTTTCACGTCTGACAAAGTAGTGTGTTTGTTTTTATAAACAATATATATATAAATAAAAGCCATGGAATTGAAAGAACAAACCGCCTCTCTTGTTGATATATTTTCCACATAGTAATCTTTGCTCTCATCATGTTATGTATTTTTCTGTTCCTTTTTACTTTAAAACTAATTTTGCTGTGAGAACAAGAACAGGAGATCATCAGGAGGAAATACTCTGGCGCTGGCTGGTGCAGAGAAAACATGCCATCTGCCTAATGTGTTTCATCTTGTGTCAGTCTAAGATGCGTTGTTTGGATTTAACATGCCAGTCACTAGCCTAGAAAAAGTGCAGGCAGCAGCTCTGACACATATCCTGGCTAGGGCTCCAAATCCTTCCTGCTTTTCAGAGACTACGCTCACTACGAAATAGGCCACAAGAGTTTGGGCAGAAGGTACAGTTCTCATCACCTGCCGTGTCCTTACATTAGCGTTCGAGAGGCATTTGTGCAAGGAACTGAAGCGGTTTGGGTTATATTTTCAGTCTTCACCATATCACACTGTCAAGAAGCAAAAGCAAAGACCCAGCCTGAAAGTGGGTTATTTCAAAGAGGTCTGGCTGGTGGGTCTGAGGGGCTGGTGGCTGAGGATGTGGTGGTGTCTCCCCGGTGGCAACCACACAGTACAAGCTTCACCCTTCTCTGCTGTGTTAGGGAAGAGGTGGAGAAGCCATTTGGCATAGCAGCACACAGAGACATGCACTTGAGTCCCAAAAGCAGAATAGTCATGCAATGGAGCCCTCCTTGCTCTCAACTGGCAGGTCTCTACTGTCTGTCTGTCTGTCTGTGGGTCAGAAAGAGCTCAGCGTCTGTCCCTGCTCCACTGTGCAGTGTGGACTCGGCTGCCTGCAGGAGTGGGGCACATTTTGGGGCTCAACGCTGTGGTCAGGTTTCAGAAATGGGGCCTTCTTTATCAGATGTTTCCTCTTTCAGTCACAGAATTCTTGCCTGATAAATGGATGGCACATGTCTCAGCTGGGTAAATGTAGCTGGTCATATTTTGTTACACTGTGTGTAATAAAGACTTTAGCTTATTTTTTTATTAAGAAAAGAAGTTGGCAGACAGCTTTAAATGTCTGCCTAAGGACAAAACGAACTGAGTTTTGTAGATAGCTGCTTTTTTTTCTTAATAAATAAATAAATGGAAAGATTTTTATGTTGATAATAAAAATAACTAATGCAGAGCTTTTTCCACTAGTGCCTGGAGACATGGACAGATGTGGGATTTTGAAGGGATAAAGAATTGAAATCTGTTGGCAGGTAGTTGCTATAAAAATGACTATCCTTCCTGCCTCTTATTACAGACCAACATTCAACAAATGAGGAGTCTCTGAGAAAGCTAATGATGACAGGATCAGGTTCCAACCATCAGAGATAGCAGAAACCTCCTCCATTCAGAGAAATCTAAAGTTAAAGGGAAGTGGTTGAGAAAGCTGGGAGCTTTATTAACGTATACTTCCGGACTTTCTCCGACTCACAATGTGGTGTGTGGGAGTGTGGAGGGACGGAAATTGCCAGGGAAACTATGAAGAAACAGAGCGAGTTCACCAAAAGTTTGGTTTGCCCATGAGTTGTCTGCCGAAGTTTTGTGCGATCACTTTCTGCCTCCAGAGAACCTTCACTACGCTGCTGTTGCATGTAGTTGGTTTCTGTCTTGCTGTGTGGTCTGTTGTTGGAATAAGAGGGTAAACCTTGTTTTCTCACTTTTACCCTTCCAATTCTCTCCCCCATTCCACTGCGGGGGGAGTAAGCGAGTAGCTGTGTGGGGCTTAGCTGCCTACCGGGGTTAAATAACAACAATATTGCTTCACAATACAATCATACTGTAGGGCCAATCTCCTGAAGCAGTCAGTAACGTGTATCGTAGAACTGGCTAGTCACTCTAGCGTTTGGTGACTCAACCTGAAAACAGCATGTGGACCATCAGTGTTGATGCAGCATTTAGGAGAGCAAAGATCAAATGTTGATCTGATATACCTACAATTCAGAGCAAATTGCTTTGCTGTCCATTATAGACAGCTGTAACAATTACAGAGGAGAAGGATGAAAACAAGTTTAAAACATTTCTTTGTATTTAAAGATGCATTTTAAACACACACACTTATAAAGGTGTATATATACACACAGAAGAAAAAGCAGACAAAAACTGCCTAAATCTCTAAGTCAACCATTGGCAGTGTGGGTCAGCTGCTGCCGTCTAGGGTGGGAAATACCCTTCTTCAGAGTCCTCCTATACTTTTGTTTAGTTATGCCCTGGTGAATCCTCTTGATTGTTACTCTCTGATTATTTCTTATACCACTGTGCTGAATCTTGAGTCCTTGATGTTCTGCAAGACCTGAATATTCTTTCTGTAGGAAATGGTAAAAAAAATAGTGATCCCCAATATATGCTTGCAGGGGATACATTGTCTTTGAGATCTTGTGACTTCACTGACAGGCCCAGTTAGCTGCCCTGCTGTTTGGTCTGACAGGCAGAACACAAGGTGATACTGTCTGCAGCAATATGTTTACCTGTTGGCCAGTGTGGGTAGGGGAATATTGGAGGAAAAAAGTTTCAGATACAACTAATGCTGATAAGTGCCTTGCAAAAAAGCATGATATGTTGTGCTTTCAGTTGTAAAAGCAGATCCTTCCAAAATGACCATTACATTTTAGCTTTTATAGCACTGTACAGATAATAAATACTGCTAGATGTAAAGCACAGAGAAAACATTCTGCAGTTTGGTGCAAAATACTATGCTGATCTGTCTCTGAGTAGGTCAAACCCAAGAAAACCTGTTCTTCCAGTTTGATGAATCTTGGGTCAACAAGAGAATATCAGGGACAATTCTTTTTTTTATTTGTTAGCATGTTGTCCCTCCCCTCAGTAGCTATGTCTGATGTATAGTCCCTAATCTCTTTCAGTGTCCTTGTGTTCCTGTTTATTGGCTTTCACTTTTATCTCTTGCTTGGACGTGCTTGTTGACTGCACTGAGTACGAGGAAGGAAAAGAAAGACGCAACTTGGGAAAGAACAGTAGACTAATGACCATGGAGAACTTCTGCTTGTGGCGAGGCTGTGCCAGGAAGATGAAGAGAAAGAGTTAGTTTGCTTTTCAGCTATCAATCACTAGTAAAGCATGTGCACAATGTCCATCCACAGCCTTCCTGTCTTCCCAAGCAAGTAGATGGCCACATAACCCTTGAATGACACATTTAGTGTTGTTTCCTTCCACCTGACTGGGCAGGTTTGCACTTTGCATGCACGTATGTTTATTTCTCTCTTACTCCACATGGATCTATGTAAAGTACGAACAACCACTACAGGTCCTCTCATAGGTCCAACTAATCAGATTTTCTGGGTATGTTGTTAGCAGGCGGAAAAAGACACTCAGGGGCCTGTATAAGAAATTTTACATGTGTAAATTGAACCTTTACCTTTGATGTCCAGCTTGTAGTTGTCATTGGTTTAGGGGCTTCTTGAGCTGACAGTTTTATATAGAGCAAGAACTACTTTACAGTAATTTGTCTAATGGCTTTTAAAAGTAGACAGTTTAAACTGTAGGAATATGCATACTTTTCACCACCAATCAACACCTTAACTTTTTAAGAACTACAAAAGTATCATTCTGCAGCACAAATTAAGGTCTAATTGAAAAATAAGAACAGTGATGCTGCATCAAACCCAAGATCTGTTTTGCTCGGTATCCAATGACCTATTGCAGATGCTAAGGGATAGACTAAGAACAGGGCAAAGCTTTTGGCAATGTGTAATTTGGGGATTTTCTGATCAAGAAATTGTGTCCACTGCTTTGTGTGTAGTAACATAATGGAATCTTTTTCTTTGAATTTATCTAATTGATCTTTGAGTTCATCTGTGTTTTGGTCAAAATCTGGTGGCAGTGAGTTCTGCAGTATAAGTATAAGCTAATTTTAAAAAGCACTTTATTTTGTTTGCCTTAGGTCTTCTGCCTAATGACTATATTCTGCCAGCTGTTACTTATTTAGAAGAAATAGTGAATAATGCTATAGATTATTTGAGAGACTAGAGAAACTGGTTGTTACAGAGTTTGATTTGACTACACACAATTTGTCCAACTGGAATAGTTCCTAGGAAATTAGGGGACAGGGAGTCATAACTCCTAGCCATTGTTTTTGAGTCTACCACTCTTTGCCTTTGTAATTGGAGGTGAGGCAGGCAATGTCTTTGAGCCTTATTTATGTACTTGCAAAGTAAAGACTGTGTACCTTGGTCAGAAGGTTCTGCAGAGGTATAATTAAAAGTTATTGGTAAAACACAAAAATATTAATACTGCTATGAAGTGAATAGTTGAACAGGAAGTCTTGAGCTTAATATAGTTTCAGGTGTATAAGCAGCAATTAATGATGCCTGAAGACATTAAATGACTTGCGTATGGTTACACAGCAAGCAAGTGGCAGTCTAAGGAACAGTACCAAGGAGTGCTAAAACCCTCAATACAGCTACTGGGAGCATTTCAGCTGAGCAAACTTTCAGAACCAGACCAGAGCCAAATTGAATTATCTGGTGAAAACATGGTCATTTAGATATTTCTGTTTCATAACCTAATTTTCTTGCTTTAATTATCAGAATAAGGAACAGACAGTTACTACCTTCCTTTCTTTTTTCTCCCCCCCCTCTTTTTTTTTTGTAGTAGGGTTCCTTCCCTCTCCCAAAAAGCTGTTGATCCTTTTGCCACAGTTCTCCCCTCTCTTTTCTGAAATGAAAGCCCTCTTTCTGTAGAGCCGATGTTGTTCAGTAGCAGACAACAGAGCAAGGTAGGATTTACAGAGCATGTTCTGTGGGGCATATGGCGCGGACGTGCAAGTGAAGTCTGACATGGGCAGGGCCAAGTGAGATCAGCAAAGTTTAGAGTGAGGTAATGCCCCAAGACCCAGTTCAATCCCAATGCTTTATTCTAATTATTCAGGCAACTAAAGACTTCAGAGCTTGCAAAAGTCAAAACCCATGTCACTGAGTGTATGTGCATGTTTGCTCCTATATGAAGGAGAGAGAAGGGATGAGACAGAACAATGACTGTCCTTGTTCAGACTCACCCTTCCAGTTTTGGTGTGGGGTCAGGTCCAAAATCCAGAAGAGTGTATTTCCTCGTTCCTATTCATTTAGGGTAAAAATTATACAAGAATCGTCCATGCAGCTGACCCAAAAGTCTTGTCTAAACTTGATCTGGGTCTTAACATTGTTTCTTTGGCCCCTCTCTAATTTAATATGCATTTGAACAGAAGTGGCTTCTTGATAGAGCCTTTCACCTCCAGGTCACCCTTTCAAATCCAATTCAGGCCTGTCGTGACCAAATGTTACTACCATCTGACGGCTCTTCTGCATCCTGTGTGAATTGTTGGCTTCAGTCCAGTAGCTAGTGGACAGGTGCCTGAATTGCAAAAACTGCCAGAGCTGACACTAACTGGATGTCTCTGCAGAGGGGTCAAAGAGTGAATCAGCCTGGCAGATGAATTAATACTTAACTTGTACGCACTGTGATGCTTTATATCTTCAAAGTGCTTTACAAACGTCAGCTAATCCTCAGGAGGTGTTGTCATTTGCACTGGCAGGTGAGAGAAGCAAGCGGATAAAGAACCAGGATCAGAATATGCATGTTGCTGACCTCTCACTCTGAGGCCAAAACTATGAGTTTAGCTCTTTTCAGGGCTACTGATGGGCACACCAGAGCAGGGTTCAAGCTCATTGAAGAGGGTCCCATGTTCTTCTATGGATGAAAGCATCCCTTACTTTTTAAGACAGGCAGGAAAGCAGTGTTGATGGACATGCCATCCTTTTGCTGTATGAATCCATGGAACCAACAGAAGTCTGTTCTCCATTCTCTCTGAGGCACTAACGAGTCATGTTAGATTATGCCTATCATTAAGAGGTATCATTATTTAGACTGAGAACTTGCCATGTAACCAGATCAGCAAATAATTACTTTTGAATGGCAACTGGGTTGGAGTGGTTCATTCCAAAAGACAACAGCTCTTGGAACGTCATTGAAATAATCTGAAAAAAATGCATGAAGTGTTATGAAGAATTGCTAGAAGGTCAAACAGAGTTAGTGGTACAGCAGTGTTTGCAAGCTGCTTCTGCAGGGACACTTAAAAGATAATTGTCAGATTATGTAAAGGTGTCTATAGGAATAAGGAGAAATTGGCTTTTGTGCTTCATATCGGTGAGAATAAGAGTGGTTCTAAACTGGCATTTTCCCTTCTCTGACAAACAAGATGAGGAAACGTTTTTATTTTTTTTAAGGTTTTTAACCTTTAGAAGGTTTTTAAACGTAGTAAACCACTTTTCTACTATTAATTTCTTATGTAAATAATTGCTGTTGTTGCCATGGTGTTTACAGAGGTGAACGGAGCAGGTAGTCCGTGAGATGATGAATGGAAGGAGAAAGATGTTGTCCGTATGGTTACAAAGGGGTAGTGGCATACCTCTGAAATAGTGCTTCTAATAAGGTGTGGCTTACATCATCTGCAAAACTGGAGATGACACTGTAAGACTGACTTGTCAGAGGTTATAAAGAATGGCAGAGGAAAATGTTCTTGGAAGTATTTGACTGTTTGGGGGTTTTTTTGGTGAGGGTTTATGCTGGCCCTTTCAAATTTTGGGGAAAAAATATGGGGAGAAGGTAGATGTAAGAAAAGTGATTTGCGTAAAATTCACCTTACCAGGCATCCAAATCCAGGTATTTCAAGGGAAGCTTGAAAATGTGAACAATATCCAGACAGTTTGAATTCTACCTCATGTTCCCTTGTATAGTCAGAAGGAGACAAGTGGTGTGTAACCCTAAAGAGTGATTCAAGGCACTGGGCAGAGTTCCCTGGAGCTGAAAGGGCCAGGACTGGTGCTTTCTAGCTGAATGTAGACTGCTGAACATGTGGTGCTGAACGGTCAGTTTTCCTTTATTTTGCTTATTAGCACATTGTGCTTGTGTTTTCTGGTGTCACTACTGTAGGTGTTGCCAAAATAACTAAGCGTGGGGTACGGTGTGTATGTAAAAATGGATATATTTGAGACCTATGCAGAATTTTCTTTTGAGAGATTCTGGACCTGAGGAAGCACCAAACAGCCAGTCTTCTGGGAATTTCTGAATCTTTTCTGAACCAAAAGGGGCAAACTCCTTATGCTGTGCCAACTGTTGTACGTCCATTTGCTTCAAACAGTGGCTTAGCAGTAAGAGTGCAAAGTCTGCCGGGGGTGTGTTATGTTCTCTACCGCTAATGAAAGCCATGGTTTTAGTGGCTTGTATAAAACATTGCAAGGAGTTTATCCCATCCCCTGTATGAAATATTGGAGTGAAGAAGGCTTTTGGACGCTCTCTCTCTAAACCAATTGCTATGCCCAAGAATTAATAAAATCCATATTGAAGTGACAGCTGGTGGACAGAGCTGGCTTCTTCCTGCATCATTTGTCTCTCTAGTGGCTCATGTTCTGGACTCAATGCACATTTATCCTTTTATTACAGCATTTATTGATTTTTATTTATTTATTTATTTTTAAAATCTCTGTTTCCTTAAGAATCATAATTGCACTTTTCAAAATCTAACATTGGGCATATCAGCACTAGCTATTAACATCATTCTTTCCTGTTGCTCTTTAATTACTGACCTTCACAGGCATTCAGCTAATGAAATAAAAATGCAGACAAGTGAGAATATATTTTCTCAAAACTTTACATGGCGTCATGAACCAGTTTCCAGTTTCTGTGCTGCTTTGACTATTTCATATCTTGACAATGTGTGTGAGCTCTTATTCTTTATCCATTATTTCTTTCATTTTTTCCCCTCCCTCATTTATATGTATATTTCTCAAGCTGCCAGAAACTTTAGACTGACTCAGAACAGTGGAAAGTGTGTGTCGCAAAGATTCAAATAAACTTTAGAGCAGAAATTCATTTGCTTATTTATTTATTCTGGTTTTATGTGGTAAGTGGCAAGAAGAGGCAAAGACCATTCTTTTCAAGGGAGAGAATGTTAACTGTTGTTTTCTAGGAAGTGGAGTTCAATCATTGTCTCTGTCAGTCTAGTGAGTGATTTCTGTTTTGACACACAGAGAAAAGAAAGACCAAGTCTGCCTTTGTTTTCTCCAACTCTGTAAGCTGGGTCATCCAGGTAATTACAGCTTTACTTAAGAAAGAGAGTGTGAGAGAGAAAATCTCTGCTGCTGCTTGTAAGCACAAAGAAAAGACACTTGAGGGAATTAAATTGCATGATGATTTTTATAAGGCATCTGAATCATTTTGCATTCCACCTTTAAAGCAGAAAATGATGAGTTTAATATCATATCGTAGGATGTAACTTGTAAGTCTCTCAGAAGGCAGCTATGGCATCTAGAGATGTTTGAGCCTGGTTATTCATTATTTTCTGCTTAAAGGCTGAAGCAAATGTGACTATGAGACTTTGAGCCACCTCTAAATTTATTCCCATTCTTACTTGTAGATGCTACTGCATTAGAAGCCATAACCAGGGTGGGTTCTGCTGTGTAGATACTGACAGATACCCCTGTGGTTTAACAGCAGATAGGATTGGTTTATGTTTTAAGTGTGTTTTTATGTGCTTATGTAAATGCACACATACATTTATTAACTTCATTCTCCCATTAAAAGTCTCCCCATCTCAAAGAGAAACAATTTCAGAAGGTCAGCTCTCTGCTGATTTTTCTAAAATTCCCATCAGTGGGTGACATTATATATTTAATAAAATGTTAATTCTGTGATCCTGCCTAAATTGCAGGAGATCAGTAATTATGTCAAAATCTTCCAGAGAACCTCAACTGAAATATGAAACTTTATTCCCTAGCTTAAATTTGTAGTGTGGCAGTGGGTGAAACAGTTCCTACATGTAAAGTACTTACGGATATGTATGACTCTAAAGAGAGAGAAGAAATACCATTATTGTTCAGGAACATATCTTAATTCTTTTGCAAAACTTGTCTGCAAACAAATTGTCTACTACTTGGCCTACTACTTGGGGCACGAGGTGGCAAACTGCGAGTTTTATGTCCCAGTGACTGGGCTGTTATTGTCCATTTTAAGGCCACAATATCTTTGTGTTTGTGAATAAAGAGAATTTTTCCATTAGGAACTCATGTGTTATATTAACAATGCACTGAATTATTTTGTTCTGTAATGGAGAATGCTCCAGATGTTTCCCTTTGATAAAATAATGAATGTGATGAGAAGAAAAGAAATGTGAAACACTGAAATACTGTTCTGCTCACATACAGCAGTGTCTGGGAGTAGTACATCTAACTGGCAATTACTCTAGCAATATTTAACAGCTTTCTGAATAGGATGGACAATTGCAAATTTGGACTATATTTAGTGGGCAGGAATATGTGAAATAGAGTTTTTTATATGTTCAGTAGGAGAGTAAGGAACAAAGACCAGAAAAACCAGTTGAATAGCTATTGTGGGCTGACTTAGGAAATGACTTTTGAAATATGTTGTAATGAATGACTGGATAAATGTTTTTAAACACTTGTCTGAGTGATGAGCTATCTGTTGAATGTCACGGTTTCCAAATAAGCGATCTGGAAGCTTAATCTTTAGGTGAAGGTGATATCTGTGAAGGACACTATTCCCTCACAAATAATCATTGTAACCAGACTATTTGCAAATGGTTTTGATGATCAAGAAAGATCTTCAAAGAAATTTCAGCACCCCAAGAGTCTCTAAAATTCTCTGGAACACTTTTATCAGCAATTTTTTTAGCAAGAATCCTAGGAGAGTTTAGAAAATATTCTCTAGTGATGCTGTGTTAGACTGGATGACTTGATCAATTGAATACTAAGCTGAGGCTCAGATCACCCATGTTCTGCAGGTGAATTTCTTGCTGGATAGCCTATGGAAAGTTATCTTATTAATCTGTGCCTCTGTGTTCCTGTTTGTAGACACCTTCTTTTGGAAACAATTTGATAACTATAGATGAATAAGTATAGTATGACACAGCACAAATCATACAGTTTGTGCCAGGACCTTTATTTGTGTTAAGACACAAATGATACTAGTCTATTGTTATATATCTCACTGTGCTTCTCAACTACTTTATATTAGTAAATATGTCCCTATAAAGAAATCTGTCTAGTTCTTCTAAAATAAGTATGACTTAGGTCACTGACTTCTATGTGAAGGACACTCATGCTTTACAAATATCCAGTTTAACTAGATTATCTCCTCACTTCATCATCAAATCACTGTTTAGAGACTCTACAACATGTTCTGTTTTATGGTGATATGCCAGCGTGCATCTGATC
Organism: Gymnogyps californianus; assembly: GCF_018139145.2. NCBI lineage: Eukaryota > Metazoa > Chordata > Aves > Accipitriformes > Cathartidae > Gymnogyps > Gymnogyps californianus. Next base: position 27,760,241 of record NC_059478.1, on the reverse strand, counting down.
TCATCAAATTCTGTTTCTGATGGGGAAATTATCTTATGAAAAATAATATTACTCAATCTTGGTTTTAATTTCTGTATGCTTGGAGAGGAAGAAAATCCTTTGTGGTATTTCATCCTGTCAATGCTAATCTTTCTCCTCAGTGCTATATCTCCAAATAGCGGATGTGTGCTTTATTGCAGTGTTGGTCCTCTATAGCACAGCATAATGTTTTGGCAGGAGCAAACAATTTATTGTATTAGAGTCAAATACAATCAAATGTTCCTTTTCCTATGAAGCATGGTCAGATATTGATATTGCATTAGCTAACATTTTAACATAGGAGAGGCTTAATAAGATACAGTATTACTCTCTCTAGGCTGTTTAATTAAACTAAACAGTCACTGTGTATTGTACATTGGTTTTCTGCCAAGGGAAAGTAAATCTGTATCATATTAGTTTCACATACCAAATTATGTTCTCCCCCCATCAGAGACTCTCTAGAAGAGCTGACACTGCTGTCACATGAACTGCATAATCCAAACTGCATTTGTATTACATTGGACTGTCTTGTAGCTCAGTATTCTCCAGTAGCCTGAGCAAGGTTTGTGTGCAGACAAGACATGTGGCCGGAGAGCTACATGTTGTATTTTACTGGCCAGGGTCCCTATTTGCTGGCGAGGGGTACAGGGCTAAGCATCATAATCCCTGTCCTGCTAACAGAGCTCTTCTCCATCCCCCTGTTGGGGCTGGGAGATCTGAACTGTAACCCTCTGGTCACCAGGAAGGTTCTTCCTGGCTCCATGGTGGCCAGGTAACAGGGGTGGGTTTGTCACTGTCTAGTCACAGAGCACCTGTCTAGCACAGAGCACGGTTCAGGAACAGAAGTTGCAAGTGTTTGGGGAAACTCTGGGTGATCCAGCAGCATCTGCTCTGGTAGCACTTTTTAGTACTGGATGTTGCCTTCTCACTGCTGTCAATGGCACTGTACATGGTGATCAAGGTGAACATTCACTCTTTGCCATTGATGGCAGGGGAAGTAGTATCACTTATATATGATGTGACGAGAAAGATGTGTCCCTGGACTGGAGACTTGAGCAGCGTTTCCTTATAGAGCCTTCTGACACTGAATTGCCAATCCAGGAAGAGTATGGGGAGAGCAGGCACTTCTGTGTTAGGGGGTCCTGCTGTTTTCTTTTGAAGCAAGAGCTGATGCAGAATCACATGGGAAGCTACAAGCAGAGAGGCATTCAAGGCACTTGCTTTTGGGAGTCGTTCTGTTGAATTACTACTACAAAGCAGAGTAAGACAAAAACATTTGTGGTACTTCTCCTTATAAACCAAAATAAACTGCACAGGAAATGCTGAAGTCTTTTTTACACAATTTTGAACCTGTCTTTCCTGGCAGAAGGGTACATCTGCATATTGCAATGCAGAACTGTGCAGAGATGGCAAAGCTGCGCCCGAACAATCATGCTCTAGAACTGGAAGGTGCATATTTTTACCAGTGGCACTAAGCCCTGTATCAAAGCGAAGGATAATGCTTTGGCTCTATTTTGCACAATGTCCTGTGCTGCATAAATGTTCCAGCCTCCTCAGAACAGGTAAAGAAATGTCTATCATGGTCCTGTGTTGCATCTCACATACACCCACAAAGAGGCATGAATGGTTGGATGCATCAAAGCAATGTCTTTAGTGTGGCTCTCTGATGCTGGCACCATGGTTAGATTCAAGCATGGCAGTATTGGATTTATGAGAGGCTTCACGTACATAACACAGTTATGATTTATCTCATGCTGAATGTTTTGTTGTTGTTGTTGTTTTCCCTCAACAGAAGATTAACCTGGAGTTCTATATTGACATCCATGCCCACTCCACCATGATGAATGGCTTCATGTATGGGAACATCTTTGAAGATGAGGAAAGATTTCAGCGACAGGCTGTTTTTCCCAAGCTACTCTGTCAGAATGCCGAAGACTTCTCTTATGTAAGCAATGTTTCTCTTAATTAATTTCTTCCTAATTTATTTTTTAATGATAAATCTCTGGCTTAATTGGATTGTGTGAATGTTATTTTAATATGAATAGAAGGCTACTTAAAATTTTTGTCATTATTAGCTACCATCTTCCCTCTTATACTTACCTTATCCAAAAGTCGTAAGTTGTGATCTTATGTATTGTCATTAGACACATGAACAGACACAGGTTCTTCATCTTCTGTATTATAACCTTTGGTTCTGAATTATTGGAACACTTAGTTTTTATCAAAAGATCTTTTGTCTTTTGATCAACTGGATCAGCTTTATTATTTCATTGTTTATATTATATTGGCAAATTTTTTTACTTGTACACTTTAAATGATAATATAATAGCAAATAGAAGTAAAAATAATAAACTGGAAAGAAAAGGTTAGATTATTTTCTGTTGAAAGTTGTGACAAAGGCAATGTATGCTTTTGAAATTCTTTGATATTACCATGGAAAACTGTTCTGCAAGAAAATCTGCAATTGCTCAATACATGTCTTGTAACTTGGAAGAAAGTATGTGTGTAGGTATCTCTGGATATTGGAAATAAATTGTAAACTCCTACAAATGAGTTGGAAAGGGGCATATGTTTTTAGAGCAAGTTTCGAGTAGAACAGATCCTTAGCACACATTGGTTGCAGAAGCTCTGCAGAAGTCAGTAGATTTAAGACTCTGGTCAGTCTGTTGCAACTTTGTGTTCCAGTACAACATCCTGGCCCTTTCCGTAGTCTCTTTTGTGCATCGGTTTTCCTTGAAAGCTGTGCAAGTAGAACACACAACACCCAAGCCTGCCTGCAACTGCTTGTTTGCTTCTCCTGGCCCACCTTACAGACCTGTGGAGCCACCAGCTAAGCGACTTCTATACAGCTGTCCCTTGCTCTGTTTCAATCTATGCAGTCCAGGTTTGCTTAAGTGGGCAGTCTTTCAAGTAAGAGGTGTTTGGTGTCCCATTTTGCTTTGACTGGGATAAGGAATATTCAGAAATGCATCTCAGCCAAGGCAGTGGGAACTTCCAGCCATGAGCTGTGAGGAGGGAAGGCAGTGGATGACATTTGGCAGCTATATAATGGCAACAGGCTCAATTAAAAATTACTTTAGAATCCTGCACCAAGCAGAGGAGAGCAGAAGAACCTACTGTTTGGGCCCTGATTTTATGTCTGTTACGTTCTTAACCCTCTTTGTTACCCACCATACGTTTTCCCAGTCTTTGCTGTCCCTGTTTTGCTTATACTTCATCCTCCTGGTACTGAGAGATAAACCTGGGTCTCCTCTCAAAGATGGGGACAGCTGGGACATAGTGCCTGCCTCCTCTGCAGTGCCATCCCAACCAGCCTGTGGCAGAGGTGGTGGGTGGAGGAGGATAGGGACCCTGCAGCATTCCATGTGTTTAGCTCTAGAGAAAAAAAATCTAAAAACAGATACAAAAGCAGACGAGTCTGCACAGCAAAAGAAACTGTAATTGGAAAAAAGGCCATTTTCATTATGGCAGGAATGCTAGCCTACAGCTTTCTCATCAAGATGCTGTAGAGAATTTTTTTGTCTTGTGTTTGTGCATATTGCACTGTGGAGTTTGAGTGGAAAGTGAGTATAGCAATGGAGTTGTGCCACTGTTTTCCTGACAGATATGTTCCAGCAAAGGAAAGAGGAATTGAAACCTCCTGATTCCTGTCCGTTTCTCTATTCTATGGTAGTTTGTTTTATGCAAGAGTGGGAAAAAGTTTGGATCAGTCTCTGACTTTCCTAAGGCTAGGCAGAAGATATCCTTTCCTCTGTCTTTTCTATTGTCAGGAGGGGGGCATCTCGCAGACCAAACATTTGCCTTTTTGGGCATTCTTGGAATCAGCAGTGGCAGCTGGCTGGGTAAGGCCTGGGAGGGTGTGTGGCTGCTGTTGCTTCCTCTGTTGCCTCACAGTATTGTTTAACCATTGTCAGTATTGTTTAACCATTGTCTGTATGTTTTGGGAGTTCAGGGGACTGCTGCAGTGTGAAGCTTTCTGCGATCAGCTACTGCAAGGGCTTCTCAGAAAACTGTCCAGAGCGCAGAAGGCCGAATCCATACTAAATGAGGAGGGACAGCAGCTGCATCTGTTCCTAGCTGTTTGGAGCCTGGGGAAGAGCGAGTTGGGTTCAAGGAACAGCCTGTTCTTGTCCAAGAAGACCTCAGTGATTGAGTTTCTTATCTGCACCTGGTTGTTTCAAAATCACATTATAGATAAGAGGGCATTCATAGATCGTAGCAATGAAAACCTGCAAATGATAGGAGTTTAGAAATTTTGTGCTCAAGTGTGGGATTTCTCTCTGTTACTGTAGGAGATTAAGGGTTCCTCTTAGCGCAGGCCTCAGTTGACAAAGGGAAAATCTTTGTGAAAATGACGTAGGAAACAGAAGCCAATAGCTAAATAAACAGCGCAGTCTCTCCCCTTTGACTCTCAATCTCTTTTCTGTAGAAGCTGGCAATCAGATATATATGTTGGCATCCAGTGCACCACAGTTTGACCTAGGTGCTGCTGGCACTCAGTACATTGGGCTTTCAACTCACATCCTACTGGTCTCTTGAGACCGGAAGCTTTTGCCCTGCCATCCATCCAAGCCATTCTTCTCAGAGCAGCTGAGGGGATAGAAGTGTTGGAAAAGGAGACAGCCACAAAGTGTCTGACGTGTGTGAAGCAAGAGGAGTGAATATTACTGCTGTCTCCAAGTGGGAAAGTCTCTGTTCTCTTGTTTTCAGCTCCAGCCATGTGGGTTATGTGACTGGTTGGAAATATCAGGGGTGAAGTTTGCTGCTTGAAAGAGAGGAAAGAAATCCAGAGCTTCCTGCATTTAAAAAGGGGAAAAAAAAGTGTTGAAGATTAAAAATAGTGTATGTAAATATGCCCTATTGACTGCTCAAAGGGAAGGGGGGAAGTGCATCGTTAACATTACCAGGCTGGTGTTTGAAAGTGTGGGAATGGACCACTGTTGTTACTAATTAATTTTCCAAAGCTTCAGGAGGTCTCATTTACATTGTATGCTGCTGCGGCCATTTGTTGGGATTATAATACTTCAACAGCAGCACTTCAAGTGAAAACTGGCGGCTGCATGAAGTGTTGTCCATAATTGACTAGCTCCATGTCTTCACACAGCACAGAGACAATGTTCCATTATGTTATCCATTGACAGTATCATTGAAAAGATTACTCTCCTTAAAGCATCTGTCAACCTTGATTGATTTACAAGGGACAAAGAACTGAAAAGGTTTGAAGTGCGGGTACAATTTTTGCCACCGTTTAGCATACATAATGGTTCTCCTTTGATGTCAAAAGCTCATCTTCTATTAATAATGCAGAGGGCTTTTGAATGCAGGCTACTTGTATGGAGTTCCACACTAATAACCTACTTGCTGTGAAATGGGATTCACTTTGGAGAAGCAGTCATTTGTCTGGGTTTTACATGTTTGGAATGAATCCCGACTCAAAGGGATTTTTTTCAGTGCTCTGCATGATTGCAGCTGAGCCCGGCACGGGTTAGGGAAAGCAGGCAAATCCTAGCCTGCTCCTCCAGCCGAGAATCTGGCAGAAATCACGCAGCCAGATGCAAAGGAGCATGAACAACAAGCCTAAGATGATGCGATCAAATGCCTTGTGCCGTTTTGTCTGGCAACCTTCTATTAATATACTTTAGAGTGCATTTCATGCCTGGACTGCTTTCTTCACCTGTCATTTCCAATAGGCCTTTTTATTTAAATGACAGCATCCAAGGAAGATTGGTGATTAGAGTAGGGGATGGATAGGGGATTTGCGCCTGCATGCCTGTTATAGGACCAAAGGCAAGTCACCCAATGTCTCTGTACCCTATCTGTTGAGCAGAACACTTAACCTCACAGTACTCTGGAAGGCTGACTGTGGTTTGCAGGTAAAAGTTGTGAAAGGGACCAGAAATTCTTCGTTTTTACATGACTTCAGAAACAGAGGCCTGCCTTTGGTTTAGCTGTCAGCACGTGAAGAGGGAAGTGAAAGAAGAGCTAGGAAGTTTTTGCTCCCAAATAAATACATGAGATATTCTTGGGCAGCTGTCTGGGGAAAAAGGACAAATTCTGTAAGGGAAACGTTTTATATTTTCAAGGTTTAAGAAGGATATTTTTAAACATTGGGGAGTAAATATAATCTGTATGAAAGCTCTAACAGTGAGAGCTGACAAGCTCTTTTGAAAGGCTGACTCATTGGGTTTTAGGAGCAGCTGTTGACACCATGTCTGAGTGCCTTACACATCAGCCATGGCTAGGAGTTGCTGCAGTATTTGGAGGGGTGTTCTTCATTTGACCTTTCTTGTTCTGGAGAGCGGATTAGTCATAACGACCAGACACAAGCACTTGAGCATTTCAAGAACCTGCTAGTCTTAGGGGTGGCTAATTTTGACCTTTGTGACAGTATGAGAGGAGACCATCTGTTCTCTCTGGTTCATTTAAAAGAAACAACCACAGCCATTCTTGGATGGCTTTATCACTTTGTAATGATTGCTCTTCTTTGCAGTTAAAGGAAAAAGACTGGCCAGAGGTACTTGGCTTAGTCTTGTTGTTTTTTTTCTTTGGACTCTGAACTGGTGGTACTTGGGATACCTTTGAGTTCTCATTTCATTTTGTTGTATTCAACCTCCCAGCAGAGCACCTTCCTTAGAAATACTGTTTGTCGTGCTTTGTGTGCTGTGGTTAGCCAAAGACCCTGATAAAAACTTGGGGTCCCATTATGTTGGGCACTGGGTAACTACTAAGAAAGCCCACAACCCCAAGAGCTTCCAGTCATGCTGGGAAAGAGACAGAGAGTGGGTGGGAAGTGTCTTGCTTGAGGAAATCGCAGAATAAAACCCAGGTCTCCAAAGCACCAGTCTGGTTTCTTTGTCAGCAGTTCCCTATGTTTTATACCATGCTGCGCACTCAACAGTGAAGTCTCTGAACAACAACCCACCCAGTTTCCTTTAGGGAAACATGTTGTTAACCCCAGTGCCATAACGCTGTGACCTCAAACATATTTTTGAGACTATCATTGTCTCAACAATATGAGAAAATTCAGATTCAGTTTTGGCTTTTTTAGCCTGGATATCTAAAACTGAGCAACCAAGGAAAAGATTTTAATCTATCCATATTTTCTATTGTTTTGCTTTTATCCACATACTCCAGGTCTGTTCTTCTCATTTCCACAGCACCCCCCTCATCCATCCAAGCTTTCTTAGGGAAGATGTGTTCCTTCCAGCAAATCTCCTCCCATCTACCACGGCAGCCTTGCTGGGCTGTTATCACTTACCCTGGCTGGACATCTCCGTCCTAGTCTTGTGATCGCTGTTACTAATCCCAGTGTGTTTTGGGCCATGTCTGAAGGAAGTGCTGGCACAAGTGCCTGAGGGAGTAACAACAGCTCATGAACATTGAATGAGCAAATCCCAATAATCTGTTCCAAAATAAAGAAGAACTAGTTTGTGTTGCATGTGGCTGGGCAGGGAAGGGGGAGCAGTGAGCAAGTTGCTCAGACCTAGAATTCATCCCGAAGTAAAATCCATACTCACTTGCACCACCGTCTCCTAAGTGCCTCTCTGCTGTTTTGGCAAAAAAGACCCTTGTCCCAAAAAGGCAAAAGCTGTTGCGTTTAGGTACATTTTGTTAACATCATGCAAGCTTAACAGATCTACTCAGAAATCTCTTAAAACCTGAGCGCAACAAATGATCCTCCCTTCTTTTTTGTTGTCTTGTACCAGGGCATTTCCAGGAAGACAAATACAGCTATTATATGCTTTATCACCCCTCTGGGATGCATTTCTGCTTGCTGCTTCTTGGACATGTTGCTCCATAAGTTCATTCATTTATTTATTTATTTTTCCTGGAGGCTGGGTGAGGGGAGAGAGGAAATGTGTTTCTGGTGGCACAGGGAACAGATTGTAAAGCCTGTGCTTCTAAGCATTGGTTTTGGTCTCACAAGAACTCTGCCCTCTGGAGAGTCACAGCTAAATGAAACTGCTCCATTACATCGTGCTGAACCAGTCCACCTCTCTTTTTATACAGAGGGTTGAATTAATTTGTATTGCAAAGAAAAGGAAAAGGAGGGGGGAAAAGTGTTTGAGTAAATGGATTTTCTTTCAGTACATTCTTGCTGTGTTGTTTGTGCATATAGGAGTTGACAGTCCCTTCTCCATCCCCACACAGGTAGAAAGTTTGAATATCCACAGAAGAAACAAGTTTTCATAGCAATTTTATGGTTTATTTTCAAAGACCATCATTACTCTTACCTAATGTCAACGAGCTGGGAACAGGTGACAGCCTCCCAGAGTAGCACAAATGAAAGGAGCTCCTTTACATTCAAATGCAAGCTACCTCTCTTGCAGAGCACTGCAAAATTCACTTGGCTAGGACAAACTGTGCTGTGAAGGAGGGGTAGGAAGTTGGTTAAGAATTGGACACCCATCCCCCTCCCAGAATCTCTTTCTGGGTATTACCTCTTTAACTATGTGATATTTTAACATATGTAGAACACAAGTCTGGTTCAGAGAACTGTTCTGGAGCAGTGAGAGAGCCCAGGAGAAGTTTGAGCAATGGGCTGTACTGGGTTGCTCTGGGAGCAGTGTACAGCATGGTGCCCCTTCTTAGGAAGGGTTGTAATCTCCTGATTTAGACCTACAAGTGAGCAGAACATCTCTTTGCCACAGAGCAAACCACTTTTCCTGCAGACTATTCAAAGCAACTGCATGCCTGATGGTTGTATTTCCCTTTCTGCTTCTCATTGTCCTAAGTTTCTGTCATTTGTATAAATGATTATGAAAGCACTCCCAGGAGACCGCACACACACTCATAAAACTATTGTAAAGAGAAGCATTGCAGGCTATTGCTAGAGGCTATTTTATTGTATATTTTGAGGAAACGTCTCGTTTTCTACTGACAAATAGGGAAACTGAGAACTCCAGAGACACGAGTTATTTTCTAAACAGTGTGATTATTCTGTAGAGCTTAGACTAGCAAATGCCAGCTTTGGCATCTTTGGGGAAGGATGTGCTCTGAGAAGCAGACGTTGCTATTAGTAAAAAACAAGGGGGAAAAAGCAGATCTTTTCTTCATTATTACCCTGAAGCATTTGCAGATCCCTTCTTTGTGTATATCACTGGCCACAGCTTGGGCTGGCTTTTTAAAGGGAGCTAAGTTCCCGACTAATTCTCTGGTTTATGGGTGATGGGTTTGTGCATAGGTTAATGGTTGAGTAGGTGACATTGTCACGTGTGGCTAAGTGCACTTCTGGTGAGAGGGAGAAGCAGACTCACTGAAGAAGGAGCTGAGAGGACCTGAGGAAGTATGTTTTGGGAGACAGTACACTCTGTGTGTGTGTGTGCACGTGTGTGTGTTTGGGGTGGCAGAATCTAGTGGCAAGAGGGGCTCCATCTGAGGTTTGCTTAGAGGATGGGCTGAAATCTGCCTCCTTCTCTTGCCTTTTCTGAGTAGGTTGTGATGGGCTGCTCAACTCTGTAGGGGAGCCCTTGACTGACTTTGTGAAGGTCTCAGGTAAGGCCATCACCACCCTGCTTTGTTTGGCTGCAGGGTGTTGTTTAAGAAGCTCTCTCAGAAGAGCTGCTGTTTTGATTTGGAGTCCAGCTGCATTAGCTGCTATGGTGAAGCCAGTGAACTCTAAGCATCTTCAGTTCTGTAGCACTCAGGGACATGGGGCTGTGAGTACAACCAGTTTCAGTGCATGTGAGGATGAATTCTGGGGAATGTGAAACACAGGCCACATCCCTGCACTGGTGCTGCCAGTGTAACTGGTACAAGGTGCAGAGACAGGCAGCAGGCTGCGGAGACCTCCATCAGTCCCGGAGCTGTACGGCACAGCACCGTAGAGAGCAGAGCACAGATATTAATGAGCAGTGAAAAGAGAAGTGCAGCTATTGTAGTTCTCGCAGGTGAACAGCTGAAACCCTGAAGCATGAAACCCAGTTGCTTTTCTAACTACAGAGTTTCCAAAAAGGGAGCTCATTTGGTAGTTTTGGTTTTGAGACATAAACTGAGAGCTTATAAAGCTCCCTCCTTCCAACCCCTCTGCTAATGACCATGCAAATATGTGTTTTTATCAGCAAATTTAAGCAGGCATGACTGAAAGACACTTGGGAGGGATGGGGAGGGGGAAAGATCTGGTATTCCTTCACTACACATTAAAGGAATAATGAAGCCCCTCAGGGAGCAGATGTGTGTGGTGACAAAGTACCTTTAAACTGTTATTTCTCTGAGGAGAATTGCACTTTAAAGCCTGACAGTGTGGTGCTAGGCAGGTTGTGTTCATGGTACTCCTACAATGTGGTGCTGCCTTTAAGAAAGGGTGATTGCTGTCTGCTTTCCACTGAGCCGGAGGAAGAAGGCAAAGAGACAGGTAGTGGAATGGTGAAAATCTCTTAGGATTTGAGGCTATTGGGTCTTCAGGTTTCAGTTTCAGGCTTTTCTCTCTCACATTCCTAGGACAGGTCAAACTGTTGCAGATCTCCTCTGTACACCTTTTCTCAGATTTCTGCACATCAAATTCTAGTTCAGAGAATATTCCCTTGTTAAAGCCAACGTTTGCTGCCCACCTCAGCGTTTCCTACCAGGCACAGAAGTTATGAAACAAAATGCTGTCAACTGCAGAGCCGTCAGTGAGAGTGAACGAGCCCTTTTCACAGGAATAGCAGTCCAATCTGGCTGTCCCTAAGGGATCTGGAAAAACTCCAAGTAATGGGATCCCTCTTTGAAATGATCCTGAACTTTTCAAAACCTCCTCTTCCCAAATTTCAGTAGTCACAAATGACTTTGAGATGAAATACATTTTCCTCCTGTGCATCAGAAACACGGCAAAGCTGCAAGGTGAGATGAATCAGGGAGTAATTTTGAGCTCGGTTCCCATTTCATCACGTCTCTGCTCCCAGAATCCTTCCTCCTCTTGCCTGCTACCTCCTTCAGATCAGCCTTCTGCCTTTGGGGTTTTTTTTTCTTTTTCTTTTATTTTCTTTCTTTTTTTTTTTAATAATCCCATCTACATTTCAGATGCTGGCTACAGCTTGTTTGTAAAATAAACTGGAAGAAGGCTGCCTGATAGCAGCCTCCCAAATGCCATGATTTCCAAGTCTCCAGACCCAGTTGGCATGGAGTTGATAGTCTATCACAAAAACCACTAACACATATGCTTTCCAGTCTATTAAGAGAGTTAATGGAGCTGATGAGAGGTGGGTGTGAGGAGAGAGTCAAGTTGGCTTTTGAAGTGAGAAGTTTCCTCAGTGCTTCCAGAGAAGTAAGGGGATAAGTTTTGCTTGTAAGATAGCTTGATGGGCTACCAGCTGCAAGAATGGCAGGGTCAAAGCAGTGACTGCTGGGCACACCATGGCAGTAATTAGCTCTATCCATATGAGGAAAGTGAGCTGCCAGTTGCACCCCTCTTACAGCACCCTGTGGAGGGGCAAACAGAAGAGTCACAATTTGTAATATTGCTATTTACAGTCTTCTGTGGCAAAGATTTCAAAGCCAGTGCATTTCTGTGCTCTCTTTCTAACTTTTGCAGACTTCAATAAAGCATTCTAGAAAATGAGAGTGAGTGAGTTATAGCTGATACTGTAAAACTCTTCACCGAGATGGATTTGACATTGTCTGGGCTCCAGTCCATTTCCCAATGGCACGTCTATTCTTCCTTGATGACAAGTGTGTCATTCCCTTTTTCTAGAGCACTAACTACTAACTTTTTTATTACCACTTTTTTGCTACACTGAGGCAGTGAGTTGAAGGCTCATAGAGGTCAGACCTGCTTTAGAAAAAAAGCTTGCTCTTCAGCTATAAGAGCAGCATCAGCAGATAACTCTGGTGAGGTTGTAATTGAGTCCTGATTACACTTGGCCATTGCTGGTGCTGATAGGTGAAGAACATGAAGCAATTTGTATGCATAATCCCAGTTTACCCCAGTAGGTAAAGTGCTTATTGCTCAACTACAGAACGAGCAAAATGTGGGCAGTTTTTCTGGTTTTGGTTTTGGTTTTTTTTAAGAATAGTTAGTCTCAGTTGTGAAATACAGCTTATTTCCCAAATGAAAATGGCATAGGGTGACCCAGCATATTTTTAATTGTGTGTTATAATATGAAACCATTCTCTAATTATGAATCCTCTTAGTGTTTATGTCTCTGCTCTTCTCCAGGAAAGATTTCTAACATGATTCTCTGATTCTTGTGAGCATACAGTTGAACATGCTACATCCTTTTGTAAAACACTTCCTGGACCTACATCATCTATCTATATCAGCAAATGGGAAGATCTCTTTATTCTGAGTTTCATGCAGATACTCTGTTTGTGAGGACAAATGATCGTCTGGGAAACATTCATGTGCACACTAGAGCTCAAGTTTTTGAAGATATGTGCAGTTTGCTACTTCCTTCCATGGGCACATAAAGAATCAATTGTGTTGCAGTAGACGTGAACAGCTGGTAAAATCTATCTGTTGGACTTCAGGAACCCCCTAGACCTTGATACATCAGAAATTAATCTTTCTCCATCTGTCAAAGCCTGTGACCAGATTTCTGTCTGGTTGATGATTTCCCTCCTAATTACTTTCTGAGTCATTTGTACCTTGTCGTTTCCTTTCTTGTTGGGTTGGAGACACACCTTAGGATTGATCATAAAAGTGATGTGCAGTCTATACCCTGATTCCCATGCTAGGAGCCTGGCAAGGTCTGACTTGCACTGTGGTCATACCTTGATCCTATTTCTCCCTAATGTGTTGAGCAATTTCAGAAGACAACAAAGATTCATTCTCCAACAAGTCCTGTATGAGAAAGTGCCCTTTTGTACCCTGTCCCTTTGCCCTGCCATCAGTGAAAGGTAGAACTGAAGCTCCCATCCATCACTGGCTGGACACTGAGCCTGCTTGACATTTCAGTCCTTTTTGGCATCTCTTCTTTCACTGAACAGCTGACCCAGATTTACTGGGTTTTGCCTCCAATTTTTCCTTTTGTGCAACCTGAGGTTTTCGGATGCTGTAGCAAGACAAGTCCCCTGTGAAGTCACATATACACTGAGGAGGAGGTCCCACCAGTGGAAGCTCCCACCAAGCAAAACCACTCAGATTCCAAGTCCATCGGGATGCCAAAGGGTGGACTTGGGCAAATTCAGTCTCAGATGCGTGCGAAATGTGCTGTTCTCCCTCTTTGTCTTTTGGAGCTACTCTTGTGCTAGATTGATACAGGCATGCAGAGACAATCAGTGAACTGCCTGCCCTTACTTTGTGAATATGGACTGTTCAGGGCATTCATTCCAGTAGTTGTTAGCAGGACGATGGAGCAGTGCTGACAAACCAAGAGCATCCCTCAGCCATACAGGAGCTACCTAAGCTGTTGAGCTTGTAAGCTAGCTACTGGGGGTTGAATTCACTGAGGAGAGACACTGTGTGGTAGAGAGTGTCCTTACCAGCCAAGAGACAAGACTGCCTTGGAGACAGGGGTTCTGGCACATTGAGAGGTCTGACCAAGGGCCAGGATTTTTTTTCTGCTTTGAGACCACTCCAGAAAGAATTTGCAGGCAACTTTTTTTCTTATTTCCTTCCACACATCTCTTTGTCTGCTGCAATGTCTGAATAAGGTCCAATTGGTTTACAAATTTCTTTGTGCTGCCTGGCTGTTCACTGTCATTCCCAATGGGGAAACCAGTCATATGGAAGGTATTCAGCACAGCATGGGGAGGAGGAACGAAATTTGATAGGAAGGCCTGGGGAAGCTGCCACTAATGCCTGAGATGTAGAGAGAGGGTCAGCACACCTTGAGGCTCCCAAGTGTGTGTGAAATCCAGGTGTAGTTTTCTGGTGGGTTTCTTCCCACCAGAAAGTGGTGGAATCCTTCACCCTTCCTGCTCTGCTCTTTTAAAACTGGATTCTTGTTGCTTGGCACCTCCTAATCCTGTCGATAGCTATTTGTTCACTGAATTTTCTCACACAAGCTGGGAAGCAGAGTCCTTCCGTGAGCTTTAATGTATGTGTGTGTTTTAGTAATGAATTATTGTTGATTTTGTACAAATATCCCTATTTAAGAACTTCAAAGTCTTTGATGTTTCCCCCCACCCTCCAGACTTTGTACTTTTTGCTGTTGCTGTTGTTAACACTCCCATATGATTCAGCCTTGGAGAGATAAATATTTGTTTAGTTGTTCTCCTGCTGTGCCTGCTCAGTGCATTTGCTTAATGATGACTTCAGTTCAGCTTTGCAAGGGTTTTAGGGCAATAGATTCTCCCAGGAAAACAAGAGACTCATTTGCGGACAATTTAACCTGTGTTCTTTCCCCCCTCTTGTGCCGCCCCCCTCCCCCCCCGCCTCTTTTCCCCAGATTAGAGTTTGATGAAATAAATGTGCATGCAAAAGGCTCTTTCTTTGCCATGATAATACATGGCTTTTCATAGCCTTTGTTTCAGCATTATCAGTTGCCAAGATCAGTTCTGGTGAGGAGTCAAAGTTTTGCCTGTTTATTTCTCCACTCCATTTATCTTGACTTGAAACAGTGAGTAGAAGGTTGGACTGAAGTACCTGCTGCCCTTCCTTGTCATTAGCTGAATTTTCTTGAATCTGTAATTTTCTTTTTGCCTGAAACATCAAATCACATTCTGGCTTCTAACATTTGCTCTAGAGCCAAGCCCAAGCCGCTGTTTCAAAACATGCATGTGTTCATATTTGAAAGGTTTATGTTACTTTTTCTCCACCCCAACCTTCTTGAGTCAAATCAGAGATCTTACTTTTTACTCAAGACATCAAGTTGGTCTATGCCATCAGATAATTTTTCAAAATGAGGACAAAGTTAACCTCCAAAATCTACATTTATGCACCTAAATGAAGGTTCAGCTTCTTTTTATTCCTGGAAGTGCAGCACTACCTGGCAAAGAAATGAACAGGTGATTTTATTAATGCCATTGTCATTTCAAGTAATTTTGCGCAGCTGAAACTGGAACTCTTCTATTACACACAAAAAAAAGGGAAAAAACCCACAAAACAAAACTAAAAACCCCAAACCCCACAAATAGCATTATAAAAATTCAAACTCTGGAAAGATCCAAATTTTGTGTTCTTTTTTTGGCCATTTACAAACATTCTTCAAATTATTTAAACTACCTATGCTTCACTTTTGAAATATTGCAAGTATAATTTTGCCAATAACTAGATCCAACTTCTGAGCTATTTTCTGCCAGAAAGCAAAAATCACTTCAGCGAAGTAATACATCAGAGTCTCTCTTCATCTATTTCCAGCTGATGAGGTTTCAGCTTATAGCAGAGATTGTTTTTTATTAGGCTCTGAGTACATGACCTGGCACTTGTGCAGCTGAGTTTCATCTGACTACTATCACTCTGGTCCTCAAAGTCATCCCACTGCTTTTTTTTTTGTACGATATTCAGAGCCTTCTCCATAATAATGATTCATTCCACAGTGTGTCATCAGCAAATTTTGTTGGCATGGTCCTCCTTTACCGTGCCAAGAACTGTGATGAAAATATTACGTAAGATTTATCTCGAGAATCATCTATGAGGAATTCAAGTCATAACCTTCCTCTAGCCTGATTGAAATCATGGGAAATAGAGCTGAAAAGGACCTCATGTCCAAACTGTATCCCAAAGACATGAACTATACTCAGCAGATACTTGTCCAATTTGTTCTTAAACATAGTTGATGAGATTCCATAATCTTCACAGATACTCCATATCAGTAACTGAGTCTCCTAATCACTGGAGTACTTCTGTCCCTAATGTCTGCCCTGAATCACTTCTCTGACATTTTCCTCGTTTTCACTATGCCAAACACTGCCACAGAATTAGCTCATTCCCCTTGTGAGTGATGTTTCTGCTCACAAACCATAATACCATGTTCTGACATGTTTGTTGTCTTCTTCCTTTGAGCTGGCTCCATACACCCATATTCCATCAGCTGATGCTTTCGTGCATTAAAAGTTCCACCACAGGCATTCATTTGAACATGAAGCACTATCCACTGAAATCAATGTTTACTTGACTTATGAAGCAATCCCCAGAGCATGATCATCTTCCTTTATGTTTCTGAATTTTGACTGAAGACAAAGCTTCCCTCAGTTTCAGGGTCTCAGTAGTATTTTGAAGGCTTCTTTTGCAGGAAGTCAGAGAACATTCCCTCTTGTAGACTTCCTTAAGTATTTTATTCCATATATCAAATTAACAATTAATTTCCCCATCAGTCCTTATGAGCGCTTTACCTCCCTGACCCATAGGTATTCAGAATATCCTCAAGGTTTCTGCCATGTGATTTGGACGAAACTATACGACATGTACATAGCAGAATACATTCTGTGTACAATTTACCACAAAGCTAAGTATTATGTTAGCACAAAGACAACAAGTTGCGTTTGGAAACTCCTATACATAATGCTAATAAGAAACCCAATTCCATCTTATTCTAATTAACCTGGAAAGCCTTCCTTTTTATAACATGAGAGAGACTTCAAAACATTCAGAATGTTAATAAACCCACAGGTATTTCCATTCTTTATATCTTCTGGTATACACTATTCATCAAGAATTGTTGCTCATTTCAGTATTTGTCTGATTTTCTCAGTCTAGGGAAGTTTAACATTTTGAACCATTGTATGTAATTTTTTAAATGAGAAAGAAATCTTATTTTCCCTGGTTTTTATGAGATGGACTTGATAAATACTAACATTGTGCTAGTAAGAAAAGACACCAGCCTTAAGGCTCAACAGGAGGACCCTGGATAGCTCAAAGAATTCACCATGGGCACAATGACTGAACAGTAAGCTATGTTAAGGGTCCTTTATGTTTCACTGGCAACGTAAAAGTCTTAAAGCAGGAGATATTAAGGCCTTTTATGCAACAGATCTAAGTTGGATCTACTAAGCGCTTTTTTTTTCTTTTTTTTTTTTTGTGGTGGTCACTAGCTTGTGCTGAGCCCGGATTGACTCAGTCTAATGGTTATGAGGTTTGTGAATAGAATCTGATAACCAAAATGAAATCAGAATCCATTTTTCTGTCTAGTTGGTAGGAACAAGCTCTGAGACTTCAATCAACCTGAAGATGAGTTCCCCTTTAGTCTCCAGATGTCAAGCCTTCAAAGGAGAGCTAAAACTCATTTATGGAAGTACTTGGAGTCCTCCCCTCCACCCCTCAAATGAATAGTCATAAAGCTGTAGGGTTCTTAAAGCCAGATCTTCAGTAATAGCACAAAATACTGCCTTTTATACTGTGCTGCTAATGCTGTAAAATAATGCAGTATATTTTTCCACCCAGAGAGCAACACGAGTTAACATTTAAGTTAGTGAAGTGGAAATTTGTGTGACCTAATTTAAGAACCAGTCAAATGTCTTAGGTGAGAAAGTTTCACTAAAACGTAAATGCCACTGTATTTCTACTTTGCTTAAAAGAGTCCAGGGTAGGGGGTGGGGGAGAATGGTTGTGATACAGGGGAATGCAGTAGAGAGAAGGAACCCAATATCCAAATACTAGTCCAGCTTAACTTTTGAGAATGGAGGGTCTGGAAGGTTGACTTTCAACTCATGCATATGACAGGCTTTCTTTGTGTTATCCAAAAGGGGAGGAGAAAAGCTGATGTTACTAGAAAACTGAGATTAATTTTGTGAAAGTCTGCAAGGCATTATTTGTAGTCTGTGTGCCAGAACTGTGTTTCCATTAACGGTCTCTCTAGGCCATGCTCAAAAAACAGTGCAGTCTCATGACTGCCGTGTAAATGAGATTTGGCAATGTGAATTTAACTGTTTTCTGTTTTAACAGACTCCTTCCCAACCCTTCCCTTGTTCCACTCATGAACTCTCTTCATGTCTCTGTGTTCTTCCTCCTGCAGTCCAGTACATCGTTCAACAGAGATGCTGTGAAAGCAGGGACAGGCCGGCGTTTTCTTGGTGGGCTGTTAAATGATACATCCTACTGCTACACTCTGGAAGTCTCATTCTACAGCTACATATTGGGTGGACCTACTTCTGCTGTCCCCTACACAGAAGAAGCATGTATCCTTTTGAAATCCTTCCTCCTCTTGCAACACACGTGAACTGGGCACTTAAGGTAAATACTTCTATCTCAATAAGAGTTTGCTGAGATAGGAACACACAAGTGGAAATGTGAGTCTGCTCCTGATGCTTTAATTTCCCTCATATTGATTCTCCATACTGTGGAAATTCAAGAAGAGAAAGGCATATTAGATCAAATAAGCCATTTCCCTCTTGTAGGAGATTGTCTCACACACTTATTATAGAAACTAGTCCTGGAAAGCCTGTGATCCATTCCCTTCCACAGTCTTCCACTTCTTTCTTCATTTCTCTCCTTATTCTCTCATTACCCCCGTGTTTGTATTATTGTTTTAATAGCAAGTTGAAAGTGCATCTTTGGTACTGAGTTAAAATATCTTCTCCGCCTTTGAACTGCAGCCAAAAGGCTCTAAAGGATCCATTAGGTTCTGCAGCTGCCTCAGGGCCAGATCTTTAATACCAGTTGACAAAGAAACAGAAAGCGAGCTCTGCAAACAAAACCAACAAAGTTGTTCCCATCTTTGAGTGCTCAAATAGAAACAATGTCTCATTCCTCAAAAAACACATATCCACCTGGCTATCTCAAGGTACCAACAATTTGTAGAATTGTTCTGACTGGTCTTATGATCTGTTTTTGTGTTTTTCTTTTTCTTTTTGTCACCATGCTCAATCAAATAACCAGTGCCCATACTTCAAGCTTGGGTGTGTTATTTCATTTTGTCATTCTATCTTGGTAGCTTTTGAAATTTCCACAGGTTTAGAAACACTGCCGAGGGAGAAAGATTAGCTGTGATTGCCTATTTACCTCTCCACTGCATTTCGGAAGTTGGGGAAGGTTTACAGCTTTAGGGTAGCGAGGAGGAAATTTTCATATGAGACATAATTCTTCACCATCCATGCATATGTGCACACTGTGTGGGACTAAGAGCGAGAAACAAGGATCAGGGAAAGTAATTCTTAATCATTTGGGGGTTTCAGGTTTGGCTTCTCCACTGAAAGTGAAATTTGGGGGAAAGAGGGCGATGAATATATTAAGGTGACTTATCAGACTTGAGCATTTGGAATACAAGCTCTTTTTTGCCCAGTAAGGTTAACTATTTCCAAGGAATAGCTTCTTGCAACATACACATATGTAGTATATCCTTGTCATTACTGTTAGGTTTAGGTATTTATTTTCTTATGTTGGTATTTTGGCATTTTGAGAACATGTGCCTTAGTTTCACCTTTAATTTTCCTCCTCAGTTAGTACTCATTGTACTGACAACTGCTTATTTATCTTCCTTATTTATCAAGAACAGTTTTTGCAGTGAGGAGTGGGAAGAGTCCCTATACAAATGAGATCATGATTCCCTTGAATATGTTTTTCTTCATGACTTGTAGGTCATGCTGGCTAAGCTTCCTTTTCCATAAAGATTTTTGTTTTGTGCTTCACATTACAGAGGTTTCAGGTGTGGGGTCTAACATCTCTGTCTATTTGCTTGGCTTGCCTTCTGCAGTCAGAGCTGCATCATTCTCAGTTCATTCATTGTGACCATCAGCAGCTAGAGCACAGAAAACACGCCCCGGCTCACAGAGGTCCTTCTTGGTGGTTATGTATGGAAAGCTCAAGCAGCAGCTTGATTTCTACAGTTACGGTTTCACCTAGCTGACTGAAAAAGGAGGAGAAGCTGGTTTTGACTGGCCTGGCAGACAGCAAGCAGGGAAGGCTCTTTGCCCGTGTAGTACGCTCCACTGGCATTTTGCCCTGGTAGATTTTATTATTTCCTTTTCAATGGAGGGATTCTATCAAGAGTGCTGCTTATGACAGCTCTTCCTCATGTGTGCAGTTTCCTAGTTAGAGAAAGAAATGGAGCTGCTTGAAGCAGTCTCTAGGCTGGTCTGCTCTAACACAGGAGTGGCTGGATTTATGCACATCCTATCCTGGCAGGGGAGAAGTTTCATATCACCGAAGTGCCTGTGACCAAAAGTAAAACAATTGCAGAATGTTCCAATTTAGCCTGAACAGCTCTTCCAAGCTATTTGCAAGTCAGTGATTAATTAATGCTCAGATTTTTTAATGGACCTGAACCAAAGACACAGCCAGTCAGTTCATATTGGCCTCCAAGGACAGGCGTGCTTCTATTAACTATCTAGCTACATGCAGGCAGCAAGTCAAGCAAATAAATGAAGAAAATACAGTGAGCCCAAAAACCGTGAATTGATAGGGCAAGTATTCAGGAAATCTGCCTTCAAAGATGTATTTCTTATGACTTTGTTCATCCCACTGTGATGTTATTGGGTTGTGGGTTTTTTTGTTTTGTTTTGTTTTTAATAGAAACAGGATCAGGGAGGCTAGAATTGTTCAAAGCTTCTAGTGTTGGATTAAGAAGTGCAGACGGAGACTCAGCTTCACATTCAGGGAACCCATGGCCTTGAACAGAGACTACAAAGCAGATCACACCCCACATTCAGAAACTGCTCATACTGGCTCCATGTAGAGACCAAAACAAATGAGGATCTCCAAGTTCTACAAAAATATTAATTTAGCCTAATGTTGTTCCTGTTGACAGGTGAGAAAACTGAACAAACTCTGAATAGTCTTCTGTTTGCACTGGTGGCATGTTAATTCTACCTGTCAGCTTCTTTCCTTTACAGCATTCATGGCAAATAAGATCATAGTAGTACCCCCTTTCATGCCATTATATAATTGGATTAGCTTTGTTGTTTGTTTTTTTTTTTTTTAAATCTCTTCATGTTCCTCAGGGTTTACGCGCTAACTCTATGATCTATACAAACCTCTATGTGAGCCTGTAATAGATATATTTCTACATTGGGTAAGAGTATGCATTTTGTTCAGACTTGTGTGACTGAAAAATACTTTGTAATTATTGAGATAAATGGATACCTTACATGCATGAAAATGGGAGACAGACTTTCAGTCTGATAAGTGTTATTTGAATTCTGACATTGTTAGTGTGGACAGTAACTTTTTTTCAATAAGAAAAGTAAGACAATTGAAAAAAAAAGGGAAGATATCATTAAAAGTGGAAATCTGTTCCAAATTACTCCAGTTAGTATGACTGAATGTATTCTCCTAAATGAAATACCTCAAAGATTCAGAATTTAGAGGATTACACCTGGTATGTTCTATAAAAACAAATTTGCCCCTGAGGCTGCACTATTTAAATGAAATCCAGGAGTGAAGGATCTTCCATCAGTGTGTGCAGGGGGTATATGTTTGGGACATATATGGTGGGATAACAGCATCCTGCGGAGTGTTGAATTTCTGGCCTTTTCTAACATAGAGAGTTAACACGGTTGCATGAATGTCTCAGGCCTGAATTAGCATTCTATCAGTAATGGTTACTGCTGGACTGTCTCTTGTATTTTCATCCTGCAAACAAAGCACTGCATCAGGTGTAACTTCCTGAATGTCCTGTTATACATTCCTTCGGAGGTATGTGTGTGCCTGGTAGGTCTGTGTCTAACTGATATGTACCTGGTTTACGAGAAACATTAGGGATATGTTCTATAAGCCTGGCTCTGCAGAATACCCTACGATAACATGTGCTGTAGATAACAGTGAAGGGACTCTGTTTCGAAGGCATAATAAGAGGATTGTAGGCTTGTCGGTTAGTTGCCTGGAAGTGGACAGAGAAATGTTTAAAATCCTTCTCACATGCACACACATTTGGTGGTAACTGATTAAAAAGGCAGTGCAGCAACAGTTTGCTCAGCACCAGGTGAAGAAGCTTTAAAATGAGCTGATATGCTTCCATTAAATACCATGTTTTACTAGGCATTTACAGGGCTTATGACACAAGGCATGTAAACTGCTCTGTAACATTCACTACCAGCAGCTCAACTGCTGAGCTGTCTAGATACACACCAGCCTCATAGCTGGGCAGGGAACAAAGGATAAAAGAGGGGGAGGAAGGATGAATCCCCAGCTGTAGGACTCTGAGTGCTGCTCTGATAGCACACCCAGAATTGCTTTCCACTACAGCTGCTGATCAGCAGCCGTTACAGCCTGACCTGAGAGTAGCCAGTAAAGGAGTCTCACATCAACAGTTTTAAAATCTATTGGGTTCATTTTTTAGAGTGTTTGAACTGGATCCCTGCTGCACAGCAGGCAGCCCATAAGAGAGCATAAAAGGTTTTGCTCTTCCAAAGACTAGCCATGAGGTAGGAAGATAGAAATGATGGAGACCAGGCAAGAACTGGTGTGATTGTAGCCTGGTAGCTGTAGGGGAGAATAATCATCAAGATAGGTGGGCACCACAATTGTCAGTGTGTCCATGGTTTTTTTTGTGTATTTTAATCTTAATTCTCAGCTTCCTCCAGGTGGGGAAGGCCCGCATCCAAAGATGGGCCTTTAGTCATCTATGTGTATGGCTTTACTCGTTGAAATCACTTCTGAGTGGAACAGGAGACTGGAACCCTGGACTGAGGGTCTGGTGGAACAATTCTCCTTTGTACGGCTTTTCTAAGCACATCACTTCACCTCTTTGATTTAATGTCCTCAATATAAAGAATGAATTTAATGAAACTTCTTTTGTAAAAAAACAAACAAACAAAACAAAACATTTTAGAAGCCATGGGTGAAGAACACAGAAGAAAGAGACATTACTAATATTATCCCAAGGTAGGTCTTTTCACATTACAAACAGCTGAGAAATTACCTCAATACTTTAAAACAGTATAGCTGAACCAACTTGCAAAGATATCACTTGGTATTTTCCATTTCACTGAATGTGTTGAATTGGAAGTTTTGCATCCCTTAAACAGGGCGTAGTTGCACTGCTGAACTCTCTCCTGTTTATGGACATAAAAAATGTATTTATGTGGCTACAGCCACAGAATGAAAGCTTGGATTGACTAGAGTCTCTTCAGGTGCCTAACAGAAGCTCACATCTTGGACTCTTGGCACAGTTGGGACCACTGGGTTCACTCTTACTCTTAACTTCGAGCAGAATATCAGCCTGCTGCTTGACTGGGGACTTGAGAAGTTAAATCCCCTGGAGGAAACAGTCATTTGCTTGTATCTAGATTCCTTTTAAAGAGTAGTTGGATCTCAGTAAATGCCTGTCCTGGGGAAAAGAAATCTGTATGCAAACTACAATTCCAGTGAAGGCATCTATAACTTTTAGAGCTTCATGGACCTGCCAGTCCTCTAGGGCAAATGTGCTTGGTTATTTTGGGCTTTTTCTACATCTCTTTTTTGGCAACTGCCTGTCCTGATCCTCCTAGCTCTGTTAGTGATATCCTTAAGAGAAGATCCTCATGAGTCAGATTATGGCCCTGGCAGGTTCATTCCCACCCAGTAAAGGCAACATTACTAGCAAAAGCCAATGAGGTATGAAAGGCTGTGCTGATAAAGCTGAGGGAGCTCTGCAGAGGTTATCCAGTGTGGCTTATGTTTGAACTTGAGTTAGGGCTTGTTACCAAGATGATTTCAAAGTAAATTGGGCACATATTCAGGAAAAGACCTCCAGAGGTCTACATCTTCATCCTTCTTCTCTAAGCTCCTAGAAACAGGCTCCTTTCTGTGTGTTGCAAAAAGTGGCATTAATCCTAATCCTGCAGATTTTCCTAAGAGTGACCTCCTTGCACATCATCTCTCCAGTATTCGGTTATTTCTCAGTACCATGTTTTGGGTTGTCTTTGAGGAAAGAAAACAAAATCCTCTTTCAACTCCCCAGTCTGTGTGAAAGTGTCAAGGTTTACAGCCACAATTTCAAATGCTCTTAATATTACTGGAAGCATAGAGTTAAATTATAGAGTTGTAAAGTTACTTTATAGTGATAATGCTGTCAAGCATCAATATCTCTGCCCCAGGGCACCATGGAAACTCAGTTAATGATATAAGAAGCTGATATTTTTCAGGGTCGCAGCTGTTGGCTCATACCCGGAAGGAATCTGTGTGTTTGTTCATATCAGGTATATACAGGGGGACCTGCTCAAAGAAAATTAAGAAACAGTGAAAGTCTGTTTAATGAAGTGCAGTGGAATGAAAGTGCAAAGCAGTATATGGTGTTGCAGTACGCACACCTCTTTCCCTCACAGAGTTCAATACAGTGGACAGTGCTGTAGAAAAACACTTATTTTACTGTAAGAGAGGGTGTTTGTGGGGGAGAGTGTATATTTGTATGTAGATTTGTTTATCTAGTTGCCTGTAGCACTGACTGCATCAATCTATGCAGACACCGTCTGGGAGTATGAGTAAAGAAATGGAAATTAAGGCAAGTGACTACAGTCAACTTAGGAATATCTATAATTTTTGTAATGGATTTCTTAGCATCTGTATCCCAAAGTGCTTTGATAGCCTCAGATGAAAGATGCTATAAAAGTGCAAAGTGTTATTATAAAGGTGTTTTTTTCTTTTAAAGAAAGATTTTTTTTTTTTTTTTCTGAAATATAGAATATCAGTCTTGGAAGGCATCTTCAAAGTATTTCCTGGGGATTTAACCATATGATTTGAGTTACCTTTTGGCTAGGAGCCAGGTATCAAACACCATGCATGTGAGCGGGGAAATGGCCTTGCAGTTACCTGCTGCAGTAAGAGTGGTCTTGAGTAACTGGTTCATTTCTCTGTGTGCCCAGGCGCTTTGCATCCTGCCTGTTTGGTAAGCACTCACATGGCTTTCTGTGGGGAAGCAGGGGTAGCGGGTGAGACTCACGGGCCTGTTTTAAGTAGAAGTGAAAGGGAGTTTGTAAGCTGAGAATCTAGTTTTGAGGGGAATGAAGCATCAGAGGTACTGAGAGCCTACCTGTCCTATCAGATTTTTAAGGCACAAGTTAGACTGAGCACCATGGTTTGCTCCAGAGTTGTGTTGTCCTGAGCATTGTAAAGGAGGACCCCATGATGGTGTAGATTAATTTCCTTCCTCTTGTGTACACAGGTTTCTTTCCCAGGGATACTAAGGTACAGGGAAGAGAAGAGATGGTTGTTGTGGGACCAGAATGTTAGCAGGGTGCATATCCAGACCCATAGAAATGCTCTCAAGTCAGTTTTAGACACAAATGCAGGAGCTGGTCTTTTTTGAAGAGCAGAAAGTCTTCAGTAGCTATGAGCCTGGACTATGGAATTTGCACAGGTTGACTTGAGAGCCATCAATATTTACAACCGTATTTGGGAACAGGGACCTTGTGGACAGTGGGAGCATAAGCATCTTACAGAGACACATGCAAATATCGTCCCTGCTCCCTGCCAGCTGTCTTCAACTCAGTGCTGGTGGAGAATGTGCTCTTTGGCCTAGGTAGGGCTGTATCCAGTGACACAGGAAGACTGATCCTTATAAGCCAGACAAGATGAGGAAGCTCAGCTATAAAAATGATCTTATATCCAGTGCAGCCTTTGGGGTTTCTTTTGAGACACTGCATGCTAACTGGTGCCAAACTGCCACTGAGGTTTTACTGGTTGAAATCCTCATCAGTGCTTTCCATTCAAGCTATCAATGACTTATGGTTGCTATCAGGCCAGCTAAATCAGTGGCCTGCAAGCACAGAACAGGGGAGGGGGAAACGGCTGCGTGGTGCTTAGTTGCTGACTGGGGTTAAACCACGACATGGTGGTATAAAAAAATCATAAAATTTGCCAGTTAATAATAAAAATTGTTACATTTTTCTATTAGTATTCCTTGTGCACACAGGAGAAAATAACTTAGACCAAGCACAAGTGAAGCTGATTACATGAGTGATTGCAGAGTTGTGGCTAATATAAACAAGGGGGGAAGCTCCCTCCAGGCACTGCTATCCCTCTTGGAACTGGCTTTCAAGGTTTTGAACGCCTCTCTTATGAACTGGCTTGTCTATAAACTTGTATTTTTCCTTTGTCTTATAAGCAACTTAGACAAAACTAACCATATAGAACTGATAGTGAGGCTCTTGGGTGCTCAGAACACCATACAAATGCTATTAGACCCATAGTTAAAATAATTCTTTGGTAAATGTTAAATTCCTATTAGTAACACTTGCTAAACTTAAGTGCAAAGGAAAGGGCAAGGCTAATCTGAAAGGCAATGGAGAGCAGGGCTTAAAAGATATTAACAATTTGTTGGAAATGTCTGAGAGGAGTGGTTAATATGACTAAAGAGTAACGTCTGTGGGTTGAAGATTTAGGTTGGGAGAGGGGTTTAGCCAGTGCTGTGCTTTGGAGCTTTCCCAAATGTCAATGGGAATGAAGAGAAAAAAGCCATTAGAATGAGGTGTTTTTCAAAAAGCAATAAACAGAAAAATTGCAATGTCTCTGTGATAGGTCTCTGCTTTTCTGCCAGCCTGTAGCGGTGTTTGTGTGTCTCCATGTTTGTCATCTTCTTCCTCTTCTCTGAGTCTCTTCACTTCTAGCTGAGTCTTCTCCCCTGTGCCTGCCTGTCTTGTGTCTATATCCTCACCATCTTGTTTGCAGATGCAAACCTACCCCATGCCTTTCTGTCATCTCATCTGATTTTTTGCAGGTGGTGTTTCATTAGACAGACACACCCAGTCTCGGCTTTTTGTACACTTTGTGCTGTCTTTCACTTAAACTATTCCTTTTTTCTTTTCTATTTTGCCACCTAAAGGCTCAGCAGGGCTTATTGGGGATTAAAGGGAATTCTAGGCTGGGACCAGAAGTTATTTTTTAACTACTACTTCTTTAGTCCCAAATACCAACATCCTGAAAGGGAATCAGATGTTTTTTACGAAACTCAGCAAAGAAATGAGTGTCGTTCTGTCTGTGTGTCTGTCTTTCTCAGCTGCTTGACCAATTGCAACTGAATTTGACAGTGATAAAGGTCTCAGAGTTATTACATTCCTATGAGTTTCATGAAAAATAGCTGGCTGAATGAGTAGAGAGACCAAAATTAATCTCTCCAGTAGGGACAGCTGCATCTCTATTGTTAGAAACCAGAGGAGGACAGTAGGCCTGCGTGTCACAGGAAACAGATCTCACATCTCCTTGCCTTCCTGGGCATGTCACTGGTGAGTAGAGACCTCATTTCACTTTCCTTTTCTCTACAAACTTTTACCCCTAGCATCTGCAAACCTTAACAAAGGATATCTCATGGCATCCTGAAGAGCAGATTGCATCTTCTCCATCAAGCCACTGTTGAAAGAGGCCAGAAATCTGGCAGGTACAATTCACAGGTGAAGAGAAGACCCATTCAAGCCAAGGCCAATACACGCCCACCCCAAGCCAGCAGAGTTTCTTGTCACCGAGAGGTGAAACTTTGTCCAGGGTTCAGATCAACAAAGTCTGAACATGTCTCAGGCAGGAACTAAAGATAATCTGCAGCTTTGATCTCGTGTTCAGAAACCTTTGTGTTTCGATAAGAGCAAGATGAGTCTGATTCTCCCATGTCTCATCTCTTAACGGAAGAACAGCCAAATCAGCTCAGATCAAAACCGGTCCTCTGCAGTGTCTTGTCTCTGACAGAGGCCAAAAGCAGATGCCTGAGAAGAATATAATAATAGAGTAAGCATATAACAATACTTCCCCTGAATATTCTTCCAGCTTCCAGCAATTAGTGGTTTGGGGATCCTGGAGCCAGAGATGTTGATTATGTCTGTAGTAACACTCAATGGATTTGTCTCCCATGAACCTGTATACATTTTTAGCATCCACAGCATTCCTTGCTAGGGACTTCCACAGCTTAATAATATCTTGTTTGTTTTAAGCCTACCACTTGCAAGCTTTATTTTGTGATACCTAATTGTTACACTGGAAGCAGCATTGATCCCCATCTGCTTTCCCCATGGCGCTCGTATCAGCTGCCTTTTTTTCATGTTTGAAGTCTCCTAGCCTACCTAGTTATTCGTCATCTGAGTATTTATCCTGTACACCATAAGCAGAAAAATATTACCAGATCAGAATCATTCCTTCATTTCTAGAGTTGGTATATCATCTTACACTTTCTTTCTAGGTATACACAACTGTACGAGTTGCCAAGCAATGGAGAATCAACTCCAGTGACTCTAGAGTCTGTATTTGCCAGAGTCTGTATTTGCTGTGCATTATAATTTTTACTTGCACTCAGGATAAATCCTGCCCTGGTCACACAAGCAGCAGGTGCAAGCATCAAAATGAGAGATATGGCTTTCTGTTTCAGAGTACACACTGTAATCATCATGTGTTCAGTTCCTCATGCACTTAACAGTCTGTGTGTGTTCTGCTGTACTCTTTCCCAAAACTTAGGAGGGATTCAAAGCTTTTTAAATTAACTGAATTTCTGTTCAGCATAGGCTGGAGTTTTGGTCATCTGGCTAAAAGAGTCTAGGAACCAACTCCTGCTGGAGGAATACATGGTTTTTGAAAATTGTAACATCCCAGATAGCTTGCTTTCTGTCATTGTGATTCGTGTGCCTCATTCTTCCTCAGCAAACCAACTTCTGGATAACATGCTCCCACAGTCAGGATGCATTCATGATTCTGTCAGGCCAGTTATTTCTTTTTCTAAAACTAAGTAATCCTTATCAAACCAGCAACTGTCGTCTGGTGCCACAAAAGACCAAATGATAGGTGACAATCCATTCATCTTTTCTTCATCGGCCAGTTCCTCAAGAAATCCAGTACGTAGGTTAACTACTCAAGACCTCTCATGTAGCAAAGAGAGATCTGCAGGGCAGTGGAGTGTCACATGTAGCAAAAGCTTACATGGGACTGGTTTCTGCGGACATTTGGCTGGAGCAGTGTTGGAGGACATGTGCAAAGTGAGGTCTCTTTCCACCATATCAATACGTGACAAATCTCAAGCTTCCTTTCAATAAATCCTTAAACAGGCTGTTTAAGTGGAACGTAGCTGGTTTAATCAAGGTAGGGGATGGAAATGGCTCGGATGATCCAGTTGTCTTCCTGGTGACTTTCTAGAGGAGAGGCAGCTGGACTGCTAACACTCCTACATGGTGGAGCCAGGACTGCATGGTTCTGCCAGCCCAAGGGGAGAGAGTCTACAGTACTTCAGTCCCATTATTCCTGTTTTCAAGCCTTTTCATCCTGGAGTTTCTGTGGATTTCTTCACGGTCTGGTAAGTGGCTGGTTCTGTTGGCAGAATACAGCTTCAGGCTCCTTGTCTCTTACTGTGTAGCAGTAATACCTCCCCTTGAGAAGATGCCCATGACTGTGCCTGTTAGCAGTCTCACAATCTCATATTCTTGCTGTGACACTGTGAAGATTAGAGACTGGGCTATTTCTGGGCCAGCAGGGTTATCATCCTAGTGTCCCTTCTTCCTTACTTAATGATTCCTCTTTGCACCGCATCCCTCACATGTCTGCCAAGTAGAATCTGTTGCATTGACTTTCTTTCCAAAGCCTGCCCAGAAGGACAGCTTTCCTTCAGCCAGGACACAGAAAGGGCCTGTGTCTCCAGAACCATCAATATTTTTCTTCAGATGATAAATGAACTGCCAATAAACTGAGGCAGCTGCCAGATCCATCTGAGAAACAGACCTTCAGACCCGATTTATCCGTGCTTGGTTTATTTATGTGTCTGGAAACTTTCGAGATGCAAACAGAGGACTAACCACTCTGAGGCAGCCACTGAGAATCAGATGGTATAGATAGATGCAGTGGGAGTTTATGGACTGGTTCAGCTACATTAGCTATTACTCTGTTCTAGCCCATCTCAAACAAGAAAATGGCTTCAGATTCATCATAGGGAACACCACAGAAAAGAAACAAAACTCTCAAAGCAAGACCTAAATTCTCATACTTGCTATATAATTCCGTTTGTTTTTCTCCATCTCTTCTGGTCTTTCTTGCCTGTAATTCAGGTTTCTGCATAATCTCTGAAATCTGTGTTGTCAAGATTTTTCTAAGGAGATGAGGCATGGCTGATCATGTTGTGCCTGGAGGGATGGGACCAGTGTATGTGCTTTGACGAGTAAGGTTTGTAGAGACCAATCTGGTTGTGAACCAGCTCATACAGTTGGAAAAAGCAGACAGCCTTTGTGTTTAGGGTCCTTTTGCTGGGCAGCAGGCGTGTGTGTGTGTGTGTGTGTGTGTGTTTCATATACATTCACCCTAAAACTTCTGAGCCTATTTTTTTTGGTTCCAACCAGAAAGAGTTCTCAGAGGTATTAAGTTTGGGCAAGTCTTATAAAAACAGGCAGCTGAGCAAAGGAAAGAGACTCAACTAATGCCTCTGCTGGGGGAAAGGCTGGAGCGAGTTTAAATGTTATTACACACCAGAGGGTCTGTACGGGGGAGCTGCTGTAAAATGCTCCAGTACAGGGAGAATTTCAGCTGGCACACAATCCATATTGCTGGAGAAACCAGGGGTAGGGACTGGGTCTCAGTAGTTGTGCTGTTGGTGGGACAATTACTTTCTATTTCAAAATAGGCCTGGCCTGACGCAGAGCCTGTGTGACCCAGGAGCACAAGCTTGAGCTCTGTGCTGATGGGGGGGGGACTTGAGCAAGTCGAAGGCAGCAAAACCAGTGAGGATGAGCACTCAGTGTCAGCTCTTAGGAGGAGAGTGGAGGCCCAGCAGCCTGGTGCCTCTTTGCACCTCCCTGTAGTTATTTCCCAGTGTAAGGTTGGGCCTAATGAAGCGGTTTCCCCCTCCCCAGCTTGTCTGCCTGCCTGCCTGGGTCAGCACCAGGCAGCACAGCTCATGCTTGCCTGTAGTTCAAGTGCCCTCTTCTGGCACGAAACGTTTCATTCCTCAATGGCAGTCGATTGAAGAGAAGTGGATGTTTTTCTGATGGTCGCTGAAATCAAGAACAAAGCAGGTTTTCTCTTCCTTTGCTTCTCCTCTATGTCCCGGACTGTCTTGGAAGGCAATAGCGGTCGGAGAAGAAGGAGCCTCCGTGTTGTATCAGCCTGGCTGGGTCAAAGCTTTTCTGTGCGACAGTGCTATGATGAGATTTTGTTTGCCTCTGAGGTCATTAAATAAAGATGCTTTTAGTCTCTTTTGTCTTTTTTTTCCTGCCTTATCTTTAGCTGGTGTAAATCTGTAGCTATCTTGATTTACACCAGCTAAGAAGGTGGTGGCCTTTTCCTGCTTATGTTTTCTGCTCTCTGTTGTATAAATCGTCTCTTGGCTATTCTTGACCTGTTTATGTCAATAGTTTTCACTGTGAATCCCAATGGGATCTAGATTTGACCTCTATTGATTACCAGGGAATGTTTGGTGATGAAATGTGGGGAGAGGAGAACGTGCGGCCGCTGTCAGAGAAGTTCCCATACTAAGCACTCAGTTGGAAAAGGAAAGTTTTGATACACTTGTTAATGTGAATTCAAGGTTAGCAGTACACAGCACAGCAACTGCATCTGTCTGCAGAGGGATTTAAAATCAGCCTTTAATAAGAAAAAGGAGTTTCCTGCACTGCTTTATCGCATCAGTTACCATCAGAGGCCTTTGCATGTGCTTTGGATTTTTCTCTATATTTAAGAAGCATTTCAAGCCATAATTGATTATAGCTGAATTTGTGTTACAAAGTAGGGAACAGCAGGTCAGGACATTTACGCTATGAGACGAGACTGAGCCTGATTCCCATTTAGATCCTTTATAGCAGAAGGGTAGTGTTTTTTCCCCTGGTAACAAGCAGTGTCTCAGCTATTGAGTACAACACTGTATTAATAATTCTGTACTTATTGTAGGCTCTCTGAATGCAAATCCCTCACACACAAGCTGGATTGGCATAAAATAGTTTCGGAAGCACACATACAATTTGTACTGCTCTCCACTGGGTTTATGAGGAGTAAAAGGAGCTGGAGTCAGAACTGCCAGGTTTTGCAAAGTGCCGAGCTGGAAGCGAAAATCCAGCTTCTCCCTTCAAGGTGAAAAGGACGTAGGAGATTCTGGTGGTTTTGGTCTGCCTGAGGATCTTCCTGCAGTGGTCCCTGCTCTGTTATAGGCACTTTAACACTGTCATATGCTGACATTGTTTTTTCCTGGTCACTTTACTATTAGTTAAATAAGAACTCAGGACTGAAGTTCAGGAAATGTGCTTCTAATAAAGTGATTTTATTTAAACTCTGTGCCTGTGTTTCATCTTGCATTCCTTCTCAGTCCTGGGTGCTTAGATGGTATTTAGGCAGAGATGGTCTGTGGCTGAGGATAAGTACAGCGCCCTTGCAGTGTTACCACACCAAACCCAGGACTTCAGGGACAGAGAAGATCACATGCCAAGAACTGAGATGAGACTAGCTAAGAGTTTCGAAGCCAATACAAGTTGAGATATTAAAGTAGTTAATGTGAACAGACATCATTGAAGATAATAGACAATACTCAAAATTTACCTTATGACTTTCAAAGTGATTATGCCGAATATGATATAAGGATAAAGTGAACATAGTCATCTTCTAACATTTCACTTTAAGGCCGCTGCTCTGCATAGGAAAATATGTGTATGTGAGCATGTGCATACATTAGATATGCATATATACCAGAACTTTTTCCTTTTTTTTTTTAAGTACATTCTCAAGATTCATGAAGGAAATGAATTATGACAGAGAGAGAAACTCTTTGTGTGTGGGAGCTCCAAGCGACCACTGCAGTGAAAAAAGATGCCCCTCTATCAGTCCTCTGCAGACAGCCCTGCAACTGAAGCAGCCTGGAGTAATGGTGCTGAGAAGTTGGTATGATAACAAGGCAAAGCAAAGTATAGCCTAACAGGATGACAGTGCAAGGCACCAAAAATAGGTGGCTTTTGTATGACTATAATAGCACCACCTGCTTTCAGAACGTTAGTCATCCCGTAAATGTGTCCATTCCAGCGAATATCCTTGAGGGAGCTGACACAGAAATCCATAGAAACGAGGCACTGAATCTGAGCAGAGAAAAGGGAGAAGAGCGGGGACTCGCCAGGCTGAAAGGAGCCTGCTGGCAGGGGGAAGAGGAACAGCCTGGAAATGTGTGCGTGCATGTGTGGGTGTGTGTGGGGTAGCAGAAAAGTACGTATGCTTCTCAAAGGGAAGAATTTGTTTCCTTCTCATCAAACCTCAGCCCCTGCTGCTTTCTCTGATTTTTCTCTAGCAGGGCCAATCTAGGCACTCAGTGATGATAAATAACCCAGTATTACAAGGTGACATGCACAGTGACACGATAATATGGAGAGAAAGAGAAGAACCCAAAGGGACAGAGTTTCTGTGCAATTTATTTATTTCCCAAGTGTGCTCTGCAGTGCAGGCGGTTTGGGAACCCCGTCCCACTGGCTCCTGCTGCAGCCTGCTGGGGCATATTAGGGGAGTCTGACAAACCTCAAACCTTGCTAGCATAAACACTCACCCCCCAAAACTGTATTTTTCCTGGTGAGCTTTGTGTGCAGTGACCTTGGTAGGATGTTTCGGTACTGTTTTGATTAAGAGCATTTTGGGACCTTGTGTTTGATCTGTAGTTAAGGGGTAGCTCTGCCTGTTAGGATACCTGCGTTTGGCTGTGAGCTCCGTCGCCGATTCCTTGCCTGGCCTTGGGCGAGTCGCACGATCTTCCTCCCTGCGTTTCCCGATTAGCAGGCTTTCAGCTTTGCGATTGTAATGGGTTTTTTAACATTGCATTTGTGTGCAATTTCCTGGATTTTGTCAAAGCAAACTGAGAGCCGAAGTGTTGTTGTGCTGACACGCACAGTACATCAGCAGGGCCGAGCCTTCAGCTTCACCGAGCAGGATGCTGCTGCTTGGGCTAACAGAATAGCAAGTTGTCATTCTCTGTTGGACCAACATAAGGAAGGAAAAAAGGTACATTTTGCCAGAGGGTTTCCTGGCCATTTACTGACGACTAGGGATGTTAAGACTTGGTGATCTGAATTCTGTTTGTGGCTCTGTAAAGAGCTTGCAGACTCGGTGCCTGTCCTTTCCTCTCCCAGCCCTTTCTTGGATGAAAAAGCAGGACAGAAGAAATGGCGTTGTCTAGACGATGACACAGGGCTAGGACACAGTCTAGTGAGATAAAAGGAGGATGGAATAGGCATACAGAGCAAAATGATTTGCCCAAATCTGTACAACCAGATCTCCTGACTCCTTCACTCTCCCTCCTGTGGCTTCTCCTTAGGAAATGAAGTTGATTGATTGAAATTGCCCTTTTTACTGATTACCATTTTAATAATCTAACCAGCAATGTCAGAAATCCAGCATGAGGGGTGGTTTTTTGGTGCAATCTGTTTGTTACTTGCATTTCTCTCAGGTGGGCACCAAAATCAGACCAGTTGGGTTCTCTTTTTGTTTACATTTGGGGTTGTGTTCTTGTCATCTGGGTATAGCATAGCATTACTGCTGCAGCTGCATTCTCACATGACAGGGGAATGTTCTTATTACAAGGAAATTAAAATTAAAAACACACACACACCACCCCACCCCCCCAAAAAATCAATCTTTAAAAATAAATCTTGATCTCATAGGTCTTGGGGAAAATCTCTTTGTGTATGTGTGCTTCATCTCCTTGGCGATTGTCATCTTGTGTAAAATTCCTGTTTTCTGAGTGTGGGATGGAAACTACTGCTGTCTTCTGCTTTGACATTTCTGTCTCCTCACAGCCCCCTTTGCCTGTTCTCAGTTGCTTCTCATGCCACATCTGACTGGTCTTCAGTGCTGATAGGGAGTCTTTGCCTTGGAGTCTTGCATGCATTTAACTGACCACCCAGTTCTTTCCAGGTTTTAAATAGGTGAATAATAACCCAGCTTCATGCCCCGGGGTTCTGATTCTTGATGGGTTTTCCCACATGCTGTCAGCCTGCAAATAAATAATACCTGCAAGAAAAAGGGACTAAAATCATCTCTGCTCTTTTCGGTGAGAGCCAAAAGGACCAGTGGCTGGAATGCAAGAAGAAAGGATATGCCTATTCCCTGCTCATTTGGCTGACAGCGTAATCACTCAGAGTAATAAATCTTCATTGGAAACTTAGAGGAAAATGGAAGAGGAACGAGAGTGCTTTCAGAGAAGAAGCTGGGAGGGGACTTGTGTCTCTGTGGAAGCCCAGCCCAGAGGGAGAGCAAAAGGGCTACAGAAGCCCCCTGCTGCTGGGTGCAAAATGGCCCTTAGTGGCCGTGACTGTGCCTGACAGCTTGCCCACCTCGGCCCTGGCCATCCCCCCAGCCCTGGCCTGTGCCCTCTGTTCCCCGCAGCCCTGGGCTGTGAGGAGCAGGGGTTGTGTGTCAGCCCTGTAGTGGCCTTAATATGCACCTGAGCAGCATTCAGGGGCCTGAATAGGGGCCAGGAATAAATTGTAGAGATCTAGAGCAGCTGGCTACCTGCTGTGCTAGCTCTTTAACCCTTCAGGAGCTAGCGCTTTCCCACAGCCTCATGAGCAAACAAGGACAAAAAAGCAACCACAGAGCTGAAACATTTTATTTCCCCTGCTGGGCCTGCCAATTAACCCTGTCAGGAGCTAGAAAACCACACTGGGCGCATCAACAGAAAATGAGCTGAGGAGGGAGAGTGTTTGAGGAAAGCAGTGCAGAGATCGAATCACCTCCCCATCTCCCTGGAAGAGCTGAGCCGTGGTGCAGGGACAGTGGGAGTGAGTTTGCAAACACCTCTGCGCTTCAGAAACCGCTGCAGGGCAAACAGAGACGCCAAAGACCAGCTCCTGGTGGGAGTCTGTCTCCAAGCTATCTGGCTGCTCTGTCCCTTTGCAAATGCCACTGTTCCTGCCCACCCCCTGGTTGCTGTATTATCCGTGTTGGCTTTGCAGTGTGTTTGGAGGGTTTGAAGAAGGCTGGAGGGAAGAAGGAGGCAGCAAAGTCTTCCCCTCTCCAAGAGCTCCCTGTCCAGGACTCATCTCGATCTGCTTCGATGCTTGGGTCTGCATGTCTTCCCCGCGGTGTTAGGCGAGCTGATTGCCTCTTCCTTTGCTCCAGGTAGTGGAAAGTTTGAGCTGGACTGAAAAAAAGGGTAACTGGATGAGCTGGATGAAGCATGGGTCACACAGGATGTATTTTGTTTGTTGCCCTTTGACAAGCACACCAAAATCATCCAAGTGACACCAAAGATGAAATCTGTCCCACAGTCACCTCTGTAGCCTTTGGATCAACGAAGCACACTGAGCCAAAGCAGAGAGGCAGGCACAGTGTTTAATTAGCATTGCTTTTATTCCTTTCTGTAGAAAGCAATCCTTCTTTCCACTTGTTACTTTCTTTGGGAATAAAAATCAGGTGTTGCCCCATCTGCTGTGGGACCTCCTGACTGGCAGAATGGTCCCGCATGCAGTTACGGGTGAGCCCAGAGCAGTCCTGCAAGCCCGCTTGCCTCCCCAGCCTCTCGCCGTACCACACATACTTCACTGCTCCCTAATCCTCTCACTGCTAATTGCTTTTCTAGTGCCTCTTGGATGCTGGTGAGCTGCGAGGGGGTGACACGCAGCACTCTCCCAGCCTCAGCAGAAAAAGATGGCATGGCTTCACGGCTGTGAAGAATAACACAAATGGAAAAAGAGGGGCCGTTTTGGAGTTGAGTGATACAGAGTTACTATTCAGACTCTCAGGCCATGAAATCGATCTTCCAGGTGAATTTGTGGTCTCTCAAATTCATTTTGGGCACGACACGCACCTCAAATGGAACTGGCTGCAGCTCTTGACGTCAGTAAATGCTTTCTTCCCTTCAAAAGAACACAGCTTGGATTTCATCTTGTTTTTACACCTTCACTTCTCCTTGTAAGGCTCATTGTCACCAACGCGTCTGGTGTCATCCAACTGCGGCAGTGAGACCAACACTGTGCTGCAGAAATTCCCAGAGCACAACACTCGGCAGCTGCCAAAGCTTTCTGCTGGCACCTGCTCAAGGCAAGAGAGAGAGAGAAATATCACTTTGTCTGCCTCCCTTCATTGCTGCCCACCAGGAAACCAGCATAGACAGCACTTTGCTCCTCTGCTTGAGAGACGTGCAGGTTAGATGAGCGAGGCAGACACCTTGAGCCTTTTTGGCATTTTCAACAATCCACGTCCCCTTTGTCCGATCCCACTTTTTTCCGGTCGGATTGCTGCTGCCCCATATCACCACTCTCTAGAAGGCTGGCATGGAACAGAATTTTGCTGTGCTTTTCTTCTGCTGTTTCCCACCTGCCAAGGTCCTTCCTTTAAATGGCATAACTAATTATTTTGGGCATGAGAGCTGGTGATGGCTGCATTTGGGCAAACAGCAAAAGGATACTTTCAGCAAGGCAGCTCTGAGGATGATCAGACATTTCTGATGATTGTGGGGACAACTTTCCTCTCACCAACTTTCTCTACCCGGCTTCATTCCCTTCTGACTCACGGGTGGCTGCTGTCTCCTTGTCTTTCCATCTAAATTGAGGTGGTAACAAATGTACTAAATCCCTTCTTTGTGGAAGAAATTCTGCAAGTTGAGGATGTCGGCTCGTGCCTCTCAGTCTTCCAGCTAGCTCAGCTCTGAGCAGCGGAGCAGCCAGTTTGAATGACAAGAGGAGGCATCCTAATTTCAGATATCACAAGGTGTGCATGTGGGAGAAAGAGTGAATTTAGTGCTTGTAACAGCTCTGCAATGAACAGTACAAAACTGGCTGCAGGTACGGAAAAATTTCAGTGACAGTGTTGTGCTGATCCTCGCCTATCTGGAGCTATCTGGGGCCTTTCTCTGAAACTGCCAACAAGGGGGTGGGCATGTTTGTATGTGTCTAGTGCTGATTTGGTGGGTGTTATGCTGCCTGGGGCACCTGACATGGGCACACAGTGTGTGCATAGTTCCCTGTCAGCAAGGTCATCCTTTCCCCAGTCCTCCACCAAGCAGCAGAAGCAGGAGCAGGATTGTACCCAGCCTGCAAAGCTGGCCATGATGCCTTCCCCTTCCCCCTTGCAGCAGCAAATTCCCAGGATGACCTCAGAACGTCATCAAGGCTCATATGCTTATCGGTGAGCTGTGCAGCTTCTTGTCCACTGTCTTCTCTTAAACCTGCTGGGTCTCTCTTCTCCTCATTCCCCTGTTGCTCACCCCAAGTTCTCCCCTGGTCCACAGGCTAAAGCGTGTTTCCAAGATCTGCGTCTGCCATCTCCTCTCTTTTGAATGTTGTCAAGCTCTTAACATCCTTGATTTTTGGCAGCAAGGAGTTCCACAGGTCACCAGTGTATATGGGGAAGCAAGCTCTGAGCAAGCCCTCCATACAAGGTCAAGACCTGCCTGGTTTGGCCTCTCTATAGCAATGCTATACAGTTTGGCAAAGCTTCTGCTTGACTGAACAGATATTAAACTGGGAGGTGTATAACTACATCACCCCAAAATGGCTTTAAAATACCTAGATATAGTATGAAGAAACACTTTGTTATGTTTATTTTTAATTGTATTAGGGAAAAGATCTTTCCCTCCTAGGGAAAGTGGTAGAGACGGTATAGAAACGGGAAATAAACATTCTTTTCCAGTGCAGAGAAGGTAGCCACACCAGGCAGCTGGTGTGTACCAGAAAATTCAGGCGACGAAACTACCCAAACTTGTTTCCATGTCCCACTAGGATGAAATGCACAAGAACATAATAAAAGGAATCATGATTTAACAGTTAAGAGTGAATCAGGTAAAAAATCCTTCTTCCTGGTGCTGTTTGCAGCACCAAGGCAGAATACATGGAGGTTAATTGTATTTCAAAATCAGCATTCTTTAGGGATGGGCCAGTTTATTAGGAGAGGCTGGAATTGTTAAAGACAGATTTTCTATGCATCAAACCAGTTCATATGAGGCTCAAGACTTGGCTGGTCTGACCTCAGGCAACACTATGCACTTTGATAAAGCTTTTAGTGGCAATAAAGTTTTACCGAATAGTACTAAAGATGAAGCAAACTGGGAGACATAAGGCAGAGGAAACTCTGAAGTATTCACCCAGTTTTTGCAATCAGGGCATCAAGAACTTCCTGATCCAGAGGATGCATCAGGCCATCATCTTTAATAGCCACTGATCTATTTGTGATTCCCAATTTAGTATCTAAATATTAGTTACAGCGGTGACTGTATCAACAATTAGGAATCTGTAAAGAACATAAAAATGTAAGAAGATGCCATAGCTTAAAAGGAAATAAAGACAACAATTTTTTTTCCTGAGCTCGTTCTGTTAAAGAGGGGCAAGAAATTAATCTACAAACAATAAAAGGAACACTACTTCTTGACCAGTCATGTCTTGACCTCATATGAAAGGCTTACTCGCTAAGATGAACACCCAAGATTTGGAGGGCAGATCTACTGTGATTCCTCCAGTCCTGCACTGGTAATGCAGCATTGCTACCCTGCCTCTGATTCAGAATGCCACTGGATGGGTGGAGATGATACTGATACTGTGATCACTGCCCAGCCACACTTATGTCCTGGCACAGGGCAAATGCCCCCCAGTCTTGGACTACAGCTTTGTGGGGGGATTTTCCAGGATCTGTGTGCCCTGCGGTAGAGGAACGTGCATCCCCTTGTGACCAAATGTGTGACAACAGATCAAGAAAAAGTTGAGTAATTTGCAAAATGCAAAGCATCGTTTTTCTGAGTTTACATTTGGAAATGACTGGGATCTACTTTAGACAGGATAGTGTGTAGAAGTGGGGACTCTGGTAAACTTGTTTATGTTACCCTAAGAATGGTAAAGTAAATTAGGATGTTAAAATATGTTGGTTAATTAATGGTAAAGTACAATGCCTGTCATTCATCCTTTTCCTTTTTTTCCAGTGTGGACTTGCTTGTTGCTTTGTGATTGAATTGTATTAGGGAAAAGATCTTTCCATGCCTCTTTGGATGTCTAGCAGGCTGCGAGGCATGCTTGTGTGCAAATCCTTTTAATTGCTTTGTAAACTTTTGGGACTAGAAGCCTCTGACAGTGAAACGGGGAGATTTGTACCATTCTGCAGGTTCTGTGGTCCAGAGGTATTTAGTTTAGGGTAAGAAATATAACGCCTTCTTGGCTGTTATGCTAAAGGAGATGACATTCAAAATGGAGTTCAACTACACAATCATAACACCTTGACAATGTTGCAAGCATTTAATTTAGAGTAGCTAACATAATACTCTAACACATAGTCAGTGATTGAAAGACTACCCAAAAAAAGGGCAACTAAGGCGTTCTCACTACGTAGATAGTGTTCTGTCTGTTCTTGGCCCGATGCAATGTGCATTGAAGTCAGGAGCAAAATTACTATGAACTGAACATTGAAAGATCAAATCTTTGTGAAGATTAGATCCCAAATCTGTACTGACTAAACCTGCTTTTTATTGTCCCTGAAAGTTGTCTAAGCTCAGGAAAGAAGATAGGAGTGGCTCTGAATTCCTCTTTTTGTCCATTTTATGATTGCTTGCTCTAAACTGAGGGGAAAAAATGAAACGTGTTTCCTTGACTACAGCACTCGTGATGTCATCTATGTTGTATTTTTTATTCCCTCCCTTTTAGGTTCCTTTCTGAACTGATCCTCATCTGCTCTCCCTTTATAGCCTACAGTAGTCCTATAGGTTTTCCCGCTGCTCATTTCACTATTACAGCATGTATCACTTTGTTGTATCTAGGTCAGTCACTTCTCACACCCTGTGTAGTATATTTGTCAAAGCATTGTGCAGTCTGGTTTTAATGTCTGAATTGAACAATAGTATTCCAAAGGGTTACCTTCTATTGCTTTTTATGAAGATGGAAGACAGTCCGGGAAGTTTTGTTTTTAAAATAAGTTGATTATGCTTCCTTTTCAGTTTTAGGCTTGATATCTCTGGCTTGCCCTATGCTGCAGTGTGATCAGTTGGCTATGCTGGGGTGGACAGTGTTGGAGCCTGTGTGATAGTTCTGCAAAATTGTCCTCTCACTGCCTCATCCACTAACAGCTTTCAAGTCCTGATTGTTTGGCAGAAGCCATCCTTGCACACGTTTGGGTATGAGGCGTTGGAATCAATCTTGAGGTAATGGCCAAGTTTCCTTAAAAACACCTTCTCTCAAAGGCTTGGTTTTGATTTTGGAGCTTGTCATTTTTGTACTCTAGGACTGCTAGTGTAACATAGGACTGAAATTTCTAAGCAACCTAGAAAGCAGTCCTTACCAGAAGTAACCCAGAAGTAACCCTATCCCCTTTCCATCTGGCTCACACAAAAGTTACTGCATTCACCTATATCAAAGTCCTGCCTATGCTCAGGCTTTGCAGAATATTAGCTATGCAGGTTTTTTGCCAGCTAAAGACTTTGCTGTAAAGATGTAATAATAGATGCAGGTCCATTTTGTTGCTTTTTGGGGGTTATCTTTAAGCAACCTGAATGTTGTTGCTTTTTTTTGTTCACCTTGACTCCTTTCTTATCTTAAAAATGAATTACATGGCTGTGCCACCTGCCCTTTGTGAGAAAAGGCTACTGTCTTCCTGCTGTAGCCATTTTAGCCTCCCCTTGCTGAAGTCCAAGGCAATTCCCATTTTGTCCTGAGATCTTGCAAATAAATTGTATTGCTTTTGCATTTGTCAACATTAAGAGTTATTTGCTGCACCTTGTCCAAATTACCTAGCAAAGCTAAGGACTCTGTAGAATTTCTTTGCTTGCTTTTTTTCTTTTCTCTCCATGTCCACTTGCCCAATTTTGTGTTGTCAGCAGGCTTAACCAGTTTGTAGTCAGCTTCTCTAAGCCATTTATATAAATTAGGCTTAGCAGGGGTTCCAAGGATCGTGTGGCGGTGAACATTACTTTGCATTTGTTGACTTTAATTTTCTTTTGCCGTATGTTGACCCAGTTCTAGAGTAGATCTAAATTGTTGGATATTTCTTGGCTGCTTTTCTCACGTCCATTATATGGCCCCACTGGCAACTGCAGGAACTCTGAAAACGACCTCACTTGAAGTCATTTACACAACCTACAACTAGAGCAGGAAGGGGCATATTTACTGACCTAATTCAGTGGGTCTCATCATTTAGGTCTCTTAATTAACGATGACTCTGTTTTGCTGTTCTGTAGCCTGATCACTATCTGTTCTCATTTGCTACGCTAACTCCTTGCAAAATTTCTGCTGAATTTGCAGCTTTCCGTGGAGTATTTAGCCAAGCTGCCTAAATAAGCCACAATAAATTGTATGATGTATACCTTACTCTTTGATTTACTCCCCTCCCCTTCCAAGCCAAGGAATTTTTAAAAAGTTTTTGTCATCACTTCTCAACCTTAAAAAATTAAAGCACTTGGATGGAGATCAGAAGCCTGTACTTGCCTTCAAGCTACTTACAGTGACTTGCTAGTAGCAAGAAATACTTTACACCATGCTCTCTAGGATCCCATGTGCAGATCCATCTCTCAAGGACAAGCCCTCTGTAGTGGCAGCAGCCCATGCCACCCATAGTCACTGGGCCCTCTGGAAGCCTCTCTAGGCTGGGAAGAACTCACAACCCCTCCTTTCACGTTGTCTGCTCTGTGAACGGGATCAAGAAGGCTACAGGGAGCTTGTCACAAACTGACCTCTGCCTTTCACATCCCTGCCCAAAAGGAGAAAGATGATCATTAAAATGATTTCTTTTAGGGCTCATTTACCCTGTTGTTTGCAACACGTGCTGTGGTGCTTATGACTGCTCCAAGGCTGTATCTAGCAGAGCTCCCAGGAGAGAGAACATCATGGATGTGCCCCCAGGTCTGCTGTAAATTTGACTGAGTTGATCATGTCTCCTTTTTTTTACAGCTTGTCCAGGACTTTTAATGCTTTAACTTAATAAGAATGGACTGGTCCCATGCTCTCAGCTTCAGGGCCCTTACTCACTATCAGTTTGGAGCAGCTGCATTTATTTGCTTCTGGGTTTAGGGGAGAGAAAACCCCTCTTGGAGCGCTCCATGGGATTGAATATTTCCATGTAAATTGTATCTGAGGGCACTGTTTGGCCCAGTAATTTTAAGGACAGTATGCTGAAATTAGACCTGTGTGATGTTTTTAGAAAGGCATGTAGATACTACAGCATCCCTCCATCCTACCTCCCTGTTCCAGCTGTGGAGCGGGCAGGAGACTGGAGCAAGTGAGATTCCTGCTTTTTGACAGAGACACCATTTTCTAGCCTGTGGATGCCACAGCATTCAGCTGTTTTTTGCCAGCCTGCCATATCTCCAGCAAGGATTTGTAATCTGCACACAACTCAAGTAAAGCAAAGTAAGAGAGCTGCAGGACTTGTTTTGCTGCAGTGT
Source organism: Gymnogyps californianus (assembly GCF_018139145.2). NCBI lineage: Eukaryota > Metazoa > Chordata > Aves > Accipitriformes > Cathartidae > Gymnogyps > Gymnogyps californianus. The sequence goes on along the minus strand of NC_059478.1, from coordinate 27,717,240 downwards.
CGGAATAAACACTGTGAGATTATGACTTTGTCCATCCGGCACCTGAAAACAAGAATCTTATCCTTATTCTTCCAGGCAAAATAGTTCACACAGGTTCATTGCCTTCTCCAAGGCACCCCAGATAGGAAAGGCAGACTGCCTGCCCTCCTCCCATGCCCCCTGAAACTGGGTTTCCAGTGAGACAATCAGCTTGTTTCATTTCTCCAGGGAAAGGACAGCCAGGGCTGTATTTCAATACATCAGGAGCCTCTTGAAAAGGTGAGGCCCTTTCCGTTAGTGCTGTAATGGAAGCGAAGCCTAAAGAGAAGAAATGTGACCATTTCAGGGGCACAAAGTCATCGCATTTCTGCTGTTACATTCTGGGAACAAAAATAGCAGGGACAGGTCCCAGCTGCCGGCCACAGTGCGTTTGAAAAGGTTATCAAGACATTATAGCATGTAAACAGCAGAGCTATTAGCTCTGAGCTGTGAAAAGTTTCTAACCTTCACCGCGAAAACCTTAAATTATTTTTGAAGTGTTAATGAAAGTCAGCTCTCCAAAGATGGATGTGGAGCATGGAATTGCATTAGACAAATGGCAGTAACATTTTAATAGTTATTGCTGCGAAAGCCCCCCTCTGAGAGGATTCAAGGGGGTTGGAGACCAGGCACTTTCATGAGCCTCTTTTTCAGGGGGGTAAACAATGTGTGTTTATATTGAGCTGTTTACAAAAGCACACAGACATTGTGGTTTTGTTTAGCATGTGTTTGGGACCCTGTTCGTACCTCCTTCAAAATCTTGCAAGCGTTTAGTGGCTCAAGGATGTTTAACATGGCTTTAAAGCTAGCATTACCCACTCAGCTCAGGTGTGGACCAAGGGAGCCTGAGTCTGGTCCCGCAGGTGTTGACACGTAGGTTTGGGGTGGGTGCCTCTCTGGGCAACAGCCACAGGCAGAGTCTGGGTGCCACCCAAGCAGGTTAGCAAACTCCCACCCAGTTCAGCAAGGTCAAAGTTTCTCCTGTGTCTTTATTTTCTGTGTACGTGCCACTGCACAGATACGAAAGATATATACTAGCACATGGTACTTATCTATGTATATGCCTATGTCTTTTGTGCAATTGTATATAATTCAATTACTTAATTGCTAATTAATAGGCACTCAGAGAGAAAGGCTGCACAGGGTGTGCCCTTCATCCTCAAGTGCCTGAGATGCCCGCTTTCCATTGCACATGCAGCCAGACTTTAACACTACTACATCACTCCCGATCTACCTCAAACAGCACAAAATGCTGTCTAAATCACAGGTATTCAGTAGGCAATGCTTAGGTTGGGAGAAATGAGCCTCTAAAGATCAAGGTGTCTTGACCTGTTACAGTGGTTCTCTCCCACCCTCAGTCATATCTTGACTGTGTGCATATATTTTTACGATTTAGTTTATATTAGGAAAGATGAGTCTTGCTGAGGCCTTTTCATCCCATGAGGAACTTTTACAAATGCTCATTTGGGACACAGGGGTATAGTGACTACATAATTCTCTGCAGGATTGGAGCCAGGGGGAGCACGGTTTTGCTGTGTTGTGCCCTGGAGTACCTGCTAATGTTTCATGTTAGAAGAAGATCAAGAAAAGAGGTAAATGTGCAGAGTGTGGCTGTATTTCAACACTGGGTTATCTATGAGCAGAGATGGATTTTAGCCGAGCCCCCTGCACTGAGCAGCACCAAGGCTTGGTGAGGTTCTCATCTCATCCTTTGGGCTCCTTCTCTGAGATCCAGTTGGTGCTTTTGCTTCCATTACACATTTTTGCAGGTAGAGCCAATTTTATATAAAAGACTTATCTTTCTTTCAGTCACTTCTTATTGTCGGGTCAGATATTTCCCCTCTCCTCCCCTTTTTGCAACAAGGGGGAAAAACAACCCTTTCACCAGCTCCATAATCATTTCATGCATAATAACGTTTTAGGCTTTTATTACTCTGTTGAGACAAAGCAGGCTCTGATGAATTTCAATTCAGCACAGAATCGACCATGCTACAGTATCGAGTCATACAGAGAAGAAAACCTCTCTCCAATTCTGGAACAGGTTGAAAGACCAGCAACTGTGATTATAATACCAGAGTCAATAAAGCTTAAAGCTCTGTCTGGCTTCCCCACTAAGGAAGGTGAAACAAAATCTTCCTACCCCCCCCAAATGAATTTTAAAGCCATTGCACGGTGATGACGTTCATCGGCATTTTCATTGCATACAACGTGGACTCATTTTTGTGCTGAGTGCGTTCAGTTAAAGGGACCCTGGCAGCCCAGGCAGGTTTTGTAAATGAGTTAATTTCTGGCATTGCATCTTCTCCTAATTCTCGCCTCAATGTTTTTGAACTTTTACAATTATGTTTTCCTCTTCATTTTTTTTTTTTTTAAATTCTCTCTTCTGTTTCCCTGTGCATGCAAGAAAAGCCTGAAGTACAAGGGAATGCGCCAGTGAAGCTGGAATCTAGCATTGCCAGGTGTATTTGGGAGTCTTTTAAATTTTTTTGAGTCTATTTTTAGGTCTGCATACAGTTGCATTATTAAGCTTTTCTCTCCAACTGTGAAGCTTACAATTGTATTTTTAAATGAATGCTGGGGAAACCTCAAATAATCCTATAGCTCCCAGAGCCTAGACTTTTACAGAAAATACTGTAGACCTGAAAAAAACTGCAATTCTTTGTAAGCCTAGCTGCGTAGCCTGGGAGAAAGGGGAGCTGGATGAGGGTGGCAGCTCTCTTTTCGATTGTGTGCTCTGCTTGAGAGTCGCCAAACTTCTGAGCCAAACGGCTGAGGTCCCAGCCACACAAGTCCCCTTGTGGACACTGTCACCGTGCAGCTCCCACATCTCGGGTTGTCAGGTCACACAGATGGGGGGGTGGGACCCACATGGTCCTCTTGCAAGGCCACAGTAGCTCAGGCTCAGGAGATGAGGCAGAGGGATGGGAAGGGACACTGATGACTTTAGGTACCTTATTCATATTTTCTATTTATCACTTAAGCAAAAAAAGAAGAAGTTAATTTGGTCCTCAAGGTAACTCCTCTAAGTACGTGCCTGTTTGTGAGTGCAGGAAGAGATACTTTGCTGATTCACTGTGTGGTGCAGTTCCTTATCTAGTGTGAGGATAAGGCAACCAGCTGGGTAAAGCTGTCTTGGACTTCAGGCTTCTCTTTCTGCAGAGGAGTTTATCCAGCTCTTCCCTGGATTTGTCCCACCTTTGCAGTATTTGATTCAGTAATGGATGTTTTTGCATCCTTGCGGATCCCTCATGTACTCACATTGTTCCAGTGCATTTTCCTTCTCCGGGGAAAGCACTGGACCAGTTTGCCAATGTAGCTCTGTGAAGTCAGATATTGCACAGGATAGAGAGAGCCTGCTTTGATCAGCCAGGCATTAAACTTATATCCAGGCTAAGCAAAACCCTCCCTGTATTATTCTTCTTGGAATTTGAAGTTAAGGTAACATCCTTCAAAATAAAGTGGCATGGAAAACCTTTGTAAAAGTGATTCAGGCAGCCAGCAGCAGGAGCTTTGAATTTGAATTGCCTGGAAAGACTCCTACAGCTACTTGGAGTATCACATGAGCTTCCAAGGAGAAAGATTTTGGGGAAATTCAATGGAGACTTCACATTTTTTGGACAGCAGCTGAATAGAAATGGTATGCTTAAGACACTTCCTATACTCACTGTGGGCCTTTTTCTTGTGAAATGTAACCATCGTTAGCATGGGATGACTTGTCCTCCTCACCAATAGTTATGTAAAGAATTTTCTGCTCCTTGGCCCTCTCATGAGAATTGACTAATGTATTTCAGGAAATGTCATAGCACATTTCTGAGACAGGGGATGATGCTTATTACTGTACTTAAAATAGGTGAACTGAGGCAAAAGACGGGTGAAGGTTTTTAGAGGCATTTAAAATGCAGAAAAGTTTCTCCCAAGACTTTGTAAAACACTTAGGCTTTGAATCCCTTTTAATTCCAGCAATGTCCTAGGAATCTGATTGTATCTTAACTGATAGAGGTTTTAGCTCTGTTTGCACATCTGGCTCGAGGGGATCCGTGGCACAACATTTTAGGTTCAAAAAACCCATGTGGGCAACCCAGACATCTGGGTAACTCTATTGCTTTGGAGTACTATGTAGACACCAGCAGCCCTTTCCTTATTTATTGTGTGCTATGCAAAGGGAAGGCAGCAGGACAGGAGGTTAGCTGTCCCTCCCCATCTTCCTTTCAGTTAAGGCCTTTGGCCCTGTGGCAGCAGGAAGATTTGAGGCCCTGAGACCCTGAATGCCCTCTGTTGCAAGGAAAAGTTGCTTCACACACGGCAAGTACTTCATTCAGAGCCTCATGCAGGCACTTTGTCAGTCAAATTGAGCTTAGAGTGCTTCAGCTGCTGAGAATTTGGCCCCACCATGTCTTCTTCCAGTGGATTATTTCATGGTTACTGTTTGGAGTGGGGAGAGAAAGAGATTTTAAGAAATTAAATTAAAAGAATAATAAAATTACATAGAAGTTGCCTGAGGGGTTTAAATATCCTGCTCTTGGCAATATAGCTTCATTTTCTGTATAATCTTTGCTTTACAGCTTTTGCAAGGGGTAAAATCTATCCCTCGGGGTAAATTTTCCACCCCACTTGTATCCAAACCTCTTGACTCTATTGACATTCATGTCTTCATTTCAAGCCCAAATTACAGTGGCATAAGCCTCCATTTAGTGACAGTGAAGCTAAAAAGGTTCTTGGATTTGGTTTAGCTTAGCTGAAACCTATCAAACCTTCTCCCAACCGATTAGTTCTGGAGCTCCTCAGGAGAACATGGTTTCTTAAGAAATGTTTGTGTCACTGTGTTTTTGTTAATTTCAGAAATGTCTTAAATCCCACCCACCCCCCTTTTTATGGTTTCCTTCTTTTTTTTTTTTTTTTAGCTTTGTCCTTGGTGAGTGCCTTTTCTTTCTTTGTTTTCTGACATCAGTACGGATGCGCAAAGTCACTTTGCTAAATATGAAACACAACTGAATGTTTTCAGGCTTGGTAATTCTTGAGAAAAAAAATATAGGGGAAGAATGAGAATGAAGGAGCTGTTCTGATGATTAAGCCAAAGCAACCCTAGCAAAGGATGCTCCACTCCTGAACGTGAAGTGCATGCTTTTGGCAGAGCCTGGCCCCACACCTGGGCAACCCAACACTACAACACTCAGGGAGAAGGGAAGATGGTTTGTGGATTTGAACTGGTTTAGTGAACTCCCAAAATAGTTGGTTCACTCCTCCCAGTTGTGTTGTTGGACTCAGACATGTCTGTGCTGACTTGTATCAGCCTGAGGAATCGATGCTGTTCAAAGGCATAGTTGGTCTTTCAGCCTGAAGTGTTGCCACAAATCTGTTTACCAGTGTAATTTGTTCTGAAACACTGGAGAACCCAATGAAACAGTGCTGCTGAAACACTCAGAGGGTTGGAAAGTGGCCTGAGGACAAATGTGGCTTAGTAGAGCTACACTGTCATTGTGTCGTAATGACATCACCAGCAATATCATTTGGTCTCAGTCTTGACGCAGCAGCTTGTGATTTTGTACAGCGTTATTCCTATTACCTGCCTACTTTCCCTCCTTGTTTCTGCCTCCACACTGCAGTCTCCAGCTCTTTGGAGGAATAGCCTGTGCTTGGCAGCCTTCCACCACACTCCCTGACCCCCACCTCCTTCCTTTGGATCACCAGGTAAAACCAGCATGTATTAGAATCATTAAGGTATTAATATTTAACAGTATTAGATCTGGAATCAAAAGCACCACTGGGCTGTAGGTTTTTTCATCTGCGTGCAATAAATCATCATCAACCTCTTTATTTTGTTTGTGTTTCCATAGTGAGATGGGAGCATCATGAAAACAAATTCAAAAGCTTTGGTTTGTTTTTATTTCATATGCTAGGGACTTGCTTGCAAAAGGCAGAGTGTCAATGCAGTGGGGGAGCCCCAATGCAATCAGAAAGCCTCACTGAGTCCAGGAGGGGGTGTGCTTACAAGCCACCATAATCCAGAGGAAGCCTGGAGTGTTCCAGATATTATAGCAGCACTTGATGTGTCTGCGTCTGCTGCTCTCCATGGATAGAAACTACGGCAGAGCAGAAATTGCCCTGGAGAGTAATTATTAAATGGTTTCCGCTGATCCATCTGAACAGCACCATTTACTCTAAGCCAGTCACGGTGGCAGGACTAACTCAGGGACTTCCTCTGCCAGTGGTTAACTCTCCTGTCAAGCAGGTAAGAGAGTCACTGGAAGTATGGTATCCTGCCCGCCCTTTGCATGATTGCCGTTGGATCGTCTGTCTGGACGTGTCTGTCAGTGCACAAAGATGTCTGCTTTATTGTCCAGCAGTGTAAGCAGACACCCTCCTTGAATCCAATCCCCTGTTGTTGCAGACAACCCGGATATTTTTGTGGCCCTTTCTCTAACTTGGGTCACCTCACCCTGCTCAGAACTGTGTATTTTCATGCTGTCCATCCAGCATGGCTGTATGTGTCAGTCCAGGGTGTTTCACCTCTTCTTCCCAGGAGAAGATGTGCTTCTTGTACACAGTGCATATGGGAAGAATTTCATTGCCCAATGAATAACCACATCGCCTGTTTGAAATCTGGAAGGTGTCCTGGAGATTAAAAAGACTGTGTACCTTCCCCCCTCTTTGACAATAGCAACTGTGATCTTTGTTTTAATCGGAAGAGTTTTTCCAACTGGCAGTGTGAAAGCACTGAGCTGTCTGTCTAGCCATCACTCCGAGCCTGGTTAAATTAATATTAGCTCTGAGAAATAGGTAATTATTTTCCCTGTTTATTTGGTTGCACCTATAATTATTGCTTTACCTGGTGGGAGCCATAAGCTGTTGTAATTATGCTTCGTTAAAATGCTGATTAATAACAGCTTGCTTCTGAAAGGTGTGCTGTGGGACTTACTTTTCCCTGGCTAGGCTTATTAATTGTAATGTAGATCTATGTACCTATCTATTAACTCTGAGCTAATATACATAGAAATGATGCTAAGATCATATTTCAGCACCTGACTTAGACTCACACTAGGAAGTCCAGACCTCAAGATATTTTTTCTGGTCAAACAAAGATTCTTTCTTGCTATGAACCTATTGCACATTTCCAAAAACGCCTAGAAAGGACAAGGTGAAAAAATGATAGTAAATGTGCCCTACATAAAGAGTACTCCTGAGCTCCTATATAATAGCCTTTATGTTCATGAATTTTAGACTGCTTTAGAAAGGAAGGCCAATATTCTTTCCATTTTATACAGCAGGAACATGAGGTTTGGAAAATGATTCACTGGACTATAAGATATGTAGAGTATATGTGTTTATTTATGAGCACAGGCTTTGTCATGGTCTAGTTAGCCAAACAGTAAGAGCACACCTTACTACTTGATCTTCAGTAAGGCTGTGAAGCAGGATTTCAGCTAAAACCTAACTTCACCAGCTACCTGCTAACTTTTGTAGTGTTATTTTGAGATAACTGCGCCTACCTTTTCATTCTCTTTTGTCCATGAGCTCTGTTATCAAGCTGGAGCAGGAGGTGAAAAATGTTGAACCATCTTGATCAAAATACAATTTTCTCCTTTGAGGCAGAACCAGAAGGTGCCTTGAATCATTTGATAGCAATTGTTCTTAATACAATAAAGGAACAACAGTTGAAGTGCCACATAATTTGAATACTTAATGCTTAGAAGTTGAGTTGTTTTCCCAAAGTTTTTTCAATGTTTGAGTTCCATCTGTCACCTGTATGCGTATGTGCTGCAGAGAGTGTCCTGCCTTAGTGTCGGCTTAGCTGACCGGTACGGAGATGTAGGATATGTTGCGGGGGGGGGGAAGAGGTAAGGATCAGCGTTCCTAGTTTTATTGAGTGATTTGGTGGCTCTGGGATTCAGTACTTTTAAAGAAATAGTATAAATGTTCCTATGATATCACCCTCTTTACCAAGGATACCTGCCTTTGAGGTTTGAATCCTGCAAGACTGGTAAGCTTTTTGACTTGTGTGAACTAGAAATGAATATAGATTCCTTCTTTCTCTTTTTTAACACCCATTCTGTTGTGAAAATAATGCAGGCAGACTTTGATTTGAGAATTCCTTAGTCCTGAAACAGTGAAGGAATTAATAGATAAGGTTCCCATTTGGGCCATTTCTAATAACATGCATTAATCAAGCATACTGTTCAGAGAAATTTTTTGCTTTGTCTGGACTTCCTAAAGGTCTTCTTTCTCCTGATTTTTCTTGAGTAAATGGCAACAGCTCAACCCAACCAGTACAGAGTCCAGTCACAACAAAGCACCCTTTAATAATTATCCATTCTTTAGACTTTGTATCAAAATCTGCAGCATATGAGGATCTCTGTCTGTACAGGACAAAAGAAGCGGTTGATGCCAATGAGTGTGTTAAGGATGATTGAGTGGGCAAGAGCAGCCAGAGCTTAATATAAGTGAGGCAAAGATTCAGTCTATAAGTCCATGAGATTGAGTCTATACATCTTCATTAGTGCTTTATGCCTTAAAACATGGTAATGGGTTCAAGAGTGAACACTGTATTTGTACATTAACTTTTTCACCTCTGAATACCTTTGTTATACCTCCTTTGCCTGGACCAGAACTGACACTGGGATCATTTACTGGGCTTATGTAGAAAGTAGTCCCAGCTTTTGTATGTTCCCTGTTCTTGACTTCAGTTAGATTTGGCCATGCACATAACTCATTAGAGAGCCTGTTCTGCTCATGGGTTGTCTTGTTCAATGCAGTCTTAGTAAGTGCAGTTGTATGGCAGGTCCAATACAGGAGCTAGAGATTAGGACTGGAGAGGGCAAAGGTTCCCTCCTGTCATGAAGAATCTGTTTTCTGACTGCTTGATCTTGTTTTGATTCAAGTCCATTTGCTTTCAGGATTTCACATGCTTTTTCCAGACATGAAGAAAGGATACTATGGGTAGGACCAACTACTTTGTAGTGAGTGTTTCACCCCCAGCCTCTTCTAAGCAGAGACTCCATTTTGTGACTAGACTAAAAGCATCCGGAACTGTGAAGCCCTCGGCTACCTCTGCAGTAGAAATGCCGATGGTTTGGAAGACGGCTATGTACCCAACGGGAAATGGAACAGAAAGGCCCTGTTGTGAGGAGGTATGGGTCAGTGTGTGCATACACTGGAAGGAAAAAGCATTGTTGTTACGTAGTTGGATCCCTCTAGTTCTTCCAGGTGCGGGCTATACGAAACAGCTCAGTTCTGCGTAGAGGTTGCTTAAAGTAAATCTGTGATTTACCACCATTATTCTGAAATGTCTTCTTTGCCATAATCCCCTCAACTTGTCATGCTCGTAGAATATAATGGTTTGATTCCAGAGCTCAGGTACTACTTTGTTTTTTTTTAAAATGTGCCAACTTTATTGTACCTCTGTGCATCCCTTTGGAATGCGGTCTGGAACTACTTAGGACTGTTTTGAAGGCAGGGAAGCTGAGGCACAAGTGGCTTGCAAGGTCATGTTATAGGCCAGAGTAAGGATTAGGTGCAAGGCATCCCAGTCCGTTGGTGCTGGGGAAGGTATAGTGTGAAATTCAAGCCTTTTAATCTGAAATAAAGAGAAGTTCAGCAGAAGGCCAAAAGACTGCAACATTTTTGGGACAGGCCAGGCAGCAGAGTATGAAAGAAGGTAAACATGTAAAAGTTTTGATCAGAAATTAGGGTTGAGCTGGACTAGAATTTATAGAGAAACATGGCAAATTAAGAGAAAGTTTGTATCTGAACTTGGACCTTGCTCATTTTCCAATGGACTTTACCTTTAAAATGGAGCTGATGCAAGATCTGAACAAGCAGAGACGTTTGGCTGTTGCAGATATGCCTTCAAATCTTTGTTTGGTAACTTGAGTTCTGTAGCCAAGACAAGAACAGTGATCCCAACAGTGACGCTGAGTGCTCCTCCATTCCTATCCCACTGCAAAAACTGGGCTTTAGGAAATGCGAGTGACGTTGTAAGATAGGTGGTAAACTTTGGGATTGCCAGGAGCTTTGGGGGTCAAATCCCTGGATAATGTGCAATTGACTGTGATGAGGACGTAACAGTTTCTGCTGAGAATCTTGCCATTTTTGTGTGTTTCCTGCATAAAGGAAAGGTTGGTAAGAAAGGGATCTTTTCATTCAAACTTATTTCCTCCCACCCTGTCTAAGAAAATGTTCATATCAGCCAACACATCTAATTGCAGGCCAGCTGACATCACTTGTATGGCTGGCTTTACTGTCCTATTAATCTCTTAAAAACTAGCAAAAAGCCTTCAACCTGCTGGCTCGCTTTTGGGAAGGACACAGTGTTATTCACAATCATTTCCAGCTATGGTATAAATTATTTGGAAAAATTGATAGATACTGCATATTTTAAGGAACTAGATTTCTCTGTTCCTTTTTGTCCCCCTCCCCCTCTTTCTTTTTTTTGTTCTGATTAGACAAATGAATCATGCAAGCAAGTGTTCCCTGCAATGCCACTAATTGATGGGATGCTATACAATTGCATTGCAATAACAAAACACTTTCAGCCTCTGAGAGATTAGTTGCATTGGCCTGGGATTAAGAAACCTTTGAAATCCTGAATCTAAATTACCATTCTTTTGACTGCTGTTTGTGACGCTAATTAGCTGTGTTAATTGGATGTTTTGATACTTGAAGAGCAGAGCAATCCAAATCTTTTTTTTTTTTTGGAAAGCCAAAATTATTAATGAGTTTGGCAAGGCAGCCAGAGTTTATTTTAATGCTGTACACTTCCATATTCCCATTTTTGTTTTAGGTTGGTATTTTTGTTGTTTTTTAATGTTGCTATTATTATTTTTTTAAGCACTCTGAGTGAGTAATCAGCGTAGGAGTGAATAGTAAATGTTTGAATGTGCTTTCCAACAGAGAGCTCTGATGCATCGCTGTCTCCAAATTATTGAACTGCTGGAGAGAAAATATGTCCAAGCCAACATCATTTGTATTGTTGGAGAAGTGGGGAGATAAAGGGGGGGAAGTGTGAAACAGATGAAGAAAATTAACATGAAGCCATTTAGATGGAGGGGCTTCCTTTATAATCGCACGGTAGGCGATCTGAAAGGAGCTGAAATTTAGTTTCTTCTGGATTGTCATGTACTAGCTTGCTATTCTTGCATCAGGCATCATGCTGGCTCCCCAGGCTCTGGACTCATAGAAAGGAATTGGTGTAGTCACATGGGTGTTCAGGAAGGGGTAGAAATCCTTTACCTTATAGGATCAAAACTCAGTATTTGCTTCCAACTACTGTTCCTATCTACACAACTTTATGGTCCCAATTCAGTTCTGACAGACAGACCTTCTTGGCAATGGCCTTTTCTTGTTTCTGAGTTTTAAAATAAAAAAAAAAAAAAACAAAAAACCAAACAATAACAACCTATGTCAACTTCTAGAGGAACTGCATCACATTTTACTTTGAACCCAGACCATGCTGGCTTGGTATTTTGGAAGCAAAGACATATGTGGGCCATGCCTTACAGTTCAGGTATAGTTGGTGACTCCATGCCTGTGCGTAATTGCTTTCATCTGATAAGGTCTCTGGAGCCTGCACATCATGAGTGGCACATCATGGAGGCCCTTGCTATTCCTTGCTGTTCTTCAGAGGCCAGCCTATAGGAGGACTGCAAGAGCAGTTAGTGCAGTCTGTGGTGGAAAGGCAGTGGAGCAGATTGTCAGCGCTGATGCCTGCATCTGCTCTGTAAAATACAGGATCTGAAGTTAGGACCTAGGAAAGGATTTGAGTACCCAAAACAAAATCTGTAGGGACTTCTGGCATATCCTTCAAAAATTACGTTCCGAAATGACCTACCTTTTAAATGCCACGTTTTAGAGCCCTTCTTTTAAAGCACTTATTGACACCTCCCTTTTTTATGCCTATCTTGTCTAAACGCCCAGATGGACACCCGTGCTCTGTGCAGTGTGCCTTGGAGCCTCACTGTCCCTGAAACCGCAGAGTGGTGCTGCAAAGGGCCCACTCTGACCCACACCCTCTGAACAGACGGCACCCAAGGACAAGGCGAGGCTCTCCCCAAAATCAGATATAACTGCTTTGTTCTGAAAATGGAGGTAGGTAGCACCTTTCGTGGAATCATCTTGTAGATAAACACCTACCCCCAAAGCAGGGCATCCCAGTTCATGTCATTCCCAGCTTGAGAAGCACATTCGTGGCCTGTCTCCCCTGGTGATGGTTTGGGTAGGAGCATCTTACTCTCAAATCTGTCCTCCCTTGTAGAAAGGAGTGGAAGAGCTGTGGGGTCAGAAGGAGGGTGAGAGAGGCCTTAAGGCTGTGGAGCTCAGCAGGTAGGACCTCCCTCTGGCAGAAGGGAGCTTGGAGGCAGCATCTCTCTCTCCAGGCTTGTGCATGGGATTTCTGTTAAAGCATCCTGACATACAAGTGGAAATGAGTCCAAGGACAAGGGCCTGTGTGGATGGAGGAGCCTTCTGTCCAGCCCTGCTTCAGGCACCACAGAGCAGGAGGATTTACGGTGCTCACTTGTGCCTGTTGTTTCCTTCTGGCTTCTTCTGCAGAGCTCCTGCTCCGCACGCAGGTCACTTCTGTCATCTCCTGGGGCACCAGCCTCTCTCCATGTGCCCTGCAAGGAGTGGAGGGGTCAGACCCTGACCCTTGGGTGCCACCTGGGCCCCGGCTACCAAGTCAGGTCTGCGTGTCTCTTATTGATACCTGAGGCATTTAGGGGATTTGGCTCTTTTTCTCCCGCCCTCTCGCAGCTGTGTTTCGTTCACAGGCACAGAATTCACTCAGTTACATTTTTTGTTGTTGTTGTTGGGTTTTTAGTTCAAGTTTCACAAGCGTTGTCTGAAGATTTGCATCCAGTTGGAGCACCATCTGGATGGGACAGGCCAGAAAGACTCAGCTGCCTCTAAAAAAAAACACCAGAAAAACATTCCAAATCTTAATGTGTAATTACAGTGTGAAACAACAAAACTCGGGCTCAGCCAGCTTCTTGGCAGCTTTGTGCTTTGGCCCTAGGGAGATTTGTCTTCCAGAGGAACTTAGGGAGTCAGTTCCTGGGCGAGCAAGAGGAGTGAGACATGGTGGGAAGCTGATGGATTTGATCTCTAGGGCAGGACTGTTTTTTTCGTGACTTTCAGTCTCCATCTGTCAGTGGATTCATGTGCTGACATTGACGACTACTTTAGAGGAAGCAGCACCTCCTGGCTTGGTGGCAGCCTGGTGGTGGGAGGGCAGAGGACAGGGCTGTGTGTGTGTGAGTATGTCTCCAGGGGAGGCTGGAAGCCATACAGAAGTGAAATGGAGCCAGGTTCAGATGTCTGCAGCCTAAACACTTCCAAAGCAGAATAAACAACACAACATTTCAGCTTTTCACCATGAACAATAATCAGCTTTCTGTTTTCAAAGAGTTTTCTAAAAACAACAGAAATGCAGGAAGGGCATCAAAACTGTTCTACAAATGTTGAGCTTACATAGGAAATCCTTTTGCAAAATGCTTTTTAGCAACAACTCCTTCCATCTCTCTTATGTCAGCTCTGGCAGCCAAGGCAGCGGTGGACTCCATGAGGGACTCATGCTTCTGAGGGTCAACTGGAGATGTGTCAAGACTGAAGGGCCATATTTGCTTGGGGACCTCTTGATCGGTCTGGCCTTCCTAACCCCTTGTGATCCCAAAGGCAGTTTCTTTAATAACATCATTGTGATTTAAGGGGGTGTAATTGCTCACACCTTACACAGACAGTCCAACTTGCTCATTCCCAGCATCAGTGCAGACCAAGTTTGGCCACACATGCCAAGGCTGCATAGGAACCCAGCAACAGAGCCGTGAACAATTTTCCAGCTCAGCTTGACTTGTTCAAATGCCAGCTCAGGGATCTGTGATGTTTCAGAGGGCTCAGCCCTTACAGATATCGTGGCCCTTGTTTCTGACACTTGGTATTTTGGATGAATACATCACCTACAATTTATAGAGTAAGAAGCGACAGCATCTGAAAACCTGTCCTCCTTTGCTTGTCTGGAGGAATATCCTGTGCAGGATTTTGAAAATGATGCCCTACAGTGCACTCATTTTCAATCAGACCTTGCTTTGCAAATGGTGCTACATCTAAAATCCATGGAATGTGCTCGATACAAACATTTGCAAGCCTGGCTTTCTCCTGAGAAGAATATGCCTTCCTCCTAATTAAGGCTGGTTGTCTACCCAGCTATTCCCACTGCTGGCTGCCAGCAATAATGCCCATTGTAGTGTGGGTGGAAAATATGCAGTTTTCAAATCTCATTTATTCCATATAGTATTACGTTCTCTCATGAACAGGCTGCTCGTTCTCTGTGAAAAAACAAGCCAAAACGCTCCAGGAGCAGTGTGGTCTCTGCCCACACTTAGGGATAAGATGAGGGGATGTTACCTCAGCATCCCTTTTCCTCTACAAGCTCTAATGCTTCCGACTTCCACGGTTTGTGCCTTTTTTCCTAATAGTTTCCCTATCCCCGGTCATCCCTCCACATCTGATTTGGTGGATTATTTGACTGTGCGGGTTATCTGAAGATTTATTTTCCCAGGCTGGTACTCTTAAATGGGTGTGAATTATCTGATATGGGGATTAAACACATGAACATAAAGTAAAGGCTGACATGGGGCATCCCAGCCCACTCCGAAATGCTGTCTGCAGACTTGATGATTATTAGCAACTCATTTCACAGTGGCCCCTTCAAACCATCGTCACTGATTCAAACTAATGATCTAAGAAGGAGTGTCACTGGCATTTCCTGGGGCCAGTCAGTCCCAGCAATAGCTGAGGTTTTCATATAAAACCTCTGAACATCAGTTAGCAGATCCATGTCTTTTACTGTCCCTTGGTGAGAGAATGTGATTATTTGGTAAGCAAGAAGGATCAGAACACCTAGATTTGAAATTTCAAGTGATTGATCATTACTCTAAATGCCTGGCTAGGTCTTATGCCTAACTGGTATTTTGAAACATTGCTTCATTTTTCCTCTAAGTCTTAATGTGCTAGAAAGAGTTGGCAGAGATTCCTACTCAGACAGACTCAGAGGCTGGACTGCACTTGCAGCTGATTTGACTGATATGCAGGGCATCAACCTTGCTAAAAGATGGGATTCTAATAAAAGAATATCCTTCACTAAGAACCCATTCTTTCTGGTGCTTTACACCACTGCGTTGGTTGTGGATATTGTTAGGATATTACTGTTTTCCGGGAAAGCAGATGACAAAAGCTGTGTCGTAACCTTCGCTCTGATTAGAAATGGACACACAATTTCAGGAACAGCGACAGAAGTTGTAGACTGGGGATAATCAATAATTGCTCTTTTGGCAAACAGATGACCCTGTGGACTCACAGAAAAGATTTATGGAAGGCAATGTGTTTTTCTTATGAAAAAGAACAATAAGGGATAAAATGTCTGTTCCAGAACTGTCGTCAGTATATAACAGTGGCTGATTTAAACTGAAATTCTGTTCCTTCCTTGTGGTATATTCACATTGAATGTGATGAAAAGGCAGGCTAAAAGTGCTGTGAAAAGAGTACGCATGCACCACATCAAACAATAGGTTCAGTGATGCTGTGACAGCTGCCAGTGTGTCTCATTGTACAGGATGCGTAGGCACATCAACCAGTTAGTGAGTGAAGATTAGCACAGAGAGCGTAAAGGGAGGAACAGATATTAGGGATAAAGTAGCAAAGGGCCATCATGATGGGAGACTCGAGTTTTAGACCTTTCTTCAGCCCTGACTGAGATGAGCATAGAAGGCAAAAAAAAAGTAACACCACTCTGAAAACACTAAGCAGGTACCTTTGCTAAAACTAGTGTAGTCTGAGGAGAAAGGAAGTTTCCAATTTTCATTTGGTATTGAATTCAGAAGTTGGACTGTCTTAACAGATACGGCTCAGCAGGGGGAATCATCTGGTATTATTCCCCAACTGGAAATGTTAGACAACCCATTTGCAGTGAACACTGAAATGCTGTGACTTTTGAACCATGAAATGTGGATCACTTGAACACACACTAAAGTACTGAAGGTGGCTGAAAATGTCCAAAGCACAGGCTTGTAAAATGTGAACAAATATTCAGGGGCATTTGTTTGCATTACGCTCCGATCTCTGTGAAGAAGCTCTTTAAATTTCATTTTGAGATGCTCTGGCAGTGTGAATACCTGTGCTTTAATTTAGTTTGCTTTAGCTCCCAGGAAGCTCTTTTTCCAATAGTGATTTGAACTCCAAATCCTGGCCTGATTGATCTTGTCTCACCTGACAAGTCACAGTTGCTATTGTCTTAGCGCCTGGCTTGGTGCCCAAAAATGTACGTATTTGTACAGGGGTATGACTTGCCATTCTACTAAATGAAGCAATACAAATAATAATAGTTTTCACTCTGAAAGAGCTTTATAGCCATCTCTGATTTCAGCGTCATGCTGGCTCTGTACAGTGCGCTGCTAGGATTTATTACTCTTTGGTTCATGTTGAAAGACCCAGATTTTCCTGTGTAAATTGGAGCCCCCTTGTGCTAGGGATGTTACTGGTGCTCAGGGATGAAGTTTGAGATACAGCCCAAACAAAGGGAGGAAAAAAAGGGTTTAATGCTTTGATTTACAAGGTTAGGGAATAGAACACATAGACAGAAAAGTATTTGTCAATGGGATCATATGCCCTCTCACAAGATGGGTCCTATATGTCAAGCTGCAGTGGGAGCTCCTTTCAGAGCAATGGCAAAGCCTGATGCGGCAGATAGGACAAGCTCTCCTGCTCTATGACCCCGCACGCTTCCTAGTGAGAGAGGCCACAGTGAGACTTTGCAAATACACCACCTGTGAGCCTAATTGACCCTGATTTAGTCTAGCTTTACAGAAAAACAATTGATTATATCTTATCTCCTTTCTTTCATCACTGCCACGCACATAGAACAAAACAATATATTGCAGAGATGACTCTTTAGTTAGCTGAGTATGCTGTGAGCTGGTGGATGAGCTGAGGTGGGGTGACCAGCTGATACCAAGCACCTGGGATTTACTGCATCTCCACCATGTGCACAGTCCCCTTTGGAAGTCAGGCCCTGCATGACATGCCCGAGGTCACCTGGGAAGCGTGTGACAATGACAGGAACCAAACCTGATTTACCTGAGTGTCCCAGGTTACTGTCCTGCCCCAGCACTAGTTTCTGGTTTAAGGATGACCTCATGACCAGAGATGGAAAAGAAATGTGTTCTCATCTATTTATTTATACCAGTGGAATCCAAAACATACTTAGCATGTGTATAACTTGAAATAGTAACGCTATTCCATGCAGGAGTGTATTGATTTGCAGAGAAGGAATGGCACTGTCAGAATATGGAGCTTTTATCCCATGGACTTATTTTCTGCAAGATGTCAGGCTGTGTAATCCTGCAAAGCTACGAGTCTGGCTGCCATTGGAGAAGGCTGACAGTTTTTCAGCAGTTTTTTAAGCTCTACCATCCCCCATGAGCACTTGTTCTCTCTGTGTGTAGGTGGATTGATTGCTAGGTAGCTCAGTAAATAGGTTGGGAAAATAATAGTTAATTGACTTGATATTATAGGTGACTTGAAGGAGTTGGGAAAACAATGTCAATTAAGCAGTGCAAACATATATATGTATGTCTGTGGATAATGTTTTTAAGTGCTTTTGGAAGCAGAAACTCCTATAATTTGAAATGCTGTTCAGCTCTGTAATGTATTTAATTGTTTGTGTGTGTGTGTGTAAGTGGTAAACGGAGCTAAAGCTGTAGTTTAATCAATAGCTTTTCCATAAATCTCATCTAAAACAAAGCCCAGCTCAGCAGATGTTGATGGCTGAATTTCTAAGATGTAAAGACCTCTGTCAGATATTACCTGTGATTCTGGATATCTTGTGTGCTCAGATTTCTGTATGCAACAGCTCACAAATGAATACAGCAAAGTATGCTCTCTAATACCAGCAGTGCTTCGAATCACTTCAGTTGATTGAATATTGCATGAGACAGCTCCTGAAAATATCCTGGGCATCTTTATAGTATTTTCTTAGAACTGCCTGGGCTATAGTAGAACTCTGTAATCCAAATAATATGGCAGTCTGGCTGTCCACAAAACATCTATCATTTGCTCCTTACTAAATATGTATTTGTGTTAATTTAGCATTCATGACATCTCATAATAGACCAGGATCCCACTGTGCTAACTGTTGTATGAATGCAGAGCAAAATCTGTGCCCTGCAGAGTCTGTAGTCCAAGTCTCCATTATCACTAGTGAAGATGCTTCTACTGGTGACAGCAAACTAAGTATGCCCATTTGTTTTTAGTATAGTTTGTGCTACAACATTAGCTCCTAGTTTTGGTTAATAAATCACTTGTAAATGCATACTCACTTGTTATTTATCAGTATCTGCTGAGTGGTCTGCACAAAAAATTACCAACATCCAGCTTGTTAGAGAGCTGCTCACAGTTGACTCTTTATTGTGTAATGGAGCAAAATAGTCATATGACGTATCTGTTCTCCCATCTGCACAGTGTTAGTTCCATTATAGACTTTTCTTAGGCAGAATAATCAGGCTTTTTGCTCTTCTTAATTGCTTGAGTTACAATACTGGTCAAGACTCAAGAGGAAACAGGAACCCTATTGAGTGACGCCAGATACAAACACTAAGAGAAAGACCATCCTTGCCAAGAAGGCTGTACAATTTAGATGGACAAATGTATTATGGGAGAAGAAAAAGGCATCTGCAAAGTGACATAGGAAATAAATTGCAGAGCTGAGAACAGAACTTATGTCTTGTGCCTGCCAAGTCAGTGCCAATTCCTCCCAGCCATGGTCTGGAATTTGAAATTTCAGCTGTGGCACTCAGGAATGCACTGACCCTATACATTATAAAGAAAAAAAAAAAAGACAAAATCCTAGTAAGCTAGCAAAAATAACCTGAAACTTGCAATTGAGAACATAATGACCACTCGGATTTATTAGTATGCATTTCAGCTAGCTCTACCTGGTAATTCAATTAGTGATGGAAGAACTGAAAAATAAGAACTCCTTTGCTAGTTCTCCTAGTACCAACTACCGCCCATAACTCATGGAGAACCTGAACCCTAGTGTGATTTTAAAAGATTTGTTGACCTCTGATCCTGTTGCCTACTCTTTTCACAAGGTTTTTAGGAGGAGGTGAAAGGCCTGACATGAGAACAAATGCATCACTAGGCCCATCAGACAGCATTCATGTATAATTGTATGCATGTTTAGATTAAATAGATGATACATTTTTGGGATGCTTACCTGATTAATCAATGGTTTTCATATCATCTGAGTTTCTCTCACCTGCAGGAACACAACACATTCTTTACAGAAGCCTCAGCTCTTCTGTGAAAATCAAAATAGCAAGTAGTATTTTCACAGCATACCATACAGTGATGAGTTGCATTTGTCCATTGCTTATTAAATGGTAAAGCTTCAAGTTGGCCTCAAGTTATCGCACCTGCTCCTTGGTATAAATCAACACTGCAATAAGTTACCCTCATACTGATAAAAAAAAGTCCCTACTTCTGAGGCTTCTCTGAAAGAAAGTATTGGCTCTGAAAATGGCTGGTTACAATCAGATTGAGTGAAAATTGAAGTATAATAAAATACCTGAAATTACATCTTCCTTCCTTTTATGCATGCCACTAGCTGGTCAACACACTGTATTTGCTGGGTTCTTTTCCTGTCTCTGTCGTCCAGTGATATGTTAGAGAGATGAGGACAGAGAGATTTTTAGCTTCTATGCAGTATGATGCTAAAGCTACTGAAATAGCACAAGAAGTGTTTCCCCAAGTGCCTTCACTAAGCAGTAGAAATAAATACCAGTCAAAATTGCTCCAAGGACCATTGACATTGTATACCCCAAGGGTAAACGAAATGTTTTGCTGGGTTCAAAATATCTGCATAACATCCTTTTGTTGCTCTTTTTATTCCATGTTCTGGTAGAAACCAGAAGTAAGAGTGACCATAACTAGCTAAGAAGAGTCCACTTGTGCCAACCTGGAAGTGGGACATTGAAAGGGCTGCTTTTTTCAGAGTTTCCATTAATCCAATACGTTGAGTGAAGTCCACCCTTTCACTTCTCCAGACCCCTCCGTTAAGCAGTTCTGAACACACAGAATTAAGTCTGTGCTTGCTGGAGTAACTGTCTGTCTGTCCATCTTCTGCTGGTTCAGAGGATATAGAAATAATTCAGTGCTTCTTTTTTTTTAAATCCATATGCCCTTGGATTATATCATATATAATACTAAAGCCTGACATTAGTGTTTGATGTTCTAGCAGCTATCTCTCTCAGCCAAATTGTGATGCAGATGTAATGATCTTCTGTCTCTCTGAACTTCTCATGCAGACTCGTTGCTTTTCGTTCTTGTCTTAAAGTTTTTTTAGTGTTACTGTAAGCTGTTAAGCAGTTACTCATATTTTAATGCAGAGTTAGCTCCTTGTTAGTGGTGAGTAAAAGTCTAGAACATTTTGGATCCGTTGAGAAAGGAAATACTAGTGCTGTTTTGTAAGATTATTCCAGTTCATATGTTTTTATTGGAGGAAAAAGGGGTATAAAATGTAATGTAGGTATGGAATTCCAGACCATGCTGTGAAATTTAGAGGCATCGCTAATTAAAAGGAAAATATGTCTAAATCCCTGTACCAAATCCCATAAAACTCTGTTGTCAAGCTATTGAGAGACTTGCTTTAGGCCCAAAGATAGTGGTATCTAAATAAAGAAACTTATAAATTCTGTGTTCAGAGAGATCTATCAGTTTAATTATATCAGACAAAATTTTGAATTTTTTTTCTTGCTTATTTTTATTTTTATATAGCTGTTTTTCTAAAATCACTAATCAGGTACTGTTCTACCACTGGCATTTCTTAAAAGAATTTAGTGTCTCTTTCCCTCCAAGAGTAAACCATGCTTGTGTAGTGGCACATCCGTCTCTATTCTAGAAATGAGATAACATTTTGACCTAACACTAGCTAAGGAGTTAAACACCAGGACCTGGATACCAAGATGAGCAGCCCAGGTCTGTCCACCAGAGGCCTCCTACTTCTTAGCATCTTTTTTGTTTAGCTACTAAAATTCAGTGCTGTTGTTATACCTGAATTCCCCCTCCTGTGTCTGTGCAGATATCACCCTTGAGTGAAGTCAAGCACTTTGTCATGAAGTCTTTCTGTCCAAGCATGTCTGCCATTTCCTTATTGTTATCCCTTTTATTGGGGGATTGCTACTGCTTCTTCACTGTAAAAGCAGCCTGACTGGGGAGCCCTGCTAGTTCGAAATGTATGGTTTGCACAGTGCAGTGTCAGTGCTTAGGATACTGCTGGTAAGGAAAGAATTGGGTTTGTTTTGCCACCTGGACTGAGAGGAGACAAAGTTATACCGCCATTTCTGTAACGCAGAGTGCTTCTCCAACAGAGTCCAAATTGAAGTTTGCAAGAATCAAATGCGCCATGGAAGGTTCTCGCTGAGCACGCTTTCATCAGAGGTGTTTTGAAAGTGGTAGTAACTGTCTCCTCTTTCCCTTAGCTTACTTAGCTCACAAAAATAAAAGATTTCACTTAATTGCTGGCAGAGGTGGAGCTGGCAGATTCATGCCTCCATACTTTCCTATAAGATGTGTAAAACAGGTGAAAATTGGTGAATAAAGAGGACTTAGTATCCATGAAACTTTTTGCCACAGATACTGAGCTGTGAACCTCAGTGAAGAGGGATATTATTCAGAAAAATATTTCAATGGTTATGTTAAAAGAAAGAAGGACTGGATATGTCATTACTTTGAGAAGGTGGTGTTGAGGGAGGTGTTTAGCACATAAAGCTTGCAGTCAAATGTGGCTTGAAGGACAGGCAAGGCTTGACCTGATGGAACTTGTGGAATGATGCAGGTGAGCCATCTGGCAAGGAAAAAGTGGCAATTTGCTACGAGGTGTCCAACTGTATTGGGGTATCTGGTGTATGAGGCAATTGCTTTGGGCACAGGTGCCTAAAACTTTCCTTTTGCCTTCACCTGGGGCAAGTTGTGTGTGTGGGGGGGTGGATTCAGTGGCTGACAGGAGAGTTTTAAACTCACAAGGCTTAAACTTCCTTGTAGAAGGAAGTCTGGAGGAAGAAGCTGAAGAAAAGATGGTACCTCTTGAATGAGTGTCACTTTGCTAATATTTATATTATAAATAGCCCTGAAGTGGTTATCTTTAATCCACACTAAAGTGTAGTATCACTGGGTCTCTGCCTACACATACTGTCAAACCACGGATGTATCATACAGTAAGTATCACAGAGAACTGAGCAGTATCAGAAAGTGGGTATTGTCCTTAGGGGGTCTATCAGTCTGGCCCAGTCTGGCAGCAGATGTGTTCCCAGGGTTCTGCTGACCATTTAACATGTACATTCACTTTGAGGTGTTTATTCATGCATTGCGTGGAAACTTAAACAGAGCTTTAATTTTTCTCTATTTCACTGCTGGTCTACTACAAGCACAAAATATTGAGCGAGAGGTGCATTCCCTCTCCCTTTTGGATTCACAGTTCTTTGTGCATTATAGATGCAGACAGACAGGAGTTTCTGACCGTATTTTTCCATTGGACATGCTCTACAGTTGTGCTTTTCTTCCCTGTGATTAGAATTAATTACTGCTGCTTCCCCTATGCAGCATGAAAGAGAAGAAAGCTGAAGGTATCTGTCAGTGGTGGTTGAAAACAAAATGAGAAAACAGGGAAAAGAGGACAGAATTGCTTTTTGAGGCCAATGGCCATTGAGTGAATAGTTGTGCTACTTGCTAAAGAAGTATGTGTCAGTTCTGTATGTCCCCCTCCCCCCAAAATCAGTAACATATGAACCAGTCAGTCCCCCTGAGATGTACAGTATGCATATAGCATGGAGATAAAAGCAGATAAGAAACTACTTTTGCATGGAAAGTAAATGTCTCTGTGTAGGAAGTTTTTGATATGTTTGTAAATTCAATACCATTGGCTTTATTTATTTATTTACTTTGTATTTTTATTTTTGGTATGTATTAGTTTTTCTTTTTCCCAGATTGCTTCAGCATGCCATACAATGCAATGCCACTTTTGTCCCAGTGAGCTGCTATTTCCATATAAAAAGTAGAGTGTTTTACAGTCAAGCATATATTTTTAACACTGGGGAATTTAAACTGCACCATGTATTTGTAGAGGCTGCTCAGTGCAAAAGCTTCCACTTGAGAAGATCAAACAAATTGGAGAAGTGTTCTGGAAAAAAAATTAAAGGGAGGGAGGATGCAATTCAGTGAAAGCGAAGGCAGGAAGAATACATAGGCAGGAAGAATCGGCTGTACAGATTGAGGCAGGCGACAAACTAGTTATGAAAAGGGTTTGGGACTGTGGATCACCAGCATGACATAAATTCTGTTGTGGGGGGAAAACAGCATTCTCCCTTGGAACTAGGTACTGGAACGACCCCTCTGCTTTTCTCAGCATTAGTTAGATCACAGCCAGAGCACTGTGGCTAGTTCTGGGTGCTTTTTTTCACAAAAATGTGGGTCAGGAGGAGAAGAGCTGCAGAAACAATTGGAGATCTGGAAAACAGGATTTGAGAGGAAAGGTCAAAAGAACTCGGGGTTGTTTAGCACGGGAACAAGTTGGATAGAGGGAGAACATGTTACAGTCTTCAAATACCTGCATGACTACAAAGAGGAGGGGAATAATCTGTTCTCCATGGCCATGGTAGTTAAGAGTAGGAGTGATGGGCTTAACCTGCAGCAAGGGGTGGATTTGTCTGAGACATTAAGAAAGTACTAAGGGTGTGATAGCAAGGTCTGCATTTAAGCACAGATGGGAGGGGAGGCTCAGGGATCCCCATTGTTGCTTACAGAACAAAGGGGGCACCCATCTATCAGGAGCTGTCAGAGCAACCTAGGGCGGATAGAGAAGCTAGATAACCTCGGATGGTCCTTTCCTAGAAGTCTCTGTGTTTGAATTTCATTTTAACAGGTCCATTTGATCTCCAGCTCCTCTGCTAGACTGCAGATGTAGGCCCAGCAGCCATATGATCACTAGTGTGACTCGGAGAAGCTCTGTGACAGGCAATTTACTTCCTTGGATCTCCCACCCACACCCAGCTGGAGGGTTAGCTAGCTGATAAAAGAGCTATGCATCTCAGAGTGTCCGTTCCAATCTTGTCATGGATAACACTGCTCAGTCTGTTCCTATAACCCTTCCTCAAAAGCGAATGGGTAGAATTCATCAAAGATCCTCCACGCTGAAATATGTCAGCCTAAAGCAATATCGTACTGTCCAGGAAGAACCAATGTGGGACACTTAACTGGCTTTATATTGGCTAACAAATGGAAGACAACTACAGCCAGATTCTGTCTAGCAACAGATAAGTAAAACTGACTCCCTCTCAGTCTCTGTTTCTCTTGTCTAGCCAATTCTTCTTTGCACTTTTTCACTATTGCCAGCTTTTGAAGTTAGGCCATAGACAGTTGACCTGGAAGATCTAGGAACAGCAAATCCAAAAGGAGGTGTAAAGAATGGAGAACTACTTTGTACCGTTGTTTTGCAGAAAGATTTTGTTATCCAGTGACTGGAGGGAGAAAAAAAAAGTAACCTTGCTAGTTACTTCCAGCTGAAATAAATCCAAAGGAGAAAATATTCATACAGCAACAGTCTCTAGATCGCAAAGTCTGTTTGTAATTATTCAGTGCCTTCAATTCACTTTCATTTCAGAAATACAGGGAAGCATCCTTAGCACTAAGCTGCAGAGAAAAAATATTCATATTTGCCTCTTCTACAAGTCACCTGTTAGCCCCACAAAGAAAACTGCTCTGATGGAAAATTCACCCATGGAAGGTTTCAAAGTCTTTAACCTCTGAAATATGATCTCTAACCTCTTTCCATTTTCTGGAGTGTTAGATATTGAGTTATGGTTCCTGAAGACTAGTGTGACTGGTGTGCCAAAAGCCCCAAATGATGATCCCATGTAACAGAGTTTGCTTAAATTCCATGCTGGTGTAGTAACCAGCAAGCACATTTGGGTCTCTTTATTGTTTTATCTGCTTTCTGCATATAGACTGACATAATTTTATCCTCTTCCTATTTTATATTTGGGGGAATCTTGCCTGGATTAGAAGATCACATGTTCCAGTGCTCAGGATGCGACATTTCAGCATCATGATTCTTGCAGAAAGCCCCAGGGGATCATTCAGAACAGGAGAAGAAGGCGTGGAAAATATTGTTGTGAAAGATACGGTCAGAAGCATATTTAAGTGCCATGTATCCTGTACAATGGGATCAGTTCAGGACCGGCAGAGAGGGGAGAGAGCTGCTTGTCAAAACTCCAGCACCATCTTGTACAACAGCTGACTGGTCCTGGGAGGTTTTCCATGCAGCTCCTAACCAGGCAAGGCTGTGCTTCATGCGTAAGAGTCGATGGATTCACAGCCCAAATTGCTGGCTCTGTTTATCTCTCTGAGTATGGTACAAATCCTAGTTATTAAAAATCAAGAACAGAAAATCCAATTCTAGATGTAATATCAGTCCAGGTCCAATTTTGAGTAGGTGAAATAAACTAACTTCAGACACCAATGGACAGTTGACTGCTGCACAGTAAAACAACACAATTTAGTACAATTTTCCACAGTTGACATATGTTGATCAATATAGGACTCAGAATTTAACAGGCATAGAATTTCAATTAAACTGAATTACAGAAGAGTATAGTCATCGCTATACTAGGAAAGGGGTGTTTTAGCAAATGAGACAGACAACTGCACTTTCTGCATAGAATCATAGAATGGTTTGGGTTGGAAGGGACCCTAAAGAACATCTAGTTCCAACCCCCCTGCCATGGGCAGGGACACCTTCCACTAGACCAGGTTGCTCAAAGCCCCATCCAACCTGGCCTTGGCATGCTGTGCTGCAGCTGGTCTGTGAATTAAAAAGTGAGCTTTAGCTTTCAAATTTTCATCAACACTTAGTTCTTAACCAAATTGTATCATTAAGGTAAATTGTTTTTTTTTTCCTTTCTTTTCTTTTTCTTTTTCTTTCTCACCTTTTCCATTTCTGCTGGGGCTTTGAAAAGGGTAAGCACTGATTGTTTCTAAACCGACAGGCACTTTGTTCCACAAGTGGGCATGAAGCAAGATAAGCAAACACAAGCCCAAGTGGGTCCATTCCATTTTGATCGCATTGGTCAGCAGCTGTGGTATGCTTAGCCAAGCCAATGGGGGGCACAGCCACATGCACGTGCTGTGTTGTGCATATGTACAAAAAAGCTTGTGGATGTGCATTACAGGCTCGATGCTCACTGAAATGCACTTGTGTGAATGTGCATGCTTCTAATGCCCTCCTGTTTGTTGCTCTTCATGCAAACACTGATGGCTTGAGTTCAGAAGACCTCACTTCATGGTTTTTGCTGTCCCTGTGTCCACCGACTGTGTCATGAAATGGCTGCAAACATTGACAGAGAGAACCCAACTGTTGGCACGCACTTAGTGGTGTTTATATTCTTTACAGAAAATAGCAAGAAGGAATCGACTCGTTTCAGTGAGGTAGATGAGTGGCTTTTGACTGAGGTTAAGAGGTAGGAGTAGAGCAATGCAGTCACAAGTGAATAAATTCCTAGCTCAGGAAATTTGCATCATCAACACTGTCTTCCAGCCGTGGCAGAAGTGTTTGCCCAAGTTGAATGAGAATGTAGTACAGCAAGACAGACTGCTATTTACCATGCTGCAGCTGGGTGTTTCAAAAGGATCTCTCCCAGATACCAGGAGGCAGGTCTAGGTTTCCCTGAAGAAGCAGGTGCTTTCAGCTGCCTCCAGCTTGTTTTGCTCTGGAGAGCTGTTGAGTGCAGGCCGTCTTTTTCAGAGCACAATGTTCTAAAATGCAATCGGTGTGAGACAGTTGCTGTGTTTCTGGGCTCTTCCCTGAAACATCCATTACCAGCCAGGCCACTAGGGTGTAGGGAAAGGCTAGTAACTGTGCATTCAAAGGTGACCCAGTGTCTCTAAGTCTCGGTAGGTCTATCTGTGCTGTATTTGAATGCTCCAGAGAGTGGCTGTGAGATATTGTGAATGGTGTGAAATATACAAGGAATTGCTTTTATATCTTCTGATGAGAATGTTGTGCATGTGTGTGAATTTAGTGCTGAATTAACAGCCCAAAAAAACGTATCCACAGGAGAGCTTTCCCATGCTACTGTGTCTTAGCGCTCATCTGGAGGGACCAGATCTAGAGGTGAAAAGTAAAGACCTCTCAATAGCCCACTGAGTGCCTTGTTTCTCTGTGAAAACATGCAACAAGGGTGCCAAGCCTGGCAGCAGGTTTTGTCTTGTGGACACATTTCCACTGGCAAATGGACCTAAGACCACCACATTCCCTTCAGCTGCACGATGCACACAGTGGATATGCTTTTCCAAATGGTTATCTGCTCCAAGCTGACCCTCTCCAGCATTTTGCAGGCGCCCACCTGACCTTCTTGCCCCCTCTAAAGCCCAGGCCCAGTCCATATGAAGGCCTGTGACACAATTGGTGAGACGTTGTTTATCAGCTTCTGGCCATGGCAGATGCAGACTTAAAATGCCTGTTCATCTCCATTTGGGGACAGACCATCCTCACCTGCCAGCCTCTGGTGTTTTAGAGAAAGTTAGATTTGAGTTTGTCTCTCTGGGTGCAGGTGAGCATGCTGGAGCTCCAGCACCTCCTCTCCCTTCGTTTCTTGATGTTGGTCATCTGGAAGGCAATACTGTGCAGGTCTGTAAGACGGCCTTTGGGATCTCTCTGCTTCCTTTTCATTTAAAGCCTCCTGCAGCTTCAGATACTGACAGTATCTGTACTGTAAATAACTGTGTTGTCTTTTCTCTCTCACATGCTTTCTCAATGGGCTCCTCCTCTTTGAATATTCGGGGTCTGATTCTTCTCATTTAGAAGATAATTGACATTTCCATCATGCTGTACTTGCAGGTTTTCCTACTAAATGTCATTAAATTCACTTCTCTGTGGCTAAGGATACCTCTTATTTACACAAGAGTCCAAACATCCCTGCATTTGCAAACACAGTAATTACATATTGTTTTTCTGTTAGCTCTGGCAGGTTCGGAGCCTAACTAATGGCACGGTGGCTGCAGTGCTCCATGCAGAGTAGCTCACTGGGATCTCACCTGCTCCAGAAGACACAGCCTACAGAAGCAGCATGAATTTTAAGCTACACTGGGTACTCTTGTGTTCACTCCTCTTCCCAGGCAGGCTTTGTATCTTCTGTGGCTTTGTGAGGTAGTAGGACCTATTTGGATCCTTCTCTGGATTGACAATCAGATTTTTTTAAAAGTATCTGTGACTACTGTGAGAGTGGCAAACCTTTTTGGACAGGGAACCAGTGAAATCTTTCTGGATTTCATAGTGTTCTCCTGGCATCAAACCATATTCAGGTCACATACAACTCGGGCAAGCTGTGGTTTCTGTCTGTTCTGGACACTGCAGAGTAGCATTGGATGGGCCACAAGTTTAATGCTGGTGGTCCTCAGGTACCATCTGGTAGGTCTGTACTGCAGTGGAGTCATGGCA
Source organism: Gymnogyps californianus (assembly GCF_018139145.2). NCBI lineage: Eukaryota > Metazoa > Chordata > Aves > Accipitriformes > Cathartidae > Gymnogyps > Gymnogyps californianus. The sequence continues at coordinate 27,688,688 of NC_059478.1, read as the reverse complement.
GTGACTCTATCATGGCTCTAACCAAGGTCAGATCACTTGGGGAACGGAAGCTTTGGAATATCTGTAGAGATTAAAATGTTTGCTCATTTGGAGTCTAGTTAAGGAAAGAGAAATATAAAGAATTCATCTATGTACATAACGTATATACTAATTCTCCAAAAGTCTGTTTTTCCTGCTGTCGTATGGGGACATTCATTAGTGAGACTGGGCGTGATCAGTGCAAATCTCCTGTGCTTCAGTGGAAGGATCAATTGCATTTATACGACATCCCAAAGAGGATGGTTCTAGTACAGATCAAATACTGTCTGGGCCAAGTAGGGCCTTGCTCATTTTACAGGCTGCCTATAAACAGATACTGTTAAGGGGGTTTTTTTGGTTTTTTTTTTAAATTATTCTTTCAGGAATTACTGTTACTTCTTTTGCTGTCACTAACACTTCTGTGTGTGTGAAATAAATGGAGAGAAAATACAGTCACTCTCTACAGCATTGCTCTTTTCTTGCTTTCTGTAGTACGTGCTAATTAAATGGTTTGTTTGTTACGTTTCCCCTCTTGTATGAAATGTATTTGTAAAAAAAAACCCCAACAGCCTGACTGCAAAGACACAAACCCTTGCTGAGAGAGAGTCAGAGGCGTGTGGCCCATTGGAGATTGCATCTTTGGGGTTTCAAATTTAAGATTTTCCTTTCCCACGGGAGTGTGGAAGGTCATACCCAGTACTTGAGTTGGAGATGGCTGACCCCAAAAATAATGCTGTAAGGCAGGAGGGGAGCTCAGCTGCTGGCAGACCAGCACCAGGGTTAACACTTGTGAATGATTCTCTGCCCTGTGCTAGCTCCAAAGATTACAACAGCTATTTCTTTTCAAGTAATTACTACCTGGTTAGAAGGCGGATCCAAGGCCTGCTGGACACAGAGGAAGGCTTCCCACCGGGCTGGGATTTGGATCTCTTTGTCCTTTTGCTCGGGAGTGCCCATTAATGGAGCACTCAGAAAAAGGGAGGTTGATCTCCAGTTAGCAAATAGACAAATTGCCAATTGTTGGCCATCAGGCACCTCTGAGAATAGAGCTGTGTAGGGCCAGTGAAAGTTAACTCTTGTTGACAGCCACCAGCTCTGGAAACGGTTTTTGGTAATATTGGGGATAGCCAAGAAAGCTCGGCAGGTTGCGGCAGGTCAGCACACCAGAAATGGTTATTGTTGCTTTTGTCTGAAGACTGACAATAAATAACAAGAAGGTTTGACTTTTAAAGGGAATGTTAAAACTGAATTGGACTGCAGCCCTCTACAAATTTTGTGTTTGCACACATTTAGCAAAGCCAGAGGTTGTGACCTGAGGTCACTGCAAGCTGATGAGAGGGGAGCTTGCCTTGGGGAGTGCTTCTCCATTCTTGCAGTTACAGAAATCCACGGATGAGGTGAAAGGAAAGGATCAAACATGTTTATGCTTAAATCTGTGATCCTTGAGTGAAGGTTATATAAACATCTAGGAGTATAAAACTGGAGAGGAACTATGTACTTACTGAAATAGAAGAGGAAACAGTTTCGTATAGAGAGGATGAATAGTTCAAACAAACTTATATTGTCCCTAAAAATATCATGCACCCTTCTCTCAATGCTGTTGCCGGGTAAGTCTTGCCTTGAAATCCTTCAGAGATGCATCCCCAGGAAGCACTCCTTAGGAACCTGTCCTGCCTTCCTGGAAGCACTGGCCTGTCCTTTCTGTTTTCTGCAATGGGCTAAGAGAAAAGAAGGGTCCAGTTTCTGCCTGACACCTTCATCCAACCTGAGGATATCCTTGGACATAACTGGGTTTTGAAACATTTTGATCATAAAAATTAAATGAAGGTGGGGGCTAAATCTTATTTCCCACTGTTCCTGCTCTCACTCGTCTCTGACACCAGTATTTGATGCATGTAATCAGCTGATCCATGCTGGAAAGGTTAGAAGTGAAGGATGTTCCTGTCTGTTACAGATCAGCAAAACATTAGAGTAGCTTTGGCCTTATGAGACTTAAGGTAAATTGGCTTAGCCCACATAAGTGCAAACTCACAGTTTGCTGGACAGGTTATAGCCATGGACGGAGAAGGAGAAGTTTCTTTTGGATCAAGTTTTGCTGTATAGACTTGAAAGGAAACTAAAGCACAGGGTAGATTTTAAACTGTGTAGTGCCAAAATATCTTTAGGTTTTGGCAAGTAATCTGGCAAAATCAAATTACTTTACAGGATTTCTGTTATCTTGTACTGCAGAAATCTTGTACGACTGCAAATTCTCTCAAGTTTTTCCTCAGCCTTGAGCTCCCAGGTACAGGACTAAGCTGAAGGCTGATTTCAGTGCCAGGATCTTGCTGGCCATGGATAGCATGGAAATCAGAGGCATGTTCATACTGCAGATTTGAATCCAGCCCTGTTCTTCCCTTCTCCTCAGCAGCCCCATTTCTATTCCTTGCATAGCTAGACATGGACTCTCTTATAAGATGCTCATGATCTCCCCTAAACTGTGGACTGTGGCCTTTTTTTCAGTTATTACTGGTTTTGTAAGATATAAATGTGAGTTTGCCCAGGGGTGTGTTCAGTTGCTCCAGGCAATCTGGATACGCAGAATCTGTCTGTCAGGATTTGAGGGTCAAATGACTGTGTGTCATTTGAAAGGTGGCTTCTCCTGAGTTGCCATCTGTCTCCAGACTGATCTTGCTGGGCCTTCAGCTGCAGATGGATTGCCCCAACACACCCCAGAAACGTGTGCTTTTCCCTCAGCACATTCCTGCAGTAAGAGTCATCACTCAGCAAGAACAACTTTTACTTACTAAGAAGCAAAACCTCAAGGAGGTCGACACAAGTGGGAAGTATTCACCTAACCAGCAGATGCCTTCTAGGTTCAGCTGATGACTTTGCTTCACCAATTCCATTTTGCTCCTCCTATGAAACCTATCCTGTATCCCTGCATCCTAATTTCAGTCTCCATAGTCTCCACTACATCCTCTGTAGTTAGATTTCCATATGAGTTAGAGTAGTTCTACTTAGCACAGGTTTCCTCACATTAAGTGACTTGTGGTTTTTGGTTTGTACCTCTCTCCTGCGTTTGTCGGTTGCTCCCAGCCTCTTATGCCCTGGCTTGTGGGCTATTCAGAAGGGCTGCCTTTATCTTTTTTTGAGTCGTTCATCAAATTAACCAATATTGATGCATCTTTTACTCTTCCACATGAAGAGGATGGGAGGAGAAGCAGGGTTTTGCTGGGAACAAATGTGCTAGTAATATCCTTTCAGACTGAAAGGCATAAGAGAGCTGCCACCAGTTCCTGACGATGAGAGGCAGATTCACAGTCAAATTGACCTATTACTATTATCATGGGGAAACTGAGTCAGAGACATTACAGCCAGTATTTTACCTGAGAAATCAGGCTGTCTTTTTAAGAGCCTTCCTTTGGCTTTAAGAACCAAGGTCAATGTCCATATCTGAATATTTTGGTTTCTCTGTCCTTACTTGATACCAAGCTGGACAACCTAGGCGTAAAAGCAGGGTCTCAACTCCCAGTCCTGTGCTTTGCCAGTTGCGGTGCCTCCCATCTCATGAGATTTCATGGAAATCACCCTTCTCCACCATGCCTCAGTTTCCCTGCTTGTAGAATAGGGAGCCCGCTCAGTTTGGAGAGAGGGTGCAGAAGCAGTCAGTAACTTAAGTCTTGATGGTGAAACAGGAAAATGTGAAGGTACCTCTAGTTACTGGCTGTGCAGCCTGCGTGACCTTTGCTTTTAACAGTGCCACAGGACATGCCCCTTTGCAAAGCCACAGAGAGTCTGCCTGCAAAGCTTTCTGTCACCTGGACCCGTGAGATCCGATCCGTCTCCAGGCAAGATCCTCATCACTCACTGAGCTTTTAATTCCTTAGAGAGGGAGAAGAGACAATATTCAGCAGCTGGTTATTTCTTCCTTTCCCTCAGTCCCTCACACAGAGTGTCAGTTAAAAAAAAAAATGGCAGCGAACTGGCCATTAGCAAGGAAAACAGTTTAGGGAAGAGACGAAATAAAAATGCAATCAATTATCTCTCGCCGTGCCCAGGTGTGTGGGTGCAGACAATTTTCAAAGTCATCGAGAATTTTAGATGAGAAAAGGGAAGCTGTTCATGGCAAATTGCAAGTGTTGGGGGAAGGGGGAGGGAGAAGGAGAGAGAAAGCAGAGAGGGGAGAGAAGGAGAGATTAATTTCCCTCTTGAGTGAGAAGTGTGTTTGAGACAGACAGATGGGCTGTAAATACTCCAAACCAAGGACAGGAGCTGAGACAAGGGAGAGGCTGGTGATTGAAGTGTGACTGTGATGGAGGTAGTACATTTCCTGGCCAAGGTGACTGGTTTTGTTCTGAAAGGGGGAGATTTCTGAGATGTGGCTGCCGCACTTCACATCAACCTGGACCAGGACAGCATATTTAGACTTGATAAGTGATATCCAGGTCCCAGTGGGGTTTTCCTTAAGGGTCAACTTCAACTGCCTGCCTTGTAAGGGAAGTCTGAAGGGGGAGAGGGGAGGGGAAGAAAGAAAGAAAAAAAGGGAAGGGGGAGGGGAAGGAAGGAAGGAAGAGAAAGACGCTCTTCTTTCCTCGTTAAAATTATTGAGCTGTCTACAAGTGGTGAGCGAGGGGACCATGTGACCGGCAGTTAATCACATTGCTGTGAAATGTGACTGCTGCTGATAATAGGATCTTTCCTTCAGTAGAATTTCTGTTTCAGAAGTAGTGATTTTTACAAAGAAAAGAGGTTGAGAGAGATATCATTTCAGATCTAACAGAGCCTGTGTACATTTTCTTTAGGGAGAAAAACCTCCTTTTTCCTTTTCTGTTCGGCGTCCCTGTTTGTATTATTATTATCATGATCAATTTTTCATTTTCACAGCCCAAACTCACTGAGTACAAATGTAACCCAGCTCCAGTCTGTCTGCTAGCAGATTAGTTCCCATTTAGTCATAAAGTTAACCAACCTTGTTCCAATCAATTAATCCCTAGAACCCTTAATTTATTGATGCCCCAGTCTATGCTAGCAGTCGAAAAGATGAACATCCTGCTTCAAAATGAACTGGTCTGTCTTTCCTCCAAGATACAGGAATTATAAGAGGATGGTAGTAAATAAGCATTTAGAAATCCCTTCTGTACAATCAAAGGCAACAGCAGCACAGAGGAGAATAAAGGGGGTTTTAGCATGCATGAAAAACAGTGCAATAAACGAATCAGGCTCTCGGGACAGGAATAGCAGGGCTGCGGAGCCACTGTGGGCTCGGCTGAGTTGGCTCCTTCTGTCATAAATTGATCTAATGTACGTCAGGTTACTGCAAGAGTCACAGGCAAGTGAAAGGGTGTTGATCTAGACACCTTCCCACCTTCAGATTTTGCTTGCCAGAATCTCTTCACTCCTTTTTGAGGAGCCTGAATTACTTTCACCCTTGTTCTCTAGGTTTTTGACCGGATTTACTGGTTAATCCAACATGAAACTTCTCCAAAGCACACTGAAATAAGTAGGAGTCTCTCTGTTGGTTTCCCTGGCTTGTAGATCAGGTGTTGCTAAAGCAGATGCTTTAGTCAGAACTAATTAAAGTTGATCTGGTTGCATGAGAGAAAAAATTGTAGCAATGAAAGCACTGAAATACTGAGGTTGTTTCCATGTTACATGACTGGAAAGGACCTATTTTTAATTTTCTCTCCATATTTTAGATAGTAGCTGTTCCTAACACATGTTCTTTTCTGAAAAGACCCGATTTGGAAAACAAAAAGCACCTATAATTGGTTTGGTATTAAAAATAAAATAAATAAAAAACCCTAAAAAATTGCAATCAGCTCAAGTGTTTCTGGAAAAGCAAAAAAGTGCAGGCTGAGGTGCTCAGAAGGGCCTAAATAAAGGCCAGGTCCCAGCTCTTGTGCCCTTTCAGCAACAGGACACGCTGTGGCTCCTCTGACAGCTTCTGCCTTCTCTGATCAGTCTGACGTACTCTTGTGCCTGACAAATGATCTGCAGACAGACCCACATTTTCTCAGCTACATCAGCTCAAAATTACTTTGCCAAGCAATTCTTGGGTGGTTGTTCAATTGCAAGCCGTTCTTCACGGGAGCTACGTTTTGACAGGTGATCTGCTTCAAGTGGGCTCTTCTCTCCCATGGGTTTGTTTCCTTGTGCCTGCATTGGCTGAACACGGCTGAGGCATCACTTTGTGGTTGTGAGAGGTAAGCCAGCAGAACACTTATTTCTTGCAAACTGCGTGAAAGGCAATGTACAGCAAGCACAAATGTAGCTGGAGCAAAGGGATTTTCTGCTAGAAAATCTTTGTGGAAATATTTTTGATGCTATGCCCTCCTTGGTCTCTTCACCAGACAATGTGTCTAGGCTGTCTCCTCTCATGCAAGAATCAGCTTGACCAAGGACAGGCATGTTCTTATGGACCAAGTGAGGAAATGGTTCCTCTTCTTGTTTCTGCTGCTGCATTTGCTTGGTGGGCTTGCAAACATCACATCCCCTTTTGCACTTCGTTTTTAATCTACAAATGGAGGAGCCTGGCAGCCTTTGAAAGGTTTTTACTACTGGCAGGTATTGTTTTATTTGTTGTTGTGACCAGCTCTTTATGCCTCATAAGTTCTGCATTAATTTTTGCATTTGGGAACATCACTTAAAAGAATGTGCTGCAGCAAATGTTGATTACTGGCTCGGTACTTGAAGTTGTGCCTGAGTGGTGTTCCCTTTGGTTCTCGGTAGGCTTTCCTGGCAACAGAGAAGAGAAATTGGTCCTGAAAATGGCTAAGCCATGTTTGTCCAGTCCTGTGCCCAAGCTAAGTGGGGCAGTTAAGTGATCTGCTCAGCTCAGGGACAGCACCTTGCTGAGGTAGCAATACTGCTCCTCTTACCAGGAGAAGGGTCTCTTCACTTGGAGTATATCTTATATTCTTCCTTTGAACGCTGCCTGGTGACAAAGACAGGCTGTTGGAACAGGTTAGGTTTGGTCTGACCTGGTTTGGTATTTCTTGTGAAAGAATCCTTTATTCCTGCTCTCTGTGGGTTTTTTTCTAGACAGGCCAGAAATTCTCTGTCCTTTCTGCTTTCTCTGTTCTTTGTCTGCTAGAATAGCTCAGGTATATTTCTCTGTTAGCTGCTTCAGTTCCTGCAAAGTCATACACAGAGCAAGGACCGATTTCCCATACCTTCTTACTAAACTGAATGGTTATTCTACCAGAACACAGTCCCAAACACATCAACTCTCCCGACCGCTGCCAGGCCCTTACAGCGTGGTCCAGCTGCCTTTCCTTCAGGTTTCCAGCATGTCTGAGGTAGGCCTAAGGGCCCTATTTGAATGCAGTTCAAGATACATAGTTCTGCCTCATTTCCAGCCGTACAGCTTCATTCTCTAACCTGTCGTCCCTCGTCTCCTGTTCCTATACCCTACAGCACTGCAGCCCCGCTTGCATATGCTTCTTGCTTCCCCTTGATTGCTTTTTGCACTTCCTCCCTTTGCCCATACTGGCTTGCTTTCGCAGGCAGTGTATTTATTGCTAGCTGGCAAACACAAGCGCTTGGACATACATTCAATTATCTTTGAACAATTCCCATTTACTCTGGTTTTGCTTTTTTGCCTTTCAGTTTCACTGAACACTGCCTGTATTTTCTCAGAGCTTTTTCAACTGCAATACAGTCTGCTTCTCTTTTTCTTTCTTTTTTTCCTTTCCACATTTTCCATGTTTTCATTAAGCTCCCTCACTAAACTCTGGTGACCATTTCTCCACTGCTGCCCTTTCTGTACTTTTGCACTGAGAAGGGTCCAAGTTTAACCTCAGCATGTTAAATGCTCCCTTCACCTGGAAGGAAATCAATGGTACAGGCAGATTGGGGTTTTATCTGCTCCCCCACACCAAAATGTCTTTCTTTTTGATGTACAGTAATCTCCCCCTCCCTTGTGGTTTCACTCTTACCTGTTTTTCCATTAAAACTTGACTTATGCTTTACTTTTACACCAATGGAGTGCACTGTGGAGATGATAAGGGTCATTTCTGCTTACTGTTCAGGTGAAGGTGTGTTTTTGATCTTCAGATCAGTTCTCAAGTACATAATCTTCCCTGAGAGCTTGCCTACACTCAGAGTTGCTGCTTTCAACTGCGTGTTCTCCCTTCCCTCTGGCTGGTAAAACATGACTGTATTTGGACCAACTCTTTCATAACATCTCTTATATTTTTGTAAGAGAGACATTTTGATTCGATATCCACAAAGAGATGGGATATTGCAAGAAAGGAAAGTGATTTGATTGTCCATCTCTGAAATCATCCAGACTGGATGAGTTGCTTTGGTCAAAATCTTCAGGAGCAGGGAAATATCTGTAGCACAGAGGTACTCAAGGTATTTTTAAACAAGCTGGCTTAGGCACAGGAGAAACAGCATGAGGTATGTAGTTTGAGTGCTTCTAACGATAGTTCAAGTAGCACTGTAATACACCACGGTTACTTTTGTGACTGCAGCATAGAGTTACCAGCCTGTCACACAGCAAAGGACTCCTCACCTCCAGTGGGGCTCTTTGTACTGCTATCCCTGACTTAATCAAATTCTGGTCATCTTGGTGAGAACCTGTGGAGATACCCAAAAGACGGGATTCATGCAATTTATAAAGAAGATGGCAGAGGGTGATCTACCACTATGTGAACATGAGCCACTTGTCTGAGCTGTCCTTCTCCACAACTCCATCAGCAACATTAGCTAGTGATGGGAGCTATCATGATGGTGTCTCCTTTAAATATTCTTCCTCCACCAACCCACACCAACAGTTTATAGTTCCTGGTGAGTACAGCCACGAGACAGAGGCCTTTCTCCTGTAAGTACTTGGGTATCGCTTACTTATTGGGCGTGGAGCTAATTGAAGGGTAGTTAATGCCATCAAGCATTGGGATGTATTTATATTTTTAACTACATGTAAGTGATTATCAACATTATAAATAATTACAGTCTGCCTCCCAGCCCCTCTGCTCCATTCCACCCTGCTAATTGCAATGCTTAGATCTCAATGAGCTCATTATGTTTTGTCGATATTCAGCTCTTTGGCTTGCTCACTTAGTAGGGGCCGGGGGGACGCAAATGGGAGCTAAAGATTGAAAATGCCAAGCTCCTAGGGATTTGAGTTAGCGATCATCACTGCTTCATCTCTATGCACAATTTATTCAGCACTCCACCTTCCCTAATAAATTATAGATCCCTCAAAGGGAAGCTTTGCCAAGGGATGGGCAATTGCCTTACTCGCGGGGAGCCCATTCTGTGCGGTATTGAGCATCTTTGACATCTGGTCCTCGCAGGATTGGATCCCTCCTGCCCTTCCCCTCTGCCCGTCTCTTCCACCCCTTTTGGGAAGCATTAACCTTTTCAATGTGATGTATGCGAAAAGGCGACAGTCAGCAGTGGCAGTTCCTAATGGATTCTGTTTGTTTGGTTGTTTGTTTGTCTGAACTGCCTGCAATGCTGTCCAGACCTCTTGGAAAAGCAAGCCAGAGTGAAACCAATATTTTAATTAGCAGCAAAAGGCAGAGAGGCTTTTAAAGAAGAACAGTGTTTGAATTTAGAAGTAAGGAGCAGATGAATGTGGGGCAGGGGACTTGGGGTTCAGTCCAGCTGAAGACGGTAGCACATAGTGCTTTAAGGAAGAGCTGAATTTTCAATCGCAGGCCATAGTGACGAGTGGTGAGATGGTTATGGTGGTCTTTTGGGGCTTGTGAGCTACAAAGGGGTGAATTTGTGCCCCTTACTCTTCTTTCTGGCAGTGCAAAAGGAGCAGAGATTTGTCATATCTGCCTTGCCAAGGACTGAGAAAAACTGCAGTGGAGAGTGCTACTATACGACAAGATCTGAACCGAAGGAATTGAGTTACAGGGGCAACCCTTTGCCCACCCCTCTGTCCTCAAACAGGATCGGTTCTACTTTCCCCTCTCCTGATAGCTGTTTTCCTAATTCTGTCTTAAGATGGGGATGCTGCAGCCTCCTCAGGAGATATTTTCCTAGTGCTTCACTAGTCTTATCGCTGGAAAGCTTCCCCCAAAATCTAATCTCAATCTGTTTTATTGTAAATTAAGGCCATTGTTTCTTGTCCCATCACTAGCAGATGCAGAAATGTTTATCCTGTTCTACAGCAGCCTTTACTTATTTGTACACTCTCTCTCTTCACTATTCTGTGGTCCAAAGTCCACAAATCTTTTCAATTTTTCCTCCTTGGGCTTTCTGGACTTCTGATCATCCTTTCCAAAGCCCTTAAAGTCCCCAGACAATTAAGCTGAAATTAAACCAACTTCAGGAGTGGCAGAGTCTAACTCAGCTTTGTGACTCCACAGCCAAACACTGCTTCTCGCAAGAGCCTGGGATGCAGCTGGGAGCTCAGCAATCCGGCTTTGCAGTGACCAGAGGTGGCTGCTCAGTGAAGAGAGTCAGTCAATCTCAGCCCTCTCCATCACGGTCAACAGCGGCAGCAAACATCCTTTGGCACCCGTGGGTGATTCAATGTGAACACCAGTGTCAGAAGTGGATCTGAGAAGGAGGAGCTCTCTCCAGGTCATGCAGATGTTGGTGCTGCTGTGTCACCTGAGCTGTGGATCAGTAAGAATTCTCCAGGGCGATACTGGAACTTGTGAATAGAGGCAAATAGGGCTCCTGGAATTATTTCTTGTTAGTAATATGGAGATAGAGAGAGGCAACACAAGCAGACAGTCAGACTGTGCCAACAGCAAAACAGGATGTGGCCTCAAAAATATGAAGGTTTAATAGGAAAAAAAGTCATATAACAGAACTGGGGTTACAAAATAAAAAACAACCCAAACCAAAAAAACCAAACAAGCAGCCTCCTATACCTGTTATCTTTATCCACTGGGACTGTTATTCAGTGCAGCCTCTCATTTTGTTGCACAGGCGCTGTGGCAGATTAAGGAGCAGTGCACCAGACAGGCCTCACCACTATAAGGAGAGTTTGAAGGGGAAGTGATTTTTATAGCCGTAAGTGACACTCCGGAAAATGGAGAGATGCAAAGTTGCTGCTTAGGTCTCTCATAAACTCCAGAGGTTGCTGGTTAAATTATGGTCGCAAGCATGTTGTTATAAAAGCCCTTTTCACCAGGGAAAGCAGTGACTCTAAAGCTGGCCCACCAGTTAATGCTGAATCCCCTTGCAAGCACTTGCTTTCAGATGTCTCTTTTATAAATCAAGGGCCACTCCTACGTTGACTGTACAGCGGTGTACTTCCAGCCACTTTAGCAAAGTTGGCTGTTGTTTCAATGAGAGGAGTTGGTGGATCTGAAGTTTGGCAATGGTTTATTCCCACCCCATCAGAGAAGTGAGGGGAAGAGACAGGCAGTGGAGAAAGGGAGACCTGCAGACCTTTCCAGCATCTTTATCCGGACACAGACCCGCTGCTGCCAGCAGTCCTTCCCTGGGGGACATGATGTAGGAAAACAAGCCAGCTTGGGTGAGTAGCTTTTTTAGTAAGGGCTTTGTGACAGCAGTCAGAGGAGTGTTATTTGTGGCAGGGACTATATATAACTATATTTGTGTGTGTGTAGATTAAATATATATATATGTGTAGTGCCTTATCACTGCATTCCAGCTTGAATTTAAAACACAAAGGAAAAATCAAAGGTTTTAGAAAAAGCTAAATTTATCTGAGAATGGGAATTATAATAGTAAAGAGGCAATTAATTGGGGGGGTTGGAGATTATAGTAATATTTTACTCCTTCCCTACAAAGACAAAAATAGCATTAGTTTCTCTAGCTACTAGTAACAGCTCTAATTCTCTTCTTCCCATTCACCAACACCACTCTGGAGTGACCACCTACAGATGAGGTCTGTCTAGCTGATGTGAAGAGAGCTTTGGCCCAGCTCATGTGTGTCCCTGCTTTGGGGAGGAACCCCCCCTACAGCAGACAGCCTGAGCTTAAGTGTGGCATTGACCCTTGAGTCTGAGTCAGCAATGTAGGCAGAAAGGAGGCCTTGACATTCCTGAGCTGATGCCCCTTCTTCCTCATTTTACTTCATTTAACTCTGCTTGTCCTCTCATCCTTTAGTGCCACTCAATCCCAAGCAAAGCACCCAAAGACACCTTCATCACTGATTCATCCCTTGAGCTGGACCCGCTCTGCCACCCCAGCCCAGCCTGGGCCTTGCAGAGGGGGCAGGTGCCCTCCCTCTGGTTTGGCCAGGCATAGTTTCCATTGCAAAACCAATCCCCAGATCTTTTTTGTGCTCTGACAGCCCTGGAAATGCACCACTCCCAGCAGAACTTTCTGTTGCCTGCAGCCTACACCACAGTGCCTTATTCTGAATCAATACTTGCAGATACTGGAGATAACTCAGGGAGAGAAATACATTAACGTAGCTGAAGAAACAAAGATAATGATATTTTTTCTTCTTTTTTTTTTTTCTTCCCTCCCTTCTCCCACAGAATAAAATTTTCTTTTCCTCTCCCCCCATCCTCATCTCTGTGATCTGCACTTAGCAGGGCTCCAGACTCTTGAATTATTTCCCACTTTTCAATAAAGCCTTAAATCTTTTTTAAAAACTGCTTTTTTTAATTGAAAAATTTCAATCAATCAATTTGCCCCTTCTCTACCCTCTCGCCTTCGTCCCCTCCCCCAAGCAGACCCATTTGCAGTAAATAATCTGTAGCCAGACTTTCTGCTCTAAAGAAATAAATAATTCTGAATTTGCTGAATCCCGCCTGATCTCCCAGCTTTAAATCACTGCACTTTGTACTGAGCTCAGCCGAAATGTTGAACACACTGAAGCATGACTATTACTTGGAGACTGCAAGTGTTTTTAAAGGTACAGCCTCTGAGGCCATGGTCCTTTTTCCTCCCAGGACAGTCTGAGAGAGGAGCTAAGCCAATTCCTGAGGATAAGTTATCTCTTCCCTGCATTTTGCCCACTACAAATGCAGATGTTGCCTTGTCTTGAAGGGACTTATCAAAGACTGACTGAAGGCAGGAGAAATCCAGTGGGTCTTTGAGCAAGTCCTTAAGAAGAGGCATCTTGACTGAAACTATCAATAGCCACTGGACTGAGTCCTTGTTCAGATGGGTGATCTAAGGTAGGTTCCAGGAGGTCCTCTGCGCCTGCCTAGACACTGGAGAGCAAGTGCCCATGCTCCCAAGTGCAAATAGTTGCACTTGGACACAGAAGACCCTGGGGTATCCCAGCCAGGGAGGAAAGTCCCCCAAAATCATTACAAGTCTTGCAATCACTGTCAGCATTCTGCAGTTCTCTTTATTTTTCCTCTATTCAAAAACTTCAAAACCAGTTATATGCAGGTTTATGTCACAAGGGAACGCAATCCTCGTATTTCTTAATTCCTCATATTTCTTATTTAATCATATTTCTTAATTTCTTCTTTTTAGGATTGCTCCTGTCAAAGCTATTGACTATGTCCTGTCTGAAAATGCAAGCTGCAGCTGAAGAGGGAAAATGCAGCATGTAACAGACTACTGATGCCTAGTTATGATTTATACAACTCATGAGCTTCCAACAATTTAGAGATGAAAAATGGTTTATCCACACTTTGGTGTGTTGAAACACTCTTTCTACCATTTATCTTGAAACCGATTTTGTTTGGGTGGTGGTGAATGTTACGCACAAAGCCATGAGTGGAATGTCTAATGGGAACTGTCAGACATGGAACAATGGGTGTCATCATGCGTCTGGGCTGAGATGTGAGGGACTAAGAGGATCCCCAAAAAGTTCAGCTCATAATTCCAGTGTATTTTGGGGGTTTTAATTAGAATTGGAAAGTATTGTACTGTTCTGGCATTTCCAACCAAGCTGAAAACAAAAACTGTTAAGACTTAAGTTTTCATGCTGTTTTTCCCTTGTGCATTTGAGGACATTCATCAGCGACAGGAGAAGATTGTGAATGCTGGATTTTCACTTGGAAATTTCTTCCCCTCTCCTCATCCCTTTTCAGTATATCAGAGAGAATCAGCTCTGTAATTTTCATTGACTGTGTAAAGAGCTGAGGTCAGCTAATCCACAAGGGCTCCTTCCCAGATTTGGCAAGTGACCAGAATTAAACAATAGCAAAGATCAGAAACGTTAAAATCACAAGAAGAGACTCATCCTAGTGTTTTCCCAATACTCCAAATAAAGATCTGTCAGACGTTAATGTGAGACCAGTAAATGCAGGCCCAAAGTAATTTTGGGACAATTTGATAGAAGCTGTTATAATCAGGTTTTAAGTATATAATTTTTAAAGTGTACCAACACATAGAGCAATGCTGATGCAATATTTTAATGAATTAAAATATACTGGTACTGAAATTCACCCTTTCTGGGTTTTTCTTTTTCAGCTGTGAGATTGGTTCTGACCTCTGTCCCTTAGATAACCTCATCAGGAGTCAGTGCTGCCAAGATATTAAATAAACTATTTTCTTTGGGCATTTTATAGTTTAGGCCAGATTACCATTTACAGAAGGGCCCATTTCCATCTCCCACTGGTGTAGAGGGACCGTAAGATGGATCAAATGTAACTTACATGGAGCAATGTGAAGATGGCATTAGGATAATAAAGCAGCAGTCAGAGGTGTCCCTGCAAATTCATGCCCATGGTGCCGGTAAATAGCATGTGGATTCAGAGGTAGAAACGGGCAGTGGCCCTGTTGTGTTTCCAGTGTTACTTTGGCGTTGTCTTGAGACATCTCGCTTCTCTCTGTTTCTGTGCTTGCTCCAGACAGCCTGATTTTCCTTTCCCTGTCTGTGTGTCTCGAATCCCATGTTGAATTAAGCGCTCCCTTTTCATGGCCACATGTGGTAGCAGCTCTGCAGCTCAGTATTGCATGGAGGTTTTAATCAGTAGCAAAATGTGTTCAGTTGGGTGGCTCCTTCACTGGTGCCGCTGTGTTGCAGAGGGAGAGCTGGGGTACACAGGCGCTCCGCCACACTCCCCTCTGCTCCCCTTGAGTCTCTGCTGCCCTGTGATGGCAGCACCCCGGCAGGGTCGGGAGTGCTTGGCTCTGTCCTGGCACTGGCTCCCGTGCAGCACCTCCACCTTCTTGCCTTTTTCTCTCTCTGCCTCGAGATCCCTCCATTCCCCATGTCCAGGTGTGAGCTGGGATCTGCCTGTTTCAGTTTAGTTCATGAGAAGGGCAGAAGCGATAGCTGATATTGAAATGAGTTCATGGGAAATACAGCATGGTCCTTGTGGCACAGTCCCTCTGGCAGAGATAAAACAGTGCTCTCCAAGATACCTGTTCTCCAACCTCCTCTTCCAGCGGAGGAGAGAAAATTACAGGCCGCTGATTACTCAGGGAGAAGAGCGCACAACTTCCATCTTCGTAATTTCTTCCACCACAATCAAGCATTTCAGGAAAAGGGCCTGAAATAGTCAGTCAGGGATCTTTCTGCCTGGTTCCTTCCCTGATAACACACAAGAGGAATAAAAATGAAGAATCATCATTGCTGTTACGTTTCGTTTCCAAAAGCATCTGTCCCTTCTGGGATCAGGAACTGAGGCTGTTGGGAATGGCAATACTCTCCTTGGGGAAAGTCCCTTTGCTATTTCCAGGCTGGCTGTGTTCAGGGCATTGATCGATTTTAAGGCTGGATGGTCTGGTTGCATTTCTCTAGCTTGACCTATCGAATACCATGAGAGGGTGTCACCAGTAATTCCCACATTGAGCCTGGTTCTTACACTGGAGCTATGAAAAGCCCCGTTCTCGTTGGAAGTGGCATACTCTCCCCAGAAAGCACACCCACATGCACCTTGCAGCCCTGCAAAACCAACAGCCTGAAGCTTTAGTGCTTGCCGGGCCAGGTCCTGCTCTCTCGAAAGTCAGTAGGGAGGACAGGGTAAGTCCTACCCCCTCCCCACACTCCCTTTTAGAAGCTTCCTCTTTTGATAATGATTTTGAAATATGTAACCAGATATACACTAGCCATTGTGAACCCTGTTTCCCTGGAATGACAGTCTTGGGGAAGGATGCATCATCAGCACCCAGACTTGCACCGTGTTAAATGCTGGTGAAAAGCCATAGAATAGCCCCTCTGCCCCTCGCCCTCACCCCCGCTGCCAAGTCTCTATATTGCCCCAGTTACACTCTGCTTGAAGTGGGCCCCCCAATTAGATGTGATATGGGCAGCATTTCTTATTTATTAGAGAATAGTGTCAGCCCCGTGAAACAAAACAAGTAACTAACTGGTGAAAACAGCTCTGCTAAAATAGAGGACTAGTTCTGATCAGGCTGGGCATGATATAACACAGCGGTTTAAAGCTGTGTAATGCCATTTTCCATTAGAGCTCTTGTTCGAGTCAGGAAGGGGTTTGATCCATTGATGGAAGCTGTTATAAACAGACGAGAAAACCTCATCCGTATTTCTCTTGAGATTGTACGAAGCTGACAGTATGCTAGCTGACCACAGTCATCTGGGACTCTCCCGCACAAAATAACCCTCTTTTCATAAATAACAGGATTGTTGTTGTGGTGGACTGAGATTTGCTGTAGAATTCAGTTTTGTCGAACAAAGAGCTTCTTCTGGTTTTTGACTTGAGCTATTAAAAAGATTCATCTTTCTCTTTGTGTCTCATTTTCCTTCCCCTCTTTCTCCCTTCCCTGTTTTTTTTTCCTCCCCTCTGTCTGTCTTTAGGATAACTTAAAGCTGTTTGTCTGAAACAAAAGACTTGCGTGGGTCTGGTCAGTGGTGCCTCTGGATTGAATGGTCACGATTTCAAATCCTGTTTAGGACAAAACTTGGACGAATTCCATAAGCTAATAAGCCAGCGCAGTGTTTCAAATTGATGGAGGTGCCGTCCTCTAGAT
This sequence comes from Gymnogyps californianus, assembly GCF_018139145.2. Lineage (NCBI taxonomy): Eukaryota > Metazoa > Chordata > Aves > Accipitriformes > Cathartidae > Gymnogyps > Gymnogyps californianus. Next base: position 27,671,900 of record NC_059478.1, on the reverse strand, counting down.
GAGACATAAAAACAGAGATCCAATCTGCTTGGCAGAGACCCCACAGGACTTATCAAAGATGAGTGGGGGCTGCTAACTGTTTTGCCCTTGTCAAATCCTTACCACCACCACGGCTTCTCTTCCTGTTCCAAAGCAATGACACTGGACCTTATGAAAATGAGATGGTGAACTTGAAGGAGCCATCCTTTTTCTAATTATTTAAAGCAGTTTGCAGCGTCTGGCAAAAGGGGGAAAGAGAGATAATCCACTCACTTGAAAGTGGAATGACCCTGAATTTCAAAAAGCAAAACAAAAGCGAGCAAATGGTGCCACCATGCTCTGCAGCAGTGACATTATTAAATGATCAGTGAGCTATTAAAGCAGCAACATTTAGTACCTCCCCTAATGACTTGTACTGCTAACTGGTTTCCAAATTGAGATTTTTATTGCCTCCATGCACAGACAGAACAAGGCTGTGTCTGTGCTTCTAGAGGCTCCAGCTTAAGCAGACTGTTCACAATAGGATCGATGAATCTTCTCGGTTGAAAACTAGTAATGGCTTATGAGATTCCCCACTCCTCTGTCCTCCTTTCTTACCAGGGCTGGAAGCTTTGGGCTGTGAGGCATGGTAGGGATCACAAATACAGGGGATTTTGCAGAGAGCCCAGCACGATTCTTGAACTTCCTAACATCTGTGAAATTTGGCAGAATTGTGCATAAACAGACTGTCCTGAAACCTCCCCAAAACCGCTGATGCCATTCAAAGAGTGAGTGCTGTGAGAACAGCGTTTGCAGGAGGGGCCTTGGGCACGCTGGTCTCCACTTCCAGGTAGAAATATGGAGCACGGAGGAATGAGTCTATGGAGGAGGAAGGGAGAGGAAAGGGAACTGCAGACACTAGCGAAGGTGAAGATTCATGCAGATGTTTCCACCGTGACTCTCCCAAATGGATTTCTACTGTCTCATACAAGCTGAGCTCCCGTGATGGGAACAGCTGGGAAATGGCCTTCTATCAAGCGCAGTTCAAGCTAGGTAGGGAGTTCCTGTGGGCAAAAGCACAGCATGCGTGATTGCAGAAAGGAAGCTGGTTAAAAAACAAGCAAACAAACAAACCACCCAGCAAAAGTGGGTTCTGGTTGTAGTCACAGTTATTTATGTGCTCATGATATACTGTAGGCCAAAGCGGAGTCTGGGTCTTCCATGCACCTGAAATAAATGCAAATGTTACTGCTTTGATTTGTTTTTCTCCATCGGTTCTACACACGCGTGCCACCTGCACTTGCTGAGCGAGTGAGGCCATTTCTCGCCCAGGCTAGGCAGTCACAGGGAGAGACTGTTACTGCTGTTTCTGAGAGGGGGTAGGACGGCTTGTGAGACTAGTATTAGAGCACGCACATTTTTTATCCCATGCTGGTTTGAGTCTCTTTGCATCAATGCTGACTGCAAGTTGTTCCCATTTTGTGACTTTTCGGTGGCTGCATGTGGCACAGGTTTGCATTTCCAGTTTCTTCACAGTGTCTGTCTACCCGTGTGTCCATGCTCCGCAAAATGCCTTTACCTTTCCTGGTAATCTTGGCAAACAGGAGGTCTGTGTGGGCTGCAAAACATGCTAAGAACTGTAGAAAAATGGGGTGAAGTGGACTTAGAGGCCCTTCTATACTTCCTTTTCCGAACTTCATGCAGGACCAGTTAGACCTAAACCATTCGTGTCTGCTGTGGGTTTAACCTGTTCTTGAAGACCTCTGGTCCGGAGATTTCCACATGTGCTAAGGCAGGTTATTCCAGTGGTTAACTGTCCTTACCTTTAGAAAGCTATTCCTAAGACCTAAGTTCAGCAATAGAACTGGACTCCTCCAGGTCAGGGTTAAGACAGAGTTGTAAGGCACCACGTAGGAGCTTGTGTAGCCACTTCCTCAGGTGCACCCACTCTCATCTAAGGGATTCCTCCCCCAGGACAGCAGATCAGGTGTTTCCCACGGTGCAAACACAAGCAATGTAGAGAGACAAAGAAAAGGGCAGCAGGGCCGTTTCTGGCAGAGGAGCCTTCTGAGATTGGCACTGACAAAATGTCCTAGAGACTTTACTGAGTCCAATTACCACTTTATGTCTTTAAAGTGCTGAGTAAATGAAAGAAACTACAAGATCAAGCCATGTTAGTCTTCTCAATCCCTTAAATGTTTGACAGCCCTCTTCCCTTCTTTCTCGCTTTCTCAGACTACTTTGAACTCTTAACCTTTGCCACTGCTTTGGGTTCACATCTGCGGAAACCAAACTACCCCCAGCCATCCCCAAATTCCAGTAACAATCACAAAACACTTTCAAAGCAACACTGCCCTCCCTCAAATTGATAAACTTTAAGCTGTCTCCAACTTTCTGAACTTTCATGCACGTACGGTTAGTCTCGTCCGTCAGTGCTGGCAGGCTGCAGGGGAGCTTACTGGGTACTGCAGCAGCCGTGAAACAGCCGGTGCTGTTTCACACAACCAACAATCCCTGTCCACGCAGACAACAGCCATGAACACCAGCTGTTCAGGCTGTGCTGTACTGTTGGGTAGAAGAATATAGATGCCCACAGCACATATGGTATTAGGATTGCAAGAAGCGCATCAGGATAGACCCTGAAACAGAAGGGATAGATCCATGTAACCATCCCCAGGCACAGCAGTGGGAACTGGAAAAGTGAGACCAGATCACTGGAGAGAAAATCAGTGTCATCCTCAGCCACTAGAACTGGGCTTGACTGCAGTGCTAGCAGAGCTGGTGGCTGGCTTTTTGCAGAACTAGAGCTAAAGACTGAGTCACATCAGTTCGACCTCCCCTTTAAATAAATAAATAAATCATAAACAGAGATCTCACAGTGATGCCTGAACCTGATGTCTCATGCTCACTTGTTTTGATGTGTCTAATGTAAGTGGGCGGGTAATAAAAGCTTCATTTAGAAGCTAGCGTCTTCACAGGCGCTGCTGGAAGCCCCTGGGACACTGCACTTCTGGAATTTTCCTCTAATGGAAACATCAGCAGATAACAATTGATAAAGCAGAACGTGCATGCATGCACACAAAACAACCCAGCAACAGTTTGTTTTCCTGGACTGCTGGTTGTCGGATACAGAGGTGTACTTAGATTCCCCAGGTTATGTACCCACCTCAGCTACTGCATCAGCACTCCTGAAATGGCCATTATGATGACCATTTGGGGCAGTGCCCTGGGGAAGTATGTGGTTATTGTAGTGTGGGTAGGCATCAGTTCAAAACAGGCAAATAAAGGAGTCCTCAGCTCCCATAATACAGCCGTGGATAATGGCATTGACTGCATTTCTCCCAGCTGGACATCACCCTGTAGATGGTAAGCAGGCACTGCTCTGTAACAGGCAGACCTAGTGCTGACACTTCACACAAGCAGGAGATTCACCCTATGGACATGTTGTCTAGGGTATTATTTTTCAATGGATTGGCAGGTTATTCAGCTTCTTTTTAGGCAACTGAGTCTTCAGCAAGGTCTCGTTCCCATACCTGCGAGGTCTCTGTGGCAGCTCTGATGTGCAGCACCTGCCTAGTGTTGGGCTCAGGGTTAGCTGAAGGAGGAATCATGGCTAGTGAGGAGAGAAGAGTCCCTAGAGTTACTGCTGACCTCCTTAAGGTAATCTACTGTCCTTCCAGTTCAGTGCTAAAATCACCAGTTCAGTGCTAAAATCACCAGTTCAGGTCCTGAATACAACACAGTTAAAGAACAGTATATTCTCTCAGGACAGTGTGGGGGTCAGTGCTAAAGGTTTGGAGGGCTACAGCTTTAATGCCAACCTTGAGTTTGTACACTGATCCATGGCTGGTGCATACCATGACATTGTTGACCTCGTTTCCTGGTTACAAGCACAGAAATACTGCCTGTATCCAAGCATTTTTAGGTAATTATTTTCCCTGAACGTGCAAAGTGGAAGGCCCCTTTTGTCTAGTGTATTACTTCATGACCACTACAGGGTTCTGCAACCAGGTGTGGGGGAAAAGGGAGATTGTTTCCTCCTGTCTGTGGTTTTATGCAGCATCTGCCTGTGAAAACAAGAAGCAAACAAGATGACCTCCACTTTATCGGCTTGCGTAAGTCATTTTGCCTGAAGCCTGAGCATTGTGGGATGGTTAATGTAAAACTTGCTCATGCATCAAATAGCAGTAATTTACCTTTAGACTCTGCTTTTTTATTATTATTTTTAATTATTTCAGAAAAATGCTCCTTAATTAAAAACTCACAGATATGAAGCTTGGAAGAAATGTGGCCAGGACATTCTTGGATTACTACAGGCTGAACTCCTTGGTGGAGAGACCACTAGCACCTACTCCTAAAACTCGGTAGGTCAGAAAGCAATTTCTCTTGCTTTAGCAGGGCTGCTTTTTTAATACCTTTCACGACTAAACTTCAGTGCTACTGCATTATGGCTTTATAATAAGCGTGCTAGTCTAACTGTGCTTATTTATTGAAATTCCATTCGGAAATAAAGTATTTATGATCAGGAAAGATACCCGGTTTATGTCTGAAAAAATATTCAGAGGATTTTGGAGATATCGATATCTTTCCTGAATTCTGTCTGCTGTACACCAATCTCACACCAGTATCTTTAATGGACTTACCCTTCATTTATCTCCTGAGAGTGAGAGGAGAATCAGACCTACTTTATTTTGAACAGTTTTAATTCTGGAAGTGAAAACTTTTTCAGTGCTTCAGGAGATTACTGACAAGCCTGTGCTAAAGGCAGGGTTCTCCATCTCCCCTTGGACCTGCTACAATGCTGGCAGCCAGATGGCAGGTTCCTTCTGCCAGTCCAACCAGGACCCTTTACCTGGGGACCCCCTCTTACTGGAAGCTGGAAGTCCTTACTCCAGCTTTACAACCAGTTCAGTGGATGTTTGTCCAAAAGGAATTCTTTTTGGACATGAAGCAAGGCATTGGTGAGCAATGCACAAAAGTGTGAACAGAGGGTTTGAAATGCCCAAGCTTGAATCCCTGCAGTGCTGCTGGCCCTCTGTCTGGTGTTGGCCAGCTCGTGTCCTTTCAGTGTCTCTTAGCTTGTGTGAGGAGCAGGGGAGATGATACCACTGAACCGTTTGTTAAGAACCGTCATTCCTTGAACAGGCAAAGCTGTGTAATAACATGAGGAGGGGAGCAGAGCAGGAACCAGAGCTCCTCTTTCATGGGAAACACCATATTCAGAATTTGCCTCTGTTCTGAGAAAACAGCAATAATGCCTCCAAACTCAGAATTTCCAGTTAAATGCATTTGGGCCAATAGGAATGTTTCATTTGGGTTTCAACTCTTAATAGCACAACCAAATACAATTTATATTTTGCAGTGGAAAAGCCAATTCCAAATTGGCAAGGGAGGCAGCTGAGCCTCAAAATTCACTCCCTTCTTCTCCCCACTTTTCCCCCCCCTTAAAAAAGTACCTGTGGGAACAGTTGCTTGTTTGCAAAGGAACACTTTCCTACTGAAGATTTTCTAGTGATGTGTAAGATGGATGTTACAAATATCAGCCCAGACCATAGAGCAATTGCTGGAGTTCCTTCTGCAGCCTTTAAAAATCCTCTCAGTGCAGCCATTCTGGCAGTTCCTTATATATGTGGTCAGAGCCAGCCTGACTGCGTTAGGTGTTTAAATGCCCAGCTTTGAGTCCATCTCTCTTTCTCTGTTCGTGATCTTGACACAACAGTTTAGGCTGGCTCAAGGAGGACTGTCAGCACTGCAGTTCTGAATGCTCTTATCTGCAGAGACCTGCAGGGTTAGCAGAGAAAAGCATCCAGCATCTTCCTCTCCTCCGGAAATTGAATGTATCATTTCTCTCAGACTCCCAGGGGCCACAGCCTCCAAGGCTAAAAACCCACAACTACTACTGAACCTAATTACCACCTGATAGCAAAGTGCTTTTCCGTAGCATCATTCAGTTACCTCATCAAAAGGAATGTTTGTTTGCTTTCTTCATTTTAAATTAAAGAACCACTGACAGTGGTAACTGAAGCATTTTAATCTCATCAAATATCCATGTCCATCTCTATAGAGACAGCCATGCCAGCAGGGAAAGATACACATCTATAATCGGGTTGCACAGAGCAAATTTTTCTCGTTCCCCCACCAGAGTCTAATGGGGTGAGGGATCTTTTGTTTGGGGAGTGCTACCTCGCAGTAAAATCCTAAATACGGTAAATGTTCAGCCCAAAGCCAACAGATGTTTAAGGAATAGATTTTTAAAGATTCATGTTGTTAATTTCCTGATAGCTTTCAAATACTGGCTTTTCCCTGTAAGTAGACAAATGCCTTCTATTTGTATCCTGGGCTTTGTCACCTGACATTTGATCAGAGCTTGTATATATATAAAATGTATGTCAATGAAATGAGATTGTTCTTTGAAGCTGTCGTGTTAATTGCAAACCTGTCCAAAACAAAATCTTGCAAACTGCTGGGAAACAGAAGGGAGGTGGCTGTGACTTTAAATATATGCCTTGACTAGGCAGTGGCACTAAGAAAGGATTGGAATATGTAAAATGATACTAAATATCTGTGTAATCAGGACTAATTATATGGCATGGTTATTAGCTTGAAACAGGACATGTTGTGCCCACAGTTTATGAAAATATATTAAAACATTACCAGATTCCACATACTCATTGAAAGAAAGCTGCAGAGTTAATAAACGTGTAAGAGACAACTAATTGGCTGCTTTGTCCCAGCCTACTACAGGCAGAACAATGTCTGTTTGAGGGAATTAGTGCAGCCAAAACGTGTTATAACGATAGCCCTGGAAATAGCAACAACCTGCAACACTTCCAGAGCACATCGGACTGAAAGATCTTAAAGAAGGAAATGTTTGTGTTGGTATCACCATGTTGCAGAGAAGGAAATTGAAGCACAGAAAGGGAGAGACCATCCTGAGAGTCAGAAATATGGCTGGTACCCAAATTCAGGCACCTTTCAAGAGTTTAGTCCACGCAGTCAGGCTGTCTGACAACAGCCATCCTAGAGCATAGGCAATGCGAGCAGTTCAGTGGGAACTGAATTAGGATCATCTGGAGCAAGAGGCAAGAACTGATGCAACAGCTCTGGTTACAGAACCACGACTGAGGCTGGGGCTAGGGTACCCTCTGCTATCCCGTATACTTGTGCAGCTTATTTCAAGAGGTAAAGAGAAATAGCAATATCTGTATAAGGTGCTTATGTGCCTGTAAGGAAATCCAACTGGTCAGCAGGACCTGTGGTTAAATTCCACCTGCCCTTGTCTACAGAAGCCCCTGGGACAAGTGTCACCTGTAGATGGGGCGTTCAGTTCCTCGCTGTGGAACTGTGCCCACCACCCTCCCAGAAGTCAGGCTCCACCGACTTCCCAAGAGGCCACCAGGAAAGCGAGGTTAGGGCTGGAGCCCTCAAGTATTTGCTGAGCCTGCCAGTGGCGGGGCAGTAGGGGTGCTGTGTTTTGTCCCTGAGTGGCTGGTTGCTAGAAATTAATGTTGAACCCATCGTTGTGGTGGTCGTCTCTGAAGGACTGGGGTGAGCTTTGGTGCACCTAACTCTGCACTGGGCAATCCTGTGCCCTCCCAACACGTCCTCACCAGCGAGAGGAGGTGTTCACAGTTGCAGGCCATAGACATCAAGCTTAGAAGCTTCGGCTCCCTCTGCAACCAAAGGAACCTCTGGGCAAACCTCAAGTCTCCAGGTAGCTCCGATACCTGAAAAGACCTCTGGACTGTGCACTGACTCTGCAGAGAGGCCAGACATGAAAATGAAATGCTTAAAAGTTTTTTTTTAGCACTGTCTTTACTTCTTAGACAGTTCTTTCTTTATCCCCTCCCTGTCCAGCACGGTTATTCTCCCGTGCACCCTCCCTCCCACCACAGCTCATCCAGTCCCTTCCAGAACCCTTCAACCCCTTCCTTCTGGATGAGCTCCCTTCAGCCTTCCCCCAGTTCCCCTGGGAGCCCAGCCCAGTGGCCATGCAGAGTTTCCCACAGCCTGCAAGGGAAGGTCAGGACTTGTTTCAAACAGCAACCCAAATGTATCCTGCAGTCCTCATTGTGGAAAGACCCCGTGATCCCAAACAAACGCCCAGTTCAGAAAGATAAAGCCTGTTGTTATCAGCATGCTAAGCAATTATTTTCCTGAAGGTGATGTGTCTGCGGCAAGATAGGAAAGCATCAATGACTCAGCTGGGGAGGGCAGAAAGGTTAGAATATTTTCCTGTGTGAGCTAATGAATTAAAAGCCTTGCTGAAAATGCTAGACATTTTCTGGAGTGACAAGCCGGTAGGCCTATGAATTTCTAACAGAGTAAGAGACCTCTGCGCTGCCTACAGAAGCTGCTGGAGAAGAGAGCACTGCCACTTAGACATGCTTCAGAGAGGCTCAGGAAAGTCTGTCCTGGACACAAAGACATCTCTCTAAGGTTGGGTTAAGTGGGCACAGAGCAGGAAAGCACAGTGCAGAAACGGGCTGTCGGGTGGCAAGGAAGGTTCATGTCCTTCCTCTCCTCTTGTTACTGTCCTTTTTTAAGCTGCTCGGTGACCAGCAAATTCTGCTCCCACTGCACTCACTGGAAAGCATTTGAGTGGGGCTGCCTTTGATGCCACCAGTGGCACAGGGAGCTCTTCCTCTTACTGAGTCTCTGTCTTGCACTCACCTCTTTCTACTTATGCCAGAGTAAAAGTTAAGATTGCTTGGGTCAAAAGTGAGAAATGTCCTCCACTGAAATCTTTGGTAAAAGGTGAAAAAAAGAGATTAAGAGAAAGCAGAGTACAAGTATTACAGAGAATGGTTAAGGTAGGAAAACAGAATTTTTACTGAAAAATTTGCAAATGCCAGTCATCTTGCACTTCTGTAAGTCCACCCCTTTGCCCATATCAGCGTTGCTCTGTTCTTTCACTCTGGCTCATTGACTGCGCAGCAGAGCCCTGCTCCAGCACAGCGTCAGCAGAGGAGCTGTTACCTCTCTAAACCACTGACATTTTTTCTCTGAGAGCCACCAGTTCCACGTTTCTCATTTTCTGGACACACTGGAGTTCAAATTATAGAAGTGCTGAGTGCTCGCAGCTCTGGCTGAGGTTAGGGGAGCTGGGCTTTGAACAGACACAATGTGGGTACCCTGCAAAATCCCACCTGGGCCTTGCTAGTGGAGCATTCTGCAACTCATGTCTGCACCATGTTTCCCTGTAGGTAAAACCCAGGCTCTCTGCTCACAGGAGTGTTGGAAGAGAAATTCCTTCCTGTATGGGAAGCTCACAGTTGCTGCACTGATACACATGAGAGAAAAGTCCGGGAGAAGATGAATAATTCTGTCTAAGAGTAGGGATTTGATGGCATGCAGCAAATAATGCCTGGGGCCACACACTGAACAAAAAAAGGACAGAACAAAATATTGACTGGCCCTTCATTAATTTCCGTCTGTCCATCGTGCCCTGAATGAAGCAGCAGTCTTGTTGAAGAAAAAGTAGGCTGTGATGAGGTAATTAAAGACCACATCAGAAGGCGTATCCGCCAGGAGGTTGAATTAAAATTGCTCTGACAGCCTTTATTCTGGCAATTCCTCCTTTTGCTGCTTGATTTTGCAGCCTTAATGATGATGTATGAGTCCACAGCTGTGTATCCAACAGGCTGGATAGGCCCACGGGACTGTCCCGTCATCCTCAGAGGCGATGGGCACCGTTCCCTGCATCACGCTGGGTGGAGCTGGGGAATGTCTTCCTGTGTATGGGCACAGTCTGGTCGGAGGCACTTCTGCCAGGACAACTCAGCCTTTCAAGTTTTGAGCCCCATCTTGACACCAAAGAGCTCTGTCCAGAGGTTGTGTGGTCTTACGAGCTCAGACTGATACCATCCCAGGGATTTGCTGCTTTCTGGCACGTGCTGTGCGTGGGTCCTTCTGTCCCACTGGGTCTGGGATGTTCTTCCCAGTCCACCTCTTCCTGTGTTTCAGAGAAACTCCTCTCTACATTTCTAAGCTCTGCCTTCGCGATTTTTAAGGTTTCACCTACATCTGGTAGTGCTTTCTTTGACCTGGCCATGACTGACATGAGAGCTGGGAGTGAAGCGAGCTGGGAGCGATGCTACCTGTCTGCTTTATATAGATGGCTGCTTCTTGTCATTCTCTAGGGGCTCTGTTTGCTGCCATCCCCAGCTCACTTCCCCCAAACTTAAATCACTGTCTTGTCATCTTTTCCCCCACCATTTTCAGTGGCTAAGAGGAGAGCAGAGTCTAATAAACAGAAAAAATATTCTAGACCAAGTTTGATCTCAGCGCAACAGAGACCTGAAATACTCCACAGCTTCCAGAGCACAGTAGCATTGCAATGCTGTGAAAGTGAGAGAAAGGAAAATCAGGCACCTTTTCTTTTTTTTCTCATGACTTCTCTCACATGGAAGGAGATGTTGCTGGCCATCTTTGAGCCATTCATTCCTTGGGCTCTGGTGACAGGGCATAGGCATGTGTTAGTATAGGAAAGTATAGCCCAGTTAGCAAACTGGTTTGAATGAAATGTCTGTGTGGGCCAAACGAATTACACATTCTCCAACACGTGGGCAAGGAGGCACCTCAGATTTCAGCTGCACACTTCAGCCACACTGAGAGGCTACCACTGCTACTAAGAGCAAATTCAGTGTCTCCATTTTTTTGTTGTTGTTGTTGTTATTGCAAAATAAGACTGACTTGCGTCTTCAAGGAGAAGTTCCACAGAGCAATCCTGAAGACATTTGTGGGTCTGGCCATTCCCCTTGCCCACAGAGGATACATGCAGGCTCTTCACCTCCCCAGGCTACTTGTAACATCAAGCAGCTCACCCTACTACACTCCTGAGGGGGTGAAGGGACTCCTAGAAAGTCCCAAGGCACCAAAATGGTGTCAGTATCATAAACGCTACTATCAACGCCTCTTGAATGTAGACACGGCAAAGTAAATGGCTTGGTCCCCTTCCTCCAGTGCTGCTCCAGAGAAAGGTCAGCACAACTACTTACAATTTGTCGAGAAAGGAGGAAATGAAATGAGGGCAGAAAAAAAAAGTCAGCTGCAAAACTCTCCATCACCATCCCGGCTCCCTTGGAGGGAGGACTGCAACCTATCTCAGGGATTTCACCAGGACCTGGTCCACGGGTGCCCTATAGCTGTGTCACTTTTGTAGGGACAAGTGGCACCAGACTGTATTTAAAAGTCTTCCTTATGTTACTGGCAGGACTGGCCAGGGCTGCACTGGTGCATGATCCTACGAGCTAGCACAGAAACGCCACCTCGCACCTGGAGCCTGCAGACTGTCCTGCCTGGCTCCCTGCACGTTCAAACAGTGCAAAGCTCATATGAGTGTCTAAAAAAACCCCTTGCTTTATCCTCCCACATTGGCCGGTGCTCCTTTAAAAGGAAAATTAAAAAAAAAAAACAACAAACTGCTGAGGAGTCAACCAACTTCAATCTGATTTCAAGCGCTGTAAATTGTATTAGTAATGGGAGCACTACTATGGTTTAAAGGCAAATTATATGTTTTGCCTCAAAAATTAATTTTTGTTTTTCCCCCCTTCTCCATTGGTAATTATAATCTGTCAGCTCACTCCCACACACGTCTGCACATTTTATGCAACTCTTGATACTTGTAGCTGTCGTTGAAGAAAACCTTTCAGGTTTTAAATGGTGACACATTTGCGTGGGTTCAATGAAAAGAATCCATTTGCAGAGTTTGGGGAGATTTGCAGTGCTTGGCCAGCTCCCAGCAGAGGGCTCACCAAAATACCACATTACAACAATTACTTTGTCAAGCACTTGGGAAACAGAGTGCCGGCTGGAAGGATTTTACCCTGGATTTAAGCACGCACACACTAAAGCACATGCAAACAGCCAAATACACCTCCGGCTTGGTCCTGCTTTCAGACAGTCCCTGAACAGAGGGTGTATAAAAATACTTCAGGACTAGCCCGGGGAGCCAGTGTGCTTGATGGGTGGCCCAGCAGGAGAAAATAATCTGCATTACTGTATGAAGTAGACTGGGTCCATGTTAACAATCCCTTTCAAAACGAAGGTGCTGTCAGCTGATTTAATTTAATTTACTCTACCTTAATTTACTTTTGGAAATGAGCTAAATGAATAAATTGAATTATGGCTACTTTAACTCTGAAGGAGCATATCCACATAGGAGCTTACTGTGGTTTCACTAATCAGCTTTACATTTACACTATAAATGTATTTGGATTAGCTCTCACAGGCATCCTCATACAGATACGCCTGGAGATACCCACCTGCTTTCCTTTTCCTTCCTTGGGCTTGTTGCTCTGAGGAAGCCAGGGCTCGGTAAGCAGATTTACAGCATCTGTGTTATTTCATGCCTCACCCCTGTCTGGACCTTCCCTGTATTTCTAAAGAGCAGGATAGAGCACTCTGCTCTGAAAGCAGAGACAGCTGCTATGTGTAGGGTGGGTTGACATGGGTAATGTCTGATGTACATAGCACGTTAATCCCAATATCATATTGCTAACTTGAACTAGCTCAAGAGACTGTCATTTTCTGCTACATCTCATCAGGTAAGTGCAACCCATTATTCTCCTGCTGCTCCTTAGGAAATAGGAGGACAGGAGACAAGACAAAACCTATTTCAATCCTCTCTGCAGCTTCCTGCTCCAGGGTCAGTAAAGATACACAACAATGGCTGGGTCTGAGCCATGTGCATTGCTTGTAATTGTGGCTACTTCTCCTTCTCTTGTGTGATAACGTGGTTCCAGTTACAAGCTAATTATTCCTGCCTCCATGCACTGTCTCCTCGGTGAAGCAGGTGTGCCTTGCTGCAGTGAGCTGGGGAATGAGGCCAGGAACCGAGGGATGGACAACAAATAGCAGGATCCCTTCTGTGGCAGAGGGAGAGGCAGCTGCAAACTCTTCTGCGGAGCAGGCTCTAATATGATGCCTTCCCTACAAGCAGCCAGCATGCTGGACCAGGCCCTGCATTCAGAAAGGTAGGGCCACAGGGTATGGACCTGATGAGATTTCCAGATAGTGCTGGGATCCTCCATGCCCCACATTACTGGGGTTTGTATGGCCCAGAAATCATAATCTGCTGTAATAGGTAGGTGGTCATCTGGCAAGCATGAATTTGTGCTCACTTTCTGGAAATAGGCACTGGTGACTGCTTGGGGGGAAAAAAAAAAAAATCAAGCCTGTGGTAATGGCTGAGGATTTCTGACCTTTGCTCTAACATTTCAAATTTGTTTTTATTGCTTCTAATTGGCCTTGCTTTGGAGCACGCACATTATCTAACTGCCAGGGCACTGGCTGTCATTATCTGCTGGGCCATTTGATTTGTGGTTTTTTTACGTTTGAAACTTGTCAGACATTCCCAGAAAATACTGCGCTCTCCTTGCAGTGTCAAATATGGGCCTGGTTAATTGTGCATCCCGGAGAGTGAAGCATTTGAAGTAATCAGGCATTGATTGTTCAGCTGCAATGGACGCAATGGAAACGGAAAGTGTAAAAATTAGATCAGCAGCTACATGACAGCAGCCAGATTTCTTGGTTTCAGGGATCAGAGGTTAGCCATTTTCCAGCCTTGATGATTCATTTTTGATCCCACTCGCATGGCTTGGATAACTTCGTTTTCTCCTCAATTTACAATTTAAACACAAATTCTCTTCTATTTTGGCCCTCTTTAATACACTAGCTGCAAAGTCACTAATTCAGATCTATTGCTCCCCACCTCAGCTTGTGTCACCAGATGGAAACAAAAGTCAAGAAATGTGCATGTGAAAGAGCTCAAAATGCCACAGTGGCACACGTATGCCTATGGCAGTGGCTTTGTAAAGCTCAGCTTATCTAAAACATTAGCCCGGTTTGTAAGTCTGCCGATTCATTTTAAGACCTTTAAGGTTTAAGATTTCCTAACAATTAGAAATCCAGATACAGTTGTTTTAGATGTGAACATGTACACAACATTTGGAGTTGATGTATATAGGGCTTGTATTCCTGCAGACGGGCTGAGAGCACTCCAGGAAGCAACAGGAATATCCCCATTTTGCAGAATGTAAAAAAGCATTGCTGGAAATACCAAGATGTTAGACCTCAATGTGAATTATGCATCTGCTGTATTTAGATAGAAGCAATTTTGCTGTTGAAATCAGAGGTTGGCATTTTTTTCCCATGGGGTTCTGTAGCTCAAAATTGTGTTGAGATCAAGCATGTAGTGGGGGTTTTTTTAGCTGTAAAGGTGAATGTATTCAGATTATTCAAGTGGTGATTTTTTGGATGTACAATTAGTTAACTGAGAGATGTGGTATAAATTTGGTATTGTAATTGCTATGCCTCTGAGATTTCAATTTGCAAAACAGTTTGCATGGCTGCAAGATTAACTGTTGTATGTGCGATGAGCATGCAGCAGAGTTGTGATTTGGTCATGACTGTCTGTCAATTGGCTGTATGTCCATAAAAATCACTTTGTCACAAGTACGTGATATGAACAGAGTGGTTGATGCTCACGATGCTTCAGTTCAGTGGATGCCTGGATGGCTGCTAAAAAAGGCCAGTGTCTAAAAATCCCACCTGTAAGTGCTATTGGTTAGGCAGGATTTCCTTTTTCTGTGTTACCCAAATAATGAAGAAGGATGGAGGTTTAAGACCCATTTTTATCCTCTTTTCATGTTTCATATTATACTGTCTCCCTCACTTGCGGAGAGGAGAATGGGAATGACGTTCAGCAGCACTGCTCTAGTGGACTGGACGAGTGGGCGCAGAGAAATCGGTGCCTGTACAGAAGAGCCAGCCTTAGCGCAGCCAGGAGCCGAGCCCTGCCTGCCCGTCCAGCGCTGGCTCTGCCCTGGGAGCAGGCAGGCAGGCTCTCAGCAGTGACACGGGCAGTGCTGATGCAGCCCCAGGGCAGGGGATGGACTGACGGGCTGGCTTTCCTGTGTTTTGCGGGATTCTCTGTTTGGTCCACAGCTGCTGCTGCGTTTGGGTCTCCAGTGTTGTCTAGGAATATGTCAATGTAATTATACACAGAACCAGAGAAACCGCTTGTTCTCACTTCAGTGTGCCTTTCAGCGTCTCCCTCCCAGGGTCCTAATTTATTTATTTTTGTCTAAGTGTTTATCTCTTGAAAATACCACTGTGCCTTCGGTTGGTGATTGAACTGTGGAGATGCAGTAGATACTGAACTGGTGGCAGCTGTGACAGCAGTGAGGAGGGGAGGGCTGGTGGAGGTGAAGCCCTCTAAGCCCTGTGCCCCATCGGCCCTTACATTATTTCAATTCTTTTAAAATGTATTTTAAAACCTCCTTCTGCAAATAAAAGCAGAAGCACTGACAAACACACACTTGCGTGGTGGGGAAGGCAGGTGTCTCTGTGTCACTACGGCACGCAGGTTTAGAGGGCCCCAGCTCCTCAGGGGTGAGTCAGGGTGGAGCGATCAATAAACCTGGGCTTCCATCTCAGCTGTTTTCCTTTCAGTTCTCCCCAAGTCTGCTGCAGGGCCTTCGACAGGTCACTTCACTTTTGGTAACATGGCTATGTGAACGGATAGGTCCTCCCCTTCCTAGCGCCTGTGTCTCTGTATGAATTGGTACAGCACCAACACCGCCTTGGCTTGGGTCTCCAGCTGCCGTAGCAAATACAGATAACTGATATTAGAGGGAGCAGACTGAGTGCTTAAAGAGTAGATGAGGCACAAGTAGAGGACTCTCTCCATTTGTGTCCTGCCATGGCAGTGGGGGGTGAATGAACAAAATCGGCAGGGTATGGCGGGTATTGGGGTGGCCAGGAGCTGTCTGAGTGGGCACCCCAAAGGCTCATCGGAGCCCCTTGGCTGGTGTGAGCAAGGCTGACAGTGCAGTTTGATTTCCTTCTTCAGGATGGGAACGTATAGTCAGGTTTTGCCACTTTTACAAAGGAGAAGCCATCAAAAGGTGTATCTGCTTTTACAGCCACAGCACAGCCAGCTTGGCGAGGGGAGGTAATTCATGCTCTGTCAAGATAAGTGGGAGATGCAGCACCATGGGGTTGGAGCTTCGTACATGCAGGGGATGATGATGGCTGCTTAGAGCTGGTGCTGCTTGGGGTGAGTGCGGAGGGACCCCACTCTCCACCAGCAGTCTGCAAGCAGGGTTGTAGGGCTGCCTTGGCTGCCAGCGGGCAGCCAAGAGCTGGTTCCTCTGGCTCCTGGTCCCAGCGTTTGGCTCAAAGGCACCTCTGCAGTTCCAGTGTGACCCACCAGTGCTGGTAGGGGGCTGTGAGGCGAAGCTCCCTGCTCTGGGATGGCCTGGTGCTGCCTGAGCCCCCCTGAGCGAGGGATGGTGCTGCAGGACCCACACCCCTTGTCATTCAGCCTCTCATCGAAGCGAGGTCTCTGGGTACAATGGTGTGAGTTGTGCCACTTTCTTCCCAGGCCTGGCTCTGCCCAGCAGCTAGACAGACCAGGGCCGGGGCTGTCGCTTGTGTCCGTCTTGCTGTGAAACACAAGTGTGTCAGGACCCGGAGGGACGAGAGGCAGCGAGAGTGCCGGGCTGTGAGATGGAGGATTTTAATTAAGGCCTCTAAGCAAAGAGACTATATAAGTAAATAGAATAGAAATGTTACAGAATTAACTGATAATAAAGGATAGAGATTTACTTTTCCTTAAAGTAGCAAACATTCATCGTGCACACCATAAACACGCACCCAGCAGCACTTTGTCTGGGAAAGAAGTAGTGAGACTTATCAGGAACCAAAGCGTTACAAAGTAGGTCTGTTCTCCCAGACAAACTGCGGGAAGCCAAGGAGCTGTTTCTGTGGTGCTGAGTTGTGAGGAGCTCAGTTCTTAGCCCATGAACTCCTGGGGCATCACTGCAAAAGTACTTTGTATTTAGGATAACTCTGCTCCTTTAGAGGTCAGTAGTTAAACTCCCACTGCTCTGCTAGGACTGTAGCCCGAAAGGTGCGCTGGAAATGCCACACTCCAAACTACAGCGACAACTAAAGCTTTGCATGACTGTTAGATAACTGGAGTTAACGGGCACAGTGAAATAGTAGTATCACATTGGGCTCTTTGAAGGCACTGGTCTGGATGCTGGAAGCACTGCCATCATGTGTCAGGCGATGGGTGTTCCCCGGCCACGCAGTGGGAGTCTGTCACTAAAGAGTTTGACCCCAGCTGTGAAGACCCCCAGCAGTGGGGGCAATTCAGTGGTGAGCAGACCCGTGAACCCAGCTGGCTGTCCTGTGAACAGTATATGCCTCAGAAGGAAACAATCACAGTGATACGAGGGCTATTAATGAGCAGAAATGAAGTGAAACGTTTCAGCCGTGTGGGAGCCGCAGTGAGGAGAAAAGAGTGGTAAGTGCATTACCCGAAGGGAAGCAGTGGGGTCCTTCTCTTGGAAAGCTCAGAGCTAGCACAAAGCCCTTGAAGTCTCCTGGAAGGACTAACCCTGCTCTGGCCAGAGGAGGATGGGACCAGCTGCTCTTTAAGCACCTCTAATTTGTCTCGAGCTGCCAAAGCCTTCCTTACAGATGCACTTCACCGTGAGACTTTACACATGGCTTCTCCTCAGAGCACACCCCACACGCAGCTTACCTGCTGCTGAAACACCGCAGTGTTTTACAATACCTGTCCTCTCTCTCTCTTCCTTTGGCAGGAAGGAAAAACTGCCGCTTTTTAAATGCACTACCCAGCGGGGCCAAGGGAACAGCCATGCTGGCGGCAAGCCAGAGAAGAGGAGCCAGGCGCATCTGAAGGACCAGTCTCTCTCCAGGCGATGAGGGCAGAGGAGGGCTGGTCTGCGGGGCGAGGCGGAGGAGCACGTCGGGGTCTGGAACCAATGATGTTTCTCTTTTTTTTCCCAGACAAGTATTTCTAAGATAACAAATAGTCCAAGGGGGAAAGCGAGAAAGGGAAATTAGCTAGAAATTTTACTATTGATTCTTTTTTATTTATAGATGGTAAATCAATGTCAGGGCTTTTTTTTCTTTTCTTTTTTTCCCTTCATCTCTGGGAAAAGAAGAGTGACCCGATAGATTTACAGAAATCATTTGCAGTGGCTGAAAAGCTATTTGTTAAAATGAGAAAGCCTCCCCTTCCTCCACCAGCCTCGCTCTCTCTCTTTAAAGGGGTAATCCATACGATGAGCTAACGAGGGAGTCCTGGCTCCTCTGCTGCACCATGTGATGTCTCCCCTTTTAGTGTCAGGCTCAGAAGCTCTTATGCCAATTGCATGTGCTAGCCCTGTTACCTTGCATTAAGAGAGCCTGATAAATAGCTTCTGCGAGTCAGGCAGGCGCTCCTCAGTGTGCCGTTTATCATCTGCTGCATGGCTAGGTTTTTTGCTCTTCTATCAGATCATTTGAGGAAAAGGGGTCATATGAGAAATGTTACTGTCAGGCTGCAGGCATGAAACTCACGGCGAGACCTGTCTAACAGGCAGGAACCATGGTCCTCCAGCAAAAACTGGTTGGGGCCTAGAAAGACTGGACTTCCCAACAGATGTACGACTGAGGTAGTGTAAGCTAAGGGTAGTGTTGAAAGGGATGAACAAACAGTGTTGTGCCACTACTGTAAGAAATCCCAGGTAAAACCTCACCACCTTCCCATTACATGGACAGCTCGTGAAATCTCTGCTCGAAGCCACCATCACTAGGCAGTCTTGTCTCCTGCGTTGTGTGACTAATTGAAACATCTGCCAGCGATGCGGATTTGAAGCGCGAGGCCAGTGGTTCTCAAATTGGAGAGTAAAAGAGGGTGACCCTGAGGGGAGTCCGAGTGTCTCCCAGGGGATGGGAAGGGAGAGTGCACTTAGAAGTGCCTCTTGCCAACCCGTCAGAACCCTTGGGAAGCAGCTTCTCTTCACTGTCTTCTGCTAGGAGTTGGGCTGCAATGGTGGCTTGGAGGAGAGAAGGTGCCAAGACCCAGTGGATAGAGAGGGAAAGGATGAACCAGACTGAGGGTAACGACAGATGTGTGAAACAAGACTGAATGAGCTCCTTCTGCTGTGGGGTGGCCCTGAAGAAGTCGTAGCCCCAGACACTGTTCTGTAGTAAAAGAGCTGGGCTGGTTGCTCCTCTCCTCTCTCCCAGGACTTGAGCGCCATGATCTAGGAACAGAGTCAGACTCAGCTGGGTCCTCGCACTGGCCTGTGTGTGTGAGAAGAATGCATCCTGGGGATAAATGAAAAGGTATGAGAGAAACTGAGAATTATAGGCTAAAACAGACCTTCCGGGTAACTTAAATTTACTGTCCCTTGTGAAAGTACTCCCTGATTCTTCAGCAATGGAGACCTGGCTGCAAGGCCTGAGCATGACCAACACTGAACTAAGGTGTGATCCTAGGAAGAACTGAAAGTAGCTTGGGTTGCATTCATGCAGCCAGGAAGCTAGCAGGCCCTCATATGTGCTCATCTGTCTCTGAATATGGTTCCCATATCTCTCTCTCAATGGATAGAAGGGAGTTCTGTGTAAGGTCCTTGAGCTCCTTTCCATACAAGTAAACACCAAGCAAGCAGGGTCAAGGCTGAGGTCTGCGTTCTGTGTCTCAGGACCTCACACACACTTCTGGAGCCCCATCACAACAGACCTCCTGGGAGCCACTGGCACATGGTTTCCATCCAGTTAGCATTAATGCATCCAGAAAGAGTGAGCAGGTACAAGTCAGGACAAAAATTTGGCTTTGCATGCCTTTGAAAAAGGACAAGCTACTCAGGATCTGAAAAACTTGAGCTGATTGTGTCTGTGCATTAGCCACCCATCAGTTGGGCTTTCATTAGTTAGTTTCTCTCTGATAAGGGGAACTTGGTTAAAAACAAGAAAGAGATATCCCACTGGAAGGAAAATGATTTAAAACACCAAGCAAACCTGATATTGTCAGTATTTCAAGGTGACGGGGTTAAACTGTGCACATTTTTAGGGAGAATAAAATGCCTTCATATGATGAATTCCAAGGCATCCAAAAGGCATGGTGCTGGCTCTCTGTCTCCAAAAGCAGAGTAACGAATAGCAGCGATAGTGTGATAATTAAAATGACCTCTTGGAGATATGGATTAGAAGGTACGCAGAGCAGGGATAAGTTCTCCTTTGAATTAATCTAGTGCTAATTTATGACTATCGTTCGGTTTTATAGGGTTTTAGTGGAAGACTTTCAAAGTTGGTTTACTGGGGGGATAGATAATGTTCCTTCTGCATATTCATTGGAAAAACACTTGCAGAATTCCTCATTATTTCTTTTTGAATGATTCTCTCTCTATATATAATGAGAGAGTGTCAGGTATTTGCTTAGCCGCTAAATAATCTATTCTAGAAATATGAATAAAGTGATAAAAGCAGCTGTGGAATGAGTGTGTTGTTTCACTTTCATTCCTTCCTCCTCACAGGCCCCCAGAGTCACTTCAAAACCAAGATGTGGACAAGCGGGTTCTGGGAAGCCCTTGTGCTGCCCTGCTATCGGTTGTCAAAGGCTCCCACTATCTGATTTGTAAAAGTCAGTCTTTTAAGTTTAGATTCAATAACTGGATCTTCCTGGAAATCACTGTCTCCACTTCTTACTTGTCTCCTGCCACCCGTATCTGCCTCACAGCCTGCCATTTCCAGGTCCTAGTATAGACCTAATGTGGACTGCTCATCTCTGCCAGAGATGCTTCCTTTCTGTTGAGATATCCTAAGCTTTTAGTTGGATAGAAAGGACAGATTGGAGACAGTTACCCATATGGGAAATGATGACATCCCATTTGTCAACTCCTGTGCTGGTAACCTTCTTCCCATCCTCTCCACCTGCCTAGCAATACCATAACATCTGAACATAAGGTTATCTGCCAAGAGCATCTGCCTTGCTCCTCAGTCGGGCAGCACGCCCTTTCTGGAGCCCACCCTCCCCATCCTCATTCCAGCACGTCATGTTCAAACTCTTTGCTCTTGCCTCCCATTTCACTCCTGTCTCAGTTTGTCTCTGGCACCTTCTGGTCCACCCACAGCCCCAGCTGCCCATACCCATTTTTTCCACCCTGAGATCCCGATCATGTCTCCTCTGAATCCTATAGGCAGAGTTGACTCTATAGCGCTTTCTTCAGAGAGCCACCTCTGCTTTTGGGGTTCACCAATAAACTGTGTTTCTTGAAAGCTCTCCCTGACCAGCTGGAGATGGGAGCCTGAGCCTTTCACTGGGGGGTCTTTGCTAGCTTGCATGATGAGGGCTTACACTTTGGCGTGGCAGAGTGTGCATCATGTGCACCCACCAAGTCACAAATTCTTGGGGAGACTATCATGGAAGCTGAAAATAGGAGACCTTTTGCTCCCAGTCTCTAGGTCACTTTCCTCCCACATGAGCACTGAAGTTCTCCTCCTCCACCTAAGCAGGTAGATACTGCTTCAGAGCCTACTTCTGGCCTGCCATGAGCCTCTTCTTCCTGGAGAAGATGAGCTATGTCTCAGACCTAAGTAATGCACGTTGTATGCTCAACAGTAATTCTTTATGAGTCACTTGTGTCAGGTCCAAGGTAACCTAACACCCAGGATTCTGAAAGGTTCAGAAGCCAATATGGGTCCAAAACTGGGCATCTAATTTGACAGAATGGTATTTACTCTTAAGAACAAAGGCATGTGTTAATCTGAGCACAAGTGGAGGGTTCTTCTTGTGGGAAGACCAAAGCCCCGTTGCATTGCCCTGCCTGCTTCCACTCTCTGCTTGGAGAGCTGGAGGGCCCTCCCTTGGAGCAGTAGCAATGTATTTACCTCCCTTTGTACAGGACTGGGTGATGAATATTAAAATGCTGAAATTAACTTGTTTTTTATGCATTCTGCTCTCCTGACAAGAAAATCCCGCTACAAACCCCTGTGCAGGCAGTCTAACTGCGCTCAACTGGACCCTCGCTGTGAGGGGATTATATGTTCTGATTGGGGCTGCGTTTGCAATTATTTTCTCTGCCACACCAAAGGCCTTTACTGCAGAGCTGCAAACCAGTTATAGGAACATGAAATGCTTTGACTTCTTCACTAGGGAAACATTAATCCAATCACAGGTTATGTCCATTACAGACTATGGCAATATTGTATACAGGAATTCCCAGGAGAAGGTTCTACAAAAATTGGAATCTCTCTATAACCATGTTATGAGATTTACTGGTGTGGATAAAATGGGCAGAGTTAAAATTACCAGGCTGGCTATCTCTAAAAGACAGGTGAAGTCTGCTGGCTATCATTGCTTCATAATATTACAAATGGAAAAGCCCTGAAGTAATTGAATAACACATCTGCTGAAAAAACCTTGTGAACTGCTATAACCTAAAGATAGACTGCAAGGAAACAATGTATGTACAGCACCCAGTTAAAAGGAAAAAGATGCTTTCCTTACCTGGTGCAGGAAGATATCGCAAATGCACACAGATTCTCTCTTTGCCTCCTAGATTACACGTGTGTGTGTGTGTGTGTGCACTTTATATATATATGTGTGTGTGTGTTTGTGTCTATCATCTACCTTTTTTCATATAAAAATAAGTTAAACCAGTTTCCTCAGCTGCCAGAGGCATGGTGCTGGATGGTAACGATTCATAAGCAGAGCTCACTGTGTTTCCTTTTGTACTGGAGATTGCTAAAAACATTTGACATGGCTTGCAAAGGAGCCGATTTCTGTCCCCTTAAAGTCTCTCTGTCCTTGTGCAGAAAAAGATTTCAACACTTTGCAAGAGTTGATTAAGGTTTTCCCTGTGCTTTAGTATCAGTATTCAGTGGTCCGTAGCCACAGTTTAATAGCAGAGAGCAACTTCGCTGGGTCGCTGCAAGCCCAGGGCTACAAGGAAGATGTGTACTGATACCGCTGCTGCAGCCACGGCCAGGAGCAGTCTGTCCGTGTAAACGCCTGCACCCTGCACGCACCGTTCAGAGCGGGAGGATGGCCCGCAGCCTGCCGACTGCCTCAGTATCGCCCTGTAATGCAACCGGGTCACCTCCAGGCATGGAAGAGCCAGGCTTTCCGGAGCCACACGCTCCAGACCCAGCAGAGCTGACCAACCATCATCTCATCCGTTCTCTGGAGGTAAGGGCACTATGGACTGGAGTTTTTGTGGTGCATGAGAGGGGATTTCAGATCAGGTCAGACACAATACATCCTTCTATGGTTCTGCCTGGGCACGGAGGAGCACCTCTCATTACTCGTGTTCGTCCCCATCTGGTAGCTCTGAGCACAGATCCAAGGGCACCTGACGTGAACTGCATTCCAGCACCACGGCTGTCAGGGGTTGTCATAGCTGGTCAATACAGGGAGGTGTGATTTATTTCACGTTTCATGCACCTCTCCATGGCAGACTAGCACACATGGAAAGAAGATATGCTTTTGAGAGAGTGAGTCTGGAGGGGTTTGCATCCTCCTGTGGAAGGAACACGGGGGAGGCTGAGAGCATGGGTACTGATGGGCACGGTATGTAAAAGACCTTTGAAATCAGTCTTTTTTTTTTTTTCCTGACATTCTTCATTAAGGAAGTTCTTTATCATTGAAAATGTTTAAAAAAATCCAAAATTACAAAATATAAAAATGCTGCTTTTCCAGTAATGCTTGCAATTTATTGTCTGGAAGCAGTGGGAACAGAAACCATCCAACTCTAACTTAAGCTGCAGTATCAATAGCCTGGGTATACGAAGGAAGATTTTCTTACCAGGTAGTGTTTGGAAGAGAAAAGTACTAGAGCAAGTTGTGCCATTGGGAACAAAGTCTTCCTCACAGTCACAAGGGAGCCAATACCCTCCTGTGATCCTCCATTACATACACAAAATTACACTGAGTATAAAGAGTCCCCTGTTCATTTTGCACATTTAGGGCTGTTACCCCTGGTACTTTCTGCCAAAGGAGCCTGAACAAATGCTGGGGATTTGTACACATTTCCCTTTGGTGCTAGGTGAAGGTGGGGGATTTTTTTGGCTTTGCTCCCTGTGTGTACCACTAAGATTGCTTTGTAGCATTTATGCCCCATTTTAAGGCTGGATGAAGAAATTTCTAGAGGTGTAATTTTTTTAGGCCCTAAGTGTTACCCATGTTGTGCGATGCAGTTGCGAGATGCCCCTTTACAGAGTCGTGCTGCCATAAATGATGAGGCCGCTTGCTGGTGTTTGCAGTGCTGAACGCAGAGCGCAGTCCTGCAGGGAGACAGCGTGCTCTTGGCGGGGAAGTTGTTTTCTGGCAAATCCATGTTGTACTTAGCACTTTCATTTCTTTCTCCCCCAAGGCAGATTCCTTTTCCTTCTCTGTCCATCACAGCCCTGTCACACTCCCAAAGAGTTTGAGCAGCTGATCCTGAGTCACCAAGTGGGAAATACGTAGCGTGTCCAGGGAGGCTTGACTAAGAAGTAGGAGGAAGAAGGGAGAAAAAAAGATGGAGAAGCACGATTTAACTTTAGCTCAGGAAACTGGTTAAAGCATAGAGGTGCTCTTTAGCATGGGAGTGGCTCTTGCAGAGCTTGTGGTTCAGCACTGAGGGTTGGGTGAAACCTTTGGTCCTTCTAGGTGAAGAAGAGTTTTGCTATTCTTCTAAATAAAGCCAGGACTTCACCCTGGAAATCTTGAATGCAACTCTCAGCTCTTCCATGGATCAGATGTTGCAAGATTTAGGATAAGGTGAGGAATATTTATTTCTGTGATTCACCTCTACCGTCCAAAACCCCATGATATTTCTACCTCATACTAATGTTGCTTTATATACCTTTTTTCCGTGTGAGGAAACACCCATTTCTCACATGGTGGCCCAAGACTCAGGCAGCTGAGGTGAGCTGAAGCAGGACAGAAGTGGGTCACAAAGCCAACGAGGGAAGTGAATGAGACTCCACGGCTGAGCCATGGCAGCCAGCTGACTGATGGCAGTGGGTGCTTGGCTAAAGCATCACAGATGGTCCCAAGGCAGTGTTGGCAGAGAGTAAACAGTAATTAATAATGGCTGTTAAATGCAGATATTTCATACCTCTCAACCTTGAAAAAATGGGGAGAAGGATTTTTGCAAAATACTTCCTTTTTTATCACTCTCACACTACTTGTTCAGTACACCCTCTTCCTGAACCGAGCTGTCATTCAGCCATCCTGAGACTTCCCAAACCATTCATCTGAGAATTTCTGACTGAAATGGCTGTGAACATCACAGTCCCCAGGTTATTAGTTAGTTCCATGACCATGATGTGATCGGGGGATC
The DNA here is from genome assembly GCF_018139145.2 of Gymnogyps californianus. Classification (NCBI taxonomy): domain Eukaryota; kingdom Metazoa; phylum Chordata; class Aves; order Accipitriformes; family Cathartidae; genus Gymnogyps; species Gymnogyps californianus. The sequence continues at coordinate 27,646,809 of NC_059478.1, read as the reverse complement.
TGTGAGATGACAGAGGTTGTGTGGAGAGCCACACAGAGTACCCCAGAAACCCCCATGCCATTTACTATAATCAGTGTAGGTGCCACCTTTTGGGGTTAATCTTGTTTGCCCAGGACAACCTCCAGATATCTTTGATGACAAATGAAGATTTCCTAAGCTTCCTTGCTCAACTTCACCATAATATCATACTTATTACATCCATGTAGCCCATAAACAAAAAGCTAAAAAGAACGTACTTCGTTTAGGCATTGCAGATAGGGACAGAGATGGTTAGCTGGAGTAGCTCTGCCACGAATGCCAACTGTCCTGCCTCCTGATACAGTGGAGGTGCAAGACATAATAGGGACAGTATGATGGTGCAAAAAAAATGGTCACAGCCAAGTTCTCCCTTCAACCGGAGACATGTGGTATTTGAATGAAACTCTTCCCTGGTGCCAATGCCATTTTTAAACAATTTAAACTATAAATTTCAAATCTGTAACTGGATTTAGGGCAGCCTGTGTATGGGTTGAAAAAAAAATCTCTAATTTTCATTAATTTAGAAAAATTGTGGCAGTCTGCACAGTGTGGGGCCAGAGGTGGAAACCCAAGCCCTGTTTTGAGCTAGCGTGCCATGTAGCATGGAACATGCCAGGTTAAAAGGAGGGCACGTTCTGGGAAGGGGAACTTGTATTTGGAAATCATCAAGGGCCGTCAGAGCAACTAGAGCTGTCCAGGGTAAATTTGCCTGAATTTTGTTCCAACCTCCTCACTATTTCAGTATCCAAATGCCTGCAGTTTGTATAAAAACATGGTTGTACTCCAGGCTGCAGGTTCAAAACATTGGACTTGACTGAAGGCACAACTGAGAGGGATGAAGAGATGCATATTGCTGCTTCTTTGACATGTGTTTATCGGCACATTTGTGGTCAGTGTCCTGTCTGCATGTTTCCATGATACAGAGGGGGTGCCTGGGGGTAGCAACAACCCTCAGGCATTTTTTTAATCCCTTACTCTTAAATGCATGTAGGCCAAAATCCTTTGTTATTGTGAGTCCTCTGGGTGAACAGCTATAGGTGAGTTAATACAAACAATAATAATGATCACAAGCGTATGTATCAAAAGTGGTACAGACTAGCCTGGTGTTTGAGGAGAAGCACATCCAACCTATTCAGCCCTTGGCTGCCCCAAAGCGTTTTCTTGTGCTGTTGGGAGGACGGCAGTGCTGTGTGTTTCTGGAGAGGGGATTAATCAGTGGAGCCAAACACCACTAACCCCTTGTTACTGCCTGCCACAAACTTAACCAAACCCAACAGAAAGAAGGAAGCGGTCCCTGGTGTAACCATGGACGGCAGTCTGGCGTAACCCACACGGACCACGCACCCAGGCAGGGACACGGCTGCTCACCGTGAATCGGGTACATCCCAATCCCGTCTGGGCAAGTTCTGGCGTCAGAAAAGCAGTTCAGTCCCAAACCAAGCCATGAGGCTAATCATTCATCAGCACAACTGCACTGAGGCCAACGCAGAATAGCAGAAAAGACTCTATCCCCATGTACTTTTAAATCATCAAGCTAATAAGCACCCTGGATGATAAGATGTAATCTTTTAAATGCAGTATGGATTTCTTCCCTGAATTATGCATGATAACATCTTTAGGCATGAGCTTTATTTTTTTTACTGAAAGAGCTGTCTTTTGGTGGTGGTGGCGGCAATCACTGTGTTTTACAATGTGGCAGGCTGGCCTGGGGAAGGCTCCCTATTGCTAGACAATCTCTGCTAACTTCCTAGGAGTGTTGGGCCCCAGGATGGTGCCAGAGCATCTCCAGGAGATGTGAGGCTGTCAACCCACTGGTTCAACAAGCTGATACTGGTCTCCAAGCAAAAGTAGCCAAATCTCACATCATTGAGAGAGATCAACAGGGGAAAAGGAAATGAATACTAGGATTTCAAAGGTGTCCGGACAAATTCAGATCAAACCTGGTCACATGCAGTCCCCACCCGGGGCTCGCTGGTTGCTCAGGGGTGTATGGGAACCACACATTACACAAGAGGCAATGGGCACAAATCAAAACAAATACATGAAATTCCCTCTGAACACAAGAAAGCACTTTTTAACTGTGAGGGTGGTCAAACACTGGAACAGGGTGCCCAGAGAGGCTGTGGAGTCTCCATCCCTGCAGATATTCAAAGCCCAGCTGGACATAGCCCTGGGCAACCTGCTCTAGCTGACCCGGCCTGAGCAGAGGGGATGGACGAGATGATCTCAAGGTCCTTTCCAACATCATCCATTCTGTGATTCTGTTTCCTGTTTCTTATACCCGTTTCTGACAATTTTACTGGTCGTTTTGCAGCAAGCAGTGTAATAATGTAAACATTTAGCTCTTTTGCAGCATTTTTCACTCCTTGATCTGCAATGCCTTTAATGAGGTTTGTAGTTCATCATCCCTTTTTAATAGCTAGGGGAACTGGGGCAGTCAGAAAACAAGTGATTTGCTTAAAGACACTCAGGAAGATAGGGGCAGAGGGACCAAATTTCCTGAGTGTCACCTCCCATTCCTAGACCAGCGCTGCAACTGCAATGCCTGTGCAAGTGGTATTTCGAGAGAGATGCCTGGTGTACCTAGCACCCAGTGACAGCAGAGGCCGAAGGCGCTGGATGCAGCACTCTATCCACAGATGCAGCCCTTGGACTGTAAATCACTGCAAAGGAGAAATGCTTCTGTGCTTTGCCAGGGAGACAATGGCGCAGGCAGCTCTGCTCCGGTGAGCTCAGCTGAACCACAAACAAGCAAGCTGGTGCTTTAATGAAGGCGTATTCACAACTGGTAAAAACAGTCTTTACCCACCAGTGCTTCAAACTACAGGTCTAGTTTCTGTATATCACATGCTATTTATTTTTTTTCCAGTGCTTCTACTGCAGGTCTCAGATTTGGCCAAGTTGCAATGCATAACAACAGAAACATTCTTTCTTAATAGTACTAATGTTACCAATCCTTAGAGACTGATGTTTCTAATATAAAAATTCCTTAACTAAAGCTCACATGGCTGTGATTTTGCATCTCAATGTATTTTGATCTATTGACAAGCACACCTTTATAAAAAAAAATAACGTTCTGATTTTTCTCATGAATATTGAAAGGCAGAAGAGCAGATGTGCGTGCATGTCTACACACACACAAGCACAGAGCCCCCACTTTAAGTACTTGCTTAAATCCCAGATCCTGACAAATAGGAATGATCTCCTTGTTACTCTTTTGGTGAGCTGAATAAATACGTGGACTGTGTTTGTATGGAATAGAGCAAGCACGCAATGGCCATTTATGGACGATTAATCACAGCCATGTATTCTTTATTTCCTATTTCTGGGTGATACAGTGGGCTGAATTTTAATCAGCTCTCACTATGGTGGGTTTTCATGTTTCTGCTTTCAGCAGTTAACACTTTAGAGATATCAGAAAATGAAATTAGTAGAATGGCTATGGATTGGGATCACACTCTGGTTTTAGCAATGACTTTGCTTACTGCCTTCAGAGAAGGAACAAAATAATGTCTCGTGAGTGTGGGCTTCTGGGAAGGTAACTTGGAAATGGGTGCAGTTAATGATCATACAACAGTCAGTAGAACAGTGAGCCGAGTTCAATTAAAACCAGCTCTGAACCCAGATTTCCACTGTCTCTATCTAATACAGTTATTAAAACTAATGCAAAACAGGGAACAAAATGCTACCACTGGCATGCAGGGAACATTCCTATTTGGAGGTGCTTCACAGCCGTTCAACTGGGATAGTTGTAAGCAAGTGGAAAAGGGAGGCTCCAGTCTCGTGCCCCACTGAGTCAGCGATTCCTCCGACAGCAGGAATGTCTACAAATGAACACGGGGGTTTAATGTTTTCTGAACTTGTTACTTGGTAGACGAAGCTGGCTTCTTTTAATGGTCAGAACTGGGAGCTACCCCTGCCTGGACGGGGAACGCTGCCCTCCCTGGTCTCTGACTCTGGTACAGTTGTAGCTCAGAAGATTGGCAGAGCAAGTGCTGTAAGATTTCAGGTAGAGCTCAGCAAGGCTCATTTAAGGATTATTGCAGGAATGGCTCCTTCGTTCTTCCTTGTTTTTTAACTTAAATATGCAAGATGGCAGAACGCTTTTCAGCAGAGACACAATCTTCATCCCTTTGTTCAAGGAGCGGAGAGAAGAATAATTAACAGAGCCCTTACTTCTTCTCCTTGGATGATGCTCAGTTTGACCTTTACAGTACTGAAGTGGTATTAAGATGAGAATCATGTACTGTATCCTGACCTCAGTTACACCACGGTACCTCTGAATTTGGAGTCAGACCACTAAAGTAATTAGAATTGACTGGGACTAAGACTGGTGCACGCAGTATTTGATATTTCTGGCATTTATATTCAAGGCAGTCAGTGGGATCCATTACATCACCCCACACCTGCCCTATGCACGCTCCACACAATGTGTTTATTACGCATGGTACTAATCGCACAGCAGGCGATTAAAATGGAGAGCATTTTAAAAGTCAAATTGGCCTTTTACATCACATAATTTGGGATGGGGGCCAGATTGCTCTGGATGATTTAGATACCTAACTCAATCAATGAGTATGAGACATTGAAATGCCTTTGGAAAAAAACCTGCAGTCCCTAATCTTTAAATTTCATCTTTAATTTCGGAGTGAAATTGGTGCTTAGAAAATATAGCTCAGGGAGGGCCGGGAAAGAAGAGTCCAGTGAGCAAACCTGAAATCTCGCTGAGCCAGGGACTGTCGTCAGCCGAAGAGGAGATGGGAAATTAGCACGCAGCTCAGGCTGGCTCGCTCGCAGGAATACATTGACAAAATCGATGCAGGGAGATGATGCCATCCAGCCCCTAAAAACCTACAGTCCTTTGAGGGCCCTGGGTGACAGATACTTTTCCAGGTATTAAGGCTCTGGCAGCCCAACCAAAGTACAAGATCAAGAAAGTAAATTTGAAGGAGTTACTTTATTACAGATAACGCTGCCTTTTCCAGATAGCCATGCTTCAGTTAAACCCACTGAACCAAACGCCACGTTGCAATTCAGTCAGGAAAAGCAGCTTGCCCTAAGATATGATACAGGACAAGCAAAATTAATAATTTTGAGACGTATCATCATAGGAAGAATGTGAGGAATTTTTTTTCTTCTTTTTATTGGGACTCTTGAGATTTTCCTCCTGGGCTACTACTTAAAGCCCAACTTTTTTCGTGCTGCTTGCATCCAGTTTTCATACCCTAGCATAAAAACAGACCTCTGAAAAGAAAGCAGCATTATATTCTGTCCTACACAGTGGGCCAAGTGGAGAAGAGTCACTTCACCAATGGGTGTTACTCAATGATGGGAAGAATTTAAGTGATTTTCATGAAATGAGGATTTAGCCCACAAAGGGGCTTGGGGACATGGAGACTTTAGAGATTTGGAGCCAAAATGATAGAGCTTTGCTTCGAAGTCAGCCTGAGACTGCAGAAAACCACTCTGAAATTACCCGCTGGCTTCAGGTTATCTTTTGTGTTGGGAAGGGGATGCTTCAGCTGTCTTTCCTGGGGCTAGTGAAAGATCTCAGTCTTCAAAGCTGCCAATATTCCAGCACTGGATGTGTGTCTAAGTTGTGACAAATAAGACGGGATTTACAGAGGAAGAAGTGCTGTGCAAGTAGAGCGATGGAGGTAATAAAGAGTTTCCTCCTGGATGCACAAACATTTTTGGGGTTTCTCAGGGTCTTACTTGCTAGCCCAGTTTGAGAACAACATTGCTCGTTTGGGCACATATGTCTGAGTGTTTGTGCAAGAGCACATACACATGTGCATGGGCAGATTTCTGTCAATATCCAAGCATGGCCAGTTTGTCCTCTGCTACACCTAGAAAGTGTGAACAGCATGGAAATGAAAATCTACTCCTCATGAGTAATAATTTTGCTCTTTTATGTAACATGCTGTAATGAAGATTATTAAAGCTGCCTTCACAATTTCCAAGGCCAATTCTTTTTTATTTTATTAGGAATTAAACTTTCAGATCCCACATGTGGCTCTGAAAATCTCAGTTTGTAGGTCAGAACCACCACAGAGATTTGTAACAACTTACTCCTTGCCATAGGCTTTGTCCACAAACAGACACAGATCGATGGAGTGGGACTCAAACAATGGATGCAGGCCAATGACCAATATTTTGTACCTTCCAAGCCCTGGGACCACAACACAATGTATGCGGGAACCGCAGCAGAGGATCCAGCTGGCAGAACATGCACAGGCCAATCTTACTGCATGAAAGCTTCATCCAGTTGCTCTTGTTACCCCGTGCCTTCCAGGGAACACCATGTTAGAGCAGTGATTTGATCTTCAAGGGTTGGACCATGTAAGATCCAAAGCAAGCCAGCCCAACTCCTCTTCAACACTCAAACAAATGAATATTAAATTCAGGTGTATATTTGATTGCCCAGCATGGGGGGCAGAGGGCTCAACAATGGGGGATGTTGGAGACAGCCATTACAGCATCAGCCCAGGTTGTGAGGATCCTTACACTAATTTCCTTCTCTGACCTCTAATCTTTTTTTTTTTCAGTTCCTATCTAGATCAACGTTCAAAGACACCAAAACTAGTGAAGAATAGACTAAAATTTGAGCTAGAGTCCAAGCCAACAGGTCAATGAAGACATAGTTCAAGATGGCAGCATCATTCAATCACCTGTGCTAACCTGTCAGCTGAAAAGGAGCCAGCGAAGGATTGTGCCTTCAGTCTGCTGGCTTTTGTCCTCCATCAGGCCTTTGCAAGTCATGGCAGTAAGTGTGGTCCCCAAACCCCAACAGTTTAGAAGAGAAAGCTACTCCCAGGGCGTCTTTTTGGAAGCAGCAAAGTTGCAGCTTTAGACTGATGTTCATTTTTATTTTGTGATCATAGCTAATTAAAAGAAATTAATAGAAACATAGCCAGATCCAAAAGTTTATTAGAAAAGAAGCATTGTAGTTTAATTATGCCTCTATGTTGTGTATGACACAAAGCCCACTGAAATCTGAATACTTGATGATCTCTGGAATTTGACTAAGAGCTCTTCGGCCTTAGGGAGAAACTTGACAATTACTAATCTACATATGCTGACAATCTCTACATATCAGGGGCCCCATGAGGGTCTTTAATTGCTCTGTAAACTTCAAACTGGAGTGTTCTTCAGTAGGAAAAAACAAGATGCTGCATTCAAGCTATAGAAGAGTGGTAGTTGACATGTTTATTAAATACCCCCAGGCCCCGAAGGATTGCAAGGTGGAAGGTTCTCTAGGTAGAAGAAGTTATAAATGCAGCATCAGATTTATTCAAGACAGAACAATTATGCGTGAATGCTCAGGAGCAACTATGGCACGATGGATCCAGGAAAACTTTCTGCAAAAGCATTTCTGCAATTCCAAACCGCTTTTCTATTCTCTCACTTCCACAGCCCTTTTTGCCTCATTTGCTTGAGCTTTATGACTACGCACACAAAATGTCTGCATGATTTGAACAGAAGTGGGCAATGGATTTTATAAGGTGCTGACCTGAGCTTTTTCAAAAGCAAAGTATGTGACGTTTGCCTTACTGTTGCATAATTGTAGGCAGTGAGTTTTGTCCATGTATCTGGCAGGGGAGGGACTTCTATCCTCCAAGATACCTTCATACAGGACCTGAATTCATGCCAGAAATTTTAGTAGGTCGGGCTCAAAATGTAGCTGCAGGAAAACTGATCGTTTCACAGGAGAACTGATAGCTTCATATTCCTTCCCTTTAATTTACAGTTTGACACAAGCCCACACTTTGATGATTAAGGTTACTCGTGTGTTATGGACAGCGCAAAAGGTTATTCTGGCTCATTCTCCTGTTGCTGTATTGACTTGATGATGTCGGCTTTGATGTTTACCTTCTACATTGTCAGCATAATCGCCAAGCAAATTCTGATCGCTTCATTTCTCATTTTATTTCTTTGTATTTCAGGAATGTCTGGAGTTATCCTCCCGCTGCCGTGAGGGTTTACTACCCCTACTGAACTGGCCACAGCACACGGAGAAAGAAATAACACTAACCCCTCCAGAAGCCATCTGACACAGCAGCATCGGTCTCGACAAGGGGTTTTACAAAGTGCTTTATCATTTCTGGGGAGCAGAAGGAATAGACAGAGCTTGGACTGCACCCCGACGGGATGTGCAGCACTCACCATTAGGGGAACACCTCGCCTTGCAATGAAGTTGATCAGGAAATAACTGGAGGGAATAAATCTGGAAACTCCCAGTGCCAGCTTCATTCTGGGCTCTAACGACAGAATCCAACCCTTTGAATTTGGGGAGGGAGAGTGTTATCGACACAACACGTTAAACAACCTTAACTCCAGTGAGCAATGGCACGACTATAACACTTGTTTATTAGCAAAATGCATCTGATCTCAAAGGCCTGCATGACAAGTTCATTACATATCAATTTAATTAGCTGATTTACATTTAATTTACATTTCAATTAATGTCTTTAGCAACAAAACGTTGCCTTAATAGGGTAATTGCCTGTTAGGCAATATGTAAAAGAATAAATAGTCACATTCTGAGGAAGAATTCCTATTTTCAATTTTTTATTACCATAAATAACCTAAATAATTATTGCTCTTAAGGGGCCACGTCCCAGTTCCCTTCTGGGCCTAATTATAAAGACTTAGTACCTCATTACGCAAAATGGTTTCAGAGTCACAGAAAAGCATTACTCTAATCGTGACTCATTAGTTTCAACAAAAGAGGGGAAAACTGCAAAAGTCGGCACATTTCACCATATTATTCTTGCGGTTCATAAGCAGCAGCACATTTGAGAAGCGGCTGTTACAGCTGTGTAGGCGTTTCTGTCACAAAGCCCTACTTTCAGATGGGTTTTTTTTGTGTAACTTCGGTCATTAAAAGAGCGTCACATCCAACGGGAAAAGCTGGCACGTGCACCCCTGCCATGGAGCAAGAAGCTTGAGCAAACTTTTGCTTTTCTGTTCCCTGAGAGCTCATCTTTTCCCCACGCGGCCACACACATGGTGGCTTGGTTTGAGGCTGTAATGTAGGATCCATCTTCTTCTACCATGCCAGAAGGGTTGCTTTCATCACCATAATACATCCCAGTGCATAGAAAACAGACGTATCTTTTAGGATTTGTTTGAATTCAATGATGCTTTATCACAGTGCTCCTTCCTTGTAACTAGAGAGCAAAAATTGACTGCAGGCTTGGGTGTGACCAGACTGCGACTTTAAGGCTCTTAGTGTTGGATCCAAACCACTGTGGCAATGTGATGTAAAACACTGATCTCATATACACTCACTGCTGGTTTAAATCTGTTCAAAAAACCATGGAAGGTTTGGTGCTGGCAGGTTTCATGCTACATTAGGCACTGACTCTCTGTGCTAGTCTAACGTTACACTGGATCCGGCATCGTCTGTCCTACGGCAGCCAGTGCAAAGCCAATGTTAAAGCATTAAGCTGGCACAAACTCTGTGTCAGGAGCTCTGGCTGATTTGATGTACGTGTCTGTGCTTTGTTTGGATGAAGTTTGTTCTGCTGGCGATCCAGTGGTGCAGAGATCTGGAACTGATGACTGGAACTAAGGCATTGATTGCATTTGCTTAAAATGATGTCATGTAAGGAAATAAAAAGGGACTGATTAAGATTTTGTTTAGCAAATAATAAATTCCTAATATTCTAGGAATATATAGAGCTTTTAAAAAGAAAGTGTTTCACTAATGAGAAAACAACCTTTTCATATAGTGTTAGTTTCCTCATTAACCTTTAATGATGATTCATATGTAAAAGAAACCCAAACTCAAACACCATGCTATTCTTTCTTACATTGCACATAAAGCCAAAGCTAGAAATAGGGTTTTTTAATGATAGTATTGTGCAGCTTCTAAGAACAGATAATTGGTGGGTTTTTTTCTCCCCCCCCCCCTTTTTTTCCCTTCTTTCTTTTTTTTCCCTCTTTTTTTTTTTTTAGTGATTAAGTGTTACTGTCCTCATTTTACAGGTAGTTAAATTGGCAGCATAGAAATGTTAAGTGACGTTTCATATCTCAGAGCTGTAAGGAGAACCCCTACCCTCACGGTCCAGCCATCCTGCTCTAATGTCTACTGAAGTCAACAAGAGCTTTAGTGGATTTTGGAACTCATCTTCAACCCCGAGGTCTTCAGACAACTCAAGACTGTGATGAAAACACTGCCCCACGCTGTGCCAGATTCCTACCTGGTGTAACTCACCCAACTCCAGAGACAATTCATCTGGACTATGTGCCTGGGCAAATTTATCGCCAAAGACTGGGCAAGTTCTAGTTGCTTAGTGCTTAATTTTCCTATAACAGGGTGCTGTATGTGTATACCATTAGGACAGTGAAAAATCAGGTGGGAGGCACATTCTTCCAATACTAAATGCACCCTTTCACTAGGATAAGGAAAACAGTGCTGTTGAGAGAGAGAGAGAGAGACAGAGAGAGGCTTCCACTTCAAAAAAAAATGTCTTATTACCTTCAGAAGTTAATTGCTTAGGACTCAGATGTATCTCCTAGTATTCTGCATTTTATTTTTGCTCCTACACTTGATAGATCTGGAATTCTCTTCTGAGCTGCTAACTCAATTTTTGCTTTTTAAAGCTCATTTAAAACCTTTCCTACTTTCCTGTGTCTGTGATTAACACTAATCCACTCTACCCTTTCTTTTCCTACGGCTTCTTATATTCACCTCTTGCTGCAGCCTGCAAGAACTCTAATTGGCATCTGCTCTTCTTTTTGGGTTTCCATTTTTTTCTTTCTTCCTGCTCCATTTTCTCTCTGTTGCTATCTGGGCTGCTCTATGCCATCCTGTTATACTTTCTAGCCAAGATCTGCCTAGTGCTGTAAAGGATTTGATGTTTTTCTTTAGGATGGACTCTAATAATAGCCACAATCCTGCCCCTTTACAAATCTTTCTTACAATGAAAAAAAAAAAAAAAAAGTTCTGCCCTCCAGAGTGAATTCCATTGAAAACCAAAAGTTCTTGTTAAAAAAAAAAAAATCGCTCTCTGTTCCTGATGGACTGGAGAAATTTTAAAGGAGCAACATTATAATTTATGGGGAATTTCAGCATAGATCTCAGAGCTCCCTATTAGACAGGGTAACTTCAGCTATTATTTAAAGAAAGCGTTTCAGTTTTCTTCTCTAATACAACAACAAGCTACAATTTATAATAGGAAAACAAGCCAGCCAGAAAGTCCTTGAGGTTCTCTAGTGACTTGGCTGTTGTCAATCAAATTAACATGGAAGATGCTCAAACACTGCTCCTTTAATGGGCAGAGGGACAAAACTCCTCACACACTGCAGAGAGGCTTTTGAAAAACAAGTGACTAGCTGCCATCTGAGCTGGATGAAGCTAACAGAAGCCAGAGCCTAGGACAATAATGGGATGTGATGGATTTCGAGCTTTAACTGCCATTTCAGGTGGCCTATGCCAAAACTGTGATTTCTCAGCCCCCTGTTCAGCTGCTGCCTCAGCCTGGCTGCCCAGAGGTGAAGCTTTTCCCCCTGAAGACCGGTGTCTGACACTTGCTTCCTGGCCGTGCTCAGAAGTAGCTCAGTGAAGACAACTCTGACAAGCTTGGAGCCCCGTTGTGCCTTTGCTCTCAGGGCCTCAGAAGCCAGCGCTGCCTGCCGCCCTCCCAGCATCTCCTCTGGGAATGCCAGGCGCTGCAGTGCACGAGCTCCAAAGCGAATTGTTCAGAGCCCTCTCCTCCGTTCTCTGCTCAGTAAGCAGTACTTCACCATTTACTTTCTTAACAGAGTCACAACGTTTACAGACAGAACATACTGTTAGACCATTAGGGTAGCCTCCTGTACACCACGGACCATTAAATACTGTTGTCACTCTTCTTTTTGTTTGACTAAAATATGTCTTGTTTTGACAAAAGCATTTCTTTAGTCAGCTCCTCATTTTCCTCTGGTATTGACAGAAAATGGAGAATTCACTTTCCCTTTGATAGCTTGTTCCAGTGGTTACTCACTTTCTCTGTTACGATATAATGCCCAATACCTAATTCAAATTTTTCTAGCTTCAGCTTCTAGCAACTGCCTCTTGCTATGCCCTTCCCAGTTATATTAAAGATCCACACAGTATCCTGCATTTTTCAACACAAAGGTACTATCCACTGTAATCAAGCCACGGCTTTTGGCTTTCTGCTCAGGCCACTGTGCTATCACTGCTGCAGCTAGAGCCATCACAGCTAACTTTCCGTGAGCAGCAGTTCTTCAATGCAGAATACAGGTGCCCTTTTGTACGCTTCCAAGCCAGCTGCTCTGAACCACTGCAGGACCAGAGTCGTTGTCTCTGGGATGGCACAAGAATGGACAAGAATAGTTGGTAATTTCTGCTTCCTCCATGACTACCGTCTTGAGTTGCTTTGCCAACCCGACAATGTTCTTTTCTTTGCTTTTTAAATACAAAGCTGTACATACATAAGGAATAAAAAGCTCTAATTTATTCTGCAAAAGTGTTCATCAAGTGAGAGACAAGACTCTGGGAAAAGATTAAGAGCTTACATTTTTCATTTGACTTATTTCACATAAAATTTCATAGAGGATAAAATGATGGGAGGCAAAGAAGCAATGATATTTCTGTTTTATCTCTGTCTAAGGACCATAAATCTTTCTGAAGTATCATTAATTATAGCAGCACCATTCACAACGCTATTGTTAAGGGTCTATCAGCAGTCCCATTATAAAGCCCTATCTTCAGGGGTTTATAACTTGGTTAGAAGAATTTTGTTTCAGGCAAAAACTTCACTGGGGCAATGTCTCCATCTAAGACAATTTTTTTAAAATGCAAAAACACAAAGGAAAGTGTTACCTCTTTTGAACTGAGTAAGGGAGAGCCCAGGAACTTTCTAGGGGTACAAAGCTAATGCTGTCTTGGCTGATTTTATCAGTACTATTTGTGAATTCATAAGACTGTACTCATAGAAGTTATCTCTCAGATGAATTTAGATCACTCCTTTACAATGCAAGTTTCCAATTACTACAACTGAATTCAAGATCTGGAATATTCCTCTAGTGGCTGTAATCAAATCAGATTTGATTTCTTCTTTAGCTGCAGAGTGTCGAGAAAGAATTTAGCAGACCTGGAAAACAGCTTACACGTTAAGAAAACTTCAGTGTCTTTAGGTAGCTTGCCTTTTTTTTTTTGTTGCAGGCATGACATACATCAAGAATCAGTGAAGTTAATGGTCACGTCCACCAAAGCAAGTATTGGCTTAGCAGCAATACAGCGGAATTGCTCTGTCATGGCTGAGCCATGGTGAAATGTTAGAGAGGCACTGAGTTTCTCCAGATGTGTAGTGAAAAATGCTCTTCAATAGGCACTAGAGAGAGTGGGAGGGCACAGGGAAGAAAGGTCGTTGCTTCGCCTACATAACAACGTGACCAGGTGGCCTTTTGCCTGTAGCAACTTGTAGGTTCATCAAGGAAGCCTGAGAGCTCTGCCCAGTTGTGTCCTTGCACGTTAGGAAAGAGCAAGACGCTCGATAAGACGGGATCGACAAAATCATTGTGGCCTTTTTCTAAAGCAATAGATATTAATGAATGCTAACTTCTGGGCAACATTTTTTCCTGCTTTAACGTGGAAAGATTAGATGAAAACGTATTTTGCGAAGAGTGTGCTGACACCCTCAGGTAATCTCCATCCTCTGTCCTCATCAATAATCTAACACTCTACCTTCCCCGTTACATTACTGTCTGCAGTAATGCAATTCACTTTGGTCCCCTTAGATCCTATTAGAATCTCTCACATTACAAAATTCTTCCAGCTCTGCTCTATAGCGTACTGGGATTGTTTAGTCTTAACTTCTGCTGGCTGTTTTCCTCAACTACAACTCTTTGCACAGGAATTGACTTTTGTGAATTGCACATTTAACCTAGCAGTGAGGGAGCAGATCAAAATAAGTAATGCATGTGGGTATTGTCCTATGGGGTCCCTAAAGCGCTCTGATTCTGCTTTGAACACTGTTGAATGTATCTTGTGATAATGAGTTCCACTATCTGAAGTACTTTCTTCTATGAGTTTGATTGTGTTGTCTTTTAATTTCATTGCATGTGTCCTTTGAAAGGATAAATAGGCATGGGTAAATAGAACAACCCATTTCTACGTATTATTCAATCCCTTATGTACCTCTTTTGTATTACATCTTATTTTTCTCCTCTCCAAAGTAAAACAGTCGTAATGTTTTGTTTGTTTGCCTTTTCTAATATGGAAATCTTCCCATATCTCATAATTTGTTGCTGTTATTTGAGCAGATGCCTTCCTGGAATTCTCCACAGTTATTAATGACAAGACAATTGTACTCGGTGATGATCTCTAAATAAAAGGCTCGATGTGCAGTGAGACAGAGGTCTCTTCTGGCTGCTCTGTCAACATCAGGGGCTTAAAGTAGGCAGAAATGGCCCTCTGACAACACTCAGAAGAACTACAGCAGAGGGTGGAAAAATGTGGAAAACTCCTTTATTTCCTTCATTCTTATTGCCAGAATGACTGTGCAATGCCACTTTGCACCCAGCGTAATGCTTCCCAAGTTTAAGGAGAAAACCATTCTTGGCTTCTTAGCCAAAAGTGAATCTCTGACAAACTCAGCGATGTTAGACTTGCTTTCTGATCTCCAGTCTTATCTGATCTAATTCTGTCTAATCCACAGAATTTTTTAGATTCTGAACTTTAGAATATCCAGTTTGCAAACCTGACTCTTACCATTTTTCCCACTTTATCTATTTTGTAGCATATTTCAATACTTTGAAACTCCTGAGGCCTGACCGTCATGAGCACTGCAACAATATGGTATAAATCTTGTGATAATTATCTTAAACCAGTGCAACCTCACTCTTTTGACAGTTACTCCTGGTTTGCAATGACAGAAATAAGAGCAGAATTGAATATTTTGATGACATCAGGGTTCTTCCATAGCAGGCATGTCAGACGGCCTGGAGGACAGAAAAAGCTGAAGCTTTTAAATGGAGGAGATGATTGCAAAAACCTTAAAATAATGAAGAGCTGTCATCCAGGCTCTTTCATTACATGGAACTAAGTATAAGTAGCATTACAAGAAGATTTACTTTTGTAAAAGCAAAGGAATTCACGCGCTTTCACAGCAGGGAAACTTTATAGCAGTTAAAACCTCAGGTCTATTAAAGTAGCATGCACTTCTTGTGGTTTTGCTGATCAGTTTTGCTTATTAGCAAATGGATTTGTACTAAAAGTCAGGGTTTCCCCTCATTGTCCCCCAAATTCCTGCATCATTGTTCCTGCAGTGCAAATGCAAGACTAAATCATGCATTTCACCGTAATGAGAAGGTCCAGATGGCTCTCACACTGCTGCAGAAAGGGCTGGACAGGAAAAAGACTGCAGCAGCAGCCTTTCTTTCCAAGGCCCAGCGGGGCGAAGTGGCAGAAACTCTGCAGACCAGAGGGATGGAGAAGCATCTCTGTGCAGAGTGCATATCCCTCCAGTCTACCCCAGACTCTCCCTGGTTTACCAGGGAAAAGCACTGAAATTCATTGCTGCCTTATCTTCGGAGAAGCTTTCTGTCCTGCCTTGTGCTCCTTTTTCAAGGGTTATAAAGTACTTCTGTTCCAGGGCACTGCACATGGATATTAAATTTTCATCACAAACATGATGCCATTTTTGATTTCAGCGTTTATCTATCTTCCGTTCTTATATGGCCACACTTACCATAATATCTCATACTTCACAATCTTTAACACATTATTTATCCCTCCAAAAAGCATGTATATGAAAGGTACCTGAAAATAAGCAATAAACCATTTTAATACTGTTACCATCTGAGGCTATGCATCTTTGAGAATTTTCTTCTCATCAACTCTGGAATGCTATTCATAACTTTGAGACTGACAATGCATAGAAAATTATTTTATCCAAGTGTCAGCCCCTCCTTAATATATGTATTAGAGGTCTGCAATTCAAAAATAAGTCTTTTCCAGGCCCTAAATACAGAATCCTGTCCTTTGCTCGGACAAAAAAAACCCAACAGCTGTTACAGAAGTCACATTAGTGAAAATAAGGCCTGCATTTCCAGTCATTTATTTATATTAAAAGATTGGTATCAAGTATTAGTAGTGATATTTAATCCATCTATAGATTTCACTTTTGTCTGCACTGGCATATTATGTTCTTTGCATAGCTTCCTTTTTAAAAAAAAAAATTAAAAACCAAAACATTTTGAGAATGCTGTTTCTTTCCAGATCACTTAGCACTAGCTTTCTAGATCACTCAGAATGATTTTTCTTTGAAATTGTAAAATTAAAATAAAGCAAGGCACGGGATGCATTTGGGCCACGGAATGCATTTGGGCCACTGCTCTCTTTTGGAGGTAATTAAAATTGTCCACTGAGTTTCCTCCCCTCTCTACAGCTGTACTGGTGAATTTGGAAAGAATATTTAAAGGCTTAAACCCCTCCCACAGTCTGAGGCTGAAATGAATTGCAGTTGCCAAAACAGAAAGTCAGACTACTTTGGTGTTATCCGTGACTGTATACTCTGAGAACAACTTAGCAGCAAAGACATTGGGAAATACCCTTGATATGATCATAATGGTGATCAAGACCAGTGGCGTAAATTTGAAGTTGTCTAGTAATGAAAGCAGAAAGGGAGGCCTGAAAAGGCAGTTTCAGATGAGTGCGGAGACGAGTCTCTGAAGATGGGACCAGTCAGAATATACCACGTCTACTCTGCGTCTCGCCCACAAAGGACACTAAAACAGGATCCTCAAAGAGTCAAAAGGGCCCAGATGCCTAAAACAGGACATAGGTGAAATCCAAATACGCATCAAAGAAAAAAAAAAGACGAAAGCATGGAAAATCACTGTTTTTTAGCTATTCAGCCCTGCAGCTGTGTAAAACTTGGTTGGTGTCCCCCTTTTCTGAAGGCAAGGCTCTCTTGGCACCTTTCTGCAGGAGGCTCAGGAAGCTGGAGGGATACAGCCACGTCCCAAGCTTTGCACTCCTTTTGGATGCCCCACAGCAGCACTCTGCTCATGTATGGCCTGTCTGGTTCCCTGCCCTATGCTGGACGCTTTAGCTTTTCCACCAGCAATCCATCTCTCAACACAGCACCCATCATCGTGACCGTCTGTCCTTCGGGAGGCTGAGGCGTTGGAAATTATTCCACTTTCGATACACCCCAGCAGCTCCCTGTCAGCACCACAGGCCCCCGAGGGAAGGCCAGCCTGTGAGGCGCAGGAAGAGGGCAGGCGGCAGCACCTGAGCAGACTGTGTGGATGAACAGGGACAAGGACGGAAGGCCCCGTGGAGAGCAAAGAGAGGGCAGAGGGGCTGCTGCCTGGGAGGGGAAGGGGGACAACAGCACGGCATGGCGGGAAGCAGCAGCGGCCGTTGACGCAGGGCACTGTGGGAAGGGGCAGGCGCGCCCGCGCAGGGCATTGTGGGAGTGATGGTGGCCGTGAGCCGGCCGGAGGGCCCAGGGCATTGTGGGAAGGAGGGGAAGCCGCCGCCGCCGCCGGGGTGGTGCGGAGCGGAGCGGCAGCCCGCGGGAGGCGAGCCCGGCCCGGCCCCGCCGCGGCCCGCCCGCGAGGGATGGTGCGCATGCGCAGCGCGGCGGGGGCCGGAAGCGCCCCGGTTGCCGTGACAACGGCGTCGGCCCCGCGGCGCGGCTGAGCCGGAGCGGGCCGGGAGCCGCCGGGCGCCCGCCCCGGCCCGCCCGCCCGCCCATGCCGCGGAAAGCGCTGCTCTGCGTCCTGCAGCTGGACGTCCGCTCGGTGAGTGACCGGGCCGCGGACCCCGCCGTCCTCAGTCGGGGCGCGGCGTGCCGCAGGCTGGAGAAGAAGTCGCGGTTTGCCCTTCCGGCACCGCTTCCCGCCCCGCTTCCCTCTCTCAGCCGCCGCCCCGCTCTCCCGGCCCGGGGGTTCTTCTGGGAGGCCGGTCCGGGCCCAGCTGCCGAGCGGGGGGCCGCTCTCCGTCTGGAACTCCAGCTCAGGTCTGGCTCCTGGGCAACTTCTGCCCCTTCTCTGTGTGCATCCTCCAGCAGCCGGTCCCTGTTGGGGTTAGCAGCAGCCGTGCTCCTTCACAGTTCTCATTTTCCAGTGGAAAAGGTCTTTTTTAAGACACATGGGCTCTTGGGAAGCTGTATGGTGTGGGAAAAACACTCTTGAAAAAACAGAGCAAAAGAAATCCCAGGAAACAGCAGCTTGTACGTGGCATATGTGCCCCTGTGAGCGATGAGGTCCCCGTGAGGGGCAGGATGTGGCACTGGGCTGCTCTCAAGTGTTACTTGAGTGGGTGTTACACGGTGGGGAGGGGGGTGAGGTCAATAGGTGTGAAAGTGTAAAGTTTCTACATTAATTGTGTTAGGACCGTTCCTTGTGCACTTCGCAAAGTTTTCCGCTTATATACAAGCTGGGAGTAAAGTAAGAGTCTGTATTATTCTCCTGATAACTTTCAAGAAGTAGTTGAGGTAGTGCTCTGTTACGCTGAAGTTGTTGGCTTCATACACCCTAGTCGCTGTAATCCAGAGGTTAGGCCTCCTCGCGGGGCAAGCGCTGCCAGAATACTTACTGCTGAAAGGAAAACCTGAGGTGCCATCCAAGAAATTCAAGTGCAGATCCAGAAAGTGGACCGGTATTCCTGATTGCTTAGCCACCTTTGTTCCCAAACTTGTGTGGCTGCTCTAAAATAGAGCTGTGAATTTCTACACATAGATGGTGAGGGTATCACCGCTGTGTCAACAGCTAGTGTTTGTCTTCATAATGCAAAGGCCCGCTTGGTTACTGGAAAGGAGCAGATGTGCTTTCATTTTCTGTTCCTATTGCCGTGAGCTATTCATGTGCCAGGAGAGAGTACAGGGAAGACATTCCCCCAGGGTCAGGCTTCTTCAGTTGTGGGGTATTTGTTATTCACCCTGCTCTCAAGGCTACAAATAATAGTGGAAAGGGACAGAACAGTAAATCTATACCACACATCTGAGTGCCCCTTTCAGCACATGTGTGTCATTCAGTTATATCCCTGCTATGCTATATAATTTCTCTCAGATAACCCTTTTAATAAGTGTATTTAGTCTGGTTTTGAACCACTTGTTTTGCCTTTTTTTCCCCACTGGAGCCTACTGTGGCATTTCACTCCTGTGATTGTTTGAAAACTTTCCAGCCTGAATTTCCTTCTGGCTAGTTGATGCCCTACTCTTACACAAACGTCAACGCTGGCCTTTCACTTAAATAATTTTTTTCCTTCCTTGGTATTTACTCTCTTGATGTATTTCTTGGGCAGCAGTTCCCTCATTTCACAATTGATCTTTGTCAGCTAAAGAGACCTGGTTCTTTTGGTAGTATTTTGTGTGATAGGCTCACCAGTCTTCTCATCATCTTAGGGAAGGGTGCTACTCTTCCACTTTGAATTTGCATTGATCAGGATTGGAATTGAATTCAGCATTCCAGCTGGGATCTCACTGTTGCCTTAGGTGATGTCAGGGGAAAAAAGTCCCAACATTCATCCTATATGTCTGTAATATTAGTGTCTTCACAGCTGCACTGCAGTTATGCTGTCATTTATTAATACACTCATCATCTTCCCCTCAGCCAGCTTTGAAGGTTAGCCCCCCAGTGAAAGCAAAAACTGTTGTTAATACACAGTAGGTGCATCTCACCTCTGTTACTGTGGTCCCGCAAACAGGTTTTTCTATATGTTTTTGTTGACCTCTGATGATTTCTGCATTTTAATTGGAAAAATTTCATGAGAACACTCTGACTTCTTGTGTCAGGGTCATTAAAAATATTAAAAGGCATGGATCCCAGGATATATAGAGGAACGTTTTTAATGGTAACCCTCAGCTTGATGCCTCCCAGTTTTGCACGTTATCGATGCTGTCCTTTGGCCAGTTCTCTGTCCCCTTAGGACTTTCATACTAACTCCCATCTTCTGCATCATACGTAATAATTTCTCATGTGGCACCATATGATATCCTTTGTCCAGAAAATAGACTTTCAAGAAAATTGCTTGATCTGTTTTTATGAAACACGCGCTGCTGGGCTTTTTTCTATCACGTTTTCCTCCGTATCTTTATCCTTTACTTTTGCGTATTTAAATATTCTGATTGATGAGGTTATAATTTTTCGGATCTCTTTTTCTGCATCAAATGGGCCTTGCATTTGTTATTTTTCAGCCGATGGTACTATCCTTGTTTTCATAACATAAGTTTTAGTTATGTATAGATCCAGCAAGAAAAATTACATTCTTTCAGAACCTGGGCTGAATATGATTCAGCCTCCCTGTGGCTCCTTGGTCCAGGCCTGGTGCATATTGGGTAACTTCTGTTTCCATCATTTCATTCTTTAAGTTGTTTTTTTGCTCCTGTATTAAGTGTCATTAAAACCAAGGCAAAATATTCAGTTGTGTTTGGGACATAGATTTGTTAGTTTTCATATCTTGGTTGATGTATACTACGTCCACTTGTTTTCTCCTTGTTTGCCTTGTGACTAAAGTCTTGTCCAAATTTCTGATTCCTTTTCCTGTTCTTTTACAACGCTCTGCATATTTCTCAACCCTCTTTGAAACCTATCCACCTGTGTCAGAAGTTCTGTCCTCTTTGTTTTTCCCTTGCTTTAGGATGCAGAAGGGTTTTGCTCCTTTTGACTTAATGAAATTCCAAGATCTTTTCTAATCTCAGTCCACCAGCTCTCTGGTTTATCTCACTGCTAGTTTTCTTCATTTCTGAAAGACTGCTCTTCTAAAATGGAAAACCTTAGTTAAAGACCTTATTTGGTTTATCCTGCCATTAATTGAAATTGAATAATTCATGATTGCTCAGACTGAGATTTCATTGTTACTTGTTTTTTTGAGACCAATTTTGGTGCCTACCTCTGCTGCTGGCATTTAGATTGCTCGTGTAGCAACAGAATGAAATTCACATTATTCTTCATGTCATTGCTACCTGGAGAATTCTCAAATGCAGCAGCAAAGGTAGGTAAAGCTTTAAGCACTAAGATGAATTAATAGCATTGTGGATTACTGCCAGGTAAGGAGACTAAAATGGCGTCTCTTCACATTGAGAAGATTATTTTTGCAACTCGAAGTCCAAAATGCTATTCTATCTGGAAGCTTGCACTCAGCAGAAGTTAATATTGTCCATTGCCCTTCATAGGGAATTCTTCTTGTTTTGATGGTAATGGGCAATTAAAGGCATTTTTAAAGGCCTGCCTGTTTCATTGGTTACATATGCAGCTGCAGTTTTTGGACTGCATGTGACAAACAAATGCCATAAGGGGTTGTGGGTCAGTAGAATTCTGTTCTTTTCCATGAGATGAATTCAGTGATTTCTTTATGGCTATTTGTGATGTCCCAACAATAGGGCTGGTGCACATTTTCCATCCTCCTGGGAACTTCAGCAGAGAAGTCTAGGGTAACACTGTCCTAGACATTTATCATAGTCCTCCTGGTTCATTGTAAGATCAGTTAATTGCAGCATTGATATCCCTCTTCCTTAGCTGATCCACAGATAATACTATTACAGTTTTTGAAATGGTCCCTCATCCTGCC
Source organism: Gymnogyps californianus (assembly GCF_018139145.2). NCBI lineage: Eukaryota > Metazoa > Chordata > Aves > Accipitriformes > Cathartidae > Gymnogyps > Gymnogyps californianus. The sequence goes on along the minus strand of NC_059478.1, from coordinate 27,625,256 downwards.
TGAACAGTTTGCAGTCGGATACGAGCTTCAATTTGTCTCCTAAGTGTTGTGCAGCTCCATGCATCGCATATTACAAAATAGGTTTCATGAACTGCAGATATACATGTGTCATTCATTTTTGGAGCTGGTTTAAAGTTACGTGAACATGTAGATTTGGTGTTCCATCCCAGGCAATGAATTGTGCAGTTCATCTCCAGGGTCGTAGAAGCACAAGTTTCCACATGTGCTATCTTGCCCCACATGCTGATTTGTAAGACTTTATTTTCTTTTACAGGATAGCCAGAATAAATGGCACCTGTTTTTTGCAGTTTTGCTCTCTCCAATGTCTTCAAACCTCTCACTTTTCATCTCAGTAAATAGGCAAATATTGGTTGCCTTCTCTAAGGTGAAAGGCACGAAACCTCAGCCAAAAATTATTGTAAATTCTACAAAAATGTCAAGAAGAAAAGCAAGAACTAACCTCATGTGACTTGTAGTATGTATTTTAGGGGATCTTGCCTTGTATGAATGAAATCTGTCTCTTTCACTCACTCCTATTCACACTTGCAACTGCATGAGTGTCATACAAGCTGTTTAATGCTTGACAGTCTGTTTCAATTGGGATATCTATTATTCTGGCACTTTTCTTGCAGATTTGAAGCCCTCATTTACATGGAGAGGAAACCCTTTTTTTTTCCTCCTCAGATATTTATGAGTAGAAGCACTATTTTTTTGGCTTATACTGTATCTATAATAATCTATCACACATTGGTTTCTGTTATTTCTTTCACCTGAGGCTGTTTTTCTGCTGTTTATATAGTTTTCTTTTAAATCCAGTTAGGATTTCTCAAGTAAAACACTCATTTGGGAGTAGGAGACTGTAACCAAAGCACTTATTTTAATTCCTGTCACTCTCCTCCTTTGTCTTTCTACCTGGCAATTGAAAGTCTGAACACTTTCTCCAGCAACCTTATGTTGGAAGAGACAACCTCATATTTATTATACTGCGATAAAAAGTGAGCAGTAGAACTGAAGTGAAAGGTGACAATTCTCTGGTTGGTAATAGAATAAAACCACATGTCTTGGAGAAAATAGCAAGTAGTTTTGCAATGAGTTGTGTACATCCTTGCAGTGAAAACACAAGTAAGAATGTTCATCAGAGCTTTAAAAACATACCAACTTCTTCTTACTTAAAGAATAAGAATTGCCCAGAGAAAGTTGAGAGATTAGTGGCAGTATCTGGCAGCCTGATGAGGAGCCTTCCCTGCCTTGAATACCCTCCAAGGTGGCCAAACTTCTCGGATAAAACTTTGTGTGCCGTGTGTCTGATAGTAACAGAACAACAGTTGCTTTTTCTCATTTCCATATTAGAAGGCAAAGTTAATACAATATTTGCAAATAAACTTGCCCGTTTTGGTGGCTGGACAGAGTATGGATATCTCAGCATGTACATTTACCAGCTTCATTCTCTATGTAGCTAGGCTGAAATTTGGACGGGTTTTTGTGTCTTGGCATCATGTAGACTTCATTCTACATGACTCTTCATACAGAACCTGATGTGAGCCGTGATGATTCACTCTTATATAGTCAGTGCATGCCTTTAACTGTATTAACCTGGGATTGGGATACCAGGTTTCAGTTTTGCTTGAAGACAATGGAGTATGTTTACTTAGAGTAAGAAGAATTTGGTCCTGATTATTTTGAAGTGGTGACTATTTTTCCTGGTCAGTCTGTACAAACAGAGTTGCTTTAGAAAAGGAATTTTTTCACTGTAGTCTGTTATAATCTGACTCTCGGAAATCAACCATTTCAGCCTTGACCATTTCATTTTTATCTTGAAAACAGCCGTTACTTCTGTAACTAAAGTTCAGTTTGTTTAATGAATGTGTTACTCTTACAGATAACTTGCCCCGGAGTGCTGCTGAAAGACAAAGAGGAACTTTATCTCAGTGTCTCTGTACTTGGGCAGTACAAAAAAACTCAATGCGTCCCTGCAGCGTTTCCACTCTTCTTTCAAGAAAAACTAGTATTTGAAAAGGTAAGATAATGTCAAGAGCTAATAGAAGCCAAATAAAACCCATCCCAAACTCCACAAAAACTCACGGCAAAGCCCCGGAGCACAAGTGATCACACTGAGGATGATATAGTATTATAACTCCTGCTTCTCTTCAGCACAAAGGAGGTGTGTGCCTGTATTATCCACACGGTGACTCAAGAATTATGCGTACTGAAGATTATAATGTATGATGAGACTTTTTAGGTGTTTGTTCATTCTTTTGTGAACTGTCCTTTTTCAGTGTCTGTTTTCCTGGCTTGGAAGGAACTGAATGTTATTGTTCTAAAAATTGTGGCAAGGTGAAGAACAAAGACTGTACGATATAGGAGAGTCAACTTAATTTAGTCGAAAGATAGAATAGCAGCTCAAGCCTTTTTGGTGACATCTTTCTCCCTTTGAGATACTTTTCTCATGGTTTGTCACCAGAATTCCCGGGTTGGTACTCTGGCCTTATAATTTATAGTTGTTTATCACATATTCTGAGTCCCTACTAGCTTCATTATTAGTACCACAGGGATAATGAAACACAGTATCTTACAGATATGATCTGGCTTCTTGACTACCTATGAATAATAACACTTTGCCCTTTCTAGTTCTTTTCCTTTAAGCATCCCCCAGCACTTTGAAAACCAGACTGAGTAAACATCAATGATGCTCTGGTGATGTGGGTAAGATACAAACAGTGATAATTTCACCAGCTACTGAAGAGTAAAAAAGACCATAGTCCTTAAAGGCAAACATACCACAAACTATGTAAGGGAAATGTACTGAATACTGTTTTCATTGTAATTTAGGGGAACTCCAAGACACCAGGATCTATCTGCTTACAAAAGAGGTGAACAAGAAAGCTGAGAATATTATCTGTCTTCTTACAAATAGCTATTGAATAGGTCTAGATACTTGTGGAGCACCAGTACTTGGTGTTTTTTAGTGTTTGGTACCTTGAACAGCAAAGTGATCTACACCACTCTGCTGAGACTTTTGTACAGAATTAGCGGGAAGTCTATTACCTGCTGAATATCCAGTGCAGCATCCTCCCCTATTCCTTGCCATCTATTCACATGGGATTCAGGTTAAGAGAAACCCTGAACAGTACATGAATAGTCACTTCCATGAAAATGAAGCTTAAAGCGTTACTAATATATTAAAGAACATATTCTTCATCTATCAGAATTCTAGTACATTCAGCAATTTACCTTTCTCTCTTGAAATTTTTTCAGGCAATACTTATCGCTACGTGTTCAACTCTTTACAATACCTCCTAATTTAAATATGGAGAGGTAACCCTGAATGGCTAGAAAGCATATGACAAGAACTGCTAGCTTTCAATGAATTTGATCGTGTACCAAATGATAATTTCAGTTTCCTTTTTTTTCCAGTGGGGATAGGACTCTTGGCAACAATCTGAAGCAAGGAAGAATATTGATTTTTACTTTTTTTTCCTTCTCTTTCCCCAGAGGTCCATCTGATGACTTTGACCATGCCGTTATTATTATTTATTAATTTCTTTTCCAGGTATTTGCTGATATAGTTGATCCTGGAGACCTTGTGGAGTTACTGGAATGTAGGTTCTGCTTTTTATGTATACTATGTTGTATGTATTAATGTCATGCATGTATGGGCTCTAAAGACTTTTCAGAGGTTTAAAGTATGTGATAATTTTTTCTGTCAGGGGCCTGTTCTCTGAAAAGCTGGTGGGTAACCAATGTAGTATATCATGTACTAAATAAGTAGGACCCTAGCACTAGTGGGTTTTCAGAACAGAAGATTCATTGTCAGTGCACGCAGAGGTTTTTTGCTGTCTTTGGTTACTAGTAACTTACCCAAAATACTGTTATCTAACAAAATGCCTCTAGAAATGTATGCTATATACTTTAGAACAGGAAAAGGGTAAAAAGTCATAATTAATGGAAAATCCAGCTGGTTATCCAGATAGGTAATGGATTCCTTTATCTCATCATTTATTTGATTAATTTTCAAATATATAAGGATAAACCTTCGATTTTTGTAAAATTATTCTTTTCATTTTTTAAGAAAATTATATCTCTTGCCACATGTGGAGCATAATGAATTATAGTGAGACAACACTGACCCTGAACTCAAACTCCAGGAATATGCTCCCTCATGCTGGGAGTTATCTGAAAAAGTGGCGAAGCTTGCATTGTCTTCTTTAAAAGAAGGACAAACTTGGAAGCAGATAGCACTTACCAAGTTCTAAGTCAAATTTAGAGTTGTCATTTGTACACTGCTAATGCCATTGTGTTCATCTGTGGTATTTATGTAAGTTGTTCTTAATTTTCTCTTATTGTTGGTGTAGTGGAAATAGTGCAGCTATGTACAGTGCTATGAAGCTTAAATCAATGAGCCGTTTTTCTTGGTTTTGACTATGAGAATTGCTTTCCATTTTAGTTTTTTTTAACTCACGAAAAAACTTTTTTCCTTTCTAGTTGACACAGCAGTACTTGAACTAATACAGCTTGTTCCTCCAGGTATTGTATCAGTCTCTTCATAAATTATGCAGTTTAATAGGTGAATTTCCATGAGGACATTGGCCATTACAGCACAATCACTTCTTCCAATACACAAACAACATAGAAAGCTCTTCAACAAATAGTCCCCTGAATATAAAATGTTAATAGATCAAGAGGATCTCATTCTTGAAAAAGAATAATAACTGAATATTGAAATGTACCATACTCAGGCTTAGGAAAGTGATAATATTTTAAAAATGGAAAATAAACTGAAATCATCCAGTGCACACTTATTAACTGCATCACAATTCACTTGCAAAGTGGCTGTCTGTGAAATTTCAGAGTGCATAATCTTGTTCTCAGAATGACACTTTTTTCCCTTCCATTTTAATGGTGACCATTGGGAAAACTCTTATCCTCACTATAAGTATTACAGGTCTCTTGGGATATGTGAAGATAATAAATAGCGATTTGTCATACTTCTGTTATTGGTTTGTGTGATTATAAAAATCTATTTTAATGAAATTCAAGTGTTCCCATGAATAATGTAAATCTGCATTTTATTGGAAATAAAGTCAAGTTTTAAAGAGGACTCGTTTGGAAACTGTGGTATTAAAAGCACTCTCTGTCACTTGTCCTTAGTACTTTCAAGGAAACGATTACTTCTCTCAGGTGACTCACCAGACTGTTTACTTGAAGAAATGTACTGAATGTGGATTTTTGTTGTGGGACGGTAAAAGATCTTGCATAAGGGATTTAATTTCAGGGGTCAGAGATAGGTGTGATACAGCCCAACATAAGCTGACAAGATGACTGCAATAGCACAATTTAATTTTTTTTTATAATATACATTCAAGGTTTTCCCCTAAAGAAAATAATTTTTTTTTAAAAAGTGGCAAACCAGGATAGTGAGAAAATCTTGAGAGAATGATTTTGATGTTGCTTGCATTTCTTTCTTACTACTATACCTACTATTACTACTACTATTACTATTCGGTAATATGGAATGATGCAGTTTTTCATAAGGGATTGGCTGCCATTAAAAAAAATACTGGTTTCTTCTGTGGCATGGAAGGGAAAGAAAGAGGAAAACTACTAAAGAATTGCCTAGAGAAAGCTTCTTATATGTCTCTTATAAAACAGTTAACACAATAATCTTTAATTTTTTTACAATAACAGTGAAACATACTTTCAGAGTAGATTATGCACATTTCTGCTGCTGATTTAACTTGATGAGGTTATTTCCTAGTGTGATACAAGTTTTAGAGCCATGCTGTTAATTTGTAAAGAACAAAATTTATCTTAGTTTCAGTATGGTCTTGTGTGTGGTGTCTGTACTATATGGCTTTGTCTATTTTCCAATTAAAATATATATTTTCTTTTTAGTAGGAAAAATTCTAGCTACGTATGAAGAAAATACAAGAGATTTCCTGTTCCCTGACCCTAAGCTTACCCATGGGCACCATGGTTTAGATCGTGAGATTTTAATGAAGAGATCCTCTTCTTTTACAGTGAGTGAATATCTGTGCATTGTATTTATGATACAGTGTGTTTCACTGAAGAAACCCCTTGAACTACTTCAAATGAAAAGCGATTACTTCTGACAGATTTTGCCATTTCAGGTGTTGAATGTACAAATCCACAGTTGAACTTTGGTGAAGGTATAATCTTTTTTCAAAATGCTTCCAGAAATTATTTAATGTGAAAAAGTTAGTTTCCACTTGGTTTGCAATGTGGCACCATGGCATGTCTTCCATTTCATTTAATCTGGGGTGCAGTCGGTAGTTGAAGCGATGCAAGAGAAGAGGGAGATGTCATAGCAACTTCACGGTTCTCAACAGATAAACCATGTAACTCTCCCTCCTCAGTCTCTCTTTGTAGCATTTTGTTTCAGACCATTTTTGGTACTGTTTAGGACAATGACAGTCAGTACAAATTTATAGTGCTATGCCATCTGACCTGTGGGCCTCCCTGAGGTGCAAGATCAGCGCTAAAATAGTAACTAACTGAAATTTAGCTTAATGCTGCATGATTGTTTTTCAGTTCCAAAGCCTGTTTCTTAAGGTCTATTCAGGCCATTCACGCTCATTTAGTAACTTGGCTTTTCTACAGTTTCAAAAAAGCTATGATAGATGACAACTAATTGGCAGAATGAGTGCAATGAATTAATGTTAATTTTCTGGAGATAAGGGCTCAAGTACATAGTAAATGAAAATGAATTCATCTCACACTGCCCTTTCATAGAGTTTGACTGTTGAATCTTAGGTGTCTGGAGAAACTCAGGAGGGCACTTTGAAGGTGATGGTGATGATGTAGGAGATGTGTTTTGGGATTTGTTTTGTTTGTCTTATTTTGATTAAGTTTTACTAGTGGATTGGCAGGACATTTGGATGGGGAAGATAGGGACTCAGTTGCCCTGTCCATTGTGATTGGATTAAAAACACATGGCAGGCGGGAAATGCTGGTTAAAGGTCATTAGTATCTTTTATCTGGTACAATCTTTCCCCTGCAAGGGCAACCTGGAAATTGCCCAGTCACTTGCAATTAGAAGTGCTGATTTGGTGTGTAATGCTCTGTTATATTTGAATGAATTGAAGCTGTGATTTTGTGATACGAAATGTATGGTTCTGCAGCAGCTTAAACTGTCCCTGCAAAAATAGCCATTATTTTTTGGCCATAGCATCTCTTTGATATGGCTTATCCTATGCATGTTAGTGGTGGCTCAAGAGAGGGGGTGGGACTGTATTGCTTTCATATTAATTATAGAATAGGTACTTTCCTGGTGTTGAGAAAGAATAGATAGGAAGGTAGTAATAAATGAGATGGTATTAGCAAAATGGTTTCAGATATTTTGTAAATGCAATATAATGAATCTTTGTAGAAGCAGAGCCACTAGAGAAATTTAAGGTTTTTTGTTGGACTGAGTTCTTTAATACAAAAATCATGTATTTTCTAATAAAGAGAAGGTGCCATAATTTGTGAGCTGTGAGAAGACGTGATCAGTCATTTGGATGTGTAGCTGAATGATGACACTATAGTAGCTTTAAAAAGTTGACTGATGTAAGACAGCAGTGTACTTCCATGTCCTTCGAAGCAGTGTAGATGAAATCCATCTCTGTCCTGGAACAAGGACTGCAGAAGCATCTGTTGCTCCGTTCCATCTCCATCGCAGAAAGAACAGTTTAAGAAAGGATTTTGGCATACTGACCCCGTTTTCAGGAATAATAAAGAAGCTGTGTTTGATGGAATTGGAGGGAGGCTCCCGAAAAGAACCTGTGGTTCCTCTCCTTGCTTGCCAAATGGGATAGCTGTGAGAGGATTTTTACCTCCAGTAGAAATGCAGTCTCAAATGTCTCCATCTTCTAGTGTTCTCTAATCTTTACTGGCAAGTATCTCCTGCTAACTCTGTCAGCAACAAGCACTGAATGTGAATGCTAAGCAAAAGGGAAAGTGTTAAACAAGTGTGAGGGACTGAAAGAGTTAATGTCTGTCAATGTCTCAAACATTGTAGAGGTCTGCATAAGGAAGAGGGCCATTAGCAGGAAGTTGGCTGGCATGGACACAGGGGGTGTGCCGGAGGGTGTGCAGTCCTGTGTTCTGGCAGAACCAGCCTGGTAACCCACCACATATGGCCAGAGGCCACACAAAGCTTATCTGAGGAGGGGGCTTGTAGCTCCTTGGAAAGTCCCTAAGACCACCACCCCAATGGGCTGCACATGCTCAGTAGGTGAAGAACCCTCTGGAACACTACCATATATGTTGAGAACTGTCTAGAATGAACCCATATAAGTTTTCAAGAGGCGTGACTGTGGACGGAGATTTAGACTATAAAAGACACAACTGCAAAGAGCCGGGCGCGCGCCCATCACCGGAGGATTGCCACGCTCGTCGCCGACATCGCGGGATCCAAGGGTGGTGACTTATCTGTTTTCTTTCCCCCCCTCTTTCTTTTCTTTTTTTTTTCTTATTCCTCTCTTTTCTCTCTTCTTGTGAACGTTTTGCTGCAACCCACGCTGCCCACTGTTATGCCTTCCGCAGTTTGGATTGTTCGAATAAAGCGTTCAAAGTGATCGTTTGGTGTCGTTTCACCTTAATTTAGCCCGGGGGAATCCCAGAACCTCTACGGCCCTCTGGTCTGTCCGGTCCGGGTCGTAACAAATTTGGCGTAGTCGGCAGGATTCCCTCATTGGTGCTAAAGCGATCACTGGGACTAGGCTTTTACCAAAGCCCCTCTCTGAGAGGAGTCATACACCAGGGGAGACAGTCCTCTGAGGACTAGTACGGGATCTGGTCCCTATAATTGTACACTCATAATGGCCTCCCTGGGAGGACCGATTGTAGATTGTACCCCTCTCCTGGAGAGGTTAGAGGGCTATAGCGCCCGACCTTCTCTCTCTGGTATGACTTGGGCCCACAATAATTGGCACGATCCACAAGCGGTAGCCGACAGAATTTCCACCTTGGCTAAAGAACGAAAACTGAAACAAGGAAAGGGGAAGGCAGTAGTTTGTGCGGTTTTAGGAGCAGCTCTGGTGGCAGCACAACGGAATAAACACATGGCCCAACACGTGGAAGGGGAGACAATAAAATCCCTTCAAGATCTGGTGGGGGCTCTGCAGGAGCAATTAGGAAATGAGACAAGACATCTCTCTGATCAGCTTACCGCCGAGCGGGTGACTAACCAACGGCTGCACACCGCTTTGACGGAAGCTTTGGAGCGGGAGCGAATATTGCGGGAACAATTAGATGAAATCCGCTCCCCAGTTGTTGTAGAAAATTCGGATGCCGATTCTGACGAGGGGAAAAATCCAAAACCGTTATACCCTCTTAAAGATCTAGACCGTATAAAAGAAATATTTTCCCTCGGGGAGGGAGCTGTAATGCGACCTTTAATTAAAACTGAGACTGTGGATGGTGGTCAAGGAGGACCCCAACAAGTTACCACTCGTATCATTCCCTATTCTCCCACTGATTTGGGTAAAATTCAGGAGAAATATTCCCGGGGCCCCCGAGAAACTGAAACTGAGTATGTGTGGAGAGTGTCTCTTACCGGGGGTGACCGTATCTTGCTGAGTGAGGACGAGGCGAGAGGATATTGGGGTCCGGGAGTTTTTCTAACCACAAATGACAATAGAGAACCCTGGTCCCTGACCCAAAGAGTGGCATACTGGGCGGGTGGATTGGATCCCATGGAAAGGGGAGACCCCTTCTCGATTAAAACGCCTACGGCGGGGCACATTTTAGAAAGTGTACAGAAAACTGCGTGCCTCCAGTTGATGCATGACCGGTTATTGGTTCCGCAACAGCCCTCTCCCATGCAATATGTGGCAGACCCCGACAGGTTGCATCCCCTTATAAGAGGATTACCTGATGCTTTGAAATTATATGCGGTGCAACTACAAGATCGGTTGAGGGCGCCTCGACCCCAGAGAAGGGGAGCCCCCCCGGAGACGACATGGGGAGAGGTGGCACAAGAATTGATTAATTACGGGAGACGGATGGGATTTACCGGCCAGGGAGAGACAAAATCCAAGGCGGACCTTAGGAGGGTGGAAGGCAATGGGCGAATAAAAGCTGCACCCCCGAAGCCGACGCGGCCCCCTGATAGTAAAAGATATGTCTTATGGACAGAAGGCATCTCAAAGGGGATTCCCAGGGAGGTGATGGATGGGTTACCCACCCCCAATCTGGAAAGTTTGGTGAAAAGCTGGGACAAAATAAAGGAATCCCCATCTCCCTCAAACCCCAAGGATTTTGTTCTCCCATCCCGGGAACCTGAAACAATAATCCCATCCGCCCCCCCCGGGAGACTGCATTGATCGATCTGAGCGTCCCGGAGTCGGGAAACCCCCTCCGCCGTCCCCAGTCGGTGAGCCGGGGGATGGCCGGTGGATCTATTTAAGGAGGCTCACAGAAAACGACAAAGGGGACTTGTTAATTACCTTTCCCCTGGGTCCCTTTAAAACTCCAGTCACCTTTTTAGTAGATACCGGAGCCCAGATGTCGGCTCTCCGGGAGGACGTGGCTAACCGCTACGGGATAGTGGCGGATAAAAAGCGAATTTGGGTTACTGATGTGTTTGGAAATTCCAGACCTCAATCGACTGCTCGAGTAAAATGCTGGTTGCCTGGGGACGAATCCCCGATAGAGGTTTTGATGATATTGGGGAGGTTGCCGACGAACATCTTGGGACTTGATTTGCTCCGAGGGCGTGCTTGGGTGGACTCGAAGGGAAAAGAGTGGGTGTTTGGTTTACCGACAGTCACGGTGCGACTGTTACAATCCGCGCCGGAATTACCCCCGTCTAAGGTTGTGAATGTTAAACCCTATCCTCTCCCTCTAGGAGCTAGAGAAGGGATTGCTCCTGTGATTTCAGACCTGAAAGAAAAGGGAATAATTATCCCTGTACATTCCCCCTATAATTCTCCCGTTTGGCCTGTCCGCAAGCCAGACGGCAGATGGCGGCTAACAGTCGATTATCGGCACCTAAACGCCAATACAGGCCCCTTAACCGCCGCGGTGCCAAACATAGCAGAACTAATCGCAACCATCCAGGAACAAGCACACCCGATTTTGGCAACCATTGATGTAAAAGATATGTTCTTTATGGTTCCCCTGCAGGACTCAGACAGAGAGCGTTTTGCTTTCACATGGGAAGGTGTACAATACACATTCACTCGCCTTCCCCAGGGCTATTGTCATTCACCGACTATTGCCCATTATGCTTTAGCACAGGAACTTGCCCAAATTACCCCCAGGGAAGGAGTCAAAATATATCAGTATATTGATGATGTGCTAATCGGTGGCCCTGATGTTTCCATGGTAGGACGGACTCAGGAAGACATAATTACCCATTTGGAAAATTTAGGACTCCAGATTCCAACAGGGAAAATACAACTCCCGTCCCCTGAAGTGAAATTTCTAGGCATCTGGTGGAGGGGAGGAACAGTGTGCATTCCCTCAGAGACCTTAACTACCCTCCAGCAAGTGAAAGCACCTGGTAACAAAAGGGAGCTTCAACACGCTTTAGGCCTACTGGTATTCTGGAGAAAACATATTCCGGACTTTTCTATTATAGCTCGACCTTTATATGACCTGACGAGGAAAAGGACCTCTTGGGAGTGGACCCCTGTCCATGAGGAAGCCTTAAAACTATTGATCTTTGAGGCTGGGGTATACCAGGCTTTAGGGCCAATACACCCGACTGATCCACTCCATATTGAGTGGGGCTTTGCCATCCACGGCCTATCAATACACATGTGGCAGCGTGGACCTGAAGGACCAACTCGCCCTGTCGGGTTCTACTCGAGAAGCTTCAAAGATGCTGAAAAACGATATTCAATTTGGGAGAAGGGTCTTTTTGTAGTTAATCTAGCCCTACAGGAGGCTGAAAAAATCACAAAGCAACAACCGATTATTTTGAGAGGGCCCTTTAAGGTCCTGAAGCCAGTGCTGGCTGGGACCCCACCCCCGGCGGGGGTTGCACAGCGAGAAACAGTCAGGAAATGGTATGCGCAATTAGATCACTATTGTCATGCACGAAGGGTAGAAGAAGGGGCACTTAAGGTACTCCAAATACAGGAGCCACCTGATAGCCAATCCAACCAGGATACCCCTCCTTCCCTTATAAAACCAGCTCCTCCATTTGAACCTCATTTGAAAAATGTGTGGTTTACTGATGCGTCCTCAAAAAGGGAGGGAAAGGTGTGGAAATATCGGGCAGTAGCCTTACATGTTGATTCGGGGGAGCGGATTATAACGGAAGGGGAGGGAAGTGCTCAGGTGGGGGAGTTGGTGGCAGTGTGGAGTGTGATTAAAAGAGAAGCTGAGAACAAAGAATCGACTTTTATTTACACAGATTCATATGCTGTATTCAAAGGATGTACCGAGTGGCTCCCCTTCTGGGAACAGAATCAATGGGAAGTTAATCGCATACCCGTGTGGCAGAGGGAAAGGTGGGAGGAAATATTAGAGGTTGCTAAACAGGGGACTTTCTTGGTGGGATGGGTAGCCGCACACCAGAGGGGGGATCACCCAGCCCATATTTGGAACAATCAGGTAGATTCGCTGACACGTTTAGCTCCAATGGCAGTGGAAGCCGAAGAAAAAGAGTGGGAGCGCCTGCTGGAGTGGTTACACGTGAGACGCGGTCATTCAGGAGTTAAAGATCTTTTCAGGGAGGCTGGTAGCAGAGGCTGGCCTGTAACTCGGGAACTGTGTAACACGATCACTTCTGCTTGCAGTCAGTGCCGCACCCGATTAGAGCGGCATCCCTTGCAAGGACCCCCTCTCCACTTACGGGACGGAAAGGGTCTCTGGGAAACTTGGCAAGTAGATTACATAGGTCCTTTCAAAAAATCAGAGGGAAAACAGTATATTTTGGTTGGGGTAGAAGTCGTCTCCGGCCTTGTTCAAGCCGAAGCAGTGGCACGAGCTACCGGGGAAAATACGGTAAAAGTGTTAAAGCGATGGTTCAGTTACCTACCCAAACCTAAATCTATCCAATCTGACAATGGCAGCCACTTCACTGCCGGGGTGGTTCAAGAATGGGCAAAGGATGAAGGAGTTCAATGGACATTTCATACCCCTTACTATCCCCAGGCTAACGGGATAGTAGAAAGAACGAATGGGTTATTAAAACATGCTCTCAAGTTGCACAGTGCTGGGTGGCCTGCACGGCTCCCGGACGCTGTGGCAAAAGTTAATAACAGGTGGGGAAAGAACGGATGTCCCAAACTCACTGCTTTCTGTCCGAAACCCCCCTCTTCACTGCCGGGAAAAAGGGAAGATGAAGACCCAGAAAAACCCCTCCATTATCCGGGACAGCCAGTTTTGGCTGATCTGCCAACTATAGGGGAAGTACCCCTCACTCTAAAAACCCCACTGAATCTTTACACATGGGTGGCTACTGACGCCCACGGGAAAGACCATCGCATTCACACCCGATGGATAATCCCGTCTTTCTAATATATGTATTACAGGTTGACAGAAGCCCATCGTGGCACTTAGGGTTTCAGTTGTTCAGCGGGTCATTCTTTGCATTGTTTGCCTGATCCTGTTAGGCCCGTTGCTGTTCTTTATTAGGGAATAGATGGTGTGGGGAAAGTTTATATTCTTACTTTGTGAATGTATAATCTTGTCTCAATCAACGGGGAATCTGAATAACCAACCCAACCTGGCATGGGAATTGATTACTGGTTTCGTCCGAATCTGGAATCGGACAGACCAAGGGTTTTGCGTGGACCTCCCTACGTCCGCGTCAGAGGGTCTCAAATTTGCCGTTATTTGGTTAAATCTCTCACGAGTGTTAAATTCAAAATTAGAAATGTTAAACCAAAAGTGTATTCAGAATACTCTCTGGAAGGAACAATGTTTGTGGGGAATTGACTACGCACCTTCTCTGGGGTGGGAAGCTGACTACATACCCTCTCCGGTAGCCTATAAGTTTCCAGTTAACACGACCTGGAGGGATATGTGGAAGGCTACATGCTGGAAGCAACAGCTCTGCATAGGAACTATGAGTGCTACCCTTGCAGCCCGAGAGGGTTGGACAGCATGTCCCCAGGAAGTGCAACTCCCTTGCATGTCTGTACTGAATTCGAAGTGGTGTCCCCGGGAGGAGGAGATCCCTTGTAATCTGGTACGTTGGTGGGACCCTCCCCCTCACGGTGAACCCCTACAACATGAATATAATGTTCCGCTATCCCCAGGTTGGTGTATTCAAATTCCTCGCAGATGGGGTAGCTATGCCCACCAGAATCGTTCTCGCTATGAATACGCTTGGTCCCTTAAGCATGCTTTACTTGATCCAGACAATATAATTGATGCGCAGGAAATAGATCCCCTACCCTATAAGAACACCCCCTTAATGACCTGTTCACGGACCATTGGTTGTGAATCGTTAACATGGGACCCTATAGAAACATGGTATGTCTCAGAATTGCGAACTTTCATTCGGGATATGTGTACTTGCTGGGGTTTTCCGGTACCAGGATTTAAACGTAGAGACCCCAGGTGTAAAGGGCCCATTACCAGTCGAAAAACTGCATTAAAATGTGGAGTCACACTTACCCACGAAACCAAGTGGAACCTTGTGTGGAAAGGAGGAATCGGAGTAACTAAATCCTATGACCCATTAACGTGCTCCACTATGAGATATCCATCCCCTCAGGGCACCTTTTGGGCATGTTCGAATGGGAAAATGTACTCACACCTGCATGTACACGAAATGGCAGGTTTACGCTGTACCATCGGCGTTCCAACAATGTGCCCTTCTAAAGTGTTCAATTTCTCAGTGCCCCATCATAACAGAAGGCGCCGGGAAAGTGATGGACCCAAGACGCGACCTGAGTGGGCAGTGCATGGAGTTCAGGTGCCTGATTATTACACCTGGGGCATGACAACATCTCTGATGTTGGAGAATATATTTACCCCATATGTGACCCTTAAAAGGCACCAATTCGTTTTAGAAAATCTGACCTGGCAAGTACACGTCCTAAGCAATTGGACCCGTTATGCTTTCGGGGAAACAAATTTACAGGTTCAACAAGTGTCTAAAATGGCTTTGCAAAACAGATTAGCTTTAGATATGTTATTGTTAAAGGAGCAAGGTGTATGTGGAATGTTAAATCTCACCGATGGAGAATGCTGTCTCACCATACACAATGCAACTACCACCATAGAAGAAGCGCGAGAGAAGATGAGAGAGGTAACAGAGAAAACCGGAGAACTTTTTCAAGCGATGCAGCCCAAGGATCGGTTTAACGGCTGGGATCCGAAAACTTGGCTCACCTCTCTTGCAGGCTCACTGGGACTTACAGGTTGGGGAAAATGGCTTGTAAACATTGGTCTCATGATACTGTGTGGATTTTTATTTTTGATAATGGGCCTTGCAATAGGCAGATGTATGATCTCTCGCTTGCTATCCCCCATTACATCTATTCGTCAAGTACGGATCACAACGGTCGAAGAAGACGTTAGGGAAAGTAACTTTTGAATATTGTTATAATGTTAGGGCTGTGGGTTCCTGTTTTGCCTATTCTTGTTACTCTTACCTTGTGTTTCCTCCTTCTGCTGTCTGTGAAGTCGCCACCCTGGACGAGGATTGTATGGACAATGTTTGAGCCACGGGGTGGTGTGAGGGACTGAAAGAGTTAATGTCTGTCAATGTCTCAAACATTGTAGAGGTCTGCATAAGGAAGAGGGCCATTAGCAGGAAGTTGGCTGGCATGGACACAGGGGGTGTGCCGGAGGGTGTGCAGTCCTGTGTTCTGGCAGAACCAGCCTGGTAACCCACCACATATGGCCAGAGGCCACACAAAGCTTATCTGAGGAGGGGGCTTGTAGCTCCTTGGAAAGTCCCTAAGACCACCACCCCAATGGGCTGCACATGCTCAGTAGGTGAAGAACCCTCTGGAACACTACCATATATGTTGAGAACTGTCTAGAATGAACCCATATAAGTTTTCAAGAGGCGTGACTGTGGACGGAGATTTAGACTATAAAAGACACAACTGCAAAGAGCCGGGCGCGCGCCCATCACCGGAGGATTGCCACGCTCGTCGCCGACATCGCGGGATCCAAGGGTGGTGACTTATCTGTTTTCTTTCCCCCCCTCTTTCTTTTCTTTTTTTTTTCTTATTCCTCTCTTTTCTCTCTTCTTGTGAACGTTTTGCTGCAACCCACGCTGCCCACTGTTATGCCTTCCGCAGTTTGGATTGTTCGAATAAAGCGTTCAAAGTGATCGTTTGGTGTCGTTTCACCTTAATTTAGCCCGGGGGAATCCCAGAACCTCTACGGCCCTCTGGTCTGTCCGGTCCGGGTCGTAACAACAAGGTCATGAGAACCCTCACGTTATTCCTATGCTAGTCAAGCCATGTTCTTCCCACATGAAAAGTTATTTATAGCTAGCTGAGATGTTGAGTATTTTTGACTGACAGCTGTGCTTCAGTGGCACTTTGATTCCCAATAAATTTGTCTTTTATTAAAAAAATAAAGGTAGCAACAGCAAGGTTATGGTCGTGGAGTTCAGATAGGCAGTGACAAGCAGTGTCTGATTAACACTGCTAATCTGCCAGTTGGAAGGAATCCCAAGCTGAGAGGATCAGAACTCCTCCAGAAATCTGGCACTTGGCTGATAATGTCTCTGGCTAAATGTCTTATGAGGCTTACAAACACAATACGCATACAAGACGTGCCTCGAGTTATCTCTCCTGGTCCAGTGTTGGAGGCTTTTGCTGGCTATTCTGTATCTCTCTGCAACCCTTGCCTTTCAGAATATGTTTAAGCCTTGACTGGTGGTGGCTTCTTACAGACGTTCTTATCTCCATTCCCCACTCTCATACAGTATTTGCCATGTTACTTAAAACAGTTTCTTTTTAGTTATGCTATCTTTCATTAGCATACCAATACAAGACCTTCTATTATATTCATATACACTTTTTTAAGCTACAGACTTGTACTCATGCTCCTTACAGTCAAAAGCACATATTAGACTTGTTTTCTAACTTGTTTCTAAATATGAAACACCTTTACAGTTTTTCTATGATAAAATTAATATTATGTCCATATCACTGCTCTTTAATGACTGGTACAGAAGGACTGACAAGCCTGCTCAGGGCTGGAGACACCACTAAGCCGGAGGCAGAAGAATAGATCCCAAAAAATTTCTGGCTGGATTTTCACTTACAGATATGTTTGGAACTATACAGCAGTCTTTACCTAATACTATATTGAATATCCTTCAGCAATCCCTAGTTTGGGAACTGCAGAAAATGGAACTCCTCTGATTGTTTTTGGCCTATAAGTTACTTTTGACATACCCATGCGTATGTATGCGAGTGCCATCCTGTATTCCCTCTCCACAGACCATTTCTCTGAAGAAACCATGGTTTTGTGTAATTTTTTAGCTATGAGCATTTAACAATTCTGTAATCATTCCCAGTCTCTGTAAGAGCAGTAGGTGCTCTGTTGTTGCCTTTTATAGAAGACTTACTAATTCTGATGTGTCCTTTTTTAAATTGTTGATAGCACTTGACGATTCATTAGTAATAAAAATGAGTTGATTAAAGACGGTCAGCTTTAAAATCTCTTTTATATGCCATAACTTAACTTGATTGAATCCTGGACTCTATTAATTGCTATGACTGAGCTTTCTTGGCATTTTTGTCATTTCATTTCCATAATCTAACCTGGGGCCAGATCATATTCCCTTACGGGAAATCAGTGTGTGTTTAGGCAGGTTGGTTCAGCAGTAGACTTCACTCATGAAGTTCCTGCTAATTCTTAAGACTGTGGGGCAGAGTCACAAACAGACCAGCTCCTTTTTGTTTCTCAGTGATTTGTGCGTTCATGTGCACAAATGCCCATGCATGCAGATGCCTCAGGGCAGCAAACTCTGTCCGTGTTGAAAGAGGAGAGGGTAGAAATTTCTAGGGACACTTGATTCTCTTTTTGTTTCTGTAGAGCTGTGTAAGATGCACGTAGATGATTCCAACTTGTTTATAGCATATGTGGCCTTTAGGTTTTTTTATGCCTTTTTTAATGTTGCTGTTTTGGGAAATAACACTTGTGTGTCATAATCTCTGCCATTTACACCCAGTAAATTTTGTATACGTTGGCCAATTCTAGCTAAATTTAACAGGAAATAGAGCTCTCAGAGGTATTATGTTTCTAGACATGGCTGCAGTAAAAGAAGATGAGTTGAACAGAAACTGTTAGCTATGTGAAGACAGAGGGACCTGCTAGCCATTAGTTCATGTGTGCTGGTTGACCAGGAGGCCCAGTTGGACCCCACTGATTCCAAACTGGTCAAACTAGGGCTGCCTCTTGCCAGCCACATGTGTAAGAGGGGACTGAGAGGAAGTGGAACATGGTTATAGAACATGGGGGACAATCCACAGAAATTAGACTTTGCTCTAATGGTTACAGAATAAAGGGATTCTTAATCATACTGTTACAAATCAATAGTTATTTGCAGTGTAGTTGACTAATTTTCAAAATGTTTTTACAAAAAAGATTGCACAATTGAGACTAGTTATGAATAAGTTTCCAAAGTTAGCGTTGATGAAAATTCTAGACCATGACTGGAATTTTTATTGATGCTACATAGCATGACATGAAAAATCTTTAAAAGTGCTTTTGACAAAGAAATGTATTGAAATAAAAGTCAGACCTTAATTGTTGTACAAAAGCAATATAATCATCTGTAATTGAATTGTCGGAAATGCAAATGTTAGCATCTTGACATTTACCATTGCTGTTCTGTCTTTTCTAATTATCTTTATTAAAGGCTGAAATTAACAAAGGAAATGGCTGAAAATTAGGAATGGTTTGTTACATTAGGTGACATTTACTTCTTTGATACCCTTTATCTTGAGTTGGAGCTTGATGTTCAATTATTGTCTCTCTTCTAGGGAATTGCACCAAAATTGAGATTTTCTACAAGCTCCCTTATTACAGAAAGTCTGTTAAGCTCAGGAAAGAGTCACATACAGGTTAGCATAATTTAATTGTTTGCAATTTAATTTCTAGATTTAATATTGATAGCCTTGGTTCCAATTTTTGCATGTGCTGCTCACTTCAAACTTTTCTCATTCTTTTGTTGTGGTTAAAGCAGTTATCATGGGTGCTTGACAACTTGATTAAATTTTTAATCAAGTATGAGTAAAGAGTGGGTTTGGTGCATGACAGTAAATGCTGAGAGTTCCTTGAATCTGAAACAATTATCAGCTGCTATGTTCTATGATCAGCTGAAGTGTCAATCCCTGGTGTATTTGTAGGTGGGAAGATGCCTTCTCACCATTTCTTACTGACACTTAAAATTAAGGACAAAGAAAGCTAGGTAAAGTCAGAGAAGGTACATTATCAAAAACAAACCAATTAATTTAATTGTTTTACATAACAATATCAGTAACAGTAATGGAAATGAAGATTTTTGTTGAAAAGGCTGTCATCAATATTGATCTGGAAATGCTGCTTCTGCAATGAGCAAAGTTAAAGGTGAAGTAGCTGAAGAGACTGGGGGGAAAAAAGCCCCCTCTGATGTGTTTGTTCATTTGGTAGCACTCTTCTCTGGTCTCACAGTTTGGAGTTTTGGTTGGGTTTCCTGGCACAAGCTGTCACGTAAAGTTACTCTTATGTCCTCCTTTTTTTGCTGTATTATTGAAAAATGGTGCAGCATCATTAAAATGGAATGGTTGTCAGGAAGGCTTGCGTGCAAAGAGGCTTAGGTGACTTTGACCTGTTTGTGGCATTGCTAATTAGTTCACTGAGAAGTTTCTTCCAAATTTAGCTAACAAAATGTATTGAGACACTTAGATAAAGAATAAAAAAATCAGTGAAAATTGTCATTGTCAGAAAACTAACTTCACTGAAGGTGACTTCAATAAGGACAGTTTGATTTAAAATATAAAATGTCCTTAAAACTATTTAATATGTTATGAATGGCATATCAAATTTGCATGTGTTGCAGTGAAGGTCTAGTTTCACGATTGGTGTAAGCCAGAAGAAGCACAGCCTACTTCTGGTGAAATTGAAATTAATCTTAGAGAATTAGGTTAGGTTTTGTTTGGGCCAGTTCCATAGTCTGGCTCACTACCAGCTGCAAAAGTGCTAGTACAGGCATGAGAAAGACAGTGGCATGAATAGTCTGTGTGGTGCCAGATTCAAACTATATTGATGCAAAACAAACACACAACC
This sequence comes from Gymnogyps californianus, assembly GCF_018139145.2. Taxonomy (NCBI): domain Eukaryota; kingdom Metazoa; phylum Chordata; class Aves; order Accipitriformes; family Cathartidae; genus Gymnogyps; species Gymnogyps californianus. The sequence goes on along the minus strand of NC_059478.1, from coordinate 27,605,051 downwards.
TCAGCCTCATTCATTGTTGAGTGTAGAGGGAAAAGAAAGGCTTGAAGGCTTAAGCTGCACATTTTGTTTCTGGGTTCCTCTGAACTGAAGTAGTGCATGCAACATTCAGATTTAAGACTAATGTCAACTTCCTCAGGCTTGAAAAAGAATTTCTAAGAGGAAGAAAAGTCTTGCTATACCATTATTTTTTTATCTTTTATAACCTGTGAATTTGGGCCAAATTTGACCAAAAAGCCTAATTATCTATACTGCGGTATTCAAAGTTAAAACATGCTGCTGACTAAGTAGCCTGATAAGAGTTGGATAATCTAGAGTGCCTTGACCTATAAAGCTTGTAGAGTAATTGAATGCTCATTTAATGTCGGGAATTACAAAGAAATGATAATGTATTTCAAACAAAACTTCAGTGTTGGAAACAGTTTCCCAGAATTTGAAATCGGTCACTGAAGAAGTTAATAGTTACTTGAGGGGGGTGTCAGTCCTGATTGTTAGGTAGGCTTTGCTGGTAACAACAACAAAAACTACAGCAGCACCACCCCTATCCTATGTTGTGGGAAGGGAGGTGGTGAGGTTGGTTGGTCCTCCACTTTTCTTTATTCTGCTGTATGTAGGTATTTTAAGAGATAGACTTCTAAGGCAATATTTGATAATGGTGGGATTTTTATAAGTTTTAGCTACAAAATCCATATTTTGGATGTCAAGTGCCAGTTGTACAAACAAACAGCTGCTTTGCCTCTTCTTTTGCAAAAGTATTCACACGATTTGAGAGGATCTTTGGAAGATAGTCTTTAAAGTTTTTTGGGTTTGTTTGGGGGGGGAGTGGCTTTTTTTCCTAAACATAGCTTCTTGATTATAACTCTTTAAAGAACTAGTAAATTCACCATGATCCAAGAAAATATAAATTTCAGAGAATGTAATTACACTTCTTGTGAGGCTTTAGGCAACTCTAAATGCATATAATTTAAACTATTAAATAGGCTTCTATTTTAATTTATGTATTTTATTTTAAATGGTAAGAATTTTAAAAGGTTAAAAAAAAGGTTTAAACAGATGAAAAAATGCTTCAAATCTGTGTATGTCCAACCCAGGTAAGGTTTGTGTTAAATGAACTTGTGACAAATTTCAATTTAATTTTTTACAGTCCTGTACACTGTGTGAGAAAGCTAATTGGGTACGTATCAGACCCTTAACCTTAACATCTAACATGTAGTAATGTGTGTTTTAACCTCCTTCTGGTTTCAGAGAAAATGGTAAATACATTGTTGTTTTTTAAATTGCTGTTTGATTATAGTTTTGTGAGAGGAACTTCAGCTGACATGGCATCTATTTCTGTTAAAATTATTAGTTCTCTGTTTGTATTATTTTCAGTGATCGTTGTTCTGCATGCTGACAAACCAGATAATTTCTCTTTTTCACTTTAGGGTGATTTGAATAGGGTACATCACTCAACCCCAAATGGAAAATTGCAAACAAAGTTACCAAAGAAAAATACTCTTTCACCTGAGAAAAGCAGGCACAGCTTAGCACCAAAGAACTACGAGCAGCCTACAATAGCTTCTAAATCACGTTCTCCATCTCCATACACGAAAAGACGAATGTGTGAGCTATCAGAAGAAGCCAGGCAACGACTGGCCCATTTAAACCTTGGTCCTTACGAATTCAGAAGAGAAACTGATAAACCTCCATTTGTAGTTAGACGGGTTTGTATTCTCTCCAAAGTGCTTCCAGCTTAAGCTCAGATCAAATATTGTTCTTTTACTAAATACTGCTCAAAAAATTCATTCAGCTCTTAGTTTAGATGAATAATTTTTCTCTCCTTAACAGTCTGTCACATAGTGATTTAAATGTAAAATTAACTAAAATAAAATTTCTTTTATCCGCATTAGTAACAGACAAAGATCAAATTCTTTCATGAATATCTTGGTTAAATTCTCTGAGGCCCCATTTCTTTTCTTTCAGCGCACTAGACAGGATAATAGGTGTATAAATTCAGCTTGGAAGTAATTGATATTGGTATTAAAAATTCCTGAATAAGACCTTAAAGAAAGAATGTCTAGTCACATTATGAACACTTATACTTCCTCTCTTTCAACTTTTTTTATGTTGGCATCCTATGATCTTTGAAACACTTCCTTTGCTCAGAGCTACATCTCTAACACTTTGACTTAGAGTTCATAACCAACCTGACTTTAGTACCCGCATAAGGACTTTTTGCTAACCATACGTGAAAAATTGTTCTGAAATTAGGTGGTACTTTAAAGAGACTGTGTTTAAGTGCTTTAATACGAAGGGGCCAGATTTCCCAGCCTCTTGGAGGATCATATTCTCTTTTTTTTTTTTCCCTTAATTTTTCTTATGATTGCAACAATCCTTTATTTTTAGAAAACCACTTTGAATGTGTAGGGGCAGAAATGGGATTGTTCTGATTCTGTGCTATGACATTATGATTTGTCTACAATTCTGGACACTCGTCACAGCCATTGAGATAATTTAGTGTTTAATTAATTTGCTTCTCACTTTATTTAGTTTTTTTTCTAGTTTATGTACAAATGAATTAATAATATCTTGTCAAATTTTAGAATTCTTTTCCAAGTCTTATTCTACGTATAGGTACCTTTTAGAAGTTCAGATTAGCCTTAATAAGCCATTAATCATTCATCAACCTACTGTTTATCTCTCTCAGATATTTTTCTTTTAACTCCTTTTAACCAATTCTTCTGGTTTTTGATCTACAGGTGAAGTTCACAGTTTAATTATAGCATCTTTAAACACTGATTATTGATTTTGATTGCTTGGTTATGTTTGTACAGACAAGGAAAAAGCTTGTCTCTTAATGTACCATATCCTGACTGTCATGGCCTGTCTAGATTGAGAATGCTCCATTTAGGGCATCTTTACTGCTGAGGAGTCTTTTGGCCTGGAGATTTTGTGTTACATGAAGATTAAAATTAGATTATGTTAAATGTAACTTTTTTAATTAGGAAGAGATTCAGATCTCTCTTGGTGAGATCTGAACTGTTTGGAATAAATATGAGATACCAAGAATTGTTTAAAAAGACTGCAGATGTTATAGATGAAGGAGAAACTATCTGCATTTTTTTCTTTGAGCAATATGATATTCAGAGTTTTCTAGACCTTTCTAGCACTGTTTTTGTTTATGCACAGTAACGCTAATAATACACATAATATGAGCAAAGTGTTGTGAAAATAGTTTTAAATAGTATTTAAATAAGAATAAAATTTCAGAAAGGACTAGATGTGATCTTATGAATGAAAACAGAAAAAAATAGGAATTGATACATCTGATACTGAGCATTTTAACAGTATTTTTGCTTCAGGTTGAACAACTAAGTCCTGGTATTAAACTTCATACCTGGTGTCCCACACGAGAAAGCGCAGCGGAAGCCTGGACCAAGGTAGACCATGGTCAGTATTTTCTACTATATATCTCATTAATGCTTTTGTTTTCTGCAGTAGTTTAGTGAGGTTATTTTGGTTTGGGGTTTTTGTTTTGTTTTTTTATTTGCTATAAAAAAGTCAGTCTATAATGGATAAAAAGCTGTTCTTTCTTCCTAGGAATAGAAAGAATACTGAATAAGCTACTGCTGAAAAAGGTGGTTTTGAATAGTTCTTGACCTCATGAAACTTGGAACATAGTTCTACATGATATGAAAGTAGGAGTAAAAAATACCAAAGCCCAGGCGGGCACTCTGTTTCACTCCACTTCTTTTGATGAGTTGGATAGTGGAGCAAATTGCACCACAGTCTGTGGGTGTGTTGATCAGGTTTGGAGTATTGATCATTTTGAAGTTCAAGGGCTCTGTTGCTTCAAAAATGAATAATGTTTATTTCAGCAGTATTAGTGAGTAGTGGATCAGTGACTTACCATTATTAATGAGCATCCAGGATGTGCTCCAATATCTGCTTCGGCATTCATTGGTATCAGTAAGTGAGGGTTTAATAAAAGGTGTGGGACCAGAAATTTAAGGAAGTACCCTAAAACTTGATTTTATTGCATATGTTTGGCAATATGAGGATTTTAATGAGTCTCATCAGTATTTGTTTGTTATGTGTGCTCTGCCTCACTTTTATTGCGCCTCCTCACTAATTATAAATTGTTATATAGCAAATCATTATGAACTTGTTATTTTACATTTGTTCTTTGTAGTAGCACTGGGTGCAGGATTTTAAAGGTTTCACATTCCCTTTGGGGTCATACTTACCAATCTGTAGTAGCTGGATAATGTAACAGACCTATTATCATCTGGTACCATTGCATACTTAAGGAAATGAGTTGGTGGTTTCTGGCCAGTGGTTAGACCAACATCTACCTCACTGTTAATATCCAGAGGATTCACTGGTCACCTGCCTGTGTCTTGAGGCTTAACTGTAACTTCTGAAAAAAACCAGATTCCTAGGATTAGAAATCTTAATACTGACAGTACAGTTTAGTCCTTTTTTACTTTCGTGCAGGTAGCTAACAGAGGGGTGTCTTTACATTGCTGTACAGCATAGAAGTACCTCTTTGGGCTTGGGTGACAGTGTGAGGGTTGTTCAGTACAGACTGATATAACTGATCAAGAAGGCAGACATAATTTAACGTCAGACCCTCAGGGATGAGGTGCGTACTGACATGAGTGAAACATCCTAACCTGGTGTGGACCTAATAATTTCCCCACATATGTTTCCATGGGCTTTGTACTCGTGTTTGTGGGTCAGTGGTGAGGGAAGGAATGAAGAGGTGATAGGAGGAGGAAGAGGTGGTCACAGGGAAGCTTGTTCAGAGAAGATTAGTAAGGTAGTGTAATGTACATGAGAATTTTTGGGAATGGTAGAGCTTGATTTTATATTGATTTAGGCAATTAATAGCTTAACAAAATATGCCACTTCTGTCTATGCAGAAGACGGTGCGTACGCTGATTCATTATTATAAATATTGTATTCCATTAAACGTGAAGTCATTGTTTTCAGCTTAAGAAAATGATTTCCTGAAATATTCTGAGGAGACTGTTTAGAATTTCACAATGTATAATGATAATAATAAATTGCTTTAGTACTGTCTGGGAGGAGAGGTAAGCTATTTTGTAAAAGGTTTCATAAAATTTAGGACATTTGGATTTTCTTTTGAATTTGTTCTGGGATGCACCTTTTTTCTTTCTCCAGATCCTTCTCTTCTCGGCAGCTACCGACCCAAGAAAGCCGAAGTGAGTACTCTGAAGTGCTGTTGTTTACACATTGTTTTTTGGGAAGCTCTGAGTGAGAGGGATTGTCTTGCATAGGTATTTTTGAAACTTTATCTGCTGTAGTATCAAAAGCAAGAAAAGGGATGTTTTAAATGTGATCTAACCCAGTTTAGGCCTGCTGACAGATTATTTACAAATAGAAACATGAAACTTAACACACTATAAGATATTCATGCCTGTAGGTACAGAACTTGCTTCTCCTTGGCATTAAGGCTTGTGACAAGGCTGTAGAAGAGCCTTTAGAAGCAGTTTGCATTTGCCTTCCCAGTCATTCTGAGAGCACACGTCATTCTGGAATTGTATGAAAAGGTAGCACTGGTACAACTGGCAAGCCACTGTTCCGTTATTTCACATCCTTCCTTTTTCAGATTTTAGCTGCTTTGTGTATTAAACGGATCTGAAGATTAATGTCAGGGTTCCTTTGGTTTTTGGTGTTTTTTATTCTTTCCATCCTCATTTAGTTGTTTTTGTCTGTGTTCCTGAAGTACTGTAGAAATTGTGGGTTTAGGCATTTAATTATGTGTGTTCTCTTAGATTTCCTAATGGCTGGGAAAACTGATGATAACAGGAAGGAGGAAAGAAGGGGAATTATAAGGATAAACCCCGATATATGTTAAGGGCACTTTTGTCAGATTCTAAACTTTTATTACCAAGGATTGCAGTTTTGTTTACCATGTGAGTCTAATATATTGTGCCACTTCTGGATTGTTCCACGGCTATAAATGAGAAACTGTGAAGAAAATAGAGAATTTCTACTAAACACACTAAATATGTATTTTTTTTTTTTTTTTTTTTTAAATGATGGGTATTTTAAGGTCGTGTCATTTCCCCCATCCCTCTGCCCCTCTCCTGCCCCCCCAATGGGAACATAGCTATTAGGAGCAGTTATTGGAGAATGCAGATAGCTGAGCTACAGGTTAATTCATTGTGTTCTTGATGCCACTAATCACTTGTGATTCTCACAGAATCAGGGCTGAAGAGAATGTATCTTTTTCTTGCCAGAAATATAATATAGCTTTGTTTAAGAGGAGCTGTTTCCCAAAGCCGAGGAAAAAAAACCCTGCAGCCTGGAAAGAGCTAATGAGTAACCTGATTATTCTTGGTCTGGTTTTGTTGTGGGTTTTGGTTTTTTTCCTCAGCTTTGGGAAACAGCTCCTGTAAAAGTCCCTGTGCCAGGTAAAAGGGGTAACCCACGGAAACATTTTAGTGGTATGTTTCAGGTTAAGAGCAACTATGGAAGGAGTAACTAGTATAGTAAAGAGTAAGTAGAAGATGAGTAGATGGGCCTGAGTTTTCCCTTGAGGAACAACAAATCATGAAGGGAAAAAAAAAAAGTCTAAGAATGAGGGGTCCCAGACCAGGAGAAGTCTAAGGTTTGTGTTGTTTAGACTCTCAGGCATCATTCTGAATCTGTGAGATTCCTGGGAAGGGTAAGCCTTTAAGTTGTGCTGTCAGAAAAGGTGATAAAAGGGCTGTTACAGTAGACTTTGCCATAAGATGGTGTGTTAGAAACTAACAGAGTTCTCTGACACTTGTTGGTTTAATTTAGACCAGGGCGCGCTCTATGAAATGAGGGTCCTTGTTCTTTCCCCAGCAAGCAGATCCTCCTGCATGTATATGCAACCTTTAACCTTTTGGTTTGAAAAATAAAAACATGAAAACTGTAAATCTTGGTATTCATAATAAATTTTAGCAAAGTTTGGTGGGTTTTTTTACAGGCAAAATCTACTCATGGAAAAGACTTTGACAGTTCTGATGTTTGCCATGAGGATGTAATCTCAGATCTACCCAAAAGACAGTCCCATTCTGCTGGTTCATTAGAGCATTCAGCACCTCCAGCATTTCAGAAGCATTCTCTAAGTTCTGTGCTAAATCGATCTTCTCTAAGGGAAAGGTAATGGCATGGTTTGGTTTGTGAAATTCTGGGATTATTAACATGAGCCAATGGTAACAGTACTTGTCTATAGTTTATAACTGGCCAGACTATAGTTTGCATGTTTGGAGGTGTGCAGGCTGAAGAGACTGAAAAATCTTTGCTCAGCAACTATGTTGTCGTTTGACTTTTCCTCAGGTGCTGTGTTTGCCATCACCTCTCTGCTTAATGAATACAATCCTAATAATATGGCAATGAAAAGGATCTTTGACTTCTCTGTTGCTAACCTTCTCTGAAACAGTGAAGCCCCAGATTTCAGGCTGCCGATGTCCGTCTCAAATAGAGACTACTTAAATAAATAAATAATCAGTGTTTCAGAGGCAATTAAAATCTCAGGAATGTAAATATAGATACATGTCAAGTAGGCTTTACAGGAGGTACTTGGAAACCTTTTTTCCTTCTGGCTTCTGACTAGTGTTTGTAAGCACATACTTGTGGCTATGCTGTAGTCAGATGTGTGACTAGCGTGCATAACATGCTTGGGCTAGCTTTAATCTAGTCAGTGTATTATTTTCCAATCTTTCTGCTTTATTGACATCCTAAGATTTTGTTTTGTTTGAGTTGAAGTGTGGGCTTCTGCAGCAGTTGTGTGTATGTTAATTGCTGTATTTAAATTAGTTCTCTTAGTAGTCTCCACTGACCCCAATGGGGTTGGAGTGGAGACAGTTTCTAATATCCCTTAGTTCAGTGGATTTCAATCTCTGGGTAAATATTTTGGGCAAGCCTCACAGCTTCAGTGTCTCATGAGGGTGGGATGGAAGAAATGTCAAAAAGCAACAGATTTTTTCATGCTCAAGTCCTCCAGTCCTTCAAGAAGAGTATTCCCTACCTTCTGCTGAGCAGAACATGTACTTGGTGTGCAATGCTTCTAATGTACATTCAGTTTAGTAAGTTACTAGATGGCTTTCTGGGAGCAGAAAAACTATATACAAAGCTGGGCCTGAATAAGCAAATACATAAAATAATTGGGAGAAGCTGGGGATCAAACTGATGTCCTGTCCTAAATGCTGAAGTGTTTACCGAGGCCCCACTTGGAGAGGTACTTTGGTGGCTAGTTCACACTCATTCCAGGCTGTTTCATCCTTGTTACCATTGGTACCTCAGTTAGTCAGTGCTCACAGGGTGCATTTTATAGCCTACACACAGCCTAATGCTTTTTTTCAAAATAGAAAAATTGTCTCAGTTTTTTTCTTTACAAAGAAAAATGACAGATGGCAGATGGGGATTGAATTTTTAATACTCATAAAGATCAAGTTGGTGTTTTAACATCTTCCTCTGCGTGAAAACTTGCTTGTTTGTTGTTCTGTGTAATAGTATTTCTTGAGAACTCTTATACAGACATTAGGATGTATCTAGGGTTTGGAGGAGGTTTCTTTGTTATCTTGTCTACCTCCCCACTCTCTTCTGATAATATTTGTGCATTAGTTAACCCATGTCTGGAGAAGAGATATTGCAATGGTGACTATTTTATCCTTTCTTCAGCTGGACTCCTTTTGGGGAGAGGGCGGTAAATTATAAAATGCATTATATTTAAAGCTGACAGGGTCCCTTATTTTGATAGCAGGAAAGTCTTGTATGTTGTGAGCTGCTGTTAGATGCATAGTAATTTAGTCAACTGCCAGTTAATCTTGAACTTGTCTGAACATTCTTGCTTTTTCTCTTTATAAGCCCCTCTCCAGAAGAGATTTGTGATCTTGTGAAATTATGTTTTTTCTTCTTATTAGAACAAATGTTCTCAGCTCTTTAGAGATGTAACATCTCTTTATCTTAAAGATGTAAGCATTTACTTTTGTCATCAGAAAAAATTCAAAATGAGAAGGTAAAGGGCATAGTCTAAAAAATTTGATCTCTATTTCATGCTGCTGAGATAACAATGATTTTAGCTGACTGTATACTGAGAGTTATACTTGGAATGACAAACATGGATCAGAGGTCAATGTCTGGAAATGGATGCAAACACTGCTGTTTAGATCATAGAAAAACAGAGAAAATCAGTACTACTGAAAGTATATCAGTGTTAGTGTATTTGCAAGAATATAGAGTCTTATCTCACAGTGTTTGGTGTTTATTTCTTCAATTTTATTTTGAATTACAAAGACAAAGAGCTTAGCATATCCAGGCTATTTTTTTTAATGTTAGTCAACCCACAGTCAATATGAAACTTGACTCCCCACCTCAACCTTTAGTTCCTTTTTTTTCTCTTTTTTCTTTTTTTTTTTTTTTTAAAGTAGTGTGAAGTGAATGTCTGCCTTCTTGGGAGTACTTCCCAGAGCCCTGCTGAGTAGTTGTTAAGCCACTGCAATACTTTTCAGTGATACAGAAATTGGGGTTTTGCATAAGGTCCTCTGAGCCCTTTTCTATCCTTTCTAGCAGTTTCCAGTCCCTTTCTGTGAGCCTGCTAGAGACCACAAATCAATCTTCTCCCCTTTTCTACTGGGTTTGAGCCTGAAGCAGAGCTGTAAATAGATTTACTGTTGAACAAGGCAGCAAAGTTTTGAATATTTATTTTTTGTACTTTATTTTTACATTTTTCGTTATTTAGGTCACCTAAGGAAAGCATTTGCTGGTGTTGCAAACTGACACTCAGCAGAGTGACGTGGCCGTACAACTCCACTTCCCATTTTGATTCTAGCTCCTGTGCAGACCAATGGTGCCTACACACTCTTTAGTTCCTGCCCATGATGTGAGGCCAGCAGTGTGTCAATGCAGTTGACTTGCCCCCACAGTCTCGATGTTTCTGTATAGATAAGTAGCCTTTTGTGCATAGATAAGTATCCTGTATGCTTTGTGAAAGAGCATTAGCACTATATTCTCTCAATGCTGCTTCAGGAAAGCAAAATTCAAGTCCAGTCCTTTCTTTCATGATGCGTATACATCCTCATGCACTCCTAGAAGATGGTGTTTTTCTTGGGGACTTACAAGCTAAGCCTTCCTTGCAGCACTGAAACCCTCAGCAAAGTACCTTTCGTAAACAGAAGGAGAAATAGTGAGATGGATTCTGTAAGGTAATGACAGAAGTCCTCTGAATGGAGCTATGTGCTGGCACAAGAGAAATCCTTTTCTCAAGAGGCTACAGCAATCATAGGAGTATTTGACCGTTTCTGTTATGTTGAGAGGCAAAGCTACTTCTCGTGCATTTGGGATCAAAGGATTCTTTTTCCTACTCTGGAAATGGCAGGCTTTTGCTTTTGTTTCCAGAGTGAAGTACAGCTCGATGTCTTTTTTCATGTTCTCCAGGTTATACTGCTGATATGTGAACTTACCTACTATAAAATTTAACAAAAACCTAAGTTCTGTTTGAAGTAAGACAGAGGTTAACTGGATCAGATGCCCTTCTGTAATATTCCTCTATTGTTTTACTACCATCTTTTTACATTATCTTTTTCCAAGTACTAGGGAAATACCAGCATGAAGTTAGATATTACTAATCATAGATATAATGATAGATACTAATAGTTAGATACTAATGAAATACTAGATCCTACATGAACTCCTTGAAAATTCCCGCTATCAGAAGCTTTGGCTTCAGTGGTCTTGACATGTGTCACCCCAGGATCTTGGATACTAGTTTTGTTGCATAGCAAAATCCAGACACAGGTAGTCCACCTAATATTTTAGAGAATGGCATGCATCCTAAGACAGAGTTTACTTCTGTGAGAGTGTATGTTTAAGTTCTGAGAACTTTGTACTACAAAGTGGAGCACTGAAAAAATTAGCAGACTTCTTAGGAAAAAAGCTTGCTCTAGGGAGAGGCTGCAACTAGGTTTCCTGTCTATTTCTAGCCATTTAAAAGTAATTTCTTATTTTTTGGAATTTAGTTTGGTAGTAAGGTTGTTCTTGAATCTTTTGGGTTTATCGGTCTCACCTCTTGGGGAAGTTTACTTATTTTGCATTCTTTAAGCTAACTTCTGGAATCAGCACTTGAAGAGCAGTTATTTCATACTACATTCTGCAAAACTGAGCAGTACCTAAGCCTTGTTTCATATTTTGGACCCACATGTGTACTATTTGTCATCTTCATTGGTTGATTTTGCTGCAGCAGTAAGTAAATTTGAAATTCATTGCTGTCAAAGCTGGTTTGTGTATAAATTAATAAATTCAGAGAAGATAGAAGTAATGGAAAAGCTTCTAAAGAGAATAAGGAGGTGCAGCCCATTTATGACATACTAATGATTTAGTACCAGAATGACTTCAACCTTTTGGGGGCAACTGCTCAGCTAGAGTATTGGCCTTCCTTGAAATCTCAGAAGCTGTCTGCCACTTAAGTTTCACTTTTTGAGGATGACATACCTTGCCACAGTTTTAAGGGCTAGATATGAAACTTAGGAGGGAAAAGAAAGCATTTACTAATTTAAAAACTCAGCACTGAATGTATCTGTAGTGCTTCAAGGCCTAACTGTAAACAGGGCTTTTGAAAGTAAGAGAAACTGTATAGAAAGGATGAGAAATTTTTACTTTTTTTCATTTCTTACTGAAGAGGGAGAGCAAATGGGTACACAGCTAAGCTGTCAGCTTCTGCTTCCAAATATTTAGGCTTCTGTGCTTTGATTTAAGGCCTTGTCTGTGTGTAATTGTTTCTGCTTCATAGTAGTATCCTGACATTGTGAAAGCAGTCTACTTCCTCCACTTCAAATATTGTGAGAACGTAAGGATTTTTATGTTGGTATATTTTAATTACAATTCAGGAACTGGTACGTACCAATATAGTCTCTAAAATGCTTTTGTGCTGCATCTACACTGAGGTTCATAGCCATCAGTCATTTTAAGAAAAAGCAAAACAAAATTGCGTCCTTTACTAAGTAGACCAGTAAAACTCAAGTGTAGCCCATACACTTTAGTGTGCCTCCACACTGACCAGCATACGCTGAGAACCAAGTTCATCGTACTGAATTACCACTTCATGTCCTCTTAAATGAGAATAAAGCCACTTCTCCACTTACTGTGAATGCTGCATAAATACCTACTTGGATATAAAATCTGTGAGATTTTTTTTCTATTTCAGAATTAAATATATTTGGTTTTCTTGAGAATCTCTCTTGTTCCATGTATAAATTCCTGTAGATTGTGGGTTTTTTCAGGTCATACTTAGCTTTAAGAGTTCTTTCTCCCTCTTCCCCCCAATTACAGTAGCGTTGTCTCCAATTGTGAATCTGGTACTACAGGACTTCATTGATTTCTGTCCTCTGATAGTTTGTCCTTGTATGTGGTTTTGCTCAGCATGAAGTCTGTGTCTTTGAAGCTGATGAATTCTTCATGGAGGCCACATGCACCGAGTTGTTCACAAGGCTAGGTGTGATGGTGGGGGAAGGGGTCACAATAGGCATTGCAAATATTCTGCAGTAGGCTTTTGCATTAATTCTACTGATATGAAATGTATTAGTATCTCCTGCTGAAATGTGATATTAACATTTTTGCTATGTGCAAGTGGATGATTGGATTGTCTGACATTTGAAAATTCCTATTTATTACAGCTCTCAAGTTTGCAAGCTGCTGTTTGAGTAGAGTACATGGGTGGATGTATCCTGTTTGTATTTCTAATGGAGTGTTTCATCCTAATGGATAAAATTATACATGAAAATAATCTTTAGCACAAGATCTAGACTGTCTGCTTGGCTGCTTTTTTTTTTTCATCAAGGTAGATGTTGTCTGTATGACCTTAAAAAAAATCCTTATCTCATAGAAGAAAATAAATGCCTTTAGTCACATTACAAGGGAAAATGGTTCTATTTCCTTGATCGGACTCGACACAACATCTTTGAAATTAATCTTGAGAAGTTCTCTGATTGATCTGGCTTTTTCTAGGTCACTGAGCTATATTTCCAAAGTGTTTATACAATCTATTGGAATCAATAAACAATTTAAACTGATGTAACTGCAGAATGTTTGCAAGTCCCAGGGAAAATTGAAAGTATGACAAAGAATACAGCTGTAGAAGTTTATTTCGTTTATCAGGACAAACAGTCATTGAAATGAAATTACTTTCCTTTCAACATTGCAATATGATAGTGACACCTTCATCACATAAATAAGTAGCTAGTCATTTTAAAAACTCGTTATTGGTGATTTGGGGCAAATGGAATCCCTTTAGTTATACTCTAAGAAGCTGTGCTGTAAAGCCTGTTTTATAAAATATTTCCAATAGGAGAGTTAGAATATTATAAAAAGGTTTCACTTCAGATTATGGTCGTTACATTTCAGGCATGATTTTATTTTAGTTTGAATTTTGATTGGTGTAAATATTAACATTATGACTTTAAATGTGGATTAGACTCTATAGGTATTACTAAAATTAGAAATAACAATACTAGAAAAGCTTATTAAAAAGAAGCTGATACTGTTTTTAATCACACTTACGGTTTTGATATTTTTTTTTTTGGTAAATTAAGTTTGGGGTATGTATGAGTGGCTAACGTTTCTTATACCACAGCGCACACTAGTGGATTGATCAATAAAATCACCTGAAGAAAGAAATTTAATAGTTCTTGAATTAAGTACTTAAATCTTCTTCTTCTTCTTCTTGCAGACATAGCCACGTATTTTCTAAATGAATACAATAGCAAGCTGGGTTTTCCTTTTTCCAAAAGTAAATACATTTATCTCCAAGGATATTTGTAAATTTAAGATTAATAACAATGATCTGAAATCTTACATACGAATTTCATAAAATTTATTTCCCAAAGGCAATCTATTCCAACTTCTCTTCTCAGTGCCAGCAACCTGGATGTTGGAAGAACAGCAGCTGCTGTATAAATAAGAGAAAATGCCATGACTTCATGGGTCTATCTTTTATTTGTCAAAGGGGAAATGACTCACTCTTACTGCATCTAGGATGCAGGTTTTTAAACATGCATTTCAGAAGTTCTTTAATTTTAGTAAATGTTTGTAAATGCTAATGGAAAGTCATAAGATGATAGTACCACTCCAGCCCCTTTCCTTTACGTCTCTTTTTTTTTTTTTCCAACAAAAAAAAAGGTTTTTTTCAAAACACTGCTAGTGACAGAGCACATGCATTGTAATACAGTACATCAAACTGGGTTTGACTGTGTTAGGGAAATGAATGTTCCTGCCTGCTTAAGGGACTTAGACTTCTATTTCTTTAAAGGCAATGCTTTCCTCCCCTAACAAAATTCACAAACCATTTTGCTTTCTTTTAGAGAAAGTTACATAGATTCTAGGATGCAAAAGAATTGAACAGTATGGATTTGCCATACATGCTGTTGGGTTTGAAATTAATTGTAAATGTTCAGGATGCTAATACGAATGTTGTAGCCAGCTTTGTGAAAATTCTTGCCTGTAATGATCCAAAGATAAACAATGTTAAATGTCATTAGAAATATGGAAAATACGTCCCCCTATAGATTATATGATTCATCCTTCCAATATTGTGTCATTTCTTGGCACCCTTTCTTGAATAAAAATAGAAGCATTCAGAAATAGGCTGTTTGATTTAAGGAAACTCATAAATAGGCTGAAAATATTGGGGCTGTTTAGAACAGAGAGATGTATTTTGGAAAGGTAAGCAATAATGAGTCCAAGTAAGTTGATTAGATACAAGAAAATAGAAGAAAGGTACTGAAAAGCAGAGAACTGGTCACTTTCTACTTACATTTCTGTCTCTCTCTGGTGATGGAAGGAATGATCCAAAAGATTGCAAAGTGCTCCAAGCCCTGCCTGTAACCTTCAAGGCAGCCTGGCACTTCCCATTTTCAGAATCCTGCTTCCATTAATTTTAGTGTTGCCAAGTTACTTGTTTTGGACTGAAGCGTTCTATGTGGACTTGGTTTGTTCTTTTTGGAAGGAGCTGTACAGTTCTTTAGCTGTATTGAAATTTCTGGAAGTTTGATGAAGTTAAGCTAAGCCAGGCATGATCAGATTGGGGATTTCAGAGTGATAGACTGGATAACACAGGGAATGTGATAAATTGGAGAGACGAGGCCAGAAGGGCTTGCGGTCCCAGTCCCACAAACCCGTCCAGAGCCCACTGTAGAATCTCAGGGTTCAGCGTCATGATGTTTCTCCACTGCATCAAATTTGTGAAGCCAGCTATCAAAGCATGTCGCTGTTTCGTGTGCTCCTGATCCACCCAGAGTATGGCAGCCCACTACTGCTGTTGGCTCTTGTTCCATTAGCTCAAATTGCAGTGGTATGGCTTGCCAGCTCGCAGCTTGCCTGGTGACCCATATTCGTAGTAGCATGATACCACATCATGAGTTTTTATTTTCTTGGTGCAAAGTCAGGTTCTCAGAGGTTAGGAAACATTGAAATGAAGATGTGCAATCTTCATTTGGTGCCCTGTTTCTACCCACTGTGATGAGATTGTGTAAGTAAACATTTCATAACTTTCCCCCAATAATTCTTTCCTTATGTTGATCTCTCTTTTTTCTTTTTTTTTTTTAAATAATACATTTTTGAGTGTACTAACATGTGGAGGTGTGTAAATGATCCTATTCTTAAAATCTTAGTTGCTTCCCTTAATAGTCTGAGAATAACTATTGATACGGAATCTCTGCCAGCTTCTGAACTTGCTGAGAAGGATGAGGGTTTGTTGGTTTTTTTTCTTTAGTAAAGTGGAAAAAAATGTGCTGCAAAACATGAAAGGGTAAAATCCAAAAGTAGCTATTGGTTTTAAGTCACTCATACCAAGCAAGCTACCTGGTTTTTACTGTAAAAAAGCAACTTAAAATGCAGTTCCATCTTGTGAAATAAAGATTGTGAATTTGTAGGTTTTTAACTCCATGGGCTTTCCAATTTGCACACATTGGCGTTATCTTCCTGTTGATTTATTCCAGTGAAAAGAATTTCATGTGTGTAATACTTCCTTTAAAAAGAGGAAAATGAAACCTGATCACTGGGAATAGAATAACTGTATAGCTTTTCTATTCTGTAGGGACAATACAAACATTACAGAAATATTGCTCAAGTTACAAAATCATCAACATTTTCTATGTTTTGCATCTTCTGTTGGAATTGTGGATGCATGCCATTTATGCACTGCTTTGAAATGTTTCTTTACTTGTACCCCAGAGGAGAAAAAGAATCAAATCTAAACATTGTGTATGTTCCAAATAGAAGGAAGTAATGCATGCTTCGTAATTTAAAAAAAAATAATCTGAGTCAAGAGCATGTTTGAGCCTTTCAACAAGAAAATATTTCTTCTGTTTGTTTTTCCTCTTCCTCTTGCAGATTTAGCTCTGGTTGGCTTTCACCAGCAAATGGAGATGAGATCCATAAAAGAGTGAAAAATATTTTAAGGACACACAGTGCTAGACAGCGCCTAATATTTGTAAGTTTGACTGCAAACTAAATCCTTTCTTTTCTCCTAGATGGCTGAGGAAGAGAACTGTGCCTACAGTCTTGGATTTATTATAATGTTGTCCTTTGAGGCAGCTTTGATTGTAGAAATCTGGATTCAGTATATAAGCTGAACTGTTTCACGCTGATTTCAGTAGCCTCCATATGTGTAGCCTTTACCTGGTATAGGTGACCCTCTCACAGGTTATTGAGGACAATTACATTTTTCCTTATATCTGGTTCTCCACTTCCAATTTAAGCAAAAAATGTTACAGATCTGTAGAACATCAAGGCTTAACATGTTGTGCAGCTGCACATCAGCAGCTGCTTGTGTCCAGCTGTTTGTAGAGCTAATATTATTCTTCAGATTTGTGCTTTTTTCCCTTAATTACCTGGCTTTCAATGAACAGAGGACTTTATCTAATGAGATTATGCCTGGGATCAGAATATTTTGTCCTTGAGTCTGATGGAATTTTGAAGTGTGGTTTTAGACAGATAAAAATTGTTGCTATTGCGATTTTGAGAAACCCAGTTGTGGCACAGGATCTCCCTGGCCAAAGCATTGTACAAACTGAATAACAAGGTTGTTCATCTGCAGAGAACTTAGGGTCTTAAGTGCGAGGTGAGGTAAAAGAAAGGTAAGATAAAAGGATGTAAGGATGAGAGGTAGGTAAGATTAAGATTAGGAGCTCTGATGAAATTATTATTTTTGTCTGACAATCTAACACACAAATGTTATGGATCGGTTAGAAGAGACATGAGTCTCTCAAAGTGGAGAAAGACATCTTTTTGCTTCAGTTTCTCCTCTTAGGAAAAGGAGTGTTGACAGAAATCTGCTTTTGAATGTTGCTGCAATTTTAAGTTGCTGCTGTCCCCAGTGGTCCACCTTTCCCCTCTGACGTAGTTTACTGTATCAGTGGGAAGTGTGATAGAGTGTGAGAGCCCTGGCCTCCCCACCTCACACTTCAGCACAGAAACGGCAGGCGTAATGCTAGTACGCTGGCGTATGAGCTGTGCTGGCTGGGATGCAGTGACTCCACGGATGACAGTAAACCCATGGCAGAGGGCTGGGACAGAAGTGAAGGTTGTTGTCTCAATTCACTGCTGCAAGATGTACTGAAGAACATCTGTCTTAGCTCTGAAGTCTTGATTGATTGATTGATTTCCCCAAATTTAGCCATCCTGGGCAGCTCCTTGTGTTGCCTGCATGCTCTCTTAATCTGATTATTTTCTCATTTCTGTTCAATCTTCATTTTTATCTTAGTTGTTGTGCTTTTTGTTTTAAGCTCTGAAAAACGTTTCTCATGCATGCTAAGACTGTTTGATCTAGTTTATGCTGTACCTCCCTGAGTTTGTATATGAACGTTATGGTCTTGTGAACTGCTGCCTCTCAAATAGAAGATGCCCATCACATTTTTCTGTGTTTCAGCCACTCCAGAATAGGTACAAATCATGTCAAATGCTTCTCTGATGTTTCAATGAACTTAAGATAACAAATTGGATTTCATGACGGTCCAGCACCTACATGTAATGAAAGTTTGCACAGCCTGAACTATCTCCAGTGGTCCTTGACTACTTTCCTTGAACAGTAGACCATGACTTTACGATAAAAGATTTAATGGTTTGTTAGCAGAGCTGGATGGCTGGTTACACGGTTTCTCCATACAGTCATGAAGACTATTAAATGCAATAATGAGTAAAGGAGAATTTGATCATTTTCTTCCTGTTTACTTATTTTACTTACATAATCCAAACATTCTACTCTAGAATGACTTACACATATGCTGATATTCACTGGTTACTGCAGTCTTGCACAAATGCACACAAATTTGCAAGCATGGTGTTATATTCTTGAAGCATGATACTTTCTGTTGGCTTTCTGTTAGCGCACCTTGTCACTTCCAGTATACACACTTGCTGAATACTCACAGGGATTAATAATCAGAGATGATGCGTTTCTGCTTCCTCTCCTGCTGGAAAACCTCATGTTTCTGCCCTAAAAAATCCAGATATCAGGGTATTGGGTAAGATTTTTGAGTCTTTAATTACTAAGCTGGTCAGAACAATGCT
Source organism: Gymnogyps californianus (assembly GCF_018139145.2). Classification (NCBI taxonomy): domain Eukaryota; kingdom Metazoa; phylum Chordata; class Aves; order Accipitriformes; family Cathartidae; genus Gymnogyps; species Gymnogyps californianus. The sequence continues at coordinate 27,586,514 of NC_059478.1, read as the reverse complement.
GGAAAAGCACCATTTTTCTCACTCTATTTTCTTGCACTGAGCAAAAGGAATGGGAGGATGTTACAGAGAAGTCTCACGGTGTTTGATAATTGTGTACAGCTAACTTGTGAAAGCTGTGCTAACAGCAGCTGACCTGCTTAAAAAAAAAAATCAGGTCTACTTGCAGTGAGTACTGTAAAATACACCAGGATTGGTTGTGCTTCCCCAGATGGCCCAAAATCTAGGCTGCGTTGTTATGCTGTTGATGGATGAGGTAAATGGGTCATCTTGAAAGTGAGGGAATGGTAAAGCGAGTGCACTGGCAATGTGGTGAGTAGATATTTGGCTCCAGTCTGGATCCTCTTCTGAACTTTGAAAGGTTAAAAAGTATCTCTTACTCTGTTTCATTCCAGAGAGCCTAATGCTAAATAACCATTCCCAGAAGCATCCAGCTGTGTTTTCCAAAATTTCGTTTCCATAGTGCTCAGTAAAAATAGTGTGACTGGAGCTCTGCTGCAGATTCCTTAGGGTGTCCACTGTAGCTTTCTGCTGTGACATTCTGACAGTATCGTAATGTTTCCATCTTTTTTTGCTTTCCAGAACATAATTTGCCTCTGGCAAATGCTGCAGTTTTATTTACCACTGTACCCCATTTCCTCTTCAGTGCTTTGTAGTCTGTGACTGCTGAAAGAAGAGAGTTTTCCTGTTTACAAACACACTTATTACCTTGTATTTCACCACAATAAATTGTGTTAGGTTTTTCCTCATCCGTACGCCTGCCGTTCAGCTTGCTTTACATCTTATTGCCATCTACCACTATATATATTGTCTTTTCTCCCAGTTTCGTGTTACCAGCAAGTGTGATTATTTTTACTGCACATTCTTTTTTCCAGTTATTTCTTCTATAGCATGAAAGATGATTTCGTTTACTAATCCTTACAGCAATTGGCTTCTGCTGAAAGCATCACTTAGTATCACCTCTTAAGTAGTGTCTTTGCTCTTCAGAGTGGAGTGAACGTGGTTGTGTGTGGTGGAATTTCTACCATCCTGTCTCAGGTGAGCAACTGGCTCCCTTCACATGAGGTGTTTTGTTTCTTACTTACCTAAGAGGGCAAATATGGGTTAATTAATGTCTAGATAGCATTTGGAAGGTAAGACTGCTTTCTAGCGACTCCTAAGAATACCACTGAAGGGTCATTAAGTGTATCATAGATATTTTTTAAAGTTGGGTAAGCATGTTCTCAGCCCTGTGTATGGAATCAAAGTATTCAGATGTGTAGAATGCTTCTGTCTGGTAAAATGCATTACATGGATAACGATAGCTCATTATAAAAGCTAATAAATAATAAGTTTTAGGTTCTTTTTCCCCTCTTCTGCAAGAAACAAAAGTAAGGCAGTGAGCAGTAGGTTTCATAGCATTTTACCAACGTGTTTGTTGGGGATTATTGAAGTTTGTGCTGTCTGCATAGTTCTCTAGATCTACACTGTCTAGAAATTCTTTCCAGTTTATTACCTGAAAATTATTAGCTGAATTGTACTGAACTTAATTAAAAGTGTTCATAAATGGCATTTGGCTCATTACACTTTGTCCCTTTCTCCCCCAGGAAATGTAAGCACTTTAATAGTCTTCTACTAAATGGAAAGAAAGTATTTTTGAAATGAGATCATTGTAATCAGAAACCAAGGTAATGAGAATTTGGTTTCTGTTTTTTTAGGATGAGAGTAACTCATCAAAAGGAGACTTGACTAAGGCAAGAGAATCTTCGCATAAAGCGCCCTTATCCATGAGTGAACTGCAGAGCAGGTATGGAGTTTTGATTTGAATCACCACTGTATACCACTGAAAGGAGGGTAATTCAATATGGGTATCATAGTGAACTTCTAATTGCAATTAGTAAGCTCTAAAAAGTTCATTTATGATTTGGCTTTTTTTTAAATTCCTGTAATTTGTAGTCACCTCTGTGCAAGGGATCTAGTTAGTCAGATTTGCACATGTATGTGAAGCTGCTGCTGAAGTTGTTAGTATTTCTATACCTGTGCTGACTGCTGTATTCTGTGTGTAGCCTTTTTGCTCCCTTATCCTTTGTCCTGACAGCTGCTGCAATTAAATTGTGTAGGATGTGTTTGTGAGAGACAAAGTGCAAGTTTTTGTTTTGAGGCAGCTTTGGGACTTTGAGATTGATGCTGAAACTGCAGACCATGAAAAAAGAAAAAACAAACCCTAATATTACAGAATCATGAAGTGATGGGATATGAAATGTGGCACTCAAGTTGGGAAAGGACTGGTCCTTGGGTATAGAGGCCAGCAGCACTAGTCCCATTCACTGAAGGGCGAGACATAAAAGGACTCGAGGATAGTCTGATTGCTGAGCGTTTGCCACAGTGCTCATAAACAGGATACAAGGACAGAGACAGAGTTCACAGAAGGACATGGTACTGTCGACCAAATGTTGGCAGTAAAGTAGATAGATGATTGAAAACCACTGGGAATAAGGAAAAGGTCCGTGTTTTGTGAAATATTTAGTATATGATTCACTCAGAAAAGAACTTCTGGGACTCTTAAAGGAGATGTATGAGGGAACAAAAGCATATGACAAGTATTTCAGAGCAGGGAGTTGCGTGCAGAAATCCTGCTGTTAATATGATTTGTGAGTGTAATTCCCAGATTGCTTAGCTCAGGTTGTCAGTTGGTTTCCAGTTGAGACAGGAGAGGGACTCTTCCCTAGCTTGGCTGTATCTTTCTCCACACCAGTGCGAAGTATCTCATGTGCAAGGACTGGCTAATGGAAATACATACACACACACACCCCCCTCCAAAAAAAGAAGGGAAAATGAAGCTTATGTCTTTTTTTAAGTCTTTGTCAGTACCAGAATAAGGAACTTGTGAAAGTTACTATTGTTTTTTGAGTCTTTCCTTTACTGCAGTTAAAGTGGTTGGATTTTGATTGTCTCTGTGTAGATTAAGCTTTTAGTAGAAGAAAAGGCAAGCACAAGGCTGACTGCAGGAAATGGGTTCCAAGGAAAAGAGTGTCGGAGCTGTTTATTGTATAGTTACAAGTGCTGCTCCTAGTGCCATGCTTATTTGTTGGCCTGAGAATTCTCCATCAGAAGTGAGGTAACATGAACTGCAGAAAGGAGGAGGTAAAACTTCAGTTATTGATGGGTCCCCAGGGTATTGACTTGTCTACATTTAACACAGGCCTGTATAACTTTTCTATTGATTTTGCTGTTTGGTAGCTTGGTTTCTTTGTGTCCAAACTGTGAAGCACAGTTCACCCTCTCCAGAATGATAAACAGGTTTAAATTTGCTTCATGCTGTTGATTGACTTTAAATGTTGGAGCTTTTTTGAAAAAGTGTGAAAGTGGCCTTCCTCCTTTTTTAATATTGGAACCACACAGAGATCTTCTTGTTTTTGCTTTATGTGGTATAGGTTGGCATCACCCTAATATTTGAATGTAAGAAATCTAAAAGCAAAAGCTATTCCTTCTTTTGTTTTCCATGGAACAGTGGAAGCTTAGAAATGTGAATTTAGAAAACTGATCCTACATCTTCCTCCTCTTCTCTCACCATTTGCCTTTCTTAAAGTGAAAACCTTGTGTTTTGATGCAGCTAGCTAGAAGTATATTTGTGAGTCCTTTGACATAAGGCTTCTTCCAATTTTGTCACAGGTGTTTACTGATATTAACTTGAGGACAAAGTTTTAAGTACTGGTTTGACCATAGTAGATTAATAAATGATATGCATATAAGAAAATGTAAAGCTTCCCTGTGAAATGTAATCCATTTCCTAAGTGAAGATGGCCACTGTAAGCTTCGCATTTCCAGTTTCATTTCCCAGACTGAGAACACTCACAAAAGGCTGAAGATAACTCAGTCCTAATTTTTAAGTGTCTTAATTGCCTAAATCTCTGAGCAGATGTGGAAAATGTCACCTCCGTAGTCATTTTTTGCTTGTGATTTTTGAGCTACTTGTTTCATGATTTATTACAGGAAAATGGCTCATTTCATTATATGACACAAGCCTTTGTTTTGAAAGTTTCAAGAGAAGGCAAATAGTCATGAAGTTTAGATATACATACTTCAGATTTGTCAGTGTTTTGTAATGACTTTCAGAGAATAAGTTTCACTTCATAGATCTAGGAAATAATTTCTCAAGGCAACTGAAATATGAGACTGTATTTGTGTTTAGTATTAAAACAGTGACACAGAAGATGGGGTGGGGAAGGAACACTCGATTGCTACTATATCATAATGTATTTGGTAGAATACTTAATCCAAGATGCTTCTGATAGAGCACTTTACAGCTGCAACCGCAGTAATTTAATATACCTCTGATAGATTGTCTTCATATTGAAATAGCTGCTTGTGGTTACATTTTGACCTTCAAAGGACACAAAAATCCTACTGTGTTGCTCTTGCATAGGCTTAGTGCCTAGTCACACTGCCTATCAAAATACAGCAAAATTACTGCACGCTCTCTGAAAATTAGTTCTCTTTCTATTTGGGAGGTATTATCAAGTGCGCTCAGGTAAGTGGGGGAGAATTTGTGTGAATGAGTAACGTGGGGCTCCCATTTCTTAGAAGTAGCTGCAGTGCAGGTTTTTTATCAATTTGTGAAAGGTAATCTGTGGTTAGCAGCTCTACATTTGGATTTCTGCTGGTTTTGTGCTTCTGATTCCTCTTCCTTATCTTGATTTGATCATTATTTCTTATCTTCTTTCTGTTGACAGTTCACCAGTACAGCAGAACACTACTGTTCACTTGGATAATGGTGAATATTGGTCTAGTCGTGCAGCTGTATACAAAGGGAAGCCTCACAGAGCGATCTTTGAAGAGAGTCTCGAGAAAATATACAGGAACATGTATCGAAAAGCTTCTGGCACTGTTTCAGACCAAAAAACGCACTCCTGATAGCAATTCACCTGGAAATGCACAGTACACAGTGTTCATATTTGTAATGAAACCTATTTTTATGTAACAAATATTTGTACTCTATTTTTAAGGTGTAATTATGGTTGGGCAGGGTTTTGGAGAAATGGGGTTTTGGCCTGGGTTGCCAAAACAAAACTATTAACATCCCCCTGCTTTCCTCTCCCTTCCCCCCCCCAAAAAAATCAAAACAAACCAGCAGCTAAGCCCCTCCATGATTAAGCAAGATGGTGTTGCTTCTTTGAGACTATGAAAAGATAGTCATTTGAATACTAATAGGTCTGCTGGACATTCCTGTCTGACATCAACTCGGGTTTCAGCTGCAGCCACTTCTTATTAAATAATTAAAACTATTTAGTAACATAAACAGAACTGATTGAAGAAGCAATATGTCCTGGTGTTCAGAGAGGGGGTCTAAAGAGGAAGGTGAATGTGAGTGTTGATTTAAAAGCGTCCCATCTGGGACAAAGGGACTTGTTTGCTAGAAAATTGCCTTTGGATTGTTTATTTTTGAGATGGGCAGAAGCTCTGATACTGACCTATAGACATGCTTTCGAAGTGGTTTCAAGCACCTTTAGTCACAAATTTTCTAATACTGTCAAATTTTAAAAGAAACCCACCCAGCCCAGCAGCCTTTGTATCAGAAGAAAGGTCATCTTCACACACTTGTGCATTTGAAAGTTTCCAGGTTCTCTTGAATGCAGCCATGACATTTGCCAATATACTTGTAATTTTAAAAAATATGAATAAGAAAGGAGTGCAGAGGGGGAAAGACTAGAGCTAGTCAGCAAGCTCCTCATATACCCCGTACAGGCCTTCTGAAGTTCCTGCATCACAATCCCACCTAATTTGGAGCCTGTCCTTCCCAGTCTGCTGGGATCCTGTTGGCAGAAATCACATCGTTTTTGCTAAAGGCCACCAAATGTTCATCAGCAGTTCGATGCTCTCCCTGGGGATGGAACCTTTTCAGCCTTGCATTGAACAGATCCCACATTAGCAGACCGGGGCAAATTGCCCATCTATAGAAAAGCGGAATGTTTTAAAAGGGCAAGAGTGTCCATCTCCTGCTTCCTTTCAGAATGGGGGAAAAAACAAATGCCTGTTCTGGCTCCTTCCCTGGCTGAGCGAACAGATTCAGTTACACCAATGCCATTTTACCTGTTATGATAGGATAAAGGATAAAGCTAGCAGTACAGATGGCAGAACATATGACTGTAACCTGCCAGCATGCCTAGATAAACAAAAAGTTGGTCTACTCTGCCTTCCATCCTTTAATGCTGAGACAACATAATTGATTTGAGAAAGCAGTTGGTGAGCAATTATGCTAGTGGGAAAGCACGTTGAAAGGCTGTGTGCTTCTGTTTCAGGAAAGGGGACTCTCAGAGGAAGTGTCTTGCATATAGACGTTTCTATTCCTTGTAACTGTTGAACCAGTTGAAGTGGATTAACACTGATAACTTCCTGTCCCTGATGCCATTTAGCACATTAGTGCTTTCAAAGGGCATTAGTTGCACAGTCTTATGCTATGGATAAGTGTTGAGTCACTCTATGAAGTAGTAGTACACTTTTTTTTTGCAGAAGTGAAAAGTAAAATTTACCCAAGCTGTGCCGCTGAAGGCATGGTGGCCACGGAGTATTGTGCTACCGGTACCTGGTACTCATTTATTAGCCTGTTGCTCTGACCCCATATTAGTCCATAAAGGAATAGATTCTTTCTCCTTGCTGTTCAGGAAAGTAGGTATATTCAAATGGATCCTAAATAGGCAGGGCATATTCTGAGAGATACTTTCCAAGCTTTTGGTTTAAAATGAATGTACTGAAATCTGAAGGTTGCTGTGGTTTCCTGTATGTGTTTGAGCCATAAGATTTAGCATTCTTCTTATGGTATCCCACAATTTTCATTCAATACTCTCTGTGTTTTCCCTCCCCAGTGTCATACCTTAGTAAAAGTTACAGTCCTCTGAAGATTGGCTGCTCCCCTTTGGCCTAATCTGAGTCTGTGACATAGAAGTACTGTTCAATTTTTCCCTCCCCGGCAATCCAGCAGATTTTAGTCCCTGTTTGTTCAATGTGTGAGAAGGCCTGAATGCTGAGGCTTTGGGTTTTTTGTATGGATGAGTAAGAACACAAGTTGCCATGAATTCAAGACACAAGGAGGGGATGAGGAAGGCTGGAGGCCACTGTGAAAAATTAGGGTAATGTTTTCGAGGGGTCCAGAGGAATGGCTGGGGTATCTCTGTTTAATTCCCCTAGCTAAAGAAAGGAAGCATATGGTAATATGGCAACCTTCAGTTTTTCATCAAATATGAAAAATTTTTCATCAAAGGTGAAAACTGGATGGGAGGCAAAAAAAAAAAGTGTCGTATATTGAATTTTGACCGGTATGAATATTCTCACTGCAGCCTTCCTATGCAGCATAACAACAAATGAAGCAGATAGACTATGAGTGTCTTTGGCCCTGCTCCAGCTGCGAGGGGAGATGGTGTGTATAATGTCTTTCTGAATCAGCTGCTGCAGGATATGTGTTTCTCTCTTGGGTCAGAGTCATTCCACAGCTTATATGCTGTGATACAGCAAAGAGTGTTCTCTTCCAAGCACTGTGCTGGAAATCTGGTTTGGTTAATGGAAGACTTTTCTCTGAAATGTGACTTAAGACCCAAATTACTCCGATCTGTCCGTAAAATCTGCAAGCCACTTTGTTTTCAGAAGCATTTGGCCCCTTCCCCGTTTGCTCAGCTAACCCTGCTATTAATATGCATACAGCTCAAGTGCACTGAGCACTGCTGCTCCTTTGCTGCTGCAGTAGGTGATAAGTATAGGTTCAGGCAGTGAACCAACATAGTAATAAACTGTAATTGTTTAGTGCACCTTGCCTTCTAATACAATTTAAATCCCTTCTATCAAATGCAAATTTCTAGGTTCCTGAGTGGAGCTTTAAATAGCGTTTTCTATGCTCATTCCTTATCTTTTGCCATCCACAAAGTGGTCTGGTAGTGACAGTGGGATGGCATAATTCGACCCTCGTCATTTTACCTCCTGAAGGAAAGCTGCCTACTCAAATCTAGAAATAATGGGCTAGATTAAGAGCGAATTAGTGTTTTTCTGTAGAGTCTGTCTCTTTCTCTTGCCCTCCCCAAATTGTTAAAACCCCTGAGTATTCTCACCAAATGCTATTCAGCATCCAGTGTTGCCTGTAGTATGCAATCAGTGCAATATTTTAATCACTTTCATTTTAATAAGTCAGAGTCTGCTTCCTACTTGCTCCCTTCCATCTTTCCTACAAATAACTTGGTGTAGTTTAGGATCTTGGGGTGGCTTTAGACAAACTACCTGCCTGTGTTCAGTAGAAATGCAAATCCTTTGCTGAGTACTAGTTGCTTTGGAAATCACTCAGTCATTGACCTGTTGTGGATTAAAGGCAAAAATGTCAAACTCTTCAATGACTTGCCTTATCTAAGTTTTCAACTAGAAGAAGGGAAGCTTAAGTTGGTCCACTGGGGACAAGAGGCATAGGGATGGCTAGAGTAATGGGAACAGGTAGGAGCAGCTTTGTAAGATAGATGGGCAGCAGTGTTTATACTCCAAATCTGAGCAGCTTGGAAGATGATGAGAGCTGTTCTTTAGATTGTACGTCACTTGTTTGAATTTTACAATTACTTTGGAGGCTGCCAAAATGGTGAGGGGAGAAAGAAATCTACCTATAGGTGTTGGGAATCTATTTTTTGGGTAAAATAACAGAACATTTAGCTCTGCTCAGTATTAAGGTCTCTTCCAACCTCCCTCTCATCGTTACGTCAGCTGTAAAATGGGGAGTTTGTGCTCTGTTGAAGCTTAATTAAATGACTGTGAAGTGCTTTGGGATCCTGAGGTGAATGTTACAGAAATTCTTTTGTGGAAGCCTGACTGAAAAGTCGAATCTCATCTCCAGGTTACTAAAAAGGCTTTATTTTAATTTTCCCAGGTTTATTATGTTTTAATCAGACAATTATTAAGCAAGTCTTAATCTTATCAAGATAGAAATCTATTAAATCTAAGAGACAGCTGAAAAAGATAATGAACTGCTTTACTACATGTGCTTTTAGGAGCTAATCTTTACAGTTGGTATCCTACTCAGCTTCTGTCTCCTGCATGATCCGAGTTCATCATATTCATACTGATTGCTCTCACAATATCTTTTTTTTTAATACAAATTAATTTTTTGTCATCCTGATGTCTTAGTGCTGTCTGCTACGTGTACTAATCAGCACTATTAACATCTATCACATCATTTGTTCTCATTCTCTCCCCAGGAGCAAGGGGTGCAATGGTGTGTGCAACTTGACAGTGGAAGAGTTTGTGTGGTATGCCATAGGTTTGTCAGTGAAAGTAAGTTGGAAGGAATCTCTGCCTTTTCAGTCTGTGTGCAAGGAATAGCTTATTATATAATTCTGCTCTTCCTAATTTTTAAGCTTGAAAGTGTTTTGTGAAACACTGAACTATGCAACAAAATTCTTAGCCTTTTAGCAGTGGTCACCTAACTGTATAAATCTTGTAATGTGGAATCTCTGGGTCATAGGAAAGCCTACCACGATGTTAATTACTTCAGTGGTTATGGAGTGATCATTATCAGGATGCTGAGAGTATCTCAAGAGATTTGTTTAGTAGTCAAGGAATTTGGGGAAACTTTCAAATCAATGAAACTTAGCTTTTTGGTTCCAGTGAAAACAATTGAAGCTAAGAGAGAACAGCACTTCTGTGCATGATCTTAATGAGCTACCTCACTGACAAATGATGTCTGGTTTAGGTGATGGTCTCTGGTAGCAGCAGAGAACCGCTCTTTGCCCAGTTCCTTTCAGTTTCAACAAATAAACCAGTGTTGTAGGAAGTGATCAAGAACACCTCATATTCCTGTTTCTATTACACAGTGAACTATTAAGCACAAGCCCCATTGATTGCATTGGTTTCTACTGCTTTCTCCATGGAGTTCAAAACATCATCAACCAAAGCCCTTAAAAGATGAGGCTGTAGCTCCTTTTGTTATCAGCGTTGGCTTGCCAAAGACATGCAGTTTGTTCCCTGTTTGTCTTCAGTGAGAAATTCTGTGAAGTGCGGTGATAATTTGTCTGGATGGCAACAAAACGGAACTGTAATCTTTCTCTTTGCTTGATCAATGTGGAGATTGTGCTTTTTCTTCATGTGTATTTCCATTCAGTTCTGGGTGATTGCTTCTGACCTAGCAGAGAACTCTCTTCAGTCTGAGAAGTGGTGATCTGAGCCGCCTTCTCACCTCTTCAGGGAAAGGAGTTTGCTGCTGCAAAACAACATCCCTCTTGGTTCATAAGAATTTACTGATCCTGAGGATACAGCACGAAAATGCTGTTCTGTGGTCAGGCGTTTGCGTAACCCTGTAGAGCTGATGCCATTGAATGAACAGAGCTTCACACAAAGTGGGGGTGGGAGGCTGAAAGCAGGGGTAGACTTTGAGAGTGGTTTGATGCATGGCATGCCATGAATTATGCATTTGTATACCATGAATTATCAGTGTATAAAATAACCTGTGAAACTTACAAGTCACAAAAGCCCCATTTACATCGCTGAACGGTGGTGAATTCTAATGCTTATATTTGTATTGTTACACTGACTTGGATTTTTGAATGTTTAGCTAATTGCGTTGTTACTAAGACTATAGTCGTATGAACTGTTTCATTCAGTACTCCAGTAGTAAACATTTGCTAAGAGGTTGCTTTCCCTGCCTGCCTTGTTTTCACCACAGTCATCTAGTGTTTACATACATTTTAGCCTCTGTGCCATTTTTGAAGGCTTTGTCTCATTTACGTTTTTGGTTTGGATAATACTTAAATATGAAATCCATCTGGGAAACATATTGTATATTCACATTGAGGGGTAAAACCAGTTTTTAATTAAAATTTTATACAGCACTTGTATTTCACTTTGTCCTGTTTTATTATGAAACACTTCAATCTTCTTCCTAAAACACATATGTCTTGTACGTTTCAAGATGTTCCTTGTTGCTCATGCAGAACCAGTTTCTGAGCTCTGTCAGCAGAGTGCCATATGTTCTGGGGTTCATTTAGCTTCTCTGGCGTTTGTGTAGGCAGCATATTGGATGTAATGCAGCTAAGCTCTGCTCCATTCTTTTCTTTGTAAACTTGTCAAGAGATGAAAAAAGCAGGGCGAAGAAAACACTGAATAATACTCGAGTGATTTGAATTATCAGTAAGTTATGGTAACTCGGCCAATCAAAATTGAGGTTTCTCGTGTGCTTGAGGATTTTCCTTAATTGCGGCTTATGCATAGCCTATAAAGCGGTGCATCCCTCAGTGCTACCCGGTATTGCACCCAAAACAAGTGCTGAAGATTGAGATGTAACCCAAGCCATTTGGAAATGACAAGCGTTAAGTGCTCTTAATTTTGTAATGATCTGCTATTTTCAATTTAAAAAAAAAAAAAGTGAATAATAGAAGGTGGGGATGCGAAGGGATTGTACTACTCTTTGTTGTCTTCTGGCTTTGTGGAAAATAGCTCGCCGCTGTTTAAATGCCTGGTACTGAAAAGAGAAATCTCAAGGCTGATGGTGCCCTCCTGTTTAAAAAAAAAAGTCCTTTTTCTTACCAATCCATTCCTGTTTCTTCCCTGCCTCCCATAATCTTGACCATGAACCAGGAGGTACTATCAGTCTTTAGTATGCTGCTAGTATGTAGGAACACAGCCCTGACTGTTTATTGATAGTAGCCATATATTGTCAGATACTGATCTTATCTCCGAAAGCTTTTCAGAACCATCTTGGTGACTGTGACAGAGGACCAAAGTATTTCTGTGATTCTGTAACTAGAGCTTAAAAACAAGAAAAGGAAAAGAAGGAATAAGAAACTCGCAAAACTGGAATACATACTAAACTGTTTCCCCTTTGCTGAGGTACGAGGCTGGAGGGAAAGGGCTTGAGTGGCTGCTTGTTACGAGGGCATGGAGGAATGGGGAGGGAAACTTCTGCAGTTCTGACCTCAGGTCGGTCAGAAATAACCAGCTGGAGTGACATGAGTGTAAACCTGGTTGAAGTGACAGGCAGCTCAGCTCCTGGGACTCTATTTACATATGTTTAAAACAAACAAAAAAATCTGCCTTTGTTCCCCAGCAAAATCTATTTACTTGGCATTCAGCTCATGTATAAGCTGGAACTTCTTTGATGGAAGATGTAGAAACAAAGCAACTGACATTTCTGCTTTGATGGGAGGTTGGAGCTAAGATTTGATTTTGAAATATGAAAGTAAACTGAAACTACCTCCAATTTAAAGGTGGGTTTTTTTAATGACCTTAAAAGTTTTGAGAAGTTTTATTTCCCTCCCCTTAGGGACCAGAAGAAATTATAACAGTAATCTTACTTATAGCGGTAAGTCTACAGAGACAGTGACTGTAGGTTAATGAAAAATTGACACTGCTACTGGTCTGTGCTTCCAGCAGAATTTTTTTTCTTCAAACTGATGTGAACTGTTGCACTGCGTGAGTTGGTTATGAGTCTCACATATTAAATTGAATGCTTCTTTTGTGAAATCTACAGGAGCAAGCCACAGCTGAATGTTTTGAACAACGTTCCTGTTTTGAACAAATGCAGCAAAAATTATGGGTTTCTTAAAATGGTTACGCGGGTCCTTCCCCCTCCCCCCCCCCCCCAAAAAAAATAGAGCTTGCTGTGTCAGTCTAAACCAGAAAGTCGGCAGAGGAATTGTCCCCGATGATCTCCATCCCAGTACCGAATCCGGAGGGCTGTCAACCCAACCTGACAGTAGTCTAGTAGAGAAACCACACCGTGGAGCAGTAACTGAGTGTTGCAAGTGCAGTTGCTCTTACGTTTTGCATCCACGTGCGTACTGTTACGCACTCTTATGCACGCTCCCCCTTGTGTGGCACTGGGACTCCTCGGGGACACCCTGTGGCTCACGGAGCGTTGTTCAAGTGCCCTCTCCGGGAGCATTTCTGCAGTGTCTTTTGGGACAGCTTGTTTCTCGCTCCTGGGAATCGTGCACAGAAATGGCACGAACTCAGCACCTCAGGCTGACTTTGGTTTGTACTCTGACAGCTTAATATCTGTTTGTTGTCCTTGGCATGGTGGTGCCATCTGGTCTTGCTTGGACAGCTTATCTGTAATATTGCACTGCATGATATTTCAGTTTTTGCTTATGAAATCTTGGGCTGTGCTTGAATGGCACACCGATACCTTGATGCCAGCCTTTGACCAGATGGCACATGCTTAAATAACATCCCTGCAGGTACTGTGATGGAGATGGATACACAGAGGTGTTGGAAATGGCATTTGAGACAAGGGGAGGGAAGACATGAGATGGCTTCAGGTATTGTATGGGACCTCAGGTCAGAAATTAAAGAACCATTGGGTGTTCACAGACTTCGCTGTTCCACTTGAAGGACTTTAAACCTATAACAGACTCTGGAGAGTGCCCAGTACTTGGGTTGAGGGGCTGTTCTGGGGCAGAAGCATTCTCCGTTTCTCCTGTAGGAGTTTCAAGACTCACTGGGTCACAGAAAGGTGGAGAAAATGCGTGACTGAGGGTCAGGGTACACTTGGGAAAAGACAGTGTCGTGTGTGGTGAAACTTGGGGCAATGATGGGCAACACCAACAAAGACTCCTCCTTGAGCATTTCTCCAACAAGGACATCTGTATTTTGCTGTTCCCAGTGGATTTGCCACCTCCACTGGGGAGAAGGTTACGTTTGGGTGATGACGGAGTCATCGTCTTTCACTTCTCTGAAGAACAGGCAGTGACGTTTCCTTGCAATCTTTTGCAGCCTGGAAGGGTGCCTTCATCGCCATTGCAGCAACGCTGTGTTGAGGCAGAAGCTCGGCAATTGGCTTCTTCACTCATGTTCACCTGCTTCAGAGGAGGTTGTACAAAAATCTCAAATTGTGACACCAACATTTTACCTGTGCTAAAAGATCACTTTCATCTATCGCTCCTTGTGTTGCCTTCACAACACACTGTATATGGCTCTTACTGCTCAAGGCAAACAAACTAAAAACTGTTCATACCTGGCTTTGGGGAATCACCGCAGTTGGATGACACCTCCCACATTACAGTGGCATCAGTCTGAAACGGGGAAAATAAACGTACCCCATTAAATGTATATACAGGACTGTGAGATAAGAGGCTTGAACTTGTTTTTTGCATCCGCTACATTTTGTCCTTTGCCACTTCCTGTTGGCTTTATCCCCTTTTTTGCCTTTCCATGATTATAAAGCCTTGTTTCTCTGCATGCACTGTCTATGATTTTTATTTATGTGGTGTAAGTTCATAACAGAAAACTACTTAATGTAACCGAAGAGGCTTGATGAAATCCAGCAGTTGAAAGCTGGAGCGAGATGCAGTCACACTAGAAATAAGGTGCAGCTCCTTTTTTTTTTTTTTTAATGTAATGAGTATTTAGGTTTTCGAGCACCTTAGCCAGAAAATTGTTTCTTCTTAGCTTGCAGACTTTATGCCAGGATTGACAATTATGCTAAAAGAAACATGGCTAAGCTGGCAGTTTGATAAAGAAATAGGCAGGGATGTTCTGCTGTACGCATTGTGGTTATTGCTCAGTCAAAGATCACAAATTCTACCAGTAAATGCTAGGTCAGAGTAGAAGATTCGACCTTTTAGAAGCTCGGAGTCTGGTCCTACTTCAGTATGTATGGCCTGGACATGTGCAGCCTGAACTCTCTCCACTTATCAAACTACAGTGTGTCCCCAAAGTAACTGGTGATACAGCTTAGGGGGCCAGCTTGCTTCTCTTATTAACTCATTACCTTTTAATCTGCAGACAAGCCAAACCCTGCTTTGGGGTATATTCAGGCTTTTCTTATGTGTTACAAATTTTTCAAGACCTATGCTACGTTGATGACTTTTCTTTTTAATTAAAAAAAAAAAATCCGGAAGACTTTGTTATGTAGCAATAAAATGTATGGTTAAATACCAGCCAATTTAGTGAGTGTGCTCTGCTGCTCTGCAGAGATACACAAAAGCACACTCGGAAATCCTCTTGCCAATATGTCAGCATTTTGAAACTGCTACAGCTTGAGGTTAGCAGGGTTATTTTCTTTTGTCTGGGGTTTAAAACGTTGCTCCCAACCTGGTATCTGGGTAAGATAAGATGAATCCACTGAATGTAGGAAGTTGACTTTATTATCTGTAGCAAAAACGCTTTTTGACTACGTAATTCAAAATTGTTTTAAGCAACCTTCTCCTCTCCCCTCCCCGGCAGGGACGAGGAGTAATTTGCTGGTGTTGGAAGCACTGGGCGCTGAGAAATGGTAAGTGAGCTGCAATACTGGGGAGGGGGGGGAAACACCTTCCAGGCACAAGGCTGTGGAGGGGAGTGGTGGGATTCCCATTGCTGGAGATGTCACAGCCCAGAGCCAGGCACGTGGGGAAGGTCCTGCAGAGAGACAGTGGTGCACGAAAACGGGGCTCAAAATGTAAGTTCGTGGGTATAAAAAAAGCAATGCAAAAGCAAAGCTGATACTAAGTTTTTGCATTACTATTCGCAGTAAAAGTAGGAGGGGGGTTCTGATACGTTCTTTGGTGTACATTTATTGTTTATTATCATTTTACTCAAATGAAGAGAAGGGAAAGTAAGAAGAGAGTGCAGAAGAAAGGAAACTAAACCATGTAAATTTACTGAGTTTGATTCTTTTCCTCATCGGGACCAAAAGTGCAGAAGGGTGCTGGGACTCTGTCAGCCCACGTGTGCCCTCCTCTCCCTCAGATCTCCACGAGCTTTACCCTGGTGAAGTTTCCCTCTATAGGAATGCAGGGAGGGCAGTGCTCCCTGCAAGGATGAGACCTTGTGATCCCGGGTACGATCCACTTTAACCCAGAAACAGTGACTTCCAGCTACGATTCACCTGGGCAGGTGCCCATCTGCGCACGCCAAGGAGGCTGTGGGCGCTGCTGCCTCCTTGTCCCAGAAAACAAGCGCGAGGAACTGGAGAAAACATGGTGCCCTGTTTGCTGACTTACTCTCCACCCTGCTAAAATGCACGCGGTTTCATTTCCTTCCTTTGTAATAAACTGTGCCCACCATAGCGTATATCCTTTTAAATAACATTTTAAAATATTTTCTGGTAAATTAAAGTGATGACATGTTTGTAGGGTTCATTGTTAATTTCATTTCCTTTGGCTCAGCCAGCCAGATAAAATGCAATGTTATTAATCTTTGTTTAAAAGAAGATCCTTTGCCGAACAGTAATAAATGATCTTGATAGATTTGTCAGGAAAATGAATGATAATCATTTGCAGATAGACACAAGCCTAGTATGGAAGATTAATAAGAAAATATGTATTGGCATCATTAATAACATCTGCTGCCAATGGACTTGTATATTGGTTACAGCTCTGAAAGCGATGTGTTCTTGTTAGGATATTGCAATTCATCACGTGCTGTGAGGAGTGAGGCTGTGTAGTGCTCCTGGGGCGATGACAAGCTACTTCCCAGGAAAGGCTCGTGAGGAGCCCAACACCGAGGCCCCGCCGCATCCGCTGTCGGCTGAGCCTGTCATCGCCGGAGCCCCGGTTCTGCTGGGCTCTGACTTCCCACGTGCATTGCCCCATGTCACTGCTAAAAACTCTTCTGGACCCCATGAATTTACTCATTCCTTGCTTGTGGGGCTATGGCTGGCTGGATTTGCAGATAATCCTTGTTCCCTCGTGAGCTCTGCCCTCATGGTGTGGGCTGAGCAATGCTGGTGGAGAAGCAGCTCCTGGCACAGAGCAGCTCGGGCTGTAGCAGCTGCAGCACCTGGGGTTTGACATACGCTTTCACTCAGGGTCTGCGCTCATCCCACCTCATGTATCTCTAAAAAGGTTCCTCCAGAGCCTGCCACAGGCATTTAAGCACTTGTATATCTTCAACTGACACAGCTTTAGGAAGTAGCCCCGCTTCACTGGATGCACAATGCGTTAGGAGATAAAGCTCTTCACAGGTGCTGCATGTGACTGTCATGGGCCTTGGTTTTTCGGCCTTGATCATCCCTGTTAGGAAAAGAGCGTTTTATTTTGGGCTTATAATCACTCCACCTGCAGAGCCTCTGTTGGGGTTTCCCTCTTAAAACCCCCAGAGCATATCTGAGGTGGTGCAAAGAGCTGCACGCTCACAGCAGCGCTCCCTGCCACAGCATCACCCCTGCCGCGGCAGGGAGCTGAGAAATCCCATCCCACCCCATCCCATCCTGTCCCCATCCTCGTCCCTGTCCCTGTCCCCGCGGCTCCTTGGCACGCAGGGCTGAGGCTGATGGGGAGCTGCCGGGGCGAGCAGGCTCCCGCTTGCTGCAGGGAGGCAAGTGGGAGCTGGGGCTGGAGGGACTCCGTGTGTTCAAGTGCAACCCATGGGGAGATGTAGCATACACTGGGAATTATCAAGACTGGGAAGGAGGGGCTGGGAGACGCAGAGGGGAAGAGCTGCACATGGATGTAGGCAGAGGGAATGGGTGTAGCATATGAGAAGGAAGGAGCAGAGGGACTGAAATGAAGAACAACATGAAAAGAAAACTCCCCCATCGCCAATCTTCAACTAGGAGGAAAACTATAATCTCTTTTTGGTTTGGTTTTAATTTTTTTCAGCTAAATATGGTGTTTTCCTAGGAAATATAAGGAAAGGTCAAGAAGTTTTGAGACGACTTTGGTTTATTTCAATAAAACATTTCAGACTCGCCTTACCCGATCATTCTTTTTTCTTTTGTTTTGCTTTAGTGGTTCAAAGCAGAGTAGTAAGTCAGTCAAATAAATTTACCAATGAAATGTGTTTCTCCTGTGGGGCGCACAGCTGGCTGCATCTGCCGGTGCGGAAGTCTCCATTCCTTCGGTGGGCCAAGCTCAGAGATGCAGTCTCCTCTCCCAAAGGGCATTACTTTGTTTAACTGACATAGACATCATCATTTTAAAGGAAATATCATCTTCCAGGGTCCATGGGGTGAGATGGTGTCGTGGTGTAACCCCAGCCAGCAGCTAAGCACCACGCAGCCGCTCCCTCACTCCCCCTCCCCCCCGCACTCCCAGTGGGATGAGGAGGAGAATTGGGAAAAAAGGTAAAACTCGTGGGTTGAGATAAGAACGGTTTAATAACTACAGTAAAACATAATACGAACAATAATAATAATGAAATATAATAATAATAATAATAATGAAAAGGAATATAATAAAAAAAAGAAGCAGGAAAAAAAGGAAAAAAACCCAACAGTGATGCACAATGCAATTGCTCACCACTCGCTGACCAATACCCAAGCAGCGATCTGCCCCTCCTGGCCAACTCCCCCCCCGTTTATATACTGGGCATGATGTTCTATGGTATGGAATACCCCTTTGGCTAGTTCGGGTCAGCTGCCCCGGCTCTGCTCCCTCCCAGCTTCTTGCACACCTGCTTGCTGGCAGAGCATGGGAAACTGAAAAGTCCTTGATGTAAGATAAGTGCTGCTTAGCAACAACTAAAACATCAGTGTGTTATCAACATCATTCTTACACTAAATCCAAAACCCAGCACTGTACCAGCTACTAAGAAGAAAATTAACTCTATCCCAGCCAAAACCAGGACAGATGGGGAGAGGAAGAGGTCAGCATCGTATATGCAAAGATCAAAACTCTTTGTGTCATTAAAAAAAAAAAAGGCTTAGTAAATTTCACTTCTATTCTCTGCAAAACTGAAATTTTCTTAGGGGAAAAGAATAATCTCAAATGTTTAAAAAACTGCCCCAGTATTCCTCATCCTGCTCCACATTGCTTTCCCTATGGCTTTAGCAGATGTGTGGTCCAAAAAAGCCAATAAAGCCATTGAGCTAAGTGCTGCTGAGGGGCTCTGTGGCTGAGGAGCACTCAGCACCTCACTGCTCTAGGCGAGGAGGCAAGAGCCCTGGTATTTCTAAATGCATTAGATATGTGTCCATTATTATTAGACATTTGCCAGCTATTAATCACAGCTGGTAACTTGATTTCCTCTAAATATTTTGAGGCACCCTCTGATCTGGGCACCACCTGCTCGAAATTGAATAGTGGAAAGGCAAGGCAAGCTCTGTGTCGTATGCCTCTTCCCGTGGGGATGGACAGGCGACGATGGGGCTGAGATCTCCCTTTTTCAAAGGAAATCTACTTTTTCGTCTTAGAAAAAGCAAATGTTTGTATTGACTTGCATGAGCACAGCGCAGACCCCATCCTGCATGGCTGATTCAGTCTCCTCCATCAAAACTGAGGATGAGCGGGGGAACCATGACCTGGGCTCCCTGTGCCAGCTGGGCACAGAGCCTTGTTTCTCCTCTCCTTGCTGGATCATGACTCATTTTCTTCATCTTTATGGCGTTGTGCTTCACTGCATGCCCTCACCTCCCCGCACAGCCCATGCCTGGTGGCTTGGACATGCCCCTGGGATGCTGGAGTGGAGGGCCACATCCCCGTGGGCCTTTTTAGCCTTCTCTAGGTGAGCATCCTAACCACCAGACAAAGATATTAACAGTGGGTACTGCCGTCTCTTCCTCTGGA
Organism: Gymnogyps californianus; assembly: GCF_018139145.2. NCBI lineage: Eukaryota > Metazoa > Chordata > Aves > Accipitriformes > Cathartidae > Gymnogyps > Gymnogyps californianus. The sequence continues at coordinate 27,567,093 of NC_059478.1, read as the reverse complement.
GGTGGTTTAAAAGGTTATGGCCATGCCACATTACATGATGGTACCAAGATGGGTCAGAGAAGCCCGGACTTGCTCAAGAAAGCAAGGTCCAGCCTTGGACCTGGCCCAAGGAGGGATATTTCTTTTCCCTACCACAGCCAGGTCACCGTGGTCCCAGGGAGATCTTTGTGCATCAGTGCAGGATATATAAACACCATAACCCGAAGTCAGAGTTGGCTTTGTTACTAAGGCACCTTTATTGCTGGTAATGCTGTTAAGGGGCAGGATTGGCCCGCTGAGTAAACAGGCTCAGGCTGTTGGTAAGCCCCACCATCATGCGGAAGAATGGGCAGGATGGGGGGGCTTGGGGAGGGCAGGGAGCCCCTGCCCCACTGCCAATGCCGATGGGGGGGAAGTGTCGGGTGGAGGGGGTCCAACACAGGTCCTGGGGTGACTGTGGGAGCCAAGGTTGTCACTGCTGAGCTAATCCAGTGGTCCCACACTAACCTCATCTGAATCTTGTTCATATAAAAAAACTTCAGGTAGTGCTTAAGTCTCCTTCCCCACACCTGTGTAAACCAGAAGTCCTTCAGAGTCCTTCCCCTGAGAGCAGCAGTGCAAAGTCAGCCCCGAGCTGGTGCATGAGGGGAGCGAGGACCCAGCCATACCACAGCTGGGCTTTCCAAAGCCTTTGCTCCTTGCTGGGCTCAGCTCTGCACCTTTAAAATTGACCCCAGGTCTCCTGACTTGACCCACATACTGTCCCACACACCCCCTGCATCCTGGATGTGACCAGTGTTGAGTCTTGGTCACATCTTATCTTAAGGGGAAACCGAGCCCCGCAGTCATTTCCAGCAACCAGTGCCTCCAGGGGAAGGGCTGTGCCAAGGTGTTCCAGCATCTCTGGGGACCATCACGAGGGTCTCTGTCACCCAATGCTTCTGGCTTAGACATGAAGATGAGGACCCCTGAGAGCAACCAAAGCCACATGCTGCCTGACCCCACCTCAGCCAAAATATGCCCACAGAAAGACATTAATGGTCAGCAGGATAATAGCATTAACATTGCAAACAGTCTTCCATAGGGGCTTTTCCTCGATGCTGGTGAGTCTCCGCTCCAGGGCAGCTCTCTCCTCCTGGGACAGGGTGGGCGTGGGGACAGTGGACAGACCGCAGAACCACAAGTACAGCATTTTCCAGCAGGGAGGCTTGGCTGCTGTGAGAGACGGACCAAAAAATGGGTGTTATCATCTAGGTGGGACTCTTCCCTTCCTCCTTCCACTAGTTTGGAGGTGCATTGACCAATCTGGAGTGGGGCTTGAGATGCACCTTGGGTGGGAGATGCAAGGTGATGATGGGAGATGGGAAGGGAAAGGAAGGGAAAAGAGAAAACTCTGCCTCAACCATGTACAGCACAGCCTGATTACAGTTGATTGCAACACCAATCGTTCATTAGTTAATTAACAGACCTCTTCCCCCTCCTCCCCGACCCAGCTTCCATCCACTTTCACAAATTCCTGACAGCATGATGGTCCATTAGAGATATCCTGGCTTATTTATTACACATGACATGCCGGTTGAAGTATGTGTTTTAATTGTCAGCCCTGTGCTGTGTGTATTTCACTGGCTGTTCTTTCCAAATATAACCTTTTTTTGAAATGCAGAATGTCATAAGGCCTTGAAAAAGGTGTTACCCAGAAAAAAAACCTCATTAAACTGTCAACTGCTGTGTTTCGCATTTCCTTTCCCATCATTACTAATTACCAAAATACTAAGACATTTGTTTATAAAAATCTGAGTTATTAAGTGAACTAGGAATTGATAAGAAATAATAAATAATGCTGAACGGCTGCACTCAACTTAAACCCAAACTTACTCTATTGGGAAAAAAAATGTTAAGAGATTTCTTTAGTTGTTCACTTCTGTTTAGCTTGGCTGTAATCGGTACCAGTGTCCTTTAGACCGACCAGCAAAAGGAAGGAGTGAAGAAATCTTGTGTATGTGCCTTTCTTCTGAGATTTCTGCTCTGTAACCTTGGAAGGTTAAGCTCAAAACCAGAAAGCTGCATTTTTTTAATGGATTTGCAGAATAAACCTCTGTCCACTCTGAAAAGAACTTGCCTATCTTCTGCTACTGTTCTGTCTCCTGACAACTCGTTAAGTTCATTTGACTCTTTGCCTTCCTTCTTATTAAATACCCTTGGTAGGACACACAGCTATTTAAGCAATTTCGGTCTGAGTGTTAACCGTGGCTTATATCCTAAGGGAAGATGAAAGATAGTATTGGCATAATGTAAATGAGAAAACTGAGGCTTGTAGATCTATCCTAGGATATCCATGAAGTGCATGTCTGCTCTCAGTGTCTCATGGTCCCTTTGGACCATGATGTTATTTTGATACAGTACGTTACAGCATCTCTGGGTGAGTTTGGCCAGCAGAGCCCACACAGGGGTAAGGAGGAGGCATCTCTAGCACATACACAAGGGGTTTATCTCCTAGCAATGATGAGGACAGGAAGGGATGCCACTTTCATGTGCTGAAAGTTGAAATTAGAGAGCCTGCCACGACTTTCGTAGTGCTAGTGGTAGCTGCTGCTTTGGTTATGCCTGCAGTAGTGCTATGGAGCTCCTCAAGAGCATCTTGGTGAGACAGACAAATAGATGCAGTGTCATGGCATAAAGCCCCAGTGTCAATGGGGCAAGGAGCAGTGTCTCAGCAGCACAGACCTCCACCCTCCCAAGGGATGTTTGTAAGTGGCCATTGACTCCCATCTAAGGCGTCCAGCGCACCGGTAAGTGTCCGGACCTGAAGTGTTAAAATAACACTGTGACCTGGGCAGAACTGGACTGGGGTAGTTTGCATGGGTAAATAACTTGTTCTAGGGAGGAGGAGGAAAAACATTTTACTGAATGGTGGGTTTTCTTTTTTTTCAGGAATGGCAGCCCTTCTGAGCCATTGAGAGGATTGCAACGTGAAGGTAAATGCTAGAAGATATGTTGGGAGGACCAAGAACCGCAACACTTTCATTTGTCACATCCTTATAACTGGTATACCTGTAAATACAAGGCCCAACTCCAGTGAACGCAACAGATGATGGCCTCTCATGAGCTTTACAGGGACTTGCATGAGATCTTGGCTGTGCACTCACATGCACATGAGCATACTTGTTCACAGACAGCCACCCTACCTGCCTCCTCCTTATCACCTGCATCTGCACTTTCGACCAAGTCCCTCTCTCCGTTGGCTGAATTGATCTGTGCTGCTTCACTCTTGTAATTTTTCAGGTCAATGGCAGGTGCTTTTCTGTGTCTTGTCCACCACGTCAGGCAAGCGAGCTGCAAAGTGGGACAGAGAACAAACAGGTTATTGCCTGTCAGTCCCAAACTGGCATGCCAGTCATCTCCCTCTTTGGGGGGCACAGATCCAAGATGGTGCTGAGAGACCTGTTCTGGGGTGACGGTTGTTCCCCCACTTTCTCTCACCTCCCTTCTGCACAGGTGCCCACACTCTCCAGTTGGAGCTGAGAAAAAGTGTGAATTAATCTAGTTTCTTTCCTTCTATTTTTAATTAACCTGTTCCATCCCTGTCTCTACCCGGAGTAACCTTTTAGTAGACATTGAAGAAGCAGCTTCCTATTTGCTAGGCTCACTTGATTGACATGAAATAATGATGATCTGTGTCCAGAATGGCAGCCCTCCAACAGGGAAGGGTAATAAAGTAAATTGAAAAAAAAAAAAAAAAGAAGCCAGGATAACCCTCTCTGGATACAGTCAATCACAGACAGCAATTGTACCCTCAACAGAGGAAGATTGGTGGTGTGATGCCACGCAGATACATGGTCATAGAGGCACAACACAGTTATATGGCTATAAAGGTATGACGCAGATATGTGGCCATGCAAACGCTGGTATTTGAGCAGCTCCGTCTCTGGGACACGGGGAGGGACTGGAGGATCTTCTGTCTCATCTCAGTTGTCGTTTTATAGGAAAAGAAAATCCAATGTGAACATTAAACCCCACAGTTGGGACAAGCTCACATCAAAGAAGTGGCCACCTGCACTTCCAAATGAGCTTATCTCAGGGCTCGTAGTGGGAAAAGTAGCAGTATTGTGTCTCTGCTCTGTGACTGCAAGTACGTGTTCAAGAAATGCAGCTATGTGGGCAGACAGAGCCATGACAGCGAATATCAAGTCACAATTTGCAGGGAGGATTATACCATACATTAGACCAACAGGTGTAGTTACAAGTAGAAAAAAATGAGCTCTGGGCACACACTGTAAGACTTGTCCGTCCAAATGCCTTTTCTCTTTTTTGTTTGTTTGTCAGTTTGGCTTTTTTTCCTTTGTTTTTTAATTCCAGTTTTCTCTATTGGACCAATACAAGACATTACCTCTCTCTGCAGTCTTTCAGTGAAAGAACCATCGAAAGCCATGAAAGACGATCGGTCCTCAACAGGCTGCTGTGGCTGCAATCTGCTCTGCTTTACAAAAGCAGGAGGTCTGAAACTCTTATCCTAGGGCAAGTCTGAAAGTCTTCTCCTCCCTGGGGCACAAGGAATGCACAGGAGGCATTAATCTTGCAAACCTCACAGTGGTCCTTTTGCAGCTGTGGGGTGGGATTAACCATCCCATGGGCTCAGCTCTTTGAATTTAAGCCAGGCCTGCTGCTTCTTTGGCTGACCATGGCACACCAAGCAGCTTGGTGGCATCGGCACTTCCTGACCTCTGTGTGCTCTGGCCAAGCCAGGCAGCAAGGACCACGCTCATCAATCTCACTCAAATCCAGCTGCCCAGGTCGATGGGCTGTCCCCCTGCTCCAGCCTGCTGGCTGCCCTGCAGAGGAGCCGCAGGATGGGACCGGGGCAGCGAAGCTGCAGTGATGACAACAGGTCAGGCAAAGTCACTCATTTGCCTGACGAGTGGCTGCCTCCCTGCTCTGCCCGTATGGAAAGGAACGTCTCAAATGGGTCACTTACTTACAAAGTAACGTGAGTTTAATTTTTGAATTTTACACACACAACTCTAGGCAGGAGTTTCCAGCTGACACGGCATGTTGCATAATTTCCAGAAGATTTATAGCTTTATTTAAATCATTTTCAACCAAGATGAGCACTGGGCAGGGCTAATCTTTCTTGTCACGATGTGCTAAATTGCTTTGATTTGATGATCCTCATCTTTCTCAAGGATTCTTTTTTTTTTTTTTTAATCACTTAGGAAATGTCACTGGAATATAGCAAAGTTTCAGGGTACTAAAGGATTTCAAGAAATTTTTTTCTTTTCCCTCCTCTTCCCACGTGTCACTGAATGACTGTCCTCACATTGCAGCAAAATCTGCAAGGGCTGGAGTTTACCTGGGGCTTAGACTCTGCCAGATGGGAGCAATTCCCAGTTGAAAGCAGCATAGACACACAGGTAACTTCATCGCAAATCATCCCACTGACCCACCCAGGAGCTGGTGCTTTGACTATGGCCAAATAAAACAAACCACCACCCTAGAGGGCTCCTTGGTGAAGCATCACACCAACGCTCCAGCTTCAAGCTCCCCTGCGGTGGGTTTTGGCTGCCTGAATTCCTTGAGGTCCCCCTTTCTCCTCTTTGCCATCGCCAGAAGGACGTGTGCCGGGGCAGACCGACAGCGTTGTGTGGCCGTGGAGGCCACCACAGGGCTGGCTGCGCTTCCCTGGCACAGACTCACGAAGGGATGGGGATGGGGGAGGCAGATGATGGCACGTGTTTTGCATGCCTGGAGAAAGCAAGCAAATACATACATAAGGAGAACTGCTGACAGGGGAACTGCGTTAGCATAACGGACTTGGCCCTTGGAAATACTGCCTGAGGCCACCGTGCCCAAGGGGAGGGGAGCAGGGGGTAGCTGCTTGGCGGGTCCTCGGGAGCACTGTGGCTCTGTTGCCCACTGCAGAGCCATGCATGGGCACTGCTCGGGGAGCCTCGTGTTCTCCCTTAGTTTGCTCCTCTATGAGTGCCTGGTTCCCACAGGAGCTGAGCTTGCTTTGCTCTCAGTGGCACTAAATGATGCTGTGGGAGCTTCAGCTGCAGCATCTCAGAGTGCACGGTGTGGGTTCAGGCCAGCCAAAGCGGGCTTGGTGCTCCTCCTAGGCTGTGCACCTAAAGGATCCACTGAAGCCAGACCTCAAGACACAGGGAAAACATCCCCGACCCCAGAGTACATCAGGTGGAACTGCCAATCCATCAGCCTGTCTGGGTGAGCCCTGACCCGTGGGGAGGTGACCTGCTCGTGTAGCACTCGTGCTTTGTGGGCTCTTCCTCTCCCTTTTCACCCTCACATTCTCCTTGGACAAGGGAGTTTGCAAGAACTCAGCAAAGTTTTTCTTTTGTTGTTTGTAAACTAGAATAAATCCTTCTGTTCCAAAATGCCATCTGGCACCTGACAGTTGTGTTTCAGCTTCACAGTCTCAAATTTAATTGTAAGCTCTTTTGCAGGGTTTTCAAGGACGCCGTGACACAATATGGACTACCTACAATGAAGACATATGAACTCTGGAGCATACCAAACAAATTCCTTGCATACTTGTTTTCCAGCACAGCATCAATCACCACAGGGATGGGAGAGTGTCCAAAACAGCAGGAGAAAATGCTACTGCTTGCAATTCTTGGATTGTAATTCATTTAAAGCCAGGCACATTAGCTGTACTACTCTAACATCAGATACAAATCTCTTTTCTCCTTTTGTCCATTTACTATCTCAAAAGCATTGAGATTCAATATTTAAAGTTGTCCAGTGTAGTTCCTCAGCTGGTGTAAAGCGGCATAACTGTGCTCAACAGCTGTTCCTGGTCTTTGAAGGCAATGGAGCTATGCTGATTTACATCTGCTGAAGTATGATCTATCACTACATTTCCTTGGCTTTTTCTTTGCTGGCTTGTTTTTCTTTTCCTTTTGCTTGACAAAATAAATAGCGTAATTCCTAGCTCTTATACGGTGTCTTTCATCATCACATCTCAAAGCACTGCACAGATAAGGGCTAGCAGAACTAGCCCCATGCAATTTTTATGGGGAAATATCTGAGGCTCATAAAGTGAATTGACTAACACATGGGACTGGGAAGCACCAGAGCTTCAGATATCCTCAGCCAGCACACCCACTATCAGCCTCCCCCTCTCAGCCACTATCATGGGGACATAGAGGCTCTTCACCACAGGTTTGCCCACTGGCATGCCAAAACCCAGCAACCCGAGGTTGCTAATGGCCAAACACAAAGTTCAGGTGCTAGTTTCTACCCAGAGGGTTAGAGCCTGACACGTCCATCCTGATTTCTATCTCCTGCCCTTCCTTCCCAAAACCCTTCTGTCCTTGAGCCATGTCAGTACAGCCACAGACTAACTTGAGGTGAGGAGCCAAGCCCTGCTTGCAGGACACCGTGAGAAACGATGCCACCAGGAGTGATGGTCCAAACCTACACCTGCGCTCATGTCTAGGGCCAAAGTTGGGGTGAGTCTGAGGGAAAATGAAATGTGTTGGTTTTAATGCTGCCCACTCAGGTTCATGCCAGACAGGCAGCAGCCTAGCAATGTTGGCACCTATGTCAGCTTAAAACCCACGCCTTCACTTTGGCTGTTCTCTGAGGAACAAGGTCAGAGCTTTCCTTTGAAAGCTATAGCTACCACTTAGTGGCACAAATTGCCTGGCAGCCCATCTCATTTTCCCTGTGGTGGGAAGATACTGAGGGCGGAGGGGCACATAGGCCACGGACGGTCACCACCATCATCAGATGATTGATCTGGGTCTCTGTGTCCAGCCTCTCACTGCCAGAGGCAATATCATTAATTCTCATTAATTTTCTTCAACAGAATCTCTTATACAGAGGTCAAGCACTGCGCTCAGCACAATGTGGGGTCCATAGCCTACCAAAAGGTTATCCTGAACATCCCTCTTCAGAAAACTTCCCCAGAAAAGCCCAGCCTATGTTTGTTCATGGCCAGTACTGCCCTTTAGCAAGCTCTCCTCCCTCCCTGGCTCTCCAGATGTACCTGGGGGGCCAGCCACCACCCCTCATCCTTTGTTCCTCTGAGATAACTGCACACAGCTGTTTCAGACAAAATCCTGTCCTCCCTGACCATCCCACTGGCTTTCATCCCTGGACCGCTTCCAGTCTGAATCCACCTTTTTCTGAGCATTGGCTCTCTGAAGAATATGTCAGATAAGGTCCCTTAAGTCCAGCACCTATAAACTCACATATTTCTACTGAAAATCTCCTCTAAGGAATCTCTTATGATCATAACCTCTCTTTCCCTGATGCTATTATAGTAGGTCTTCATCCTGAGCTCCCCCTCTTAAAACGTGCTTTAAATGTTTTTATACCTCCGAGGTCAGACTAAAAAGCCTGTAGGTGCTGTGGCCAGTTTCTTCTTTTCCTGAACTGTTGGTATGATGTTCGCTATTTGCCAGTGCTATGTTAATGCATCTTATCTTGCTATTGCTGTGGGCAGGGAGCACTGCACATGTTTAGTTATCACAGGTCAGATGATGAGTGGGAACTCATTAAACCACAGTAATTAATTGCTGGCAACCATCTGGCCACCCCTGAGCAGTAGTGAACAACGTAAGCAGCAGAACTAATGGTGCCTCCTTGCCAGTATTTCTCTCTCCCATGTGGATCCTTTGATAGCTAATAAAAGCTGAGACTTTATCTCAAAGCAGACACAAAGACAGTCTCTCTCTCCCCCCCCCCCCCCCTTTATCTGAGCGCCTGCCTTCATGTAATCTTTAGGAGCTGGGTATCTGACACCACTAACATTCAATCAAACATTGATGGAACTGGTTAATGCTTTACAAGTTATGAGGAAGCAACAGAGAGAAAATGCTATGATGGCATCACCCTCATTTCCTCATGCAGTTAGACAGGAAAAAAATAAGTCTTTTAAATCTATCCAGTAACGTTTGTTTGGAGGTAGATGGCAGTTTTGTTATATTGACAGCTGCTTTGAAGCTTGGGACTGAGAGGAGTTGCTTTAAGGTTTTATTATATAAAGCCTCCCAACTCTGCACCATTTTAATGTGTTAAGTAAAAGAAAGTTGTGCCTGACTCAAAGTTATTAAATGTAATTGAGATCACATTGGGACAAAATGTTATTTTCCTAAATGCCCATGTTGCAAAAGATATTAATCTTGTTTGCCTGCAAGATTGATGCTGGCTCTGCTGAAACAGGGTAGATGCTACAATTAGATATATTTAATTCCTTCTCAGCAGTGCTCTGTAATATGATTTCATCTCCTTCCTCTTCTTCTTTTCTTTCTATTCCAGTTATGATGGGCTGTGGTGTCTGCCCAGCTCTAGGCACAGCATGGGAACTCACACTCAATTTCAAGCACTCGGTGCCCCAGGAAGCGTTAACACTATGTGACCTGGGGAACAGAAAGCTGAGGAGCAAGGGCTTCTTTGCAGCATATGCATTACACACCATTTCTTAACCATGGGAGGAAAAGGACAGATTTCAGAGATTTTTGGAAACCAGATGGGGGCTCTGAGAAAATGGTGCCGCTGCAAGTCACTTACCTTTTCTTCAGGGATCGGTGGGGTGCAGAGACTAATAAGGACAATGACAATCGCAGTGAGGACACAGAGGATGAGGGCAAAGTAGAGGTAGTGCAAGTCCTTTAGCACAGCTGGTCTTCTGTCCTCCTCACCACAAGACGGTGTGCTATAAATAAACTCAATGATCATCCGAACGAGACCAACAGCTAGCCCAACCATGAGGCCCCAGAAAGCACCCTGAGAAAAGGCAAGCATAAAGAAAAAGTCACTGCATGTTTGGTTGAACCTCTCCTCTCCTCTCCTCTCCTCTCCTCTCCTCTCCTCTCCTCTCCTCTCCTCTCCTCTCCTCTCCTCTCCTCTCCCCTCCCCTCCTCTTTCCAAGACCTTTTATGCCTGATGGAAACCCACACTGACATGCATGAAAGGAGGATGTTTTCAGTTGAAAATCCTCATTTTCTCTTTCTGCCCTTGAACGTGGAACAGATAGAGCACAGACAATGCAAGAGTCTCTTCCTAGCCACATGTCTCCAACTAGACTTTGACACATCATCCCTAAATTGTGGAACAATTTTGCCTTTTGTGCTTTCAAATAAGACTACCAAGAAGGACCACTTGCAGTGGCTTCTTGGAAGCAAATACACATACACTAGAGACCTGGCTAAGATCCACTAATGCATGCCAGGGAAATGCTGTCTAATTGTCACACTTTAGCTGGACTGGCTTTAAGTTTAAAGAGTCTCAAAGGCTAGGTAGTGAGGGGAGAGTTATTTATTTATTTTACCAAATTAAATACATATATATCAATTGGTTGTTATCACTCCACTTACTTACAGGCTCATTAATCCTCTTGCAGAAGATTGCCAAGATGAAGAGAGCTGTGATTGGTGGGGCTAGATAGCTGGTTATGGACTGAATGTAGTCAAAGAGCTTGCCGCTGTTAGCTGATTGAATGATCGGGATCCAGAGAATACTGATGACTACAAGGATGAGGATAAAGACTCTGGAAGATGAGGATAAAATTGTATTAGCTCTGCAGGTGGTGGAGTTCACCTGAAAATGAAGTTTTGCAGCAAAACACACTTCTAGTTCCTCGCAGAATTTCCTAAGAAAAAATCCAGACATCACTTTCAAGAAGAACCTTTCCCTGTGTACACAGGAAAAGAGAAAATTGTTCTCTTAGAGAAAGTCAATTCAACCAATTCCCAGAGCTAACTTCACAGATTTCAGAGTGAGCTGAGCTAGGACTTGCCGGTCAACATGCATGAGAGATCCACAAGGGCATGGTGGCTCCCACTGTGAGCCGGACCAGTGCAAGCCCTTCAACCTGGTGTGTCCTAGAGATTGATATGTTCTTTGAAGGACTAGCTCTTGGATGCAACAGAGAGAGGGAGCTGGAAGTTTGTGGAAGCAATCTTTCTGCCACCTTTCCAAGCAGATAATGTGCTCAGCCTCATGCCTTTGCCAAATTCCAACTCATTTGCTGCTTATTAAAATTGCTTCTGGGGTCTCAGGTGCATACCATAACCCTCCTTCATCTTTGCACTGTATGTTATAGAGGTTTCTCCATATTGCTGAACAAGAGGTACTTTCCCGCTCACTACTCTACAGTGGTGGAGTATGAGATTGCCTGCAGCCTTCACCCATCCCACAGCAAAGTTTAGAAACTTAATGCTCATGACAGGAGAGGAAAAGCACCACAAACAGGCAGAATGCAGCTTAAATTCTGCTATCAGGAGGAGAACTTTATATGTCCTTGATACAATGCAGTACCAAAGCTTGCTCATAAAGGGCCCTAAAACTTACCAGAGAGATGGAGAGCTGGGAGGCCCAGCTCTGCACTTTTCCCTGAAAAAAAAGGAGTAATTGCAATGTATCATCACTCCTGTCTGATGCAAAAATAACATGTTCTTAAAGACCTCTGGTGACAGTGACTCGAGAGCATCTTTGGCTTTTCTAAAAGTGACACTTAAGGCAGTATTTATGTTAAGTTTAGAGAAGAGAGAGGCAATGATCGACCTAGCTCAGTGGTATGCTCAGTGTTTCTATTTCACCACTTCTATCTGAGAAGAAGCTGGAAAATGTAATGCTCTTTCCCAGGCTGCATTCTTGTTCTATATTTTAGGCACCAGATTTTTCTCAGTGAGTCCAGACTGAAGAATGTAAATGCTGCACTCAAAACAGATGACGAGAGCAACGAGACATAAAGAAATGTAAGGACCTGCCCACAATCATCAGCTCCTGCTCCGAAGCCTTTCTGCGGATCCGCTGCCAGATGTCTATAACGAAGAGAGTGCTGCTGCTGTTGAAAATGGAGGTGAGGGAACTCATCAAGGCTGCCATCACCACAGCAATCATCAAACCCCGGAGTCCTGGGGGAGCAAAAAAGAGGAGGAAAATCGGGACCTGACCTTTGGCCACTCTCTGGTAACTGCAGTAAGATTTCCTCAGCCTTAGGATGGATAAGGGCAGTGTGATCCCCCTGTGCAGAGCATGGCTCAAGCCCACCTCCACAAGTGTAAAGGTTTCTCACCATCGGGCATTAGTTCTATCACGAGTTTGGGGTAGGCAATGTTGGAACAACCCACCGCAGCTCCACAGACCCTTTTACAGATGTCCGGGTCCACACAGCCCACATCATCTGTAGAAGACAGGAAAATAACAAGAAGTCAGTGTAAACCCCATTGACCCATAGGTTAATTCAAGGAAACAAATCTTGATGCCTTGTGCAGGTTCGTATAAATTCAGAGGTGCAGCTGGAATACAGCTAGAATGAGTGGAGCTGAAGAACATTTTACATCATAAAATAAAGGTGAAACTTCAAGATGACGTTTTGCAATTCTGTTCAGGATACAGATATAACTCTCCTGGAAGTTGCATAATTGTAATCCTTGATGATTTGTCGTTTGCGGGAACTGGACTGTTTCCATGAACCTGTCAGCTGGGTTACCAAGGACGTTGCAGGCTGACTTACTCCTATTTGAGGAAATCTGGGAGAGAGCCACTTGAGACACTTACACTTTCCTCCAGGAGTGGTCTCCTAACCAGGGTATTCTTCCCAGGAGGTGGCATGCTCTGGAGAAACCAGCAATGAGAGCTCCTTGGGAGACATGAGGGGAACTCTTGCTCTTTCACAAAGGAGGGCTGTTTTGCATAATCCACCAGGAACTGTATGAATCTGTGTGGCAGATTGCTAAGACTTTCACCAAATACCTAATGAAAGCAATCCATAGGACCTGAAGGACAACCTCAGTGCTCCATGTATTTCATCTCACTGATTTCCTCCAGATAGATGCACGCAATGTCCACAGCATGGAGCTATACGGACCCAATGGCAAAATATGCCCCATATGGATACTCCCAGTGACTTCTGCCACTGTGGGAGCACTGGAGGTGGAGGAAAGGCATGGGAACACCAGTGTGCAACAGGAATCCATACGAGTATGCCTGAAGGACAGCTGTTTCTGAGGCGTAAAAGTGCTGGAGGACTTGTGTGGGATTAGTGGTCATGGCAGGTATAAAGCCCTGTGGCAAGGAACATGGGAAGGCTCACCTGGGTAAAGAGCTCTGCTGATCATTCCTGGCATGACAATGAAAAACATAGGGAAGATTTTCAGATATCCTCCCAGCACCGATCCACCTTTGGCATGGGAGAGGTTCTTGGCAGAGAGAGACCTCTGGACTATCACCTGCAATCAGTGCAGAAAGGGAGCAGAGAGTAAAACAGAAGCACTACAGACAGAGCAGGATCCCTCCTCTCTCTGTCTCTTGTTCTCATGGATGACTTTCATCCGGCAGGATCCCAGGGTGTTTTGCATGCCAATGGCAACTTTCCCATCTTGGTTGACTGCAGCCTGCTGCCACTGCTCAGAGCTCAGTGCACAGGCTATAGGAGAGGGCAGCGTGGAAATTTCCTTTACAGGAATCATTTCGCCCTTGACTGAAAAGAAGCCACCTTGAGGACTGGAGACAGCAGCTGTACGGCAGCAAGAGACAAGGAATGAAGCAGACTGTACGTGTTTTGGTAAAAGTTCAGTGGTGGGTTTTCATAATTATCCCATCTTAAAGCACAAAAGCACCGTGTCTGGAGAAACAAATAGAGTTTTCCTTGTTTGTAGCTTGGAAAGGAATAGGAAACGTGAGACCTCTGGGAATATGAGTGGCTTGTCTGGAGGTCTACACAAGGTGACTGCAGAGCCAGCTCCAGATTCACATTTTCATATCCTTGTCACACTAACTGCATGAAGACTCCCAGTACTCAGCAGCCCACCGTGGGATAAAGATGGAAGAAAATAACCTGTTCTCTCTGCACTAAGAAGTGCACAAAATTAGCAGCTTGCTGAGAAGCTGGAAGGAGTGAAATATTCTGGTCTAGACCAGTAAAAAGGTAGCAACTCCTGCACAGTGAGACACAGTCATGTTTCAGCTCACACATCCACAAACTGAGGAGTGTACTAGAAATAATAGTGTGGTGGTTTGCCTTCAGAAAAAGACTTTCTTTACCTGGTCAGTGCACCAGCACCAAAGAGCTAGCACAGAGAGGCCAAATATAAGGCCAGGCCAAGGAATGTCTCCTGTGACTGGATCCCTGAACAAATGAAAGGCATCTGCACGTGGGAGGTGACAGGTCGTGTTTGGGACTATGATCTTTGGTATTGCTGTGCTGTATTTTTCCTGAAGTCCTTCATACCAGCCAACTTTTTCAAATCCTGAAAAGAAAATGCCAGTGATTTAAGGTCTGGTGCATCCTGCAAAGTTATTTCCTTATCTGAGTCTCATGATTACTTTTCTTTTCTGCTATCTTCCTCTTATCTCCTTTCTTTTCATTCCACCCTTGCTTTTGGCAGTCAAGGTTTCTACAGGAGTCAGTTGGATTTTCCCCAGAGTCCTTGTGGTTTTAACAGTGCATCCTGGAAGAGGATAAATGCAGGAAAATCACCATGATCCTAATCCCCACAATGTCCTCAGCATCTAGTCTTTGCTCATACACCCTCCAAGAGCTAGAGCAGGAAGGTATGACATGAAACAAGATATATTTATATTTCTGTTTGCCAAGAAGGCTTAAAGCAAAGACTGATGATGGTCAGTTCCTTGTTGGTTTTTTTATTTTTTTATAATGCTCAGTTATGCCCAGATGAATCCACAGTAACTCCTAAAGTCAACAGGTAAAAAGTCAGCAGAATTACTCTGAATTTACATGAGCATAGTGAGAGCTGAATTTGGCTCTGGGAATGCAGTGTTGCAAGCTCTTTGGCAACTGCAGGTAAACCCAAACTGGCGAGGTGAAGTTATCCAGAACCTCGCCTCCATACAGTTAGTGCAAAGGATGAAGCAAGTCTGACAACTTAGTGAATGAGAGTTGAGCTGACACCACTTCTGTGAGTGGTTAAAACTCATTTCTGCACCATACATGAAAGGGTGAGGTACCCTAATGACCTTGAGACCATTAAACTAGTGTATGATGGCACTGCAGGTTCCCCTTACCTATGAACATGAGGACCAAAGCTCCCAGCACCATGATCAGGGTCTGCAGCGCATCTGTGTATATCACAGCCGTTAAACCGCCTGTCAGGAGAACCAGCGACAACAGGCAGAATGCATCACCATGTATGATGAAACAGGCACCTCACCTGGAAAAAGGTTTTCCTTGGCCCCAGCCCTGTGATTTCAGGACAGACTCATTGGGAGAAGCTGGCACTGAGCTGGTTCCCGTGACCTTATAGCTGTCACAAGCCCTTCTGTGAGGAATGGCCTGAAGGGCTTTTCCACATTCATGAGAGGACTTGGAGGCAGTTCAGCATCTTAATATCTAAAGATGCTAATGTTGCAAAAAGAGAAAAAAGATCAAATATGGGCAGTGGTAGCTATCTGCACAGAGGGAGCCGGGAGCCTTCTGTAGCGTTAGAAAATTCTCTAGAAAACAGTGATGTTCCCCCAATACCAGTTTCCCTTCAGCCAGGAGGGGAGAGGGAAATAGCCAGAGGTCTCCAACAGCTGGGAGTGACAGGGCAGCAACAGGGGGAATCTCTCCCTCAGACCAGGACCTGAATACTTCCGTATGTAGGAAAGGGGAAACTTATATCCTAGGCTCCAGTTTATCATGATTCTTTTAAAATCAGCTATTTACCAGCTATGGTGTAGACAGCAGTCACTGCTAGCAAGACCACAGTGGACAAGTAGATGTTCCAGCCCAAAGAGATTTGGATGAACAATGCTCCGGAAAAAATGTCTGTCTGGAATGAAAAAAAACAAGGGCAGTCTGGCGTTAGTAGTGCTTCGTGCAAGTGAAATCTAATAAAGCAGCCTGCAGCCCTCTGCGGCTGAAAGCATTGATGAGGGAGGACACCATGAAGGTGAAGTGGAAGAGGAGGAGAGAGCATGGGGCTGTTGGCTGTGAACCTTCTTGTTCTCGGTGTAAGGAAAATCTTACCTCCAGGTCAGAGCTCTCACCATCTGGGAGCTGGGACAGCAGGAGGTTGAAAATCAAGGTCCCACTCCAAGGGACTACAAAGCAATCAAAAGACTATCTTACAGGCAGCCTTCATGGCATGTAATCCTCTCTGGCACAGACAGGTATTGGTGGAAACTGCCACTCCTTTTGCTGACTGAGAAGACATCCGTGGGGAGCAGGAGCCCATGTACCCACAGGCAGACACAGGAGGGAAAGCGGGGCAAATAGCAGAGACCAGGTTCTACCCAAGACTACATCTTGGTGGCCTCGTGGCCAGGAGACACTCCAGCTTGTAAGACCCCTACAGAATCACTGATGTCTTGTGCCATGATTTATTTATCTGGAAAGGTCAACAGCTTGCTTTTCTATCCATGCAGTTCAGCATACTAGAATGACTCCAGAAAAACAGGTTATACCTGCTGGGGACCTCACTAGAAATACAGAAACCCCCATTGGCTTTGTTTTGTTTGGACCTACTGGCAGAGAGAGTGAAACCAGAAACTGGGTGAAACCTAGCATTATACAGATAACATCATGCATATGCGGAAAGTGATATGGGAGATGTGTATGTTGGGAAATCAATCTGAAGGACACCTGCAAGTCTGGTATGGGTTGAGATACAGGTAAAGACATTTGCCAAGGGAGACAGAAGGGATTGGCCAAGATTTCTATTTGCTGTGCCTGAAATAAGCACCTTAAAAGCAAGCACCCAGTGCAACTCCTGACCTCTGCAACCCCGAGACAGGACAACCGGTGTCAGGACACCACAGGAGCCACTGTGTCTTCTGGTTTTTCACTTCCCAGCAGGAAATACGAACACCTCTGTAGCCACGCAGGATCAGTCCTTTGCCAACACTGTTTATTGAGATCTCTGTTTTTCTTTGCGAGCAGGGAAGACTCTGCAATGCCCTAGTTGCTAACCTATGTTTGGGCAAATAGCACAGGGAGAAAAATCCTTCTTGTAACCAACTGCCTGCTGCCCAGCCAGCCGCTAAATGAGCTCTCTACAAACAATAGCACTGCTTAATAGAAAGCACCTGTCATGCCCATAAACTCCACCAGCCATATCCATCAACCACGCGTGAATTAGCTGCACAGAGGAGAAACCACTGAGATGAAACAGCAATGACTGAGGCCGGGGTCCTGCTCCGAAAGGCATTGGCAAATACTGCTCTGCTGAAGGTCATTTTGAAAGACTGGTCCGTTTTCACCACATACACTGACTGTGTAGCTGTGCACATTGTGGTGCTGTTGCAGGAGAGATCTTCCATTTACCCCTCATGGGTAGAGAGGCTTCAAACGCCTCTTTGCAAGACCTCATCCTGGGCAATGCTTCAATCCCACAGAGCAAAGCTCCTGGAGGCAGTGGTGACAGCAATGGGTGACATGACCAAGAGCTGGCCATTAGAGGAGGAAATCTATCCCATACGCCCAGCCTGGAACTCCTCTTAATGCACCTCCCAGGACCTGAGACATAATAAGCATGGGAGAAGGACCCTGAAGCCAGCTGCAAAAGGCACATGAGTGCCTCATCTCCAGTCAATGTCTTCCAAGGCAATTTGACATCTAAATACTTCAGTAGGGTCTAGTGAAAACTGACTTGTACTGGCCATGGGACAATCAGCTGGAGACAAAGGACTGACATTTTCAGTCCCTGTAATGGACTCTGAAATACAGTCCTCTCCCTCCAAGGGCACAGGTAGTTCACAGCAAATCTCTGAGCATAAGTTCTGCCTCTTTATTAATGGCATTTAAATGAAGGGAAATACCCAGTAGCTTACACTGTTTTTTGGCTACCAGCAGGGTACAATGCTACAAGCAATTCAAGAAAGATGTTGAGTTTTATCTTAAGCCAGAACCTACTTCCCTTTCACCATACCTTTTTCATACAACACAAGTGACAGAAAGAGAGAGGAATAACCATAACATACTTAATGCTGAAAACTCAGCTACAAGAACAACAGCAGATTTATGATACTTTAAGAGAATTTCACATCTACAAGATGCAGCCAGATCCTCAGATGCAGTAATGCTGCAGTTCCCCTGTCTATATTGCCTAAGGTTCGATCTGATAGAAGAGGAAAAGCAGGCAGACAGCTTATGGTACTTATGCTGCTAGTAATCAGCTGCCATATCCCTGTAAAGTTCTCACTGTGCATTGCTGTTTAATGAGGGCTCTCTCTCTTAGGATAGGTCTCCATGATCAATACAGAGGCAGGTATTTACTTGAGCAAAGCAGCACACTAACTCACTGCTACTGTTTCTGGTAGCTGAGCTGGTCCTTTCAAAGACATCTGAGTTATCTCTGAGCGGCCCTGCATTGTACCAGGATGACCTACCCCTGCCCTAGACACAAGGGTTGTGTTCAACTGGATACATACGGATATCTTGGTGAATATATAGAGAATGAGGGACAGTACGGACATGTAGATTTGTATCCTCTGCCCTCCAAATCTCTTCTGCAGGTACTCAGGCATGGTGACCACTCCTGCTGCGATGTAAACAGGCACAAAGATCCAGCCGAGAGCCAGAAGTGCCCAGGTAGCCTGTTAAGGAGACAGAGAAAATAAAGGCACATGATTCAACACATGGGAACGTCCTTCTCTGTTCTTTCAGTGGACATCCTAAGAAAGCAGAAAGGTACAGTGCCATGCAATGTATTTGGGAAGCAGTCTGACTTTTTCTCCCTGCTCAGAAGATGAGATGACAAATGGAGGAATTATTACAATACAATTAGAAGCTTTTGAAGTTATCCTCCTAAGCTCTGTGTCTCTCTGTCCTGTTTCATCTCCTGGTCTTTTGGGCAACATGGTGTATTCTGTTGTTCTGGATCTCTGAAAGATGGTGTTGTATTTGGTGGCCTTTGAAACCACTGATGCTGTGGCAGTGAAGAGTTAAATGATTCAGAGAAGGATGGGAGCATCTGTTTGTTGCTTGATTAGCAAGTGATGAGGCTGAGGCAGCAGACTGTCCCTGCGGAGCATAAAAATAAGCAACAGCAAGACTCTGCCAGGATGTTCTCCTTGCAGGCTGACGCAGATGTGCTTCTGTCGCTGGTAGATAAAGGAGCAGTTCAGTTGCTTTGCCACAGGTGAAGGGTCTTTTGGAAGGTGTAAAGGCATCTCCCATCATGTATTTCTTCTCTGAAACCCAGCAAAAGCCCAAACAGGAGATCTTGAACATAAATAAAAGCCATTGAATTATCAAACCTCACCTCCTGGCTGTCTCAGGCCATTACCTTTCATCCAAATACCTTACATTAGTCCAGATTTTACTATGATCAGTTATTTAAGTTACCAGAAATGAAACTGATCCTTGTGAGCAGAGATTGTGAGTGATCAAGGGGAACAGCCATGGCTCCTGCAGTGGCAGAGACTGGCTTAGGTAAAAGATGCTTATATGATCCCTGCAGCTGAGTGGAGTCCCATGACAAAGGGAGAGAATAATGGCATATCTAAGATCCCTTTCCAATCTGAAAGAAACACATCTAAACTCATGAAGTTAGATCTGCCCTGACATACAATCTTGTCTTCATGGGCTTCTAAAATGACTTGAATAGATTTACTTAAAGTACAGCGATATTGGTATGTCCTACATGCACCAGGCTGAACACAGGCTCTGGTTTCTTCACAAAGGACTTAAAGGTGATCTTATTGGTTTAGGAAAAAAACAGTACAGTGAATAGATATCCCAGGAAAGAGCTTTTGGTGGGCCCTGCCTGTGCTTGGCAAGTATCCGCCACTATTAGCAGTCTCTGCTGATAACAGACGAGATTTAGAGTTAGGTGAGTGATGTTTATTGTGAGGCTGGCACTACTCTCACTCTTCATCACTGCAGCTGAGAAATTTCATTAGCATCACACACAAAGGGCCTGGTTTTCATGCTCTGTGTGGTGTCAGTGGCAATTTTCCAGGCCACTTCAATAGGGCAGAATGAGACTTGCCTTCACACCCAGATGTTCACCCTAGAGATGTCACATTTTGGCAGCTGACAGGTGAATGCAGTGTTGCCGATTCTTATGGCTTTACACCAAATTTAGGAGCACATGCTGCTTTTTTTCAAACTCCCTGTACCCAGAATCCTGTGATTATCCAAGCACCTTTTCAGCATTCATTATCTTTTGTTTTAATCTTCATGAGTGCAGACTTAAGCTTAAAAATATGGCCATGCCTTCTGGGAAGGTCAAAGAGCTAAGAATTTTAGTGGATTCCACTTAAACTAAAATAAAGATCTCATGTTTTTAAGGCAGTCTGAATGTCTGGAGGCTTCTCTCCTGAGGCTTGAGAACTTGTAGTTGCCGATGCTGTTAGCATCAGATTTTGGAGACAAACCCCCAGTCCCTTTGTAAACAGTGACATCTTATTTGACAACATAACTGACTCTTACGTTCCACTCAAAGCCCCCAACAGCAAGGCCCCCAGCTGCTCCAGTGCCCGCCAGGCCGATGAATAAGCCACTGCCCACGTTGCTTGACATCAGGGATGCTCCAATCTGAAACACACGGCACAGGCACAAAACCCAGACAGTCACCTTGAGGAACTTCTGTATCAGCCCAAGCATTTTCCCCAGGCACTTTCTTTCCCCAGGGCCTCGTCTCCTTGTAGGTAGGTAGCTGGGTGCTAGTGGAGAGTTTGGTTTTACTTCTCCTTTTAAAGAAAACTACGTTTTTATATCTTAAAGTGGGTGTGTCTGCTCCCTTCCACTGCCCCCACTCCAGTGCAAAGCTTAATCTCAGAATTGGGGTTCACTTTGTCAATGGTTCTCCTGAGATACACGCCTCTTATGGGGAGTACAGCGGGGTGAGGGAAGTCTGGTGGCAGCCACAGATACCTCAGTGTCCATGAAACATGGTGGATTTCTCCATTCCTTTGTTACTCAGCGAGCAACGTGCCTTCTCCAACCTTGCTGACCCTTGCTCTACCTCTCCATGTCTTGCTGACAGCCCAGCCTCTTTTAAGTCTTGCACTGAACATGCATGTGGCGGTTTACACAGCCATGGTGACTGGAGTGCTCTCTTGGAGCTCCTCCTAAGGGAGGATATTCCTGAACCATAGCAGGGATGATGTTAGAAACATGCAGGCCTTTTGTGTTTAATGTCTATACATAGGTTCAAAGATATTCAGCGCTGCAGTAGGCTGGAAAATGCTAATGCCTCAGGTTAACTTTAACTGTAGGCTGTGGGCATGGTAGGCTGTCCCTACCATGGCTCATTGACACCCTAATTGGAAAAATGCAAGCTCCAAGGCGCTTTAAACAGGGCAAAGACTATCTGACTTAATTACTACTTTTATTTGGCACAAAGCCTCACCTCCTTTCTGTATGCCAACATCAAATCTCTCTCAGGGTCAAATGAGAAGTTACCCAAAGGACAAATCTAGCCCTTTTGTTTCTAGAGAAAGTTTGCTTTTAGCCACATCGCCTACGAGGAGCTTTTCTCTCCTTAGTACTGCTACATGTGAAACAGGGAATGATGGAATTTGATCTGCTTCTCACCTTTGAGCAAGGTAAAACATTAATATGGCATCGACACCCACATTGATTCCTGTTAACAGCTCTGCCTTCTTGTCTGTCTAAGAAAACTCTTGATTCGAGAGCTGGCTGCTGCAACATGAATTTGCAACTGAGGTTGGGACTGGTGCTCTCAAGAAATGTAAACAGTTTTCCTGATATCTATATCAGACACAGAAATACAGAAGATACATTGCACAGGAGCAGCAATGTAATATCAGGGTTTAGTTGAGGCTGTCTAACACACAGCAGAAATCTGTCACCCTCGTAAAAAAAAAATAAAATACATGTAAGCCAGTCATGTACTCAAGGTGAAGGCCAGGAGGAGCTGAGCCTGCAGGAGTGCTGCAGAGGTGGAATCAGCTCTCTGACAAACAAAGTGAAAAGTGAACAGCATTAGAGGTTGCTTTGAACCTAGAATGGTAAGTCAGGAAAGCCAAGAGCCAACCTGTACCCAACAGACTCTGTGGCCACCTGTGGTTGGAGCCAAAAGCAATGAGAATGTTTTTGGGTTTGTTTTTTTTTTAAAAGAAAAAAAGAATGATGTTGGGGAAAAAACGTTCCATTTTAGTATCTTTTAATTTTTCCCCTCCTAATTAGAGAAAACCATCAAGCTAAGCTTTTCCATTAAATGTCACTTGGCCGAGTCAGAAGTATAAAGAACATTTAAGAAATAACAGATTTTAGAGAGGTGTATGTGTCTCTGATGGAAGAGGTTGAAATTCTAGCGTAGTGAATTTATGGGCAATGTACATCCAAAGGAAAAAAAGAAAAAAATACAGTGTTTTGGTTGAGAAGTGCATTCCGTTACCCACGACTCACTGGAGAGATATATGGTGCTAGAGTCTGGCATTGGCTGAGAAGGATCTTTATTCCTGTGGCGTTTTTATTCCTTTCAAACTTTAAATTATCTTTATATGTACCTTTCACTCCCAAGAAAAGGCGCCTTCAATAGATTTTTTTTTTCTTCATAGTGAAGATTTATACTTCAGTGGTTTGAAGTTTATATCCTTTACATCGTTAGTCAATAATCTCAACTTTACTCTAAATAGCAAGGGCTCAGAAAGTCCTAGGCTTTGGGTTTATTCTTTCTTCAGTCTCTAAATGCTTTTTTACTGGATAGCACATTCCTAGATTACCTAATGCTCTCTTGGCTTGGGGACAACGGTATCTTTGGTGAGTTGGGGCCAAAGAGTTTCAAACCCAGCTAGGCAGTCAGCGCTCCCTCACTCCCATCAATGTGAACATTTTTATTGCTGACTTTAGCAGAGAAATTGGGAGTTGAAAAAACCTGAAGATGCTGAACTATCCTTTTGGCCTGGCAGCTCCACACTGTAGCCCATTAGCAAAGCTGCATGGGATTATTCCTGGTGGATCCTCTTCATCTCAAGACTACAGTCAAAACATGTATGGACGGGGTCCTCTCACTAGACCTGCCCTCCTTACCTCTGGACTTGCTTTCGAACCATGAGAAACAGAGGAATGTGTTTCACTCACAGGCCACCAAGTCATGGATCGTCCAGCTAGGAAATAGCCTCCAATGGTCCCCCGGCTTGCTCGTATCGATGACTGGAAACACAGGAAAAAGAAAAGTGTTTTCCTCCATTCACCCACCCTCAGGTCAGCCCCGATGCCCATCCAAGTAGCCTTGAAACATCCCATCAGCAACCTCTTACACCACCCTGGTCCTACTTCCCTGGGTGTCACTGCAAACTGGCTCGCCCTACTCAGAGCAGCACAGACAGATAGTGTGTGGCTCTGACACAGGCTGAAGCAGGGCCCCTGTGAAAGGCATCTGATTTTGAGAAATCTCAGGGTTTTTCCACTCTTAGCCATGTGAAGATACGTGTTTGCAGCAAGAAAGGCTGCCCACCTTCTGACGATAGTATGCATTAAGAGGAAGCATTTCCCTCCTCACTGTCCAGCACCCCTAGCAAATGCCTTCAGAGCCAAATAAGGGAGAACACGGCACAGGGGTGAGAATCAGAAGACAACCTTGTATCCCATGGGATGCCATCAAGGAGTGCATTTGGGCATGACATGCAGGTGCACTCCAGGATGGCTAGCAATGCCCTGCTGCAGCTCCTGCTGCCTTGCTTCTTCCCACTGCTGTGGATTCAGGGTTTCCAGCAGGCCTACACTCGTGTGGCCACATCACGCAGCCCCATCTAGGAACTGCATGAGAACTGCAGGGATTTCAAGAGCAATAGGATGTCCATAGGCCAGCAAGCCTCTCCAATGTGACTGAGGCTGACTGTGCTTGCTGTTTGCAGCAATCAGGAACTTGCAGTCGGGCACCATAATAAAATGGTTTGCTGCAAAACACCTATGCACATGGCAGCACCCAGACGGGTGAGTAGCACTGCCACCAAGCCAGGAGAAGCCTGAATGCCTGGTCTCAGCATCAGCTCCAAAAATTTTTTTGTGTATCTGTTAAGTATGCCAGGCTTCACCCATTGCTTCTGCCTCTCTTTGTGCAGGTCTCAGATAGTCCAGCTTTGGAAAGAAGCTGCTCGTACCTATTTAATGACTTCTCCTTGAATGTACCAACTGGGAAAGAAAAAACACTTCAGCCAACCGGAACACTATAGGTCTCTATGAAAGAGGCCTTCGCAAAGCAACATGAACAAATAATTAGCAACAATCTTTCCAAAGCTTTTTAAAGTCCCTTTTCAGTCTTCTCCACCCTAATTCTGGCTTTTCTTTTGCCCCCTGCCTGCCCACACCCTGGTGTGAGACTACTTTGCAGCACGGGAGGTAGACATCATCCCCAGAACAACCTCCAGGGAACGACCTCTTGGTTGTCCCCATGTAGGGGTGGGGTCACAGGAAGGTCACTGTCACCCCCAAACTTGTTCAATAGGCCCTGCGATAACGGTGTGTGCAGAGGATGCCCTTTGCAGGCAAACACCTTTGTACCCAGGAGGGGTCCAGGGAGGATCAAAGGCTCTCCGCCTCAGGCAGACCTAAACCCAGTCACCTCGGGGACTCACCCATATCCCGACGGCGAGGACAAAGGCGAAGTAAAAAACCACGACAATGATGTCTGCCACCCCAAAGGCCACTGTCGTGTCCCCCGGCAGCGCAGGCAGCTCCGTGGTGGCTGGGGTCGGCTGGCTCATGGCTGCGAGTGAACTGATGATTTTCTCTCTCACACTGGACTTTGGTGCACATTGGCCTTCATCGTTTCCCTTGTAATAATTAACAGGGTGGAGAAGGTGTGAGTGGGGAGCAGGAGCCAGGCAGGACTGTGGCTAACGTTTTCCCAGCAGGAGCTTTGGCTCCATGGTTCATCAGTGAGGACCTCCCCATAGCTCCGTGGTGTAAGCATCCCCCCCAGACACTCCTGCAGCCTTTTACCAGCGGTCCGGCGGTCCCCTCTCCTGCCCATTCACCCACTGGTGACAGCCACTGGGGTGGCAAATGGATGTGTCACATTGTCTTGTCCCCCACCCCTCTTTCACATCACTTTCTCCGCAGCATCCTATAGGGGAAAGTTACTCCTAAGAGGAGCTGCCACAGAGGGGAGTTGGTCTGTCTTCCTGGTGTGGGTGGTAAGAATACTGATCTGTGCAGGATGGGTGCAGCACCTGCACCCACCCCCCAGGGGCAGGACCAGCCGCAGGTGAGGGCACCGGTGTCCCTTTCCTCACTCGGTCCAGCTGTGTGCTGCCTCCTTCCCCATCCTGTGCTGCAGCTCCCATGCTGCAGAGAGACCCAGAACCCCAGCAGATGGTCAGCAGACAGGGACCACATGTTACGCTGTACATTCACTTTGCAGATAGCAACAGGGGGAAGTGCAGGGAGGAGACAGCTGAATTTTCTTGGCAGGCTCTCCAGTGTGCACGTGGCCAGCAGCGAAGGAGTTAAGCTGCTTGCGTGACAAGCAGAGCCAACGCCAGGTCACCTACGTGAGTGGGGAAAGCTGCAATGGCAGCAGGAGCAGCAGCTGTCTTGGGGCATGGGCAGGTAGGAGGGGGCTGTCCCCTACCACAGCAGCAAACTGCGAACCGCAGGTCCTCCTCCCCATCCCATCAGGTGCCTGATGCAGCAGAGTCATTTCTCAGCTGCGTGGGATATCTCGCCCTTCTCTGCCTCTTAGCGCTGGGGCCAGGCAGGACCTGTGCCTCCACCTCCCTCTGCACCAGGGCCCTGCTCAGAGGCACCAGGAGGAGTCCAGGATGGTCCCTGCGGGTGCTTCAGTTGATGGTCATACCTCAAGAGCCTGAGACAGGCAGATGGGCACAGACCTGGCTTCTCAGTGTGGTTCCTAAAGATGCTAAAAGACATTTGCCTTCCACAGATTTTAGCTCCTGACACCACCCTCCAAGCCATGGGGGCTTGTGGCATCCATTCCCTCCTTAGTTTATAAATACAAACATCTCCAGACCATGGCTGGCCCAGGTCACCCTCTGGAGATATCTCTCCTCTCTCTCCACTCTTTGAGGAAGAGCTACTTTTCTCCTTTCTGCTGAGTGCCCACAGTGCTGTGAATGCCCCTCCAAGACTGTGTCGGTTCCCTGCCTCACTTTCCCCACCTGCAGTAGCACCAGGGAAATCACAAGTATGCTGGAGATGTTTCCTGAGTGCTCCTATGGAGGGGATGCTGCTGTGGGAGAAGACAGGGCAGTGGGTTGGGCTAGCAGTCAAAGGCAGGGGCTATGACTGATGTCCTTGGGAGAGGTTTGGTTTGGGGCTGCTGCCCTGGCAGGCTCAGCAGGGCTTACCCTGGGGTCTGTGAGAAAAGAAATCATGAAGGGCTCTAGCTGGATGTTAAAAGAAAGAGGAGAACACTTGGGACACACATAGGGTGGTTCTGACTGTGACACCAGCCACCAAGACTCAAGCTCCGATGTGGCTGAAAAGGTCCCTCCGTTACCTCTGTCTGCAGCTCTCATACCTGCCAGTGGGGGACAGACACCTCAGCTGAGGGCACCAGCCTGGTTTGAAGACAAGGTGGGGACCCTCCAGCACCAGTCCAGCTCTCCTTGACACCATCAGCCCTCTGGATCAGGGCACAGGGTGTGGGTCACACTGCCCCTCTGCTCCTTTGTTGGGACAGATTTGGGAGGATCGCCCAAGGCTCCTACCAGGGTTTGCAGAGCCATTACAGAGCTGGCTGTGGGGTACAAGCCTTCTCCAGGCAGTCCCTCAGTCCTCAAAGTAGAACTACCTCCTACCTCCCCCACCCTCCACCATCTGTGGTCCCTCACCCCATGACATATGAGGTGGGACATTTTAAATTTAGGTGAGCTTTGCTTGTTCTTGGTTTCAAGGGAGGCAACCAAACCTCTCTCTCATTTTGTTTTATCCCCCTCTCTCCCAGTGTTTTCTTGCAAATGCTGGCTACCTACTTGCTCATTAATTGCATTGCTAAAGCAAGGCCCCCGTCCACCCCTGCTCCCCAGTGTGAGGCTCTCTGGGAGTGACGCCTCCCCGTAGTCTCATTATCCACAAGAGGCTTTTCAAGACTGAAATGTTTCAACAAGCTGAAGTACAGTTACCAGAAATTAAATATCTGGAAGCCTAAATCCCCTGGTGTAAACAGGCAGCTCTCCCTGCGCAGAGCTGATTTACACTCATCCACGCACTTTTCCCTCCTAACACCGCAGCACCCAAAAGCAAAAAGACAGTCGCCTGATCTTGAAACACATCAAATTCCTGCCCAAGAAGCAAACGGAGCCAGTATCTCCGGTATTCCCAAACCAGGAATACTGTTCTCGATGGGGAGCCCAACCCAAAGTACTTGCCCAACCCAGCCCTTCACCCCACCTTCCCAAGGCACTGTACCAGCAGCAATTAACATTTGCAAACACTTGAAGGCTTGCACCCCTGAAAAGTAAATACATCTAAGAAGCCATTCCTAGCAGCTGTGAGCTATCACAAGTCCGTTGGACCCACTGGAATGACATTGGCTTATGGTGGTAGGATGCTGTCAAGCGTTATTACACTGACTGGATCATCCCAAGCTGCAGTGGCCAACCTCATTGCTGGTGCAATTGGGTAGGATCGCAGTGGCTGCATCTCGAACGCGGATGATACCTCGAGTGCATCTGCGGCAGTCCCCTTCTTCACTGCTCGGCGGTCTCGTGGCCCTCCTGCCCTCGATCCCGTTCAGGCAGGAGTTGCTCTGCTCCCCACTCCTCAGGGCTGGCTGCAGAGGTGTGCTCCTCCCGTGCTTGCTCCAGGACATGCCTGCCGTCCCTGCCCACAGCCGAGGGGATGACGCATACCAGTGTTGCGTGACGCTTGACCTGGCTCCCGGCCCTGCGGCAGGAGCCCCAGGCGAGAAGCGCAGTGCATGGTGTGAGGTGCACGGCTCCGCCGGGCCCTGGCAGCAGGGCAGCGCTTATCTCCTGCTCCATGCACTGTTAAGTCAACATTGGCGGCTATCCACCCCCAGGAGATGTGGTGCTCCTTGCCCTGGGAACGGATGGGGGAATTCATGTGCCCAGGAAACAATAAAGATTCGACACAGCTGACAAACAAACAAGCAGCCATTGGAGTGAAAGATATTACAGCAGCATAAGCCCAGCAGGCGCAAGCGGGCAGATCTCTATTGATTCTGGGGGAGGCACACTCCTTATCTCCCGCTTATCTCCAGGGGACCTGGCAAGGCACCTCGAATGCTCTGGTTAACTGCTACGGCAAACTCATTTTTCCCCAGCAGGCAGAGCACCTCAAAGCCTCTCGGTCATGTAGGCAAAGCTGAATTTTGCTTTCCCCAGAGCTAAGGGACAGGTTGGCTTACGTTATCTGTGTTGGTGGGTGTGCTGGTTTTGGCTGGGATAGAGTTAATTTTCTTCATAGTAGCTGGTGTGGGGCTATGTTTTGGATTTGTGCTGGAAACAGTGTTGGTAATTCAGGGATGTTTTTGTCATTGCTGAGCAGTGCTTACACAGAGTCAAGGCCTTTTCTGCTTCTCACCCCACCCCACCAGCAAGGAGGCTGGGGGTGCACAAGAAGCTGGGAGGGGACACAGCTGGGACAGCTGACCCCAAGTGACCAAAGGGATATTCCATACCACATGACATCATTCTCAGCATATAAAGCTGGGGGGTAGAAGAAGGAAGGGGGGGACATTCGGAGTGATGGCATTTGTCTTCCCAAGCAACTGTTAAGCGTGATGGAGCCCTGCTTTCCTGGAGATGGCTGAACACCTGCCTGCCGACGTGAAGTAGTGAATGAATTCCTTGTTTTGCTTTGCTTGCATGCGCAGCTTTTGCTTTACCTGTTAAACTGTCTTTACCTCAACCCACAAGTTTTCTCACTTTTACCCTTCCAATTCTCTTCCCCATCCCACCATGGAGGGGAGCGAGCAATCGGCTGCGTGGTGCTTAGTTGCTGGCTGGGGTTAAACGATGGCAGTGGGAGCGGTGGTGGTGGCAGAGGAAGTGCTGGGTGTGGTGGTGGGGGGTGAGCCGGTGAGCACAGGGGACAAAGCTATTGTGGCGTGTCACCCATGGCACGAACAGGCGCTGGTGGAGGTGTTGGCTGTACTCATGGGGGTAATGGGCACAGAGGGCTGAGCTGAGGAATACAGATCTCCATCCTCTCCCCTTTCCCTTCCTGAGACATCACTCCTCTACCTCCCAAAAAACCTTTCCTCCTCCCTCCAGGACTCACTCCCTGGTGCATGCCTGGCTTCATGCAGTCTTTCTTTTGTCTTTGTGAGGGTTGAGAGCAGGGCTAGCAAATGGGGGGCAGAAGACAGCCTCTGGAGCTTAGATGGTGGGGCTGGGGCTACCTCATGTGTCTCATCTCCTTGGCCAGAGATGGGCCCATTGGCACTGAGCCCTGCAGCCACAGCCTCTCCCAGCACCATCACAATGCCCAGCAGAGGTGCGGGGCAGGCTGCAGAGGAGCAGCAGCCCTGTAAAATCGCGCAGTTTGAGCAGTACCTCAGAGCTGCAACCCACCTGCCAGTGGCCTCTTGCAGGACCTCCTCTCCTTGCAGCAAAAGTGACAGGACGTTTAGTGTCCTCTTGTGGAGTGTGCTCCCCCGCTCGTGTCACAGTACCTGAGAATGAGCCCTTCAGGGACTGGAAATTATAAGCGGCATTTCAAAGTGTGCAGCTCAAAAAAAAAAAAAAAAAGTGCTGAAGAGCAAGTGTTTCTGGGGCAAAGGATGTTCAGTTAAGTGACAGGCAATTATTTTCGCAAATGTTAACGAATAAATGGACTTCCTTTTCATTATGAAGCTACTTCACAGTCATCAGTAAATAGCTCCAATGACAATTAGTGAATTTCTAAATGGATTGAGAAATTGGCTTATATACAGATAACAATGCAATGAGGCAAGGCGATAGCCAAGCCTCACTTCTCACCTTACCTCCTGGGGGGATTTTTTCTGTGTGCTAGATGGGTGAGGCATTCAGCTAACCATTATTTTCTTCTCAGCTCTTTCTCAAGGGGAATGACTCTTGAATGAAATCCAGCAGTTTAATTTTGGTTTGATATGAATGGGCTTTAAATGTATTTAACGTTTAAAGGCAAGCTATTCAGCTCAGAGCCTGCTCCGGAGGAACAGCACGGTGAGGAGCAGGCACAGGCAGCGGGAAGAAGAGCAGACCCCCAGGAAGCCGTGGCAGTGCTACCACAGCTCTTTTCTTCCCTCTGCAGGCCACACTCCGATTTTCACTCCTGGACTGTCCCATAAACCTGGAGCAAGTCCATCACTTCAAGTCTCCTTGTATTTTTTTTTTTTTTTTTTTGTTTAACCCTGGGGTGAGTCAGGGATACCTGTGCTGAAGGCAGTGGTATAAACGCCATGCAGAAGAGGCAGGGAAGGTGCTGGTTTCGGTGGGAACCTCGGTACCTGGGCAGGCTCCTTTGTGCACCCATCACACCAGGGGGGAAGCTCACAGCTCCGTGTGCTGGAGACTACTCCTCTCCGCTCCCAGGGCAGGGGAGAGCCTAGTGGAGGATGCACTTGCTCGGTTTCAGGCACACGATGCTGGTGCAGACGCAGGTGGGCTCACATGGGGTGTGCTTTGTTTGGGCTTTCCCCTCAGCAGGGAGCTGCAAGCATGGACCTCTCCGAGCAAGCGGCCCTGACCATCGCTTACCCCCTCCTCACTCTATCCCGAAGATCACCTGTAGCTCCTGCCTGAGCACTGTGGACCCATGACCCTGTCATCTGTTTGTAGATTAAGGATAGCCTTGACAGTTTCAAGTTAGCATATAGTTTTTGCTGCACTTAATTGGGACAGTTAAGTGAGTTACATGAGAGGAGATGCCTTGGGCTAAGCATGGTGTTACCAACCAGTCAGTATAGGCTGAAGTGAACATTACTGAGAGTGGAGTCTCATCCCATCTGCCTTTATCCAGATGACTCATCTGCCACCCAGTACAAGGGTTTGCGCCTCCCTGTTCAGCTGAGCTGCCACAACTCCTCCAGTTGCCCCTTCCATCCTCACGCGCCCTGCTGGGAAACTTCTGTGACTGCTGGGAAATTAAGGTGAGAAGCCACAGGAGGAGTTTCAAGTCGCATTTCCAGCCGTGGCTGCCTAGAAAAATCATTCTAGGACCAAGTAGACTTAGGCTGGATAAAATATGTCACATTCACTGAGTGACTTTTCTGACTAACAGCCAGACTTTGAAAGATATTAGCAAGGGTAAAACATTAAGTGACAGAACAAGGACACTTTAGATGAAGGATGTTGTTCTCCCTTTAATTTACTCCCCTGTACAGCCTTGCAAAGATCTCAGCAAAGTAAGCGTCCTTATTGATGGATACGCTATCCTTGTTAAGATGGGACAATATACTTATTTACAGCTTTCATTGTTGTCACGAAGGCACAAAGCAAACAGATATAACTGATGAAGATTTAGCTATTACATAATGTCTTTGCCAACTCCATGCAGAAGTCTGGGTAAAAGCCCTGGGAATAAATCTTTTTATAAGAGCATTTTTAATGAATTTAAGACATGAAGAGATCTACTTGTAGTTTGTATTAGGACTCCGGGTATTGCTTTTCTGGAAAGATGGCTCAGGTTTGGAGTACAAATGAAATGATGGTCTGAGAAACTCCAAGGAAGTGAAAGCCACATAAGCCCTATGATCTGAGCTGTGAATTAATGTGTTCATGGTGATGCTCCACAATGAGGCTGTCGTGAGCTGTGACCATTAGCTACCACCAGCAAGATGAAGATTCAGTAATAATGAATCAACAAGCAAAAGAGATGGAGGAGTTCCAGTAAGAACAAGTCCACCTCATTTTATCCTCTCTGGGTGCCTCTGAAGATGACAGCCAGCCAAGGGGAGGGCAGAGGGAGGCAAGTCATGCTGCTCCACAGCAAAGTAGGTAAGGTAATGCTTCACAGCCCCTGCAAAGGGCTTGTTTGGTTGGTACTACAGGAACAACCGGTTTCCTTTGATGTTCTCCTGCAATCCATTGTCTGAGAATCACGAGGAACTCAGACCAAGACTCGTAAAATGAGGTGGTGCACGATCACCGGGAAAGCTCCTGTGGGGCAGGGAATAGGATGCCTATCTCTGTTTCCTGGTATGACCTGGCACAACCCTTTTACAGATCACACAGTGACTGAAGAGAACAGTCTTTGCTGAATGATTTTGATATGTGCTCTGTAAAAAAATGCACTCCCTACACACAATTAAAAAGCAATCCAATGCGCTTAAATTTAAAAGATAAAATGCCCCATGACAAAACCACAGATGTCAACAGCCTGGATGTTTTGGAACTGTGGATTCAGACAGGTATCGGCATCTTGATCAATCTCTACTTGGTGACTATTTAGAAAATCCTTCTTCTTCATGTCGGGAAGGAAGAATTAGATCCTTCATTTTAGAGTTAGGAGGCAGGATAAGGACATTCTCCCTCGTGACAGATTAGTCAATGTTTGGGGGTTTGGCGGTTGTTCTCACCAAGGAGTGAAGTCTGGTACAAACCTGCTTGTTCAGAAATATTGAAGTCCAACAGAAGGAATCAAGGAAAGGTTTCTTCCCAGCTGGCACTTTGTCCCAGAGCTCTGCAGGGCTTTTGTTAAAGTTACAAGGTCTTCCCCATGATCTTCCGTGCTCCTCCTTTCCCTCCCTCATATGCAGCTCCCTCACTCAGTATCTGTTCCCCATGTCTGCATCAGGGCCCCAGGGAAAACATCTCTGCCAGCATGATTTGGCTGCTGACCTTCCCTTCAATGCAGTCTTGAGAGTCTGGGGCAGCAGCTCCTCTTGCTCCAGTGAGTGGTCTATGAACATGCCTAATTTCTTTTCACATCCAGGCTCAATGAAAGACAACTATATTTCATTGTCACTTCCCTGCAGTCACTGTGTTACGGACTCATGGAACTGGAAATGAAATCCATGTCTTTCGAGTCAAACCCTATAGCTGCAAGACCCTCTTTTTAGCTTCAGCAAGAGCTTTCTACAAAGCCTGTCGATCCATTTCTAGTTGGAACACTTTTCAAAGCAAACTGGACAGATAAGATACAACTTTTTTTTTATTTTTGTAGAAAGGAGAATTTTTGAAGGATGCTGCATTTCCTTTGACTAGTCGATAAAATAGATGTCGAAAAGCTCTAAGGATGAAGGATATATATGAAGTGAGTACAGACTTCAGAGTTACTATCCCTAAGGAAAAGAACCAGAAAGGAAGGCTGAGCCAAAATGGTTGCTGAAAGAACAAAGGGGGGGAGGGGGAAGGGGTGGGGAAAAAAAAAATCAAACTTAATGGTTTGTTACAGTTTGTGGGGACTGAGGAAATAAAGTCTGGAACTGAAGGAGTTGTCAGGCCATGAGATAGGGTTACACTTCCTTCACACAGAGCCTGCAGTGTTGGCTTGATTAGGCGAAAGAACTTGGGATCGCTACAGAGAAAGCCGCTTTGCTCCCTGTCAACTTGCAAAAACTAATCAGCATCCCAAAATGACAGCTCCCTCCAGGGCTGAGATTTCTTAAAACAAAACTAAAATAAGAAGTCTCTTTGGTCCAGTTTCAAACCTAGCTGCGCTACAAAAAAAAATAAGAATGAGATAGAAAGACTGACATTCTCCAGCAACACCCCCAATGCTAATCTTCACCATAATAATAATAATAACAACAACAACAACTTATATGACTCCTATACCTCAGTCGAGCAGCTTGTATCCTGAGGAATACATCAGACTTGATAAACTACTACCATCAACTTGCACAGTGTGATGAGACCTAGCGTGGATGCTACTGTTTCGTGATGCCCTGGAGAAGCTGAGGAAAAAACGTGATAAAGAGCCCCACGCGGAGCTGGATTTCCAGGGGAAGGTTTTGAGTACATGGAAGGGGAATCATCCAGTTTGGGACACTGGCCAGGACACAAGAAATAATGCCCTTATTCTTGGCCAAAGCATCAGTGGAGTTTTGTTACTGCCAACTCCAAACCTTAAAAATTCTTGAGTTGGGGGCCAAAATTGAATGATATTGGCTTAGATATCATGAGGATTTTTTTTTTTTTTAGCAGTGAAGTTCTTTGTTCCTTCTGGTTTCTGTTCCCTGAGGGTGCATTTTTATACTTTTCTCCACCACAAGGAGTTCTAGCAGTGAGTCTCATATTTGCATGAAATTCAGGATGCTTACTGCAGTCCCATGACTCCAGAAACTGGGATTTTAGGGAAAAGAATAAACCTCGCCAGTTCCACAGGACAATTGCCAATGCTGGTGCTCAGCTGAGGCCCCGCTCTTACACCCCCCCCCTCCTAGCGCAATCTCTGCTCTTTGACGTGCAGCCTTCCAAGCTGCAGCTCCAAGGGCAGGTCTCCAAGAGGACGCCAAGAAACAAACTCTTCTGTGAGCAATTGAACTGATGAAACCTGCTTTCCTTTGGATGTACATCCTAGGATAGTAGGGTCTGGTGTTGGAAGAAGGTGTGAGGTCTGGCACAGCTGTTCTGGTGGTCCAAGTATATCACTGCTATGGATTCTCTCATGGCTAATAATGGGTAAAGCTCACACTTTAATTTTTCCTTTGCTAGTGGGACTGATAAGGTCTTTCTCCTCTGCTCCATCATTTATTTTCATGAACTTAGTAAGGACTTCATATATTCAAAACTATTAGTTCTCTACCACGTTTAGTTGGTGTTAACCAATGCGCCCACTAGTGACTGAGGCCAGGGCTGGTGCTCACAAGGACCAATGCACCCTTGCCACCTCCTCCCTGTGATCACCCCAGGAAATCTCCCTTTCAAATCTGGGGAAATAAATTACTCAGATGACCTCTGGCAGTATCTGTGGCTTTTCACCTCCCACCTACAAAAGTCCTGCATGCAGGGAAGGCAGGAACAGCATCACAAGGCCTGGTGCTGTCTGTGACATTTGCACACCTATTAGCTTTATACTATAACCCAAAGCAGAAGGGGTGATGTGTTGGGCTGTATGCAGAGGGGACAGATGCCTGCTGGCAGGTCACATAACAGGCCACGCCTGGCCACCGTGCTACGTGACATACCTGACAAGGTCTGAGATAAGAGGAGCAGCTGCAGTGCAGGGCTGCGAGCAGGGAGAGGGTTTTCCAGCCCAGCTGGAGGTGCAAACAGCACCATGAACCTACTGTTCACACTGTGAGGGACAGTTAGTATTCACATGATAGACCTGGGACCCGTCTGACTCGTATCTTCTTTGGCAAATATGCAGCAGAACAGCTCTGAAGTTGCACAATTCAATTAAAACCAAAACGAAACAAAACACCAACCCCAGAACCCCACTAGTCAAAGACCCAAGCTCTCAATAACCACTTCACTTTTTGCTAACTTGCTTTTCTGTGCCTAAGTGAGCAGAAAGCAGCAGAAACATATTGTAACAGATTGTTTCCCACCTCTTCCCCGCCTCCCCAAGGCAGGTTTAATATCTCTCCAGCAAAAAAATCAGTCTCCAATAAATCATCAAGTTTACTGCAGCGCTTAAACCCTGCTTGTCCTTCAGTGCTCTGCTATAACAGGATTGATTCACCCCCACACACCTTGAAACGAGGTCCCTTTAGCTCAGATAGCTCTTTGCCATCTCTGGTGCACTGCTTTGCCCCGACTGCCGTGGGAAGCCGACAGCTCCTGCTACAGGTCCCTGGTCCCTCAGGGATGCCCAGCCTTTGCACCAGCCAGGGAAAGGTCCAGCAGTGAAGCCTCGGCTGTCCGGCTCCGGCACGGCACAGTTACCAGCAGATGGCAGCTGGAGATCGCTGAGGTGCCGCTTCAGAGCGGCACGGAGGGAAATTTGGGGTTTCTCTGGTCTTACAAGTACAGCCTGCGAACACTGGGTGACCTTGGCACAGGAATGGCCTCACCGCTGAGCAGGGATGTGACCTTCCTGGTTTTCACCCCGAGTAGGAGGTGAATGCACTAGGAGCCTCAGCAAGGACAGAGAGAAGAGGCTGGGAAGGCCATGGTGCTTATCCTTCCATGCTTAGGAAAAAAAAAAAAAAAAAGAAAAGAAGAAATCAGCCAATTCACAGGCCACGTCTCTCCTCCCTCCACCCCAGGCTTGACCTCTCAAACCACAAAGTCATTTAGATCTCATTTTCTAACCTGATCCCACCTCTGACTTATGCATGCAGGCCACAGCCAGCCCCCAAATGCATTTTGGGCAGAGTAACTCAGAGTACAGGAGCAACCCCTGCTCCCCCCACACACACCAAAGCCTCACCCACAACACATGGCACTGCTGGGCTGCAGCAGTTCCCCGCAGCAGTTCCCCACAGCACCAGGCCCAGAAGTGAGCATTAGCCTGTTATTACCACTTGCTCCTTTCATTTTCAGGCCCCACTGCTCAGAAAGGTCCCTCCCTCCACCCCAGTCAGTCCTACAATAGGAGCATCTCCCTGCATCATGCCACAACTCCTGCTCCAGCTCCACATCCTGTTCTGAGATGTCCTTGTTCTTGTCCTTCTTCTTCTTTTCCCTCTTCTCCTTCCTCCTCC
The DNA here is from genome assembly GCF_018139145.2 of Gymnogyps californianus. Classification (NCBI taxonomy): domain Eukaryota; kingdom Metazoa; phylum Chordata; class Aves; order Accipitriformes; family Cathartidae; genus Gymnogyps; species Gymnogyps californianus. Next base: position 27,530,743 of record NC_059478.1, on the reverse strand, counting down.
TTCTCCTCCTCCTCCCAGCTGATGGCCCAGGTGGGCTGTCTCACAAAAGGGAGAGATGCAAATCCCAGCTCACACAGGGCAGCTGGGAGAAGCAATCAGCCCCACGTGCTCACCCAGAGGAGCTTGCTTTGAGGAGCTGCAGAAGTGAGAGGATCCACCCATTCCTTGATGCACTGACTGAATAATTGATCCTTTGTCAAGAGGCCATGATGGGCTCTGCTAAGGCAACTGCTTGGCTTACCCTCTCAGGCCAGGCAATAGGAACGCTTTATATTAAAATATATAAAATTCCCAGAGATAGCCCATCAGCTTAAAAAAGTCCCCTGTTGCCCAAGGGCCAGACCCACACCTGATCCCAGGGTGTAAGGAAGCACTGTGCATCAGCTGGGCCCCTGCACAAACATGTAAGACAAAGAGTAGGTGGTGTGTCCCACCAGGGTGACTTCTGGGGAGCCTGCAGCACGGCTGAATCTGGGTCCACTGTTCCCCCTGAGCAGTGTTTTACCCCCAGGAGGATACTTTCTGTCCCGGCTCCTTGCAGCCTTCCACAGGCAGCACAGAGATGACTCACACACAGAAGCTTTTCTTGGCAAGGACAAAAAATGGAAATATCGTTTTTCGTGTCCCCCCCCCCCCCCGCTCCCCCCCAACTCCCAAAGCTTCAGTTCTGCAGAAACCAATGGAGCCAAAAAAGGGACTAGACAACACATCAAGCTCTACCAGTTTAATCCAACCCCAGTTCCTCATTTACCAACGTCAGCCTCCTATCCAAGCTTTCTTTGGCTTTACTACTTCTTTTATCTGCTTGCTGTCTCTGGTTTGCCCCTCTGGTTGCTACTGCTTTGATCTCTTGAATCTCTGTAATCCAGAGCTGAATCCATGCTAGCTTATGCTGAAGAGTTTGCACATTTTTCCTGTTGTTACACTCTTTAAATTCTTTTTTTCTCCCCTGAAACTTCAGGCAGATTCCTTCTGTGCAGCAAATGGGCATTTTAGATGTCCAGCCTGGGCAAGTGACCCTTTTACAGTTCCCCAGACCCTTTGCATCCCCGTGCTGCTGGTTTTTGGCTTCTTCCAACACAACATAGTAGCAGTTCCCACTGTGCAGGCTAAGAGCTGTACCTGGCTTGTGGAGATCTGCAAGAGCCCCAGGATTAGTCACAGAGGTTTGCCTATGCCATGTTATCTGGTCCCTAAGTGGCACAGAGCGTGTCTACTGTTCCATGAATAGTTTCATTGGACAAGCATTGGAGACACAGTGGGAACTCAGTCTGTGAGCTAACTCATTTGATTTCAGCTATTTTCTTATCCAAAGGTGGATGGTGATTCTTTGTTTCACCATGAGTACAGTGAGAAGAGGAAAAAAGACAATAGCAGAAGGATGAACAGGGGCTTGTAAGAAAGTTTTGCTATTCCCAGGTAGGGATGTAGCCATCAAGCAGTTACGGGAGCACTCATCTTTCCCATCCTGAAGAGTGCAGGAGCACTTCAGTAGAGCCAGAGCACTGCAGCAACCATGTGGATTCCATGTGAATGGCACTCTTAGCTTGCTTGCTCAAAAAGCACTCCCTCACGTTGTTCACCAGTAGTTTTAGAATACCTATGTGCAAAGAAAGTGTCCTCATTTTTAATTAAAAATGTGGGAGAAGGAAAACATGAGAAAACATGGTTGTGCCTTGAACTTCTTAATTCTTCACCATGAGGGACCATGTCAGGGCAGAGACTGATATGGCTGACATGGACTCAGTCAAAAAGGAGCAGTGAGTCACTGCACTGAACTTTCTGCTCCGGTTTTCAGTGGTACAGACCTATCTGAGACCAGCCATTTCCCCTCATCCCCAGAGCCACTGCAGGGTGGGGGCTCTGCTGCCCCAGGCCCCTGCGCTGCTGCAGGGGTGCAAACTGCTGCTCGGCTTCCTCGCAGCATCAGGGGGCGGCAGCTGATGCAGCAAGATCTGCCTCTCCCTTACAACCAGCCGTCCCCAGCTAAGGGCTCTGCTGCCTCTCCTCAGGCTGATTCCTTTTGAAAGCAAAGCACATAACATCAGGCCTGTGTTTATTTTTCCCTTAAATTAGGGTGGCTTGATTTTAATTGAGAGATCTGCCGGAATAAGGCACGTTTGTGCAGCTGTCATCAGAAATGCATACTTGCTTTTTTCTTTTTCTTTTTTTCTTTTTGTCTTTTTCTTTTTCTTTCTTTTTCTTTTTCTTTTTCTTTTTCTTTTTCTTTTTCTTTTTCTTTTTTTTTCTTTTTCTTTTTCTTTTTCTTTTTCTTTTTCTTTTTCTTTTTTCTTCTTTCTTTTTCTTTTTTCTTCTTTCTTTTTTCTTTCTCCTTCTTGTCTTTCTTTTTTTCTTTCTTTTTTTTCTTTCTTTCTCCTTCCTTCCTTCTTTCTGCCTTCATTCCTTCCTTTCTCACTTCCCTTCCTCCCTTCCTTCCTTCATATATCAACTCGCTTGATGCAACCCTTTCCAGGCTAAGCTGCCCCACTTACAGACAAGAAGCAGGACAAAAGGGGAATAACTCCCAGGGATCTCTGGGAGACCCAGCTGAAGTGGAGGTGTCACCTTCCTCTGAGGCCAACCCTGTCCCCCATATCTGATGTGCAAAAAGGATTCTGTGCTTCACCTTCCCCTGTTCATGGTGATCCGGCGCATTTGTGCTCATATACTGGGTTGCACACTGGTGGGGCTGGGCAACCTGTGCATGGTACCCTCCAGAGAGAGGGCTGCAGGGGACAGTCTGACACAACCCATGTCTCACAAGGAGTTTTCCACTGCTGTGGCCCAGACTTCCCTGTAATACATGGAGTTTGTGAAGCCAGGTGCTGAAGGAAGGCTCCAGGTCCATATCATTCCCAGACCCAGAGCTGAACAGCACAGCTCTGTTTCAGGGCTCTGACAGACAGTGGTCCTGGATATGTGACACTGGGAATGGTTCTGAAAAAAGCAGTTGCCCAACAGGGAGAGGGTTCTCGCTGTTGTCTGGTATGGCATCGCCACCCCAGCATCCTCTAATCTCTCTAACCCCTTGCTTTATATCAAAGAAGTCTACTTTATGTTGTGGAAAGCAACCAGGGAGATACAGCCCCGCCTGATCCTTTTTCTCATCTGGAACAGCTGGAAAAAGACAGTAGCCTGAGAAATTGGCTGACCTTCTTGATGCATTCAGCTGTCTAGCCTTATATTTGTCCTTTAAATTACTTGCCAAAAAACAAACAAGCCCAAAACAACCAATCAGCGGGAAAAAAGAGCCCAAACAAAACAAGAGAGACTTCCTTTTCCAGCCTTGCCCTTCTGCAGTGGCTGGTCTGAAGTAGTTTAATCTAAACCAGGCTTCGGCAATTGCTGGAGAAAGCAACGTCCGTGGTGGGTATTTAGAGACTGGGGCTCGCCTGCCGTACACTATCCAGGGGTTTATTACCTGCTGAAAAAGCTTAATGTGCTTCAGGTGCTACGTGATGTCCAGATGTCGTGGCAGAAGCAGCTTGGAGAGTGCTGGTGATAGAAATGCTGCTGGGTGAATGCAGAGACATTAGTGCCAAATGTGATATTCAGTCCCAGCTCATCTATTAATACAAAAACACAGGAACGGCCAAACCGGTTAGGACCAAAGGCCCACCCAGCCCAATACCCTGCCTATGGCAGCCAGCCGTAGTAGGTACTTAAGAAAGGGTATCAGAACAGCGCATGCAGATCATGGCTCAGGGCCAGTGATTTGTGGTGCTGGGATTTCCGGAGCCAGACATAGTGTCTTTGTATTTAATAGCCCCTGGTGAATTTTGCTTCCAGGAATTTATCCAGCTAATTCTAAATCTCTTTGTATCCACAGTTTCCTGTGGCAAGCAGTTTCACAGCTGAACAACACGTATTGTTTAGTGTTGCCCAGTTTTTCATACCCTGAAGCTGGGTGAGTTTTCCCTGTTGGATGCCACTCAAGATCAGCCCTGGATCCAGCTCACCCATGAGAAATGGATGGATGGGTGGATGGAGCCTGAAATAATGTGGCTGTTGTGATCAGATGTGTGATTATCAGTAGGCCACAAGCAGGGTGTGTTTTAGGAGCCAAGACACAGCTCCTCACCTGCCTGGTTGTTAACAGGTAACATGTTACTGTCTGCATTATGGAAAAAGTGAGTTTTTGAGAGTGAACAGGAACAGGAGAAGATGGGCACAATCTGAGTAGTGAATGAAGGGCAGCATGGACCAAAATATGTTTGTCAGATCGGTAGAGAACGGTGTGACTGAAGGCAGCATCCCTCATCAGGAAAGTGGAAATAGTGTTCGAACAGCTTTATGCCCAGTTCAGGTAAGTAAAAGAGAGTTGCAGGCAGTGATTTGTATGCTAAGACTTGGAAGCAAGACCTTAAAGTGGGAAATCCTACAGGGAGAAAGGATTCAGCACCCACTGTTGCAGCATATGAGAGGGCTGATTTCTCTGCAGAGGTCAGTGAGACTGACCTGGCAGACACGGTTGTCCCTTTCATTTGAGAACTGTCAGCTTTCCAGCTAAAGCCCACAAAGTGGCTAGGCATTTGCAAGGTAGAATAGCTGTGTTTAAATTAGGTCACCCAAGAAGTTCATCTTATCAAAGTCACCTGCATCATTTCCACCCTAATCAGGAACAGTAGTTGATGGGAATTGTTCAGCAAGCTGTGGCTCAGGCACGGGGGATTTAGAAATTACTCTGAAATCCACATATGGTAAAAGCATCACAGTGCTTTATTTCCCCACCAACACGACTGATGGAGCAGAAGTGGGAATGTTTTCTACTTAGAGTCCAATTTCCAGAATTGCTCAGCTCCCATTTAGGCAACAAAGTCATTGGCCAGATGTGGGAAAGAGCCAGTCAAAGGGTTGGTGCTGAGCAATTGTATGTCACCCCTTCCTTGAATGAGAAATTCAAAGCCTTCTCAGCTGACTGGCAGCCTTGGCCAAGGGCTATCTATGGATCCAGAGCCAGTTTAAAAGCTGCACGGTTGACCTCAGGCACACGATAGATGATTGGCACATTTTTCTAGGAAAGTGGAGTGCAATTCAAGATTTCTTCTAACTTTTTTTGTTCACCTGACACACATGCTCCAAAGACAGTGAAAGATGAGAAAATAATATGGGCTTGATAAATGACCGAAAGAAAGTTTCCGATCTGTAGCGGTGCCCATTATTCTTCTTATTCTTGGCATCAGCAGAGTTATGGCAATCTGCCCCCTGCCCCAACCCCCCAAGCTCTACTCCCCCTTAACATTTTTTTTTTTCCTGTCAAATTCACAAGAGTGGCACCTGGGAGCATTTTGACCAAAGGGAAATTGACTGAGTAAAGTTGCCTCTTTTCAAATACATTTTCTTAAGGGACTGGAATGAATGAGAATCATAGTCATAACATGGCTAAACAGTCTTTGTTTAACTTAATGCAATATAATAACCTAAGTGTTGCAACACAGCTCCTTGCTGTGACATCCTTTTTCCATTTGCTTAATTTTCACCCCAAACACACGCTGTTAATAAGCTGCTGAGAAAATACAGCTCTTGTGACAAAATCCAGAAACTGAGACCCTGTATGGTGTGTTAGATACACAATTCTTATTTGGACTGGCAAGTGGCACTGAAATTGGTATTGCAAAATAGATCCATTTTTCTTGCTGCCAAATGTGATGGACAGATGAAAACGGAGGGTTGGAGAAGTGGATGGCAATAAGCAGAGCACAAATAAAATAAAATCCCTGACAGAAAGTAACATGTGAGTTAGAATAGACATGTGATTGCCAGCAGGGAAATGCAGGATGCGGGGTGCTTTGTCAACAGCCAAAGTTAAAATAAATGTCACACTGGCACTGAAAACTGCAAGATTAAACTCCTCCTGGTGATTTATAATTCAAGAGAGAAAAAGGCAGACAGACACCCAGTGACTGGGCTCAAAAGAAAAACTCCTATTGACTTTAGTGCGTTTTGGAGCAGGTCCAGCGCAGTAAAGGTTCAAATCTGATCTCTGGAGTCAGAGAGTGTTTGGCCACTGATTTTAATCAGCAGAATCAGGCTCTTAATCAAAGTTTGTTTTACATTTCCTGCTTTTTTACTCGCTTTGTAGCAAATCTGGAAGTCATACTTGTTTTTGGGGGGCTAAGTGAAAGTAAATAAAGCCTGCCATAAAATTCTTGACATCTTTAAATTAAAACACAGTTTCATTAAGGAATATGACTAAACCTTTCCCTTTCATTTTCCCAAACCAGCCCAATGTTTTAGAAAAGCCTGAAATAAACTCTGTTTTTGTACAAAAAAACAATATTTTGAAAGCTTCACAAATTGTCCTGAAGATTGTTGGGGAAGGAGGTTTTCCCTAAAAAAAATATGCAAAAGACTATCTTACTAACCGAAAGCTGCAAAATGCTATATTTTATGTAATTTATATAAAACAATTTATACAAAAATGACATGGGACCATGGGGAAAATAGGAAATAAGATGCAAAGACATTGGTTCCCAGGTCTTTATCCTTCCCAGCCCTCAGCATTCTGTGACTTTTTCACCAGGGATTTCCAAACTGCAGTTGAAGAGCATATTTGCTAGGCACTGAATACTGAGGTCCAACCTGCAAAAGCAAGGACAGAATGAAAAACAATAAAAAATTTCAACTTTGACCACTCAAACCCTTTCTAAGGGTCTCAAGCATGTTTTAAACAAGAAGATCAGTGTTTGTGGAAGAAGTTTCAGCACGTTATTTCCTTTGTAGGAAAGGAAATGTCTTACAGAGGTGTCCATCTCTCTACAAGTGGATGGTTCATAAGCATATAGAAAAGAAAACAGATAAATACTGTCGAGGCTTTCCACGTTCTGGAAGTGACTGTTCAGGGGCTCTGATGCTCCCCAGGTTGCTTTATTAGCCCTGGACATTCTGACATTGGCATTCAAGCCAAAGCAAAGATTGCTTGTTTGACATGCTTCCTTCGGGAATACTTAGCTAGTGAGAGAATGGGAGGGAGCCAAAGGCAGACTGCAGCCTTACCCAAGTGATCTACCAGGGATGGTGAATTCAAGCATATTTTATTTGGTTATTGATGGTTTTACTCATTTATTTATTGGATGAGTAAGTTTTCCTTTCAGTTAGATACTCTGAAAGCTGGAGCTTCAGCAGGTGACATCCAAGCTATTTTTAAAAACACACACTGGGGACTTTGGTCACCAAGTCATGGCAATACCACACACATGGGATCTCCCTTCCTCATCCCCACCCCTCTTCTAGCCAGCTATGCACAAGCAACAACTTTGTGACGTCTGTGAAGGCTTTGGTACAAGTTTAGCAGAAGAGGAAGCAGAACTGCTTCCATACTACAAATTTATTGTAAGTCCAATGAACAAACTCACATTGCAGTGCTAAGGAGAAACTGCAATCCACAGAGAGAAATGGACTTTACTGGGTTTCTTTTAAAAGTCTCTAAAACCAGGCAGATTTCAAATCTCAAAAGCCTATGACTTATCAAAAGAACCACACAAATTTTCATTTCATATGATAACTAACAAAATTACTTAGTTTGTGCTTAGTTTTCTGTAGCCTGACTGTAGATTTCTGCAGAATCTCTTATTTCTATCTGCTAAAAACAAATAAAAGGGATGATTAAAAGTTTCCAGTGTTTCAGAAGTTGTATCAGGATTTGTCAAAGAGCTCCTGGGCAGTTCAAAGGGCTGTCTGAAGGGATTACAGCTCTTTCTTGTTAGTAGGATCCTCTGCATAAAGGCTTAGCTCAACAAAGCTGAGTCAGAGTCATGGTTTTGTGAGCAGAGTCCTTTCTAAGAGTCAGGAGAAAATCGTTCTCCGTGCCATGCTCCTTTGTGCTTCTGACTCTTGCGTAGAACTATAGACAATTCTGGAGCAGAAATTTCTGGTGGACAAGAGCCAATACATAGCGCAGGTATTGTTCTGGCCCAGAGACCATGGCTGTGATCATCCAGGAGAGGAATGACTAACTCAGTGGTATAGCTAGAAATCACATAGCTGAGATGGGAAGATGTCTTAACACCAACACTAGGAAAAGAAAGAAAAGCTAAAGACATAAAAGAAGGTAAAAGGTTTTCCCTGCAGTTGAAAAAAAAAGTTATAGCAGTTGCTCTAATGCATAAACATTAGCAAAAACCTCTAGAAAAGATCTCTGCTTTGAAGAAGGGAGACATCTTCATTGTTTGACGAAGATGTCCCTTGCTGCTGGAGATGAGAAGTCAGCACAGCTGCAATGTCTTACAGGCCTTTGCTTCGAAGGACAAAATTACTGAGGAGAGTATGGGCAAGATTGCCCACATAAGCTACAAGTGGAGACAAACACAAATGACACAGGCCAATAAAAACTCCAAGAAGCAATATCCAGAAATGTAGCGATGTCTGTCTCTGTGAGACTGGGATTAGATCACACATTAATTGTGATTTTTCTTTGACATCAAAAATACCTTTGGAGCAGGTTTTGTGTAACAGCAGCATTGCTGGAAAGAAAAGGTCCTGAAAAATGTCTTCATACCTTTCTATATATGTGTATAAATATTAAACTGCCTTCCTTTCAGACATGCCACTGAACTCTGCGCTTGTTTGGATGTTGAACCTGGAAACTTCTCAAAAGTTTTGCGTGCGGATAATTCATGAGTTAAAGCCCAAATTGAAATGCCATGTTACAACTTGTAGAAATGTTAGACAAATATAATGACCATATTTTCCAGTTACCTAATACCCACTCAAAATATAAAACCCAAAAGAACGGAATTGTTTTCATTGCTGTTAACCAGACAATATCACTCCAACTAAATATAGTATGTGATGAAACCAATTTAAATATTGTCCAAGTATTTAACACTGTAAATATTAGACTTAACACTCCATAAAAACAGGCTTTGATGATGCAGGCTGACAAAAGGAGACTAGTTAATTGCAGATTACATCATGGCTAGGACAGCATCACTGCTAGGACAGCCACGATAAATGTGAGGTGCAAAGTAAATCTAATAAAATAAAAATAGTCTCTGTTCAGTGTTCACCTTTATCAGTTTTGCTAACCTTTCTTAGCAAAGATGGGGGAAAAATGTAGTCCTAGGTAAAGGAGTATCCGAAGTTCAACGTACTCGTGAAGCTTGCATTTAGGGCCTGATTCAGTAAAATATCCAAACCTGTGTTTGACTTCTAGGATGTGTTTATTGTCCCTTTCACTACAATGGGACTCATATGTACTTCTGACATTTTTCTATGGTGGGAAGCTTTCCTGAGTCAGGTTCTGAAGTCTGTTAAATCTACTGTAGGTTTCATGAGGGATAACCGCATGTTATTGTAAAGCATGGCACAGCTCCATCAGAGTTGAGGAAACAAAAGTTTCAAGCTTTTGGTTATTGATAAATGGATTTCTTAAACTTCTGAGCTCAGGTAACTATGTTGAAAATGGGGACAATTTCCTGGCATTACAGGCCTGATTTTCTTCTCATAGCAACCCTGCATCCATGTGCGTCTATCATCAATCAGCTTGAGTCAACCTTCATTGATATCTGCCCAGCTATTAATGTGAAGATGGATTCTGCCTTGTGTTTTAAGAAGGCAGGTTCTGTGGTACCAGGATGTCCCCAAAGCCTGGAGGTGGGAGGTTTCTACATGGGGTTAGCTTCAGGTCCATATTAGTAGGAGATACAGCTTCCAGGTGAAGCCTGGCTGCTCACTTGCAATCCTGAATGATATGGAGGCACCCACCCAAGGACCCTCTCCCCCCTACTGAGGTCTCCCAAATGTGCCATATGGAGGCCTGCATTCTCACCTGCCCAAGATAACAGAAGTGCCGTTTAATGGACTACAAAAAATGTATTGATTTCCCTGAAAGGGTAGTGAATAACTCCTTGTAAGGTCACAGCTGCTGTGGCGGCGAGCTGACAAAGTATCTTGGGGAGGAGTCATTTATTGTTGAAATCACTGAAGGTGCTTCTGGTGGCTGATGCTAACAACAAGTGGTTGCCACCATATTTTGGACATAAAGCTCATGTACCTCCCAGAGTGCTGTTTCCCTCTCTTATTTCATGGATCTTTTTTTCTCTCCTTCTGCTCTATATAAGCCAAGTTCCTGCACTTTCTACAACATCCGTCAGTGCCTAGAAAAACAACTAGAAACGCTGATGCTGGAAAGAGCCTCATGCTAACAAAAGGTCTGGTCCCAAAGTGGCTCGTGAGGCCTGTTAACATGTCAGAGTCATATCAAAATAATGATATTATATAGAATAAGTGAGTCCAGCTGTTGATGTTGACACTCTTGAGCCATGAAAAGAGAAAAGTGATATAACTTAGGAAAAGCGGTTTGTGCAGGCCCAGCTTCATTGTCTGACTTTGTATTTGCATGCATACAGGGGTGGTTACCTGCAGATATGCAGTGGTTTGGGTAAGTAAGTTCATCTTGAGCCAGTGGTCAGCATTACTTCGTCAGCGAAGCTAGTTACTGAAGTCTGCACCTGAGATAAAAACTGTCTCGTGTGTGTGTGTGTGTGTCTTTGCTTCTCCTCCATGTGTGTGACTACCTTCCTCTGTCTTGAGGGACGCAGGATCACCCACAGCCACGGTCCACTTCGGTAACTGTTGCCGAACAGGGGTATGTTGCACATATGATTGCAGCAATAGAGCACATCTTCCGCAGGCCAAGAACACACTGGTCACAAGTGCAGGCAGGAATGGGATGCAGGCACCCCTCCAGCTTCCCTTGTTTCCACTGTATTTGTCTTTCTTAATTAACCCTGCACTATGTTACTGACCCAAAGACATGGCAATAGCACTGTTGAGAACTGCAGGGATTAAGACATTTGCGTTGTAATGCCTCAGCCATGAGATCATAAATGCCCTTATGCTCTATTTTGTTATGCTGGGTTGATAATGGAGTCTGATAAAACTCCCACTTTCTCTCTGTATTCAAGTGAGCTAATGTGTCTGGGCTCGTGAGATCCTGGCAGGCGGAGAAAGCAACAGCACAAAGTCCCCAATCTCGGATGTAATCAAATAATGAGACTGTTTGAGGACATTACTTGTTAACATATTAGCAGGTACCAGGGGTAAGTGAGTATTTATTTAGTCCTGGTGTAAAAGCATGTCTAAAATGATTTATGCCGGAAGCTGTTTCACAGCAAACAGGCTGCTTTCATGAAAGCGGGTCAATCACCATCTCCCGTCTGCCCTCATAAATCATATTCAGGTGCTAATAGAACCAAAAGGTTTATATAATCTGCACAATCAGCGTGGAGGTCTGGGTGGATACAGTAATAGCCTGCCTGCATAAATGCCTTCTGCATCTAAAGGCTGATATTTGAGGGGAGTCAAATGATTGATTTAAAGAAGAAAGAAAAGAAATAAACTGCCATGCCAAGTAACAAAGTGTACGTACAGTTTTCCAGCCACATTTTACATACACGGGAGTAACTTGCCACTGTTCAGATCTGCTGCTAGGACTGTTTTTGCATCAAGAGAGCTTCCATACATATGCTCGAACAGAAAGTAGACCGTGATTTTAATGTAACAATGACAGATACCAGAAGCACAGCACCGTAAACTGGGACTGGCTTTCTATGTTCCCCAAATTTCTCTAGTTAAAGGTTAGTGTCACATTATTGACCTCTTTTTCATGCTGGTGGAGTACTCCTTTGAGAGATGCCATAGGTCTGGAAGGACCTCCTGGACCTACATCCAAAACACAACTTCATCAAGTTCCATCTTTAAACTTGCCACAGATCTCTTTTTTTGATGTTTGCTTCTTTGTCCTCCCTCATCTTGTTGTAGAGTGTTACAAGACTGCATTTCCCTTCTTCCCAGTTTTCAGCCTGAACTTATTCACGGCCAGTTTATATTGACAGCCAGACTTTATCCTATTCTTCATGACGTCTTTCCTATGCCAATATTGTCCTTTGGTTTAAATAGCTTTTCTCTCCCACATGTATTTAGCACTGGATATGTTTCTAGCTTGGGTCTTCCTGAGGTCTTAGACCACAGAGCACATAACCCCCATAATATGGCATGATGCAGAACTTGTATGATTTGTGTTCCACTTCCTTCAGACAAAAATTTTATCATTTTGGTTCACGTCAGTCAATAGTATCTTCTCTCAACCTTCAGTGGTTCATATCAAACAAGGGAAACCATTTGTCACATAAAACAATTTGGATCGGTCTTACAATGCAATGGTACATAGCCTAGAGTAGCGTCAGTAGCACACACCTTCTACTTACAAAGCTGCAGCTATCTCTTTTGCTAACACATTCATCAGCCAGCAACTTCACTAGCACTGTTAGTGCTGAAAAAAAGGTTCCAAAATATTGTACCATAATATTTTGATTTGGGGACAGTATTTTGTGAATACAAGTGGCAAATGTATTTGTTCTGAGAAATGGCATCATATTACTTGTTTGCTGAAAGTGTCTGGAGACTTATTGATGGACCATGAAGCCCAAACTGTAGGTAATGACTGTGTTGCTAGGACTTCGATAGTTAATTGCTCTTCATTATTTGCTTCTTATGAGTCATATTATGTCATTATGAAGTCAGAAAGCATTAGGAATTGAATAAGAAAACAGAAAGGGATACTGTGCAAAATAAATAACCAGTCATGAGCAAAGATCAGTGAATAATTGGTATAGGCAGATTGAAGGTAAGAAATATTGTTAAAAGTTAGTATCTGGTGACTAGATACGAGTAAGAAATGAATTTGTGGGAGTATTCAATAATAAACAAGTATTTCTGTGAGTGGCAAAGCTAATGAAATGTACTCTATGGATTTGTGTCTTTTTTAAATTCTCTCCCCATCACAATAACCCACTTTTTGTTCTTGGTAATAACCTGCTACGAGGCTATGGATAGCTGAGCTTTTTGTATAATCTGAACTTCTTACAAAATCAAACTAAAAAGAATTAAGTAAATCCAGATTGTAAAACAGCTCACTGGGACTCAAGAAGGTTGAGTTTGTTTGATGTGCATCATAGATAAACAAAGCTGCATCTGGAAGGCGTGTGGTAGTTTGAGTTACAAACACTGCATGTTTGTAACAATCCCTGTATTACGTCCTCTTTGATTAATTTGCGGTAGACCAACAGTATCCTTTACAGCAAGCACAGGTGCTGGTCGATTGCTAAGAAAGCTCATTGTGAAGAGCAGAGGAACAGTGAATCTAGGAAAACCCAGGTCAGTGGGCTAGATACATAAATGAGATGTCCTACAGTGACTTCTTTCTTCTACAAGAAAGTCATGGCCTCAGTCCTTGTTTTGTTTTTTTTTTTCTTTTTTTGGCACTCTAGAGAAGATGATGGGAATCACGGTCAGAATTTGTATTACCTTGTATTTTTCAAGGTTTTTTTCTTCCTGTTAATGTGTCGAATAATTTGAGCTAATCTAACAAGGCACATTGACAAATAAGGTTGTCTTAAATATTCTTCTCAAGTCTCTTTGAGTTGCATGTTAATTAGGGTGTGAAATTGGTTGGGTGTTCGTTTGTGTTGTGGTTTAACCCCAGCCAGCAACTAAGCACCACACAGCCGCTTCCCCCTCCTCCTTCCCAGTGGGGTGGGGAGGAGGAAAGGAAAAAAAGTAAAACTCGTGGGTTGAGATAAGAACAGTTTAATAACTAAAGTAAAAATAAAAATACACTGCTAACTAATAATAATAATAATTGTAATGAAAAATAATACAACAATAACAACAATAAAGAAATAAGAAAAGAAACCAGTGGTGCACAATGCAATTGCTCACCACCCGCTGACCAATGCCAGAGCCGTGATCCGCCCCTCCCGGCCAACTCCCCCCAGTTTATATACTGGGCATGATGTTCTGTGGTATGGAATACCCCTTCGGCTAGTTCGGGTCAGCTGCCCCGGCTCTGCTCCCTCCCAGCTTCTTGCACACCTGCTTGCTGGCAGAGCATGGGAAACTGAAAAGTCCTTGGCTGAAGATAAGCGCTACTTAGCAACAACTAAAACATCAGTGTGTTATCAACATTATTCTCACACTAAATCCAAAACCCAGCACTGTACCAGCTACTAAGAAGAGAGTTAACTCTGTCCCAGCCGAAACTGGGACAGTTTGACTAGTTGGCCATCATCAGCTGGGTATCTACTGTCAACTGCTCTATTCTCTACTCCTCCAGAGACTTGCTGCATGATGTTGGGCAAGTCTTCTTGCCCTTCCAGCTTGATCTGTTTAGCCTGAAGTTCTTTGGCACTGAGGTTTGTGTCTGGCTGTAGACATGGCTAGCACTCAGCATGGGGATAGGGGGCCTCAAACTACACAGTTCTAGTACAAAAAACAAATTTACAGTAAGACTGTTTATTACACATAATGGACCAGCTTAACTGTGTAGTTTCATTCTGAGAATCTCATTTAGGCATCAAAGCCATCACCACAGGATGTAAATAGTCTTTAAAAAATTAAGCTAAGATGACACACATAAGCTGATTTTTAATTCTTTTAATCCAAGTCATGCACATATTGAGGCATTTTTCTGTGTCAATTTATTTCAATTTTCTTCCTTTCTCCAAGAACCATTTATTGACTTAAGTCATCTGTCATTTAGACAATTAATGTGATCTTGAATTCTGACTTAGAAATCAATATAATAGGAGACATAACTAATATACCTATTGCCAATGATTAGACAGGTCTAACCTGATTAGCCAGCCAGCAACACACACACAAAGAACACTAAAAAGTGCCTTTTGGTATTACCATTAAATTGTACAATTAATCATCAGCCCAACAAAAATCTCTTGTTATTTATCAGTCCTAGAAAGGGAAATACATACTACAGAATGGCACAGAAGATGGAACTCCCTTAGAAGTCTTTTAAATGTGGTTTTGCCTAAATAAAATAAAAATTTATATACTTGCCATGTTGTTCTCAAGACACTGTTGTTATGAGGTACAAAAGGAGAAGAGAGTAAAAGCAGGTATTAGCTTCCCAAGACTTTTTTAGGTCTGTCAATAGTCAAACTGACTTGATTAGACATTTTGTACCTCTTGATGTATAATCAGACTAGAAAGCAAGCTGTTCTGTCTCCTATGCCACACTTGCCTGCTTGTGGATATATGAATGTGGACTAAGGAAGAGATGAACTTTATTATAGGAGAAACTGCCCTTATTAAAGTCCAAGTGACTCTGTGGTCCAAGTAACCATACAAACCCCGAGCAGGAGGATCCTGCTGCCATGGAGAACTTCCAAACTGAATACATGAAAGAATACAAATACCAGGAATTTTCAAACCAAAGTGGAGAAGTGACCTAGAGTCATGCGCTAACCCTACACTGTGGGTTGTTACCTTTAGGACCATGCTGCTCTCCGTTTCCTGCCCAAGGACCCCGGGTTGGGCTGTCTCCCACCTTCGTCAGCCTGAATTGCCTGTTGTCAAGCTGAATTTCACAGTTATGCTAGCCATGATGCCTAAGATGTGACGCTCTCTCTCATTATGGGACAGTTCATGGCAGGATTCCTCTAACCTAATTGTAGTCATTTCCAAGTTTGGTTTCTGGACTATGCCATTTATGGCAAATATCATTGCAGGAATGGAGAGAGATTGGCATCTTCAGTTGTGATTCATCTATCATGTCCAAGATAGCTGAGATGAATGGAGGAGATACTATGCAATGGCCTTAAATGAGATACCTGTTGTTTAAAAGACTGAAGTTACAGGAAACAAATTTCACCCTTTCACTGCAGAATTAAAAGCCAAATTACCTGACTCCTAAAACAGACCCACTGAATAACCCTGCTGCATAAGCACCTGTGACAGCCTTTCCTCAAGGTCATAAGATGAATGTAGGGTAATGTTTAACATCGATGGGAAGAGAAAACAGAAGGAAGCAGGATGTGGTGCTGGGAAAGGCAGACACAATATCTCTCTGGTACCACTAAACAGGATTGCGGGGACCATAGAGATACACCCTCCATGCCTTGGGAGAAGTTCTAGGTAAAGGTCAGGAACAATAGAAGCAAATGCTTATTCATTTCCTTACTACAGTTTTGTTACTGCCCATGTGTGAAAAAAACATTGCTGAGTGGCTAGCCAGGCAGCAGTCAGAAGTTTTTTCAATCTATAATAACACTCATCCATTAACCATAAATAATCTATATTTATTTGAGGGGTCCCTAACAAAGCCATGTGTACATTGCACAGAGCATTAGACTATCAAGGTATAAACTATTTAAAGCAGCCGGTGTTTGAATTGTCATTCTTTAAGTTTAACATTATGTTGTTTCAATATCTAAAGCCTCCTTCCCAATGCAGCAAAAATGCAAAACACATTGAGGGAAAATGTAAAACATACTAACTTGATTATTATGAGTGCTCTGGATTGTGTCACAATTCACTATTAATTTAGACCACATTCCAGTGGCTTCTCCCTTCCCTCTGCATTCTGGACCAATCTGTCAGAGAAATACAACACCGATTAAATAAAAAATATATATGTGCATATATATATTTTAAAGCCTGCTGCTTGGAGGAAATGTTTTGGATATGCAGTTTAGGGAGAGTTGTTTTCCGTTACCAACTTGAAATGATGGGCTGATTTTGAGCGTCATTTACATAATGAATTTCTTCTGGGCATCGGGGAGATCCACATGGTCAATTCTACGAAAACCGTCATGGGCTTAATGGTGAGGTTTGTCTCAGCTCCGCCCACCCATGACGGAGACCCAAATGATGGTTAAATCCCCTCACTGAGAAATTGTTGCAGCCAGAACCAATTTCTGCTTTGGGAGAGGAGGAATGGCCTTGTGGTTACAGCTCCAGAATACAGCTCAGCAAAACCAGGTCGTGTTTCTGCCTCTTTTATAGACTTCCTGTGTGACCTTGGGCGAATCACTTACTCTTTTCCACCTGTAAAGTGAAGAAAATGAATTTTCCTATTTTCTCAGCTTAAGAACACAAATTCTTTGGGGTAAGGGTAATCTTAGCTTGTGTTGTGTTGTGACAGTACTAGGCACAATGGGATCCTTGTCTTAATAGAACTATTGTGAACATAATATTTATTTAGGGCATTTTGACGTCACTTTGTCCAAAGCAGCTTTTGGAAGGTTTGTTTTTTTTTTTTTCTCATGCATATAATCAGACTTTTCAGAGATTCTAGGGGTGTTTTGTCACCTTTCTGGCCACACAGCATGCAATCAGTATGGCAGGCATGTATTAAAGAGGCAACAACTATTCCTAGTCATCTCTGTTGCTCTTTCGCAAAGCCAAAAAGCCAAGCTTCAGAGCATCTTTTAGAAACCCCACACAAAGATTTTATCTCCCAGTAGAAAATCACTCAGAATTCACGCTACATAACAACAAAAGGACCATGTCATGGTTTAGCTCCACAAGAACAGTGGACAGATCATTCTTGATCTGTGAGGTTTTGCTGTACTTGCTTTTTGTGCTCAGTGGTGGTAGTAAATTTTGGGCAAGCAATTTGGGATCCAAACTCTTTGTAGTTGGACAGCAGAGCTGCAATATCTCTATCCAGTTTGTACCCAGAGGGAACCACAAACACCCAGCTGAGTACTCCCACTTCTAGTTTCTTGCTTATGGGAGAAGAGCACGTCTCTCAGGGAGGACATCAGCTCTCCAAGTCACTGTCAGTATGCATGGAACAAAAGTTTGAGGGATTAAGTAAGAGAGAAAAAGAAAAACTTTGTGATCTGTGCTAGGCAAATCCCATAGGTACATCTCCTGAACAGCAGAATTTTTCAAAGGCCACCTAGGGTGATCTAACTGCTGAGTCCTGACCCCAGTGGGAGCAAAGTTTGGCAAATATGGAGCAGGGGTTGGGGAAAATTTTTCACTTGCTGGGTGGTTCTGTTTTAAAAATGACCTCTTCTTTCTCCAGAGACACACGCATTTCATGTGCTGATGCTCAGCTACTCCTCTGAGGGATAAAACCAGACTATGCGGAGTTTGCTCCAGAAAGACTGGAGCTGGGTTCCAGTTTGATAACTCAAACAAAGTTATTAGCTACAGCTCCAGTGCATCCTTGTCATTTTCTGCCCTTTGTTGTGGTGTCCAAGCTAGGAGAATCATCACCCTATGCTCCTGCAATAGCCTCGGGCAGAGCAGAGTACATCCAGGAGGACTCCGTCAACCCCGCTGCTTCTCCGCTGACTGGAGAGGGAGCCTAATGCAGGTGTTTCAGTGAAACTTACACAATCCAGATGCAAATACAGTGGCAAGTCCCTCAGGATTAGACATGTCTGGAAATGAACGTTATTGGGCTGATAAGATTTCTGAGCATTTTTTCCACAGGAAACTCAGTGATTTTCATCTCCGGGTTTGGCACGCAAGCTCCCTAAGGCTCCTGGAGAAGCATACCTTGGATTGCCTGTGACAAGATATGAACAGGAGAGCTCAAGCTGACATGAAGAGCCAGGCTGCGATGGCAGTTAGGAAGGAAAAAACACTCTATTATTTACTGTCAACTTTGAAAATGTGTTCAGGAAAGGATTACAATGTCAAGATTGTAATACTAGTTGCATAAGAGTCACTGTTTGGAGGCAATCGTTATTTGGAGAAAAAGCCGAGAGAAGAGGCCGTTCACTTCATTCTTGCTGATACGCCAAATAAAAAGGGATCAGCTAAACCACAGACAAGCCCCTTTTTGCTTTTGTAGCTGTTCATTTTTTCCATCAGAGCTCAGACCACGGAGCTAAAATTCAGTAATGAAAACCTTCCTTGTAGCCCATGGCTTTGCCACTCTGTAGACCAGAATGAGATTGAGGTGAAATGGAGTCGATTCCCAATTCTCCGAACTGCAGCGGGACATATGATGGTCCGAGCTTTAATCTTCACACAGATGAAACTGTTGCAGTGGGACTGGTTTCTGGGCTGATGTTTCTCGTCGCTCAGTTATTGAGAGCCTGACAGGAAGCAGAGAAATGTTATCAATTCCCACTGCTCCGGACCATCAGTCTTGGTCTGCTGGCATACCTGACAGCTCGAAAATTATTAGGTAGCAGCTGCTTTTTGATTTCTTCTATTATCTCTAATCCACTGTCTCATGAAAAGGTTTGTTAATGCTTTAAGGACATCCTAGCGAGGGGAGTGTGGTTTCCTCTCTAGCCAGCAGGTAGAGCCAGCAAGCCTTGCATCATGTCACAGGTTAACAGCAATTTCACAGAAACCTGGATAAACAGATAGCTTCCTCTCTCCCTTCCTCCCCCAGAGAAAGCACCGAGTCTAACAGTAATCCTAAAAGCCTGTGTAGGGAATGAAGCATTTCACAGTTGGAAAATACTTGCACAGGGGACCTTCTGTAATGAAGAGTTCAGCAATTGCTCAAGTGACTGCACAAGTAAGACCAAGGGATGGGATTCTCATTGGATATAAACCAGCATCCAAACTGTGCTAGCTCTGTATTTGGCTTTTTTGTAGGAAAACAGAAAAGAAAATAAGCAACACCTTGCTGCTTTCCACAGGCATGTTCCTTACACTGCAAGGGGTGGTGGCCCCAGGCAAGGCTGCTCTGGCCATGTTTGATGCACTTCTTTCTTCTTCTCCAGTGCAATCATGGCTTTGAGTCATCATCTCCTTTCTTTAGCATTTAAAAGTGAAAACAAGGTGGTGTGTCCCAGGAGCTCTGTTGGTCCATGTGCTCCACACCACAGGCAGCAGAGCTTCATGCTGGCCACCAGCTGTGTGCTTCAGTCCCCATCAGAACCCATGTCTCGTGGTCGGGGATGTGGCCTGAAACAATGTGTTTTACAAAAGAGTACACTTCAGCTTAGATATTACACATTGTGTTGTATCTAAGACAAAACCTAAATAATTCTACAGACAATAGTTAATATAATAATATATAATTTCTCATGATAGCATATGTACATAAACATCTTCGATTATTTTTGTGAATCCTTAGACTGTTCCATTTCAGCCTGTGATCACTTTGTATAATTTCGTTTTAATATCATTAATGAGCACAGGTCTAATTTCTTGTTTCAAAAATATAACTGACATTATAATCTACATACACGTTTTATATAAAACACGTAGTGACTCTTTTTCCCCCAGTGCTTTTAAAAAACCTTTTGAATTGCTCTCCAATCCAATTTCTAGGCTTTCCCAGCACAGTCATTTATCTCTGATTGATAGGCAGAGTTTTTCAGAAAGAGGTCAAGGATGGTGAAAGTTGCTATCTCATCACAAGAGTTGATAGTGCTACTTTCCCCTCAATGCTTTCTTTTGCTTGACTTGCAAGGCCTCTTTCAGTTCCCTTGACCCCGCTGCCCTGCTCCTTTCTACTGATACAAGAGAATTAATAATAGAGCTCTGGTTTTCACCAGAGCTGCACAACCACTGGGATATGGCAGTAAAACACACAAGCATACGCTCACAACAGCTAACCCCTCCACCTCCTAAAATCCATTTTCCTTGAGGCCTTTGATCTGGGGCAGGTGGGAAAGAAAGCAAAAAGCCTCTGGGAGAATTACGACCGCACTGCCTTCCTAGGTGGCATTGCCACTTCCTTGGGACTCCCTGTGCCATTAATGGCTCCTTTGTGCCAGTGTGTATCAGACCACCAAGACATTTACCCAAAGGCTGTGTGTAGAATAAAAAGTAACATTTTGCTTCTTCTTTCTGAAGGTCAGATTCATTTCAGTCACACAGCAGTTCATGCACAGGCAGACGGGTAATGGGACAGCAGGTTGGGGGAAGAAGTGGTTTTCTCATCTCTTTCTCTGTTCTGTGGGAACAGTCATGGCTCCTCATCCCTCCCCCCGATGTGGACTGCCAACCTCCTTAAACCACTTGATAAATCCCCTTTTTGTTCACCTCCCAAAATTCACTAGCAAAGAGAAATAGCTCATCTCTTTGCACAGTGTCATTGTGGCCTCAAAGGCCAGCACTGAATAAACACCCAGCTCTGCTCCTGGACATTTTCTGCTATTGCAGTTGTGTCTTGCCAGGACTGCCAAAGTGCTGGTAAGTCTTCCCATAATTTGCAGAGATTACATGCTGGACAGGTGATATGGCTGGTAATCAGCTAACTGGGACACCTGAAGGAGACCTCTACTGTACTTCCACACCTAAGTTTTAAGGACTGGTGAACAACTCACACCTAGCCCTGTGTCAGTTGTGTGCAGGAGAGGTCAAAGAACCATGGAAGTTCCTCCCCAGTCTTGTGAAGAACCTTAAAAAAAGCAGAAGTCTCCAAAACTGCTGTTTTGCATCTAAGGGACATAAGGGAGAAATGAGTAGGTTGTACAAACTCCTTGTGCGTGCTCTGCCCCATCAGTGGCATCAGGTACGAGGAAACTCTAACTGCAGCTGAGCAGGGAATAACCAGGTGCTTCTATGGAAATGGCCTGCTGCCCTGGAGTGGAGGTTCATAGAGAAGACAAGCACCTTGCTCATCCTTGTTTCCTCTTTCCATCCTCTCAATCCCCTTTTGGCAGCAGGAGCAGCAACCCACAGCCCCAGGGACCTCCCTCTGCTTCTCTGTCCTGTTCACCCTCTCATCCTGCTCCTGCCACCTCCTCTCCTCCCCTTGGGCCTGGCACTCATCCACAAACTACTGCAATGCAGCTGTGCCTATTTCATGGAAGAGCCTGGAGCCAGTTGTGCAGGACACATTCAAGCTTAGGAAACTGCTTTTCTCCACCAGTGAATACTTTCGAACTACATGGAGGGTGTCCCAGGCAGAAAGTCTGATGGGTGTGCATCAAGCAGTGCAAGAGCGGTTTTAAACCAAAGGCAGAACTGTGAACTATCAGGTTAATCTGACCCCTATCCCGCTGCCTTGCTTTGAAGAGAAACACAGGTGCATTATTTCACCGTTTTTCCTGAGTCTCCCAGAAACCCTTTACATTGAAGGCTGCAGACACAAGTGCTGAAGTGCTGGGTGTCCAAGGCACTGCCCAAGTGGAATTTCGATTTACAGCCACAGTGGCTTTGGAAAAGTCATCGTATTTTTGAAACAAAAGAAGGAAACAGAAAAGAAAAATAACAAGGGCTGATGATGTATCTCCATATGATGTCTTGTGATAAATTCTCAGTAAGGGTCAGAGAAGTCCATTCAGACTGAATAGAAAAAAATATGCTTGAACCCACAATTGTTAGGCTGACTTGGAGGAAACATGCATTGACTTCTCAAATCTCATGCATCTGTGAGTGAAGTATTGAAATCGGAAATTGAGAGTGATTCCTTTCCCCAGCTACCATTCTTAGACAACACTGCTCAGTTGTGTAACCCCCTGAAGACATTAAAATGTCTTTCCCTTCCTGTAAGAAAAGATTTTCTTTTCCTTCTCTTAAGACATTAATTACAGGGTCACTGACTTTGGCAGATTACTTGCTAAATTGAGTTGCATCCTGATATCCTATATTTTATTGTGATGACCACCCATCTTGACAGCCACTTGGGCTTGACCTGAGATTATCCAGCTCTAAAATCATGACTCTTTAAAGGGAGAGGATTAATGGCTGCTTTAAAGTGATCTAAGATCATCGAAGAAAGCCACAAGCACTCGTCTTTCTCCAGCTCCTGGCCATATGGACCCGCTCCCCCTTTTGTTTCGCCATCAGCAATCACATAGCTGCATGGGGAGTTGAATCTGTTTGGTGATCTGGCTAAAAAAAAAAATAAAATTGCAGATGTCTTCTTGTTAGAGTCGTTGTAAGCTGGATCAAAGAAGAGGTCTGAGTCTTCCACAACCATGGATGTCACCACAAGAAGGACACAGGAGTAAATGCTCGCTCTGGCATTAGCAAGGTCCTGGTGAACTGTGGGAGAACCAGTGTCACCTTATGGGCCCCAGGAACTGACCATGGAAAAGCACTGGAGAGCTCTGAACCTCAAATCAGGTCACTACCTACACTGTATGGAAACTACTAAACCAAGGAATAGCACTCATACCCCACCCATCTGACCCAGGTAGGAGCTCAGAAGGAGCAGCAGAAGGAGCTCAAGTTTCTCTCCTCAGAACAACAGTTGGTTCATATGAAAGAAGGCAGAGAAGCTGGCCCCTGGGTTCTTAAGTCTCCTTCTCATCCCTTGCTTTCACCTCTTGGTCTCTGGTTGTATGTAACACGGATGCAGTGCCATTCACTGGATTTCCATAAACCCTCACTCTTCCACTGAGTCTTTGAAATACAGTCCATTATCAAACTGAAACAAGCTCTCTGGTATTTGAAAACTGAGAGATTTTTGTAAAAAAAATTGTTCAGCTTGTGTTTTGAAGTTGATGATAGACAATCTCATAATTTAGTAGCTATCACAACAATGTGAGTTAATACAGAAATTCAGCCTTCCCGATGCCCGGTGGAAAAAGAAATGGCAGAGGGGTTTTTATTGTCCCACCTGCAGAGAGGGGCTGAAACCCCTGTTGCACCCCAGGGCTGGTGGAGACAACCCCTGGCTGCAGTTTCAGATTGGCATGGTGTCCTTGCAGAGTCATGGGTCTGGCTGAAGCATTCCTTCATCAATAGGCACCATTTATCACCGACATGCGGCTGGGTTCCAACAGCGACAGAAGGAAAACACTGGCAATCTTTTCATTAAAAGGTACAAAAGATTTGCAGTGTAGCTGACAGACGCCATATGTGACCTGCTTAGTGTTCAGCGGGGCTGATAAAGAGCAAAAGGAGTGTCCCATGAAGGTAAAGTTATACCTTACCTTAATGAACAGCAACTTGGGGAAGGAGGTGGGAGTGGATGATCAGATTTCCTCTGACCTGGAATTCAACTTCTTTGGATGCAGCCAAGAGTGGCTGAGATAGCAAGGTAGCTCAGCATAAAGGGGGTGAGAAAAGGGAGGGACCCTTTTTTATTCCTTAATGGAAAAGCTTGGCCTGGGGCTGGTCACAAGCTGCCAGCAGCAGCAATGACCTGCATGCAAAACAGTGTGTTTTGCATGTCACAGCAAAATCCTACTAGGAGAAGCACTGGGATCAGTGCAAAAATGTCCCGTGCTTCCACACATGTGGACATGCAGAGAGAGACACATGAGCACTCACACAGCAACCTCTGCTAGGACCAATAAGACAAACTCTAGGACCTCACAAAGATGAAAACAGGGGCTGAAACATGTTTCACGTTCATAGAAACAGTGGCTAACACTGTGTTTTGCCCAGCAGACTTAATTTCCTTTGAAATTAGCCACCTTGGATGAGCTCTTTCTGCTCTTCGGTAAATCCAAGCTAGTGAAAGAAGCCAGTATGAGTCAACCTGTCTAAGACCATTTTGGAGGTGTGGGGGAGCAAGACCCACCCACTCCCGTCAGCCAGCCTTGCACATCCATTTTACACGCATGTGATCAGCTACAGCAGTGGCCATGAGCAGGATCACCAAGGTCTTGGCAGACAAAGCAAGTCCCCTATCACCCTGGGCTCTGTCAAGAGTCCGGAGAGCTGCATCTCGTCTTCTAATTTTATATCCAGGACAACCAGAAGTGCTAAGGGACTGTGGGCAGAAATTGAGACTGTTTCTTACAGTAAGGAGTCTGGTCTTCTCTAACCTGAGTCAAGACAAGACGCCCATCGGTTCTGTTCATCTTATTGCTAATCTTCCCATCTGCCTGCTGCACACACCTGCTGCATTTTGCCTGACTTTTCTTAGTTACCTGTTTACACAGTGTTTCATATTTGTCACCTTTTATTTCATTCTACTGTTTTCAGCTGCTACTGTGAAATCAATAAAAAAATCTTACTGAAGCAGCGTAGGAGAGATGGTCTGTACAATCATACCAGGTGTAAGAGAAGAAGGAAACAGACCTTGATCTTGTTGCATGCTGTTGAAAAACCCTTCAATAAATCCAAACATTTCCTCAAAGTTAAACCGGAGGTCGGGGATAGAGGGAGAGACTCGAAGTTGCTTCTTTCCTTGTAGACTTGAGATCAGAGTAAACCACAACTAGCTTGTAACACCAGCCACTGACACACAGCCAGCTCTGGGGTGGCACTTGGCAATGTTCAATCCTGCCAGACCAGAGGCTGCGATTCCTCTGGCTGAAGGCTTTTGAGTGCCAGTTCACCTGCCAGCTGCTGGGGCCCTGGTTACAGCAATGCTGCATGGAAAACCCTGCAACCACTTTATCAATTAGGGAAATGAACCACAGTGAAGAGCTGAATGTCCCCACAGCTAAAAGGTTAATATAAATAATTATATTAAAAAATGTTATTTATTGTTTCTTCAAGTAGCAGCCCTTCACAGCCCCATGGCTCTGTGGCTGGAATATGGTTTCACAGAATTTACGTGGGCACTTGTTTAGGTGCAAGGGGGGAAGATGTATCTTACAGCATCCTGACACACTCTCATTGTATATCACATGTTACTTGCCTCGCTCCTGCCCTCTGCTTGCCTCCTTCACTGCCCCATCTGTGCAAAGGAGGCTTTGTAGAGCTGGCAGGATTAGTGATTAATTACACAAAGATAAACAGAGTTAATATTCTTCCTGGATAGAACTAATTACTCAAGTGTTTGCTTTTATAAACCTCAGATTGATTGTCTCAGGAACAAATCAGTCTAATTGAAAAGACCGTTTGTTTTCAAAAAAGGAAGAATAACACGTTTGTGCCTCATGGGTTTTGGGGGACTTTTTTTTCCTCTCCTTTTCAAGGAAATGAAGGCAGTGAAAGAGTTGGTGCGTATTGTTGCATCCCTCACTGGACATCACAGCTACCCCTGCGGCCGTGCCCCAGCCATTCTCCAGACCATTTTCCCATTAACACAAGCTGTTATTTCTCTCACCAGCACTCTGTGGAGGATCCTGGTGTGTGAGGTGGAGGGTATGCACATACTGAAAAGCAGCCGCAGCCCAACAAGCTCAGGATTTAGCTGAACAAAGGCAGGAAGAGAGAAGGGGCACGACTTGGTCAAGAGCAAGAGAATACACTCACGTCTTTTGCTTGTATATTCTCTGAATTAATTAATTCATGAAGCCTCTCACGTCTGGGAAACTGAAAACAATTGGCACATCATTTCTGCTCCAACGCACTCAAAACACTTTACAGCCTTTCTGTTGCCTGAGTCTGGTGTGTCACCTCCTACTCTTTCCTCTCCATGGCACCTCAGCATCTCAGAGCACTTTGAACTACTTTGTCTTTCCTTGCAGCCCACACTCCCTGATGTCTTCTATCACTGATGTCTCCTCTGCCCTTTTTCATTTGCCTTTCTTTGTTCCTCTCCGGTAGACTTAAGCACACAGGATTGGCCTTGTGGAGCAGCTACGGGACAAGAAATCTGCCTGGGTGTCATAACAGAAAATACTGACACATAAGACAAGGTACAACAGAAAGCTGGCATAAAATGCATGACTGGGCTCTTCACCCCTGAGAAACCTGGTCCAATGGACTGCAGCAAGGAACTGGAAAAGGGGTCGCATCTCAGGAGGGACCTTGATTATTGCTACACCAAGATGTCCAGGAGTGTAGACTGAGGCTGGGTGGCTGATCTCCAGCTCCTAATCCCCGCTTACAGTACCCACCTGCTCAGCTTATGTCTGCATCACTGTCCACATGACTTCTTGTGAGTGGAAGGGAAGAAGTTCTTGCTGTTGAGTTGGGCTTGTGGGTGAGCAGGACACTCGCATGCCATTCAATTCAGGTTAATATTAGCCAGGGAACTACACTGGCCATGATAATGCAGGAGGTGGGTGAAATTCTGTGTACTTTGCCACATGGAGTAGCAGACCACTTCCCATTTTTGTCTCCGAAAATCTCTCAACAGAGATGATTCCCATCAGTCTGCTTCCTGCTACCTATTGCCAGAGTGAGGCTGCGGGACATGAAAGCCATCTTCTACCCTGGCTAAAAGTAATCAATCTTAAATTATCTGTGCTTAGTGATAACTGAGACAAGGGAAAACCGCCTCCCAAGCATGCAACTGCGTATAGGTTGGGGCACTGAGGGACAGGAGGCATTTCTAAGGAAGGTGAAGGTTAGTACAAGGGCAGGAGGTTGATCTGAGAACGAAGTGGCAGAGCAGCCCCAGGAGCTCTCAGAGGAGACGTGAGAGAAGCACCAGAGACTGCCAGGGGACAGTTAGTAGCATCATTCTGGGGAAGAAAAAGCAGAGGCGTTGCAGGCAGAAAGAGACTCAGCGCCATGTGCAAAGAAACCGTCTCCAGCTGCTTGTTTGCAGCTGTGCTTGGGAAAACATAGCAATACGGCCATTGTTCAGAAATACACATACATAGCACCCACTTCTTCACCAGTGAAAATAACCCCACAGACATTTTGCTAACTAGCCCGGTCTGAAAGGAACAGAAATATCACTGCTGAATTAAGCTCAGAGAGAAGTGGAGGGAAACCCCAAGAAGCCAAGTCTGGCCCAACTCTGTCTAGCACTTTTTTCTAAAGAAAAAAGATTTAATGCAAGTTTCTCCATTCTCCACCACCAAGAAAGTCAGGTGAGCATTTTGCTTCTTTAAAGAATGCAAACGATAAAGCAGGCAAACACTTTTAAATCAGGCAATTAGCCAGTCCTTTCATTAAGCCACGACAAGGATGATGGTATGCTGTTGCCTCCCGCACTTTGACTTAGGATGAGAAAGCCCAGCAGCACCTTGTAAATCCCAACAGTGCTGACAGCCAAAATCAGCAGCAGCTCGTTCCCCTGGGAAAAAGATTTGTGAGAAAGGTGCTGAGCTCTCCTTACCCATATGCTTTCTGTTCTCACTACATCTATTCCTTCACCTGCTTTCTGTTCGTCTCTCACAAAATTCATGTGTGAGAGCCCAGAGCTGAGAAGGATTTTCCTTTTCCCTTCCCCACTTCCCCCTCCCCCAAGAGAAGACACTTTTAAGTGTTTGAGCATTTCCTTAAGAAGGGGTTTTCTCCAACTCCTTGCCTTCCCTTGCTGTCCCTCCCTGTTGTTCTGGATGAATTATACTGTGTCAAGTGTCCTCAGCAGCCATCCTTGCTCCAGTCCAGCACTGCAATGTGTAAAGAGATGCATGGTGGAGAGAGAAAAGTGCAGAAAGAGAGAGAAAAGGAATTACCGGATATTAAAAATTGCTGACTCTTTACAATTGTTAACGCTGAGAGAGGATTTTTTTTCATGTGGGAGGGCTGGGCAATTTTCACAAAATTGCTGGGCTGTTTGGTGATCAGGCAGAAATTCAACTGCAATAACATGTTCTCTGGTTTCCTGCCCGATTACCGAGAGGTTTGGAGGTGAAGCCACAAAGTTTGACACCTTTGATCAAACCTTTCCTGCTATCGGCAGGAGTTTTCACCCTGAGCGTGATACGCCTCGTTATGGAGATAACAAGAATAACTTGCCTCCTCCAATTTCAGGGCTGATGCCACAGAAAGCACCTGCTTATTGGTACTGATGGAGAAACGCTGCAGAGCAACAGCCTCTCCCCAGGCTTAGTGGGAGCAGTTGTCAGTGGAAATTATTTGGGACATTTGCCCTTTCCCTGTTTCACTTGCTGCTATCATTTCTTATTTCTAGTTGCTAATAATAACCATCAGACTGATAAGTAGTAATTCCTATCTGTACATTGCAAAGAAAATCAGAGTCTTTTTTAACAGAGGGGGAAAACGAAGGACAGGGAGAGGCAGGGGCTTGCCCAGCACCACCCAGTAAACCAGTGGCATACAGCCAGATCTCTTGAGACCTGATCCAGTGACACAGCTCAGAGGAAATGCTACCTGACAATAAATGTTTCATAAGCATGCATACATATATACATGGACAACGAAGTAAAAATTGCATGTGATATTTCGTAACTGCAAATTGGTTCATATATTTGCCAAATGCTGCAAATTGGTTCATATATTTGCCAAAATGTTTTCCAGAAGGAGCCCCAACTTTTGCTGTCCAACGGGCAACATGATCATGGAACTCATATCCTTATAACCACCTCCCTCTTGCTCTCCTTCTTCCTGCCACCTCAGTGATCTTATCTCATCATTGAATGCTAAAAGTCAAACCCCAAATCTGAAGAGTTTTCATAGTGTTTCATGACAAGAGGTTTGTGGGGATTAACATGCCTGAAACCAGCTTAACTCTACAAAAATCAGGCTGAAATGCTCTGGAATTTACTACACAAATACATCCTTTTTACAGGTACTTCTGTTTGTTTATTTTAATCAGGGTAGCCTGGCCAGAATTTCCTATTCCATTGAAGGGGAAGGGGAAGGGGAAGGGGAAGGGGAAGGGAGGGGAGGGGAGGGGAGGGGAGGGGAGGGAAGGGAAGGGAAAGGGAAAGGGAAAGGGAAAGGGAAAGGGAAAGGGAAAGGGAAAGGGAAAGGGAAAAGGAAAGGGAAAAGGAAAAGTGGAGAAGCCTTGGCTGGTTGAAGTGGGGAAGTGCCCTGCTGCTGTTAAGTGCATTGAACAGACAGATGCCTTGCAGGACTCGTGTTTCAGTTTTTTAAGCAAAGTGTAGCATTGCACCAAGTCAAATCCCCTCCAGAATATCTACAGAACTGCTATAATGAAGACCTCTTTACCATGCTTATCTCACCAGCAGAGTGGAAGAAGTTGGTAACAGAAAAAGCATGCCATGAGTTTTCTCTCTCTGTCTGTTGCATTTGTTTTCTGGCATCTTATAATACCATTCCTTAACCTTGTGTCATGTGCTGAATGCTTTAGTGTGAAAATAAAAATATGGAAACCTGGGTTTTGCTTCAGGACTGCAGAGCCGTTGATAGGAGCGCTTTGTGGTCAGATATGGCTACTGTAAATTTTATTGAATTTGAAACAGACACTGAGAGGCAAATCATTTTGCAGACGTCAGGGCAATTCAATCTGTGAGGAACCTGATCCTAAAAGCATCTGCACTACACTGTCTTTCAAACATTAGGAAATTTTAAACATCTAAAACAACCGCTAGAAGTTAAATGTTCTTGCTTACTTGCAATCACAACCTTGTGGCTCACAGAAAGGATTCGAGGATTTGAGTCAAGGTATGTATGTCCTTCCTAAGGATACATGAAAGCAGTAGTGGGTAAGGCCAACGGTCCACATAGGCTGGCATTCATTCCCCAGCAGACCCGACATTAGGTTTCTGGGAAAGGAAATAAAAGCAGGGCAAGGGTTTAGTGATATTTTCCCAGAAAAATTTGGAGATCGATTGGTGCAGTCTTAGGAGGAGTAAGTTTTGGGGGATCTTATTCCTGTCTTCAACTACCTACTGGTTGATCTATAGGGAAGAAAGAGACAGACTCTTTTCAGGGGTGCACAATGACAGGACAAGAGGCAATTGGCACAAGCTGCAAGAAGGGAAATTCTGGTATGATAAGAATTAGGAAAATGTAATGATGAGGGTAGTCAAAGAATGAAAAAAGGCCAAAGAGGCCTTGAAATCTCCATTCTTGGAGCTATTCAACACCTGACTCAACGCGACCCTGAGCAACCTCTGAAAGGGGTTTTGGACCAGAAGTTCCAAAGTTCCCTTCCAACCTCATTACACTATGGCAATCTAAGGAATACGTGGTTCTGATCTATCTTGTTCTCTGTTCTGATCAAACCTGCAAAGATCAGTCACTCAGCCTTGGTTTAGCTGAACTGTCCAGTTTAAAAAGAGAAACAATGTTTAGATCAGGATACCACCAGTTAGGACAGACAGATCCATAGTGTTCACTCTGGTCTCTGACTCCATCCTCAATACACTGTGTGCCTGTGGGCTTGTCTGGGAATGCCGCTAATGCAACAGATTTCACCCTAGCAAGACATTTTTCCACCTCCTTGGGATGTTGAGAGGTTTAGCAATGACTGTTTTGGGGTCCTTCTGAGACAACGGCCAAAAGAACATTATTCTTTAGAGTGACCATATTTCCATAACAAAAACTTGGGGCATTTTTAGTGTCAGTATTTCTCATGATTGCAAAACAGTCCAAATGCCCTTTTTATGGTGTTCTGAAAATGTCAGCTTTTGATTATGCCTCAACATGTATATATTTCTTGGAGCAAGGACATGGGGTTTTATTTTGCCAAGTAACACCACATTCTGATGAGGTTCATTAATATAGTTGATTGGAAAAGGCCATCTCTGTCCCTGTGGTAAATGTCATATTATTTTGACATTCGGATTTCAGCATCCACTAGGGTCAAAGAGAGAGAAAAAAAACAACCCTAAACTCTTACAGGATATAAATACTAAAAAAGGATGTTACTTTTTTGTTCATAAATCAGAACAAATCCTATAGTGCACAGCTACAGAGCTGCACATTCAGGAAAAGGGAGACTGACTGGGACAAGGGCCTGAGGTTTAGATTTCCTAGAAAGTACAAAAGGAGCTCTTTAAAAAGCAGCCATTTATCTTCACCTGAAAAAAATCACAAATTTCAGGACAGCAAACTGAAGTTTCACTTTGACCCAGTGAATATCCTCAGAATCTCCTTCACACAGAGAAGATATTGAACAAACCCAAGTTCAAGCAGAAGATGGGACCAGACTGGTACCTTAGTGAACTGGCTGAGCAAACTGTGGGCTTGGGTGCACTTTCACACATCTGTCTTTGCCCTTCACTAATGGGGATGCCGGGTGCACCTTTCTTAAACACCTAATGTTCTGCTTAGTTCAGAGTTGCATCTTGAACAAACATTGTGTTGTTAGAAAACTTGAACATAATATGTTGAAATCAATCAATGGGAAAACACTGAATGAGCCAGGTTTTCTAAAGGAAGCTGCTGAACAATAAGAAAAAGTAAGTTTTGTCTCACAAGAACTGAGCCAGAGTGAGAGGACTGCAGCATATCAAGTGCAGTTTGAAACACTTTGCTTTTCACAGGTTCATTTCTGACTATTTTCTCCCAGCTTAAAACTTCTTGTAAACTGAATCAGAATACCGACATTAAAAGCCTGGGAGTTTATTACCTCGATGTAGCGATAACATTCCTGCTCAGGAAGTCAAAATCAGGAGGTCTTAGTTTTAAGCCAGAAAATCTCTTTGGAAGGTAAGATTGTAGTAATTCTAGAGGACTTGTTCATAGCTTCATAGCATGAAAACATCCTGCCATTACGTAGAAAGCAAGGCTCCACATCAGCAGTTTATTCCAAGTTATTCTCTTTTGACCTGCCTCAGAGCCAAGCCCCAAATTTAACATACAAGGCTTGAATCATGCGTTACAAGATAAAACAAAGTCCCCAACGTCCTCCTCCCTCCTCCGGCTAAATACAAAATTATTTCAGGCAGAGAAGTCATGAACAAGCCAAACACAGCAGGGCCATAACATGCAGGCTGACATTGTTGGCTTTAAACAAACAAGCAATTGCACATTCATTTTGACAAACATCTGAAGAGCTGCACTGCACAGAAGAAGAGTCCAGGGGCCAGTATTCATTCCCAGGGCAAGTACGTTGGCTTTGGCGGAGTTACTCAATAGGTTTGTAGAGCCATTGTGCTTCTCTCACTTCCAGCAATATCCAAGCACATCTGAATCACATTCTTTTGCTAACCGTTTCCTCTCCTCCTGTACAAGAGCAGCCCTAACGAAAGGAGCAGCAAAAAGATCAGGCTTTGTTATCTTTTCTGCCTGCTCCAATATTTCAAGTACTTTGGGGCCTTGCTAGTTCCCTTGAACAGCAGCCATTTCTTGGTTTATTTGGCATAAATTATACAATTATGTTCCATATCATCACAAGGCATCCACAAATGAATAGCAGACACCCCTTTGCACTCAGCCTGTTTAAACAGGATGCCGACAGAGGAAAGAATGTGTAATACAATGAGTGCACACTATTTCCAATGGCAAGAGCCCTTTTACACCTGCATAAATAGAGCTGGGCCTGGCTGGTTGTAGAGGCATTGTCTCTTCCAGTTACATACCCAGCTGTTATACCAACCATTGTTTTCTTTATGGTTTGGTGTGCTGGCTTGCCTTCCACATTGACTTAAACCTCTACCTGAGTGACTACCCTTGTGAAAAGACAGACAAGTAACAATAGAAAGTAACAATATACTGCAAAGACATTGCCGGAGCTCTTTAGAACAGCAAAGAGAAGTTTCACTGAATAAATATGCTGCTGAACCTGACCCTTTAGTTGCCATAGATGTGAAAAGCAACCTGTTTCAGTTCCTCCACTGGCTATTGTGAAATCTGCTATAAATGGTCCCAGTGTCATTAGGCTTCAGATTTTACTGGCCACTCTGGGTCTGAGCTC
This sequence comes from Gymnogyps californianus, assembly GCF_018139145.2. Classification (NCBI taxonomy): domain Eukaryota; kingdom Metazoa; phylum Chordata; class Aves; order Accipitriformes; family Cathartidae; genus Gymnogyps; species Gymnogyps californianus. Next base: position 27,497,694 of record NC_059478.1, on the reverse strand, counting down.
TGGCTGAACACCTCTGTTCATAGTTCAGGTGCAAGCCATAATCTTCAGCTGCCATCCAGGATCACTTTTGAGGCACTCTCCCTCCTCACATCAGCTCTCCAGAGAGCTTCAGTGACTCTTCTCTTTCCCTCTGATAGGGTCTGGCCCAGATGTTGCAAATGTAGTGATATGGTAGAGCCTGGGAATTCAGATGGATCACCTTGGACATTGAAATGGATCACCTTGGACACTGAAAGCCTTTTCAAGCCTAGCCTAGTTGCTATGCTTATATTCAGACTTCCTGATCTCATCCTTAAAATGGCTATGGGTGCCTGCTCTTGTTGAAGTGAATGACTCCACAAATCCTGCTCCCAGGCTTAATCCCTGGGGGGAAGCTCTCCAGAAATAATGAGGAACCTTAATCTATCTTGGGTATCAGAGGTAATTCCCCAAACCTAGCCATGGCGATAAAAGGTTTTGTGCACAACTTGTCATGAATACAGTGCGGGAGGAAAAAAATAGAAGAAACATAAATTCTCCAGACACTGCAGTATGGATGAGTGAAATGCCCCATCATCAGCTGTCAGCTGCCATTGGATGATCAGAAGACTTTGATATTTAAAACAGACCTTTAAACCAGATGCAGTGTTAGATTAAAAACTATAAACCTGTTTAATTGTTTGGCATTATGCAAGGAATGGTTTGTTTAATTAGAAGGTATTTGGCAACTTTTTAGATTGTAAAATGTTTGACAATATGCCAGTCAGACCCTTCAAGTGATAATAGCAACATAGGACTTGTGCATGTTGCACATTTTGTGCCACATGTGGGATACGTGTCTTACAATGGAACCATTTTGAAGTGGATTTAAAGGCTGGGGAAGGTGTCGGTTGAGCAATGCAATTATTTTGCAAAATAGCTACTGCATGAACAAAGTCAGTGAATGATTTCTCCAGGCACTATCCAGGCAGGACATCTCTAGTTTTGGTCCTCAGGCTTTCCCGCTCTCACCCTCTGCACTAGAGTGCTTGGCCCTGCACACATTGGGAACCTCTGGATCTTTTTTACTAACCCCAGCATTTATCACTCCTTGGTCCATGCCTCAAAGCATCTCTCTTAAATCAGGCTTTTAATGGCCTACTCTCTCATCTGGTTGAAGAGGTGGACAGATAAAAGACATTAAGGTAAAGTGCTACTCCTATAGTACATTAGCTTTTCTGTGATTGTCTGTGAAGCACAAGATACTACAGACATGGACAACGTGAAACACCCCCAGATAAATATGAGCGAGCCATCCACATGCAGACATTTCTGCTCATATTATCGTGTTTCCTGCATGTGTTTTAAAAAGGGAATGTTTAGTGGATACCAGCACAGTTCTTCACCTTTTCAGAGGGGTAAACGGACTTCATTGTGTTGAACATGTCGATACAAAAATAAACAGATGACAACTCAGTAATTTCACTGATTGGAAATGTGAAGGGAGCAGGTCCTTTGGGGTTATATCAGGTAACTCAGCTTCCAGTTAGAGCAGCTTTTCCCTGTGTTTTTTTCTGGCCCTTCTGACTTTGTTCTAGCAGAGAAAGAAAATGGGAATAATGGAAAATACATGGACAGAGCTGCTCAAAAAACATCAGTGCATAGTTTCATGTTAGAAATAGGCAAATTTGAATCCAGCTTGGCTCAGCAAAGCATTCTGATACTAACAACTACATTTTTGGCATGAGAGGAATAACAACTAATCATTTTGATTTCTTTCCTTTTGTTCTTTAAATGCTAAAATGTTTTGTGTCAGTGATGTTCTGATTTGCTGTTTGAGCATATAGTACGCATCCGTTATTACAGTATATTAATGTGTGCATCCTTTCATACTTAACATTATGTTTCAGCATTGAATGGAACATTTTATCTTGAAGTTGATTCTCAGTAAAGACATTTCAAAATATTGGAATTCTTTGCAGACTGGAAATTTTGGGGTTTTGGCCAGTTTTCATTAAGAGCACATATGAGCAAACTTCCTAAATATTCAAAATGTAAACATTTGGATCAATTTTGATTTGTTTTTTATTTGATATCACGCAGTTGGGTAATTATTTATTTTTAATATTGTTCCCTGACATTGTTCTTTTTTTGCTCAGTAAGCTGATAAACTCAGGATATTTGATTTCTACTCCTGCTCTAGGTTACCCATTGTGCTGTCAGCAAGTCACTTCAATTTTCTGTGCTTAAGTTCTCTACCAGGAAAATCATAAAGCCTGCTATAGAGCTAAAGACCACGAGAGATGTTACCAATCGTATCTTCCTCCATCCTGTTTTTAAAGACCTACAGTGGCAGAGACTCCAAACCCTTCCCAGGCAATCTATCCCTGTGGTTTTTTTCCTTCCCCTTAAAAAGTTTTTCCTCCTGTCTAACCCAAATCACCACTACTGCAATTTAAGCCCATTACTTCTTGCCTTATCCCTAGTGGGTATCGAGAAGAGTTCATTACCTCCCTCTTTGAGGCAGTCTTTAACATATTTGAAGACTGTTATCATGACTGTCTCACAGTTGTCTTTTTTCTAGACTAAACAATCCAAGTTCCGTCAATCTTTTCCACAGAAGTTCTATTTTCAGTCCTTCTCATCATCTTTGTCATTTTCCGCTGGATTCTCTTTTATGTAGCCACCATCACACTGTCTTCTTTTTGCCACCTTCTTGGTTTTATCTTTGTAACTGGAATGATTTTTCTCCAGGTACACATGTACCAGCTGGCACAATTCAAACTTGAGGTGGTATGGCATTGCTGTTATACCCCTAGTAAATAACAACAGCATGCCATGAACCAGATCACCAGAAGTTACTGACATAACATTAATTCAGTCATAGACATCAGGGCTCTACACTGAAATATGGAGAGATGAAGTAACAATAGTCAGTTCAAGCTGATCATTGGCATGAAAGACCTTTTCTTTTCTTTTCTTTTCTTTTCTTTTCTTTTCTTTTCTTTTCTTTTCTTTTCTTTTCTTTTCTTTTCTTTTCTTTTCTTTTCTTTTCTTTTCTTTTCCTTTTCTTTTCTTTTCTTTTTCTTTTCTTTTCTTTTCTTTTCTTTTTTCTTTTCTTTTCTTTTCTTTTTTCTTTTTCTTTTTCTTTTTCTTTTTCTTTTTCTTTTTCTTTTTCTTTTTCTTTCAAAGAATAATTCTAATGAAAAAATGTTAGAATGAGGTCTATAAGCAAAACATCATTGGGATGTAGGAAACTTCTCAGGAAGTTGGTTGCCTTTGAAAAATATTGAGGGGCATAGTTTTCTTGTCAGGTCAAAATAGTGATTTTTATTTTAATAAAATCAACTGTTTGAAAATTTGAAATTGTTGGGAAAAAAGGATGCCTGGCAAGTGTGCCTAACTATATGAAAACCATCAGCAGGTCTTTAACTTGCGGTATGAATGCTATTTCCATCTGGGTCATTAATAAACATTTCAGCAATACAAAACTCCAAACTATGCTGATCTAGTATCATAAGCAACAAACTTTACCACATCTATTATATTCCTATATATACTCCCCAGAATCACCATGAAGTGACAGATCTAACACACCAGGGGTGACTAACATTTATGGTGTTCCTCTGTATACAACAACACAAGGTGTCTATTATATAAATCTGGGCTGCTTTTTCATGCCACATAGATCTCTGAATAAATACAACTTAAAAGGCAAGATAATTATTTCAGCACAAGTTTTACTATGGAGATTTGGAGAAAGGAGGTAAATATTTATTCTTACTTTTATTTCTTGGAAAGCTGTCTTGGCTATAAACTGTTCCAGGCTTGTAAATTCCCCTCTGAAAGCTAGTCACAGGCATATCTCAGATGATAGGTTCAGAGTGCACTTTTATTTCAGGTAAGCTATATATACTTCAGAGACTTATCTGGCTCTCCCCTAAAGGTCTTCAGTTTGCAAAGTTAAGCTAGAAGTATCTCGACAAAAAGCTTCTATACCTGATTTTTTTCTACCTTTCCTTGCACTAAAATTAGAAGAACAGCATTTCAGATGATTCCTCCAGTGCTCTCTCTTCCTGGCCCTGATCAGAAATAGGAAATGCAATAGAAAGCAAAATTGAGCCACTGTGTATTAAAAGGGCACACATGGAGTTATGGGCAAAGTATCCCAGTGGACCTGGTTTAGTCAAACCCAAGTGACTGGGGTCCATCCAGGAGAAACTTGATTTAAGTCTCTGTCCTTATTGTACAGCAGATCATGCACAGCAGGGTCACTGTGACAATCTCTGTATTTTCTTGCCCCTCTGCCCCTCTGCAGGGCATACTGACAGCAAAGGAGATTCTGCCCTTTGTTTATTTTTGAATAAAGCTAAAATATTGACTAATTCACCTTTTCCAATGATTACTGTAGTTCAAAAAAGGCCAGAGCACTGGTATGCCCAGGGCAGGCTACGGTGAGCTTATGGGCAGTTGCTACCCTTTGCTGCTGTGTTCATGCAGGCATTGGGCACTCAAGCACAAACCAGGCAGTCGCAGGGTAAGCAATCCTTCAGCTAAGCATTTTGCTTTGCTGGGTATGACTCTCCTTAACAGAAGTCTTCCATGTTTATACTAAAAATAAATCATGTTGAAAAAGAGCATCTCAGGCCTTAGGAAAAAGCTGAACAAACCAACCAACCCAGCCCTTTAAATTTTTTTATGAAGAATCCTGTCCTGCCTCATGGATGTTGTGTTCCCTTTCATTGCATCAATAGCAATACTGCCTGGGAAAATCCCTTTTCAGCTGGCAGCCTTGTGCACTGTACCTGCTGCATCAAAACCTCCTGTCCTGAGGTGATCTGAGCTGCAGGTTGACTGAAAAATCAGCTCGTTTCATTTCTGGATGTAACTGGAAACCGCAATGATAAAAAGCAGGTTGGATCCTCAAGTTGGCATCTAAACTGTTCCTCCTTCCAGGGAGCCACTCTCAGAGATCATCTCTGATGAGTCTTCTCATTACAGCCAGCTGGTTAGAGAAGGAACTGTGGGAATTTCACTGACATTCATATTATCATCACTGTTTAACATTCACAAGGGCTTGGGACCTTTTGCAGATCCCACCCTCTTTGTGAGCACAAAACACATTACAAAAATCATGGTCCCAAAGAGCTTGTTATCTAGTTGGCAAAAAAAGCCCATCCCCGAAACCACAGAGGAGGAGGATTGTAATTGTAAGACAGAGATGGGGGGTGTTTTTGCAATAAAACTCTCATGCTGGGAAATACTGGACCTGTTAATATAGCACCGACTAGGTTACACACATGGTTTTAGCCTTTAATATGTTTTATTGATGGCCAGGACCCAGTCCTTTTTATCACAGAGGACCAATTCAGCCAAATGCCAGGTAAAGACAGAAATCTTTCCCTGGCGTCTCCCATCAGTTCTGCCCTTCTCCTTTGGAGCATCCTTCCCCTCCAGCCAGTGGGGCATCTTACATGTGCAGTGGGGCAATTCAACTTAAGTCAAGGGGAGAGGGCTAGTCATTTTCTGTCCATCCATCCCAGTGTCAGAGGAGACCTCCTCTTCCTCACAGCTCCTGAAGGGCTTCTGGTAATCACAGAGACCTTGTGCTTTTCCTCTTGGCGTCAGCAACTTTCCCCTTTTATCACATTTGCTGCTGACTCCTTCCCGTCTGCTGCTCCTTGCAGCTGTCTGCCAAAACCAATATTCTCACAGCTGCCAGAGGCAGCTTAGACTGGCACATCATAAAAGGCAGCAAGGGCCACATTTCCAGATTAAAATAAACCCAGCCACTTCAGCGCCTTCTGACAATGTGTTTGACATGCCTGTACTGTGGCCTCACTCCTTGGCTCTAACAAGACACAGATATGACCATGGCAGCTCACATGGGCATCTTGCTCCTTCTCCATATGCCCACTAGGAGTGGCTTATAGGATGACACAGTGCCATAGACCTGATCCTGCTCCTCCCTCATACCCATCTTCTTTTCTTGGGCTTACAGAAGACTGTGGTTGAACGCCAGACTGACCCTGTTGCCTTTGGTAGGACTTACCTCCTAGCCTTGCATCTACTATTAGGTGCATCTACTGTTAACTTATTTATTGCCACCTCCTGACACTGGTAGGAGTAGGAAGAGACCTTGGCCATTACAGTACAATACATCTTGTTTTGGAAGGAGGTTACCCTCTCTGTCCATCCACAACTAGTAGCAAAAGGGAAGAGCATCTCTACACATTCCCAGCCAGCACTACATTCTTCTTTTCTGAGAAAAAAATGATGAAACTGGCATAGCAGCCTGCAATTCCAGAAGACAGGAATTCCTAACCCAGGTGGTCCTTTCCCATTTGCCGTTCCAAAGAAAACTTTGGCTCACGAACAATGTCTAAGAGGAAAGAAATTCAGTGCAAAACAAAAAGAGCGAGCCCTGGGCAGAACAGGATAAACAGTGCCTGAACTTTCTGCTTTGGGTAGAAAGTATATTCACAGGCTTTGAAAGCATAAGACCTCTTTGAGTTTTTACTTAAGTCAGTCACTAAAGTCATTTGAAATTCTTTGGGGAAAGATCCCAGGGCATGTGTTTATGAGTCACTGAGGGTGAAAACTCTTAATCTCAGTCACAGGGTAGCAATCAGTGTTTACCGAAAACTCATCCTGCAAGGACACAAGCTCCCCCATGTCCCTCCTTAGCATGCTAATAAAATGGGGGCACATGGTGTGGCACACTAACCTCTTTTAAGGATCAACAGCGATCTAGGGGTCTGTCTTTATCTGTACCTGACACCACAAAGCAGGCACAGTGTTTTGCGGCAAATGCCAGACTGCCTTACTGCTTACTTTCCCAGATTCCTACCTTACTGCTGTTCTTTCCTTCGGCACACTACAAATGAGTCGACAAGTTTGCAGCATCTCCTCCTGCCACCTCCCTTCATCCCATGCTAGGATGCTTTAGACACAGAGGTTGGTTCAGAGGCTCAGTGAAACTTTACAGCCACCAAGAAGCATTGCCCAGCCTCTGGACTGTTACCACCAGGAGATTGGCATCAGTGCTGCTATGAAAATCACTGGGCATTTCCCATCACAATACTCACTAGCCAGTTGCTGTTGATTTTGCCAGACATTCATTATTTGAACTGAAGTCATTCTTCTTTCTCCATACTCCTAGTGAATCTCTTCTTTTGAAACAAAGGCTTGAAATTTGGCTGGAAAATGTCTTTAGGTGTAGCCTTTTGTTGTCATATGAAAATCCACCCAAATTTGATCCAGTGAAATTAAAGACTACACCATGTCTGGATCCAGAAGCTGTTTTTTAACCTAGTAATGTTGATGTATTATATTTAAGGACCTTTCTATCAGCTGCAGTTAGTGGATCTAATCAAGAACCTTTCTAGGTCTCTCTCATTCTGCCTCTCCCTGGACCCCTTCATTTGTGGGAAAACCTTTGGGGATAAAGAGCTGTTCCCTGCCTCTTCTAGGGGTGGAAAACACATCTTGTGCTGGGTAGCTTATCCATTCATACAGTCTTTATAAACTGATGGTAGGCATGACTCAAGTATTTTAGTGGAGTTAAAATGGTGCAAATACATTGTTAGATGCATCATTCTTACTCACAGCCATCCAAATTCCTCAGATTTTAACACACTTATAAAACCAATGAGATGAGTCTCTCTCTAGAGGTGCCTGTGTCTCTACATTGAGCATGGAAGGAGCTCAAACATTGCTTAGATTGGATGTCTAAATTTTGCATGGGTAAAGTCAGTGCCAGTGTGAAAGAAAAGGCCCTCATAAATCTTGGCTGAGAATATTATGGCTTTCAGTCTATCAGCTGCCACTTGTATGCTTCATTAGCAAACAACTTGCTACTATTTTTTTAACTTCTTGAAGCTGCTTAATTTCTGAGTGAAAAATTTTCCCATGAGAAGGCAGGGCATCATCTCATTCAGAAGTCTTCCCTAGGAAATGGTTGATTTTTAAAGGATTTTTTTGCCAGGAAAATGAAGATAAAATATTTCCTATCAGCATTGCGCTCTGTATCAACCAGGGTGTTCCTCATGGAAGTTGCAGTTCTGAGTTTGTCGTGACCTTGTCTCCTCCTTAGCTGAACATTATCTCAAAAAAAAAAAAATTTGGAGGGCAAGCATTTAGTCAAATGGCATGTCTGGGTTCCCTATCTCGTCAGTACAGAGAGCAAAATATCTCCAAACATGCAGTGATCTGTTGTATCTGAGCTGTGGTCTTCAGGATGAAATGATTTGCACTCTAGACAGGCTCATCCTTGTCTTTTACTCATTTTAGAAGACAACTTTTAGACAACTACAGTTATAAGAAATGAATCTGAGCTTCCTATGACTGAAGTGTCCCAGTGCCTCAGGATACTCCTTACATTTGGATGAGAACTAATTGAAATCTGGTAACACCTTTCATTCCACTGGGGGAAAAATTGGTACTCTCCTCTTCCGCTCTGACATGGGATAAAACAAGTATGTGAATTTCCCATGAGTCAGATATTTTTTTCCCATCCATTGCTATTTTTTATGCTGTGATGCTATATGTGGACTTGTACAAGAAGGAAAGCTTGCCAAAAATATCAGCTCTTCCTAACCAGCATGACAGATACAATATATGCAATGCAGATGGAAGACGGCACAGCGCGGACACTTTTATAGCATGAAGATTCTCAGCACTGTCAAAAGCAGAGTGTAAAAACAATAGGCCTGACTTTCCTCCCATCTGTCTTGGTGTAAATCAGATATAAATCCAGGAAAGCTGCACCTCTATAAAACCAAGAAGTGAGAAGAACTAAGAACTGGACCCATCTCATCTGCTAATCCCTGCAATAATTCAAGTTAACACCACGTTACAGACCAACTTTTATGAAAGGCAAGAGGAGAAATGAGCTTAAGTTTTATGTGGAAATTGAAGGTTTGCATAAATTCCTGTCCTCCCCCTTTTTACATGCTTACAGTGTCTGAAACTTCGCAAATCTAAGTTACAAAACTAGATATTCTTTCAGGAAAAAGCTGTACCCCCTTCACAACAAAACATGTAATCTAATCACTGCTGTCCAGGTTCCTCCCCAACTCCTGTTTCTCCTTCCCTCCTGAAACTACAGAAAAACCTTCCTGATCCTCAGCCTGTTACAGTTCTTAACCTACCAGAAGTAAAATGTCAAATTGATACAGGAGCAACATAAAAAGAGATGACTGAGAAGGGGAGGAATAGATGTCTGTAAATCATGACTGGCCTGCAGAAGATGAAAACACAATAATTATTCACTCTCTTCCAACACCAGAACAGGGAAGAATAAAAAAACCTGGAAAGTTGAAGACAAAGTTAAAAAAAAAAGGGGATTCTTCATAGACCATGTAGTTAAGCTGTGGAAATGCTTGCCACAGGAGGTTGTGGAAAGTAAAGGTTTACAAGAGCTCAAAAAGGTTTTTTTTTGGGGGGGAAGCCCAAATCTATCAAGAAATGTTAAATACTCCAACACAGGAAGTCACCTGAACCATATCATGCCAAAGCCTGAGGGGTATTCTCTGGAAATATCCCTACATATGCTCCCTGGACCATTATCCTGCACATTCAATGTCGGCTGACTTTGAACAGAGGGATGGACCTTTGGCCTGCCTGCACATCGTTGTTCTCATGTCAATGCATGGGATGCAACCTGCTGGGGCAATGTCTGCATCTCTTGATCTGGGAACGGGTATGACTGCAGAATCCACATGTTCTTCCAAAAATGACTCTTGACTTGTGTTCATCCCCAGATGTCTGGCATTGCATGTCGCCTACCCTGCAAGCCAGTTGTAGGAGACCTGGCTCAATCTCAGGTTCACATGGTAGCTTCCTTCCTTCCTTGTTGATCCTGTCAGTCCCACATCCTGCTCTCAGCTGCAGAGTGACTCAAAATCCTTTTGACAATCCTTCAAGGCTGTGGTCCAGAACCCCAGCATTTAATAATCATGCTATCCAAGCCATTTAAATCATGGATAAAGAAAGAACAAAGTGAAATCTGCTCTCTGAGCCCAGCTGCACACATAATAGAGGGTTTTTACAGCCTAACCCCAACGGGGCATTGCAAACCCTGGTTGACTCAAGAAGCCAGAAGATATTCTCCACAGGAGAGAGTGCAATTCTGGTATACAACCCATCTGGATCAATGCAGAAGGAAACAAGGCAGATGAGAAGAAATATGTGGGACATAGCTAGAGGATGAAGGCATAAAAACTGGCCCAAGCAGGACCGCAGCAAATTTCCCAGTAATACAGCATCATCAAAATTAAATCCTTCTTGAAAGAGAGTAGAGCATAGGATTGGAGAGCTAAGGGTCTATGCATGCTGGGGAAAGGGCCAGATGACTGACTTCGCAATGCCTGAAATCAGACATCTGTTAAGGATTGTACGTGACAAACTCTTTGCAGAGAGTTAATGAGGTCACTAGAAATGGCACAACATAATAAATTTAATGAGGCAATAAAAATAATTAGAAATGGCCTGGCTTGTAAGAGTTTGGATCTGAACTTCCTCACAGTTCAGGGCTGTTTGGATTGAAGGCTTTTGGCTTGGCCCATTACAGAGGGAGAAGTGAGGAAGTAAACTGGAATTCATATCTATTCTCTGTCTTTTACGTGGTTGGGTGTGTTTTCAGAGCAGTGTTTAGCCTGTTCTCATTTCTCTATTTTTACGAAGCACTGAATTTATATTATACGTACAACAGCTACGTTGATTGAATCTGTTTAAAATAACAGGTATTTAGATTCTGTGACACTGAAGACCACAAAATGCTGAACAGTTAGCTGGGAAGAAAGATCTGAGGCTAAGAACCATTCAGCCTCAAATCCTCTAAAACTGGGATTTGGCTATGTAAAAAGTACACAGTAAAATCTGTGTAATTCCCCTACTCTTCAGAACTTGCAAATCCATTAGTGTCTAGCCCTTAATTACCGTCTTCACTGGCCTGAAAGTTTTTCGGACTCTGGAATTAGATGACAACACAACTCAGAAGTATTTTGTCTATGGAGATATACCTGTCTCCCATCTAGAACTCTGCTGTGATTTGGCAGCCACAGCTACCTAAAGCCTTGGAGACTCCTGAGCCATTAATACTAGTCTTAAGCACAGCAAACTCATTTTAATATGATGATGTGTATTGGTTAAAGACCTTTCCTGCAGTGGTAGTTCAGATTTCCTGAAGGTAACCCTAGAACCTGTATCCATCCTCTGGGACAAACGTTCTAGCCACAAGATTGTTACCACTGCTTTGTTTTTTAACAAGAACCAGCCTTGTTTGGGAATCTTTGTGGAAAGAAGACTTAACAAACTGTATTCTGAATGGAGATATGTCTTTATAGCATATTGGTCTCCTACTGTAAAAGAATCTGCAAGGAGGGAGGTAGACACTTAGTGTTGGTGGAAGGATCTCTGCAGGCACCCAGAGGGATCTGCCACCCTACACTGACAGATGACGCTTGAGTGTTTACTCTCAAGGTTTGAATTACACTATAAACAAAAGATGAAAGTTTCAATATAGCTGAAATGCTAAGTTCTAGGTGTCTAAATTAGATACACTAGATATAGTCCTGCATTAACACATATATAATATTCTATAGTGAATTACATATGCATTAAGTAAGTCAGTACAGTAGTTACTTCTTGGAGACCAAAGTGATCTCTCGTACATGGTACAGCTCAAACTGAAGTTAAAGGTAGAAACCATGTGCCATTCCCTCACCTGTGCTCTGCCAAAAGTCTGTACAATCATGGCACCCCTTTCTGGTGTTACTATCTAGGTATCGTTATCATACACAGGTAGGCTGAGAAAGAGATATGTTAAGAAAGAGCAAAAATAATAATGAGTTTGAGGATGGGCAGGCTGAATTATACACTCCACACTTCAGCCTACTGAAAGTGCCCATGTTATGCATGTGGCACAGCCTTCACCTAATAATTGATTTCAAACTAATTATTGATCCATTCAGAGCATGTGCTTCTTATTTCAGGTATTAGCACAACCTGCCTCATACTGCATCTGAAATGTGGGCTTCCTTACGTGCCTGATCAAGGCTTGGAGGCCTGGGTTCCCAAGGAAAGAAAGCTGCTTCCAGGTTTCAGTGGTTTTGCTGAACCAATTGGATAAAAAGAAATCATTAACACCTCAGCACAAATACTTTTTGACCCTGTTGTTGTTATGAAAAAACGCCGCAAGTCCAAAATCAACTAAGGCCAATACTGCAAGTCCAAAATCAACTAAGGCCAATGCTGCAAGTCCAAAATCAACTGAAGCCAATGGGAGCCCTTTCATACCATTGACTTAAAGGTGCCATGTGTCAAAATCTGAAATATGCAATGGAGACATCTTCGCACTTGTACACAAATGAGGCTTGTCTCAGGCAATAACACACTCTTCACGCAGCTGCCTTGTTCCCTTTTACTTACTTAACTTCTATTGCTGTCTCTTATTGGCTGTTTAATCCCACAACATCAACCCTACCAATGTCTGCTCTCACGTTCAGAAATACCTACCCTGGCAGGGACAGTGGAATGTATAGGACGATGTCAAATTCAAACACGGAGAAGGTAAATTATGCTATAAGATCCATGAGCACCAGGGGCAGCAAAGGAAGAGCTCCATTGTCTCTGTAGGCTGGCAGGACGGTGCCAGTTCCCCAGCCTTACTGAGAGCCCGTGTATGAGGATTGCTTCAGACCAAAAGGGTACAACTTCAGCAACTCAAGCCAATGCTCTGCAGATTTCAAACTAAGTACCACCTATATTGAGCAGGGGAGCTGTTATAACATTGAATGGAGCACTTTTTCTCATGAGCGGAACACATGTTTCTTTTGTCACATCATTTGTAAATCTCCAGTAATGGTGTAAGATTTTTATCTCCAACCTTTTTTTTCATGTTGGGTTTTCGACAAGGTAAATGAAAAAGCCATCTCGCTTGGCTGAGTTACAGAGCATAACTTCAAGGGCATTCTTTCATTTCCAACCTTCTGTTGCTTTTGACATAAATCTTAGGAGCTGGACTACTTAGAAAGCAGCAGGACACCCCAGTCAACATTTCCTATTCTTTCCTTTCAAAATATTCTTGTTTTCATTATAAGATACTCTCAGAAAGGGGAAGGTTTGTTTTTTTTTTTTCCTGCGATGCTACTAATATGAGGAGATCAAGAGCAAAACCCATGTCAGACAAAATCCATAGCCGCTAAAAGTGATCCATTGAGTTGTGCTACATTTTGCATACGTGTGTATTTAACCTCCTTGTTGCTACGGGATTTTTTGTTACTCTTTCTTCCCCCTCTTCCAAGTGCTGATGGAGTTTTAAGATTCCAAGGCTAAGATATTTTAAACTTCAGTATTAACTGTATGTTTCCTCTGGGATATCCTAGGTAAGCTAAATGCTGATTTTCTTGGCATGCTCTGCTAAGATTTTATTGGTATCAACATTTTCTGTGTCTCAGGTCACATGGCAGCAAAGTTCCTCCTGAAAGTTCAACAAAATCCATGCTAAGAAAAAGACATTCTCCCCTCATTTTAAGCCATTATAAATTAGGCTCTAGGCATGTGGGAAGTTAGGGGAATTATTACAATATATTTATCTGTACACAAGAACCAAACATGGGAAGGTATGGCCCAGGACTCCAGAGATCACAGTGTTAGAGAGAAACAAAATACAGAAGAAACATATACCTTTTAAAGAAATATTTGTATGCACACACAGATATGCCTATGTGTGTGAATATATATGCGTATCAGCAAAAACATGACTGAAAAGTATCAAAGTGAAAACCCTGCAGAAAGGGTATGACAGAGAGATTTGACATGTCACTCTTTTTATCATGTTCCCAGGCTGCTTTAAATGCGGCTGTAATACCAGACTACAAAAGGCAATTTTGAATGTAGTGTCTATTTCGAGCACATGCATGTACACATAAATGTTAGGAAGTGTGTACATGAATTTGTGTCTTCTTCTGAGAAGACCTACCTACCCTTCAGTAAGATGTCATACAGGTTCTCACAATTGTCATCGCTGAGCTTTCCAGGCCCTTTGTGATTTTTGCAGCCAATACTTGGGTTGCTATGTTTGGTGGGTTTTATGGTACCATACGCTCTCATGCCATGCATCGAATTAAAGGCATAACCACTAACAAGCACCCATGTGCATGTGGCATCTAGGGTTCAGAAAGGGAAAGAAGGAAACCCAACCACTTCTTCTGTTGGGAACTGCCTGTGGGAGGCAAGACTGGGGGCTGAATTCAGGCATAAATCTGTTCCCAGTTAGGTGGGAATTCTCATTCCTTTTAGATCGTTTGAATCTTTCAGTAAGAACACTTCACAGGATGATATTGTTTAAGAGTAATTAGCTGATATTTAAAAAAAAAAAAACAACACACTCCCCCCAAACCTAATCAAAGCATCTTAGTATGAAAATACTGGTAATTAATGGGAATTTATTTGACTATGTAAACAATCCCACTTGGAATGGATTCCGAGTTTTGAGGCTGGACTATAAATACTTTACACACAACTTTCTGTATAATCAACTTTCAGCTGAGGCCTGCGTGAATAACTGATCTGTTTCAGCTCACCTTCCCATCTGCTCAGCTCTGCCAGTGCTGTCTGCCTTGACATCCTGCCCTGCTGTTTCTCTAAAAACATGACCATTCACTATACCCTGTTAGGTCCTTTCAGAAGGCTCAGTCTTTCAAGGATGCCTTCAGTTAACCTGGTAAAGACTCTGCTTAGAGATGATGTAGTCTTTCATTGGAAAGAGGAACTTTTGGAGACCAGACAAGTCTGCCTGTTGGAAATTAATTTACAGCTGCTGGTGGAGGAGGCACAAAGGTGTTAATTTGTGAGGGGGAAAGGGAAATTTATTATATTTAATTTTATTTAGTTTAAAGACGTTAGTAAGTCATATGTGATTCTCACTCCTATGGTCAATGTCTTGGTGGGGGAAGACTTCTTATTGAGTGCTCTTTGGGAAAGGGACTTCTTAGGGGCTTTCTTATGTAGTGGCAAAATATCTAACAAGTTTCTGTTACAACTGCAACGGCATCACAATAGAAAAAAGCTCCACCGGGGAATTTTCTGTAAAGAGGTTTGAAGGACTTTCTAGAAGGAGGTGATAAAGGAAATTTCATAGTCGATGACCACAATTTATCATGTTGAGAATGAAATCTCACATTTAAAACAGCCTCAGATGAGAAAAAGGAACCATCTTAACAACACTAGTCATCAAGAACTCTTAATGCCCAGCACTATACTCTTCCATAATGTAAATTGTTCTAGGTTTATTTCCAAGTGTGAAAGCCCTGTACAGGATTGGATGCCTATGTCTAGATTGCCTCTCACATGGGGACATCTCTCATCCATGCTCACAAGTACTCTAAAAGTTTAGGTGTCCCCATGTGCTCGTGAGTGCTCCCTGGTGCATCGACCCTTTGGAAGTTTCTGTTGGAACGGTAATTGAGGAAATCACAAGACTGCATTATTTATGGAGATCATCTGTCTCACAGTTCACTATGCAATATGGAAACAACATGTAGCTGGATATCAAAGGCCATGACAGCTGCAGAGCACCACATCTTTTTCCAATATCACTGCTTTGAGGGGGGAAAAAACATCTCCTTTCTGAGCTCTTCTGGATCACTGATTTGACTCAGACCCTGCAAAGAAGGTCTGCAAATCAAAAGGTATCAGTGAATGGTTTCTGAGTTATTTTGTGAACAAAGTACAGATCATTAAAGCCAAGTTCCCTTCTGTTTCTAATCACTTCTGCCTTAATTTAATCCCTTTACAGTAAGAGAAAATACAGAATGAGTGAATGGCAGAGTCTACAGAGCGATGGTCATGAAGGTGAAACAAAGAGCAGTTGATTCTCGTCAGGCCTGGACTAGACTCAAGGCTAACTGTGCGGCTGACAAAATACAGGTAGGTCTGAACTCAGTTAGCACATTCCTTAGTGTGTAGGGAACACTGTTAAAAATGGTAGGAGCAACACAGATCTGAAGAAATACAATGATCTGATTTGACTCACATCAGCCCCTAATTTGCTGTTTCTAAATAAGATCACTGGAAAAAGCAGTAAAGTTGGCAATGTGCTTCTGTTGCCCATGGCAAAGAAGCCGCACCCTTGAGATGCATCGTTTGGAGCCCTGCTGCCTTCATAGTTTGAGTCCATGTGGTACAAAGGCAAGGCCTGGCAAGTTGAGGAGAAAATAAAGGAAGGCCTGGGGCATTCCCAGAAGGGCAACAACCCTGCCTAAGTTTCTGAGCATAGCCATTTCATTGAAAGAACAGAAGAAAGAGAGTTACTCGTATCTCAGGCAGTCCTGAGAGGATAGTTGCAAAGAGATCCTAAATTCCATGGCACTGATAAAGCGAGCCAAAATTTGTTTCAGGTTTTTATTTTTCTTCCACCTTGGCAGCCTTCTTTTCCTTAAAGAGATACTGAGAAAATCTGTGCAAGTTGCTGCAGAGCAGACAGAAGACATGCTGCTCCTTTTGTTTGCTTATTCCTTCCAGACTATGCCAAAAAAAGATGTGGAACTTGTTACTTTGCAAATTCTTCCCTGAGAAAGCACTTGACTGATGCTGAAATATGACTGCTTGGCTTCCTAGGTTGCCAATTCTGATTTACCAGTTCTGTGCTCTCAGTTCAATTCTATAAGCAAAGGGAGCAGCAAGAAAGGTAGTAGCACAAATACAATGAAGCTGAAGGTGGCTTTAGGATGGGATCACATTCCACATACCGTAGTCAGTCTGACTTCTTGGTAGAGGAATTCCTAGAAAAAGAAGGAATTGCTGTTTATCTGCCTTTCTTACTGCATGAAGACTGTTGGGGAAAAAGAGCTCTTTCTTCCCGTGCACCTCTGTTCTCATCACAGATGTTTGTGCCCTGGTGAATATTCTTCAGTGCTTTGATGATCTCAATTTCAAAGGCTGCAGAGAGAAGTCTTCCATTTCTCTGAGACTTCCCCACTAACAGATCTCCCTGTTAAGCTATTCTATGTCCCCATAGCTTCCTTTCCTTAACTACGCTGATCCCACCTTCTCAGACTGTGTGAAATCATTCCTTTTATATAGGATTTTTATTTTACATCTCATATAAGGAGGAGAAGGAGTGGCATGCATGCACGGTCCCATCTTCATTCTGTGGGGTTTTTTTTGACGTACCCAGAGACCATTAATGTTGATAATGTTGTATTTCTATGTGGCATTTCTTAGCCACATTTATGTGCTCTTGGCCACACATCATGTGACTGTGGTGGTGAATGCATTATAAGACATAGACAGAGATGGAAGCAGGAAGATTGAAAAAATAAATGTGAAATGGAACTGTAGATAGATTTGACATCCCAACATTTCCTTATCTCTCAGCAGACGCATTTATTATTTGTACATTTCCAGTAGTGTAGAAAATGCCTTTTCCAAATTCCCTGCATTGAAAGGGGGATAGTTTGACCAATGAGAGGGATCCCAACATAATTTGTACAGCTCAGACCTTCAGCTCTGAAATCTCTAAGACACAAATATGTCATGTGTCTACAGTTATCATGCTTAAGAAACAAAACGTGGCACTCTCTACCCGCTTCAGATTGGATATAAAGGCCATATTACTGTCATCCAATCTAGAAATGATGAAGGCTCCAGTCATTGAAGAGCACAATGCTAAAGGAGTCAGCAATCAGCCTCAACAGGCTGGATGAGAAACACAGATATTTCCATTTACAAGGAAACTGTTTTGTGTTCAGAACTCTTGAGTTCCTCCAAGTTCTAGAGGTCTTGAACTTGAGTCTGCTGCAGTATGTGTCAGCAGGTCTTTCTGCTAACCCCAGAGTGCATTGGATGGGCAATGATAGCTTTGAAGCTGGCAAAAGTCTGAAAACTTTGCATAAAACAGGGCAGCCTCAAGCAGGAGTTAAATGCAGTCAACTGCAGCCCTCTTCCTGACAGCAGAATAGGACTAACCACCATTAGTCACACTTGCAGAACAATTAATACATTTTTCCTTTGCTAAACAAATGCAATTTGCAAGATTAAACCATACAAAAGGGTGGAGGGGTTTTAACACATGCCAGTTGTATTTGATTTCTCTGTCTCCAGATGGCAGCGAGTACAAAACGAGGCTGCATTTCTCGGTGTGAACATGAATCTCCATCTGCAGCCTCTGTATGCCACAAAGCCTGTGACTCATTCAACTGCTTTGCACTGGCTGAGCTACTGCTAGGTTTGCGTAACCATGTTCTCTCAGGACTGGGTCTCCAAGTGCTCCAACAGACAGGCCCAGGTCTGCACATGGTTAAAAGTCAGAAGGCGGCAGATCTAAGCATATCAGGGATCTTTAACCAAATCTGACAACAGCCACTGAATTCAGGATTCAGTTTCTGTCCCTGAAAGCCTATCTGCCCCAAAAGCTCTTAGAATAATGACTGACCTGCCTGCCCTTGTGTTTTATACTCAGATTCAAGAGCACTTTTTAACGTTTTGAAACCATTCTCATTCCCAGAAATGTGAACGAAGACAGGTCATGCCCATCTATACAGACTGACTACAGATGCCTTTCTCATCTCTTTTCTTCAGCAAACTGTACCGGTCCCTCCAAGTATTGTGCAGGTCACTGCAGAAAGGAGATGTCCTCACACTTTGTATGACCTAGCCCCTTTGCATGAGAGGCTTGCCTGCAAGAGGGATGGATAGTTTCATACCAGTAGAACCACCAGATATAGGCAGTGATATAATAGTTCTTCTAATGCATTTCCTAATAGTCCCCTAACAAAAAGTACTGAAATAGTTCATAACCATGAACTTATGTGAGTGCAAGTCTCTATTCACGCAGGTGCATCACTTCCATAGCCACTTGGACACCTGTCCCCATTTGTATGTTGGTGAACTCTGCTGAAGTCATACAGTGGAATGAATCAAACATCATCTGGTCTTCCAGCTCTACCCCATCCAAGTTTTGTCTTTGGTCACCCATTCTCATAATACTCCCATTTTCCTTCCTTGGTGAGAAGTGATACTGTTTTTATTTGTGTGTGTTACTGTGGCTTGAAGGAGCCTATTCATTTGTCTGTAAACCACAGAGGTAACTCAGGATGAAATAACATTTTTATTATCTAACCATCTGTGATGGGCAAAGGTAGAACAAGGGCATTAGATAGAAGAAGAGTCTGAACCTCTGTCTTTTAGCACTAGCTTAGTCTTTAGACCTTGTTATCTCCACGGTAAACGGCATTCTCCCCATATTGGAGATATATCAATGAAGAGTTCTTAGGTTTCTCTATTCATGGGAGATACAAGTGGGAGAAACTTGACAGATATGCATTTATATGTTTGTGGTATAGAAAGATTACCAGCTACCATGGAGATAGCAGGCCTAAAGACTATGTATGTGACTGCTGTCTAATGCCCAGCCTTTGCAAGTGCCAGTCAACTACCATCATGAAAGGGGTGGACAACTAGGTGTGGTTGTTGTCCCCCCATCTCTGCTCACTAGCTGGTGCAGAATAGAAATTCACGCTAATTTCCAAACCAAGAAAGGCCAAAGCTACTTATGGGTGCTACTAGGAGCCTGCCAGCACACAACATATGGCATGAGGGTTCAGATGGTGGAGGCTTTATTCTGCACACCGCTACAGAGGAACACAGTGCCTGTGGGAATTCATGCCTTGGTCGGTTTTACAAGGCTCTGAATGTATAAGACTGAATTTATAGAGTTTTCTTATTGCTGTTTTCTCAGCATAGTGGCTCCCTCTGTGAGAAGGAAGGCAAGCAAGCAACTAGAACATTAGAAAGTATTGTATTTATTGGGTCCTGTAGTCATCAAGAAAGTGGAAGGCAGGAAAAAAGTATGCTCTCAGGAGAGATACAGATTAGACTTTGAGTCAGTCCTACAGCCAGCTGTTTTAAAAGCCCCAAAAGGGGCTTAACTTTTTAAAAATTATTTAACTGGTGAAACTGTGCCATATGAATTACTTGGTGGAATTAAGGAGACGAGAATGATGAGGAAGGAGTGAGGGGCTTTATCAACTCAGCACTAAATGTTCAGCTGAAAAAGGGAGGGTAGGCAAGACAGCTCATAGATGCCTGTGATTTCCAAGCGATCCGTGAATGTTTATTGGGACGTCATGTCTCTGACCCTGGAATGGGATGCAGGCCAATCTGTATAAAAAGATACTCTTATATTCCTGGCATAGTTTTGTGGTGAGCAGAATCTGCTGTATGTATATTTTATGTTTCAGGTTGCAGGGCCCTGTGTGGGAGTTTTATATAATGTCTTTCAATATTTATTTGGTTAAACTTTACAATTATGATCCTTAGAGAAAATGATTCTCAGATGCTGGATCCTGTATGTATAATTTGAATGAGATTATGCACACACACAGAGACAATCTCTTACTCGTACACAGCCGCGACTTTATCGTGTACCCTTCTCCAGCCCTCCACTTCTAAGTATCTCCGATAACATATTTATCCTCACAGCCACCATATAGGTAAACCAGTGACAGTTTCCCCATGACAGATTGATACACAGACACATTGGCCTAGATGCAGGCAGTGCCTACAGTTAAGTGTCTCCCTGGGGTCCTTGTGGTTAGTGAAGACAAACTGGTATGTCCAGAAGGTGTCTAAGCCCACCAAAGACCTGAACTGTCTGTGGAAGGCAGAAACTTCCAGGAATCTCTACTGGTTCCCTGCAGAACCAGTAAAGAACAAAAGTTTCAGCAGCTGATGTCAGACAAAGTTAAAGTCACCACTATAAGTGAATTTTTTTTCCGAGACTTCCTTGCGTCTTTGTCTGCGAGGATCCCCATCTACAGGTCTGATTTGTACCAGGGAACACATGCCTGCTATTGCCTCATTTAATACAACTTTTCTAGAGCACTTGAGAAGACAAGTGAAAGGTGTCTACAGTTTAAAAAAAAAAAGTTCAAACTGGAAAGATTAATGTAGGAGAGGGACTGTGTTGGCTGACAGGATGAGGGCTGAGAAAACACAGCCATTGGTGGAACAATAATTTAGCTAAATGCCTACTCTGCTGTACGTTTCAGTGCAGTGGGAAGAGGGATGTTCGCCAACACGAAGAAGAAGCTTTGCTTCTTAACCATTCCAGACCACAGAAACTGGAAAAATTTGCTGGTAGAATGACGGTCAAACAGATCCAAGAGTCCTTCATCAGTAATGTAGAGACACCAAACGCATTCCAAACATTACCCCAGCATGTTAGTCTGCTCCCTGTTGTTTTCTGCAGTTCTAAGCTTGTATCATCACAATTGTGTTCATTGGGAAAAGCCTCCAGTGTTGTACTTCACCCCACTGTCTCTTCCATGTGGAGCTTCCTGATTTCTGAGCTCTTCACAAATTATTTAAATGAGGTCAAATTAATAAAAGTCTACTCTTCTACTTCTTTCTCCCATATATACCCAGAAGGTTAAAGGAGATTACTGTATCATTTTGGGTGCATGAACAATAAAACTGGCCAGTGCTTGAGAGATTAAACGGGGTATGGGCTGGGTTTGCTTGGTGGTAGTTGAATCAGCTCAGATGAATGATGAGACAAATGTGTGCCACGCAGGCCACCAAAACTCAAGTGGCTTGGAACAAGACGGGGCAGGCAAGCATGTGGGTCTAGTCACACTAGTGAGAACAATAATGTCTTTACCGTTCACATGTAATCGAAGCAGCCAAAGATCTGTCAGCACAGTAGTTCTCATTAAACATAAGCATTTGCCAATGGTGAGTGGAACCTGGCATTTCCCAGACAGAAGTATGTGCGCAGACAGTGTGTGCTGCACACACACACTCAGCCTGAGGTTTCTGGGAAGGATCAAACCATACAGCTACTCGGTGCAGGCCCTTTAGACCAACATCTTTGGTTTGCACATGGCTTACTGCACACTGAAGAATCTTCTGTACAGTGTGGGCACGGTCGGTCCAGGAAGCACTGAGCTGTGGGCACCAGAAATGGTTGGGATTTTCAGGTGTAATGGAGGTACAATCAGTTTATTTCTTTTGAGCGCTGCACAGTAGCTCTCTGCTCTTCCTGTTGGGTAAGGAAATCCCAGACAAATATCAAAAATCCTCAGATTCCACCAAAAATGACTGCCAAGTAGAAAACAAGCATATGCCTATGAAAAGACAGATGTGAAGTTACCTTAAGCTGTTGCACAGACGCTAGGGACAGCAAAAAGAAAAGTTAGGCTCTAATCACTACTATGCCATGTTACGTTTCCTCTCGCATTCCCATGTGGGTAGGAGGGAGAAGGAGAAATCAAATACCCTGAAGTTGAGTTTAGGTCATCAGGAGTCTTCAGGGTTAATGGGAACCGTTATTGCTGAGATGCCAGGGAAAACTATTTCAGACCTATCAGCTCTGCCAAAAAGAGCAAAATCAATCAAACATTTGAGTTCCTGTGTAGGAAGTAAAAATAATTATTCTGTTATTTATTACTGTAAAAAAGTTTCATTTCAGCCAAAATGTCTGAAAAAAAAAGCATTCAAATTTTATGCGTTTGTGGCTGTAGGAGGATTT
The DNA here is from genome assembly GCF_018139145.2 of Gymnogyps californianus. Lineage (NCBI taxonomy): Eukaryota > Metazoa > Chordata > Aves > Accipitriformes > Cathartidae > Gymnogyps > Gymnogyps californianus. The sequence goes on along the minus strand of NC_059478.1, from coordinate 27,475,199 downwards.
GAGTTGGATGGTTTAAATGAGTCCCTGTGTGTGTGTGTAAATGTCACAACATGCCAAATAAACAAGGGTCTGAGGAGTCTGAATATGGCTGCATTTGAACTTTGGGAAAATTCAAATTCATGGCCTGCTTGTATTTTGGCACAACAAACTGAGCCAAAGCCTTTACCCAAACACACTCAGGACTGTGAAAAGTTCAACCCTGCATCCAGCCTCTACTTCCATGTCTGTTGCTGCCCTAAGCAAGCATGAAATGGGCTGCATAGGCTTTTTGTGTGTCACAGATGGACCAATATTTTCTGCTTCAGTTTGGAAGTGCTTCTTGTTGCAGCTTCATAACGAGCTGTCTCTATAGCAGACGTGAAAAGCCAAATTAAAGAAGTTTATGTTCCGCCCTGGACTGAGTACTTCCTCAGAAAAACAAACTCTTTGTGAACATTTTAATTTGCATGGTGACCTGCGTTGCTCCAGTGGTAATGCTTTGTATTGCTAAGAGAGAAACCGGGAGCCGATTCCCAATCTCATCTTTTCCTTCCCACGCCACTGGAAGCCAAGCGTTCTGCTGAGGCAGCATCCTTGGACCTCCGAGGCACTGAGGGAGACCCTCCACTGGTGAAGTTGATCAAAAGCTGTAATTTCAATCGTCTGCTGAGCTGCTGTGCACATCCCAATGCTTAGTAGTGTCCCCTCTGGCTGATGACGTCTCCTCAGTTTTTCTTGGAGGGCTCTTCCTGTAGGAGCATTGTTTTTGCAAGCAGAACACCTCCAGCTGTTGCCAATGGTAGGCTCTCACCTTCTACCAAAGTGAGCTAGAAAATAATGATTTCCCCACTAGTTTGCTGAACAGTCATACAGTTTAATAGAAAAATCACATTACAGCTATCAAATTCTGCAGAATGGTTCAATAAACATAGGTGACAACGTAATTCCCTGTTACTTCTATGGAGAGGTCTAAAATAACATATGTATGTCCTCTGGGCATCATCCTTATTCTTTTAGATGAGACTTTGCCACAAAAGCGCTCAAAAAAATAAGCATGAGAGTTACTGTTTTCTCAGTTTTGGAAGATCACTGGGAATTGGTCCAGGATTGGATCTTACTTAAGGGAAGATTTCTCCAAAGGGAAGTTCCACATGAAACAAGTTCCCTAGGGATGGAAGAGCTCTTGGCTGCTGCTTTTATAAGACCTATCTGGAGAGGCTACAGCGAGCTGTAAAAGAGACCTTACCAGAGTATGCTTTACAAGGCCCATTTTCACAGTGATGGCTACCTCCAAGGCTATGCAGTTGAAAGTGTGTATTCACCTCCTTGAATACCAGGACTGTTTTGACAATCTGCTCCAGTTCTGCATGCACTGATCTTTTGGTTATGTTATGGGTGACCCTTTACACTGTGTTTAATGACTTTATGGGAATCTGGGAAAACATCCAATCATTCATAGTTGAAATATTGCACTTTGGACTTGGTACCAATACAAGCAACCTTGTACTTTATAAAACTGACTGGGAACTGGTTTCCCACCCCTTTTACTCTTCCAAGAACTACAGCCACCACAATAAAGTAGCAGTAGAATTTATGATCATTTACAGTAAGTGGAAACAAAGCGCTTCTGGTATCCCATCCCTGGTGCTAGCTATTTTGCTTAAAGCATTGAGGCTCCTATGAAATGTTTCATGCACAATCATCACATGCAAGTATCTACCAGGCCTTTTGAACTGCTTTGACCTGCCAGAAAGTAACAAAAATCTCTTTGCAGTTGCAAAATAACACACGTTAGCTCAGATCAAGTCACCCAGAAAGGCGGCACTGCTGACTCAAGGCCTATAAAGATTCTCTCTCAGTGAGTTTTTTACTTCTTTGCCATCAGTATGTTTTATAAAAGTCACTCTTCATGGTAAGGCTTTCTTATACATCCAAATGAGCTCCTGAGAAATGCAGAAGCACCTTTCAAGTAACCTGGACAGACATGAAGGCAGGTGGTCTTTAAGTTCAGAAAAAGCTGAGAGAGGGAGATCTTCCCAGCTTGAGTGATAGCTCTGCAATTTGAGTCAAGACAAACACAGGACCCAGCCCATCACTCCAGTATACAGACTGTTTTTAAAAGAAGGAGATGTTATGTCTGTCAATCTGCCCAGAAATCCTTTAGCCAGCAAAAGGAATCTGAAACCGAGATTGTCAAAAGCCAGAAAGGAATATTTTGCAAAGGCTTCAGGGGTGTTGGGACTGGGGAGAGGAAGAAAATTCCTAGAAAACATAGCTGCAAAAACAGACTGGCCATTGACTCGTAACAAGAGCTTAATCTGCTGCAGTCAAGCATAAACGTGTGGGTTCCCAGGGCTGTGGCTTGCTGGACAGAGAGTGTCCAAATGGAGGAAGTGTTGCCCATGGTCTTATTGTGTGTAAAATAGGACTGAGCATGTAATATGGATAAGCCTGAATTATATGGGGGAGGCAAACTCCCCTGCTGTAGCTCCTGTACTTTCTGGTATTGCAATTCAGGAGCTTCTATCATAAGGACTCAACACTCCAGAAAAAGTTTGGTCTGGTGTGTGAGTAGAAGAACTGGGGAGGGGGCATGACCCTAGAGAGCATCCTTTGGAAAGCACACCAACACGAACCTTCCTGGTCCCACAGTGCCAGGAAGGACTTTTTATTCCTCCCTAGGCTCATAAGCCCTTCTCAGCCTAACTGGGGGTGATGGTTAGCACGAGTGTTAAAGGCTTGCCTTTGCCCTCTCAGAGGAGACAGGAGTGAGTACTGCTGAAGCTGGTCCCTGTGAGATGTCCCCTCATCACTGCAAATAGATTCATGCTCCTTGCAAAAGCACCACCAGTGCTGCCTAGGAGCAAGCAGTGGAATTTAAACACATTTGACAGCTGCCTATAAGGCATGTCATTCATTTTACGAGCAATTGTAAAACAGGAAATTCAAGGGAGATGCCTATGACAGTCTGTGGAACTAAAAATACAAAATGCAGAGGTTCAATAGATTGTTTTGGGAGCTTCTCTCCAATAAAGATTTTCTTTAGATGTTTATGGATAATACGGCTTCTGTGCCACACACAGATCTCACAGATCAGCACTGATTAAATAAGCCTTTTCTCTCAGCAGTGCTTTCCATTGCCACTGGTCTAAGCAACCCATCAGCAGTCAGTTAGCTGCTATGGCAAGTGTGGGGTGAGAGCTTCATTATTAGTTATCCAAAAATGAGGAAACTCGGGCACTGAGCAATGAAGAGCCCCAGGTCACAAGGCGATCAAGAGTAGTGCTGGATCTGCAACACAAGCACCTGACAAACAACATAATTCAGTGTTTCCCAAAATGCTCTGTGATTCTAGGTGTGGGGAGGTAAAAGGAATGGGTGAAAACAGAAAAGCCTCTTAAGAGCTCCTTTAGAGACTCATAGTCTCAGATCCTCAGAAATAAGTGGCTGTCTAAATACACCTAAAGCGAAGCACCTAAGGCCCTAGCTAATAACTTTATGAAGGTATTCTTGAAAAAGGAAGGCATAATCTATGATGCTACATATATTGCATATTTGCTTATATCTATCCTATAGAGTTTAAACACTGTCTGCTATAGTATATACAGTAGGAAAAATCTATAATAGATGTAGCAATAATAAGGCAGCAATGGTACCCTGAGTTTGCAGGGAGCCTGAAACAGTAGCTCCGAACTGCTCCGTGCCCTCAGGGCTTGCTTTTTATTGATTTCACCACTTAAAACATAAAAAGAATCCAGTCATGAAGTGTTACAAAAGCTGCTGTCCAAGCCTTTGCTGAATTTACATACTCAGGGGGGAAGGTGGAGTGCTTTCACCTTTTTTTGAAGGAGGCTCGGCTTTCAAAACTTTGAGAAAAACTTAGTCCTTAAATCATGCTGTCTCTCCGACACACAGTTATGAACTGACCATGCAGGTTGTTTTTTTCCCTGTACCTGTGCCTTTTTTGAGGTCTGCTCTGCTAGTTCTGATATCACTCTTTGAAAACTCTTGTCATTAGCTTCAGAGTTAAATAACCTGAAAGTGAAATGGAGTAGCCCAAATTGACTGATTTTATTTTCCTTTTTTTCACCGAATGACCCACAACACTATGATTTGGTCTGACAAAATACAATTCTCTCCCTCCCTCTCCTAATTTCTCCTTGTGACCGCTGGGGGAAAAAAAAAGCCATTCTTCATGCCAGTCTGACCGATAGGCTCACCTGCAAGTGACCTCATTTTTCTATGGCTGATTTGAAAGCAACACATGTTTAATCCAGAAATGCTGTTTGTTCATGGTCTTTCTATAGTACACAGAGATAGTTTTTGCCAACAAATCTCTCTGCAAAAGCAAGCAAAATCCTAGAAACTTGCTCTGACTGCTGTATAGACACACAGGAACATGTAGATTTTTCTTGGCAAAACTAATCCATGGCTCCAACATAGTGAAAAAAAAGTTGTAACAATATACCAGAGGGCAGGAAAACTCAGAAAAAAAATTCTTACACTTCTTGACATGAGTTTTTGCTTTAAAAAGCCTTACTGAGAAAGCATGCTAGTAATTATGCATTTGTACGTTATTCTTCATTTAAACACGCTAAAACCACCACCATCAACCAAAACCAAAAAAGCACATCCTTTACTTAAAATTACCACCAGTCTTTAATGGACTTTTGCGTTGGCTTTGTCTTAGAGAAAGCAAACATTTGACTTTAGGAGCTATAGGGCAAATGAAGGGTTGTTACCCTTTCTATCTCAGGAATGGAGCCCTCAGGTTGGTCAAGCTTTTGTTTTGGAAACCAAGGGCCCTCTCCTCTCTCTTAAAAAACTCCCTCGTCCTCTAGCAGTGCCCTTCTCAGTGAATCCTGCAGGTGGACATACTTGGCCTCTTTCAGGGTAATTTGTGTGTAAATACTAGGGTTCATTCCAAAACTAAGGGACACTTTGAAACAATGTTGTGATGAAAAGAAAAAGAACCAAAGCGGTTTTGAATAATTCAGTTGCCAAGATATTTTAGATTTCCCATGGTATCTAAAGCATCTTCATGGGGCAGGCAGACATCACAAAGACCTAGGGGAGATCCACATTTATTTGAACGGCAGCTGGAAGCCCCAGGTATACCTTATGGCACCAGACACAGTTAGATAGCTGAATCCTATTGAGACCCACTGAGTATCATGGTCACACATTTTTTTAATTAAAAAAATAGGCCTGGTAAAGCCCTTTCTCTTGGTTAGAAGGAATCTCCCACGTTCCTTCCTGAGGAGATGGCAATTTCTCTTTCCTTTCTTTAGCCTTCAATCTTCATTAGCACTGTTATGTGGAAGGAGTAACAAAACTGCCTTAAATATTTCTCCTTCTCTTTCCCTTTTCCAAAAGCAGCAGCACAAGGGGGTGCCAAAATGAGCACCTTCATTAGCAGGCTGTTTACAACAAAAGGGCTTGTTAAACACAAACCTGCCCTGCGATAATTTGTTAAACTGCTCCCCCAGTCAGAAGTGTGGTCAGGCAGTGATGTCCTGGTGCAGTTAATTACCCATCAGCAGACACCTGAAATGTCTTTTGCAAAGGAGACTTTCATGGTACAAGATGCCCTGCACAGGGAAATGGGAAAGGAAGACAGGTTTCAGGCGCACTGGAAAGAAGAGAGACTTTCTGAGAGACTGTAGGCCTGTTACAAGTCACATAACACGACAGCTACTCTTCAGTTATGGTTTCACTATTTCATGACAGTGGCATAGGCCATACTGTAGAAACAGCTCTTTGTTCCCCCTGCTAGTGGCTTGTTCACATTATAAATTTTAGCTTCATCCAGCTTCTAGCTGAGGGACTTAGAACCAGTTACAAAGGGACAAAAATAGAGCTGAAGCAGCTAAAACAGGATTTAGGTGCTAAGACCAAAACTGCAGTCCAAAAACTCTACAGGTACCTAAATCTGTAGGTTTTCAGAACTTGCCGGTCTCCTCTTTAGATGTGGCAGTTTCCCATACACCTGCAGTTTTGCTCAGCCCAACACCACTTCTCTCTTACCCTTTGGCCCCATCAGCCTTGGATTCCCCTCTGCAAAGCTTCAGCCGAAGAGACGGTTGCCCCACAGCAAGGTTGAAGGTCTCCTGAGGAACCTCTTGGGTGAGGAGGTGACTTGCTGTTCTGGTGTTTTCTTCTAAAATAAAAAAAAGAGAGCCCAGATGACATTTGCTGGAGAACAGAAATTAATGTCTCTCCTTATGAGGAGATCCTGAGACCCATCTGTCCCATGGCCGAGTTTTGGAGTGGGACAGGAAATCAAATATTTCTTACTAGTAGCGCCCTACTTAGAAGGTAGATTTTGGGGTAGATCTGAGGATTTTTCAGACCTGGGGGGTTGAATTCTGTGATGGGAAGGCATTTAAAAAGTGGGTAGGTGTACAAGGACTTCACTGACTCCAGCACATCCCAGGAAACTGAGAACCAGCCTTCAGATTTAGAAGGACTCTTCTCAGAAGCATGGCAGGAGTCAGTTTGCTACTATCCCTCACTCTGTTTCTGGGCATGGACCTCTGTTCCTCGATGGGAGGAAAGACTGGCAGACAGAAGGTCATTTAGAAGACTGCCAGAGTAAGAAGACAGAGAAGAACAACACAAATATTCTTCATTCTTTGTACTAGCAAGAGAGTGAGGTTTTTGTCTTTCAAAATAGCCAAAGAAACAGATGCTACACTTGCTCCCCATGTCAGCATTCGACCTAGATAAATCAGAGAAGGCTTCTGATGTGTTCTTTCCAGTAGGGAAGACACTGCAGCTGCTCCAGCTTATTCTGGACTTTACTCCTGAAGTAGGATCAGCTACTGTTTGAGGTAAAGCAACAAAAGTTACTTGCAGCTTCTCCCCAGGATGAGTTTTCTTACTTTTCATTCCTTTTTTTCAGAACAAAAAAGCTACTTAGAGAAATATTAATAACTGTTGTTTAAAGAAAAAGCTATTTGAGCTGTTATATAAATTGCATAAGCCACTGCATGATTTCAAAATCACATTATCTGCCTTATTTGAAGGCATAACACTCTTTCTCTGAAATGAAAATGGCAGGACACAGCAGCAGAAGCTCAGACGAGCCTGAATATAACATCAGCTTTGCTTTCTTCCTCCCTCTCAATTCTGAACAAATATAGCCAGTATTTTCAACAGGGTTAAGTATGCAGAGGCTAGGCCAGGTTGCGAGCAGACCTAACTTTGCATTCATGCATCAAAGGAGAAAAAGAAAGCATTGTATCCTGAAGCCTGCGAAGTGAAAAAGCACTTCAGGGTTGGACTTTGCACAGCCACCTGCTTCTACTAGCTGTAAGGAAAAAAACGCAGGTTCGCATAGTGTTTTTCACTGCAAACACTAGCCACCTAAATATGGCGAGTACTCACTGTGCTCTCTGTGCACACCTCAATGAGTTACTGGAGCTGAAAACCTCTCACCAGTGATTGCGCTTAATGACTCTTCTCTCACTTAAACAATTCACTCTGTAAGGGTGTGAAACCATCTGCTTTTATTCCTTGGAGAGCTATTGAATTCATTGTCATAACAAAGATTCCTTGCCTACATTGTAACAAAAGAGGAGGAAAGACAAAAGAGGAGAGGCTACGATTAAAATGGACACGCTACCTGAGTTATTACAACTTTCCATCTCTCCTGGTAACTCCTGTCTCCTCAAACCTGAAACCACCAGGATGGCACCCAGCATGTTCCTCACTATGCCCTCATGACATGATCTGATGATCTCTGGAACATCCTCTTCCCCCATCAGTCTCAGGAAAAGACAAGCTCAGGAAGCATGGGGAGGAGTCCAAATGAGTGGCAGTCCTGGAGCTCCTGGCTTCTTGAAAACTACTTGGATCTTCAGTAGAGCTATGGTAAGAGCTGTTTCTATACCTTGGATCACCACAGCTTCCTAAGAACTGGCTCTAAGACACATTGTATGACAGGAATCTCCCAAAACATCACTACATGTTCTTAACTAAAAGATTAAAGCCAGAAGGGTATTCTTGTGTCCTCCATCCTCATGTGTTCAATTTCACCCAGACACCTCTCAATGAAGTGTGAAGACTGAGATTAGCCCTAAGCACTCCTTTTCTGAGGAGACTAAACTCTCAGTCATAGATACCCAGGTGCCAAGAACCCAAAGCCTCTGCAAAGTCATGAAGATGATGTCCACATGATTAGATGAACCACCCCAGGGTGTGGAATCTCCTCAGCTCCCTTCCACCCTTAGCTCCGCTGATCAAATATAACTTTGAGCGAGTAAGATACACCAGGGAGGCATCCAAGGTAGACAGTCGTCTGTCTCCATACTGCTACAAGACGGTGCTGGAGCCTCAGCAACATGCCGTCAGGTATAAGGGATCTCTCATGTGTGAGGGGAAGGTGAGGTGATAGAACAAACCCCTGTGACATACCGAGTTTATGAATGATCTGAGGAATGGCAGACAAACAAACACCCAGTGTGAGGAGCTGAGAGCATCTCAGTGGTACATCCCTCAGGATAGCTGCAGCTCAACCAGCCTGGAGAAAACTTTTGGCTTGAGAATTAAATAATTTTCAGCAATAAAAGTGTGAGTTCATGCCAAATCATGAGTATAGTTCAAGCAGCAAGCAGAAGCAGCTCTGGAGCACCCTGCTGCTCCAGGTGAAGTCTTCCTCTCTGAGAGTCCCAAGACCATAGGCCTACATATGCTACCTCCCATCTTCACCTGTCTCCTTTACCTATCAGAGCAGTGACTTTTATTTGCGATCAAATCCTGTTTGAGTGACTTATTGTGAAGCTCTCTGCACTCGCCACTCTACAAAGCCCACAATGACCCTAGAGAGGCTTAAGTGGATCCCTCCTTCCCTCTTCCATACAGTCAACACCTCACAGCGCTGACAGGGGATTCCTCTCCCTCTCGTCCCGTGGTGTGACCCACCCTGTCCCTTCGCCCCTTGGGTCGATTCCAACAAGGGCTTTGGACAAATAGCTAGGGGAAGTGTTTGCTCAATTGCTGCCCATGTTTAGGATCTCAGCCAACTTCTCGGATTCTGACTCCTGAGTCCTCCAAAATGTCAGAGACTTACCCTGCTCTCTCAGGCCCTGGCTGGGATGGAGAGCAGAGTATTGGCTCTGACAGAAAGCTCTGGCTAAAGACTGCCCTGAAATAAATGGGGCCAAAAAATTTCTAGCTTCCTCACCCAGCTGAAAGACTCCCCAAAGAACTAGTCTATTAAAATGCACTCCTTTATTCAGTTTTTGCTGTACACGTTACTGAGAGTCCAGATTTCTTTCTGCCTTCCAGTCTGGTCTTTGTTGTTGTTATTGTTGTGTTTTAAAGGAGTCTGTTAGATATGAGAAGCAGTACGTCTCAGCACACAGTGCCTGGCTCACAAGTGCATAGGGGTGCCAGGCCTGGGAACGTCATTAGCAGACTTTTTTAGAGAAAAGGGTTAGTTAACCACAAAACTGCTCTGCTGATAATTTGTTTAACTGCTCCTGTGGTCAGAAGTGTGGTCAGGCTCACAGCATCCAGGAGCTGTTAATCACCTGTCAGCGGGCTCTTGCAGCGTCTTCTGCAATTGCAGCCCTTGTCGTTTGAGGCCCTGTCAGCAAGGGAAATGAAGAGAGCAATATTCAAAAAGCTTTCGAGAGAGCAGAGCTGTGGCTGAATCTCATTTGTGGTGTATCTCATCTGGGAGTGGATTTAATTTGCTAATGGAAACCCCAATTCTTATGGCAGTAAGGGACCGTGCAATTAGCGCTATTTTGCAGCTTAATTTTTAATGAATCCATACAGCCTGTCTTTCTTTTTCTGTTACTCCACCCCATCCCTTACAACTTCTGAACACATGGGCCAATTTCAACAAAACTGGACACATGGGAGAAGTCTCGTGCATTTTATGTTCCTATATCTCACAAAAACAGGGCAGATGGATAGAAGAGAGAGTGCTTAATGCCCCTCCTGGGAGAATACTTTCAGTGCAATCTCAGCTCTTATGTACCTGGGACAACATCTATCTCCTGAGAGGAGTCCAAGTGCCCCAACTGCAAAAAATCTCGAGTTCACATCTTGTTAGAGACATCAGAGAACCCAGGGTCAGGACCCAGAGTCCCAGGCTCCTGGTGTGTTAGGAGTGCTGTGGTTTTGCATTGGAGGAGGGCTTGGGGCTGAACCCAGATCCACCACATGAGTCTCTGCACTGAAAAACAGTCTCTGCTCCAGAGTTACAGTCTGAAAGGAGATGCGGGCCAGAGCACACCAGCAACTGAGGGGAAGTGAAAACAGCTGAGGACATTGCTGAGAGGATATGTGTGTTTCATTAATCAGCCCTAGTGATGCAGGACAAGAAAGATGATGTCGTGTTTGACAAGACTTTCATCACGTAGGTTTGCTCTGGGATGATCCAGCATAGAAGCACTCAAAAATATTGTGATCGAGTCATCTGCTGACTTCATTTTCTCAATAGTTCATGCCTGATCCCATCCCTAGGCACAATTCCACTCCCTGATTCTCTCCAAATATCTGCCTCGCCAATTAAACATGGGGTCGCCCGGAATACAAGGATCCATACTGAGCATCATCCTCCTTCTGCCCACCCCTTCTTGTAAAACCAGCCCCAGTCTTCTCCAGCTAACTCTCTCCACGCCAAACTTGACACCTTACCTCCAGGCAAGGTCTCCTTGTCTGACCATACTGCCTGGTGGACCTCACTGCACTCCTTGCCCGAGTCCCTCTTCCAGAAGCTTCTGCACACCAGATGCCACCAAGGCCTGCTCTCAAAACCCTTCATCCTGCCAACACCCACACAGAGACATCTCCTCTTCCCCCTCTGTCACTGAGGCCTGTGGCTATCTTGCTTTAGCCAGTGACTTCTGCTCTCCTTTGTGAAGCAGCAGCATCAACACATTTTGTCCTTTGCCTTTTCTCCCATCTTAGTTTGTCATCCCACTTCACAGCAGGGATGGAAAGGGAGAGACAGCCAAACTTTTGGTCCAGCCCCACATGTGCTGTACCATGGACCCTGGACCTGTCAGCTCAGTGTGTTATGAAGGCGGAAAGCGGAGAAGGAAAGACACAAAGGCTGGAAGCAATTCCCCTGTGTTACTCTGGTGCCCGATTTGTGATCTCCACTGTGGGGTGTCCCTTTCTTTGGGAATCACTCATCCAGGGTCGCTAGATTCATTGCCTTGGGGGGCTAGAGGAGTCCCGCATGGGCCCTCAGACAGATGTGCTGAAGAGCACAGCACACTTTACTGATGCCCAAACAGTCCTTATCAATGAGTCATTTGAACTAGAGCTGGGTCCTGCTCTCTCCCCCCAGCACTGGAAAACTTCTCAGGGCCAAGTCTGCAAATCAGAGAGGGGCAAAAACAGTGCTGGCCATGAGAATTAAGAGCAGAGAGGGGAATTGCAGCTTCAAGTCTGTGTTAGAGGTATGTTTTACCCTTTCCCTGAGGAAAAAGAGGAAAACATGAAAGCTCATAGTAAATACATATTTCCAAGAAAAATGCTATGTGATTAAGCAGTAAGTTTTGATCACTGGCGGTCGGTATTTCATCACAGGAAATTACTGCTAAGGGTCACTATGCACTAATTAAACTTTATTTGCTCCGAATCACCTCATCACACCCCACAGCACGTGCACTGCCTTAACTCCAGCTCCGCACGTCCAGTTCTGGGCACACACACACACACAGAACTGCTGTAATGCTGCTCTGCCTGTTCTGCGGAGCGCTGCTCCCTGGCCATGTTGGCAGGCCAGGCTGCCCAGGGAGCTGCAGCCTCCGCTCCTCGCCCCCACGGCCAGGACTCGCGTACATAAGAGCACCACCTCGCGTCTGTCCTAGAAAGAAATGCCCGGCTCCGCTGCTTTCTGCTGCGGCCTTTTGGGGCTGTGATTTGCCAGATGATGTATGCACATTTTTGAGAGCAAGCATAACCTTGTAAGGAGCAAATCCATGGCTCTCCTCTCCTGATAAGTACTGTTCTTCCTTTACATGGAGTAGATGAGGGCTGCTTATTTAACCACTGTTTTACATAACACAATACAACGGTGTGTATGAAGGCGCAGGGGGACCTTTCGGGTTAACAGCTTAGCTCGCCTTGACAGGAATCAGTCGGTGAAGTTTGCAGCAGCGATTCTGGCAATTACCTTGATCTCCGACTAAGGTGAGCTCATGTCAGTCATTGCTAGCTGCAATTTCCAAACCAGCTCCATTGTGCTGCTTTACTGCATGAGCTTGCTGCAGAGGGAAAAGTGAGCCATATGTTTAGAAGTCACTGCAAAGCCCCAGTGAGCCCATGGGAATTTGTATGTTGATTTCGATGGGCTTTAGACTGGACTGTTACGCTCCAGCAGCCTGCTAATGCAGAACAGTGATTTCAGTGAGGCTGTGCTCAGGCACATGAAGCAGTGTTAGTGAAGAGGTCGAATCAAAGTGACAAGGAATAGATAGATGGAGAGTGACTTTGGGGGTAATTAGATACACCGGCAATGTGGGATTCAGACCAATACTCAGTGTGCACTGGAGACCCTTCCTGCTCCTCTGCATGGGGAAATCCTGTTTGGTTTCCACCTGGATGCAGGTGTATGCAGGTTCTGGAGCTGGGGGCTGTGGTGAATGCAAGCCTCTGAGTGAATATTTTTTCCAGGCTAGACATAAGCTAAAAGACATCTGTTGCGTACACTGCTCTGGAAGCTTTTGGACTTAATTTTCAGAACAGCCAGTAAGCAGAGCCATGGGAACCAAATCCAGTCCTGCTCTGCTGGATATCGGGGACTTACAAGCCTCTCGGTTGACCTCCTGCAAAACTGAGTCCATAAACCTCACCCAGAGTTTCCTGCAAGTGGGCCAAGAAGATGAGGAGAATGAGGCTAGACCTTCAGAGCAGGGCTGGTTGGCTTTCTACTGGACCTCCTGCCAGTTACAGCCATTGGACTCCACGGGCTTCAGATGTTTTGCACCATGGTGTACATATAATATCATTTGGCCATGCCTTTCCATGCTGTATATTGGTTAAGCCCAAATATTTCTGCCTACTCAGTACTCTGTTTATCCTAAATCAAAAGGACTGTTGCCAGCATGTAAAAGATACATGTAATGTTGATCTGTCAAACCTGGACCCTGGCAAAGATTTCTGAGACTGCAGACCAGTGCATATGCCTACAAGTGTGATTTCTGTTTCCTTGTTGCCAAGGGACTCACGTCTATCTTATTGAGTTTATTTGTGGGAAGGAAAAAAATGGTCAATAAACATAAAATGCAACAAAAGAAAATGCCAAACTAACTCTGACAGGCTTTCTTCATACCACTTCCTTTTGTGGAGAAACAGCATCTGTCCACTTACATTAGAGCAAAATATTGAGATGATGATTTCTAATGAGCTGGCAAATAAAGATGCCAAAGGGGGGTGAGATGGACTCTGGAGAGGATATTAGCTTCAAATTCAGTCTTTATTATTATTATTTTTGCTTCTTCTTTCCATTTAATTTGGCAATGGACTTTTACAAGAAGTAAGCTTTTTAGTGTTCTCCATTCTGTGAACTCAGACTGAACACAGCCAAAATTAACTTTTCCCTGGGAGGTGAAGATAGAAGACAAGGAAACTAATCTTCATTTCCTACCTCCATCCTCCTGACATTATATCCTTTATTTGCAAGCCCCTCACATCATCTGTATATAAGAAAGAGAAAGAAAATAATATATCAAATTGGAATGCACTATCTGGAAATATTTATCCACTTTACAATGGCATTGCCATAAGTAGTTTGATTTCTCATCTACTCCAGACTGCACTGCTGTAGGAAAAGTAACCTCTTTAGCCCACCACTGAATTCTGTGATTCATCGGTGAAACAACAGGGTTTTGGAGAGTTCAAAGTATTTGCTTTCTAGTCTGACAATACAAAGAAAAAAAGTTGTTGTTTCTGAGGAGGGGCCAAAGATGGGGAGGGAGAGGTTTGCTGTTCAAAGCAAAGAATCTATTGAAAACAATGGAATAAATTGACTTTGATGATTTTTAGACATACACTTTAGAAGGTGTGTGCCTTTAGAAAGCAAAACAAATAATACTTAACTAGCGTTTAGTTAAAATACTAGTAAGTATCTCTTTTGCACTTAGGCACCTAGTAGGGAGAGGTAAGAAATTTTGTCAATTCTGCTGGGAAATGTTCTGACTTCCTAAGTGTAACGCTTCTGATTTTATAATACAACTTTTCCTACAGCTTATCTTTCAAATGTAGGCAATATAAGCCTGTCATATTTTTGTTTATGCTGCAGTCAAATATAGAGGTTGCAAATTTGAGTTGATCACAAACCTTGTCTAAAGCATGTGTGCACTTCCATGACACTGTTTATCTTTAATGTTTGGCCAGTTGAGATAACACGGTGGTGTGTCAAACACGTGATGTGTTATCTAGATACCACGAACACTTTTGTTGCAGGGACATGTTGACACAGCGCTTTTGAGTAGATGAAGACAACATGATGGCTCCACTTATGCTAAGGAACAAGATGAGTGTTCTTATGTTAATCCCCCCCTCCCCCATGCCTAATACTATCAGCTTGAGCTTGCAGGGTGGAACTGCTCAGATGAACTCGGCCATAGAAATGTTAAAAAAGAAGCAAACTTTATTTTGGGTATGAGAAGGATTTCATTTTGTTATTGTGGAATTAGAGAGAAAAAGGTAGCCAGTTCTTTTATACAGAAAACGTGTACCTGCATGGGAATTTGCCTTCGGGATGTTTTTTTAAAAATGTTCTTTTCCTTTGTTAAGAATAAAAGCATAGCATTTGAGACTGACAGGCTTGAGGACATTTGGAGTGAGAAAAAATAAGAAATACCATTCTTAAGTTCCTTCTTGACCACTAGCACAAATCACAGCTGAGGCCTCACTAAACATCACATGCCAAATTCTGTCATGCCTGTATACATGATAAAACTACAGTATTCCAGGTCTGCATCCTTGCTTGGGCGACTCTACAGTCCACTCTGCGCACCCTACTGACATCCCTTGATGTACAAGGGAGTCATGAAGGACAGAATTTAGCTGGAAAGCTGCATTTTTGGGAGTGCAGGGAGAAATTTAATCTCAAAATAACTAGCTCTTTAAGAGCATGTCTACCCTGTGACATGGAAGACAGCAGAGAAGGGCAGGAGTTGGTAGGGATCTGAACTGGAAGTCCACTGAGCCCTGTGTGAAGGTATCAGATTAGGTCTGGAAGTACAACAGCCAGATTTGTGAGATACCAGACAATGCTAAGCCTCTCAGCTCCAAAGGTAGGACTGGAACGGGCTGATTTCTGGAGGTAACACTACAGAAACCAACCTGGGTCCAGCTGCCTCCCAGCCTCCCTCCTGTACAAACGATTTCAGGGGAGGTGAGGATTGCATGACAAATTCAATTAGAGATGAGCCTGAGGGGGAAACAGGTTGTCAAAATAGTTGATTAAAATGAATGCAGTTTGAAGCCAAGAGGAGTAACCAGCATTAAGTCATGCCCACAAGCAAGGAAAAATAACGTGCTAGGAGCTACGAGGCAAAGTGGACTCATTTGGTTTTTTCATTGTGTTTCTTCAGTTTCTCATTTTCCTCCCCTCCCACTCCCTGTAATGCTACTGCTTGGCTACACATTAAACACTTTGACGGTCACACAAAATCATCTAACATTTCCATGGCAGTGAAACACTAAAGCATAAACAGTTTATTTCTCGTTAAATTTGTAAGGAAAACAAACATTTTATAAGGCTCCAGTTCCCTCTGCCTTTTCCTCCCCTGTAGCCCCCAAAATTATTGCCAATGGAAAAGACGAGAGAAAATAGACCTTAAGTAAACAGAGTCGTGAGTGTTATTTACTATCTGCTGGTTATACGCCAAGGAGATATCAACCAAGCAGACATTAGGAAAATATTTATCCAAGCATTAATATATTCTTTACACATGACACATTGCACATCATTATTTAGCTGGGCTGATAACACGGAAGCTTTACTAACAGCATATTTCTTCCTGTGCTTAGAAGTCTTTAAAGCATTTTTAAGCCTAGCAGTAAATCACAGCCTGGTTTGCAGATATATTCTGTATACACATGCATATTGTGCTTCGCCCTTCCAATCACATGGCTGAACGTCCATGTCTTTTCTTCCTTGGTATTTGAATGTATTTTTTGTGATTGAAAAAGGAAAAGCAAAACAATGTCTGCTACATCCTAAGTTCCTACTAAAATTCCCAGCAGCATCCATCTCCACTGCTTAATGAGGGGACTGATCGAGTGAAGCAGATCAGATAATACAAGAACTGAGACAAATTTGAAAAGACTCCTGAACAAATCAAGAAAGCCTTTAAAATGTCTAAAGTACTCTATTGTTCCAGGGCTGGGAGGTGGTGAGCTTATCCTGGTGATCTGTCAACATGTCTGCCCCCAGGATAAATCCCAAGAATTCTTATTTTTGGTCTTATTCTCCTTTTTTTTTTCCTAAGTAAGTTTGGCAGATGAAAATGTTTGGATAGTTCCCATCTGTCCTAGACAAGGAGATGAACCTCTGGCTGTTCAGACTGTTCCTGTGTAATAAGTACCAATTCCTAGATACAGGAATTAAAGTGAACCTGATCATATTGATTGAAAATGGAATTAATGGGCACAGAATTAGAGGCATGGATTTCCTAACTGTTTAGTCAGCATAAAAGGTGTGGGACCCACTGACCAGCGGACACCATGGACTGAGCTCTGAAGGGGAGGAAGAAGAGGGACAAGGCACGGACATGGGTGGATTAGACAGTAGGCCCCTAAGTTTCCTTGCGTCAGACCTCACACCAGGACTTTGAGCCCTTTACAGTGTTGTTTTCAGCAACAAGCCTAGGGGAAAGACAAAGATGCGGACACCAGGCATCCCATAACTCAGCACTGATCTGAAACACTTCTTTGTACTTCTCGATGATGCCATTTAGCCCACCCTTTCTCTAAGTACTAACAAAACATTAAAATACTCCAGATCTTACTATGCCTGTTTTATATGGAAAGCTGGAGCCTGGAGAACTTTAGTGACACAGCCAGAGTTAGTGACACTCTCAGGAACAGAAACTGAGCTGTGATTCCTCTTGTCATATCTGAACTCCCAGGCCCTCATCAAAGAGCCTGGACAGTCTTTGCAGCTACAGATTTGTGCAGCGATCCACAGGGACTCGTAAAGGCTAAAGCTGCCTTTAAAAATGACTTCTTAGGCATGCAAAGGCATAAAGTTAAAACTTTCTGAGATAAGTTGTAAATTACAGCTCCAGCACATGCCTACCTACTAATCCATCTTTTCAGTGAAAAACGTCACAAGGAATTGCAATCATTATAACAGCAAGATCCACAGGCCACTCAGTCCAACGACATCCCGCTTTCACTTAGTTAGGGATTTGTCATGCTCTCTAACAAAGAGTTGACTTAATAATGTTCTAAAAATTTATCATATTAAGAAGAGAAATAAAGAAGGGAATTGTTAACACAGTGAGATTCCCCCCCCACTTAAACGTTTGAAACCTGCGACCTCTCTGTGCCATTGGCTGATGACACGTGTAATTGCTTGCATCTGGGACCTGGTTTTCCAGCTCTTGAATCAAAAGGGAAACTTCAAACCCTCCAAAATCTCTAAGACTACTGAAGTCAGTGAATTATTCCAATTAGACTTATGACTGCTGGTTTGCAGTTTACCAATTGTAGCGCACTCCAGCCACACATTTGACAGAAAGGGACGGGGAAAAAAAAGTCTGCACGTTATTTCCCAGGGAGAAACTCCAGAACAGATAAGAACATTTCAGAAATAACTGATAAGCTACATCCTGCTGGTGTTTGTTTTTATTTATATTAATGGATTAGCTGAGCTGAATCAAGGATTCTGGGTGAGGAATATCTCCAGAATGAATGGGAAGACAGCACTCATGTGAGTGATGTTCCACTGGCAGAATGAACTGAACATTGCCTACTGATATAATGGTAAGAGTAAGGCTTGCTTAAGGAAGTGAGGCTTCATCTCATAAATTCATAGATTTATTTTTAAGCCCAGATGGGATTATTATCCTCAGACTGGTCTCCTGTGTGGCAAAGGGTTCAGCAGCACCTGCCTCAAGCCCATAACTTCTGTTTGAGTTGTAACACCTCTCTTAGGACTGTAAGTAGTCTGGATTGAGATATTCCAAATGACAGAGACTGCACCTTCTCCCAGAAAATTTCTTCCATTTCAATGCAGCATTCATAGTCTAGCAAGATTTGTAACTTGCACTTGAATTACAGGTGGCAATAACAATATCCCAGCACAGTTTATTTAGTTTGTTTAGAAAGTCTACTACCATGTGTTTTGCTAGTATCTTTCCCATGCTTAAGCTGACACCAGTTAATTCTGTTTCCTACATACCTCTGGGATATACATCTCTAGCCTAACTGGTGGAAAATTGGTTGTTGATGCTCAGGAAATAACCGATTTTCCATCTATTATAATGTGGCCTTACTGAAAGTATACGCTGCTGATATACAAACCACTGATTACAGTTTTTAGTTAACAAATGGGTTTTGTCAATTGCCCTAGGCACTGCCTAACAAAGTTGTGCTTAATGGCTAAGAAGACCAATTTCTTTGGGGATATTGCTTAAACGGAGCACAGATCTAGCGTACACAACAGTTGCTATTCATCAGGCGCTGGGAAAAAAAAGCCTGGCAGCAAGCCAGAAATGTAAAGCAGCCCTGTAAGTTGGCAGAGTAGTTTATAATTACTGCTATTAAAATATACACACACGCATATATATATATATATGCGCACACACACACACACGTGAGATTTGCTGAGATATAAAATGCCGATGCTAACTTCAGGGCAATATTTCTATGATGATTTCATTCCATGATTAAGTATTTCGGAAGGAAGACACAAGATATTAATTAAAGCAGAGGATAAATACCTTCTTAATTAGCTGATGAAATACAATTTGCATGGAAGTGAATTCTTTTTAATAACTGCTGAATGTGCCTGGGGCAATGTTTCAGCACATCCCCAGTTTTTCCCTTCTGTCATCCTCAGGGAATTCTAAATAAATGTTTAGAGACTAATTCTGATCTCGCTCACTATTTGTCTGAATTCATTTCACTTTGGTGGAATTACTCTGGTCTGAGAAATCAGAAAGAGGAATCAGAAGGGGAAATCTGGCCAGCTGATTTTGCTGCTGCTTCTTCCCCTTCCTCCTGCACAGCAGAGTGAAAAGAACCATGCAGACCAATGAGGGGATGAGATATTCCAGGTCTGAATGCAGAAGGGAGCAAGAAAGATGCTGCTGAACGGGTGAGCTTTACTACCCTGACACTATTATCATGTAAATCCTCGTCTGGGCCTGTTTGCTCACACTCTGAGTTTTCTGACTCCAGTAGATATTCCCTGCTTAGACATACGCCAGTCCAGAAACTTTGAAGAAGGACATTCTTGCAGCTATGGAATTGCCAGTGGCTGAGAAATATCCTTGTTTATTTGTTTTTGCTTTGTTTTGCTTTTGGTAGCATCTTTGCCTCATTTAACAGCCTGCAAGGAGTGCTAGCTTAATATGCAGATGCTGAATATTTTACTTTAACACCTATGATCAACATGTGGTCCCAGGTCATCTCTTTTCAGCACACTACTCAAACTCTGCTCTGAAGTTGGGATTATTCATTTCCTTGTGGCCGCTTCTATGTCATTTATCACAAAGGAATCCAAGCATTTCATACATGATGATGATAATGGGTTTATTTTCACAGCTTGCTGTTGAGGAGTTAGTTTGGCTGGTGTCACCGCTGCTTTATGGATGGGTAATGGATGAACAGATGTATTAAGATCCACGTTTCTCCAAAGCCTGAGAAATTCAAATGGCCTGTGATTTGGTTTTTCAGCTGATAGCGCATCCTGGCTCATTGCGTATATTCTAACTACCTTTACCACAGATAAAACTGTGAAAGCTCAGGACTTCCATAAACCCGAGCTTTGCAAAGCCAGGGTTCATCTAAATAACTCCTTATGAGAAACTGATTTAAAGATTTGCCCAGAGCCAGATCACAACATGGTAGCATGTTCTGCCTCCTCCAGAACTGCAGGCTGAGCTTCTGGCTGCACTTTCCTCACCCCCTTCTCATATTTGCACCTCCAGTCTTACAAGACCTCTGTATTAGCATGGCCAAAATAGGCATCTCTAAGACTGTAGAGAAGACAATTGATGCCTGCTTTACAGGTGGCATCTACTGGTTCCCTGAAGCCTCCTAGAGAGTACTGGATGTGGTCCAGGTTCCCATACTATGGAAATCCCACTCTGAATCTCCGACCTCATGAACATTTTAGAGTTTGCTTTCTCTTTCACTACTTCTTCCTTCTAATGCAAGTGGTGTCTGGCACCGTGTAGGAAACAAAACTGTACTTTTGGAGGGTTTTTCGACCTTCCCAGTTAGGGCTTTGCTGGCAGCAGAGGCAGATATGTCCAGAAGATAACTTATTTCAGTTTCCAGAGTGAGACTCTCCTGCGCACTAAAAAAAGGACTAGAGTTTGGGGTTGGGAGGATCATGCATATAATCATCTGAGACAGTAAAGACTGTCATAAAAAGAGGCTGAATTAACATTTTCAGGGGCATTTGGCTTCATTATTAAACGGCTAACAAAAGAAATACAGAGACTGCATTATCTGGATGGGACGGACTTCAGCCATCTGAACAAAGGCCAGATCAGCCAGCTCCACAAGTTGTCATCTCAGCAGAGCCCATTAATAAAGGCAGTTTGACCCTGGGAACCGAGGTCTCTGCTGACAGCTGAGGAATGGGAAAAGCCAGGTATTACAGGCCCTGTTCTAAGCTTGTATACGAGTGAGGTGTTGTAAGTGGTCTCTTCTTCCCATTCTTTCCAGAGATCTCAATTTTCTTCATTCTGTTCCCCCTGACAGAAATTCAGAACAGAAAAGGAATTGGAAATGTCAAATTAGCTATTTCTTTCACCGTGCTGTAACTAGAAGGGGGAAGTTTTAGGTGGAGGGAGGAAATGGCAGAGGTATTCACAGGCCATAATGTGCCAGCTCCAAACAATGGCCCCCAAGTTTATGCTTTTCAGATTTTTTGAGATGAATATTTGTGGGTTTTACACAAGCAAAATAAAGTATTTTTCCCCTGTACACACATTCTGGGAATTTTTTCTTCTTTTCTTTTAGTGCAATAAGGTCAATGTTGGCACCCAACTTGTTAGATTTCAACCCAAAGTTCAACTACATCACAAACAGGTGAAGACAGAGTTTTGTAACGACAAGGTCTGGCCCACCCTAATAATACAGCTGTGTTCCTCCCCCCACCTGTACTAACCACAGGGTAGGTGAAGGACTGCCTTCCTCACACAATATTGGAGGCAGAAACACAACTTCAGCCTTGCCATGCAGACCAAGATAGAATTCACAGCTGCCTACTCATTTTAAAAATCTCCCCACTGCGGGCATCAAAGCCTCAAGGCCAAATTTTCCCTGCATGCTTCTACCCTGGCACCAATATGCTCCCAGTGCTGCAGAAAGCACAGTCTCTCTCACCAAGCAAACCTCTTCTACAGCCCAAGTTACACAGGTCAGCCTCTTTACTGGGTTACTAAACCTATTCTGGTTGTCTGTTCTGCTTTATTGCATTGGCAATTTCCTTTCAAAAGTCCAACCTTTTCCCTTGGCTTCTTATTTAATTTTCCAAAGCATTCTCACCATGCTATCAGGAGAAACTTCATACTCAACCCACCCGTCTTCCCTCTCTGGTGCTGCATTCCTACCTGTCGGGGATGGACAGGTGCTTTCGGACGCACTACAGACCTACAAAAAGCAGGAAATCTTCTGTCCAGCTGAGGACGAAAATAGTTACGTGCCCCGGCATTTGACCCCAACTCCAGAGTAACACATGATTTTGGGAGGGGGAGGGGGACCCTCATACTGGGTTTTTAATGAATGTCATCTAAGGCAGGACCATGGACTGATGTCATATGTGGATGACAACACAGTGCTTCTCAGGAAACATCTAATATAGCATATAAGGGGAGGGGATATTATTTTTTTGTGTGATTTGTTTTTAAAGTGTGGGGGAAGTGAAGAGGGAGAAGGCAAGGAGTACTATTCAGAACTAGGGAATTCAACAAATGATTTCTACAAAGAAAAATGCTATTCTTTTTATGCCAGCACCTTTTAGTTGTAGGACTTAAAAGAGTTTGGGGTTCTTTGTTAACCACTTGGACTGATGCCCAACAGTTGTTTTCATTTATCCTTGACATTTTCAACTGCTCCCATTGAAGTGAGATAAAGTAGCAGAAAGAAAAATAAACGGGCTTTCTTTCTCCCCTCTTTCCCCAGCCGCTTGGGTCACTGTTCTGTCTTGTTTTATGGAGATCTGAACGGGTGCCGTACAAGCCGGCTGAGCAGACGTGGAGGGTGAGGCAGGAAGGACAGCCTGCGGTTGCGGCAAGGGGCTCGCAGCACACGGGTGCACTTCCCAGCTCTGCTACAGCCTTCCTGCGCTGTCTTTGCCAAGTCACTTCACCTCTCCATGCCTCAGTTCCTCATCTGAGAAAGAAGATATCACTCCTTTTTTCTCATCTTGTACTAGCTTTGTGTCTATAGACCGGAAGATTTTTCAGGCCAGGGTAATTTCTTACTACCTGTTTCTCGCCCTGCCTAAAACAATGGGGCTTTGGTCTGTGCGAACATTTAGTTAACAGAAAAATTTAGCTAATAACAAGAGTACTTGTCCAGATCTGCATGTCCTCTGGGTTTGCCTTAGCTTCCTCATGGCCAGAGCCGTTGGAACAGTTTTAATCATTCTGTGAGTATACTTGACAGCTTTGAATCAAACCCAAACTGAAATTGAAAACTTATTTGAATTGTTATTTCTTTTGAAACCCAGAACTGAACCTACACTCTTACTTTGAAGACTATGTGGGACTCAAAAAAACCCCAACCAACAGAGCAAAACTTTCTCTGTAGCTGGACCAGAACTCAACTAAAAAAATGACTGGTTTGAGTCCATAACAGATTTACTTCCTTGATGATTTCAGTTCCCTGTTATTCATCATGTCATGTTAGCTGAAGTTATTAGGAAATCCACCATTATTTGTGTAAAAATTAATAATTGCGGAAAGCTTTAAAGACTTTGGCGTAAATGGTTACTTGGTAGAAACTTGTTACGAAATTTCATGGTCACTTATAGTCAGTCTTCCATTTAGAAACCTCTGGTCAACTAATTAGAGAGAAAACACAACTAATAAACAACCAAGAAACAACCTGTAGGTGGCAAGCACTTCCCTGAAACCACCAAAACAGATAAAAACAACAAAGGTCAGCCTGACAGAAATGGTGTTTGGATCTGATTTTCCAGCTCAGTTCTGGCTGCTGATGTGCCTAAGTTACTGTGCTTGGACTTGAGTTCCTCTCAGTTTTGGTTCAAAAAACGGTAAAGAGGAGCTTGGGATGTTGTGTTCCAGACAGTGAGGTCAGCAGCGACAATAAAACCCAGACACGGAGCCAAAATGCTCCTGAGAAAGAGTCATCCCAATGTCTCGCCATATCTCAAGAGATACGAGTTTGCGCCTTGCTCTGGATTGCTATGAAAAGCTGTCCCCTGTTAACAGAGGTGTGTGAGATACCAGGTCATTCCTGTCGGGGAGCCAGAGGCAGCCCAGTACAAATGCTACTCGTGCCTTTTTTATGGCTGTCCAGGGAGGCTGGTGCACCTTAATCGTGCTAGCTAGAACCAGTTGGAATTTCTTCCCTCAATTCAGTTACATTTTTTGACCAAGCCTTATGATCCAGCACAAAGTATACATTATGTTTTGTCTTCTGGTTTTCTTAGTTTGACTTTGAAATGAAAAGTCCTGCAAAAAACGAAGAACCCAAACATTTTACTTTGATTTTCATGAGGTGTTGGTGTTACTTACCAGTCAGTCTTGTGTATTTAGGTACAGTTTCTTTATGGACTTTGATCTCTGCAACTGCAGACAGCCACTGTCAGAAGCCAAAATCATTACAGATTATCTCACATACGAGACAGGCGTGCATGCGACTGTGCTCTTCTTGGAAACCTTCTGCCTGCTGCTGTTTTCATAATCATAAAATCGAGGCCGTGTTGAGTGAACAGCACAGCCTTGTTTTTGACTGGACAAAGAGAGAAAAGAAGAGAGAAGAAACAGGCCTGGGAAAAGCCCAGGTATGCCAAATGCCTGCAATTACCTGCCTCTGCCCTTCCTTTTGCCATCTGTGAACAAGTAGTGACAAGTGACTGCAACGACTGGAGTTATTAATCTACAGCTCAGATGAATTAATTCCATTTTAGCTGGAAAAAATGTTCCCAAACATCCAGGGCTAGGCCAGCAAAATTAAGCAAAAGCAGGAGAAGAGGGAAGAGGGGAAAACAACCATTGCTCCAAAAATCCTCATATCTTCTTCATACTTACTCTCACCCTTCCAGGGAACAACTTCAGTCCCGGCCCTACCCGAGCCTGTTGCAGCCAGCAGAACAAGTGTCTGGATGATGTGACAAGGCAGCCAGCAGGCCAGGAGCAGTGAAGCAGATGTGTTCCTGTGCAGATTATCTCCTGTGTAATATTTGAGATTCGTTCCCCTAGATGGGGCTGTAAAACACATTGCCCACCACATAGCAGGGAAAAAGAAGGAGCAGCCTTCCTTTCTACAGGAGATGCTTATAGAACTGCCCTTTGTGAGCACCGTGATATGGTTAGTTTTGCCATGCCAGAAAAGAGATGCACAGAGTGCATCTGTGCATGGTATGACAACCCCAGTTCATGTTGCCTTTCCACTGGTGAAGAAAGAGAAGTCTGAAACCGAAGGTGAATCCCTGCTCAGGTGTTGTTCATAGCTCAGATGGAAAAACAATCAGACAAGATTGTTTGAGACACTCTCGTTGGGAAATAGGAAGGTTTCTAGAGGCAGTAACGGCTGTCTGCCTCCTAAGGAAGCCACAGCCATTCGTGAAAGCATAAAGCCTATCTTCCCTCCATATCCTTCCATCCCACACCCCCAGCTTCATGGCAGCTCTGCCAAATCTCTGCTACCTACAGGGCAGACATGGCCAGACCCAAGGCGCTCTGCATGCAGCCCAGTGACAGAGATAAGGCCGACGGTGTTAGAGCAGATGTCTTCTGTCTCTCCAGCTCCTTTCCTTGTTTGTTTGTTGCCTTGACCCATAAGCTGTTTCCACTCCATTAAGTGACTGGTGAGTCACCGCAACTCACTGCATTGGAAAGATAAAGGCAGTATCTGGAGCACCATGTGATCAAATGCACCCAGACACCTGATAAAATCCTCCCTCCCTCTCTACTCCTCATGGAGAGTCTGTAGGCAGTCCCTCCTGCAGGCATCTGCTTACGTGGCTGTGTTTGAAACCCTCTTCTGTGACACCTATGCAGAGCCTGGCTGGCTTGGGCTGAGTCAATAATTCTTGGTCCTCCCCCTCTTCTGCTTTGAATAGTGAAGATGGGGTCAGTGACTTGCGAAAATAAGCCACACTGGATCAGGTGATCATGTAGGATTAGGTGCGGTTCCCCACTGGGTGTCAAATCCCAGCACACCCACTGCTAGCCCATTATATTTTAATGGGAGGAGGATGATAAGTCAACACTTCAAAGAGAGAAAGAAGGCTGTGGAGAGCTTCCTGGATTTCTGTTTAAGGGGAAGAAAGAATCAGCCTTAATTGAAGTCACTTCTTATCTGTTTCCATCATTTTTGTTTCATGAAAGTGGGAGGTTAAAATGGACAAGAATAGCAGCACAGGAAGAGTCTGAAAGAGAAAACAGTTTTTCCCTGTTGCTGCATGTCCCCTTTGTGATTTTCTGCCTTCGCTCTGCATGGATAAAATGACACAAACCTGCCAAAACCTGCACAGTCAGATTCTTATCTCCACCCTCCATTACCAGAGCTTTGTCCTTCGCAGTTTGCCAGACCCCGCACTCTGACTTTCGCCCCTTTGCTCCTGTACCTGAAAGGAGAGTTAAGAGAGTTGACCTCTTTTGGATCTGCTGCCACCTAGACAGATGCAATTTGGCATTTATGTCATTGCGCTGGAAAACAGCTGCCATTTTTGGCTCTTAGGTTGCACCTCAAGTAATTTGCAAGGCCCGACAGCTAAGGAAAAGCATTGGTTTTATCCATAGCAAAAGTAATAGCAAAGGGCAGAATTGCAAGGACTGATGTTGCACAAGTGTTTTCGCAAAGCCATGGAGGCTTTTTTTCACTATGTCTTTTTGAGTTTGCCAGTACGGGAAGTAAAATGACAAAGCCAGTGAAGATGGAGCAGCAGTCATAAAAGTATGTGGTGAGAGGTCAATGTTGGCTTCTCCTTATAACCTTTATTGTGGCCTGCTCACACTTGTTCACACAACAAACTTGTCTCCACTAGGTTTTCACCTCAGGCCAGGTGCCTCATGACAGTGAACCCCAAAGAGGAACACGGTGTTTTCTTCTAGTGAAGGCACAGTCTGAACCTCTACGTTCCCTTCCTGACCTACTACCAGGTGCAACAGCCTGGGCAAGAAGAACAGGAGCAAAAAGCAAAGTAGGCAAAACCCTAAGGTCACTGCCACAGACTACTTTCAAACTCATCACTTCCTGTGCCAGTAAAGCATGGTTTGTCTTCTTCTTTTTTTTTTTTAAGAAAAACTCCCATTTCCTGTCCCTCTGGGGGAAGTTTCTCCAAAGCCCATTGTTGGAGAAGCCATTGCAAGAGGAACTACTCGGCATTGAAGCTGACCCTGATTTAATGTCCGGAGCCAGATTCACGAACAACTGTTATACCCTAAAGGTAACTGTTGCTGTCCTGTCATAGACACAGACGGTGAGATCATGCTGCTGTTTCTGCTGCATTATGTTTGGCAGAGGCATGGATTAAGAAATATTTTAAAAGATATTTTTATATCTCTAGTATCTTTTGCGTCTCCCTCCATCATACACAGACACCATGTATGTTCTGCTACTTGGAAGAAATGTGAAAGTTAGGACCTGTAGCTCCTGGGGAAAATGGGAATGAGAGCAACATTCTGGTGTGAAGAAGGGGAACAGCATGATAAAAGGGTCTGGGTGAGGTGGGTCGAGTGTGCAGTCAACATCCAGCTCTTACAGAACTAGGAGATCACCTTGGTGAAAACTGAGGTCAGGAAACAAGAAGGCATCACTGGCTGCACTTCCAAACTAACATGGAATAACTGAAGCACCACCTTCAGAAGGGGAGCTGGGTAAAGGAAAACCCAACAAAAATGTCAGAAGGATTTACTTTTAGATTGGTTTTGCAAGGAAATTGAACTTGTGAGTCTGTCCTGTTTGTGTCTCTGTACGTGACATGAAATATATGATAGTATTTCCCAATAATTTTTAAGTCTGTCTGCTTCTTCCAACCAAATACAGCACAGATGTGGAAGAATAAAAAAATATGTTCTTGCCTATTTCTTGAACAGAGGTCACTGGGTAGAGGCAAATCACTCATAGAAGGACTGCATGGATATTTCCACCTTAACCATTGGAAAATCCACATTAGTGTGCCACCCTTGAAGCACAAATTCATAGGATGTCATTGGAGGTGATGCTTATGGCACAATCTGTTTTAAACTAACACAAACTTAGATCATGAAACAAGTTCTCCATCATGTCAGGGTTTTGCCCTTAGTGAAGATACCAAAGGGTCAGACTAGCCAAAGCCAGTTCCAGATAAATGTACATGGAAAACATGATGAGTGAAAGCAACACAAAGTGAATCCTTGAGATCAGGGAAGACAAGCATACAAATCCCCTGAACTGAGTAAAACATGCAGAGTGGGAAAACATCCATCATTTCATTCCTACATACTTGGGTTATAAAACTACACCAGGTTTTGTAATGTAAGAAGCCATATAGGATTGGATTGCATGCATTCACACACCCAGGTTACAGATATGCTACATACTGGTTAAAAACTCTACACGTCTTACAAATTCTTCCGCTTCTAGAAATGAACTGGTAAGAATGAAGCCACTCATTACCAGGACAGACTGGACACTCTACACACCTCCTAATCCAAGCTGTTGGTTTGTTCAAATAGCTCTCATAGAGCAGCTTGAGTGGAAATGGATATGTGAGCAGTTCCTTATAGCTGAGGACACCTGACACTACTTTCCCAGTAACGCATTGGACTGAAATGGCGATTTGTGTGAAATCTAGGTGTTAGACTGGGAAAAAAAGGTATACAACTGTAAAATTATGTCTCTCTTTCCCTAATAGGCATGTGCTGCTCAGTGTATATCGTAGGTGTTGGGTGGGCAGGATTCATAGTGGCATGGAAGGAACAAAGGAAAATGAAAATGAAAATGAAAGGGGCAGAGTGTTCAGATATTAAATGATTCCATTTTACACTGCTGATGCAATCTGAGCAAACCAGCAATTTCCTTTTGGCCTCTGTTTTATGAGCGATCCTATTCAAGCTTTGATAATAAAAGGAACACAGGTGGGTAATTAAGGAGGTGTGAAACACGAACGAATAGCCAGCTTTCTGCTAGTGCTTTTCGCAATGTGTTCTGGAAGGCTATCTGCATCGAAGTGCTGAGTGATTGAGTGACCTCACAGACTGACCTGGGGACTAATTTTCTTCCAAAACAGAACAAAACTCAAAAGGTTTCTGTAAAAATTTTGCTCTAAAAATTGCTGACAGGCTTGCCATTCCAAGAACTGTTTAGTAACAACACTACCTCACTTGTAATCATGCTTTTCATAGATCACAGCAGAACACGGAGACAACCATACTGGGTGAAACCAAAGGTCCATCTAGCACAAGATGCATCTGGCAGTAGTCAGCAGTGGATGTTTAGCGAAGAGTGTAACAGGGCAAGTATAGGGTAATCCTTCACCTCACACTGCCTCTCAGTTCTTGGTTTAGAGACTTACTGAAGAGGTTGCGTTCTAACCAGCAAGTTTAATAGCCGCCTATGGAGCTCTCCTCCACAACTTAATGGGAATATACTATCTACACACCAACTTGAGCGCCACCCCTCTGAAAACTGGCAGAGGTAACTTCCATCTCCTTTTTTTCTGTTTCAGTCTCCTGGGAGAAACATAGTACTGCTTGCCTTCCGAGTGAGGTCCTGAAAGAGATATCTTGATTTGGACTATGAGGTTACATTCCAGCAATGGTGATTTTAATTTTTCAGCAATTCCACAGTTGCACAAACTTCAGAGTCACCGATAAGGATAAAACTCAGAAACCCTCACTCCAAAAATACAGATCACTCATCAGAAGTATAGTAACACCTGCAGTGTAAAACCAGAGAAAGCCATGCAGTTACATGCACTTGCACAGACTGAAGTTCTACCTAGTTCAAGGGCACTCTTTACACAGGACTAAACCATGCAGTTAACATTTTGATTTACCTAACCACATAAATACATGTATTTTTAACAGGTGTAATATGTTTTAATATGTATTAACAGATAAACTTCTACAAATATGTTTAATTATATTACATACACTACCTAAATATTACATATGCACATAGGAGAGGAGAGAGTGCCAACTGCTTTTTTAATTTTGTTGAGAAGGCTTACAATGAACAATGTATTTAATCCATCTCAGACATCAATTTTCTTCCATATTAATTTTTCTAATATTCAACTCAGACATTTAATTTGAAAGTATTCAGAGTCAACAACAGAAAAGTTTCACTTAGAAAACATTACAATGAAATTAATTGAGAATTTTTTTCTTCTTCCTGATACGAATACCTTGTTAAACAAGCAGCAACATACCCATATATGCCGTCTTCCTCAAAAGATCAGCCTCCTAAGCCTGCCAGAAAATCTTATGAAAGCCAAATAGAGAGGACATGAACAGCAATCCTGAGTCCCAAAAAGAGGTCCTTTGGTCCAGTACACTGTGTTTTATAGCAGCCAGTAGCCAGCGTGCAAAGAAGCAGAAAAAGGCAACTACTGTAAAGTTTCCCCTCTACCCTTCAAGCTCTCAGTAAGCAGCAGTTCATGGTCTTCTTAAGCAAGAGTCGCCTTTGGACAAACCATGTTTAACAGTCTGTGCTGAACTTGTCCTCTGCTAATGTGCCCAAAGCCTTTTTAAGACGTTTATCCTTGAAAACTGTGTGTGTACAGACAGGTGAATGATACGGGGCAGAAGCAAGCTGATAGATCACTCTCCACCTTCGGTTCCTGTGCTTTTTTCCTCATCCAATTAAACTCCCAGACAGTTCAGTTGTATGATGCCCAGACACACAGCTAACAAAACATGGAGAGCTGCAGTTAAACATCAAGGAGGAGCCTCCTTACTTCTGGAAAGGGCAAATTTGTTTAGTTCTTTTCCTTGGTCTATTTTGGTCCATGTGAAAGCAAATCTAAGATCACTGGTGCTGCGGCTTACAGCCTCCCTAACCATTTCTCACATTCATGGACATCATGGGACCCAAGAAAAGGAAAAGGAAAGGAAGCCTGAGCATTTAGAGAGCTAGATCCTTAGAATTACTCCATATGCAGTTTCCATCTGACTTGTGGGGCTAAAAGGGTTTATCTCCTGTCAACTTCTGCCTGTATCACTGAACTTCCGTGTTGTTTGCATGTTTTACTGGAAACCATGATCCAAACTCTGCTTTGTTTTTTCTACTGTTATTTCAGGTTTGTATTTTGTTTTTCTGGGGTTTTTTTTGTTTGTTTTCCTAAAGACTACTTCAGGACGCAGCAAAGTTTCTAAGCCACATAAATAAAGCTAGATTGCAAAGCTGATATCTAGATGTTCCTTCTGGGCACAGTCTAACTTGCTGGCATCCTTTCCCAGGGATAAATTTTGAGGCTAGCTGATCCCAGCTAAAAATTTGCTATCTGTTCTAGCCCTCCTGTCCATGGCTTAGCAGTGATGGTTTTAAATGAAGAATTCACGGTTGTAATCAATCCAAACCAGATCACAGTGATACATCCACAAGAAACACAACTTCAGAGTGCATATATACTGTTTGCAAGGATAATCATATCAGGACTTCTAAAAATGCATGGATGTGTGTGTTTTGATCTTTCTTCCTCACCTCAGTCCTTGCAAACTGGCACCTCCTCCATTTCTGGAAAGGTCCCTTGAGTACAAGAATGCCGTTCCCGTGCATGTCCTTCTCATCCCCTAAAGTGTGGAAAGCTGGGTAATTACAAAGTGACCCCAATGGCTCCACAGAGAACTATAATCTTGAGATTAAGTCCGTTTAGGAAGCCTGATACCAAATATCCAACTGCAGCACAGTAAAAACAAAATTCCCTATCGACTATCTCTGCTCATAAAAGTGATTTAGATTGGTTCTCCCCACACATGAGTTCTCTGCTGGCCGTCTGAATCAATTAACAAAACAAATAATAGATTGCAATGTTTTTCTTTCCAGCCAGGTTTGTGCTTTATATGAGTGAGCAGTTAAAACATACTTCTTAAAATGTAAAATCCTGGAATCTCAGAGGTCCCTTAGCTGCCAAGTGAAAAGGAACCAGCAAAGCTCATTTGCAGGGAACAGCAACAAAAGTCTTATCATTCCTGCTGGAGATGCTCAGTTCAGGGTAGGACTGCAAACTGAACTCCTCAGATCCTCAGCTCCTGTTTGACCATCCCAACACTGACCTTATTAACTCAATGCCTTTAATTTTTCAAGTGAAAAAAAATGGAAAAGGACTGAGCCTTTAACCAGATCCAGTTTTATGTCTTCTCTGTGGCCCTAGCTTGATTTTCATGCAATAAAATGGAAGCAATTTACCAAATACTGCTTAGCTGCAGGCTGATGCCTGGGTGTACACACAGCCTTGCTACCTGGAGAGATCTGGGCGCTATTTATTACTGACCTCTAAGTCACCCTTTTCTCTCACAACCCTTCTGTGCTGCAATGCCATTTTCCAGCTTCTTATCATCTCTAGCTTTCTGCACTGGCCTTCCCAACAATTATCAGTATGCATTGCCTAGGACTGCACTCCCAAGGACTCCAGTAGGCTGTGGGGATCTCAGCTTTGTCTTAATATCAAAAATGTCCAGGGTAGCCCTGAGGAACAGAACAGGTTTCCCCACACAGAAATATTAAAACTTTTTCACACTCTCCATGTGACATACATGGAGGTGCATCCAGAATCTGCAAACACAGGCTCAAACCAGTTCTCACCAACCACGAGCTCAGGATGCAGCCTGAGCTGCAGAGCTCTCCAGAAAAGACCTGAACACCCTTAGCACCTTAGGGCAGGCTCAAAGGAGACAGCCCAGACCCAGCAGCTTTCATGCAGCTGTGGCTGCTTTGAGCCCATACTGCAGCCAGACCAGCACTCAACAGTGCAACGGAGAGCACACAGATCACAGCTGAGCATGTTTATCACCCCTCTTGAGCTCTCTTTCAGCCTTGCAGGGCAGACAATCTACTTTTCTCATGTTTCAGGCTGTCATGTAGTAAATCCTGCTAAGGACACAGGGTCTCTGAGTTCCCTACAGATGTGGAATATCACCCAGATCCCGAGCAACATGCACATTCCCCACGTGCTGGTTCGTGGCTTCTACAGAAATTTAGCAGCCAAATTCATGCTAGGGTGAACTCCTAAAAACATAAATAGATCGGCTGATACATCTGTTAAATCCCACAGGGCAAACAGCAGAGGCTGTTCTCCCCTCCAGCAACTGTTGCAAGAAGAAGTGCAGCATCATGTCCTTCGGGACACAAAGATCTCCTCCCATGGGGCACGTAGGTTTGCTGCAAGAAGGAGGTGATCTTGAAGTGAGTGACTGCCTTACTGGTGCAGGGCAGGATGGAGGAGTCCCAGGCTCAGCAAAGCCCCAAGGGCACCAACATGACTGTACAGACGCACAAGCCAGGTCTGGCACAGACAGAGGCAGCCAGCTGAGGCTATTTACACTTTGCCTGTGTTGTTGCTGTTTTACTGTTCAAAATAGCTGCAAAGAACATTGTTGTCCAGGCAAGAGCATGAGGGATTGACACCCTTCTGGCGTAACGTGGGTGGTGCATACTGCCAAGTGATGGGACTTAACAAACAGCCCCAGAAAATCCCCAGAGCTTGTGCCGATAAAGGGGAAAGTGTCAGGAGCTCTGGAGAGCTGGCAAGATAAATTGCAAGAGGACTGAGTAAAGAGTAGTGTGAAGACATAGACATAGTTGTACTCTATTTATTTTCATTCTCTTTGAAAACTCAGAGGCTTCCATCGCCTAGGGAAAGATGTGGAAAAAAGTGGGCAGGCTCCTAATTATCACACAAAGTCTCCACCGTCATGAAATCTCCAGGGTCTTTATTCTTTGGCAAAGGCACTGGTAAACCTGTTTTATCAATTGGCCACTGTAAACAAAGCTGAGTCTTGCTTTGGAGCAAGATAAATATGAAATGCAAGTTAGGTAGATGCCTGCTAGCCAAACCTGATTCCTAGGAGAGATGGGGGAAATGCAGAAAGGAAGATCCTTGTCAGAGCAAAGATGAATAATATCTTGCACGTGAATATGTCAGATGCTTGAGAATCCAACCTAGGAACTATTGAGTTTCCAGTCACATCATCAGTGTTTACTCTGGAGTAAAAATTAGTGACTTTTTCCATTAAATTCTATTGATCTATTTCTCCACCAAGAAGCTTCTTCATCTAAATCACCGTTTTATTGTGCCTCTGATTGTTTAAGAGGATGTCATGGGAGCCATTGAAGAGTCACTTAAAATGCTATTCATCCTACCACACATAGGCAAGCTATGTTTCCATTCGAAGCCTTACTGCACGAATTAAATCTTTCAACATAAAGTGGGCTTTGTTTGCAAAATTAAAATAATATGTATATGTATTTTACATGTTCACAGACTCTTGCAGAAGGATGGCTAAATCACTCTGCTGTTCAGCTGTTTAGGCCAGAAATGCAAAGGGAATATTAACTGATGAAATCCACATACACTGGTTACAGCTTTCTAAATGGGATACAGGTACACGATGCTTTTGCATCAGCAGGTGTAAACAGGGTTTGGCAGTTTACATGCATACTTACAGATGGCTCGCTCAGGGCCTAAAATAGAATATGCTTTGTATTCCTGACTCCTTACCTAAGGATAACAGTTTAGCACTTTTGCCAGCTGAAGTAGCAGAGATTTTTGCTTTGACCTGGGAGGTCCTGGTATATTCTCTGACAGCCAGTGATGCCCACAGTGTATTATGAATGTGAAAAATAAATGAACAGCCAGTCCTGGCAGCAGGCAGAAGGTCACTGTTTGTGCACTGTACGTAGGAGGATATGTGAGGTATTTCACTGTTTGGAAGTATGCCTCCTTCCAGAAGATGCCCCTGAGCATTTGGGATGAGAAAGCAGTTCAAATGAAATATGGTCTGAGAGACAGTCCTCCAAAAAAGGGGGTACAGCTCCCTTATAACGCCCTTCTTTCTGGCAGCATTACCACAAAACTTTGGAAAAGAACAATTTTCTGGTTATCCTCAGCTTAACAAGCAACAGAACATAGCTCTCTCACCTATTCGTGTGTATTTTATGCTTTGGGAGAGACACTGATATCACAACCTTGGAAAATTGACATTACATGAAACAGAAATAATCCCCTCCACTTTAAACCTTATATCCCAAGATCTCTGAACTTCATTATATCATCGTACTGTCCAAAAATGTTTAAAAGTGTTTCAGGCATTCCACCGAGCAACTAGAAATAGACATTCCTTTCCCAAATCGTCTAACATGTCTGTCCAAAATATAGAATAACAAGCAGTAGAGAAAAGTGGTTGAAAAAATAAGGAAAAGAAGGAAAAACTGTCTTCCGTTTTGCTGGCACTTTATTCTAGAGAGGGATATGTTCAGAAGCCTTCAAGTTTGAGAAAGAAACATTTCACATCTTCCTTTCAAAGTACCATGATGTTCTGACATTTTTTAAATCTTGCGTCCCACAAGGTTTTAAGTCAGCACTGAAATCAGACATGCTGATTTCCTCAGAATGAAATACTTCCATTTGTCCCCAAAAACCTTACTCCCCAAATTCTTTCACAAAGAATTTGCTATTTCAAATCAGAATTAACAAATCTCTGAAACTTTTTTTTCTCTGCTTGATTGCACAATGTAAAATCTGGTCTCTTGCAAGCAGATGAGGAGAACATTCCTCCGAGGGTAACTGTAGCTCTTCAACACCTAAGAGTCAGTCCCACCAAGGGTACCAGAGCCCAACACAGAAAGAGGGAGAATATTCAAATGCCTCACTTTTTCCACTGTTCAGCTTTTCTTGGATTGTTATGTGGATTTTCATTAGGCTCCCAAGTTTGGAGAACTTTTATTATTGTTATAAACTCTGCTCGTGAAGTGGATTTTCTAACTCTTTCATGCCAGACGTTTGGCTAAGTTCAAGCGTAGTATCAGTTTAATATCTGACACACGGTCTTGTGGGAACCATATCCTGCCACTGACACAGGAATAGCTGTTGTCATCAGATAGATCCATTCCTCCTCTGCGCTTCTAGCAGAGCTACCTGTTTTTAATAATGGCAATATTTGAGCAAAACATCTGTGTTACCTCGCCATGTGACTAGAGTTCACGAGAACGAGCCACATGCTGCAAACATTTCTTGGAATTGTGAACTACTGTTCTATTCAGCATCCAGCTGGAGGTCGATATTCCCAAACACTCGTGAGCGTAGATCAGCAAATGCCTGTCTTTCATCTAGAAACTCTGATTCCTGTGTCAACAAGGCCAGGTGGGATTCATGACTGTCTCTCTGCCATCTGCAGTTTCAGACTTCAGATGGCTATGAGACAGCTCCAACTGAATGAGGGGGCTAATTCATAAATGACAAGTACAGAACCATCACTGAAGTCTAAATGAGTTGAATGCAGAAGTTATTAATTACTCTGGTTTTAGTCTATTTAGTAATATTCCCAGCAAGTTGTGTAATGAATCTGCTGCGTAACTGGGGACACAAAGGGGTGTCAGCTCATCCTGACATTAACCAAGGCTTAGTACTTTGAGAACTGACCATCTCCAGAACTATGACAAGATTATTCAACTCTAATTTAATGGAAAGCAACAGCAATCATCACCATTCTGGTAGAATCCAGAACTGCACAGGACAGAACCATACAGCAGCTTTCAAATTTCTAATATGACTGCTACTGAAATTCAGAAATGTTCCATTTCCTAAATTATGACTCAGGGAAGATCATGCTTTAGCATCTGTCCTTTTTCTGATCATCTCCTGGCACTGGTTAGACATACACTTGGGCAGCATCTCCATGGAGTTTGTTTTCCTTTCAGTCATGTGCAAAGGAACAAAAGGAACTTGGGAGAGAATTATTGTTATTTTTGCATTCTTCTGCAACTCGATCTACTTCCTATCTCCAAAGCTCTTTGTAAAACAATGGATTTTCCAGTACATTAGGACTTGCCACTAGCCCAAGGATTTTCGCTGCTCCTGGCAGCCCGCTGCATTGGCAAAGTTCCCTCTGCATCCTCGACCTGCTGCTGATTGATCCCCGTAATCCAATCCATTTTCAACAAGCCACTTCAGCTCCAATAAAAACAAGGGGCTTTGCTGATTGCTGGTTTCAGCTGCAGCTGTTGGAGCCACAAATCTGAAGAGAAATATTTTAAGTCTATTTGTAAAAAATCTACTGGTAAAAATAAAATGATTCACTGCTTTTATTCAGTTAAACTCAAAGGGAAATGAGTTACAGCTTCTTTTTATGCATTGTACTTTCTTTATTATTTTATTCCTGTATACCTCTCTTGGTGTGATCATGGTGTTCCTCTAAGTAAATAGGTAAGGAAATGTTAGGACTGAATTTCCCCAGGGCTTTGGTATATGTAAGCATGAAATAGCTTGCATAAAATGTGTGCTGCAAACATTTCATAGACTTTAAATCTTTAATTTAGAAGAGACTGTTCTAATCTGCCCCTTCTACAAAGCACCAGCCAAACAAAAATCCCGTGTCACTCAAGAATTCTTGCACTACAATTACAATTTCTACCTGAGCTAGAAAAAAAATCATTGCAAGATACAAATCCTGACATCCAGACAGCAAACTAGAGATAATTCCCAATGCTTTCAGGTACATTATTCCAGTTCTGCAGTTACCTGCAAAACTGAAGTTCTGTATTTTATTTTTAGACTGAATTTGACAAGCTGCAGCTTCCAATCACGGGATCTAGCAAGGGTTTTTGTTGGTGGTGGTGTTGTAGAATAAAGCAGTTATTCCATGTAGTAAATCAAAAAGAAAGTTTAGATAGCTTATAGATCAAGTCATCTATTTCAGGAAGAGATTTCAGAGAAGAGCCAACCCTTTCTCTCCCCTTTGTAAAGAATGTTCTCTAGATTCAGACCAACAGTGCTCTTTCTTATATCTTTTCCAGCCTTCTGTAACAGTATTTCTGCTATTAATATTTGCAGCTCCACTGGTTTGACTAAGGTTGCTCACAAAAATAGGGACTGTGATGGGATCTCCCAAAGCAGTAGCCATATTTTGAAGACAGAATGTTCCACGACCCCTTCTAGCACTGGAAGTCACAGAAGGAAAACTGGTATAGGCTGATATATCCTAAAAAAAGTAGTACAGAGAATTCTACAACAGATAGCTGACAACTATTGTAAAATGTGTTTGAGCTATAAATTTTTCAGAGTTATTTGTGAAGTACTTTGGTTCACTGCAGTAGTTAGTGGCCTTTGGCTAACAGTTTAGCTGTCCTTTTGTTTATGGCTGTTGTCTGCAATAGCTAATTTTACTGTGAAGGGCAAGGAGGCAGCAGAAATAGAAAGTATGGGCCAGAGAATTGTATTGGGAAAACTATGAGAGCCAGCAAAATTTTTTTCATTGAGCCTTATATGCTACATTTGGCACAGCAGGGGTTTAATGAAATTTTATTGATTCCAAGGCAAGCTTCCAATGGAAATCTGCCCAGATTCCTGGGGGTCTCTGCTGAGGCTGGAGACCTTAGATGTGCTGATCCTTGGCTGTAGCCCTTCTGTTAATGGGTCTGTCCTTCAGACAGCGGACCAGGAAAGCCCTAAAGAAGCTGCTCTGTAAAATGATACTCCTCTCAGCAGTGCTGCTGCCATTTCCTCAGAAACTAAAAACATGATAATTTCCCAGAGCACTTGTAGGGTCTGGAGAACTTCTAGTATATTAAGGATTAAAAATAGAATAGTTTCTGGTCCAATTTAGCCAAATATTTGGGGGGAGAGGGAAAAAAAAATGGAAATCCTTACAAGCTGAAAAGCCCTGTCCCTCAATATCAGTGTAGAGCAGAGAAACAATAACTCAGAGTTTAAGCATGAAAAAATATTTGCTTGGGCAAAAGGAGAAGGATGGAGAACTGATCACCCAAAGACACAAAAAGGACCATCTCAGATAGTTTCCTTGCAAAGGAGAGGACGTATACCAATTTGCAGTGAGGAGGAATGGAGCTGTTACTACCAGATAAACTAGAGCAGTAGAGAAGGATATAATATTGCCTACTCAAGTCCACAGCAAAGAAAGTCTTTTAAAGAACTGACAAGCTTTGAAAAGGACACCTGTATCAGTAAAATAGTTAGTTTACAGTCTTGAAATACACTCAGTAGATGACAGCTGGATCCATCCATGAACAGAAATTAAGTAGTAGAGATCTTGGGTTGTCCAGAGAAATCCATCACAAACAGATATATGCTCTCTCAAAGCCTGCAACTGGGAAGCAAGTTCTGTTGTTTTTAAACCACAAAAGACTCCCGAGGGCCCAGCCTGAGGAGCTGGGGGGTTGTTTGCCATTTGCATGTTTGGGATCCACCCAAGACTTACTTCCCTTTGACCATAAGAAGCATGTTTATTGGGTGGGGGAAGGAACTCTTCAGGTCACCCTGCCCTCAACTACAGCACAAGATTTCCTCTCTTACAGTATATCAAGAATTAATTTCTCTAACCCCCTTCTGAAGCAAGATTAATATAATCAGAGTGGGAAGAGTAGTGCATAACTGGGATAATTGCAGTAACCTTCATTTAACTGAATATCTTCCCTTTTAAAGAGTCCTAGGACAGGGGGTGAGCCTTTGAACAGACATGGCAGCCTCGTAGTCCATCTCCATGCAATGTAGTTTTATTGTGGCACTCCTACTAATTTTCATTTTTTTAATGATATCTTCTCCATGCTGGGCTCAGAGGGACTTCTTTCTGCAGGTCTCATGAAGCTTCAAAGGAAAATATGAGTTCAATTTGTTGGAGGATTGCAGTTCTCCTAAATTAAATTTTTCTCCTTGTGAAGAGTTTAATCCAGTGGGTAGTTAGGGGAGAATTTACTACTGTAGAGAAAG
The DNA here is from genome assembly GCF_018139145.2 of Gymnogyps californianus. Classification (NCBI taxonomy): domain Eukaryota; kingdom Metazoa; phylum Chordata; class Aves; order Accipitriformes; family Cathartidae; genus Gymnogyps; species Gymnogyps californianus. Next base: position 27,435,937 of record NC_059478.1, on the reverse strand, counting down.
TCACCGCAGCAACTAGTCATCACTTAACATGTAATTCTCAGTTCAGATGAATTTCATCATTAGCTGAGACACAAATTAAGGCTTATCCTTGGCCCCCCCTTTGTGTAAACAGAAATGTTTTCATGGGATTTTCACCAAAGCAGATCAGGTTTTCTTGCTAAGGGGTACTTAAATATTCCTTGCTCTGTTCCCAAGCCTCACAGGAAAAAAACCCAAACACAACACAACAACCAAACACAACCATTGCCACACTGTACAGATCCAGTTCTAAGCAAAACACACCTATTACAGTAAACAGCCACAAAGAAGCAAGTCTCACAAAGATTTTGCTTCCCACATTCACAAGCGCTCATAGGAGCCCTCTATCAGAAAGCAGGGAACCTAGGGGTTGAGTAATGTGCAGTAAGAAAATATGTATGTCTTCATAGCACTGGCACCCCAGAGCTGGGAAGTGAAATCAGCTGAAAAGGCATGCTCTTGGGCAGCCTCGTGTCAGACAGTTCACAGGGCAGGGTCACCGCTCCAGAGCATGGACCACATCTACTCTATGCTCGCATTTCCTTCATTCTCAGATGGGGTCAATTCCCCTCACCTCTGTGACCTCGTAATCTTGTTTCTACCTTGTCTGTGTTTCTTTAAATTCATAGTTTAAAAAGCTCTTTAAACAACTGGCTGTTCAGCAGCAGAAGGAAGGAGGGTAAGCAAAGCTGAGGCTGGAGCAGCAAAACGGGTGTATGAGCATATCCACTTCGTTCTGCCAGATTTTAAGAGGCAGCACTGGCTTGCAGAGCTTGAGAGAAGGAGCAGCTTTCACACAGCCAATTCAGCAGAGCTGCAGGTTGGGTGGAACAGGAAGCAGGAAGAGAGAAATTTCAGAGTAAATGTTGGGTGCCAGGCTCCTCCGTGCCTGCACACTGGATTCTGCCTAGTTTTGTGGCAGAGACTGATCCACTAATCTGGAGAAAAAAATAGATCTGAAGAACCCCAATTCACTTCAGATCAGCTAGGAAAATAGATTACTATTAAACAATTCTTTTTATACCATCTCTGTGGCACAGCCAGCTCCCAGCTGATGTGGATTCAGAGAAAGCCAACTTGGAATGAAACCGCCTGAAAGTCTCTAAATGTTTCAGACCATTGCCTCATGCAAACTGCAGGCAATAGTGAAGCTTGGCTTAAAGTGAGGTTTATGCAGAGGTGGAGAAATGGATGAAATTAACATGGGAGAGTTCCGCTGCTTGGGTTGGAGATTCCCATTAATCATATCAATCTGTACCCAACACAAAATGTTTGCCTGTAGAGACTATCCTCATAGATGTGATAGATGATCATACATAATAAAGGCAGGTAGTTTAGGCATAGACTCAAGGCCCCTACTGTTAGGGCACCACTGACTTCAAGGGAATTACTTTAACCCTTGATATGGAGAAAGAGGGTTTCTATTTACTTTCCAATGAAAATTACTTTAGAAAGCAATTGCATCATTGTTCTCCTGTTATAACAAATGAAAGTTTGTGGTCAATATTTGGGCAAGATGTGCTATAGGAAGAGCTCACAAACACCAGTGTATAAGTTGTTATAAAGCCGCCAAGGTTGCTACAGTTCTGGGCCCCTACAGTAATATTGCCAAAGAGGCAATTGACCGTACAGTGTGGCCCATCAGCACCACCAGTTTTATGGCAGAAAGCCCAATAGACTCCCCTGTTCAAGGTTTAATGAAGCCTAGGATTTCCATGTCCTCTGTGCTCTTCCAGTCCCACTCTTTTTCCTCCTGAAACTCACATCCTCACCTCTACAGTTATTCCTTTTTATTTTTTGTTCTTCCAGACTCATTTCTCCCTTATCCTTCTGCATTGTTTACTGTAGGTAATGAGCAATGCACAATCCCCCAAACCAGATTTCGCTGTGATGCAAAGTTGACATCATGCTTAGCTTCTAGATGGATTAATTAGTCTGATCCAGTTACACCACTTATTAGAATGCCAGTGCCATCCTGAGTACATCTATATAGTGTTGCTTTGTATGGTATGGATATACTCTGAGGCCAAAGCATTTGGCCTCCTAAATCTGTGGCAAGGGTGGGGGTGGATATCATTCATCTGCCACCTCAGAGAAGTTAATATCTTTCACAGCCTCAAATTTCAGTTGAAAAGCGAGAAGGAAAGCTGCTTAGGAGAAATTGCTTGAAAAGCAGCAATCAGGGAGAAGGGATAGTGCACAAGAGAAGAGGACAGGGTTACAGGATGGAGTAAGTTTAGGTATTACTGCACATGTTGAAAGTGACAACATAATGCATGTCACGTAATTCAGAAATGGTGCCATTTCCTTGAAAATCAGAAGGTAATATATGCAGCCCTGCACTGTGCAAAAATCAATCTTTCACCTTGCCTTGGGAAAAAAAACATGCGCTATGATTTATGGCAGAGGAAAAGAAGCTTAGATTTTCTTTGACTTCATGCAGTACTCCTTCCACATGTTTATTGTACTGCCTGCAGCTATGTTTCTTGTGGAAGGTGAGTGTGTGTGTCAGTGCTGCCCCTAACAGACTTACAGAGACTGATGAGTTTTTCTTACATTCTCAGCTTTTTCTTTTTCTTTTTTTAATTGCTATTTCCTGCTTTTCTCTTTTAATCCATTTATTGCATTTGCTTTTTCGATCTGTGTGCGGTTTTATTTGCACTGATTTAAGATTCTCGGACACTTCTTGATGATAAACATCTCTAGTGAAATACCCATGAAGAATGACTTAGCTTTGTGGTAGGAGCTATTAGCATTCTGAGTTTGACCCCAGAGGCCGCATCTAGAGGTAAGAGAATAAAGTCCTTAATTGCGGTCAATTGCATCTTTGATCTTTCTACTGTGCTGGCCCACAAAAGGGCAAATGATGACAACTCTGATGATTTTTGTACTGTAAATAAGCCCATATTTCTGGACATTTATAAAGTACTCATTCCCATTTTGTCTAGGAAGAATGACACAGATCAGCAGGTTTTGCAATAGAGGTGCATGAACGGCCTTCCAGTAGCACTAATAAAAGCAACACTTTGCAAATCCTCTCTGCGAATCCGAAAGCAGACATGTAATAACTGCTGGTCACTCCTGATCTGGAATGGGTTTAACCTGCTGACCTTAGGGTGAAAGGCTCTGTACTGCATTACCACCCCCAAGAGCTCTGTGACTCTGAGGTTGGGTTTTTTCTTATTTTGTAGTTAACCTCAAGACAGCATCACCTACATCTGCAGAACACTATCTAGGCATCTGAAGATTTTTTTGCTTTACAACTAATCATTGGCACTCAATGAATCTGAAAGTTAAAAAGAAATTGCATGGACAAATATTCACTGCAGAAACAGTGAAATCAGAATGTGGGGGGAAAAAACCCTTAATAGATCCTTCCTGCCACTGGTATATTTTTTCACTTATTCATAGGGTCTTGACATTTCTTTTCAAGTAATGGAAGATGTGATGATTTGGGGGGCATTAATCAAAATTTGTTCCTTTTAGCAAGAGAGAACCAATCAACGAACTGCCCTCAAAAAATACCCAACAAACTATTCTAGGTGAACATCAAGAAAGTTTTCATTTGTGTGATGCCTATACTTCTGGGTTCCGTCTTTTACTACTCATTCAGCTATTCAGACGTTTCACTCATTCATTCTGATGCCATGCCCTGTAGAAGATGCACACAAACAAGTCTTCCAGCGGGACAGGCACCATGCAAATACATGCTAAAAACACTCTTCCAAGTTAGAAGCAGTCTGCGCTTAGCAATTTATTGCAAGCAGCCCTTTTGATCCTAAAATGTCCACTCCTACAATTCAGAGTAGGTTTTCCCAAAACCCAATGTAGAAAATGCTGTCCAACATGACAGAAGTCTTAACCACACAAAAAAAAATGCAAAATGCAACAAAACTATCCTTTACATCTCAATGACTTTCTGTCACTGGCAAAAACTATTTAAATACCCACCTGGCATTCTGCAAGGAGGATGTCAGTGACCTCATTGTGGAGCTAGCCACAACAGGAATGAAAGAAGGCCCACTTTCAGTAACATTAAGAGGACTGTATAGGACTTCTATCGATCTCCACCCGCAGTAGAACTGATCACTGAAAGCCGTATTTTCCCCCATTAACAGTGAGTCTTTATTAATTCTGATTATTTGGAAAGCTCTGCTTATGTACCTTTGTATACAAATGACAAATCATCACTTAATGAGCATGAACTGATTTCACATTGAACTGTCCATCTCATAAGCATCAAGATGTCCAAGAAAGGAAACTCGTTTGTTTATTCCCAGCAGTGCTTTGGGATACAGCCTGCAAAAGCAGTGGGAATTAGACATGAGGAAGCAGCAAGATATTTTCCCCATTACATATTCACCCATCAATCATAGTTCTCTTTGAAACCTGGCTACTGGCCACTGGTCCCTGCTGAGAAAATGCTAGAAGTGCAAGAAAAAGGGACATTTTTCCTCTTTGTGCCAACTTTCAGCGTAGAGTTAACTTGAAGCTGCAAGTAGCACAGCCCAGCTCCTCTCTGGCAGATCTCTGAGAGGAGATCCATTGTGGAATTTCACAGCTGGATCTCAGCATCTCATTCTGCTCCATACTTTGATATTTTGGACACATTTCACCATTGTTTCCCCAAATTTTCATCTGCAACTTTATTAAAAGAATAAATTAAAAAGAAATTCAGTCCATCAGAGAGTGTGTTCTGTTAAATTTCTTTTCCCAGTATAACAGGAGGCTAATGAATAGAGAACTGAGGGCAGACACATTACTGTAGATATGGTATAGAAGAACGAATTAGATTTAGAGAAAAACCCAGCTGATTGAGCCAGCTGGCATTTTCTGGCCCAGATTTCTAGGACTTCATAAAGCAGACTGGTTGGTTTGGAGAAGAAGCTGACTCTGGGGTGGTCATTTTTTGTGGCAGGAAAGGCAGAAGCAAATATCACTACCTCTTGGATGAATGAAACAGCTCCAGGGGACACAAATCCAACAGTACTGTGGGGAGATGCAGTGTATGCCCAAGCTTCTGATCTCCTTTTTTACACTGAGGAACTAGGAGGAGACCAGGCCACAAGTCATATGGGAAAATATGACCCCAGGAAGTGGTAAAACCAAAATAGTCAAGGCAGAAGAATGTTCCTGGGGAAATTAGGAATAGACAATGTGAGGATGACAACTTCTAAAATGGCCCAAAACCAACATTTTAGAGCAGCCAGATGTTGAGTCTGCAAGCAGAGAATCTCTCTAGGATAAGTCTAGCTCATAGGTAGAGAATCTTTCCTCTAAACTTCTTGCTTTGCTTTTCCATTTTGGTGGTTTATTCTGTCTGACAACCTCTCTCTTCGCACTTACGTGGCACCTAGACACAGTGACTTTGGAACAGGTGAATTTCCACGTTCCATATTTATCATTCAGACATCCAGGTGGTGCCAGGCTCAGTGGTGAATCTGGCAAGGGCAAGCATTTTGAAGGAAGATTGAAAACGGGCCTTGGAAAAACCTCTTACAAGACAGCTATTGATCATTCATGATGCAAATAAATTTTCCACTATTGGCAAAAACAAGGGGTCCTCTGTATTCCTTCTCGTATCATCACCACTTAGACATAAGGAACTCTGCAAATCAATTCCTAGGCATTCTGGGAAAAAAAGAGAAAAGAAAAAAAAAAAGAAATAAAGAAGTTGGCATTCAAGTTGACTGTGCTCTCTTCAAAGTCCTGGACCAGCTCTGACCATCTCCTGGATCTGCACTCTCTCAGTGGAATGGAATTTCCCAATATACCATGGTCATTCTGGCACCTGTTTCTCTGCAGCAGCTATAAATCTCCTGCAGGTCACAGGACTCTGTAAAAGGAAAAAAAGTTACCCAAGTGTTCTTGGCCTGGGCTCGGAGATCAGGACAGGGACAGAAATGCATGCCCCATCCAAAGAAAACTCTGCCTGGCTTTACACTGCTAATAGCTCAATGGGAAAGTCTGTTTAACTGTGCACATCCTGCAGAGGTTTCTGGGATATAACCTGTGAGATCCTCACCTAGAACACATTTCTTCAGCTTTTGAAGGCTTGTTTGTCTGCAGGGAGTCTGCCAAGCAAAAGAAATGAAGATTAGGGAGCAAAGAAACCCAGTGGCAGCTGTGCATCAGGTCCCAATTAAGACATCAAACTAAACCCTTCAGCCCTAGTTCTCAGACATCCTTGTATTTCCCACGAGGCTGGAATTCTGCGAGGTTTATGCTGGCTTTAATGTATAGCATCAGGGTTCAGTAAGCTCTCATGGCATTCACATTGCTGTTTGAGACAGCAGGGTATGTTTTTTCACCCCCACCCCTCCAAATAAAAGAGAAGGGCATGCCCTGTGTTATGACATGACTTGACTTGGATGGAGGGGGCAGGTGTGAACTGTTTGGCATGAAGCTGTATTTGAATCTGCCACTGAGTCATGCTGGTTCTGAGCATTCTGATGTCCTAAATCCTAATTCTAGCCCTAGTTTTATAATAGTCATTTGGTCCATTACACATTCAATCAAAAGGGAATTCAACTGCCAGGATCAATCATCTCATCTAAGACTGGGTGGAGAGGGCAGGTCATTGTACGAGAGGCTGAGAAGTCTGCGGGGTAGAAGCCCACTTACTGTGGCTTCAAGTGACAACGACCTGATTGTGTTTAAGACACTCCCTGTACAATTCCTTTGTGAACCAGTGCACTGTGGACCAAATAACCACTTCAGTTCAAGGCTGAAGTTTAGAGGCAATTGATCAAGACCTCTCCATCATGGCATCTGATTTGGGTTCAGGTCCCAAGGAATATTTTGCCTTGATCTCACTAAAAGTCCCATCTGTACATCCCCTGCATTATTGCAGGAAATTTTTTATTTCCTGAAGTTTTCTGCAGTCTCTTGAAAAATAGTCATAGTATCACTGCAGACTCTTGCCATGAGGACAGTACAAAGTGCCTGGCTTACTAGCACAGTGAAACCATACATTGCTCCCTGCTGAGAGGACCTACATCACCCAGCTGTCCTCACTAACAATTAACTGAATAATCCTGCAGGAGATCACTTAAAATTCCCCTCACTGCACTTAGGAGACAGCCCTGCTATGAACAGGAGCAGCATGCCCAGAGTCAACTCTCACTGCTTCACAACCAAGAACAGATCTGGTTTGAAAGTAACAGCAGTAAGAACATCTACGCTGCCAAATAGCTGAGCACCCTGGTTTATTGTCAGATCCTGATTCTTCCGTTGTCTATGGTGCTTTTCCTTGGGATCTCTTTGGGAGTAGACTAGCTAATTCCTTCAGAGAAATCTCAGTGTATCTCTAGAAGCAGCTTGTTCCAGCAACCCCTGCCATTAAGAAGGTAGGAGCATGCTGTCCAGCTCCCTGAACACTATCACAGTGAAACATATCCCTCATTTCAAGCCCCATGATGTGAAACATAATCCTTAATGCAAAAACATGGCTACTGTTGCAGGCTATGACACAGTCTGCAGCTTTTTCCATGCAAGACTACCTGAAATAAGAATAGAAATAAATTCTTCTTACATCTCAAAGCCATAGAGATGTTACACGTGGCTCAGAAGGGACCAAGAAGAGTACTGTGAAGCACTGGACAAGGCCCACTCACTTTGGAGAAGGCTAGCTTTGAACTTTGTGGATGCAAACTGCTTTTCTCTATGTAGAGCCAGGAGTCACTCCTTGGAGTGGAGGCCTTTAGAAGCAGAGATGTAGCTGACAAAAAGCCCAGCAGGACCGTGATTCCACCAATCTTGGTGCCCATTACTAGATTTCCCAGAAACAACTCTTCTGATGGAGAACAGATACAAGTTCACTGTTGCATGGGCATGCAATATGATGTTTAACCTGGCAGTACACCAGCTGCAATAAGACAGACAAAGCCTGAATCAGAATAATGTTAGATAGGGTCGAACATGATTTGTCTGCTCCATTTCATCATAGTATCTGCCTGGACAAAATCCCTTCTCTGAATTTCTTTGAATTAACAGAGAGAACCTGAATCATTTCAGTACTCTACACGATAGGAAAAGCCCAGGATGTTTCTGATCTTGAACCAAGTATTCAAAAGCCTCTTTCAGTGTCTTTCTGAGACGTGGCTGAAAGAACTTCCTTTTAAAACTTGGAATTCAGCTCAAGTACTTGAGCAACATAAGTTTAAGTTTCTGCAGCTTTTCTAGGATGAATAAGCCAAATAGCCAAATACGATGTGCATAATTCCTCTGCCCTTATTGAGAAGGTTTGAAAACCTTTCTTGGGGAAAGTTAATTATCCAAAACAGGGGACGACAAGGCAAAATGGATCTTTCAGAACTAGTCTAAGGTTGTGAATGACAAAAGCTGTATGAAAACCTGCATAGTGTTGTAGCCAAAAATTAAGAAGAAACACCCACCAGGAATCTGGGTAGATTGCTGTTGAGAGTAGGTCTTAGCACTCCTGGTCTCTGACTGCGGATTGACGTCAACAGTTTGAGTTAACTTTTAAACACATGCATGATATCAAAATGTGATCTCTGGACATAATTGTTCTTCAGAATCAAAGAAATAAACATGTATTTCTAGGAGCAGCAGAACTAGCAAAGCTTGGTTTCCTGCAGATAAGAGTCTAAGGCTAAATTTCTTTGTTGTCTAACAAGGGTAAGCTTGTGTTGTAAATTGTCTCACGTTACCCAGCCTCTGATTTCCATGACATTTCTAGCAGCTTGATATTTTTGGAAACTGCACTCCTCTGTTACACTTGTGGTTAAAATAAATCAGCAGATTTTAACACTGTTGGGGCAGGCGGAGGGGCGGCGGGGACGACAGAGAGAAACAGACGTATGGAGCATGTAATGGCATGTTTCTCACTTCCTTAGGAAACCAATCTTAAAAGATAAAGATGGCAAAGCCCTACCACATTCTGCTGGAGTGGAGTTTTAATTGGTGAGCTGAATGTCAAGAAAATCCCCTTACTAAAGAAAAGTAAGAAAAAGAGCTTATTGCTCTTTTATGAGTCATCTCTATCCAGCCCCTTAAACTACACAACAACTAACACCTTTGTTGGAGGTAGAATAAGAAAAAGATGAATTGCTTCTTAAAATGCAAGTCAGATGATGAGGATAAAGTTTTAGAGTGGATAATTCCCCTTTTCAACACCGGATTCAGGCAAAATTAGAGGTTCTGAGTATGATCTAAGGTTTACCCATCAAGTTACTTCCTGGGGTTAAACATATTAGAGAATTGGAACAGTTAAGGATAGGCCCCTGCATAAACTTTCATAATCTGATTTATGTTCTCTTTTATCTCAGACTCCACCTCTTCAAGTCATCTTTCGACTAACGTACTGAAAATACAGAAAACGAAGACAGGAGTTGGAACATTCCTGAAATTGTCACCACAAGACACACATCAGTGATTTACCTGGCAACACTTTCCTAGGGAGCACTTTGATTTGAAGAGAAAAAAACAAAAACAAAACCACACACACCCTCAAACAGTAAGTTTTTTTATCAATAAGTTAACAGTAAGTTATATATCAGAGGTTTGTAAACTAGCTCAGTGAAATTAGGATATGACTTACAGACCAGGCTGAATTTGCATATATTTTTCAAGGACTAAATATCCCCAACTAAAGCAAAAAAAGACATCAGGAGCAACAAATGATCCCTAGCATTGCAAAACACTTCTAAGTTTGATGCGAGCTGTGGATTGCTAAGTATTAATTGGTCAAGCACAACAATGGCTGCATAATCGTCTTGATAGTATTTATTTCTTTGTTTTAACATGTCATGGTATCTGCCTGTGAATTCTGGACATTCACATGGCATTTAGGAGACCTTGCTGTAGGGTTCTGTCTGATTTTTAAGTCTTTTTTCTTTTAAGTCTCTAGTCTGGGTAAGCCATTGAATCTCAGGGCCTCTTTTGAGCACTCTTATGATGCAGATGTGCTTATCTAACTCTACCTCCTCGTGGTTCAACTGCTTATCCCCAAGGTCAGTCCTGACCCTGAAACGTCTTAAGCATTTTCCTTCCCTAATCAAAGGAGGAAGCTTGGCACTGAAAAGAGCAAACCAACACAGAAAGGCTTCACATGGACTTTCTACACACTAGCACTTTAACCTCAAAACATAAATAAGATTACATATCACTAGAAAGGCAAATCACCACAGTGTTTCATCCTTTCCTTGGAAGTCCTTGGAAGAGTTAGCCAGTGTGCAAGGGGACAGGGCTGGTAGCAAGACAGATGTGCTCCTGCCTTTTATTATTTATCACTCAAATGATGCTTTGATCAGCCTCTGCAGGAATCACAAACTCCTGCCAGGAGATTTTATTTCCACAGAAACCATCATCTCCAATTCCCGTGTAAACCAGCTCTCCTTGGCAGTGCCTGCGTCACCACTGTGGTATCACTCCCACTATTCGGTGTCAGTAGTGGATCACTTATGCCAATGGCATCTTGGTGCCACCTCTGTGCCAGCACCTGCAGGGTCTACACATCAAGAGGAGCAGAAGGAAAGCAAAGATCAGTATTAAAGTCAACAGCCAACATGTGGACCATATTCAGAGTCTGTGTGTTGCACACTTTTTCCAGTCTAACAACTACTCCCAAGGAGTAGCCCCAATCCACTCCCAAATCGTTAGGGAACAATTCAGACATAAATGGGCAAAGCCCTATTTTTGCAGGTGGGAAAAGAAAAGGGACAACCAACAGGAAAAACAGAAAGGAAAAATGAGGCCATGGGAAGCTTCTGAAAACTTGTTCGTCAAGTCAGTGATTTTCAATCTGTCTGTGATTGTTGTACCTGCCAGTCTAATACTGTTAAACGCCCTTTCAGCTGTCATCTGAACTGGTCTGGGTCCAGACTCAGAGCCAATTCACTCCCTAACAGAAAGAAAAGACAAAAACAGCCACGGGGAGATGGAGGAGAAAATAGGAGCGAGAGTGAGGTACTGACTGATAAGGAAAGACATTCGCTCTCTCTGACCTGGCCATGGCTCAGAGGTAGGTGGGATTCTTCCAGGGAAAGTCCTAGGAGCTGCCCAGCTCATTTCTTAGACCAAAGAGCTCCAATTTGGAAATAGCTTTTTTTAAGCCAAATGTGCTTGGTGAAAGGACCATCTTTTCCCTCTCACAGAGCATCCTGCGTCTGGCCCTGTGCCACTGTCACACTTCAAACACAATCGAACATGTTCCCAAACATTCTCCCATCTCCTCTCCTCTCGGGAGAAGTTCCCAATTGTTCAGCTCGACCTTGCTGTTTTCCTATTCCCCTGGAAAGAGCCTGGGAAAGCAGAAACCACGCACAGCCTTCTGATGAGGTGAGATAACTTTGGTTCCAGGGAGATTTCAACAAAATGCCACAGCTGTGTTTGACATTGGTGAAGCCCAGGCAGAAAGTGTTCTGCATTGACTTCTAACACTCATTTTGGCTGAGCCAGGCCTTATCCTAAAGCAGCTGTCCATGAATTTGACTATGCTGTGAAGCACAATCCTTCAGTTGCCTAAATGCATATTTACACAATGTTCACAAATCTGTTATGCTGAAAAAGATCTATCCTTTAATTACCCAACACAGTCAACCACCTTCATTGGGATCCCGCCCAAGTTTATTTAAGAGGAGGAAAAAGTTGTTATGAAAATTACCACAGCATTTTTTTCTTTTTGAAATGAAACATTTTTGTATCAATGCATAAACCACAAGAATGATCATCAGTTTAATAGTCTCCTGCGGGTGAACTCTTTCAAGTTGAGCTGTCAGTTAGGAGCATGGGTGGGGAGCCCATTTGGAGGAAAAGCAAGAATAATTCCCTTTCACAACACCCCCTGAAGGCAGCCAAAGATCAGAATTACTCTAGGACAACTTGCTTCACCCTCCACATGTTGTGGGCAGGTCTCAGCCTTCACCATTCAGCGGCGTCAGCATGTGCTGAGGAAAAGCCATTCTTTAGTAGGTTGATACCTCTGAAAATAAGTACACGACGTTCTGTGATCTGCAGGTGAACAGAAAACATTACACCACTAGATTTGTGCTGCTGCCCCAAGTGCTGAATCATTTGCATGACTCACAAAAGGTGGTGTTATGTGGGCAATGAAGATATAGGAGAGGGTCGTAAAGCAATTGTTTTCTACGTATGTTAGTGTTTGAGGTTTTTTAATGCAAGTTACATGCATAACCCAAAACATGAAACCCTTCTAAAAAACAGATTTTTTTTCAGAAAAGCTGCTTTTCTTGGATTGGATGCACATGTAATTACTTTCTACATTGAAAATGTTAATTGCAGGCATGTAATTAGCAAAACAATAAATTATTGGGGGGAGGGAAGGAATTATGTTAGTGCAATGGGATATTCACCCTTCATTTTCCAATGTGACAAATTACTCTCTTCTGATGAAGGCATTGCGTGCTTGGGAACTTGGATAGCCAAAGTCTCTTCCAGCAGTGGCCACATGATCTTCTGTTGACCTTGCAAAGGCTCTCATCCCCCAGCTATCAGAAGTGGCTTCTAATTTTGTCTAGAACCTGCTGTCATTTTTCATTACAAACCCATGGTTTTTCTTTAAACACTTGCAAAAAAGAAAATATTTTAGTAAGTGTTTTTATTAAAAACTAGTGGCTGAATTTAGGGCTTTGTGATTTTTTTAAAACTTCAAACATACATTTCAGCTTTGAAGATGTTTCAGCGCTGGCACTGCTTCCTTTACCTCTGAGATTTTTACAGGGGATCTGGACAGAAATGAACATTTTCTCATGCTTTCTCATAAAAAGTAAATGCCAAGTAAATTTCCAAGCCACTAGAAGCTGAGATGCCTGATTTCCAGGTTGCCCAGTTTCAGAGACATCAGTGGAGCCGTTGTTAATGATCTGAAATCAAAGCCCACATTTTAAGATGTCCATCTGAACTTGCCCATTTTTTATAGTACCACTGTGACAATAGTGTTTCCCCATTGTAACTCATATTATCATTGCACAAATATGCTCAATCATGTTTGAAAGAGAGATACAGGAGAAGAAAAAAGTTCATTAAAAATCAAAACCAAATAACGATATATAAGCTCAGACAAATCAGAATGAATGATGCAAGGAGTGAACACATGGGAGGGAACAACATGACGTTAGTGCAAGACAACATCGTGATTCAGTATTTCTCATTTTTTGTGTTGGATCAGGAATTTGTTTTGTGTTGCCTGGGGTCCCATGATGCTGGGATCCTTTCTTGTGATGAAGTTCACAGATGTCCTGCCTCTCTCTCCTCCCACATGCATTACCATGGTAGCCAAATGCTTCTCCAAAGCATGTAGCATGTACAGAATAGTCTGCCTACCCCTCCTCCTGACACACAGAATAACCTTGAGTGAAAATTCGCCCACTGCCTGCACCTTAGCTTCTCAAGGGCTTAATAATGCCTGCAGCAAAGGTAAGTTGTGGGGTAGTTGCCAGCAGTTTAAAGAGGTTCTGAGATCCTTTGATGGAAGGATGATAACTGAACCTGCATTTGAAATAAATTTTCAAATGTCTTTTTGCTAAGCCTTCTTGCTACTTCTCTGTTCCCTAAGCTATAAACAGGGCTTTCCTTTTCCTCTGTGTAATAAAAAGAAAAAATAAAAGGCCCTTTGGTAAAATGTCTCATTGGCACCATAGCATCTTAATTTAATTAAAAATGTAAATTTAAAATAATCACAGATTTTACCCATTACTTAGACTAAAGCATTACCATGATCAAATGTAATTTAAATTATTATTGCTGTAGAAATAATTCTGTTCTGGCTTGGTAGGAACAGGGACAGAGGTATGTGTTGTTGCCATTATATTAGAACAGAAGCTTTCAGCCTTTTTGTTTGAGGACCCTGAACAATTTTCCAGTAAGGATGAAGAATGTTTAGAAAATTCACATGTGGGATCCTGTATCACACAGTACAGCTTAATTTTGCCCCATTTTTAGAAGCCTGCTTCACAGGCTGAAAATCACTGACCTACATGGTCTTCCCCCACATGTCTCCATGCACAAGCACCCAGCGTTCAAGCCTGCACCATGATATGGAGTGTGATGCCGAGACATCAATTTCTAGTGCTGGAAGTGGAGTGATCTTTGCTTTGATGGGTGAAAACTATGCCAGAGAGTACTTTACGTCTCCAGAGCAGCCCAAAACCTGGAGGCTGCAAAGACAATTCAACCTTTATCAGTGGATATTGCTGTATTGCTTCTGTATGGGTGGGTTTTGAGCTGCAGCTTTCAGAAACGAGCACCATAGGGAAGGTAGCTGTCAGTAGCTGAAGACACTGGGGTTTTCGTGTTTGTTTTTCTCCTTTCAGGTCAGCAAATCTGAGTTCTTTCAGGGAAATCCTGTCATCTGCAGACAGTGAGACAAAACCAGATCTCCCTTTCTCACTTATCAAGGAAGCATGACAGCCGTGCTCCAATGCTCTGGCATTGAAGCAGATACTGAAGACTAATTAATTAACAACGTGATTGGGATTTGCCAGAAAAATCTGCTCTAATTAAAAACTGTCAACACAAATTTGCAAAGGAGCAATATGATGATTACAGTTGCAAATACAATTGGGTGGGGCTAAAAAACCATGTTACCTATATACCCTGAACACAACTGTTAACATTACTGACTTGCTGTGGTCCCAGTAAACAACTGAGATCCTGTTGTGCCACATTACTTTCCAAAGAGATGATACAGACAGTACCTGCTCTAAAGAGATGGGGTCTATTCCAAGTTTACACTAAAGTCTCCCCCTCTTCTTAGAGAGATCATCTTCCTATGCTTGAACAAGCAAACACATCCTCCTTTGCTAGGTATCCAACCCTGAGAAGATTACATGCCAAGTAGCTTATGATGTATAGGAATACCAAGATCACACTGGAGAGCTATGGTACATGAGTCTCGCATGTTTAGGAGAGAGGTTGAAGTTTGTAACAGGGAAAGGAAGGCCCCATCATAAAGGAGTTCACATGCAGGTAACACTCAACATACCAGGTCTATGCACTGCACCAAATTTTCTGCTGTATTGGCTGAATTTCCCACTGTTCCACTCATGAAGACATCTGTGGAGCACAGCACAACATAATTCAGGGAGAAAGAGACCAAAATGCAGGGTGATCTCCAGTCATTGTTAAATTCTGATTTCTCCATCATCCAGTGTGTTTGGGGGGAAGGGGGAAGAAGGGTATTTAAAGACGAAAATACCCTTTCTTCTTGGGCAAGAACAGTCCAGGCACCAAAGAACATGAGCTTACAGGGTCTTCTAGGTTGTGCCTCTCTACACATTAAGAGATGGACAGTGAGAAGCTGGAGTCCCTTTTTCCACCCTTATTCCCAGATGCACTGAGCCTTAACTGGAACTCAGATATGGAGGGTTCTTGTAAGAAAGAAAATTTTGTTGTGTTGAAAGAAAGGGGCGGGGAGGGGGAGGCAGACAGAGCTGCAGCTTTAGTGGTGTTGGTCTGTTAGATATTTTGCTTCAAAGCCAGTTATCGATGCCTACCAGGGACTTTGGTGGAGCTCTGAAGGTCTAGAGCCTTTATGTGTTCACCCAGCTCCTTGGCTCACTCCCATTAAAATACGGCTGGTGAATCATTTGTTGAACACGGACTACAATCAGCTCTTATGTGCTATCAGGTGGGCAACGGAATTTCATGATGTTTCAGACAGTGAGACACAAAGAAGGCATACCCTAGATCTCCATAAAATTTGCTCTTGGTGATAGAGAGAGAGATATTTGGCTGGACAAAAGGTCCTTGACCCCAGAGAAAGAAATGTACCCAGGTTCTCTGTGCTCAGTGCTTCTGGCTACAGAGGCACAGAGTATGCTTGAAGGCATGGCTGTTTTGCTAGCGGGTTTGGCTTCCTGAATTGCTCTGCCTTGTACGAAGTAAGAGCGGGAAATTATGGCCAAATTCCTTTCTTCCTTGCACCTTGTGCTGGCAATCTGAGCCTGTGCAAGCCTGCATAAACAGTTCCTTACTGCAGGGAGCTCCCATTAGTAACACTGTCTCTAAGGCATTCCAGTGGCTTTTTAGCCTGAGACTGAGGTCAACCTCATACCTGACTTCAATTTGGAGGGAATTACTCCAGTCCCGGCCAAAAGCCCATGTAAGGCAGAAGAAGCCAATGTCCACTTAATCTAAGGCTGCCTTCTGTCCTTGTTACAGCAAGTCCTTCTGCAAAGGATTCAAGATATGTAGGTGGAAAATGGAGAGAGACTGTTCTTGCTCTTTTTCTGGCCTGAAAGATCCTGCTACAGGGTATTTTCCCAGATTTCCTATTTTTCCATCCTTTTGGAAGAGATGCAGTACTCCTGTATTTCTTCATTTCCATATTCTGCCTCTCTTTTCCCCTCAGCTGTACTTTCTTGCTTTATTCCCACCTCCCCTTGTTTTGATGCCAACTGTGAATAAGCAAGGACATCTTGAGCACCCCAGTGTGTACAGCAGGCTAAGGGCTTGAACATATAATCTTACTAAAGAGGATTAATTAAATATAGGATTTTATTCCTCTGAAAGTGTAGCCTGTCCCTTTCTACTTCCCCAGGCTCTGCCTGGGGAAGGTTGCACTAAATTAGAGCACCAGTCAAAATTTAGAAATGACCATTTCTTGTTTGTCTTTGTTTGGAGACATATCTTCAACAGGAACAGTCTTTGGGTACATTTCTTCCCACATCATTTTGTGTTGTTGATTGCCTAAATTGCCTAAGCATCTTGACATTTAAAATTTCTAAAATTGTACATGTCACATTCTGTACTCCTCTTTCACTTATCTCCTTTCACTGTAGCAAGCTAGGCCACTAAGCAGTTGAAGGAAAGCTGTCTCTAGATGAATTAAGGTGCTGAGAGTTACAGGCTTCTGTTTTAAGAACTCCTTTCTGGGTAGAGGAATTCAGATTTTATGTACAGTCGCAGACACATTTATTCCTGCTTCTGCCTCTCAGTAGCCCTTCACAGTGAGCTGCCCCCAGCAACACCACAATTCCCTTTCTCCCCTCATATTTCTGTTGCTCTTCAAGAAACCCTGGGTCAGGACTTTAAAGAATGCAAGTGCTTCACTGTCAACCGCAGTCCAGAAACTCACATTTTGAGATTATGAGCCTGTGCTATTCCACAGAGCTGCCTAACTCTGCTGGCGTGAAGTCAGTGATAAAACTATCATTGGCTTCCACAGAAGCCAAGTCAGGCCAAAGCAGGGAGCAAGGTGCAGTTGCAAATTTCACCTGCAAGTTCTTCTGGCCATCAACAGTATATGGCAGCACTTCATCCCTGTCTGGTTGCCGTGTGTGAGGCTGGGGTTGGAACTGGTTTTACCCTGGCTTACTTTTTCCATATAGCTTCCCTTAAAACAGAGTACTATTACAGAATTAACAAAAGTTTTGCAGATTAAAAAAAACCCAATCAAACCTACGATGAGAAACAAAATACTGCACAGATGAATCATGATGAGGTTGAAACAACAGAAACTTCCATATCAGCCTAAATAATGGGAAACATTCAGTTTAATTGAGGTCTCTTCTTTTAGATACTGCAGGCAAACAGGGGTATCTGGTTATTGTTAGTGATGAGAGGAGGGTGGGGAGGGGCTGGGAGTCTCAAAGCAGCTCCAGAAAGCATCCAGGAGACAGGATCTCTCCAGCAGCCAGTTGCTCAGTGCGTGCTCTGCCGGCTGGACAGCACAGTATGCAGACAGCTTTCTCTGGCTTGGGTTCCTTCCAAGATCAAAAATTGAATCCACCTGAGGCAAACGGACTCACAAATCTCCTTATCTCGCATGACATGATGGACAGATGTTTTCCTGTTACACTGAACTGCACAAATGGGACATGTTTTCCTCAGGTCAGGTTCCCAGTTTAATGCCTGGCACATGGAGCTGCCTTCTTGCCTTTCTTGGGGGGGAGACCAAAGGTAAAGAGCAGACACCATGGGCTTGCCAACAAGTCAAGGGTTGCAGAAACCAACCAGAAGGTCCCAAAGGTGCTAACAGCATCAAGCCACCCCTGAAAATATTCCTTGTGTTGTCTAATTTGGACTATAAGAGATGGAAGCAGGGACATGTCTGTTGCTAGATGTTCATCCGGCAAGGACTGCAGTACGAAAACCAAATTCCATCCTGCCTTGTGACTGTACATGAACTATGCAAATGCAATATCCACTCCTTTCCCATTTCCTATGATCTGAATTGCCAATGTAAAAGAAGAGGAATTCTGAGGCCAGATGAGCACAGCTGT
Source organism: Gymnogyps californianus (assembly GCF_018139145.2). Classification (NCBI taxonomy): domain Eukaryota; kingdom Metazoa; phylum Chordata; class Aves; order Accipitriformes; family Cathartidae; genus Gymnogyps; species Gymnogyps californianus. The sequence continues at coordinate 27,417,713 of NC_059478.1, read as the reverse complement.
GTTCACAGCAGTTGAGAAAGAAGTCTACACTAAGACACAACGATGCTTGTAGTTGCTACTGTGCCCACCTATCGACTGCCACCCGGAGACTGCTCCCCAGCCTGTGGAGCACAGGGGTTAGTATTGCATCAGGATGTCCTGCTGCAAGGACACGTCAGACCTGGTTCCTACAGCATGGCAGTGACTGTCTGGCATCCATTCTCCATCTCCCGATTAGCAAATTATCTTCTAGAAGCTCAAAAATACACCTGCCACAGTAAAGCAGAAAGGCTTTACATTAGTTATTTGGGGGAGCCTTTTTAACTGCAGGAGATATTCCCATCAGCAAAAGGTAACCCCTAATGTAACAGCTATACAGTCTCCCTTCTTATCCTCCTAGGAGAGAGCTCTGGTAAGCAGTGTTAAATATTTAAATTACTGCTCTCTTTAACTCCTCTCTCTTCAGTGACTAAAGACAGCACCTATGTAAACAAGCTCCCTAAATGTGGTGATGTGTTGGAGTCATGTGAATTGTCCTCCTTCCTTATATTTCATCCCACACCAAAATGCTATGGAACGCTAGGAGCTTCCTCGCCCACAGAACTCAAGGCAAAACCTTAGTGATGGTCATGATTTGAGGGTGTTCAGCTTCTTCCAGAGCAGGGGCTTTCATTTTTCTTTCTCTATAGATTTATGCTCAGGACTATAAACTGGCAGATCAGTGTTATGAAGTTTCTGATGATGAACTAGGGGACTGAACATGCTTCTAACACTTTTATCAAAACTTTGAACCAGCATTTTATGTTGTCCAGCTTCATGGGCTCAGCCTAAGCTGTTTTGTTGGACAATCAGAATTGCATGAAATATTGCTCAGTGCAGTACAATAGCTGGCACCAGACCAACTGAAACAAGGATTTGCAGAGACAATTTGATATTCCTTTGCCTATTTTCACATGTAGAAATCCTTGCGTTTCTGCACAAACAGGATTTGCATATGCAAATGCCAGTGCCTTTCAACTATTGGTTTGAAAGAAGGATCCCTGAACATTGTGGTATATAGCCTTCACAGAGAAAAGATGTTTCTAAAATCTCAAGAAATAAGGCAGCCTAAGCCAAGATAGATGAAGAATTTGGAGAATTTATCCTCCCTGTTGATATGATCAAAAAACTCTTGATACAAATGTCTCCCACCAATACAGAGCATGGCACCTGAGCAAACTAGCCTCGATTGCTTGTCTGGCTTTCATCAACAAGGGTACCACTCAGATCCTTCTGAGTGTGTATCTGGGTGCAAGCTAATGTGTATGCAGTGTGACTGTCTGGGCAAGAAAGATCCTGGAACAGAACAAGGAGCAAAACTGCTTGCCAGTGGAGACAACTGAGAAAGCTGACCTGCATGGAGAGCTTTGTAGAACATCAGGCTGATGTTACTAGCTTGAACCCAACCTTCACCACCCAAAAGAATGGCAAACAATGAAACCATCTCACCTTTATCCACAAAGGAACTCCACAAATAAAAGATTAAAAAAACCCACACCCCATAAAACCATTAATGTTTAAATTTTAGACACACTGAAAACATTTTTTAGGATTTTTTTCTCCTTAAGCATATTTTCCAGGAAAAAAAGAAGGTAAAGATTTTTTTTAACTGTCTAATAGATCTTCTGCCTGATGTGTCACGAAGATCCACCTCAGTTCTGAATTTTACATTGGAATTCAACTATGCTTTATGGATTTATGTAATTACTGTATTTTGTATTTGTTCAATATTTTACATTTATATTGCCACAGAGGTTTTGCTAACGGTATGTGGAGACTGAATCACCAAATACCTTTAGCCTACACCCTGCACATAGGAAGCTCTTGAATTAACTAAAAGGAAGACATAATTTGCATGATTAATTTATAAATTCCCAACAAAATGCAGGTTTTGGCTAGGTATTGCTGACTTTTCTGGAGATGCTCAGAAGAGAACCCATATTAGTAGTACTCTATTCTAGCTGTGCCATATTGCACTACCCAGCTAAGTTTAAAATCTTACCGTGACAACCTGTCATTTCTGGTAGCATACAGTAAATTAATTTGCCAGAGAGGGAGAGAAACACGATTTTAAAAATTATAAGATTCATTAAAATTCAAACTGAAATGTCATTTCCAAAAGATAAAAAAAGGTAAAACATGCCATTCAAAAAATTGCCCAGGTTGAGTCCATTTCCTCCTTCCTGAAGAGAATTTTTTTAAGAAAAAATCGATATAAACCAGTTTATATTAACCCCAAATATTACTGTTTTTTTGTGAAACAACAGTTTTACTTGTGGATCCACGGCAATGCTTTTAGAGCAATTATTTGATTTCTTGAGCGGCTGAAACAAAGTAATTATTTTCCTGATTCTCATTTATGATAGTAAGCATTCAAGCAGACAGTGAACATTTTCAAGGTCAGAATCAGAAGTTGTATTAGCACATTCCTGCTTTCAAGTAAAGCACGTGCTTAAGTGCTTTGCTAGACTGAGACCTGACACCTGTTTAAATCAAAACATAACTCTAGTGAACTCAGTGGTGTTGCATCTGTACGTAAGCAGTACAAGTGAGAAGAAAATGAGACCCATATGGTTTTGAAAAAATCACAGCAAAATGTTGGACTAGTGTTGTGGATTAAAAGGAGGCCTAAAACTCATGGAACTGTTGTTATTTTAGTTGACAGTGCTGTATTTATCTGGTATATCCTGTCTGTCTATTACATATTTAAGATAACATAGCCTCATCAATTTATACCAGCTAAGACTTTGACCCTAAAAGTGAATTTTAAATGTATTATGCACTCCAGGAATTAAGTCTTGAGAATTACAGTCCTTTAATCAGGGAAGAGAAGTGACGTCATATGCTTATCACAGCACAGCTCAAATTTCAAATTTGCTCCTGCACTGCTATGAGCAATCCATCTGAGTGAACAAATAAAATCTTCAGGACTCAGGACAACATCTGAGCAAACCTCAGGATTCTGCCTATGAAGAAGATGATGGCATTCATTAAATGAACTATTTATTTCTAGAAAAATTATAAAGACATTGCACACACACACACACAGTACAGCTACACTGTGATCGTGAAAGTCAATAAGATGTTAGTTAATGTACCTTGGACTGAGCTCCATAGTCCACAACTAGATTATCAGTAGACATGTTTGGCTAGACTAGAACAAGCTGTGTTTCCATGACCCTATACAGACATATCTTCATTGTCATTTGATAGAATTTGGAGATAAATGTCAGTTCCTCCTACTGCTTCTATTGCTTGTGTTGTACTGTACTTCTTTGAACTATTTGTGAAGGCTCACTGAATGGACCAATAGATCACCTCTATAGGCTACGAAACAAAAGTTCATGTTTTCTTCTTGAAAAAGGTCTGTTTCTAGATTGACCTATTCATTCAAGGACATAAGCAAGTGATACCGAAAGATAAAAAGAGTTGGCCTAGATTCCCAGCTGATATAGCTTGGCAGAGATCCACCAGCATCCACATAGCTAAGGTAAAGATCCAGTACTCTCTGGTTTCTTTAAAGATAAGTCAGGAAACTGATTCAGAGAACTGCTAGTGAAAATTTTTTTCTGAAAACAGCATAGTACTTCTAACTCCCATCTCTTGCCATGAATGCTTCAACCAAGGAAATATTTAACACAATATGCACAATTCCCATTCATTTGCCCTTGTTTATTTGAAAGAGAATTACAAAGTGTTCTCAAGATTACGCAAAAAAAAAAAAAAAAAAGACAATGCCCTGTGCAGTTGTCTTTCTGGTGTTTCAGCACAACCCTGAGGAACATTTCAGATTTCTTCCCTTGCAGAATGACCATATGCACATTGCAGAGAGAATCAGCCAAGAAGGCAATGTGAATATCTGAGGAATATCTCAGACTTGAGAATTAGAAACCTTCTACCTTATGACTGTGGTCACTAGAACAGTGCTACACAATTTTCTTGCAGAACTATTATAGCCGGCAAATCTCAATGAGCAAATATGAAGTCAGTAATCTTTTCTACTAGGTGGGTGAGCTGGGAGGTAAACACTGATACCCCAGAGTAGATTTCTGCAGGTGCACATCATTGGTGTGTCAATGATGTGAGTTGCTACCCAGTGGAGTACAACACTACAAACACTAAAGGACAGTAATAGTCATTATTAGGAGCAAACACAAAAATGACATAAAAAGGTGTCTCTGCACACACCAGATAGATGAGCTGCTAAACCCCTGGCTACAGGGCATTGTGGACACTAGGAATTTACACAGACTCAAGGGGAGAGTGAACAAGTACATGGAAGAGAAATCCACTGAGGTTGCCACCAGCCTGTGCCTGCAAGTTCAAAATGATAACAGTTAGAGGTCAGGAATGCATTAGGGAGAGCTATAGTATGCACTTACTCTTTTCTCATACCCTTTGTAGTTCCCTACTCTCAGCCGTGACTGGAAGTAGCACCCTGAGTTTGATGGAACTATGCTCTGGTCCATTACGGCCATTCTCACGGGGCTTTCCATGGCAAAAAATCACAGAGCTGCTGACCTGCAATCTGTCATTTTCTAACAATCATTTGTTGGTTGTACACACACTCAGAAGTACTCTGATCATTACTAGTTGCTTAGGTAGGCCAAATGCCAGCATTAGGAAAAAAAATGCCTTGGTGGCAAGCATATAAAGGCAGTTGACAATGCAGTACTGACATCGGTAAAGAAACTCAGCTACTCTGGCAATGTGCTGTCTTGGAAAGGCATGACTGCGGAGCACAAGCCAGGGTAGCCCTGGGGAGATTAATGCAGTGTGTCTGGAATGAAGGCGACATCCGACTTCACACAAAAGCAAATGTCTACAACACAGTTGTCGTTACTCTTTTGTATGCCTGAAAAGATGGGACAATTTATAGCTGTCATGGCAAGCAGTCTAGTCAATTCACACAATGCCTCTGAGTCTTGGCTGGTACAGAAGGGCATGATGAGATCTCCACAACTGAGATCCTGGAGTATTGCCAAGTCCTCCTCTGCTCTTCAGAAAATCTGGGCACGTGTCAGTTAACAGCAAGTTCAAAGCCATCTCTGATGGCCCACTCTGACAGGGTAAAGAGTTGAAAGATTCTGAAGAAATGCTGTCAACCCCTGCTTAAGGCAGACCATTAGCCATGGGGCACAATGCTGACAACCTCGGCTAGGACAGAAGACATCCCGAGTTGTCCCAGGCTAAGAAGAGTAACAATACAGTATGAACAGTGACACAGGAAAGCAGGTATAAGAAAACCAGGAAAGCAGGTGTAAGACAGTCAGAAATCTGCAGCATTTGCTGTCTTGGGGGATTATAAAACTCAGTCTTGTTTCTCACCTGTAAGGCCACTCAATACTTACTCTCAAGCCCTTGCACACCATATACTCAGTAAGTACGGACTGCCATCCTCTTTAGGGACTGGCAGATTGAGTGGTGCCAAGGCATGGCTTACAGAAGTAGATGGGACAAATCCACTAACCTATCCTGGTAACTCAGGATCCTTATCATGCATATGATGGTGTTTACTCCTTACCCCCTTATTTCCAAAAATAACCATCCCCTGAATACATCATGCTATTAGGAACCTTTCCTATGGAATAGCCTTTGTTGCCCATATTTCTGTAATGCTGTGACATACTTTCAAGCATGTTGTGCTCCTGTGGGATCTACTGTCCTTTTGTGCTTCAAGTACCATTTTGCTCCTCAGATGGGTTATTTCACTGCCATGACCATGCCGTAAGAGTTGTAGAGAGGGTACTTCTTCAATAATTGCAAACTAGTGTAGCTCTGGTGAAATGTTGCTGCTTTTAATTTAATTTCCTGTGCTGGCTGCTTGGCAATCAGGAATTGTATCCTACTAGTTCTAGCAAGTCCCAAAATTTGCATGCAATTGATCAGCTCCTACAGAGCAGGTCCAACGTGAGGGTGTGATGACAAGGGTCAAAGCAACTATATGTGCTCCTTTGCAAGCTGATTTAGCATTCAGTGATGACTTTCACGTGTCCTGCAGCAGCTGGGGATATACTCTTGATCTGTGTATGGGGAGTGGCTGTTTTCCCATGGGTAGCTGGGTTTGTGGAGGTTTCTATAGCACTGCTAACAAAGGGAAATGGACTGGATTTTCACTGACTCAAACACTGGCCCAGGACAGTTAGGAACAGCCAAATGGGCCTACAAATGTCTTCTGCGCATGGAACTAAAGAAGGCTCATGCAGAGAGGAGAGCCCCAGACTCTGGTCTCACTCACTCTGATGTGAACACACAGTAATTCTGCTGGACTCAGCACGGGCTATTAGTCATGTAAAACAACAAAGTTAGCTTCTTTAATCTTTATTTTTTTCTTGCTCTTCTCTGAACTGTCTCCAATTTGTCAATATTAGGAACTCAGTGTTTGGCCCCACATGCCAGGTACAGCCACAACGGAGGAGCTATTACTTCCTTGCTCTGTAAGATGATGCCTTTTGCATATGCAGCCTCAAAACTTTAGTTGTGGGGGTTTTTTTGCATCCCATTGAATCATTTTATGTGCCAGAATGATCTCTCCAGAAACAAACACCCCTATGTTTTCACCAGTCTTGCTGCTGCATAAGCTTCCTTTTCCTAGTAAACAGATTGTTTTCAGATTTATTTTCTCCACAATCTTGCTTGCTTGCTTGCTTCTCTCCCTCTTGTGTTATCTTTCTTTTTAGTAACCCATCTTTGTCTTTATCAGCCATCATCCCATCTCCCAGTTAAATATTGCAGCAGATTTCATGACCAAGAACATATAATGCTCTTGAAAATTTGTTTTGTTTCATTTAAAATCAGCTCTGCAAGTCAAGAACCTAGATCAATACTGATCTCTTCAGGGACCCACCAAAAAAACCCCCCTCCTTGCATCTTAAAGCTGTCTGTTTTCATTACTCTCTTAGAGAACATTTTCAGCCCAGCAACGGTGCCTCTCTCCAACACAACTTTGCATTGATTACCTAAGTAGGTTTCATTGCAAGACACCATGATTATATGTTTCCCTAAAATCCAAGTAATCTGTTAAAAAAAAAATACAGGTTTGCCAGGAAAGATTAACTTTTTATAAACCTATACTGCTGATTTTCATGATTAAAATAAAAGTAAAAATCCAATCTGACAAGAACCATGTCAGGTATGGCAGCCCCAGCACAGATCACTAGAAAAGCAATTGCAACATTTACAATTTTTTTTCTGAATTTGAAGATGAACTGTGCTGCTTTCCTCTGCTCTTTCACTACCTCCCATCAAAGGCTTAAGTTTATTAAGCTATTCCCTAAACATCCTAGGATGCATAATAACTTCTTATCTCTGTACATTCACATGTTCCCCTAACACAGTTATTGAGGCTGGGTCTTTCTGACCTGACTTCGCATATTTTTCTTGGAATAGGATTTATTTTTAAAGGGGATCACTATTTCAGCCAGCTTTTGCATCATTAACCACCTCCTCCTCTTTATTTATTTATATTTTAATAAGCCACTAATTTCCCAATCAAGGAACAAGGACAGCTTTGGCTAAAAGCCGAACTCAGACACAAAGACGACAGTAATAGAAAAAGCTACATGAAACTATTTTTTAAAAGAAGGAATAGATAGCATTAACTATCAGTTAGAAGCTATGAACTGCAGGTAACTGATAAAGGAGGCAAAAGATATCAGGAAAATTACTGCTGGCACAGTGAAAGCCAAAGAAAGACAAGTGCTTAAGCAAGAATGTAATAACAGAAATTCTAACAACTATAATTGTCTGTTACCTAACTGGAGAGTGTAAAATTGCTGATAAGAGGCAACTGAGAAAAGAAAAAATACTCAGCAAGGAGTTTAGCTCTGGATTTGGATACTTATAAAGGAGGATAGCAATATGGGTAAGGATGTTTCACCTTAGACAGTCTGGTCTATGTGCACGTGCGAACTCCCAAAGACTTAGCCAAATGTCAGTAGATGATTAGCATGTCCTAAAAAGCTGAGAAATTCAAGAGGACTGACACATGGTAAATACAGGGTGAGTTTCAGAAAGAAAAAACATTTTTACCTTGCCAATTTTAATCCAGGGAGCCTGAAACCAGCACAGGCAAAAAAATGGAAAAGTTGATAGATGATTCAACTAAAAGGCAAAGAAAAAATGGAAGGCTGAAAATAAAACCAATGCCAGTCACGGAAGTTTTATGGAAAATAGAGTTTGATAGGCAAACTTGATATCAGTTGGATAGATGGTTGGTAAATGTCATGTGCAAAATCTGGGTATGTATTTGACTGTACACAATACAATATTCCGCATACAAACTGGCATTATAACATATCGATAAAGGCATGTTTTAGGCAAAGCTTAGTTATTTGAGATCTGCAGAAGACTCTAGAGAGGACACACTGACAAAATGGAAAGGAACTAAATATGTGACTTTTACTCGACTAGATCAACAGAGGAACAGACAGCCATGTAGGCAGGTGGTTCTCTCTCTTTGTGTCATCTTGGTACAGTATCAAGACCAGTTCTTGTGTGAATGATTAAAATACACACCAAAGTTTGGAGAGGGTTTTTTGGGGGGGAAAACCACAATATCAGAAATAAAGGGATAGAAAAAACACTTCTTAACAACTAATTTAGAGCTTGATTGGTTATCAAAATGGATAGACAAGTTGATTAGAACAAATAAAAATATCTTCACCCGGTGAAAACACCACAGGTGAACGGACTCTTTCAGCCAGCAGAGAAAGGCATAGTTACACTCTGTGCCTGAACGGCAGAGCCAGAAACTGAGAAATAAAAGATACATTTTGAACGGAGAGGATGATTAATTTTAGGACAAACTACCAGGGGAAGTGGTGAATTCTCATATGATTCAGGTCAGCACAAGGTGGGCTCCATCAGTCAGTGACACACAAGGGATCTGATTAAATCATTTGCAAACCATTTCTGGCATTAAGGTCTCTGCATTGCTGAAGAAATGTAGCGATAAGCCACGCCATCTGACCCAATAACCTGCGGCAGGAAAATGTCTCTGGTCAGCTGCACGTTGCAACCTCACTCTTCCTTGCTCCCACTCGCAGAATGGATTGCTCCCTCATAAAGTGCCCATCCTGGCAACACAGGAGCTTAAGAGATGAACAGAGCTTGCTTTGAATTGGAGGGAAACTCATATACATACCTTACCAGCAGGGAAACACATACTTTACAAGGTAAACCGCACCTAAGACTTTTTTCCCTTCCCTCTCTTTTCAAATCAATCAGGCCCTGTAAGTTTGACTCTATATGCACCTCTCTTGCTTTCTGTCAAAGAAAAAAATTCAATTCTAGGTGAATATACAATATCTTCCATTCAGGACTGGTGCTGGCAAAGCACAGGATGATGGAAGTTTCTGCTGGCAACATGGAGATGGGCTGTGGCCACAGAAATTCAATGGGATTGCCACATGCTGACAGAGCTTAGATACCATCAAGAGTTTGGGGATTTGGGTCGCTCTGCGCTGAGAGGCAGGGTGCAGCAGTCAGGTTTGCTACAACTCACTCAGGGAGCAGCAGCCACTGTGGGAACCATCTGTCTGCCAGGGACACTGGTCCCACCACCATTGCTGTCTTGTCCCTTCTCCTGCCGGAGCTCAGGTCCACACTCAGCCCTTGGCATCCTGTTCATTATCTTGTCACAACCCACATTTTGGAAGAGCCTGGTTGCCCCACACACCCTGAGAGAGGCTGGGTACCAGTGAGATGCACAGGTCTTAGATCACCTTTGAAAGACTTCTCTGAGCACAACTCAAAAGCTGAAGAGAGATTTTAGACTTGCTCGTAATTTGGGCTTTGCCAGGTCTGAGCATAGAGACCTTCAGTTTTCAAGTCTGTCAAACCAGTTTTCCACGCCAGCTTCATATTCACTGGAGGAAATAAATGAGAAAGAAGGGGTGGGAGAGATGAACTTTGTAACAAGCCACATCAGTGTAGGGAAGCAGGGAAAGGTAAGTAGAGTTTATTTTATCAGCACTGCACAGGAAGTCTCAGTACCAAAAATTGCTCTCATCCCAGCCAGCACTCCATGTTATTTCTGGCACCTTTGTAAATTGGTTTGCAAAAAACCCCTAGGAGCCCCTCAGCAGACCGTACCTCTCAGCTCCCTCCACCTTGAGCATTTTACTGAAAATGAAGGCTGTTCCTACACTGTCAGATTGAAGCATCTCTTGGGGTCTGATGATACTGCAGTCAGTTTATTGACTCCAGTTGCTAAACAAGAAAGGCTGCCTCTGAGCAGAGGCTGTTCAAAAAGTCAGCTTTGTCACTAGTACTACCCCAACTGAGTAAATTAAGCCAGTTTAGGTATGCAGATATAAAGACTTTGCACCTTCAACTGCAGTACAGGTCTAGTTTAAGGGAAACGTCCTGAGCAAGACCCTGCTGCCTTGTTTCCCTGGGAGTGACCTGTCGCATTTCATTCATGCCATATTAGACCTGATTAAAAGCCAATAAACTTTTTTTTGTTTTTTTTAATTTCAGCTCTTATCTTCCAAAAAAATCATGCTCCTCCTTTCTGGGGCAAAAGACACGTTTTTAAAGCTCAATTTCAAATTTTGTTTCAAAAAGAACTTGCAAGTTATTCATCGACGTTGTCTTGGTCAGAAGGGTAATCTGCTCATTTCACAATCTCCTAAATCTGGTTTTCAGGCATGAAAGCTGAAATACGGGGGTCAGACTCAGGCCCATGGTTTTGTATGGACCCATAGAGGGCACCAGACACTCATTTTTCAGTGCCCTGGCCAGGTGCTTAGTCTGTCCTCCCCAATAACTGTGCAGAGGGCTGGGGACTCCTGGGATAAGGAGTGGGAGTTCGATGGAAATATAAAATTTGAATTCTAATCTGAACTGCTGGAATAATGGGTATTTCAATCTCCTGCCACTTAGAAATTAAATATTAAAATAAAATGTTAGGTTGATCCAAAATTTCTTTCTCAAGTATCTAATGAAATGGGGAAAAAATCAGCTAAAATTTCAATTTCAAGAATTCAAACAAGAAACAAAAAATAACCTGTGACACGAAAAGTCTCTTCTTGGGAAAATCCAAGCATTTAATTTGGAAACCATCAAAAAGAACTGTTCTGAATTCTTTTTTCTGTTCTTACTTCTTTTTTTCCCTTCTACAACAGAAAATGAAATTAATTTACAGTTCGATGTCACTGAATCTGCATTTTTCACCAAAAAAGTTCAAACAGGACATTTCCTCCCCCTCTAGCCCCAATTGTCTCAAATCAGTGCTCTCCAGAGGAAGTGTTTCGGTGGCCTTTGTAAAGATCACACTCTGAGAAACCCATTTCACTATTTACCCACAACCAGCGATAAATGAGAGGTAAATGAACAGTAAAACAAACCCACTATGTGACTCACTCTCATGTGAGAAGTGTGCTGTCTGCCATAACCACAAGTCCTGGTATATTATCACAATGTTTTATTTAATCTGTGAGTGAACTCTAGATATCATCTAACACGTCTGCTCCCATCTTGCAGCCCATGGATCTCTGTCCTACAGGCAGAGCCTTTTTGGAGCTCGTTTCCACATCTGACAGGGTAAACAGGAGCTTGGGCAGTCCCACACCAGCAACAGCCTGATGTACTCTATGATACAGGGCATCTGAAGTACCTACCAAGACTGAAATATTACACAGAGAGCTGCATAAGGACTTACTGTTACACAAACATGGATGTAGCTAGTTAAACAGATAGTATCTAGGAAGTCGCTCTCAGTAAACCTAAATAAATTTGGGAAAAGGAGGGCAGGAACACCAGACTTGGAAGCAAGATTATGATCAAAATATTGAGGCAGTTCCTCTATCTTGGTAACTGTCCAAACTAGTATCCTCAATTCCAGACACTTCAAGTCTCCCCAGGTTTGAAAATTGCTTGCTTCTGTGAATTTCTCAGTTCAGGCTTCTCTCTTATTTTCAGCAACCTTTACTCCCCCTTGTCTCCCATCTTTCAAATGTCTGTTCACTTCTTGCAGCATGGAGGATGCAACCTTCACAAGTTTTTCATCAACTTCAGTGGAGTTGGATTAAGCCCCAGATTCCTGCAGCAACTAGAATTTGGGTGTCTTTCTAGGACCGAATATTTCTTACTCCCTAGGACAGACTTTGCTCTGTATTCCTCCCCCATTTCTCTTCCTTAAGTAAGAGATTAGATTATCCTTAAATAATATGTTTCCCAACTGTTTTGTGTGGCAAACCCTCTCTGCTTCCTGCTTTATACGTGGTTTGCATCCTGTGCACATGGCCTAAGAGATCAGTTGTTCAGCCTCGGGGGGCAATTAATCCCCAGCACTGTAATCTGCACAGAGGCATTTAATCTTTCAGGAAAGATGCACCTGAAAGGAACTTTCTGAGAAGCACATGGTTGATAGAAACCACTGAGTAAAGCCAACAGCTTAGCCAGAGGCTGGGAATCTCCTTTCTGCTCTGATCAGGTTTCCCTAGCAATTAAACACAGAGCCTTCCAACACAAGTAGTTTTTCTAAGGCTGATGAGCAAAAGTCCCCAGGATTCAATTTCAAGATCATCTCAGAGGTCCCGATTGCATAACCTAGCTTCTCCCAGGAGAGTGTTTGATTCTGCTTCCACTGGTGGGGGAGTCTTTCCTGGCATTAGGTTGATCTTTCCTCAGCCCTCATATAAAACTTCAGCCTCCAGATAGTGGATCTACAGGGCAGAGACTCTCCCTGTTGCAAAAACTCCAAATATACAGAGGTCCTAATCTCTCCTTTGGGTCTGAAGTGCAACTAAGGCCACAGTCATTTGAAAGCTCTTTGATGAGGTAATCACAGAGTGATGCATCCTTCATTTTGCTACCTTGCTCTGCACCAAGATATTCTGGATGACTTTTTCAAACTCTTCAACTTCAGGATGTTCAGACCTTTCCAATAGAGCCAATACCAAACCTTCTGCCAGGGATTTCTCTGGAACTTGGCTGAATTTCTAAAGCTCTTTATTTCTCATATAGCTTCCTTGACTTCTTTTCCATTTAGGCTGTCCCTACCTGTCCCCTCCAATAGCTCAACCTTTTTTTGCTTAGAGGGTTGGCTGAGGACAATGGGAAACAGCACAGGAATCCTACTTTTAAAGCAGTAGTAAACTGGCACTACATCCTCTTCTTATGACCTATGCTTAGGTGCCCAGATAGGAAGTGAGTACTAGGATATGGACATCACTCCCTCCTGCAGCATGCTCTCTGCACACCCAGGGACACTTTACAGCCATTGAAAACTTAGATTTATGGCTCAGGGGACTTGTTCCAACATAACTCACTGCATGGACTCCACGGTGGGAACCACTGCACTATGACATCCCTCAAAAGAGATGACTCATCCTTCTTCCACCACCTTCCCTTTTTCCACTCTTTCTGCTTTGGCCTCAACCAGGAGCGTTCACCTTTTTGCTCAGCTGCAGACCCTTCAGCATGGGTGGAAAGGGAAAGCAGGTAGGCTTGCCTTTCTGGTTTACCCGTCCTAAGCACACCCTTTTCTTCCCACCCAGTCCACCAGAACCACAGCCGCTGACTTCAAACCAGTGCCACCGAGCTGCATTCCCCAGTGCTCTCACACACACAGGTCCTCATCAGCAGTTGGCTCAACTGAGTGCAAGAAACAACACTATGTCCTTCTCCCATCTTTGCAGTAGAACTGTAGGTCTCTTCAGCCAAGTCATCTCCCTACTGCCTGCAAAGCTACATCACTGAACCAGTGCCTGGATAAAACAGCTGCCTTTGCAAGGTCTAGTGCTTTCCCTTTGACTTGCCTCACCTATTGAACAGGTCTGCCAGGCATGCAGGTGCAGACACCCCTTCATTTGCAAAAGGTGAGGCTCACAGGTCACCAGCACACATCAAAAGGACCACATAAAGACCTACATTCAGGGCTATGTTTTCAAACGCAGGAGACAGACAGATGGACAAAAAAGACATTAAGCAGATAATAAGTTTTAGGCAAACATCTCTTGTGAAAATGGCTCCCTGGAAGCCTATAGGCTTTTCCTGCCATTAACGAGGTTCCTGCTCTAGGCTAAGAGATGTCTGTAGTGCATATCACATATGCATGTGTTCAGGATAATGGGGCTTTAAATCAGCAAGTAGTGCTGGACAAGCATGGGATGAGGTCAGTCTTAACAAAACTAAAATTAAATTACATTTGAACTGGTGTCAGATGAAAAGATGTTTTCCACAAGGCTGGTCTTCTAGGAAAAGCAGAAGGAAAAAAACCAACCAAAAAAAACAACCTATGAGTCATCAGGTTGAAATAGGTTATTCGATCACAATGTCCTGCAGCCACGTTTCCCCTCCAGTAAAACGGGTTTGAAGTTTGGAGTGTCATGAAATATTCGGGAGAAGGTGCTCAGCAGGATGGACATGAGAAGAGCTGCCTTGTCAGACCAGTGTTTTCTGCCAAGTCCCACCGGTCTCCAGCCCTAGATTGCTGCCGTGGCTCCTTGGACAACTTCAGGGAGTGGCTGGTGCTGCATAAGGAGTGTCCCTTTCAGTGTCCCTCTCTGCATCCCTGTTCTTAGGTTTTTTAAAAAATTAATATTTTGCCCATTCTTTAATTTAATATCTCTATAATTGTTTGGTTTCCCCGTAGTTTCTTCTTCTTTAAACCCCCTTTGTAAAGTGTTGCTCTTAGTTTTTTTTAGGGATGGGCTCATGACACTTCTGAGGGGAAGACAAATGGGAACAATGGATGTCTTGGGAAAAGAATAAGAACAGAGAAAATATACAGCAACACTTCCGAAAACCCCCAACCCAGACTTGGTTGCTTTGTATTTAATAGCCCTTGATAGATTTTTTCCCCATAGACTTGTCCAGTCATCCTTTGAACCTCTGTAGGTTTTTACCAAGTATAACTTCCCCCAGCAAGGTGTTCCAGACCTTCACTATGAACTGGCTACTGTCAAAATGATCACCTAATGCCATATTACACTTCTTAAATGTTTAGCATCATTACAGTAGCTGAATTTCTGGTAGACTTTCTGATAGATCTAACATGCACACTATCAGCAGATATCTGTATCCTAAACTCTGTCTGCAAGATTTTTCAGGTGAAAGATGACCTAAATGTAGTTACTGAAATCAGTATTAGTATTTTTTTTTTTAAATCATCTGAAGGGAAATTAACTGTATTTGTAAGAAGAAGTATAACTGAATATCCACTAAGAACTGGTGAAGGTATAAAAGTTTGTAGGGTTGAGTATACATCAACAGGTATACATGTATTAGCTGCTCTGAGAAAACTTTAGAGGTCCAGTCTGAGAAAAAGAGGAGAAATCCCGTTCCAGACAGCTCCTGTCCAGAGTCAGGGAAAAAAAGGAAAGCAAAAAGAAAATAAAAGGGAATAAAAAGGGCTCAAGTGTATATTTAACTGATCGACCCCTGCCTCCTTATCCCCCCAGCATCGTGAACAGCAAGAATCCAAAAGGAAATCTTTAATTGCCTCCAAAATAAAGGGGGGAAGGGAGGGAAGAAAGCTTGAATTCGAGTTTTAGGCAGACGCTTCCACGGCTCTTCTATTTAAATTGCTTTGCTCACTAGTAAAAGATACCTTCAGGAGCTCCTCCCCAAAACGCTATCCTTAGGGATCCAAGGGAAGAACAATGCAGTGATTTTATCAGCCCTCCCTCGGCGGCATTGCAACTGTAGTAAAGGATAGGCTTCCCTGGCAAACAACGAGGAGTGTCCTGCACCTCAGCCCTGAATCCAGCCACTGAGTGAGTCAATGCAAAAGGAGACCGTAAATTACTGCAGCCTGTGTTGCACAACTGGCTGGTGGGGAGGGAAGAATACAGCCCCCGGGGAAAAGGAGTAGCCAAACAGACTGAAAAGTAAAAGTCACCTGCAGGGACTATAATCCAGAAACCTTAAAATGAACTCCACGAGATTTTCATCAGCATTTCCAAAGGAGAGGTTAGCAAACTGTGGATTGAAATGTGAAATCATTGGGCAAACTGACTGAACCACAAAATGAGTAACTTCCTCCGTGAGCTCCCCCGGAGGGACTGGTATTGCTTTAAGGTGCACGGCCTCTGTTATGTAAATTGTCTTGAACCCTAAGAGGTTTTGCAGATTTACATGATAAGTAATTGTTTTCTCCCCCAGCTATTAAGCACTGTGTGGGGGAGAGATCTCTGAGTGAGAAGGGAAGCAGAAAGCTGGAAGAAGGCTGTAGGGAAGAAGGTTCTTGCAACAGACTGGTAAAGGAGACTGAAAGTCAGTGGGGTAAACAGAGCGAGAGATGGATTTGGGCAGGGTTGTGCAAAGGAAACTCCAGGGGATATAACAACATCTGGAGCCAGTCAGGCCTAACACCAATCTACTAGCATATGCTTTATCCCAGGGCACTTCGGTGCAGAGAGCTACAACGTAGTCTAGGACCAAAGCAAAGATAGTCCTGCTTCTCTAAAACATCTCTCCAAATTTCAGAAATCATGAATTCAGGCAATTCTGGAGCCAGTGATAGTGTCTTTGGATTTAAAAGGACTTAATGGGCTTTTCTTCCATGAATTTGCCTAATTTTTTGACCCCCATATAAAATTTTCACTTCTACGGCTTCACATGGCAAGGAGTTCCATTATTTAATTAAATGTGTAACATGTCACCCTTTCAGAGAGGTATTGCTTCTCCCAGGAATGGTGCTTTGATCAGACCCTGCAATGTAGGAAGAGTTGTGGGGGTTGTCTGAGAGTACCCGATCATGCAATGATCCTTTGAGTCTGGATAACCAATAAAAAACGGTCACAGAGACTTCAGGTATTGGAGAGCTCAGGGAAGCAGAACAGAAGTTCTTCGTGGTGATAGGAACAAGAGCAGTCTAGGGAGCAGAGTATACAAGCAATGCTTTAGGAGTTGAAGGCCGTTTTCAGGCACATCATATATAGAAGGAAATAGATGAATTGGCATGAGAACACATCTATAAATGCAGTAGTGATATGAGCTGAGGCTGGAGAAGAATCTATGCCTGAGGCACTCCTCTCACAGAGGAGCAACAAGTCAAGCTTGAGAGCATGGAGTGGCTGAGAGGCTAAAATGAAGACATGAGATAAATGGATGTGGGGAACTAATATCATTCAATGAGGGGAACAGGAGCAGAAGGCTGACATGGAAGCGATTTCTCTGTGTCTAAAGGAGATTCTCAATTCTTTCAGGGAACATTTTTCATCTCCCATTCCTCCAGGTCTCGTCACAACAGAAAGCTTCATTCTCTTCATGTTCTCAGTGGTGCAACTCCTTTCACATCAGCAAACTTACATTAATGGAAGAGAGCAGAATGAATCCCAGGGCTGGAAGAACAAAACTCCTTCATCATGAGTCCCCTGGTACAGCATGTGAGAAGGCTCTTTCCTTTTAGCCTTGGAGAGGATATCAAATTGCTTTTAATGTTGCATCTATCAATGCTGGGCCACAAGACGTTTGTTTGCTTCAAGTGTCATGGGAGCTGAAAAATCTTTTTGCGGGGAATGATATTATCCCTCTAAAGTCTTATCTTGAGGAAAACATACGCAATCTTGCAGGGAAGCCTCTCTCAGTTGCATTTTAACTTAACAGGAGGTTCCTTTCCTGACGTATCTGTTAGCACAGGAATATATGCACACACACATACCCACACCACTTTAGCAACCAAAGAATGCGGAAGCCTCCTCGGATGGGCTGGAGGAGGGAGGCAGCTGGGGGAAGAAGGCTTCTCATGCCATTCTGGCTCAGAGATACCCCTGGAACTAAGGGGTAGTTACACAAAAGCCAATGATGTTGGTTCTGAGCAGCTGCCAGCCGGTGGCCTCTGTGTCAGCAGGGCCCAGCCCCACCATCCTCCAGCCGCCACCCTGGACTGTCCCACTGCCCGATGCTGTCAAAGGGATGAGACGTCTCCCAGCCCGTGCCGAGAAGCCTAAACCTTGCTCTGAAAAAGCACTTGCTGGGCTTGTTACAGTGCAGTAACTGCACACTGACCGTAGTGCTGTGGGTCATGGCCAAGTGAATGGGAGAAAGTAGCTCATACGTTGCTGACACTGCCAGAGAGGGAATGGGTGGATTCTGTGGTCTCAGATAGGGCAGAAGAGGTTCAAATTACCGACAGATTTTGGAAAGCTTTTTAAGTGGTATCTTCAAAGGGTATGTTACTTGTCCTAACTCTGATGGTGTCAAAGAATGTTTCAAAGGGGGCATTGTTTGAGCACTTTCAGATGTCTCACTAACGTCTCTGAGCTTCTACTTCTCCTGTATAAATGTAATTGCCTACCTTGTCTGTGATTTACTCTATAGGGAAAACTTTTACCCTCTGGAAGGCTCCCATAGTCCCTGGGATTGTAAGGAGCAGGATGAATAATCACACCAAGAGTTTCTCTTGCAGTCTAAATGTTGTGATTGTTAGAAATTGAATTCTTACATTGTTAGCACAGTTCTGTAATAAACTACTGGCCATTATTCTCTCCTTACCTTGTGACTGTTATGATTTTCCAGTATTTGTTTTCTATGGCAGAACTTTTTTTTCAAAACACATTTTCATTTTAAAATGTTAGCTGTTTTTACCCATTGCTATCTTATTTCATTCTAATGAAAACTAAGATTTCAGTAGAAATATGATCATGGCTCACAGGAAAATCTCTGAAGTCAAAATACAATGAACTAATAAAAAGGTAGATGTTGCTATCATTTTTCCATCTCATTTGGACACAGTTATCTCTGCTTGGGATCGGTTTGTACAGCACTTTGCACAGTACTAGAGCTTGTCTAAGTGCTACAGCTTGTACTACAGCTTGTCTAAGGTTTTGGGACTTCACTTTTAGACAAACAGCAGTAGTAATACAAAATCTAGCAGCATGAGTTCAGCCCTGCTGCTAAGGAAAAAGCTTCACAGGACCAGCTACTCCTCATCCCTTCCGGACCCTGAGGAAGTCCATCAATTACACACCGTATCTTGGAGGTCAGCAGTTTTGGGTTGTTTTGAACTGGGGGCCTCTTCTAAAACAAACTTAGATCAGCACGTATATATACACCCTACCGCACACACAAACCACGTACATCATTTGTATGATAAAACCCTATCAAAACAACCAGTCCACTGCTCTCACATAATTTACCCCCATAAGAAGATGAAGAGAACGAACAGTGTCATAGACACAAGTCATATCTACTACCAGAAGCCTAAAATTTTGTGGTGATAAGGGTGACATGAAAATATGGCTATAAAGGAACAAGAAGCATTTGGAAGCATGGGTGTTTTCATGGGGATTGTGGCTAAAGAAGGAACAGGCAATGTTAAATGGCAACAGGGATAAAAAACACAAGGAAAATTCTGGCCTTTAGACGATCTGAAAGAGACTGTAGCATCTCAGGACAAACGCTTTTGTCTTCCCTGCCTCCTCCCTGAATACCCTGCTGGAAAACAGGAGGTGGGGTTTCAGGCAGAGGGGAATGTGTCATTTACTGGTGCTGCTTAAATCTCCCTTCCTCCGGCACTCCTACAACCGCTGTGGTTTTCCTCACAGGCCCACTGCAGGTAGGAGGAATCCTGTATCCAGTCTGGAAACACCAGTAAGGAATGAAGCAAACCCCAAAGAAACCCTGCCCCTGAATTCAGCCAGTGCGCTAGGACTAAAAACAGAGCCACTGTGGCCACTGCACTAAAGCACAGATCACTTTTGTTTCTGCCCAGCAGCATCTTACCTCGTCCATCAGCCCAGGCTACTCCCCTTGCTTTGACTGCAACATGACTGGAAACTTCCAGCCAGAGTATTTTTACTTTGTGGATCAGGTTTCTTTTTGAGGTAGCTGGCTGCTACCTCAAAAAAAAAAAAAAAAAAAAAAGAGACAAAAAAGGAAAGAAAGAAAAATAAAAAAAGCATTTGTTGCATTTTACATCCCATAGTGGCCTGAATCAGAACAGCACGCTCCAGCATCCCAGCCCTTCTCTCAATGCTGTATTGTGGCACTGGTCCCTTTCCTAGAGATATTAGGGCAAGACAGCAGTTTGTGACTGGCTCCTCTGTCCTGAGGGATTAGAAAGAGGTCAATTTTTTTGCATTGTGACAGAACATTTTGCCTTGGGCTTTCCGGGTCTTTGGTGCAATCCTGAGGCTAAGCACTACTTTGAAAACAAAACATGTATTTTTCTGACATTCATTTCTAGAAGAACTGAGAAGAGCCCAATTTAATATGCAAGACTTCAAGAGGTCAAGTAAAATCTATTCCTTGTATACAATCTAATGCTCTTGCTGTAAATTCAGATTTGTTCACGACCACAACAAAGCCCTTCAATGGTTGAGGAAGATCATTACAGGATTTTCCTTGTTATTACAGACCAGCAGAGAAAGCGGTTTCAGCACAGCTGACAGAAGTTTCCATCTAGCAAACTCTGCAGATGGGCCACAGGCTTCCAAAAACTGTATCAGTCAGAGATGAATTGGATTAAAGATAATCTGCAATGGGAAATCCTGTTAGAAAAGCCTACAGGTCTCCTCTGCTTCCAGAGCTGAAACTCTCCTGGATTGAAAAAAGGCAGCTGATGTTTGTTTTGACAGCTGTGTAGAGAGGTGTGTGTGTGCGTGCTGGGGAACAACACATATGGTGACCATGTGACACGACCCACAACCAGATGAAAGAAAATTGTCTAATATCTCCAGCAGCGTGGTTCAAATTCCACTTCAACCAAATTGGCGGGCGTGACAAATGCCAGCTAGTCCCTCTTCCCTGCACTGATTTAGGCAGCAAAGTACTCCATTTGATCACCTGCATGCTGTGGTTTTCATCTACTCCTAAAATTTTGGGACACCAAATAGGAAAAAGCTGCTGGTTGTTAAATCATCTCATTGCTTCTCCAGTTCAAGTTTCTTACTCTTCCTCCTGCCTTTTTAAAAATGTTTTTTTCCTTCCAGGCTAATGCTACTGTGGCAGCTCTGGGAAATGAAACTTTGGGTCCCTGCAGAAGAGCAGAGTGATGCAGCATCAGAAAATTCACCGTTGGGGACAGGACAGAAGCCCAGACTGAAGCAGAAGGGATCTGACCTGAACACAGACAGGTTCAGGAAGTGACTGGACAAATTCATGGAAGAGGAATCCATCTGCAGCTATTAACCAAAACGTGACCTCTGCTCTCAGACCTCTGCTGAAAGGGTCTGCAAGGGAAAGAACTGCTCAGCCCATGCTAGCAGTTAGCTGTCTGCAGTACTACTAATTCTGAGTAACAGAGAGATGAACGGGCTTAGGGCTCTCCCCCCTTCACCATTGCCATCGAAGATGGGGCTTCATTAGCATCTGCTACAGAACATCCTCCTTGAGCCCATACAAATAATACCTATTATGGTCGCCTTTTACTTCTGACAATAGCACTGATGACTGCTTCATGCCCATACAGGACTCCCAAATATTACTGTGTCCAAAGGAAAAAAGGTTCCTCCTGCCAACCAATCCATGGATGACACCATTGCTGAAACCCATCAACATAAACAGCACACACCCTTTTAACATATTTTTATCCTAGGTCAATTTTAATACAGAGGAATCCTTGGTGTGTTTATTCCTTATCCTTGTCTGCCTACAACAGGTCACAAAAGGTGTATACTATTTCATGCTGGCTGGGAATGAAAGGGTCAGTCCTAGGGACTATGCCACTGAGGTGGGAATTTGGTGACTTACGGTTCTAACCTTACTTCTGTAATTGGCTTCCTCTGTGGCTTTGGACAGATCTATTTTTTTCCCGTACTTGTGTCTGTCTGGTTTACTCAGGCATGTCCCCCATTATCCAGGCACCTGAAAAGAAGTGGCTGATCAGGGTCTGGGTTCAGTCGCTGTACGTAATGTGTAGTACAATAAAGACTTGATGCTGGACAAGTCCTCCTGGTCCTGCAGTAACATAGTTGGCATCAGTGGTTATTCTTCCCCCACTAAGTTATAAAACTGGTAAGATTCAACCTGTAGCTTCACCTGCGTTTCCAAAACTGAGCTAGGCAACTCCTTCAAGTACACTATCTTCCCATGAAGTTCCAATTGGACTTGCCAGTGGCACCAGGGAAGGTGTGAGGACTGTTTTGCTTCCCGGTCTATTGATGTAAAATATTGAAATACAACTATCTCAGCAAGGGAAGGATTCAGGTTCTCTAAAGATGCTCACTAAAGACCAGATGATATAGTCCAAGCTGAAGAGAGACCACCTCTCAGTTTGACTATCAAACGTTTCTATGGACAAGCAATCCAGGGAAAGTCCTGACGGAGAAGCTGGAGCAGCCTGTTGAGTTACTGCAGAGTGACTTTTCCAGGAGCTGCTCTGGTTGCATGTGTCCCAAAACATTCTGGGCAGAAATCTTAACAGAAGGAGCAGTGTATTTAAATGAGATAGATAAATATTTTACACTGATGATGCTAGAAAGTGTCTTACCTTTTCCAAACCTCTCCTTTGTGGGGACATCAAAAGCAAAGTGGTTTTGTGGATTATCCAGCAGCTAATGCTCGCTCCCTGCCTTGAGTGGAACCTGTCCACACAGAAATCACTTGAGTTTCATTTGAGTTCTTAAGCTGACTTATTAAATGAGCAGAAAACCACATATAATGAGTATGTAGTTGAATTAAAAATTACTTCTGTTGATCTTATACCTTTTCCTAACCATTTTAAATTGGTTTTACCAGAAATTTATTTATGTAAGACTGTCCACACAAGCTTTACATTAAATCCATTAGGAGAATAATCATACCTTTAATTCAATCAGCTTGGTGTTGATTGCAGACCAACGACCATTAAGTGGCTGCAAATAGCCTATAGTTTTGTCAAAAATACCTTGTCGAGTTCTGTAGTGAGCTTTGCCAGAAAACAAGAGTAACCTGAAAGCTTGAGCAATGGTAACCCAAGGAAAGACGCTACAAGGCTCCCTGCTCTTCCGGTCAAACTAAAAGTCCCTTCTGCAACTGGTTGCTGAACATCACATTAACAAGATATGCTTAAGAAATAAAGACTGTTCCCGACAGTAAAGTGGGGGGAAATTACACATGACTCAACTATTTCCTTGCTGCAATTTATTAGATTTTCAATGTGTTCATGTTGTACCCATCAGCCTCTCTGCTGCTATGGAGTCTGTGCCAGAATTATGACAAATGAGATTTTTCTGCTCACTACAAGTTTTATCTGAATTATCTACCATGTTAGAGGTCATGGGTACAACACTTCATTTTTCTCTGTACCATAGATATACTGAAAGTGGATGCCAGATCATGAACTATTTCACAGGCCTGCTGTCATGAACTCATGTGAAAAAAACCCATAATGCACAATTAGCCTTATCTTCAAGAGTTCCCAAGGATGAAGTCCAGTCTACGCTGATTTATCTGATCTTTCTTGTAAACTAGAACAACGATAGTGTGGGGGCACAGTATTCACCCTGTGTGATTGTGGCAGAATGAAAGCAGGATGACAGGAACGGTGAACAGTACCTGCAGAACCCTTACATGTCTGAAACGAACTGGCCTTTGAAACAAATTGTCGTCTTCTAAACAATGACTTGGTAAATACAAACCACACGCTGAGATAGCCAGCTGACCCTCACAGCGCAGGAATCTCTGCCACCCGTGTAGAGACAAAGCTCCAGGGAAAGCTTGCTTTCTGCAGCTGTTCTTGACCCTTAGATAGCACTGGAATGACCAAGCTGGGATAAAGCCCAGTTAATGTCTTCCTCTCAAAGACGGTGGTGGTGCAGCTTTGTAAAAGTTTGGGGTTACAAAGAACTCCAAAGCACTGAGAAAACAAAGCAAGAACATGTGAAATGTGGGATTATCCCAGATGGTGCACTTTAATTTCAGTTGGCAAAACCACGACCTGAGTCACCTAGTAAGATGGATTACAGTGCAACTGGATGTATATTATCCATATTATTGGCCTAATATTTCAAGCTGATCTTCTGCTTACAGTTCACGTCAGCACATAGACTGGCTTATTCAACCTCTTGAAAACATCTTGCAGAGATAAAACACATGTGTATATATTATCATCTTTGGTAAGTCAGCGTCTTCTTTTGGGAAACAGTGATGTTTATGGGCGGGGACTGATCATTTTCAGATGTTTTGTTTAATTCAACTAAGCAGTTATGACAGATACTAACAAGACAAGAACAGTGCTAAACTTTTTAGTCAGAATCTCTTCATCACCCTGGACCAGTCACTGATCCGCAGTCCTGTGAACTACATTTACACTTTGAGTTTCCTTGTCATAAATTGGAACTTGGATGTGCCACCAGTTTTAAAACCTTCTGCAACACCGTCTCTTTGAGGAGCTCATGGGACTTGTGATTAAGTGGGATGTCACTTCTTTGAGCTAAGCCTTATTCTTCTCCACACACACTTTTTTTTTTATAGATGGGAACCTGAGGTAGAGACAGGGGCAATGGAAGATGCAAAGCTGAGCAATGAATTAGAGCAGAAAGAAACACTGGAGACACAGTCATTTGAACATACACTGGTTACATGCATAGCCTGGTGAATAAAAGCTTCCAGCCCACTGTAATACAACACCTGAAAAACCACTTGATATCCCAGAAGCTGGCCCCACTATGTAACAAGAGATTGCTTGTAAATTTAGAAAAGAAATTGCCAAGCTACTGAACTACCGTGGGAAACCTGCCAGGGTATCACCTTAAGAAAGGCAGCCCTGGCTACTGGGACTGTGGTTGCCTCTCATTAAATGCACGAACAGCTTCTGGAATAAGACATTTCTCTGTAGTATTACTCTGGCAGACTCGAATTAAGGAGTCAGAGAGGACAAGCCCTGCTCTCAG
Organism: Gymnogyps californianus; assembly: GCF_018139145.2. Lineage (NCBI taxonomy): Eukaryota > Metazoa > Chordata > Aves > Accipitriformes > Cathartidae > Gymnogyps > Gymnogyps californianus. The sequence continues at coordinate 27,392,928 of NC_059478.1, read as the reverse complement.
CTAGCAGGAACCTGACAGCCATTTTCTGGCCCTGCTTTCCCAGCTGCTATTTGGAAAGGATCACCCAGGCTTTCCCTTATGGGGCACAACTTAAAAAAGCAGATCTGTTGTCCATAGCTCTTGCTTGTGCAGTTTAGGCATGACAGCAAATCAACCACAAAGAATACATTAGTAAATATATTATAAGAGAAAGTAAGAGAATATTTTGCTTATCAACTGTTTGGGCAAGAATGCTAGCTGGTTTAAACGGCACAGATATGTTGATTTCAAAAGACCGTTACAAGTGAGAAAGCTCAAGTGACACCCAGACACCTCAGTCCTGTTGATGACCATCCAGACTTCCACAGAACAAGGACTGAAGGCTTGCACTGCCGCACAAACCACCAAGATCAACCACTCTTCCCAGTTGTCCCTAATTACAGTGGAGCAATCTCTCTGGTTTCAAGGCCAGGAAGCTACATCTACTGCAGAATCAGGATGTGGCTGGCTGAGATTAGGGTGTGCAAATTTTCACATATAAAGTTTGTTCCTTTTTGATGAATGTCCTATTTTTTTTTAAAAGGACTGAAACAAAGATTGTCATCGCTCAGCAGTCAGGTTGTCAAAACATCCCTTTTGCTCTCTTTACCTAAAAAGTTGAATCAAACTTGTAGTGGTATTTAAATACTTAACGATGATGAACAACACCAAGAATCAGATCTGCCTCTCCCAGCTGCAGAGAGCTACAGAATAAAATACCAAAAATGGAAGATACTTAACTGCACTTTTTCCACAAGGTGAAATGGGCACTTAAAGCTGTGACTTCCCTGAGCTATTTTGGATGTCTTTCTAAGGATGGGATAAACTGCACTCTGAAAATGCCCATTTCTCTCTCAGTTCAGTGATGTTTTTCAGAAGCACTGAGACATTTATCTGCTATTGAAGTTGAACTCTTAAACCATATGAGGGCTGCCAGTGTGGCATGCTTTGTCTTTGCTCTTCACATGAGGACAAAGTTTTCCTCTCAGGGAAGAGCTGTTTCTTTATGGTGTTTCAAAGCTTGGCTAATATTTGATACAGATCAGTGTGCTCAGGTTTGGAAGGATCTATAATGCAGATTCCTTGGAAATCCTGACTATTCTCAAGAAACACACATGAATTTTTATGCCTTATGACCTTTACAGATACTGATGGAAATACAATTTCTTCTGTTATCTGTCAATGACTCATCTTAACTTCGTCCTCAGCATCTGAAGCTGTACAGGAATAGTAAAAAAAGAGAAATAATTCATTGAACATACTTAATTGCAAAGACAAAGTGAGACAAAGAGCTGGAAATTTGACAACTGGATGGAAGAGGCAGTTCCCAACAGCTTTCAGACACTTTCCTCCCTCTTCTGATGGTTACTTCTTCCTATACATCCTTTTTTTCCTGTACAACCTTTGATCTAAAGCCCTGTGCAGAGTTACAAAAGAAGAAAGGGTATTTGCTGACTGTCCTGCTGTCCCCTTGTAGAGAGAAGAGAGTCTCTATGAAATGCTGCAATTATTCCGACGGAGTCAGGAGTGCACTGTGCTCATTCTTCAAGTCTAGACACTGCTCTTGAAGGCTATCTGGAGAGACATTCATCAGCATGGCTGCAAACATTTGCATCTGCATAGTACAGCAGAGCCTGAATTTTATCACATACTACAGGATGGATGATTAGGCTTATTTAAGTGTGGGATGGAAAGATATTTTCATTAATTAAAACAAAAATGTTTTATATTTTATATAGAAGAGGTGAATGCAGCAGAGCAGCTAACAGTTTTGAGGCTTATGCAAAATGCAGTGAGAAGCTTTCAAGACCATCTGCTCCAGAAGATTTTCTGCATCTCCAGCAGATGTGTTTGTGACATACTAGCCATTTTCCTTGTCTCTTGCTCTCTTCTTTATCACACTGCCACTTTGGGTAAGATAAAGAAAAACAACCCACCACCCACCCCCAAAACCCCCAGCCAAAACCCAACAGGCTATTGTACAACTGGAAGTCTCTCTGCCAAGAGTGATAAAATGTTGCTTTTCCCTTTGTTTCAGGATTTCTCTCCTGGAGGTTCTTTCCAATCTTGGGTGAGCCTGAAAATGTTATGACGTGTTCATATTTTTTCCCATTTACTTTGAGACCCAGAATGGGATCTGGAGGCAGATTGCCATGGCAACCTGTATAAAATTTTACTAAATGGAATATGGGTTGTGGATGTTGGGGGGAAGACATCTGGGTGAAGAGTGCGACTTATGTATAGTTTTGTGGTACAAAAAGGCAGCAGGAAAAACTTGGCTTGAAATTGAACCTCCAAGCTTGTCCTAGCGTGAAAGAGAACTACCAGCCCTATGGGTAGCAGTCTGACAGATACAACCATTTTCTTAGCACATACTTTTTAAACATGTAGCCCTTCTCTTTGTGTTCCCTTAGTGCCCTCCTTTGTCTTGATACTTTAAACATAGTTTTCTGGCTTTTAACATCCCATCTGCACCCTTCTCTGTATTCAGTGGCACAGGTCTTTGCCTTTATAACCCACCAAATATGGACTTTGTCTTTACAGTGTGTTGCCATCATGATAGGAAGGGCATTCCCATGAAGCCATAGAGGCAACTTGTTGCTTTCCTTCAAAAGCTTTGATAATAGACTGACAGACTGAGGCTGGTGCCGCTTATGATGAGGAAACAATGAAAGATTATTTCATCAGCTGTATCTGCTGTTGTCTCTCATCTCACTCTTGAGCAGGGACTGCCTTTATGCACACTGCCTTTATCACATAGCACTAGCAGTGTTAGCTTTTCTCCAGGACAAGGGCTTCTGAGAGTTCTAGTAATGCAAACAAAAATTACATGTGACCTCTCTCTCCCAGCACCTCTGGCTTCTGCATTACATCCTGCACCCACCAGCACACACAAGCCCTTAGAAGTGCTGAAAGCAGACAAAATGGTACGAGCTATGTTGTAGCTGCCGACGAGCACCAGTGCTTCAATGGCAGCCAAAGTCGCAGCTTTCATCTCTGTCACTTAGCCTACCCTGGAAAACGTTTCTGATGTAGTTACAAGTATTACCATGATGGCAAACTATATCTTCAGCATCAGCATGCCTTACAACTTCTACCTTGAATGAAATACTCCCTGCCCAAAACGGGTAAAAGCTTTCTGCTAGTTCTGTCTCAGGACAAGGATGGTATCCTATGACTCAAGATGCTTCTAGGGTGTAAGCAGTCCAAGTGCGGCTTTCCATGTGAGAGCTGCTGGGTAATCCAAATTCCTAGCTGTGGCAGGAAATGAGCCAGCAGGGACAGCTGAGTCTGAAAAAGATGGGTTACTTCAAAACACTTCCCAGTGGGACTCTGAAGGGAGCCACTGTCTCTTGCTGAGAAGCAATCCTGTTTTCTGAGAGATCTACTTCGAGTCTTGTGGCTCTTGGCTACACGAAGATTTTGCTGTGAGGCAGAAAGGGTTGGAAAAGTAGGCCACTCCCTCAAAGAAGTCTTTTGCTAGTCTAGAAGTATCATTAAATGCGAAATCACATTCTTAACTTATGCTGGCAAGCGATTAGGGTAGACCCAGCATGAGGCTGCCAATAGCAATCTGTCACAGTAAGTATGAATAACTTGGGTAGGTTTCATTTCTTTAACAACACATTGCAACCCGTGGGTCATGTGTCTGCCAGACTCCAGCATTTGAATCTGCATCACTGACATCTGAGCAGCCACTGGCTGACATTTGATACTGCTCCACTGAGCTTACTAACTCTCTCTACTTGTCCTGCTGAACTTTTTGCGGCCACTCCATCCATTACAGCTACCCAAAGGGATGGGAAATCAATGCTGGTATCAAGTAAATGCAAATTCTGAGTCAGCCGCATGGAGCAAAGGAATCACAGCTTCCAAATATGGCATCAGACACAACGTGGAAGCGGAGAATTGTGGTTAACACAGCTCTGAATATTTCTGGGCATTTTACCCAACACAGCAGGATCGTCTTCAGATGAATGAACTGGGCTCCTGACGCTGTGTGTATAAATTTTCAAGTGGGTTTTACTGTCTCCTTTCTCCAGAGGAAACAAGGGCCACGATAGACACACACACATACACACACACACAAAAAATCAGTAACAAACACACACAGACAGAAGTCCCCAAGATCAGCTTGTTGATGTAAACCATAATAGAAAACACACTTCGGTTTGTGGAAGATTCTCTAGAGACTTGCAAGAAAAAAGAAAAAAAAAGTAGGCACACTTTCTCTCTACTATTTTTAAGCCTCAGTTTCAAATGGATACTCGAGGTCACCTAAGCTGAGCTTTGACAGATGCAATGTTTAACTGATTGGGAAGAAAATAGCAGGGTGGGATGTGGCAGCAATAAAATATCGGCATTCCATTGTCACGCCTTCTGAATTGCTCAGTGTCTGTGGCGGGACACTGTGCTTTGTGGACCAGCCATCTGGTGGGAGAGTCCTTAGATTTAGGAGGATCTGTCAGATTTCTGGTTTCTCCATGTGTCCTCCTGGGATGAGGAAAGAAGATGTTAATGACCCATGGATGCTTTGTGCAAAAATGTAGCATTCCATTGGTAATGTGCACGGAAAAGTCTAGCCGCAGAGGGCAAAGATAAGATTTGAAAATGATACTTGGCAGCTCTGCTATACTGCCAGCCCCTTCCCCTTCTCCCTCAGGGTCTGTATTTTCTTATTGCTGGGGTCACCAACAAAGGGTTATTGTCAAGATAAAAGACATACAGTCAAAGAATCCAGTGATAGTCCCCATAATTACCAATTTAGATATTCCAGTCTGCCTGCCTTTCTCACCTGGTTCAAAACAAATCCAGAAGGTTGAAAACATGTTCTTGGAGTTGTCAAATCCTAATTTTGGGGACAGCAGTAGCAAATCTCTTTTTAGACTATAGTTCTTAATCATCTGGATAATCTGTCTTTGCCATTCTGCATCTTTAGCTCAAATGCCTGTGGAAAATTTGGGAGAAAAAGATATTTCTGCTAAAAGTGTCACTGATCTCACAAAATGCTTACAGCCACCACCGCCACCACAAGGGAAATCAGTGGTTAAATATGGACTCAAAACTGAATCTTCCGAAGTCCAGACTAGCATACTATCATGAAGAATCCTTCCTCATGACCAACAATCTGATATTCTTTACAACTACCATAAAAGTTAAAAAAAAAAAAAAAATGCAGGAAAATTCCAACCTTCTTTAAAACTACAAAAGGCAAATTTTTTGGTTTTCAGACCTAGATCAAAAAGATTACTCTGTGATTTAAACATATTGCATTTTTGCAGCCAGCAGTGAAAGCATCAAAATGAGAATATTTCTGTCCTGAATGTCTGTGAATTTACCATCTGCAGAGAGGAAAAGGCTCAGTGGCCTTGCACAGTTCACATACCAATGGCCTGGTTCTGCCTTGAGCTAAATTCCATTGGATCTCCACCACTGTCCAGTGAGGTCAATACTGTTCCCTAAATATCTATCCAATGTGGAGAAAAGTCGGTCAAAAATGTACTCAGTACAAAAACAAGTCTCCCCCCGCCCTACAATGCTAAACATTTAACTATTACCATGTACTGAAGACTTGCTAAATCCAGAAACCATGGCCTTGGTATAGTTTCCCTTCACTATAAGAAGTTATCTTTTCCCCCCTCGGGCTTCACAAAATATGTAGAAGATCTTAGGTCTGTAATCTGAAAATCATAATCGTTAACATTTTTAATCTTCTTCCAGCAGGTGGAGGTAGATGTGTGCTAGATTTCCTTTGGGAAAACAAGCAAGATATATAGCTCAGAAAGCAATTCTACATGCATCTAAACAACTGTTTGCAATATTTGCTATATGATCTACTGTTTCCCTTTATTTATGACTCACTTTTGTCTCCTTCTCAACACAGTTGAGGGAATGAAGAGGAAAAAGATTTCTGCATTTGGATCGTGAAAATACCTTGTCTCCCTTGAATCCTTGGGAAATCCTGTGTGGATACAATTAAAAACTCATCACAAAGTTCAAAAAGTTCCTATTACTCTTTATTTGTTGTCTCTAATTTTCAGCTTTTTCCAGGATCTCAATTTGGAGATGGAAAGTCAGGATGGTGCTGGAAAATGCTTTTTTCCAGAAGCCTTCTGTCTTACAAACAAGGGTCAAATGTTTGAGGTAATAGAAGTTTGATCACATCTGGAAAGCCCACATGAAGCTTTCTTTACAGGATTCTTCCTTTCGCCTCACCCTTTGCTCTAAACACTCATGAGAAGGAAGAGTTTCAGGAGATATTCTCCATGGGAGACAGCCCTTTCTCAAGCCATCTCCATGAAATTATTGGTGTCCAGGCACATACAAGAGAGAAGGGTCACAAACCTTGTGGGGAGCTCTCAAGGGGAGCTTTCTCTGAACAGACTTCACTGGGTATGGAAGGGCCTCTCCACTAATGACTCAGATGCTCAACTCCAAACATTCCTATCCCACGTTGATCAGATAATGATCTTTAAAAAATTATAACTGCCATCGCAATGGAGAGCAGAGGAAGCTGAAGACTCAAATTCCTGGAGGATTTGTGTTCCAACCTGAAGGAATCCCTGGCTTGTCAAAGGGATTAGGGTGAGCCTAACAAGGCTCATCCGCATCTTTTCATGGAAATTATTTGAGTACATTTGGGGCAACGAGGATTTTTCTCATAGGGTTTCATTTGCAGCCCCCTTTTGATAAGGGCTTTCCCTGGAAAGCCTCAGTTGTCAGGGTTAATGGTTTAAGCAGTGTTGATAGATTCTGTTTATGTTGGTTGAGGGGGTTCAGGTGGCCCAGTCTAGTGTAAGCTTTCCATCAACTGTAAACAGCAGCTTTTTATGTCAAAGCTATGTTTCTGCCTTTTGACAAAGCATTAACAGATCTATGAAAGGAAGAACCCAGGGTGACGACAGTGGGAAGAGCAGAGAGGTTTAATAGGTCATTTCCACCACAAATTCTGATAATTTGACAAAGTAGCATGTCTTTTCTGCCAAGGCCCTGGAGAGAGTTCACATCCGCCATATTCTGGCTCCCGTTTTCTACTCTGCTCCAGGAGCTGTAGGGAAATTCGTGGCAGCGTCTCTGCCAGCTGGGAGGAAAAGTCTTTCTGCTGTCTCTGTCTAGACCTCCCCAATCTTATGGTGAGCTAGGGGAGGTTCTGCCTTTAACCACAGCCTTTTCCTGAGGTGCTCGTTTAAAAACAGCTTGGCTGAAATGGGTCCTGCCTGGGAGAATATTTCCCATATGGATTCAGAGGAACCTTCCCATGTGTTGCCTGTAAGCAGAGCTATTCCTAGTCTGTCAGCTCTGTGATGACAATCGGACTAAATTAAGCCTTACTCTATGCCTGTGGTCTGGCATTAGGACATGACACCTTGGCTGGTATCTTTAATATCTGGTCCCACCCAGAAATGAGACTGATCCAAGACTCTTTGGCTTACAAGATCAGGCAGTTAGGAGTAGGATTGGCCACTGGCCCAACATAAGAGCAGAGTGAATGTGGAGCTGTATATCATGTGATACAGGAACACCATCTTTCCTCTCACATTCCCAATCCCGGTGGCTGGATATGCAGACAGGGAGAATGCTACAAGGTGCATTCTTCGCTCCAGGAGCCCAGATGAAATTGGTCCATGGGCCAAAATGTTGACTTTTATGCATAAGAATGAACATTCAGTCAGGAAGGGCAGTGTGAGCCTAGGAGTCCTCTTAGGCACAGGAGAGAAAGGCCAATGTGGGAGATGAAATTAATTTTATCCAGAACAAATTAGAGGGGGTAGGAGGAGGAAGAGGTTCTGTGGGAATTGTATGGTTAACTTACTGCAACTCGTGTCCTATAAAGAGACCATCCACACACCAAAAAGCTTGTGATGAAAAGCCAGGTTGTCAGCAACATTATTTACCCTTTTACCTCAGCCACCAGTAAAGGTAAGCACAGTCCTGTTTTAGAGGGGAACTGTGTGACGATGCTTGTGCAATCCAAGGACCCCACTACCTTTTAGCCTGGGAGCATCTCAGAAACTTTAACACACGGGGAGCCCGCTCAAAGGATGAAGACCTTAAAATCCTGCGTAAATGTGATGGTATGTAAATAACTTTGGTTGGGTTTTGCCAAAGCCATGTTTACCAAGGGCACTTGTATGTGGCAAAGTAAAAAAGGTATTTGAGTCTGCTCCAGATCCCCCTTTCTGCTGTAGCAAAGACCTCAGCAGGAAAGTGGGGAGCTGTGCAGTGTGTGACAGTCTTCTTTTACTGGATGCAGGTACCGGGATTAGAGAAAAATCAGAGACGAAGGGATTTTACTGAGATCACACATCACAGCCTCACTCTTCTGACTCTGCAGTCACTGCTTCTGACTCTGGAGCATACTGCTTCCCAGCAAGGTCTTGCCTACCTTTGCTCTACCAAAAAAGCCCCAAGCCAAGACCACCTCTTGCATTTCTTTCTTTTTGCAGGGATCTTTTCCATCACCTGCAGGCCTTCAGGATAAGATGGAACTTATCTTTATAACCATTTATTAATGTCGTCGACTGATGAACTGGCAGGAGAACAATCTGGCGGAGCAGTGAGTCTGCTGAGAAACGACCAGTGGGAGGGCTGGGTAAGACAGCAATGGACTTTAATCAGGCTTGCACCATCTGATTTTGCTTCTCTTATGCTGACAGGTTCTTGGCTCAGACCCAGTAACTTGCAGAGGGTAAAGGATGGCAGCTAATATTTTGGCATGGGAATTAGCAGAGCTATCCCGAGATGGCATTGCAGGATGTCAGAGAACCATCAGCTCAGAGGGGTGCAAGGTGGTAAAAATGTGGCTTACAGGGTTAAGCCATGTTAGAATGAACTTGCTCCGCCAGTCCAAAACAGCTGAAAAGTCGGTTATCTCCATTTATTAGTTTAATCCTTTAATCCACCTTGCTGTCCAATTAGATTAATGAAACTAGAATCCTATTTCCAGCTTGACCTGTGTTATCACACTTATAAAATGGGAATAAAGGTATTTACGTGTCTGAAAGGGGCACGGAGGTTCCTGGGTGAGGACTGCCACAGTTTATTTACTGAGGGCTGAATAGCTCATTAGTGACCTGAAGACCATAGGAGGGCTTGGGGGACTAATCCATGGTTGGAAGACAAGGCGATGTTCGCACTATGATGTTGCCTAACAAAAATTTTAATGGTTCAAAGGACAATTTATTGCTTTGCTCAAGTGCTCCTGAACTCACAGATTTTTATTTTTTTAAATACATAATGGCTGTGGCTAAACTGCTTTATATATTAAGAAATGGATCTGCTTGCAAGCAGGATCTGTGATAACTATTTAATGGAAACCAGTAAAATGTTTTGCTGGCATGTCTATAGGACTTTCCTTAAATTGCTAGAGGTGTTCAGATGAGTTTCCCTGACAAGCGCTGATGCTCTTTTTCTCTTTTCTTGGGCCAGATTCTGATCCCATGACTTACTCTCCAGAGCTTTTTGACTTCAGTAGTCCTCTTGACTGATGAGACTGCTTATGGAGAAAGGCCAACGCTGAGCCATCCTTGACACCAGAAACTTTTGGAAGTCAATGGGATTGAAAGATTAACTACTCACCAGAGAAAGACTTTTCTGAAAGGACTCCCATGCTCCACTTTATACAGTGCCTGAGGTGCATATGTCTATCTCAGCATCAAATTAAAATTTGCTCTGTGTGCCGAAGCATGCTAGGTAGGGAGGCAAAAGTGGTTAAGGCATTCATCAGAATTTGGGAGACCTTTGTTTAATTCTCTGCTGTAAGACTGGTTCCCTGCATGACCCTGAGGCAGTCCCTCAACCCTGCAGTGTTTCATTTGTAAAATGGGCAGGGTATCACAGCGTTCCTACGCAGGAATGCAGCAAGGAGAAAGTGTTAGAGGCTAGATTGTCTTTAATGTCCTGGTAAAGATAAGATACCATGGAAGCCATAAGAGCTTATAATCAATTGAAACAAAGCTCTGAGAATTCTCTGTGTTTCTTTATTTCTCTCTGAGCATTATCTGCATTAATAGGTGAGGGCACATGAAAGGTGTACTATTTTTTAACAGTCTCTCAACTCCTGCCACTTTCTCTTTGCCCTCAAAGTCTTATTGCTACATCTGAGATACTACATGGTAAATCTACCCTGAACCACATTTTTTTAGTCACTCTGTACCCTGTGATCTCTGAACTAACATCTGTCAGAGACTGCTGCTTCGGTCAAAGCCACAGGAACATGAGGTAACACACAGCTTTCTCATTCTGAAAACCTGGTGTGGGAATGACATGAGCTCACCCACCACTTTTGCACTGGGTAAACAGCCTGCAAATGGAATGCAAAAAAAAAAAAAAAGGTGCTTATGATTGCAAAGGATCCTGGGAAAAACTTTAAAAAAAGCCATAGTGGTGAACTGTTTCTAGCCAAGTTTTTGGCAGTCACATCATTGTTCGAAGATAAACCTTGCCCCCTGCATACATTCCCAAACAAGTATTTTCTGGCACAGGACCTTTCTCACAGAGGCTGATTTGATGACCCATAGCCTGTAAAATCATAGAATAATTTAGACTGGACGGCACCTTTGGAGGTCTCTGGTCCAACTCATGCCACAACACTTCTATGGGTTCCACCAGGATCTGTCTAGAGGAAGAGGAAAGATAATACAATGGAGATATAGCTTTGGGAACTGTAATAGCAACATCTTCGATGATTAGGAGGGTTTTATTGCTTTTCCTGTTAGGGAAATTAATAAAGGTGTCTTCATAAGGCAGCAACATCCAGTGGGTTGGGAACAAGGAATTAACAGCCTTGGCTCTGTTTTGAATATACATTCTCTTGCTGTATAACACTGAATAGAACAATTGTTCTTTTTGAATTGCCTAATGAAAATGCTATCATCATCTTCAGCAGCAGTAAGAGAGATCTGTGTCTAGTGGATAAAACACTTCCCAGGAGTCAGGAATCCTGATTCCAGCTCTGACACTGGCTCACTCTGTCACCTCAGACAATTCACTTTAGTTCTGTGTCCTCTTTTTCCCCCCATCTGCAAAATGTCCTTTGAGATGTACTGATGAAAATCTCTATGAGTGAACTTCGAAAATACAAGTTATTATATTAATTGGGAGTATATTTAGTCCTGCTTGAATGACTGAATGCTTGATATAAAAAGCCTGGAAAATATAACTTTTTCTTGAAACAAAGTCAGGTGAGACCTGCCAGAGAAGCAGCATTTTTAGCTTTCAGTAGGTATTTACCTGAATCCTACTTGACTTGAAAAGTTCTAGGTTTAATGAAGACCAAGCTCAGGGCTTGGTCGAGTGAGCAAGTTGTCCCTGCTATTTGCAAAACAGAGATACTTCTTGAAAGCTGGACTATAGCAAGGATGGTCACTTCCAAACACAGGGCTCTGAGCACAGCCTGACTGTAGTCTCTGTCTGCCAGGCTCACACTGATACTAGGGACAAGCAGCACGTGACAGCCCAGGAGGAGTTATGAGCAGAGAAACCGGGTGATAAGTTTCCATTTTTATTAAACATTCAGTTTGGCTCAACAAGTAAAGGCCACTGGGGAAAAGCTCTCAGATCCTACATCTTCAAATATGCCGAGGTTAGGCTCTGCTGTTTGGAGGAATCTGGACACAATATTAACTGGCTTACGTTCTGTTTTGAAGCTGATTCTACCCATGGAAACAGCACGATCTGTCATTATGCCTGAGTGGGCACAGAAATGGGAGAGCACCTCTGTCCCATGTAAATGAAACGTTAGCACTCTCTCTCTCAATCTAGACAGACGACATCGCTGCAGAGTGACTGCACAACCAGGTCTAGAACGTGCGCTTTTTCTAGAACATAAAACAGCCATTTCCAGATGGTGGAAGAACAAAGGAGAAAGATCATCACTGGATCTCACTGTTTGTGGTTTTATTTTCTCCCCTTCCTTGGCTCCCTAATGAAAGTCAGCAATTTGAAGAGTTTGTGGACATAGTGTTCACTGGAGGAGCTTTGATTTCATGGTTCCCCATTTGTGCTCATTGCCAACTTCACAGCTAATTGGAACAAAACTGAGCTTGTAGATTAAATGGCAACCCCTGGGATTTGTTTCTGCAATTACCAGCACTCCTCCTAGACAGATTCTAATTCAATAGTAAGTTCCTGGACCCACATGCAGAAAACACTGGGAAAAAATGCACTGCCTGGATGACATCAGAGTTAACTCTGTACAGTCCATTACAGCCTCTGCAGTCCTTAACAACTGTAGGTGAAACCCTGGCCTGTTGAAATCTGGGAAATTTGCCACTAGCTTCATATCGTTAGATGAAGGCTAGGATTTCACCTTGGAAGACTGAAGGAACTGTCTTTTCTTGACAGCACAACATTTCCAGCTCTGCAGCTTGCCTTGCAATGGCTTAAGTTTTACAGAGTGCATTTTCCCTCAGTGTGGTCAAAGTTACTCATGCATTTCATAAAAACACATACTCAGCTTTGGAGCATAACCTTTTGCAAGCCCCTAGCAGACACCCTTGTGCCCAGATTGAATTCCCAGATGGGTGGGAAGAAAGGGGGCTACAAAACGCAGCATTTGCAAAAAGCTTTTTGAAAGCAGTTTCCAGGGGTTAAAAAGAAACCAGTCACCTCTGAACTATTTTCACCAACAGATATTCAATTTGAAAAGTATTCACAGATCAGGGAATGAATACGTGGTTAAGCAGATTCATAATGTGATACTAGGCAGGAACAAAGTTGGCTTTTGCTGTATCTTATCATTGGCAAATAGAGCTAGAGAGAATGCACACTGACTGGCAATGATTTCTACTACCATATCCGTTTCCATGGTGTAAAGCAAAATCCATCTGCCAACTCACTGACAAACTTTCTCCGCTTCTAATTCAATTGAACCTGCTCTCATTCCAGACAGTGCAGCTGGAGAGTTAACCTGATAGAACAGAGCAGGAACCAGCCATATCTGGTTCTGGATCACCTTTTCTTGCCCTCTTTCAGCTCACCAGTAGGAATTTAAGCATGGAACAAACCCTAAATTGCGCTAAGTGATGTTACAAGCCAAACAATCCTTGGCTTGGCCCCAGGAAACAGGCAGTTTTCATCCAGCTTTTTTCACTGAACATCAAAGGATATAGTAAAACTGGAATAGGTATGGGAGAAAATGGCTGGAGAACTTCTGTGTGAGAATGGACTAAGATGCTTGAAGGTAGAAAAAAAGACAGATATGCTCAAGGTCTGTAAAACTACAGGGAGCATTGAGTGAGTGATGAGGGATGGACAGTACCTTGCAAGTTCCGAGAGCTGCAGGACATCAGCTGGAATCAGCTGGAGATGCGTACAGAGCAGAAGAGGGGAGATGATAGGTCTTTACACAATTACACAAGCAGTTAAGCTATGGAGCTCTCTGCCATGTGTCAGCCATTTACATGGGCTCAAAAGTTAGTTAGACAAAAGCATGAAAGAAAAATCTATTACAGAGGTATTAAAACACAACAGATCCCACTTCTGGCTCAAAGTCTCTGAACCACAATTTTCCAGAGGCTGAGAGAGAACACCTTGGGGAAGTATTGATATCAACTGCCTTGTCTTTATACTTTTCCCTGGACATCTGCTATAAACTACCAGTGCAGACAGGATCCTTAAGAAACTGGGTATAAGAACATAAGAGCTGTCACCCTCGGTCAGGCCAAAGATCCATCTGTGCTCAGAACCAGACACTTGCTCATGCTAAAGGAGGGAGCATAAGAAAGAAATACAGCCCTGCTTCTCTCAGCAACTGCCCCCTTCCACTCAGGTTCGCACAATCTGCAGTGTAAGGACATTCTGAGTCAGAGACTTATGGATGTTTATTTACCTAGACAGATTTAAAAAGTGATTGAACAACTCTGATGGGAGGGAAATCCACCTATGATTTCAGTCTTTACATGAGTTCAGCTGCCTGAGCATCTCTGCCTTCCTGTCTATCTCCGTTCTGAAGCATTGTCTGATTCAATGAAGCACAACAGAGATGGAGAGCTCAGTGATGCTACATTTCTCCACATCTTGTGGAAATAGTCAGGTAAAGGGGAATGAAATCTTATTAGCTCTCCCAGGGAGACAAGGCATGCTCAGCCTAAGCCCTATTAGAGAACTCACACAGGGTGGTGTGTATTGGAAAGGTGGCAGTATGTGTTCTGCCCTCACAGGGTAATCAGTTTTGTTGTCAAGTTGGCTGCTGAGACCTGGTTCATTTGCCCAATTCAATCCACACTGGGCTTTCCACATCTTTCCTCCAAAGCCCTGTTTATGAAGACAAAAACAGGGACTTGGCGGCTGCCATGCAAATGTCACATTTTATGACCAAGACAATTGCTGTAAGAAGGGGTTTTTTTTCTTTTTTTTGGCAGGCTTTCAATCCATGGCCTGGGTCTCCATGCCCCCCGGCTCCCCCACCGCACAGTACAGAAATGGACACTGCAAATTTCTGTCTGAGGCCAGCCTTGGCAACAGAGCCAATGAGAAGAGAAACAGCCTGTGCTCTAATAAGTAAAATATTTATGTCTTGCTTTGGCTAACATACCCTCTCTCAATAAAATATTTTTCCCAGGAGGAAATCTATGAAAGGGAGGGGGTTCCTTTATTATGTCCCCAAATCATGCTTTTCTGCTCCCCTTCAAAAGCCTCAAAATCAAAGGACACTGTACTCTGAAGCTTTTTGTTGCCATTCTTGACTTTGTTATCATTAGTTATTACAATCATAGAACGGTTTGGGTTGGAAAGGACCTTAAGGATCATCTACTTCCAACCCCCCTGCCATGGGCAGGGACACCTTCCACTAGATCAGGTGGCTCAAAGCCCCATCCAGCCTGGCCTTGAACACTTCCAGGGAGGGGGCATCCACAACTTCTCTGGGCAACCTGTTCCAGTGTCTCACCACCCTCACAGCAAAGAATTTCTTCCTAATATCCAATCTAAATCTACCCTCTTTCACTTTAAAACTGTTACCCCTCATCCTATCACTACACTCCCTGATAAAGAGTCCCTTCCCATCTTTCCTGTAGGCCCCCTTTAAGTACTGGAAGGCCGCTACAAGGTCTCCCCGGGGCCTTCTCTTCTCCAGGCTAAACAAGCTCAACTCTCTCAGCCGGTCCTCATAGGGGTGGTGCTCCAGCCCCCTCATCGTCTTCGTGGCCCTCCTCTGGACCCGCTCGAGCAGGTCCATGTCTTTCTTACGCTGGGGGCCCCAGAGCTGAACGCAGTACTCCAGGTGGGGTCTCATGAGAGCAGAGTAGAGGGGGAGAATCACCTCCCTCGACCTGATAGCCACACTTCTTTTGATGCAGCCCAGGATGTGACTGGCTTTCTGGGCCGTGAGCGCACATTGCTGGCTCATAATCAGGTTTTCATCCACTAGTACCCCCAAGTCCTTCGCCGCAGGGCTGCTCTCAATCCACTCATCGCCCAGCCTGTATTTGTGCTTGGGATTGCCCCCACCCATGTGCAGGACCTTGCACTTGGCCCTGTTGAACTTCATGAGGTTCGGGTGGGCCCACCTCTCAAGCCTGTCAAGGTCCCTCTGGATGGCATCCCTTCCCTGCAGCATGTCGACCGCACCACACAGCTTGGTGTCGTTGGCAAACTTGCTGAGGGTGCACTCAATCCCACTGTCCATGTCACCGACAAAGATGTTAAACAGCGCTGGTCCCCATACCGACCCCTGAGGAATGCCACGCGTGACTGCTCTCCACTCGGACATCGAGCCATTGACTGCAACTCTTTGAGTGCGACCATCCAGCCAATTCCTTATCCACCAAATGGCCCATCCGTCAAATCCACGTCTCTCCAATTTAGAGACAAGGATGTCATGTGGGACAGTGTCAAATGCTTTGCACAAGTCCAGGTAGATGACATCCGTTGCTATTCCCTTGTCCACCAATGCTGTAACCCTGTTGTAGAAGGACACCAAATTTGTCAGGCACTAAGATTTGCTCTTAGTGAAGCCATGTTGGCTGTCACCAATCACCTCCTTATTTTCCATGTGCCTTAGCATAGTTTCTAGGAGGATCTGCTCCATGATCTTGCTGGGCACAGGTGAGACTGACTGGCCTGTAGTTCCTCGGGTCTTCCTTTTTTCCCTTTTAAAAATGGGGGTTATGTTTCCCCTTTTCCAATCAGTGGGAACTTCACCAGACTGCCACGACTTCTCAAATATGATGGATAGTGGCTTAGCCACTTCATCCGCCAGTTCCCTCAGAACCCGCAGATGCATCTCATCAGGTCTCATGGACTTGTGCACCTTCAGGTTCCTTAGATGGTCTCGAACCTGCTCTTCTCCTACAGTGGGTTGTTCTTCATTCTCCCAGTCCCTGCCTTTGCCTTCTGCGACTCGGGTGGTGTGGCTAGAGCACTTGCCAGTGAAGACTGAGGCAAAAAAGTCATTGAGCACCTCAGCCTTCTCCATATCCCGGGTAACCAGGTCTCCTGTTTCCTTCCGGAGAGGGCCCACATTTTCCTTAGTCTTCCTTTTATCACCGACGTACCTATAGAAGCTTTTCTTGTTGCCCTTGATGTCCCTGGCCAGATTTAATTCTATCAGGGCTTTGGCTTTCCTAACCTGATCCAGGGCTGCTCAGACAATTTCTCTGTATTCCTCCCAGGCTACCTGTCCTTGCTTCTACCCTCTGTAGGCTTCCTTTTTGTCTTTGAGTTTGTCCAGAAGCTCCTTGTTCATCCACACAGGCTGCTTTGACTTCCTTAAAGTCAAAAGGACTTCCTTTGAAGTCCAAAGACTTCCTCTTTGTTAGGATGCATTGCTCCTGAGCTTGGAAGAGGTGTTCCCTGAATATTAACCAGCTTGGGCCCCTCTTCCCTCCACGGCTTTATCCCATGGTACTCTACCAAGCAGATCCCTGAAGAGGCCAAAGTCTGCTCTCCTGAAGTCCAGGGCAGCGAGCTTGCTATGCGCCGTCCTCGCTGCCCTAAGGGTCTTGAACTCCACTAAGGATCTTGAACTCCATAATGATTACAATCATATTGATTACCATTACCAGTTCTCAAGAGGCCCTGGCTAATCAGCACCCCATTCCAGGAAATGCTCTGACAAATCTCTCGCAGCATATGCAGACACAAAACCTGTAGTCTAAAAAGACCAGCTAAACAGACTGTTAACCCATTCCCGTGCCAGGGAACTGCAGCGCAGAAAACTCAAGCGGTTTAGCGACAGCCACTGCAGGAGCCCGAGTCAGAGGGGAACAAAGCTCTTAACTGATGCTAAAGACAACAGCCTGGTCATTTCTCACTGCATTTCAGGTGACCATTCTGCCACATGAAGTGATTCTTGAGAGACTCTTCACCCACGGAAGAGTCATCGATGGTGTTCTGCACTCTAGCTCATTGCTAACCTCACAGCCAACCAGTGCTCCAGGTTTACAGCTCAAATAGCCATCCATGTCATTTAGGGCAGGCCCTAGTTCAGGTGGAGGGTGACTGGCCTGACATGTACAGGGCAGATTCACCCTGCTGGGAGCTGCCGCTCCTGTGCATCAGGACAGACAGCACACGCTGCCTGTCGTGGTTTAACCCCAGCCAGCAGCTAAGTACCACGCAGCTGCTCCCTCACTCCCCCCCGGCTCCCAGTGGGATGGGGAGGAGGATCCGGAAAAAAGGAAAAACTCATGGGTTGAGATAAGAACGGTTTAATAACTAAAGTAAAATATAATACTAACAATAATAATAATGAAATATAATAATAATAATTGTAATGAACAGGACTATAACAAAAAAAAGAAGAGGGAAAAAACCAAACCAAACCAAAAAACCAGTGATGCACAATGCAATTGCTCACCACCTGCTGACCGATGCCCCAGCAGTGATCTGCCCCTCCCGGCCAACTCCCCCCAATTTATATACTGGGCATGACGTTTGATGGTATGGAATATCCCTTTGGCTAGTTCGGGTCAGCTGTCCTGGCTCTGCTCCCTCCCAGCTTCTTGCACACCTGCTTGCTGGCAGAGCATGGGAAACTGAAAAGTCCTTCACTTTTAGGATAAGCGCTACTTAGCAACAACTAAAACATCAGTGTGTTATCAACATTATTCTCACACTAAATCCAAAACCCAGCACTGTACCAGCTACTAAGAAGAAAATTAACTCTATCCCAGCCGAAACCAGAACTGCCTTTCAACAGAAGACTACACTGTTGCTCCTGAGTCACTAACAAAATTTTAACCTCTTTCTAGGCACACCATCTCCATCACTCTGCAGTGCAGGTGACAAGATCACTCATGGCAACTACTCTCTCTTGCTAGTGTTATATTACAGACGCTTTTGGCCTATCCCAGACGGTGACTTGTATCATCTTTGTTATTTAAGGGAGGCGACAGAACTCCTGTACCCACCCAAGTGAAGAGAAAGACTCTGAGCTTTGATGGAACAAGATTTTGCCTTGGAAAGCTACAGGCATGCAGTCAAATTTTTATTCTTACAAAGATGTGCCCATCTACTTGGAAACAAAGCTATGTTGTCACTAACCACAAGACACATCCTTGCCAGTCTGAAGTTCCTTCCCAGTTTTCCTGTGACTAACTGGCAGGGGATTAACATGAAGGGAGGGAGCAGACACTTCTGCTGTTGTAGAGATACTTCCCCCTCGGAATGCTTTTTGCTCACTGCTTACCTGGATTTCAGATCAACCTCACATGCACTTACAGATTATTCTTTGCCATCTATCTCTGGGTCCCCATTTCCATAACATCACAGAGCTTTATTTATATGTTTACAATACCTGTGTGTGAATGCATGAAGCTGTGTTCTTGGGGTAAAACAGATGAAACATCATTTTCTTTACTTGCCTCAGGCCTTCTCTGCAAAGCTATTGCACCTTGGCCTTGAGAATTTTCAAAAGGCAGCTGTGGGACAATCCAGGAGAGACAGCTGTGATTTGAGCTGGCCCATATTAGATCCCCAAAAGTATGTACGTGACAGAGATACTAGGAATGTCTTGATCTTGAAAAAGGTTTCAGTGGTGACCCACCTTATTATATCCCAGAGAATCCAACTGAATCGTAAATCCCTAGTAACCTGCCTGCATTATGTTTTTGTGATGGAAATCCAGCTACCAGCTCTCATGTGGCAAAACCCTGCAGATGTCACTTCAGCTCTGTTTGAACTAATGACCTCAAAGCAAAGGGCTCCATGTTCGCCTACTACTCCGCAGACTCACTCAGCTTCTCCTTCTCAGTTACCAGCCTCCCAGAAACTGTGGTACAGTGGGGAGGAGGAGAGAAGGAGAACAACAAACAAAAACAACCCCAGACTCTGTTACCTCTAAGGAACCACAAGAGGAAAAGTCCCGTGGATACCAATGGCAAAAACACACACAAACTGGAAAGAAAAGAGAAAATAAAACCCTATTTGGGATTTTAAAAGAAGAGTTGAGCATGCACACACAATACCCTTTGGCAAAGGAGCCCAGGCCGGAAAGTGTTGCAACTCCAACATGCTGTGCTCAGAGAAGGTGTTAATGGTCCAGCCATCCTGTATTATTACACACAAACAGGAGAGGCCTTGCAGAACTGTAGGGGTCTTTTAAGATCCCCACCCAGATGGAAAGAGCAGAGAGAGTTATGTAGGATTAACACAAGGGGAGAGGAAGGAAAGGGGTGAAGGAAAGGTAATGTCCCAAGCACTAGAGCTCTGAGCTAACAAGGCAGGTCTGTTCCGTCTCACACATTGAAATGGGGATGCTCCGGCTGCCCCACCACCACCACCTCAGCCTCTGCTTCATGCACTCACAGCAGGACGCCAGGGCTCCCCTCCTCTCTGGGACTCTGTGGGCCAGACCTGTGATTTATTTACCAGCTGCATTTAGGGTTGCGAGTCCCAAACTCCTTTAAACTCCCAGTAGGAGTCACAGGTTTCAGGCACTTTGTCTGCTTGGAAGGAACCACCCAAGATGTGTTTGCAGCTGATGCCTGTAGCTGTGGTTTCTTCCTAACGTGATCAGAGATACTGGCTTGTATGCTTGGGGAAAGAAATACTGGAAAGGTCGTGACACTGGCCTATGTGCGTTTGCTTAATGAGAGCTAGTGAAATCTTCACCCAAGTGTCAACCTTCCTGGCCCTAGAACCACACACCAAAATCTTCATGTGGCTATGAGGTTCCAGGCACAAAGCTCTGGCTGAAAGCCAGGAGCATGCGTGCTTGTGGTCTGGGAATTTACATGCAACATGGAATGGGTGGTATCTTCCCCAAAGCCTGCCACCACAAGCACAATGGGATACCCAAGAGCTGCTTCACTTGGCCAGTGATGCTGTAACAAAATCTCATGTCCAGAAAAAAGAATTGGTCATATCCAAGTACAGGCTAAAGCTTTGCAAGCTTTACTGAGGGGAGAGACATTATTAGACTGCACAGGACCACAGGGTGTGGCTGATTCTTCATTGCGCAGAGGTTTTAATAAATACTGAAATTTTCTAGATCAGCCATAAATTTAATGGGCTTAGGTGAAGGAGACGCTCAATGAAGTTCTGCTAGCTAACCTCTAAAAGAGAGACATTTGTGATAGTATTGAACACTCATGAATCTCTACCGCAACACATAAAGTTTATGCATAACCTGCATAACCAGCTGCTATGAGAGGTTATTCATGTCCAGAATAAAATACTGCTGAAAATTCAAACAATAAGCTGAATTTCTGGAGAGGCCACTACTGGCTTTCACATTTGCAGACACTATTCACCAGCATCATCTCTATAAGAATTCTTAGAAATGTTTGGAGACCATTTTTAACTGGTCTGTCAAGGGGCAATTCCAGAGTTATAAGCAACTGCACACTACTAGGCAAAGTGCTGGACTGTTGAACTCATGTACAATTTTCCTGTGGATTAGATCAAATTCCTGATGTAGGAAAAACTATTAGGGCCTCCGTTCTGTTTTCACTTCTGAGAGCTTAACACACGTTACTGACTTCAACCAAGAGATTTCCAACATATACCTGTGAGAATGCAGGATCAAACCACAATGTGTTATGTTTCAAAATATTTTTTCACAATAAGTTGGTTTAGTGAACTCACTTTTCACCCCTAGAGAGCTGACCGTAATGAGATCACACAGAGAAGGGATATGGAGTTTCACCCTAATCTCCAGGAGACAACAGGCCATATCCAAAAATCCTCTCTCAAACCAGTAGTACTTTCAGTTGTGGAGCAATACCGTCTGTGGAGATACTTTGAAGGAAGCAGTGAGGTCAGAATTTCAACTGTCACATGAAGATCTGGAGTGTGCATATCAGGGATGCTGTAAGGGTATGTTTGCTCCCAGCTTAGGAAATTCTTCAGTCTATGCTTTTCCTAACGCCTCACCACCTGGAGTCTCGTGAATATCTGTATCTGAGACATTTTTTCTATTGTTCTTTTTTTCCTCTACTTTCACTTAGAAAATAAAAAGTTCTTTGGAATCATATTTTCTAATAGGAACAACTTCAAAATGCATCATGAAGGTGGGACCACATTTAATATCTTACTGTGGATAAATCTGCTGTGACTTTTCCTTTAGCAACAGAAAGCAGCATGACAGGTTGATTTCAGGCACTAGCTAGATCAGATCTGACCTGTATTGCTACAACACAATGAGAATCATAAAAGCAACTCTCATAAAAACGTGCAGCAAACTAGTGCGATCAGATCGCACTAATCCTAGTCCAACGTTCCAGCTAACAAATGTGTGAGGGGGAATGTTTGTCCCTGCCCTGTCTGCATCACTCCAAGATTTAACTGGTGCATTTAATCCTTCATTTTCAACACTAACATTTTACATTCAAGAAAAAAAAAAAAGTGCTGTTCGTCAGTTCTAATTAAATTACATGCTTTATTTTTTTAATTAAATAGCCTAAAAGGAAATAAACTGGAAGAAATATTCTAACAAATGATTTAGAAGTATTTCATATGTATCTAAGAAGGGAGCCAAATATAAATTGACAGCTTAGTGCAAGAGAACTTCAATCTGGGTTTTATTGCAATAACAAAAGTGCGTATTTAAAAGCCTTCACACAGAGCATCTATTCAGAAACAAGCCCGAAGACAGTCAGGGAATTAAAAAGAGGATAGTGTTTTGAATTAATCTAGAACATTTTTGCGGATTAGTTTACAAGCACAGAATGCCTCAGGGGGCTAGGGAGAGCACAGAGTACTGAAGTCAGAGGGATCTGTCTTTTTCCTGTTGCTGGTGATTAGTTCATATCTCTTTGACACCATGTTTACAAGCCCCTAATTGCCTCATTAATACCTCATTATTACTTAGAAAGTAGAAGAAGCTTTTAGCTTTGAAGCTGCTTTGCTGCACTTGAAGGCAAATATAGGGTGAATTTTGAATGTGTTGGTACTAATTAAAGTTGAAGTCTGTTTCCTGTTGCTTGTGGGTGGGTGTTAATAGCTTCAAAGAAAAAATTAGGCTTCAATTTATATTACACGCCTCCTAACTTACACACACAGGAATAAGTGCAAGTAAGAAGCCCATTCCTGCAAACTGGATTTTCAAAGGGACACAGATCCACACGTGTATTTTCTTTCATGCTTTTTCAATGTGGACCAGACTCTATGAAGGCTCGTTCACTCTATATTAGAATGCCTGGAACAGACTGAAGCTGGCCAGTTCAGTCCACGCAGATACAGCACGTACCTTCCCATGCTGTCATGCATGTATAGGGCACCACATTCTCTTTTTGCACTGGAACCAGAAAGAGAAACTGATTAACCACTGTGTAAAACTGACCTGGGTCTATTTGCCTCCTGCTCTGGATGGACATTGTTTCCAGATCAGCCTGGAAAAGCTTGTGTCAAAGCAACAGTAAAATCAGGCACAAAAAGCTCATCTCATGACCTTTAACTTCCAACCATATGTACTTATTTTATATATATATGTATGTATATTCATATAAAAAAAAAGTATGCATGTATACATAATAACACACAGCATATCGCTGCATCCAGTAAACACATTCTTCCTGAAATGTGTCTGAAGCTGTGAGATCTTTGAAGAGGGATCCAGTTTTCAAACGACTGTGCACAACTATTTCAGTATACAAATTGCAAATAAGCCAGTGACCACAATTATGGTTACTGGATTATCGTATAAATGAATAAATGAGATGTTTAGAACCTCACTTGGGCTGTAGAGATGCACTGGCTGATAATGTTTTCAAGGAATTTTCTCCCAGCCCCAGACAGAAGAGAGACAAAGCAGACATTAACCACAACAAAATCATTTCCATGGGAAATTTTTAAAAGAAATGTGCTTTCTTTCAATTAGCTTATTTTCAGGGGTCTGGGGCGATGTTGTGAATGGAGAAGGGGGTGAAGGGGAAGGAAAAGATACCCATTTTTGGTAAAAGCATTCAGTTTCTTAATAAGAATTCTGGATGAGAAAAATAGTGAAAAATAGTCTTTGCTGAAAGCAAATGGAAAACCCTACACGGACTGGAAGATTTGGATACCAAAATAAAATGTTTTCCATACAAATTAAATTCCCAAAGAGGCATTTTTCACCAGTGTTGTTTTTCAGTGGTGGGGGCTGGAGGTGGGCGCAGAAAAAAATCAATTCTAGAAGGTTGAACATTCCCCAATGAAGTAGTCAGGATTTGGCTAACAGTCCCCAAGACTCAGGCTTTAGTTCAGACTGCTCAGAGTCGCCACTGATTAACAGGCCTTCTTGTCACAGGCCCAGGACTGCGGGGTCTTGGCTTACCATTAGCACTCTTAAGGCAGAGCTCAGAACAACTCAGCCTCTCATGTTCCTTTCATACCTTGCATCTCCTCTAAGAGGAGGTAAGTTGATAAAATTCTGACTTCATTTTATATCTGCATTAAAAACAACCTAAAAATGTAGATGACTTTACATTACATGCATAACTTGACAGCATCCCTTTACATACGTGACTGTAAAGAATACAAATCTGAAACAGAAAATTTACCTAAAATTATTGGTCAGAAACCCAGTCTACAAAATGGGTAAGAAAGGAACCCCCTCCTCCTGAGTTGTATTTACAGTATCTTTGATTTATATCAAACATTTTAAAAAGTATTAAAACAAAAATAATTAAGGCAAGCCAAATCCTTTTCTTGCCAGCATGCAAAGCTCGTCCGACTGGACATATTGAGGCTATCAATCGGTGGTGTGTATTTATAACCTAGTGCTCAGACAACTTGGAACGACAAATGCAAACAGCCACAAAGAAGTCACTTTGTTCGCTTGGCACAAACAAATCCCTGAGATGAAAAGCAGCCCGGCGTTTATTTTGGGCCAAGCTTCCTCATCTGATGATCCACGACGTGGCATGGAAAGGGCAGTGTTACCAAAGGACACAAAGCACATGGAGATGCATCATTAGAGCAAACACAGACCAGGGTGCCAGATTTTGTTATTCTTGCTTCTTCCTTCCCAGAATGGATGTCACTTTCCCTCCCTTCTTCTCCCCAAAGCACATTGGTTTGGAGCTTGGGTTTTTTTGTTTTTTAAGGACCAGGCTTGTCAGCACAGCCTGAAAAGCTCTTACAGCTATAATTTAAAACTGAATCGTGTTGATTGAAAACACGGCTAGCATCTGACTGCAGACATGTCTGAAGACTTCCACATGCGTAGCCAAATGAGGACTGGTGAGGACATGGTGAGATTTGCCAAAAATATTAAAGCAAGCTCTGCAGGAGACATGATCCACAACTGTGCACTAGTAGTAGGTAGCCTGGGAAATACCCATCCAGAGATCTGGTAGATTCCCTTAACCACTGAGCCATGGAAACCTGAGCTGTCTGAGCAAACAAGACTGTGGCAGCCAGTCATTCCCAAGAGGTTTCTCAGAACAGAAAGTTCAAATCCCAGATTGGAGGAGGAAATCTCAGTGGGCTCCAGGTTGGTGTGATATTGATATCTCATTTATTCTCCTACCAACATGACCAAAGCACAAGAGAAGCAACCAAGGAGAATGGGAAGAGTAAAAGAAATCCAGCAGAGTGGTTAGCCAGTGAACATGTAGCTCATTGGAAGGATAACACATTGCCTTTTGTGGGGAGTTAGCTAAGAGAAGGGCAGCAAGCTGACAACTGTCAAAAGATAATGAACAGAGGTTGCAGGAGACCAGGTGCAGTTTGGTTTCAGGAACGCTGATATATGTCGCTTCAGTTCAAAGGGAGTATCTTACCATCTTCCATGGCTCCTTCAGGGGAGGATCTGGTAAGGCTTCTAGTCCTTATCTTAGTGGGCAGACACTGACACGGAGCCTCGAGTCACATTGTCCCATGCATGGATAACGGGAAGCTCGGCTGTTTGATGGCATGATGCCTTCATTCTTCTCATACCTTCATCCCCTTAGATATGTCAGGGAGCTAAAGGCATGAGAAAGTCTTAATAAAATTTTAACCTTCTGATGACACTCAGGCTTTAAAAGGAGGGTCATAGGTGATTCAGGATACTTTTCTCTCATTTCACTTAAAAAAAAAAAGGATTTCCCACAGCTCCTTAAACACCGGAATAGATATGCGTATATTTTTCAGTATATGGATTCAAATCCTTGGTTTCTTTGGCAAAAGGCCATATAAATTCTCATGGATTTGTTATTGCCTGCTATAAATTTACTACTCAGAAAGAATAATATTTCATTTGCTTTATAGTCAGTGCCTCTAAAGAGGGTGAAAATGGATTTAAGTCTTTCATTGGGCATCTTGATGAGGGCAGAAAAGGAACACAAAAAGAAGCCAAAAAGGACACTTAAAGAATTGATATAAGGCTCCATCATCTATAATTCAGTTGATAAACTTAGGTCCCCCTTGCAATGAATTACAATGCCAAGAGATTTGTTCTGTAAATTCTGTCCAGAACTTGGCAACACCATTTCTAAGAAAGAAAGCAAACTCCTAGGTTTAGTTCATGTAACCCTGGGGACTTAAGCAATACTTTCCGTCTGAATAAGCAGAGGGTTTGATCTTACTCATGTTGGCTCTTCTGCTCTTCCTATTTTACACAGAGGAATAGGGACAGTAGAGACAGTTCACCAGCACAGGTAGGAACAGGACCTCAAACTCATGTTCAGTTTACATATTCATGGGTATTTACACAGCTTCATGGAGTTAAATCCATCAAGGAAAAGCCATTCCCTGGGCAGCTCTACTTATTCCATGATCCTTTACTGTCTCCACAGCAACCTCATGCAGAGAGGACGCTGCAGGGATCTTACCTCCCTGTATCAGCCCCAAAATGAGGCAGGCTTGGGATGAGGAGACCAGGACCTGGACTTCAGCAGGGGGAGAGATCCAAGTGTGCAGAAAAGTGTGCTTGGTTTTGTGTGATGGTGTAGAGTGAAATCAAGGATTCATGCTGTTTATGCTCTGGAGCTTCTCCAAAACTTATATTCAGATCCAGACTTGCCTCCATTTATCAAGCTTATTTAGCTTGAAGAGTCTGACCATGTGGCTACCGCCATATTAGTATCTGAGAGATATTAAGTTTATGCTACTGAACAAATTTATGACTTGAAAGCCTGATCCTTGTCATTGGGGATCCAAGATGCGGACAGATGAAGCAATTTGCCCCAACTCAAGAAAAGGGTGGGTTACAAAGCTGAGGATTAAAGCACAACCCCCCAGTGTCCCATGTGGCTTGCCAGCTCCCAGGGTGATCCCCACTCCACTGATTGAAAGATCAGTGAATTGCTCTCTAAATGCTTCCAACATGAACTCTCCAAAACACAGCAAATGGGATTTTTCACACTTTGACTAATGAAAGCTTGGCACATGGCATGACAAATAAAATCCTCACTGCCAGCAGTACATATATATAAAATAATGTTTATTTCTACAGGGCTTGTGAATAAGCAAGACATTTTTCATCCATGAAAGGCAGTTTCTGTGTGCATGTGTAAGTTAGGAACAACAGAAAAAAGTATGACTGATGATCCCAATGAACATCATCCTAGTGAGATTCAAATAGTCGTAACTTTTTGCTTCTGAAAAGAAAGTCCCTTTTTTTACTTCACCCTGCAAACTTCTGGGTTTATTGTGGCTATATTTCTCGGCTCTTGACAAAAATACATACATAATCCATCCTTTTGTTTCATGCTTATAGAATAGCTATCATCATAGGGCTAGGCATTTATACATAGAGATTCAACAAAAGGATGTGCTCAGAAAGCACAGCTCAGATTTTACGTTGTCTGCAAGATCTACTTCCATATGAAAGCAAAGCTAGTTTCTGAAAAAGTGGGGAGAGCTCATTCTTCTTGCCAAATTATGACATTTTTCTTATTCTGTTCTTTTTTGCCTGCTTTCTTGGTGCTCTCCACATGACCAATGCTAACAACAGGAGAGACTAGCCTAACTCCTCATGCAGGCAGACTAAAAGTGATTAGACACAAATTGGGACCAATGGTACACTATAAACACACTTTCAAAACAGAAAGTATTTTCTCTTTGTCTGCTGAAAATGTTTTGGAAAAAGTGTGCACTGAAAAAACCCCCGAAAACAGTAACATCTGTGATGAACTGATATTGGGATCCTACCATGTAGATAAAAGATGACCCGGCCAGTCTTCCAGTTCACAGCTAACATTTGATACCCATAAGGACACAGCTCAGCAGAGGAGCCCTTGTAGGCATTTTAGGGACTTGCAATAGTGTGAAAGGTTTACTTTTTCTCAAGTGCAAAAGGATTACTGGGGCTATTGTAAATTTGCTTCAAAGAAACAAGAGAAGAGCTTTACAGTTCTGCAACAATCAGAAGATATGTAAGAAGAGATAGGTAAGTTGTGATGTGCTTTAGCATAGCATAGCATCAAGTTTTATTTGATTAATTCTTCCCTACAGCTTGTAATGGATATACACAGTGTGATTTCAGGGCAGAAGTAGCTTCAAAGTACAATCTGAGTATCACACATCCAAGCATGCACAGCTGGATCTCAAATATATAAGCCACTTTGAGTTACACAGGAGGAAGGGAAGGGGAAGATTACTATGAACTGAAATGTTAAAGCTTCTTTCACATGATTAAGTACATTTACATGTTTTACTCAAACCAGCAGAAGTTGTTTCCAGGGAACAGAAAGAAACAAGTAGGACTCCACGCTATGTGTGTGGGTGTGAGGCTTCCTAAAAATAGGGCAAAATCATGTTTGGTGATTTGGACAGAGAACTGGCAGTGTTACAAGAAAATTACATGTATTGAAAAAGCTCCCTGTCATTTTCGTCCTGTAGGAGAGGACAAGGGATACAGCATGGAGAGGGGTAGGATACCCTTCTAATAACCACCACCAGGTTTCCTCATAAAGGGACGCAGCCAAATTTCTCCTGCAGCAGGTGCCCTAGAAGACTATGTACAGAGAGGGTAGCGCATACTGGCTGCAGCGGCCGCAGTAGCCCATTTATCAGGAAACATTGCCACAGGCTGTGTTGACGTCAAGAGAGAATACCATCTCTGTGATGACCCTGCAAAAGCATTGGTGCAGTGCTGGCGTAAACTTCCAGCCTCAGGGTCTCTCAGCACCACTAGTAGTTCTGCCTAAAGCAGAGTCCTCCTCCTTAGTCTCGTGATCTCCTCTCTAATTTTATAACTTTGTAGGCATATCTGTTATTCACCCTTTTTAATGGACTTAGGATGACTTGTAAGGTCTCATCAAGTATTTGCATATAGGTCCAGAGGAGCAAGAGTACGCTTTGTTCTGGACTACTACTAAAAAACAGTATGCAGATGACCAGAACAAAAAAGGCAACTGGTGGCCACGCAAAAGGCAGCCAGGCAATATCACTCCTTTCTATACTGACTGGTACACTGGTACAGTCTTGACCATAGTCTCACTCAGGAAGGATCTTGGATTTGAATATACTCTTGGAAGTGTTGCCTGTGCTTGATTTGAAACAGCAGGGAGTCTGAATGACCCTTCTCTGAAGACACGAAATCTTCCTAGTGAAACTTGGCAGCTGAAGAGCCTAATTACCTTCATGGGGAGATCACCTAGACCATCTCTGACAAACTCCATAGCTCAGAAAAGTAAAAAGGCTACTGTTGGAAGAACTTTCCTAGAATCCACCTGTAGGCCCAATCTTCCACTCAGGAAAATGGGGAAAGGACATGAAGGAACCACCTGAGCTGTACTTGCTGATGCATTAAATCTCCACCACGGGAAATTTTTAAAAACAGACTAGATAGATTGGCATGGAAAGAAATAGCTGACTTTCAGAGGAGGTCTTTCCAAGCACTGGTGGTAGATGAGACATCTCACACCACAGCACTATCCAGGAATAATATGGGAAAGAATAATTTGGGCACAGGATGGATGAAATGAGGTCAGCGGCTATTACTGAGTGCTAGCCCCAGCTCCCACTCTTAAGTGAGACGGACATTTGGTTGGGATAGTGGAGGTCCATCTGACCCAACTCTGGTCAGGCTAGATGAGATCCCTTCTAAACCTACTTAAGATTCATGAAACCCAACATACAGACCCATATGGCACTTCAAGATTAGGGAAGTTCAGATCCTGGCCAATTTCTATTGTTAAGTTCACAAAACACTAAGATAAATAATGGAAAATGCTTCAGCTGCTATTTATTTAGGGCACTTTTGCCATGTGACATCAGAAAATATTCCATGGTGGAATTTATTAACATAAAAATGGACTTGGTGAGACTTTGTGATCTATTAAACTTCCAGCTAACTAGACTTTTGTTTATCCAATCAACAGATGGTGTTTTTCTGAACTGGTTATGTTGATTCACAGCACTGAAGTGGTTACTGGAAAAAAGGACCATGAGTTTAATAAGGAGCAGGCCCACACACACGCAACAAATGTGAGCCATATTCTACCAGCTCCTAAGGAAAAAAAGCAGCAGTTTTTAAACCAAATTACCAAAATATTGGCACATTTTGCATGTCCATTATGTGTGTTCAAAGCCCCTGGAATACGAATGCTGTTGGTAAATCAGCTACTTCAGACATACGCACCAAGTTATTGCATTTGCTCGGAAAATTCTGCTCCAGGTTAGGAGAAAGACAGTCACGCATAGACTCCTCTTTCAGAAGTGCTGCCTTGGAGGGCTGGTTTAGCTGTTTTATAATAAAGACTCATCCCACTTACAAACCCCCTCTCAGGCTTCTCATTAATAAATACCAATGAACATAATGTGATACCAAGGTTGTAGAAACCAATGGCAATCTAGAAACCAGGAAAAGAAAACATAGTGAATGACAATAAAGAGTGGAACATTTAGAGGACTCTCGAGCAGCTGAACTCCCAATCATTCTCCAAACATGAAAGAGGTTTGAACTGTTTATGAAATTAAGCGGAGCTTCTGGAACTGCACGCTGAACTATGCTGAACAGGAAGAAATGTCTTTTTGCTTATTAGGCCTCAAGGAGATAATCTATTGTGCTAAAGAAACAGCTACAGCCTTTGCTATGCAGCAGGGAGATTACTCCTGTTTAGGTGGATGAGTTGCTTTCAGACCTTTTTTTCACCATCTCTCTGATTTAATATGGTTTAGGAATGGAACAGTAATGTTCTGCTTAAGTTGCAGACAGAAGATCTTGAAAAGACAGGATCCACCATACTTGTAGTAGAAGGACAGCAGAGAAGGACAAGCTTCTGCCTCCATGGGCTCAAATCCAGAATATCTTTGAGAGGATGCAAAAAGGAACTGAAAAGCATATAATGGAGCGTTAATAGCACTCACCTATCCCATCATTTTGTGTGTGTGTATGCGTGTGTATATATACGTGTGTACGTATATATAAACACACTAATATATATAAACACACACACACATAGATACATACACCTTCCTCGGTGTGTGCATATGTAATATTATATGCATACACAAGCGCAGACTAAACTTTATTCAGAGGGAGAATGCATACCAGAGTCTGACACTGGGAAAGGTTTTCTTCAGCGTATTTACACGCCTAGTCTCAGGCAGGATGTGGTCTGTCATTGCAGAGGCCACAGCACAAGGTGAGACTTTGCAAAATGTAATACAAGCTATTAATGCTGGTTGGTCTGCAAAATTCATACCTAGTCCTTAGAAGGGAGGATGTTAGGATTGAGAGGGGATTTTCTTCAAAAACTAGATTGGTTGTTTCTGGAATGCTGAGACAAAAGACACTGAATTGGACACAGGAGGACAAACAGGCAAGGAAATACAAGACTGACTACAGTGACTACATCTTATTGGTTGCAACACACAGGAAAAAAAGACGTGAAACGTTAAAACAGTTGTGATAATTCAGCAGTTTCAGTGTGACAGCCTTAAGTAGTAGAGGCTTGTTCCTCTGACAACTGCATGTTTCAAATCATGAATTGCATGACTGAACAATGATGTTATATGTGAATACAACTGCTAACATCAAAAATAATTTTCTGCAGGAAAATCAGTATTTGCTAGACACATCACAGCACAGGTATCATGGCAAATAACAAGTCATGGCATAATAGCTAGCAGTGCAACTGCTTTAGGCTTATTACTTTTTGAGTCCAGGACAGCTACATACAATGCCACCTGTGCATAAGAGGGCGGAGAAATCTGGTTAGGATCCTTAATTGGACCTGAGCAACCTGATCTAACATTGAAGTTAACCCTGCTCAGAGTGAGGGCGGTTGGACCAGAGACCTCATGAAGTCCCTTCCAACCTAAATTATTCTACGATCTGTAGCATACAAAAAGATTGAATCTCATCTGCCATCTCTGGTAGGAGCAGAAGACACCTTCAGCTTCATTCATGGAAAAAGGAAAAGCTGGGTTCTTACTCTTCCAGTTTTGACATAGGACAGCTTTTGGGAGACTCAGGGGGTCAGCCAGAGTTCCTTGTTACAGGAAAGGCATAAGAACTGCAGAGACTGAAATCCACTGGGTGCTTTGAAATTCTTCAAAAGAAAGTACACCATGGCAGAGACAGGGAAATACTGATACAGCACAGGCCAACAATACGATATTTTTCCTGGGAGGATGGTGAGAGGAGAGGAAGAGACAAAAGGGTAGTTAGTCCTGTAAGGAGCATGTTCTGATAAAAAAGTGTTACGCTTCCCTGCATGCAAATACTGATCCCTCCACAAGCTGTTTCCTCTCAGATCTAATAATCTTCTTTACCTGTTGGAAATGCACTGTAATTACAAGTTTCAATGCCAGCTTCTCATTAACAAAGAAATCTGCCCTCTGTTCCATGGGGTTTTGTTTTGCCTGATTAAAGATATTGTTAAAGCCTCCACAAATATTTTTTGTACCCACACGGACTCCTTATTGAATCTGGCTGTCTTCACTTCCTGTCTTAGTATAACTTACTTGTTAAGTTGTTGCCTCACCGTATCCCTGAAGTGGTTGCCTTTAAGTGGTTGGTGAAATGATTAACATTTATTTAGTAAAGCTCTCCGAAGATCATACATGACATAAATATCAGCTAACACTATTATGCTTCCAAACAACAATACAGCTTTTGTAAGATTAAAAGACTATTCCCCCATTAGATTTCTTGAAATTTGTTAAAACAAAATAACATAACCTTCCCTTTGCAGTTTATCCCTCTTATCTCTTCACGGTTTTTAATGGTCAGTATTTCCCATCTGATTACTGCTAATCACATTGTTATACTGCTTTTACAGCCTTGGGGTTTACTTCTCTATTACTCCAGATAGGCACTAAACAGTAGCAGGTAGGGAGCAATATATGTTTTCCGAAGATCAGAACCATTATTTAACATTTTTGTAAATATTTACTTTAGAAGCAGGCTAAATGTTACTTAAGATTCATTCTAAACTGCTGTGTTTAAAGGAGAAAAAATCACGAAGACATATGGAACTCATCTGAAGGAGAAAAAAATGTTACAATTATACAAAAGAATTAATTTCCCTTGCTGTTACCAAAGAGTTGTCTTCATAAAAGCTTGTGGCATGCTTTTGTATCTTAGGTGGAACATCGTGATACATATCATGTGGTTTGTGGTCTCCTCTTCCTACTGCCTGAAGCTCTGGCTGCAGTTTCCCCAACCTGACTGTCCCACCAAATCGGTACACACCCGCATTGCGCTCCCACTGGGATTTCTGTTCCTGTTCTGCTCTTTTTTTTTTTTTCCCCCCTTCTTCTTCTTAGTCATCTTACCCGCAAGCGGCATAAATCAAGGCGAGGCTGTGTTTTCACAGCTAGGCAGTTCTTGCAACATCAGGGCTGAGTTCAGGGAAAAGGCTGGAAAACTTGCTATACCCACACACACACACCTGCCTTTTGGCTAATGGGAGACGAGCACAGTGCCAAAGATGTTTGTTTATTCTTGCCCTGGGTGCTTTGATGTGTGTGCCATCTATCAGGCTAATCAGCCTACCTCACAACACGGCACCCATGACTGAATAGGGCCTCACATCTCCTTGTGGATCTCCCAGGAGTCTTCTCCAGCGCGTGAAATGTTGGGTCACGTCACTGGAGATGTCCCTACCAGCCTTCTGACGAGGCCCCTCTGTTCTTTCACTACTTCGGAAGAGATTTGGGAAGCAGCTAAAAAAAGTGTGGACCAATTCAAAGCCACTAAGCTAGGCAAGCGCAGCCATGTCGCTTTGGAAGTGGCACTTGCTGAACACAAGGACGCAGTTTGGTCCAGTTGTGAACAAATGCAGCAGACCTCCATGCTACAGTCATGACAGCATCAAGCCCATAGCTTTTAAACTGTTTGTGGCAGCTTAGGGAAAAACAACAGGATACTGTGTTGTGACTGGAATTAGCCCTTGTGGTATCACATCTGCTGGGATATGAACTGCACAATCCTTCCTGCTCTGGACTTCATTTCAGGTGGGGGCATAGCCACCTACGGTGACTGTCCAACACCCTGCACGCTTGTGGGTGGGCTGGGAGCGAGTGCTGAGGCATGTTTGGGAGAAAGGTGGGGCTGCTTGAGAGAGAGAGATGGTGTGGGCACATGCAGCCAGGCCCTGCCCTCCCTGTCCTTGCGGGGTTGTGTCATCACACCGGCAATGCTGGGTAGGCAAGTTGAGAGGCCCCAGTGCCACATCCCTTGAGGGCAGATGGGGTGGGGAGAGCACATGAGAGCTCGCTACCTACAGAGCAGCGCACACTCACCTGCTGCCACCCCGTGTCCCAACAGCACGGGGCCACGGGTGACTCCAGGCCACCAGCACACAGTGCAGCCATGACTTGGTTGTCTCACTGGACCATCCTGTGCCGCAGTGATGGGACACCTCGTGGGCTAAAAAACCTTCTGCCTCTTTCTGTCCCTCTGTGTCTTTCCCTTATCTGAACCTTATCCATCAGGGTAGAACCAGAAAATCAAATATTCCTTTGCAAGAACTAGAAACACCATGAGGAAAACGAATCCTCATTCTCCTTTGCATGATTTTTACCTGGCTGGAAGATCTGGGAGGAGAGGAGAGAGAAGAGGATGAGAGTCCTCACTTAGAAAGAAGCTGCTGGTCCTGACACCATGATTAGGAGAACGCTCTCCTGCCTCTGGAGGCCAGGAGCAGAGTCCACAGGATGCGCACACAGTGGTTTGAAAGTCCCTTCAGCAGCCTGCATAGCTGCATTTGTTCATCAGTAACCACAGCAAGTGGTGTCCCTCAGTCTCCACAGGGCTGTTGGGAAGCCACGTTTATAGCCAGCTAGGTCTGAGTCTGCCACCGTCCTTGGCAAAACCCCTGCTGGCTCCACTCTGAGTTTTGCCAGAGCAAGGACCCTGCCTCATAATAGTAATTACTGTATTTCATGAAGCAAACTTTGGTAGTTTTGATTCTTCTCAATACAGTGAGGAACTTCCCAATTTTGGAAAGGGTTTGCAGTCATGGAGGTGGTGGGGAGGTCGGGATCCAGATCCACTCTGCTGTGCGCCCTGCATACAGCAGGCCAGGTGGCAGAGACACCCGGGGCCACAAACACAGCGGGACTGGGTGGTGTCCTGCAGGGAGAAGGGGCTATGTCCGGCACCCTGACCCCCATCCCTACCCCAAATGGATCCAGAGGCAGGAGTTCCTGCAAGTGGTGGTGACAGGCATTGTCAGCCTGTCCTCTGCTCTGAAACCCCGCAGCTTTAACAGAGATGGACACTAGAGAGGAGGCTTGAATTGCAGCTGCTGGAGTCAAGCACCTGCTGCAACAACCTCCAAAGAAAGCTCCAGACCCTCAGGGATCCTGGATGTGCTCCTGTCAGCAAGAACCAGCTCAGGTCTTGGAGGAAGGTGCTTCCTCCTGAGGGCTTTTGGTCCAAGTGGAAGCTGGATAACTGACAGCGCGAGCAGGACAGATGCACGTTTTGAAAACACACAGGGAGTGGTTTCCTTCCATCCTCCTGTGAGGCTGAGGCGGTGGGGGACCCCCCTGGGGCGGCCATACTGGCAAGGATAGCTGAGGCACAGGGTACGGTGCTGCCAGCGCCATGCAGGGCCTATGTCCTTGACCTGCCCTCCACCCCGGCACTCAGCGAGGCCTCGATGCCTCTGGTTTCGGGGGGACCAGGGGAAGGCGGCACCTGTGAGGACATGCCGCCTCATGCCTGGGAGCCGAGCGGGGTCAGAGCAGCCGGCGGAGGGCTGACGGGGGGGCCCCTCGGGGCATCCCCTCAGGAGCCGGCTGCTCTCCGTTCCTTCCCGGGACGAGCCCTGTCTGTGTGATTTTGTCACGTTTTTTCAGTGCGGCAATGTCGAAACTTTTCCATTTTCTGCTTTTAGTCTTTAAAGTGAGCGAAGGGCCGCGCAGGTGCCGCCGCGGCTGAGGGGCGGCGGGCGACGCTGGAACGCCGCCGCCCCTCCGCCGCGGCCGCCGCGCGGCTGCGCTGGGGCGCGATCGCCCCCTGGCGGCGGCTCCTGGCGGCGGCGGCGGCGGGAGGCGCGGGCGGGCCGGGGCGGCTGCGCGAAACTTTCCGCCGGAGCGCGAGTTTGGCCTCCCCGGTGCGGTGTGCGCCGCCGCCCCGCGGAGCAGCGCCCGCCTTTCCCGGGGCGCCGCGGGAGCCCCTCTAGGCCGCCGAATTGGAGGAAAAAAAAAAATTCTTATTTTTTTACTTTTTTATTTTCTGGCTACTCCCCCCCCCAACCTCCTCCCGAACCGGCGGGGCGGGAAGGGAGCTTCTCCGGTCTGCAAAATCAAAGCATGGCGGAGGCTGGCGATGAGAACCGTCCTCCCCAAAGCATCCAGCGCCTCTGACAAGCCCGGAGCCAGAGGGGGTGGGGGTGGGAAAGGGCGGGAGGGGGGAGAGCATGGGAGGGAGGGGGCGGCCAGTCCTTCCCCCTGCACTTGTCAGATGCAGATGGGACTGGCAAAGTTTGTTTGAATAAAAAAAAAAAAAGGCAAAAAAAAAAAAAGGGGAAGAGCAGGAGGAGGGGGAGGGAAAAAAAAAAAAAAGATCCTAGAAATCCAAAAAGGCTCATCTGGGAAGGAGAGAGAGGAGAGCGAGAGGAAGCGGGATGCAACTCAACCTGACGCTGATCTGCTTCGTCTTCGGGGGGTTCCTGCCCGACGCCGCGGCCCGGCGGGAGCAGATGGACACGGGGCAGTGCGACCTGCCCCGCTCGGTGAGCCGGGCCGGGCCGGGCCGGGCCGAGCCGGGCCGGGGGGCGCGGTCGCTCGGGGATGCGCGGCTGGCCGCGGCGCTCCGCGGGAGCCGCCGGGGCGCGGACGTGGGGAGGGGCGCGGGGGGAGGGACACCCCCCCCACTCCCCCCCCCCCCCGCTCCGTGCGTGTGTGCGCGCGGCCCACGCGGACGCGCGTGGCCCCGCAGGTGTGGCGCTGCCCCGCGTGTCCCCCGCGAGGGGTGCGGTGTGCCGGCGCGCGCGCATGCCCGGCGCGGAGGGGTCCCCTCGGCTGGGTGCGGGTCCGGAGGGATGCGGTGGCTGGGTGGGCGCCCGTGGGGGGAGAGCGGGGGTCACCGCGGGACTCTGCCCTACGCGGCCCTCTTCGTGGCCGTGGGTAGGGCTTGTGCCGGCAGATGGGGGAGAGGAACGCCCGCTCCCCCTTCCCTGCAGGCAGCCCCGAAGGTGGCATTACCACCGTGGGCTGTCTCCTGCCCCTCTGCCCCTGACCAGTCCCCACTGTCCTCCCCGCAGCAAGGAGAGCTCAACTCCTTCCTCTGGACCATCCGCCGTGACCCCCCCGCCTATCTCTTCGGCACCATCCACGTGCCTTACACGCGAGTGTGGGACTTCATCCCCGACAACTCCAAGGCCGCCTTCCACGCCAGCTCCAGTGTCTACTTCGAGCTGGACCTCACCGACCCCTACACCATCTCGGGGCTGGCCAGCTGCCAGATGCTGCCCCACGGGGAGAACCTGCAGGACGTGCTGCCCCGGGAGCTGTACCGCCGCCTCAAACGCCACCTGGACTACATCAAGCTGATGCTGCCCCACTGGATGACCCCGGACCAGCGGGGCAAAGGGCTTTACGCCGACTACCTCTTCAACGCCATCGCCGGCAACTGGGAGCGCAAGAGGCCCGTCTGGGTGATGCTCATGGTGAACTCCTTGACGGAGACGGATATCCGCTCCAGAGGGGTGCCGGTGCTCGATCTCTACCTCGCCCAGGAGGCCGAGAGGATGAAGAAGACGACGGGTGCGGTAGAGAGGGTGGAGGAGCAGTGTCACCCGCTGAACGGGCTCAACTTCTCCCAGGTAAGGAGTCTCCTGGGCCTTGTGGCTTATCCCAGGAGATGGGAGCCATTCTCCTCGTGTTTCAGTCGGTTTATGGGGGCAAACCCCAGGCCTGTTGCAGTGGGGTGGGTCGCTCGCAGGCCTCAGCAGCCTTTGCGTTGGGCTGCCCATTCTCCATCGTGCCGATCCGTGCTGCCTGCAAAAAAACCTGCAATGTGCACAGCGAGTGCTGCGTGTTTATCATGTGTATTATTTATTTGAGAGGCAAATGTCCAGGGTGTGAATGTGTGTCTCCGCTGGCTTGCCACTTGTGAGGGAAAATCCACGCCTCCTGTCCTGTCCCGGAGCCGGGTAAAAAGTGCTTTTTTTTGTTTGTTTGTTTTTAAGTAAAGGAGCTCTGTGGTACTTGTCAGGAAGAGGATGAAGCATGAACAATGAAAAAAGAAATTTCGACATTGTTCAAATGGATTTAAGTACGTGTAAACTGTCGGTCGTCTTTTTAATAGTCACTCCAGGTCAAAACAAACTGGCTCACGTTGCCCTCATGTACTGGGGGAAATTCAGTGTGCAATCTGTGTGGATTTTTTTCATTTTAGAACAGGTAAGGTTCAGCAAAAAGAAAAGGATGTAGATTAAGAAACTAAAGTTATTGGTGTAACTGGACTCCAGAATTCTTTCAGTGGATTTAGCTTTAGACAACCAAATACTAAGCCATGCGATCTATTTCATTTCAGTGGATTAATCAGGAACACAGTCACAGCTATTGACTTTGCTTTGTGAAACTGTTTATGTGAAATCAGATTTACTAGAAATTCAGGAAATGAATGTGTGTGGAAGAAAACAAATAATCCAGGGGAAATTTAAGATGGTGTCAGTTACTGCTATGATATTTAGTTTTTAACCTGCTTTTCGTCATTAGCTTTGGATCAGCCTATTTCCAGCTTTATCTTACTGTCCTAGTTTGAGCAAAAAAATTCTTGGTGATACGGGAACAAGGATTAAAGGACTGATCTTTGGTGTAATTAAAATGTCCTTAGAGTGCCTTCACCTCCTTCTCCCCTGAAGTCTAGTGGGAACTGTTTTAAGGGGAAAAAGTCTGGCTTTCACTAATATTTGGTTCATGCAATATTTCAGCTAGAAGTCTAACTCTGCATACAGCCTTCAGAGGAGAAGACTGGTTGCATACGCTTTTGGAGGGGTTTTCTTGTTTATCAACAAAAATAGCTAAAAGAAAGCCCCTCAGGACCTTCACATTAATTAACACACATGCAAAACAAGGAATTCGTTCTACCCTGTTCTGTTTGAAAGGTTTAAGTGCGTATCCTCTATTGAACCCCTTCTTTAAGGTGAGGTAAAAATAATTAACCATTCCAGACATCCAATAGCATTTGGTTGTATTAGGTCAAAAGTGGCAGTTAGAATCAAGTACATGAAAGCACTTGGTTAAAAATGTACCACTTGGAAGCCTTTTAAACGTGAATCATATTACATTTTTTTCTTTTTAGAGAGAGAGAGAGTGAGCGACAGAGAAAGGAAAAGGGACAGAGTACAAAACTCACTGCTGCTCTTGCCATAATTCTGTTTTTCTCTCGTTCTCTAAATTTTAAATAGAAACAAAAATTTCCCCTTCATTTTGCTACAATAATAATCTAAAAAAGAACAGCAAAGGTATTACTGCTATTGGCAAGTAAAGGACAATCATTTATGCAAAATGTTTGTGCTGATTAAAAAAATACATTACATTTTAATTATTACAGAGAATTGACATTGCTGCTAAAATAGATCAGTGTTCAGGAAGATTTTTCCTAGATTGAAGCTTTTTCTGGGAACAAGGCCACCAGAACAACATGAGACAAAATGAAACAAAACAAACCAGATATTTATTTTCTTGCTTCCTCTAGATTTCATGCATCCTGACACCTGGCTAGCTGTTTAACAATAGTAATTTGTAATGTCATCACACCGTCTGGCAGTCCTACTGCTTGGTGTATTACTGTGCTAATTTAGTGGAGTGGATTACTATTGCTAGGTTTTGCCTCCCAATTTCAGGTCTTGGAGCCTTCCTTAAGCAACACGTAATTAAAACACACTAAAATGGAAATCAGAAATTGAGCAGCTTTTGTCTTGCAGGGTGTTTGCACAGTTTGATGAGAACATCTGTGATAAATTACAGTTCCAAATCTGCTAAGGGCATCAGCAGTTTTTACCTGTTTTCAGCATTACTGTTACGGGAATACTGCACGTAATTTCTGCGTTCAGAATTCAGGTTTTAAAACTGTGCCTTGCTGAATCATGTCAATGCTTTTGTTTCCCATGTCCCCAAAGTCCAGCATTTTTGCCCTAAGCAAATTAAAAAAGAAAAAAAGCTTTTTTTTTTTACTTCTTCCCCTCAAAGACAGCTTTGTGCTACTGCAAATATTTAATCTGACTACATGCACCAAATCTGTTAATCTGATACTGTGAGGAGGAGGAAATCTAGGAGTGGTCCCGGTGTGGTACTTGGTTTTGATCTGCTCTGAAAGAAAGCGGATACACTTGCATTTTTGACCAGGAACGATCTTTGAAACGTTCTGTGCATGGCTTTGAAATGTTGATTGTCTTAGCCGGATGAAAAGATTAAGGTGGCTCATATAATTAGCTGCTTCCTGGAGAGCCAGCTCTTGCAGGTAGAGCAGGGCGCATTGTTTTCTATTGTAAACCCAGAAACTTTGTAGTTTGATGCTCCGCTCCCCCTGAAATCTCGGCTCAGTGTTTCGTGCCGCTCTCCCAAACCGGCACCGCTCCGATCGCCCTGCTTTCCCACTGATCGGCTGCTTTCCTGCATGGCTTGCCGAGGGAGCATCCTTGCTCCCCCTGGGACTCTGGCAGCTGCTGGTCACACAAAGTCCAGGCCCTGGGTATTGTATAGCTGGTGGCAAGGTGTCTGAATCGCAGCAAAAGGCTGGGTTGGGAGCCTGGCAACAGGGGAATTCAGATCAGGTTTGGGTCAGGTTGAAATTTCACCGCTCCTTGGTATACAAAGGTTCAGGGTTTTCACTGAAGGTGGGGCAGAAAGAGCTGAGAGGCATGCAAAGAAGAGGAAGCAGGCAACTTTTCTGTCTGACAGAGTAGATGTTTATTTACAGAGTGGGCAGAAAAGTGCAAAATCAAGTGCGCCAGGACTGAGAAGAGCTGGTGAGGGGCGGATGGCGTTCAGGGCCTTCTCTGGTTGGGATCCTGGCAGAGGCACTGCAGCCGGCGCCATGACAGGCCGTGAGGACATTGTCCACGCATCCTCCGAGGGCCAGCTCAGGAGAGGGTTAAGCTTTCCCTCCTCTTTTGGACCCTCATGTGGGTCTGTGGTGGAAAGCTCTCCCCAGGCTGACATATCCTGTCGTTGGAGCAAGGAGGATGGTGATGGTGACTCCTACAGCTGCTCAGGTCTCTCTGCATGCGCCCCGATCGCCCAGGGCTGTGGTGGGAACCCCAGTCAGCCCCAGGAGTGAGTGCCCTTGGGCAGCATCGCGTCCCCACTAAAAGCCTGTGTGGTCAGCAAGGGGAATGTCTTACTCCTCTACCCAAACTGCTCTGCCCTGGGGTGGTGGACGGTAGCTCTTGCTTGTGTTTGATACTGTTTCTCAGCAGGATCCCCAGACTGAGAGAGTGTTGATATCCCTTCCTCCAAGTTAGAAATAAAATCCCTCTCCCATCCCATCCCGAGCTTGCTCTCTTCAGGGAGAATCTGCATTCAGCTCGTGCCAGATGCCCTGAATCCCAAGGTTCGTGAGGGGAATTTTGTGTCACGGCCTGAATTCATCCTGATCTGTCTGTGGGGGAAGCCATCAGGCCGGCGGGGAGCCGCCGGCACCCCCTTTTCTCTCTCTCTGCAGGTCGGGGCTTGCGAAGCCCTGACTGCGGTCTTCTCGGGCCTGTATCATTTCCAACTGCAGGGGGAGATGTTAAATATCAAACCAGTGTTGATTGGATCAGAGACGGCCTCAAAGAAAGAAACCTTAGACTGTGCCAGATTAAACTTCACACTTCACCATTCTTCCCCTTTCATTTCTTTGCCGCCTCATTCTCTGCACAAATAAACCTCGTCTCCCTGCTTTCTACCAATGAGACAGCATTCAAGGGGCAGGAATGACTTTGTTAACAAAATCAGTCTTCATTTCCCAGGTCCTGCTGTTCCATCAAACCCTGGGACATGGCAGCTTTGATTACTCTAGTGATAGGATTAGAGGGGGAACAAGTACTGGTTAATAAAAGGCCGATGGGTGGTCCATCATGTTTGGTCACTGACAGATCCGCAGTCTTGAAGCTGGACCTTCAGTGGCAAAACAGCATGACACGGTAATATATAGACAGGGCCACGGCCTGGAATTGTTATTCCATCTCCCCTGTCCCCTTGAAAAATTAAACATTTCTGTGATCACAAAGCTGGGATTCTCGGAGCTGACAGGGACCAGTATAACTGCTGTCAAGGGAAATTTGCCTGTGTCCTGGTTTCGGCTGGGGTGGAGTTAATTTTCTTCTTAGTAGCTGGTACAGTGTGTTTTGGATTTAGTGTGAGAATAATGTTGATAACACGCTGATGTTTTAGTTGTTGCTAAGTAGCACTTTCCTAAGTTAAGGATTTTCAGTTTCCCATGCTCTGCCAGCAAGCAGGTGTGCAAGAAGCTGGGAGGGAGCATGGCCAGGACAGCTGATCCGAACTAGCCAAAGGGGTATTCCATACCACAGAATGTCATGCCCAGTATATAAACTGGGGCGAGGTGGCTGGGAGGGGGGATTGCTGCTCAGGTGTTGGTCAGCGGGTGGTGAGCAATTGCATTGTGCATCACTTGTCTTTTCTTGGGTTTTATTTCTCTCTTTTTTTGTTATATTCCTTTTCATTACAATTATTATTATTATTGTATTTTTATTATTATTAGTTAATATTATATTTTATTTTACTTTGGTTATTAAACTGCTCTTATCTCAACCCACGAGTTTTACTTTTTTTCCCCGATCCTCCTCCCCATACCACTGGGTGGGAGGAGGGGGGAGCGGCTGCGTGGTGCTTAGTTGCTGGCTGGGGTTAAACCACGACAGCCTGTTTATACTCGTGAAAGATCCAGGCTCAAAGTTTTCCGAACCGGATTAAAGGGCTCAGTTTCAGAGCTAGTTGACTTTTGACAGTCTGTGTAGTTTATTTGAGGGAGTATTATTGATTTTTTTTTTTTTTTTAGTTTTTTATTTTTTTAAAGAAAAATGTTTTTTGCCTAATAGAAATAGTGCCTTTTTGCTTTTAAAAAATTTCAGGCTTCATGAAAAGGGCAAGAGTCTTCAAAAATTAGCTTAGTATCATCTGTTTTGATTGCTGAATATTGTTGAAAGAAATGTTAAAAGGTTTGATTATACATAGTTATACATAGTGCACATGGTTTTCAACTTGCTGGCTTTAATTAAACTGTCACCCCCTTCACCCCCTCTGCACCCCAGGGTAAAAAAATTCCCCCGATAAAATTAACCTTGGGGTAGAAATTCATACAGGAGAAATAGAAATCTTTCCATTTAACTCCCTTTGAATACTAGTGGAGCTGCTTTACGTCTTTACCAGGGGAACTGTTGAGCGTGAAACTGTGCAGGTATTAAAACTACAGTAGTCACAGTAACACCTGAAAGGATCAGCAGCTGACGTTTTATAGCTGTAACTAACTGTACGTCTTGCCAGTTACTGTGTGCTTCTTCACCACAGCCCCCTTGAAAGGCCCACCCTGGCATTTGATGCCTATTCAGAAAAAAGCCAGTCAGTTAATGCTGGCTCGAGGGGCAGCTGACAATTCATCTATTGTATTTATTGTGTATACAACTGCAAGAAGCGTTTGAAGAACAGGTTAGATATGAGCCCTTCCTTTCCCTCTGATCCTTCACACCTCGCTTGGTAAGATCCAAGCCCAAAACAGGTGTACCTGCCTCCCACTAGCAGATCTGAAGAGGATTCTGCTGGTTGATTTGTTTGCAAAATTATGGGTGCTGTTTGTGATTGGTTTTAGGCAGGAATTGCATCTTTATAAGGTGGGCTTTGAAAGGAACAAATCCCCAGAAAACAGCGGTGAACAAGCCTGGCACTCAAGGGAGTCCCTACTGTATTTGAAGCAGCTGAATGTTACCAATGTATAGAAGTCAAATAGCAGAATTGTGCCCTTTTTTCCTGTGTGTGTGGCGAGAGGTGAGTTGAGGTCAGAGCGTGGTCTCTTTGGCTCCGGCGATGCCTGGTCCTGGT
This sequence comes from Gymnogyps californianus, assembly GCF_018139145.2. Taxonomy (NCBI): domain Eukaryota; kingdom Metazoa; phylum Chordata; class Aves; order Accipitriformes; family Cathartidae; genus Gymnogyps; species Gymnogyps californianus. Next base: position 27,349,104 of record NC_059478.1, on the reverse strand, counting down.
GGCAGGGAGCCCTGGTACCGCTGCAGCGTGAGGCGTGCGGGGAGCACCCAGGCACGCGCTTTGCTCCCTGGAGGAGATTCTCTCCCCAAGCTCTGCTTCAGGGAAGGGGATCAGAAGAGGGAGACAGATGACCCAAATCCATCCCTGTACTTAGGCACTAACACTGCTATCAGATCCCTGTGGGATCTCCCCTGGAGCAGTTTGCCACCTCCGAGCTGCTCAGCCAATAAGTGCAAAATACCCCCCTCTTCAGTAAATGATATTTCCACAGCGATGATTTTCTCTCTGTTTGTTGTCTGCTGTCAGTTTCTGATGCTGTTGCAACAGCAGTCAGGATCCCGCCCTGGGCCCAGAGTGCTTTGCTTATAAACAGAACGAACCATTGACCTTAAAAACCTCAACTTCAAGTATAGTGCAACCTACAGTCCTCAGAAAGTCTTTAACAGCCTCCCCTCAGCTCCCTAGTGAGTAGCAATCCATGTTATAAAGCCAGCCCACATCATTCAGGCTAGTCAGAGGTTCCTGTATTGAAAAGGCCAGAAACGATCTTAAGCAAGGGCACTCATTCACCTTGCACTCCTGCGGAGACGGAGATTGGTGGCAGGGCTCCTGGCAAAGCATATTTGGGAACTTCAGAGGGACGTACTGTAAAATAACAGGTTTCCCTTGTGCTAGGCTTTACACTGCAAACCCTTATTAATCTCTTCACTGTCATTAGGAATTGATGAGTCAGGTAAAACGCAGAAGAAATCACAGTTACTGCTTGAGCCATGTGAAATTGGTGTGATTTCTTTAATCTTTTGGTCCTATTAGAGGGGTTCCCTGCATGCTTGGATGAGGGACTGTAAAATTACTTCCCCAGAGCACAGTGTTTAGGACAGCACAAAAACGGAGATTTTCCGCAACGGCCAGTGTTTTGGGAACTTCATTTTTTAACTTTCAAGAGTCAGCGTTAGAAGAGCCCTGTTTTGCAGGGAAACATATCTGCCTCGTGTCCACATGTTTTCCCAAATCCCTCTTTCAAGCTGACAAGCAATTCAGTTCCTAGATGCTATTAGACTTAAAATCTGCAGAAAGCACTGTGGGTTGATCACAAAACTTCAGTATCTTTCTGAACCTCTCAAATTATTTATAGATTGCAGTCACTAAGACATTTTTCTGAACATTGCAACAATTTGTGAACCTAATACTCTTTCTGTAACCCATAAAGCATTACGGTTTCCAGCTCGCTTGAGACACCAGAAATTAAACTGGTGCCTGCAGAGCTTAAAACTGCAGATATCAGTGTTTGAACTTAATATCTCAGTTCTTGGACTGAATCTGCAGAGTGGGAACAGAGATGCAACTAAAACGCGTGACTGGTTGTATCTGTCACAAGAGCTAGTAGTTATGGTGTCTCACTCATCTCCATGGATTTGCTTTTTCTGGTATTCAAGAGGAAAATATAGCTGCCTTGTGTTATTGTTATTGTTTATCGGATCTAGTTGTCATTTAAATGCACAGAGAATTAGAAGTGACATGGTTAATACCTGCGTCAGAAGCTCAAGCAGGAATTAGCACAGATGACTGCTGCTTTTATCACTAGTTATTCCAACAGCAGTCCTTACCATTTGGGTTTCCAATTTTTAGAGCTTCTGCTGCAAGTCATTTCAGGACTTCTAGCACAATATAAATGAAAGTTGCTAAAAACGGTAAATTAAAACCATGTGTTCAGCATTTTGGGATGGATGTTGTATGACTTGAGGAGGCTCATTAGCAAAAGTATTTTTAGTTTGAATGAGATCAAAGACCCTAGATTTTCCACTCTGAGGGTCATTTAACATAGGCCTAGACACCCCATTTCTCATCGTACATAGACTCCCATAGGCCAGTTATGCCTGAAGAAATCATCATCCTTGAAATATTGTAATTAGATTTATTATCAGTGGACCACTGCTGATCACCTCTGTCCCGGCACTGCAACAACATTGAGGGCTGAAGAGTCTTGCAGATGTCAAAAGGGAGTTTTATTACTGACTTCTTCAAAATCAGGATTGCAGCCCATGCCAGTGGGTAGCGATGTTAGATGTGAAAGACCATTGGTATGAATCAAGTCCTATATGTTGTACTCATTCCAGAGTGTCCCTTGAAGCCAGGGATAACACTGAACCATTCCCAGAATCTCCTACTGGCAAATAGAGAAAGGATTGTAAAAAAAGAAGAAGAAGGTGTTCTGATTTCTTCGTTTCCTAGGCTCAGTTAACATGGAAGTTACAAAACCTTTCAAATGAATTCCAGTCCGGAGGTTCTTCATGCTTGGGTATCCCTGCAAAATCACAGAGTTCATTGAAATGGGCATGGAGAAAAGCTAGCAATTCAGTCATAGCCAACATGTTAGCTGTAACAGCACAATTAAGGGAATAACACTAAATGCTTTACATTTTCCCCAGATTGCATCAAAGTTGCTTCTTCTACCCTGCTCTTGTATTGGGGCACCCATTGGGAGACACAGATATCCCCAATACATAACACAGAGAAGAAGCTGCCTTCATAGAGCAAAGCAATATTCATCAGGCTCCCTTTGTGAGCCAAGGAATGAGAAAAAGGAAACAAATCTTCAAGTTATTTTCAAACCTCTTTCTATTTTAATAAAAGTCAACTTATGAGGAACACAGGGCAAATATTTCTTTAAAGTACAAGATTCTATGTCTTGAAAGTATCCCCTCAATATTTTAGAGACTGTATTAAATCCAAGGTCTCCATTAGGCTCCCTCATTTTTGTTAACAATCACAATGAAGACTGATTATTCTCTGTACACTTTCTGCCACCGCACAAATTTTGCTTTCCTTTGATTTCTTGCAGGCTTTTCCTATTACAGGTGACAGCATAATAGTGATGGGGAATATTTATTTAAATGTGAGACAAAATGCTCACAGTATAGGAGTTTGCAGAGTCAGCAGAGGGGGAGAGGGCACAAGGGTGATTTGAGAAACATGCTGAACTTTTTGAAAGTCTTTGTATTTCTGGCATGTGATTGATTTACAATTTTAGAAATGATCATTGAGATTGATGTTATTCCAGCAGTGAAGTGTGATGGGACATGTCCCAGTGCGTCCCATTGGTTCTAAAGCACTGGTAAAATCATCATAGCACTATTAATTGCGAAACAGCTAAGCCTTACACCATGTGAAGAGCTGGTCCTGACATACTGGAAGCCAACTGGGATGCTAACTTGTAGTTTGCTTTCAAACTAAGGTAATTCTTTATTTTTGGGATATCACAGGAGCAAGAGAGGCGCAAGTGTGCTAAAGGGTCTCAAAATGATTGTTTTTATAAGAGTTAACTATACAGAAAGCCCTTCTTTTTCATAATTACTTTCTTTCCTGATTAATACAGGAAAAAGCTAGAAAGAACATTCTCAAAAAAGCTCATTATTTGCTTGCTAAAGAAGATAACTTACTAAGACATAGAATCAAAGAAAGTCAAGTTTCTAGTACCAAGTTATGGCCAAAACAATTCTAATATGGCCTGGCCTTCAAACAACTGGGATGCTCTGTTGGTAGACAGTTACAAGCAAACTAAAGTTCAGTTCCTTCAGCATTTCTCCTTTCTGTTTGCAGAATACCAGGGAGATATTTTCCCCCTGGTGTGAGCATCAGGCTATGAGACCAGGTTATACCACCCTGAAATAATCCAGGTCTTTTGGTGGTGAGGTGAAATTCAGAGGGTCAAGGCAGCAGGCATTCGCAGGCGTGAAGCACTGTTCGACTTTATGGATTGGCTTGTCGCTGTACGCAGACTTGCACTGACTAGCTTTTTACCCAGCTAATTGTGTGAGGCCAGGGAGGATTTTCTTTATTAACTCAAGTGGCTTGGCTGTGAAATGAGACATACTGTACAGTATATAACTCAAGCTCACTTTCAAAGGCATTTTTGTTGAAGCTGAGTATCCAGAGAGAGCTGAGCCTTTAACATGTAGTCATCTGAAACATGCTCTAGAAACTTCATAATTTAAGGTCAGCATTTACACTGGTTCATGTTCCAGTAATGGAATAGTGCTTGCTTTAAAAAAATACTCTATTTATATCTTAATGTATAAAGGTGTGTTTTTTCTGAGAAAGAAACTGACTGCTTTGAGCACTTGCTGTGTGTTGACTATGACTGGATAAGCTTGTAAGGGACGTACCATGCAGAGACTTCAGCAAATTATGGCTCTGAAGTTGAAAGAAAGCATAGTTGGTGTGCTTGGTGTACATTCTCAAACCTGAAAGTATTAGTTGTTGAGAGTCATTTGTAGTAGTACCCTTTTGTGTCTTGGGAAGTACAAAGAGCTATAATCTCCCAAAAGGTGTCATATTTTGGCATATTTTGGATGGATTTTGTCATTACTGACAAAGAGGTCCCAGTGGAAGATAGCCCTAGGAATGCAAAACACAATCACCAAAACCCACACAAGATCCCTTATCATGCTCTCTCTAAAGCTGTTGCAGATTCATTTGAATTACACTGGAAAGATTTATCTCTTATTAATGGAGCGCTCTTCATTTTTTAAAATTGAGTTGTTGTGCAACACATCAAGTAACAATGTCATAACACATCGTAAATCAGTTTGTTCACTGAAGGATTCTAGATGAGTTAATGTAACATCCTGGACACAGTTCATGAGCAGTTAATTTTAGCAGTTCTCTTTGATATGTATCAGTTAAGGCAAAGCAACTCCAGCCATTATGGAGTACAGTCAAAACTGGTTAACGGCAAAGCAAGTACAGACAAAGATTGTTCAGAGATAAAGCCTTTGGCAGATCATTCAAGGGATCTTTGCTTTATATAGAACAATTGTAGCTCTAATACCAGCAGTGCAGATGCTCTGGGACAAAGAGAAAACACACACACACCAAACCACAGAAGAAAACCACACACACCACTTGGTACTTGCATCTAACAAGAAAGTCAGGCTGAAGTTCACCAACCCTGACGTAGTTACCAAAGAACTCCATGGCAGGCAATGAGATGGGAAGAAATACCCCCAAAAAGACATTCAGGAATTATTCCCATTGTTAGTGGGAGAAACTGAGAACGTTTGATTTGAAACACAAAGTCATCCGGCAGCCTGCCAAATGCCATTATTCTCAAGGTCATGCAACATAAATAACCCCAAGGGTTAGCTGTAAAGTGGAGGAGCAGGAGGTAGCTAAACAAAAATAGGGGAAGGGATTCCTCTCTCTTCCCTGTGGATGTTCGACATGCTACTGACAAGGTTTCAAGGCCTGGCGCTCCTAACGAGTCTAGTATATTAAGGGTAGTAAAACACACCAAGAAAAGGGAGTACAGCTGAACGTAGCATCATGGAAGGGACAGCGGTTGGAGACCAAGCCACTAAGCTGTCATGCATTTTCTGCAAGTATTAGTCAGGGAGACTAATGAAAAAGGAAAAGTCAGCCAGAAAAAATTTTCCTCTTGGAAGTTTAAGTCTGAAAAGATTGATCCCTGTTATATAGTAGGGACGACCAGCGTTTATTTACTGTTCAGTTGGGTGGTCACATGCATTTTCCTGTTCTTCCAACACACCAAAGTATCAGAGCCTTCTTACATTTTTTAAAAGAATAACAAGCTTAGCAACTGTCATGTCTAGTAATCCATCATCCCTATCAGTCAGGGAAGGAAGGGGTGTGTTCTGCTGACATCACTTAGACCTGAGAGTATAGCTTTGAAGATACCAACGGGAGAATCCCAAAAGACTTGGCAGCCGTTCTGTTCTCTGGGGTAACGCTTAGTGTAGTTCCCATTAAAACAAATTAAACAAACATGCAGTCCTTGAATCTGGAACCCCAAACTATATCTCTGTGGTCCTTGAAACTGGGCAAGGTGTCTTTCCCACTGGTTTATGTAGAAAGGAGTTTTGTGTAGCCAAATAATTCATTAAGAGAATTAGGAAGAAAAAAACCTTAGTCAGTATTCTAATTTATTTGTGATTTTGATAGGCTTATGTTGTGGTTTAACCCCAGCCAGCAACTAAGCACCACGCAGCTGCTCCTTCACTCCTCCCCTCTCCCAGTGGGATGGCGAGGAGAATTGAAAAAAAGTAAAACTCATGGATTGAGATAAGAACAGTTTGTGTGCCCAGAACCTACAGTTGGTAGTTGGTGAGCTTCACAGATGTGAAGGGGACATTCACAGAAGTCTAGGTTGATTGCAAATGCCAGAACCTGCAGTTCTTTGGGTGAGGGATTATGGGACACATCTCCATCCCTTGGCGAGTAGAGCAGCTCCACTCAGCTTCGCACCCTATTTTAGTCCCTAATGAAACTGATTTTCTCAAACCCAAATGATCTTTAAAAATGGCAGAGAGCATAGACTTGCATCGTTAGCAATGAACCACAGGCTTTTGTGTTGCAACAACTTTTGTTGAGGGATTATTGAGTTGAAAATCCACTGATTTTGGCACAGGCTGGAGAACTCAGCAGTTCCACTTTGCATGTCCTGCCATCATTCAACAGGCAGACCCTGTTGCTAGACATCGCAGTAGGGCAGCCAGTTGGCTTCTCCCAACCTCCTTAGGTTTCCAGATGTCATAACAAAATGAGAGAGAGAGGCTTAGCCATCTTCCATTTGTTTACGCTGGAGCTGCTAGGCAGAGACCAAGCCACAACACTGCACAGCTTTTCAAAAAGGACTTAATAGGCCTCTCTGTAAACAGATCTAAATATTTGCTCCAGTGACATTTATCGCATCACACGTCTGGTGCGAGTGTTTTGTTCTTGTTTTGCTTGCGTGTTTGGATTCTCTTATAAACATTAATGAAGTGCTTGAATACAAATGAATAATCCTCCCCCCTTCTTCCCACCCTGGAGGGGAGGGGAATGGGAGGGCATGAAGTAATAATAGTTCAACCTTCAACCCATAATTGCTCAGTACGTTTTGATGACAACTTTCGTTCTCACATGCTTTAAAAGATTTTATTCGGCATGTACATCCATGCAGAAGGCATTGCATCCTTCAAAGGCAGCTGCAGCTGGGGTTGTGGTAAGGGGCAGTTAGCAGACAGCAGTGTGTCATTTGATGTTTGCTTACTTGTAACAAGTTGACCTGCTGCTGGGTTCCCAACAGGACGGCAGAATTGTGCCCCATCTACAAGGCTTTTAATAGGGGATATATTTAATATATTCTTCCCTAGGCATCTGTTTTTGGCTGTTGGCTGGACAGAATAACGGGCCTGAAACACCTGAGATCTAACTCCATATGGCTGTTCATCTACCTCTTGCTGGAGAACTGAGGTCATTTAATAGGTATTTTGCAATTACCTACAGCTTGAATATGACTGGAGACAATGTGCTTCCATATAGCCCCTTCCGTTCTCTCAATGTCTTTATGGAGGACATAAGCCCTAGAAAGTGGTCAGCTTGGTCTGGCTTTTGATTTCCTCGCTAAAGGAGACGGAGGGTATGGGTAAGGAAAGACTGACCAAATCTTGTTTCCATAGGTGGTTACCGTGGGGGCAACCTTTAGAATATTTTTATATTGTCTAAGGCATGAGGCCATAAAACAAATGTGTTAGATGCCTGTTTCCTGATCATAAGAGGGGTGAAGTTGTGGAGCATATCAAGGCTTCATCTCTCAGCCTGCTCCAGACTGAGAAAACATTGAGTATCTCATTCCTGTGTGGGAGCAGTTACAATACTACTCTTTTCTCCCCGTGCAGTTCAAAATGTCACAATATCTTCCATGCATGATGAATTATCATCATCTCCTGCCAGGTGGGACAGTGCTTTGCTCAAGACCTTACTAAGCGTCTTTATTTTCTGCAGCTGGGCTTGTAGGAGCAGTGGTTTGGCTTGCTTGGAAGCCAATAATAAAAGAAACTCCATATTAGCCAAGAAGGTCTCTTCAGAAATTCCCCAAACTCATGCAACTAAGCTCTCAGTTCTTTGTTAAGAGCAAAACTGCTGCATTTAAGCTGTGGGACATAAAAGAAGTAATCAATGCCTAGAAAGTAATCAAAAGTTCATTCTTCAGACTATCTTTAAGAAAAAATCATCCTGTACAAGACATCTGCACGTTTGTTGTCTGCAATAGTAGTAAGTGCAAAGGATTTATTTCCCAATAATCAGGCTTTGGGAGGTCAAGATAATACCCAAGAGGAAAAAAATGTGTGTGTTTCCTTCATCTGAGTGATTAGGTATAAAATGGGTTAAAAATTAATACTGTCTTTGGTTCAGCATGTATATGAAACCATTCAGTCTGCACATACTTGTGTACTATCAGAAAGTGCCTGTCAACTCCATTAATTATCAAATTGCTTATTCAGTCTATACATTCCTTGCATAAATCCATATCAACTTTGCCTCTTGTAACAGTATTTGTTTATATGAGCCGGAACTCTCAATCCTGAGCAGTCTAAAACGCCTCTCAAAAGAATTTCTTCGTCTGTGCCTACAGGGACCCAGACTAATTGCTATTGAGAGGATGCTCTGTGGGGTGCTTTTTTGGTGGGGAGTTGGGAGTAACAAAATTGTCTAGAAAGGTGTTGTCTTGTCACCTCTGTCCATGTTGATAGTTAAAATAGAGGAGTCTGGAATTGTTACAGTTCTCAGCCGCTGTGAAGTGCATGCTGGAAAAAGAAAAAGCTGGGAGAAAGGGATAGAAAAAAGAATTTGCTGATATTTTTGTCATCCTCTTGCCTGATGTGCCAACACTAATGGAGGGGTTTTTTTTTGCTAATTTATAGTCCAGTGCATTCCAGGGTCCCCGTCGCTCAAGCATTCTGCCTTTTGCTCGTTTGCTGGAACACAAACATGGAAGTGTATTTGGAACTCGCTGGAGCCTTAAAAAAACAAAATTAAGGCAAGCTGCCAAATCAGAATCTAATACACAACATATGTTTACAGGGTTACAGTCTCTTGCCATGCTGCCTTTAGCAGCACTCCAGTGTGAAGTAGAGTAAATGCCTTCCAAGACCTTTTATCATCCATCGTGCTTATCAAAACAGTAAAAATACTGGTTTTATTTCAGCAAACGTGCCTTTCCTCTTGTCTGAAGCCCTTTGAATTCCCCACCACATTTGGGATCAATGGAAGAGTATGTCCTTGGTCTTGTTTGTCTAGTTCTCCTCCTCTTCATGAGAGCTCATCTGCCTTGGGGTTGACCGGGTTCACCCACCAGTTTGGCAAGCATCTCTGAACAGGACCCCTAGTTTGTAAGGAGAGAGTAATGTTGACCCCCATCTGCCTTGTGCATTTGTAGTGTAAGTCATGGCACTTGATGAGGAGTCTATGAGAGGAAACGGTTGTCCAAGTGTAAGACACAGAGGATTGAAGTGAATGAAGTGTTTTAAGATAACTTGGGTTACCTCAGCTTGTCCAAATGCAAGAGGTGCCATTGATTCACACTTAGTTGAGGCCACAGGCTGTAAAGAATTAGCCAGCAGTGATTCAATTTACCTGTTGTCACTTTTTAATATCCTGAGTTGGCCATTATCAGATTTGAACCCCAATTTAGAGACAGAGTTCTTAATAAACATGTAAACATGCATAAGCCATTTCCAACGCTTGAAAATGAGACCAGGCTAGTTCTAGACGACATAAAGCCGAACCAGTCCCTTAGTCCTGTAAAGAAAAGTTGTTTGCTTCAAACTTTAGCCCTCTCTTGGGAGCCTTCAGCACTACAGGGATGTTAGTGTTTGGCATGGCCAATGAGTCCCACTAAGGCTCTGTGGTTCCCTTCTGTTACCTGTGCCTTACACAATGCTGGTATCTACTCATCCAGCGGTGCCTCCACTCAATCTACAGCAAGACAGGACCATTGAGACTGGAGTCTGCTGTAGTGGAGAGCTGCAAGCTCTCAAGGCAAGGACTCCTGTGACAGCCCAAGATTCAGGAGTGGGATGCAATGGACAATGCTGCAAGGCAGAGGGAATGGAAAACAGGGACAGTTACACCAGACTCCTGTCACCTCCTGGCGCTGCTCTGCCCAGCATGCAGTAGACTAGCTGCAAAGCTGCTACAGCAGCAGCTGGATGTGGCCTGCAGAATGGCTAATCAGTAACAGCATGCAGAATCCAGGAAAATTAATCTTTAAGTGTCGAAAACTGTGGGATGAGTCAAAGACTTGGTGGGTATACAAGGCTCTCAAAGAGCAGTAGCCCATCACATTTTCTTCTCCTGCTCATTCTCCATATGTAGGATATACCTCACATGATCCATGAAGCATGCTAGGCCACCTGGATCCCATAAGCTCTACATGCATTACTCCAAGCTTATCAAGGGCTGTGCTTGCAAGCAAGCTGTATTAGCAGGAGGCAAGACTTGTCTGGGGCCTCAGAGACAATCCTGACGTGGCCCTTTGTGTTTCAGTTCTCTGCATGGAAGATGGGCAAGATACTAGAGCTATTTATTTTTGGAAAATTCTTTTTTTTAAACAGAAACAGTGCTCATGTAATTATCTGTATTTGAGGAAAAAAAAAAAGTTCCTTGAAATGTCTCAATTTCAAATTTAAAGTGAAGTTAGAAAAACCCAGGAGTCTCATCAGCAAAACAACAGTCTGGTGACAGACCCAAACGGACATTTTTGTGCTATTAGTTCATAACAACACATTAAAGATAGAAAAGACTGAATTCTTAACTTTTTTCTTGAGATATAATTGTTGTTCCCTGCTGATCTGTGGAAAGCAACAGAGGTGGAAGTCTCTTAGCAGCTTTGGATGAATATGTTAATGGAGAAAGTCCTCGGGTGCTTCCTTGATGGGAGCTCTCGAACACAACTCCAGGATGCCTGACTAGCAGGTTGTTTGAGATAGGGTGACCTCTATTGAATATGTTCTTTACAGACATCAGGAAAGTTATAGTGCCCATAGGAGACTTAATATGCATTTTCATCTGATTTCCATCTGACATTTAGTAGTGTCATGCTGTGAGCAGTCATTGTTCTTGAAGTAGCTTTGGATCAAAATGGGGGGCAGGACATGGCAGTTTCACCTCAACATTTCATCAAGGAGGTCTCTCTTAGATTGTCTTAGCTTGAAGTTCATTTCAGAAATAAAAATCATATACATGGAAGCCAAACAGACTGTAGTATAAATACAGATCTTGCATCTCTTGCAGCTCCAGGACTTTGTTCTTTGTAGCTCAGATGACCCAGATCTCTTGCCTTTACCCTTTGACCACAGACAAGCAACTTATCCTTTCACTTGAAGAGACAGATTGAAGAGGTGGTCATGGTTTGGACTTTCAGTTCCTCATCTTTTTCTTTGCTCCTAAGAAGTGTCTTCTTTCTGTCACTAAGGGGATTAGCTGCCTATTCAGCTTTTGAGTCAAAAGTTTAGTCTTCTGCTTGCAATGCTTGCTTGTCTTTGCTGCTTGGTTTTAAAGCAATTTCTGTATCTGTTCCCCATTGTGTTTCAGTTATGCGTAGTTTTATTTGACTGGTAAGTGCAGAGTAAGGTTTAAAAGAGTCAGTAAAAGTCCATGTTGGCTAATTCCTTGGACACAGTGACTATTGGGACAATAACGTCTCCCTGACATAGGCTCTGCTTCCTATATTTCAACAGTATTCTAGGTCCTAATCACTTGCTCTGTGCAGAAAGCATTTACTGTATGCTTTGCTGCTGCCCAAATGCAGATGTAGGTTTCGGATTATGAGATTTCAAGTTCTGAGAATCAGCATGGGTTTTAATGCTCTTGATGACACAGCCAAATAGTGTTGTTATGATAAAATGCAAAATTCATCTCTGAAGCACCTCTTTCTAGCGTTGCCTCATGCATTCTCAACTAGCAACGTATTCCTTTGTCTAAGTGACTTCCACTGTTGGAACTTTTTCCTAACATATTTAAGGTTTTCCTTTACTACTTCCAGATGTAGTCCCTTGTTTTACCATTTTTTGACTCTGTAAATATATTTTCTCTGGTTTTAGTACTGCTCAGTTATTTGGATAGAGCTGTCATGATACACAAGATCATGCTCTCTCTTCTAGGAGTCATTTATTAAAGAAAATTTTTACAACTACAGACAAACAAACAGGCTTCTGCAGAGACTGAATTTCAGTTTTGTCTTGTTTGTTAACCAAGACTCACACCCTTTCTGGGACAGTTCGTAGAGACACCTCGTGGCTGTCGGGAGCTCTACAGAGCTCATTGCAGTCATGTCAGATTGATTTATACTAAGCCTTAACATGCAGAGTCATTTGTGAAAGAGTTACGAGGGAGGCTGCCAACCTGCTAATTAAAAGCTAGAAATACTTTAAGTTCTCTTCTGATGGAAACAAGTAAGCAAATCTGTTCTAAAGTGGAATTACCCCCTGCAAAACAACAGCAGCATGTTGTCTGCCTGAGTGTAATTAAAACTATCACAGGAAATTTTCTATTTAAAGATAAAAAAATTTTGGTTAGTTCCTAGATTCTCATACTCCAGTTTACACTCCCACTCTCCCCATTCTGTAGAAGTAATGTAGAAGTAATGCAGGCAGCTCAGGCTGCATGACTGCAGTTTGTCGGTGTGATTCTTAGCTTCTCAGTCAAAAACCACGCTAGTCAATGTCAGAAAAGCAAAAAAGCAAGCCCATTCCCTTCAAGCACACGAGTCAGGGGTGAATTAGACAGTAAGCTTTATGCAAGAGAATGCCAGATTGACTTCTTTAGGTTTCAGGTCATCCATTAATGTAGATAATTTAAACAAGTGAGTCCTGGTAAGATTGCTCACCAGGCAGTCAGTCTTTCAAACGGTAAGTGAGCAAGACTTTGAATCCACTGTCTCCCTGAATTGGCAAAGTGTGCAGCTTTTCTTGTGTTTGATAGAAACTCGTCCATGAAAGTGGTATTTTATAGAACAGAAGCCCTTAGAGGAATAAAGTATATAACCAAGCAGTTTTACTGGACATAATTGCTCTAGACCCAGCTGAATACAGGCCTTGTGATTTCATTAGTCTTATATGTTTAGATTCAATTATTCAAAATCATATCATATCATAATCAAATCACAATTTTTTATATATATATAAATGAAAAGGACAGGTAGGGAAGTGGAAATAATTATGAACTCTTTGTCATTTCTGTTAGCTCTCCTTTTCTCAGTGAAAAGTGGATCATGCAAAATGCTGGAAACCTTCTTTCCATAACAAAGGAGAATAAAGTCCTTCATGTGCTTTGCACAAGGCTGAAAGAGGCTTTTCCTGGAGGAAATTAGTCAAAAGGTCCAAAGAGTCCCTCAAATTCAGGGGTTAGTTCCTGCTTACAGCTGGAGTAAGGAGGCAACACAGTAGCAAGAAGGACAGAGTTATGGGAAGGATGAATTCAGGGTATTTTGCTCTTGATGGTCAGTCCCCATCTTCATGAACATATAAACATGAGAGCAATAAAAACTGTCTGTCTGCCTTTCCGATTTCTATTCTAGAGCATCTCGGGGGAGTAGGAGAGTGTCATTACAGAAGATGACAACTCTGAGTCAGTAGTGGGACTTCATAAGGATTTTTTTGCCTTAATTGGAACCTAAGACCACCTAAAAAAGTTTAGAGCTAGGTGTGCATGTTGAGTATCATGCTTGAGCTGAGACGGTATCTAGGGGTACTTCCAACATTTTCCTTAAATGCCCATGCAGTCAGTCTCCTCGCATTGGGCTGGATGTCCAGCTAATAACTTCTTTCTATTCTGTGAAAAGCATACACTATGTAGGGTAACATTCAGGTCTTCCAAGCATTAAGGCTTAAAAAAAAAAGTCACCATGTTTACTTCAACTTTCCCTTTCTAAATTGCTTTGACAGCCCTGTGCTTTTCTAACTCGTTTCGGGGAATATCCAGTCTGCCATTGGAATTATTTGAATTGTACAGAAAGAAAGGAGGGCCTGTTTCCCTCCGAATTCCATATATTGTGTCGCTGGAGCTTTTCATGTTCCATAAACAATGCTCTCTTTTTCTAACCCTCTCCCCCTCCTGCCCATAGCCTGACTTTCTATAATTTTCTTGACATGGACAACTCAGCATTTTTGTGAAAAGCTATGACTGATTTTCTGCAGCTTTACAAACAGGAGCTTGCTAGTGATTTCAAGAGGATCAGGTAGTTTGATGCAAGTGAGATTGGGTAGGGTCTCAGGGACTTCAAACACGTCTCAGCAGTGCCTCTGGTTGTGAATGATTTCCCTTAAAACATTCATGATCTCCCATTGGCAAGTCTCCTCTTATAACTAAGGAGACATTTGGAAAAAGGTTGGTATTTTTAAATGTCTTCTTAATCCCTGTAGATCTCTAGCCACATACAAGCTAGTGGCTTCATTTTTCCACACACCGCTCTTTTTTTAGTTAATAATTCAGTTATTATGTGAGTGAAATCTCAGGAGGTACTCAGAGTTGCAGGCATTCTGGAGTTTAAGTTCATTTCAAGCTTCCTATGAGTCTCTTAATATTTGAATGGTGTTTCATGGTCTGTCTTTGGCGACTCATGAAGTTGGATCCCAGGAGAAAAATCACAGCCTAGATAAGTAGCCATATTGCAAAAGCAGTAGTGCTTCTGTAGCTCTTCAGTGGCTTGATGCCTCAGTATTTTTTTTCTTTCTTTACCAGAAAGATGGATAATTTCCAGTCTTAACGACCACGCATGGGAAAGATGAATAAGCAGTATTTGGGAAGGGTGTCTGTCTGGTCACACCCTCATCTGGCTGTGCTTGCTGGTGCATTTTACATAGCATTTCTGGAATACTTTTGCAGTAGTGAAAGGGTTATTGCAGCATTTGATTTCAACCTTATAAAGGCTTTAAAAGAAGTGCCAAGCCCCTGTAGTCTGGAAGCAGCAACACTGATCGTGTGCCATGTCACGAAGAGGAAAAAAAATCCCTTTCAATATTTGCACTGAACATGAGTGTCACTTTAAAGCTCTAGGTTGCTTTTAAAACTGCCTTGCAGCCTGACAGCTTTGCGGTGGACCTGAGAGGTCTTGGGTTAATGTCATCTAATGCATCCTAATGGGTAGTCTAATTGTAACTGCCATTCCAGCTGTCCCTTGTGTGTTTAACTCATGTAAATGAAAAACACAGCTTTCCAATTTATTCTTTAGCTTGAAATATTATCTTCTCCTTAATTTTTAAGGAGAAGATTAAGTTTTAATTGCAGAAGCAAGATATAATATATATGAAAAGAGTGGGTGAAAGCATGAATATTGTATATAAATAGCAGGGCTTCTTAGCTGTTTCTTTCTTCACCATTGACCTGTCTTCTCTCAGCTGACTGCTGACTAAACAGACACCGAACAGGCCCCAGCTGATCCGGAGAGGGTATAAGACAGTAGGTAGAGACGTGCAGTCACCTATCCCAACTCCCATCTGCTGCAAGATGTCCGGATAGTTAGACAGCAGCACTCTGAAGCATGCACATGCCCACTTGATGTCAGTCTGGAGCGACTCTCCTGATTTACACTGGCAGAGAAGATCAAAACCCGGCTTAAAAATTAGGTGGCAGAGACAAAAAAAAAAAAAAGAAAAAAAAAGAGAAGTCAGCAGACACTCGGAGGCTGGGAAAGGCTGCCAAACAAGCATTCCTGCCCTTGCTTACGATTCTCCCCCACATACAACTGGCTGTGTACATCTGGGAGCAGCCAGCATAGTGATCTATTCATAAAGGGCCAAATTCAGGAACCAATCTGCAAGGCTTGAGTACACTGACTACACACGGGGAAGGTGGAGTGAGGGCTCAGAGGGGCTTCTTGGAGTTGTGCAGGACAAAAATCCCCTTCTTTCCAGCTAGCTGAAACGCAGGCACACCAGAGGGAAAGAATGGTGTAGTGGTTAGGGCTTTAACCTGAGACTTGGGACAGCAAGGACCAATTCTCTAGTCTGTCAGAGACTAGGTCAAATTTAACTTCTGGGTTATTTTCTTTCTCTCTCAGGACAGGGGAAATACAGCTCAGCTCTCTCTTGGCTTGATGTTGGTAGCATTAGGAGAAAACTTATGATGTGTTGGGCTCACAGGCAGTCATTGCCTGGATAAGCACCCTGAACACAGCCCCTCTCCTGCAAACGGAGGCAGCGCTGTGCAGACTGCCAGCTCTCTTGGGGCCCCTGCACCCTCGCAGTGGCATGCAAACCAGCTGTAGGTTTGGCTTTTCCTGGTCATCGGGAGAGGAGACACAAGGGGTGGAGGCTGAGCTTGGTTTGTCCCTCAGTAGCTATTAGAGAACAGCAGTTTTCTCAAAGCATCTTGGTTTGCAGTCAGCAATGCGCTCCTGGCTCTCCTATCACCCGGCCAGTGCTCTCAAAATTGAGACAGGATTATTCCATTTAGTCATTCAGGAAGAGGCATCTAGGCTTGGAAAGCAAAACAAAACCTAAACCCTGTTGGCATTTCACTGTGTGCACCTGGGCTGAACTTTTCAAGTCACTTAGCCTTCCAAAAACCAGAAGGTACCAACACCTCCAAAAAGACAAGCCTGAGAATGACCTTAAAAGCTCCTGTCTGTATTTGCATGTCCTTTGACTGGAGCTGGAGGTAGCCAACAGGCAGACCACTAGATGGTCCTAAAATAGTGGCTGTAGACACAGCGGAACTGACAGAGGAGTAACACAGTGACCTGAGATGCTTCTTGATTTCCGCTCTCTGCTGAGAGACAGCATCCTGTCATCCCACAGGGGTACGGAGGAATCTAGAGATGAGCTATGGAAGAATTAATCTACCCCCTTCCGTTTTATAAATATGAAAGGAAGTTAAAAGGAGAAAGATACCAAAACTTGAATAATTTCAGAAGGTTTTGAACATATGGTTCTGGTTGAGATTGATTTAATGATAAAGACAAACTGCTGGGTTTGCATGGATGCTTGATTTGAGGTAAAGAGAGGTGCTGGTTCCACCTCATTTGTGCGAGGTAGGAACCACCATCCCTCGCAGCTACCAGAGTGTTCCGTATCTGCATGGAGAACAGAAGGCGCTTACTGACAATGGCCTGCTTGTGCACACACAGAGACAGCTTGTGCTGCCCAGGGCTAGAGAGAGGAAGGGGGCAAACTCATTTCATTTATAGGTTAATTGAGTAAAAGGGAGCGATGTTTTCATTTTCCTGTAATCTGCAGCTGCCTGGGTTCTTGTGAGGGACCTGTCATTGCTTAGAGCTCCTGCAGGGATGCCCTAAGTCAGATACTGCCCCATACTTACTACAGGCCTGAAGCAGAGAATAGCCAACACTGCAGAGCTATGATTCGGTCTTCCCTGCACTTGACTGGTTGACCTGTGACATGTCCAGTCCCACCAGGGCACATCATGGAGAGACACATTCATGGAGCACATAAACTACTGTCATCTAATAATTATGCTGTTTCTTTATGCCGTTATGGAGGACTGCACTGAGACCCAGTCTTTGCTTGATGTAGAGCCCCTGAGTTGGACAGGACAGAGGTTGTGAAGGAGAGAGGATACTTCTCAAAATGGGCAGCAAACTGATCTAGCTGTCCTTTTTTCAGGACAAGGGTTTGTGTGTTGTCATTATGGGTTTCGTGCTCTTAGCCTTGCTTCGTCCATCTCACACCATGGGGACAGAGCTTGCCACATATTTCTGTGTCTCTTCTCAAGTCCTGGTATAAACTCCCGTGTGTAATCCACAGCATTGGGTTACCCAAGGCAGAAGGTTATTACATGGAGAGAAGGAGATTTGGGTTAAACGCTGCTTCATATATGCGGGAGTGATGTGTGGCTTCTGGAATTATATTTGTCTAGGTTTTTAAGCTCCTGTGTTAGATGTGGAGAAGCACAGGTAATACCATTGCACTAATAGTTGGAGACAGAAGGGGGAAATTTCTGAATAGTTTGTTAACCTGAATAAACTGTGAATATGCACACATAGGCAAGAGAGAGATACTTTCCTTCTTGTATGTGTTTCTTTTGAAGCAGGTATCTCTCTGCCTTTTTTTTAATCCCTGCTTTTAAATAAGAAGTGATCAGCAGTGAGAGATGACAGTACTATGCATCCCCTACAAATTAGTGTGGTGAGGAAAAAACAGCCAAAGCCTAAAAACATTCCAGAAGTTGTCATATTCTACAAAAGACACCAACAGTTTATAGCTGGGAACCTGGTTCTTTTTAGAGTTGTACCCTCCCAAATTCATGTCCTCTGCATCCTCCCAAGATGCTCTCCTGAGATTGTGGTTTCAGGTGTGCCTGAAGAGGAGGAAAACACACTGTGTCTAGACATGTAGTAGGTTTAATCTCTTTGGTCAAACTAGTAGGTTTTAATGGCAACTGTATGGCAGAGGCACACAGGGATTTCATGCCCATGAGAATTTTATAGCTACAAGTGTGAGGTTTAAGATTCAAGCCTCTGACTGTGCACTGTCCTCCTTGGGACCAGAGAAACCCCTTGGGAAGTACTGTGCAAGCTCTAGGAGCAGGGCTCAGCCTGAACCAGGACATTGCTGTGCCTACAAAAGCTAAGAAAACATAGCCCTGGTCTATAGCATTCAGATACTGACCATTGCTGTCAGGAGGAGGGGAATTAAGTTGATTTCTGCCTTCTTTCAGCACTTCAAGCACGAATTGAGGTGAGTTTATATGTGATCTGAACTGGCCTGCCCTTATCCAGTATTTAGATATCCCTAGTAGGGTTTTCTGGGTCAACTGCTGGTTGAAAAGAATGTTTACAGGGAGCTTCAGCCCTCTTTTCCTGCCCTGCTCAAGATCTAAAAAAGAAAGTAAATCTGATTTCTGTGACTTGTGGGCTATGTTCAGGAGAACAGTTTTTGCATTTGGAGCTTATTCAGGAAATGTTTAATTTCTCCCATTATTAGTGGTGTGTAATTGGTAACCAATCACAGTGGGGACACTGGGATTAATCTCATTAGTGAGCCATTCCTAAAAAGGGACAGAAAGACCAACTGTGAATGACAGATATTTTTTGCATATGCTTAAACAGTGCTTCCACTATCTAACTCCTTATATAGGCTGAGGAATATTGCTGCTCTTGGGTCTCTTCTCATTGGTACCCTCTTAACCGCTGAGGTAACCACAGATCAGCATCTGAACGTGAAAATGCAGTTACAGTTACTCCAAGTCTTTCCACGGAAAACCTACTTGCTTTAGCTCAATATTGGCTTTTCCTCTACTTTTTTACCATGCATTTTAAGATAATGTACCTTTGGGAAACAAAGCTGGTTGTGGCACTGAGCAGATGCTTCTCTGCATTTCAGCTACTGGCTATCCCCATCCTATGTGTACACAGGAGTTAGCACGGGTTTAAATGGCATCGCTTAGACCAGAGGAAGCTGCCCGTTTTTCCCAGGTGCTGTCAACGCTTGGCCAGGGCATTGCAAAATTAATAAGGGGGAGTAATTTCAAGGCATAGATGCTTCAGAAAGGAATTTCTTTGGTGAAAGATCCTGTGCGTATGTGCTTGGGCTAAACTGGTTTCTCCATATGCTCTGTACAGAAATACCTTTCCTTACACTCATACTTCTGTGAACCCACCTCCCTGATGCTGAGCTCCAACGGGTTTCAGACAACCTGGACAATTAGGGGCTACTCTCAGTTCTCTCATATGGTACAGCATTTACTAGTACTTATCATTTTGCCCTAGTATTTAGACTAAGAGCTCTTTGTAAGAGCACGTTTATCCCTAGATGGCAGTTGCTATATAAGACTACAGAGTAACTGGACTCCATGACACAGGCAGTACATAGTATTGCATCTATACTGATAGATTCTACTTTTAAGAGGTTAGGTTATTACAGGTATGTGAGTAAAAGTATAATCTTGACTCAGGGTTTGCACATGATTTATTTAAGAAATAGCCTACAAGGTAGATGGGTTGCTTCAAATATGCAGGTTAACATGCAGGTTCTTTCAACGTTCTGCATTTCATATCCCTAAGGTATGTCAGGCTCTGCCAGGTTTTAGCTTTGGATGATATGAAATTCAGAAGTCAGTTACTAACAGCTACAGCTTGATTGCATATGTACACACAGAAAAACATGCTGAGGGAAACTAGAAAAACAGATCTACAAAAGCAGCTATTTATCTCGTTCTTTGTTTTCCTCCTCCTGCGTGTGAGCACAGCTGGGAATCTTGCTCTACTGGGTGTTTGCAAGGGGGCAGATGGTTCATACAGAGCCTTCTGCTGAAGGCAAGCTGGGAGTTTGGATCACGACTCCTGCACAGAGGTAACTCAGTGTGAGGAGCAAAGCTGGACTGACCTCACAACATGAGAAAATGAGGCTCAGTAAGCAATTTGGCTAAGAAAAAATGGCAGAAGAAAGGAAACTAAAGAAAGCCTCTTCTGAGAGGGGGGGATTTCAGTGGCCTGTTTTCTACTGATCATTAGAAGATTAACTGCTGGTCATGTTCCCAGTTAGGCACTCTCAGAGCTTATTTGATCCTGGGCAACAGGTTTATTTGCCTAATTTATTGTTGCTTTTAGACTTTTAAACTCAAATATAAATTAAAGGCTTTTGTTCTGTACAATTTAAAAGCATGTCCGGGATGGGGAGCCCAATATTTGGTTTGGCTTCATGTTCTGAGATGTATTTCAAGAGCTTCTGGGCATTACTAGGATGAGTTTGGGGCTGATGTTTGTTTTCTGAAGTATTTTGGTGCTTAATGTTTCTGCATTAAGAAAAAAGGTCACTGCCAGCTGTTAAGCACTGAGGAAGAGCAATTGTTGTAAGGAGCCTGTTAAGCAAGCCAGTTGTTGGAGGGTAGCTTCTAAAACAGGACAAAGTTAGAAGCAGTTTTTTATCACAGATAATTTCTGTAAGCATTAGGAATAATATTCCAGTTTGGAAAGAAACACTTCCAATGAGGTGGTGAGTATACAAAACCTAATGAGTTACAGTTAAAAGATCTGCTGATCATCCTCTAAGACGACTCAGAATGTATCTGCATCCAAGAAACTGTGAATCCTTCAAGAAGCTTAATAAATGTATGGGGAATGTGAACAGGCTGGCCCTCAGACCGAGCTAAGATAAAAACATCTCCAGGGAAAAAAAAGAGTGAGTACAATCCATGCTGAGGGAAGAGAAACAAGAATAAAAAGTGTTTCTCAAACCTTATAAAAATGAGTTTCTGCTGATTCAAGGCTCAGTGCAAAATGGAAGTGAGCTCCATTAAGTAAGTTTGATTATGGTAACAGAACCTTAGGTTTTTTCAGAGATCCCAACATTGAAACAAGGAGGACCTTACTTTGTATGTAATACTGTCTTGGATGGAGGTATTGTGGGTCTACTGGATCAAGTGCTGGCTTGGGACTTCACCATTTCAACAGTGGTTCGTCATTGTCCTTGGTGTGCTGGCTGACCCAGGGCAAGTCATTTAAACTCTTCCAAATTTTGTTTGCTTACTGAGGAACACTGAATTGTGATGGATGATAGTTACACCTCCAGTATGTGGGGAGATTGTGGGCAAGGAGATTACATCTTCAAATCACTTCCATCCAAGTGCCTCTGCAGTGCAATGCCAGCCAGATTTGCTAAGCTCTTCAGGGTACCATGCCTCTTCTCTCTTTGAAGCTAGTCAAGATATCCTGTCCCTCAGAAAAGATACATTTGGGATGTCAGTAGTTGGAATATATTGTTCTTGGCCCACAGGGAGTCTGACGCAGCAGCTCTACCTTAAATACAGCAATCAGCCTGCAAAAGCCAACAAAATCCCACAGACCAAGTGATAACAACTGTTTCACTTTCTTAAATCTCCCAGTAATCTGAGGGATGAATGAGCTTCATAGCTGAGAATTGCTCTTAAGTACAATTTACTGGGGTTTGTTTTTTAATACCCGCATTTATTACAATTTTTTTTTTAAAAAGAAAGTATTTTCACAAGATTTGCCAAAGAACATAAAGGTTTGTCGTAACGGATCAGATCACTTATCCTTATAAATCCAGTACCCTATATCTGCCAGTGATGACTTGGCTCAGCTTGAGAATCAGCTTGTATAGTACAGCTGGCTGCAGGCATGGCTTTACTAGAGGGCTAAAGGCCTCCATCCTTACATCTCCCATTATACTGACCGTGGTGGCCTGGTGTTAGCATCCCATTCTTGATATTGTCAAGGCTGCACTGCCTCTGGTTGGGAAAGGCTCAGAGGAAGTAAGTAGTCTCCAGAGAAGCATGGAAGCAGCTTTGAACTGAAAAGCTGTCTGGCCAGGTAAGCAGGACTGGTCCTTCTTCTTCTTTCATTGTGCTCGAAACTTCAAGGGAATTTGATGTAGAGTTTTTTGTACCATGGGTCAAGTTGTTTTGGAGGTTAGAGTGGTGGGAAAGAGAAAAACAAAATCTGAAATGCGGCGTGCGGATCACAACCACGCATAGCAACTGCCAAAAATACTAGGACGGGTCTTGTTCTCTGGGTAATCTACAGTAAAAACAGAGATTGACTAAGAAAGAACTTCATCAGTGATCAAAAGCTTTGAGCTCTATTTCTCATGTGCGTTGGTGTCACAGATGCTTCCTCCACTTCCCAGAGATGAAGCTGCAGCAACTAAAAGGAGGTATCACACATAAGCTGAAGGGACAACCTCGTGCTACTGTTCCTAATGTTGCAGAAAGCCTAAAAGGCACTTCTGCACTAGGATTATTTAGACATTTGGGTTATTTTCCTTGCGTGTTACAGAGCTATACCATTATGGAGAACTAAGATTCCTGTTGCAGCAAGGGAGTATCTAAGTCCATCTGTCCTGGGACAGTCAGTGCTGTGCAAGCCAGTGGGTGAAATATGGTTCTGAGGGAAGAAATCCAGCGGCTCTCTGCCATGATAGGGCATGTAACCTTGGGCCAGTTGTACTTGGTTTCCTTTTTCATTTTGTCAGGCTTTAACCATGTGCCACAAGACAGCTGCCTGTTGAAGGAAGGGGCTCAACCTGCCGTCATGGGGAGATGTGGGAGAAGAGGAAAAAATTGAAAACCCTCATGTTTTGGATAGGAAAAAATATCCCAGTTCTGATCTACTGTTGCGTGCATAGGTCAGGGAAGGATTACCCTGCGGTTAAGGAAGAGGATTGTATCAAGGGACAAGTTCTGTTCCCAGCTCAGCCACAGACTTCCTTTCGGACCCTAACACTTAATTCTTTGTGACTTTGTTTACTCACCTGTCTGATGGGAATAATACCGCCTACATCAGAGGCGAGTTGTGCTACTCTATGTTGATGCACGTGGTGTTAGTTAGGAACATTAAAATGCTTTGTGATCCATGGATTTTAAAAAAATGCAGTGTAAATCATCAGGGCTGTTACTTGAGATTTTAGTTCCAGACAGTGTGTCACAAATCAAAATACCTCCTTTTATTTCTCACTGTAGAGGGTTATAAAACATCCAGTGGGCATAAGGTGGCACTTCAGAAAGCAAGTGTAAATTTTGGACAGCCCAACTAAAATCTAGTTTCATTGTTAAGCTTTATATATGTTCTAGTTTCCATAGCTATTTTTCATGTTACTTTTCTTTTATAGTTACTGGCAAAATGCTCCTTTGAGTTTGTTAGTGTTAGATATCCATTGTCCAGTACCATTTGCTTCCATGTTTGGTATTTCAGGTTTTACATTACATCTCCCTTGGCTTTAGAGAACCAAATTATTCCTGTGCTCATTACTCAGCTGAAATTTGGAGGAGCTTCAGATCTTTTTTCTTTAAAGTCTGTTTTTGTTACAGGCTTCACTAGCTCACTGAAAAAATCCTTTGAGGAAGACACCATACAAGAAGGTGCAAGTCAATTCAGTCATCCTGTCTGATCTCAAGCTGTCTGACACTTGAGGTCAGCTACAGAATATGATTTTATTCAGGAAACTTCCCATTGTATAAAAAGTATAAGGTTTATATAGTGTGTAAAGGTGTATAAAAAAACTTTAGAATAGGTTGTCTGAGGTCATTAGGAAGGCTGTAGCTTCCACAAGGGCCACCAATTTGAACAGCCTCACAGGTTTATAGTGGAGAGCAAGCCCCTTGCCTAGCAGTAGAGTATTAAGTTGGAGCTCCATCAACCAAGCTCTTCATCCAGCCATGCCTTAAGAGCATTGTGTGATGAGACCCCTGAGCTACCCAGTGGGCAGGCCAGCCTGTCTCACAGGGCCACCACAAGGTAACCTCTCATGAACCCATGGTGGTTAGACAAGCCCAGAGCTGGGGTGAAAAAGTCATGGTCCAGCTAAGGTTGTCTTGAGCAATGGTGAATCCAGCAGCCCTGACAAAACTAGGCTGAGGCAAGTCATATGATGCCTCAACTAGTGTGTTGGAGAAGAGTCAGGTAGGGAATGATTACTAGGGAAGCCAAAGGTGCTATAGTCTCCCTCTCTACTGGAATGTGGCCACAGCAGCAGGCATCCCCTATTCACCACTTCACTACTGGCACTCTCAGTTCACAGCTCATAAGCCTAGGGGCTAACATCCTACTGTAAGTTGCCCTTCATTTAGGCAAGAAAGAAAGAGACCTAAATATGCTGAACATATTGGGGAGAAGGAAGATCTCTACAGGTTTGTGTAAAGAAACTCAGGACCAAGGATCAAGTCCCTTTCTCATCCCATTTTTTCCCTTTCAGAAGAAAGCACACAAAGAATGCTGGAGAGCAAGGATTTGCTACTCAGTGTAAGAGACAGCCTTGTACTCTAAGAGTAGGAAAAATATAGCAACCATGTCACTCAGGCAGGGAACACCCTGAACATCACTGTTTGCTGCACATTATGACAAGCTGCTTGTTTGCCAAAAAAAATAGCCCAGTTCCATTTAATCTAAGATCAAGACAAGCAGCAACCTTGGCAAGCTTCATCTGCTATGGGTTTCCCCCACCTTTCCTCCAAGAAGCTTAATCTTAAAGCCCAGTAGGAAGGGAGCTTTGTGTCCTGCTTTCAAGTCAGATAGGATTAAATGTAGGACAAGGAAGAAGGAGCTAAAGGGGCAGCTCCACAGACAGTCTCTTCTCACAGCTGCTTCCTCCATGTCCTTGAGAACATGAGAACTTTAGAGCTCAAAAGAAAAGTCTTGGTTCCTGCCCTAGTTTTCTTGCTCTAGCTCTATAGAGTCCTGTTGGCTCATGTATACACCTAATCCAGTTTAGGACTTAAGAAAGCTTTCCCACCTCCCAGTACTATCTTAGGAGCCCTAAGGCTAATTTCCTCTCATTAGCCCTGCATACCTTCCCTCTGTTGTTTATCAGGTGTGTAGATACATACTCAGGGTAGAGAGCTAGCTAAGAAATCTCTGTGCAACAGGTAGAATAAACATACAAAAGAGAATAACTAGAGAAAGAGTAAAGTAAATAAAGGAGAAAAACCCAATATTCTGTCTAATTAGAGAAGCTAACAAAGAGGCTAACCTCAAAGCCTGTCCCCAGCCAATACTCACACAGAGCTATGTAAAGCATCTCCCATGAGCAAGTACTCACTTCCCCCCAGCTGAGTCTGATCCCCAAAGCCCAAGCAAGCCACAGCCATTCATTTTTATACTTCCTCGGGATGAGTCATTCACCCCAGGTGAGGGTTTAAGTACACCTTCCTCACAGGCAGGCTGTTTGTGTCTTCATTGAAGATGAACACCTGTATGGGGCTTAACTGCTGTTAGTTATAGTTATTCTTGCTATGGTAACCATCAGAGGGCTAAGGAGGAGAGGTATTCTGCTTGCTTTTTCTCCAAAAATGACTTCCTAATACTTGGGTTTCTGTTGCAGAGATAGTCTCTACAATTACTGCCATACTGGGTAAAAAGTAAAACATACTGGTAGTGGGGGATAGGTTAAAAAATGATGCATTAGAAAGAGAAGCAGGTATATGTGCTTGAACTGTGTAGGCTATAGGGCATGATTTGATTTATGTAAAGAGGATGTTAGCTATAAAAGCTGTGGAAAAAATTTAGTTTGAGACTCTGATGTCTTTTTCATATCCTGGTCTAAAACCTAGACTTCTTTTTAGTACTTTATACATCCTTACTCCAAGACTAGGATGTTTAATTTTATCCTTTTTTTATCAGATGTGTTCCTGGATGTGAAATCAATATTTCTGGGTTAATGTGTTGTCCCTTCCCTATTTCTTTAGCTAGCTTTGGGGTCTGTAAGCAGGGCTCACAACATCTTCCACTTCAGCAGTCACAGGGGTCCTTTGCTGGCCCTCACCAGGATATTGCTGGAGTTTCCTACCACAGTTATCTGTTGCCCATGCAAAATTAGTCAAAGCTACTTGCGTCCTGCCCTTGTATATAAGAGACACTTCCTCAGGAGTGGAGACAGGAAAATGGGGGAGGGACTGGGGTGGCGAGAGGGAGCAGGGGTCCATCCCTGTGGTGCGCACGTCTGGATGCGGAGGAAAGAGATGAGGGAAGGGGGAAGGTATAGTTTATTGTGCTAAAGGGAAACAGAGAGGACGTTCTGCCGGTGCTTATTGACACAAGCCTCGGCAGTGACTCTGGGCTTCCCCGCCGGCTGTGAGTGATGGGCAGAACAGGCCGCTGCCTTGTTCGGTGGGATCTTGTGCAGACAGACTTCTTGTGGAGGGGTGGATCCTCCTCGAGGAGCTGATGAGAGGACAGAAATACAGGATCCTTTGGCTGACAGTCTGCCTTCAGGGGACAGACATTTTAGGAAGGCTACAACTATTAAATTAGGGGCATCTTCCCCAAGGAGCCACCTTTGAATTCTCCTCAAAGTCAGCTGTTCTGGTGCTCAAAAGTGAGAGTTATTTCTGTCTGGGATGACCACATGGGACACATCCAGCCTCAAGCTCACATCCATGACCAGTTCCCCCAGTGTCCAGGCTGCCTCGTCTTGGCTGATGCTGTTCGTGGTTAGGAGTGACAGGAGTGGATTTCCAAGCAGAGCAGCTCAGGCACAAGGCAGAAAGTGGCTCATCCCCAGTGTGCCATTTTGATCTGTGAGCTGATCCTGTGCAGGCTGCCCATGAGGGCTGAACCTGTTCAGGGGACCTGAACCTGAGCCATGGACGCAGCACATCCTTGGTGCATGCTGTGCCCTGGAAATACAGCCAGAGAGTGCTGTTGTTCATTTAATTGTAATTTAGGTAAGGATTTGTATTTTTATTCTCGGAAAAGCCCCCAGAAGAACCCTGTGTGCCCTGGCAATTTATCTTTCCCATCATGAACAATAAACATGCTGTTATAGATTGAGGAGAGGGTATGAAAATCTTACTGCGGTTGACTAAGGCAGAGAAATCAAAGCACTACAGGAGTCGGCTCTTACATTATCGTAGGAGTTTCCCTCGAGTAAATGGCTTCTGCTGAATGGTTGGAAGACCAAATTGGACTGGTTTGGCTCTAGATGCACATGCACATATATCTTGACAGGAAGAAGGGAAAAGAGGGATCATTTATATGGATGAGCAGACATTAAAATATGTAGCGGGATAGAGAAGGATGGGGAGTTAAGGAAATCAAGATAAAGGGGAAAAAAATGTAGGAGAAAGCACTTGCTGTGGCACTGACCGGTGTTCAGGACTGTGTTAATTAGCTAGTGCTAAAAGGAAGTGATGGGGATGCAGGTGAACGAGATGTAGATCAGCTGGAACTTGCAGGAAAGGTTTTGCCATTAAGAGTGGTACTCTTCTGGCTCGGCAGTGATACTTGGCGGTGTGAGGAGCTCTGGTTACAGGTCTTTGTGTGTGGGAAGGTTTCTACATTCAGCTCAAAGGACCATTAATCAACAAGTCCAATCCCTTGTTTATCACAGGTCATTGAGAATGGCAGCTCATTATTCCAGTGGAGAAACCCATAGTGGTTGGGTGGCCGAAGCATGTTTTCCAGAGTTGGCCAGTCTTGATTTTGAAGAGATGAAAAGATGATCTACCTTTTCTCTTGAGAACTGAATGGGTAATTGCACCCTCCTTTTCAAATTTGCACCTATGATGCTTGTCCAGATTTTGCAGGCATTAGAAGCTATGGGGTGGCTTCTTAAGGGGACCTCAGGCAGGCAAAGGCAGGATGAGAGCAGCTGATGGCATGGAGAATTTCCTTGAAGGTGGAAAAATAGAGGCAGCTGACTTTCAAGGAGAAATGTTCCTTTACTAGAGGTAAACTTGGGTGCTGCCATCCCTGTGAACTTCAGCTGTGTGAATTAGGACCAATAAATATGTTGCTCTGCCAAGGTCTGGGCTAATTGAGGGAATGCCCAATGTTGTTAGCTCACCTTGAGGGAACACAAGTCCCTTTAGAGTAGCAGAGTGCTATAGGTATTTGAGATCTGGGGTAACTGAGGCTTTGCTGTAACCAACTTGGAGCTCGTGAATGTGCTAAAACATCACCCTGAAGCCACAGACATGTGGAGAAAACCCCTTTGTATCAAAATTGCGGTTAGACAGGACAGTCAGTGAAAGTCAGTGGAATACAAGGCAAATACTGTGTACAGGAGAAAGAAACCCCATGTTTTCTGGCAGTATGAAACCGAGACCAGGGTGTTTGTTTATGGAGAGAGCCATCTGCAAACAGGGAAAGGCTGCCTGTGATGCGAGAAGCTTTTCTGATGCATAGCAGGTGCTCCTCAGACCTGAAGAAAGCAGCAACTGGGAGGACGTTTTTTTCTGAACATTGTGAACTAACAGAAGACAAACAAGTTTCTAGGCTTGTAGGAAGTAGCAGGAAAACAGATCACTGCACTGAATTAAGCCAAAGGTTTGAACCACATGATGTGGGATATTTACCCGGGGCATCCAGGGGTCGTGCAGTGGGAGCACATGTGGGCAGTGAGTTGTGTAATGGACACAGGCCTGATCTTGAGCCAAAAAAAAAGCTGCAGAGCAAGAACGTTTAGAAGGGCTTCTCTGGGTGTGAGCATCAGGGTCATGACTCTTCCAGTGTGCCGCATTCTACCCAGCAAACAAATTTTGGCTAGTTATGGGTGCTTTATGCTGCACTGCTTCACAACTGGATTTTTTCCCTGCACAGGGAATATCAGTATTTCTAAGAAACTTTCCTAATAAGAGCAGGAAATCAAAATACTTGCCAAGGAGGTGGAAGATGCGGTGAAATGAAAATTTCAGGAGAGTTTTGAGTTAGAAAAGTTGCACTCAGTGTATTCAACCTAAGTCAAACACTTAGATTTGACAGGATAACATTATTCTTATACGGACAACAATTCCTAATGAAACATGCCAGTCTGCTGGGACTAGTAGATTTGGAACTATTTTAGTTTCAGTGCTGTGGATAGGAAAAATAAATTAAAAAAAAATGCAGTTTGGAAATTTATGTTTTTCCTGCTTACTTACACTAGGTTAGAATTTGGCTCAGACAGCAGGTCACCGTCTGGTCTTATGGGGGATTTAGGATTGAGAGTCTCAGAGTACTGGACATGTTTGAATTGAGGCCACTTATAGCCTAAACCTTGAATCCAGTAGTGCTTTGCAGCTGCAGATAAGGATGAGGTCATACGCCAGATTGTGGTCTCCACAATACATCATTACCAGGATAATCACATCTGCAAGAAGGACTGTTAGCGTCATGCATTATTGAATGAGATCAGGTACTTGTATTTCTGAAATAAGTCCAAGACTGCGTAATTTGCCTGCTTATTAGTTTCCAGGGTGAAGCTGCCAAGAGACCATTACTAGGAGTTATGTGAATTGACAGGGAAGGCTCAGAGGACAGTTTGAACCCTGTGATGGACAGGCATAGATTTTGCAGTCAGTGGGCTATCAATCTAGTTAAAAAATGATGGTCTACAGACATCTCATTTCTGGTTTATTTGCTATATCTTTTTCTTTCCTTAATTGCCTGATTTCCAAATGCAGCTATCTCTGGTACTGACATTAAGGATCAAATCCAACTGGTTTCATTGGATGCTGTTCATTTAAGACAAACAATTTTGGTCCTGAGAGAATTTCATGTTTTAAAATTTCCACTCAGATATTTGGCGTCACTGGGGTATGTCTAGATGCAGGCAAACTCACTTTGTCACTCTGCTCAACAGATGCAGGCTCTTCTGTCTGCATTCATCCTGAACAGACATTGTATAGGCATATTAACTCCACTGTGAGCTTGAGACAATGCGTGATGGCTTTCAGCATGGTACACCCAGCTATATACTCACAGCCAGCACTTGTTTTGGAGCTGGCTCATTTCTAGCCAATTTGGAGCATTAAAGAAGTACAAGATCACATCTACTGGCAAATTCCATCTGGACATACCCAGAGACAACTGTATTTTGTAGATTGTGACACTGCAGTCTGAAAAGTAGGGTTTGGGATTTATTGTTTATACCAGGCGTACAAAGGATAGCAGACCAGAGCAGGGAGACGGAAAATTGGATGCCCAAGCTTAGGCAGTTGAAGCAAAACCTGCCAGAAATGGCCAGTTGTACTGGCTATTTCAGCTGTAATGGACAACTTGAATCTTTTTTACAGAAGTCCAGAATTTTTTTTCAGGCTGGTTCCTGGCACTTCTTTCAAATCAGGACTTCCAAGGCGTCCTAAAGGGAGCAATTCAAAATGGCTAGACTCTTTTCAGGAATGTAGTCCTAAAATCCATCCTGTGGGTCCTAAATGAGTGGCTAGAGCTGCACAAATTCATAGGTTTTATAATCCATAAAGAGCTCTCTCTAGCCTTCTGCATAACTGGTGAGCCTTACGCAGGAATTAAGCCCATTGCTTCTTTTTGAGCTATAGCAGAGTGTTTGGAAAGACTGCAGCCTTGATTTGAAAGACTTTGCTAGAAGGAGGATGTACCCTGGTTCCCGGGACAGCAATGACGCCTTTGATCTCCTCTACTTCCTTCTCCTGGCAAGTTGCAGTTGCGACATTTGGTGTCTCAGCAGAGTCTCAAACTATAGGTTCTTGGGAGCTGTTTTGTGGCCTGAGGGAGGGGTGGCATATGGAACAAATGTTCTGCATTCAGTTGCTCCCCTGGGCTTCAATGCAGGCGCAGCAAACTAGCAGATCTAGACAAAGGGACATGGTATTTCTAAATTTTGGGATTTGCAAAACTATTAAAGTCATTTTCCCACTATAATGTACAAGAATTCTTGAAAGAAAAATAAGTTCCTGTCTCTGCCACTTACCCAGAGCTTTAGAGATGCAATCAACCCAGCAGTCATCCCCTCGCCAGAAATAAAAATATCCATGGTGGGGTTTTATTTCCTTCTTCTGGAGACCTGGGATAAGCAACACATGATTTGGTGCTGCTGACATCTGGCAGCATCGTTCCTATTTACTGTAAACACGAGTCATCGCCCATGGAGTGTTTTATTGCTTGTGGTTTCCATCTTGTTGTATGCAGCAATTATGCACATGGCGCAATCTTTCCATGTCAATAAAAATATTTCATTCTCAGCAAGGAACATAAGAATAAACCCAGCAATTCTTATGGGCTACTGTGCTGAGTTAAATGGGATGTGATGGGGAGGAGCGCTGCAGGGGGCTCGGTGCAGAGGGTAGGGTGGCTTTCTCCTCTGGGGTCACTAGGTGGGACTCACGGACTTAGGGGCAGTGGACAGAAAGTTGGTGTGAGCGATTGCTTCTCCAGCCTGCAGCTGAGAAAAGGCCTCACAGCTTTTGTTTGCTTTGTTGGCAAAATGTTGTGCAGCAGGATGCCCTGTGAGTGCTGCTGGAGACTTTCCTTCATGCTAATTTCTGTTTCTGTCTTTATAATTTTTTTTTCTGGTTATCCGGGAGTTTAGAGGTGTTTTCAGTAAAGGATTCACGAGATAATCTTCAAAGGGGACCACAGCCAGGGGAAAATCATAAGTATGAGTGGAAAAGTAGTGTTTTAAATCAGTATGAAAGCTTGGGGGAATTCACTTAGGCCCAAATCCACAAGTTGATTTAAGCCTCTTATTCCTGCTTAGGTGCCCTGCTTTCCCTTTGGAGTTAGACATCTAAAGGTCTTTATGATAAAGCACTTCCCACTTCATTCTTCCTTTGGCTTATTGGGAAACTGAGTACAACATTTGCCTGCTTTGGTGGGAGCATGAGGGCATTTGTCTGGGGCTCCAGACAGTGGGGCTAGTCTTAGCAAGTCATCCAGCCTCTCTCTACAGTTGCTGGGGAGGGACAGGCCCTTCTGGTGGGTGATTCATCTCCACAGAAGATAGGTGTCTGAGATATGCAGGATGAATTGCTCCCTGGAGGTGCCAGCCTCTCTCCACTGGCTGTCAGTGGAGCCTAGCCAAAGAGTTTAGACTAGGTGCCTAAGTTTTAGGCAGCTAATGGTATGGGAGGCGAATTTCACCCCCAGGAACTTTGGGTGGAATTTAAGCTGTCTGAAAATGACAGTTGTGCAAGCAATAATAAACACTCTGTAGTTCCACGTCTGGAATCTCCTTATAAACAGGGGCATGCAAATCAATTAGATAAAAATCTGAACATTTCTGAATCTCCTGCCCAAACTTGAACTCTTGGATTTGATGAAAATCCCTTTCACTCTCCAAAATATATGTGTCTCGTTCTGCCACACAAGCAACCTTCTCCTTGTTTCACACAGGGATGAGGATGCAGGAGCCTTGGGTTGCTCTCAGAGTGTCTCATCTCTGGACACCCCTGACTTGGCCAGGATGGTGAGAGTCGGTGCTGGGAACCTTCTGGGAAGAGCCCAAAGATCACACTGTGGCATGATTCCTGGCTCAGTGCTGCTGATCGAAGTGCTCCAGATAAGCTAAGATGTAGATAAGCACTCCAGCTCCTGAGAGCTTATCCAAACCAAACCTTTCAACGTTTATCCACCTTGACTGTACATGACTTTGCCCTTAGCAACGGAGATTACACCCACTTTTTTCTTCTCCGCTTCCAGCGGACGAGCAAGAACCTACTTGAAGACAAGTAAAACACCTTAGGCTTTTAGGTTCCCACAGCTTTCTTCTTTCTTTTTCAGAAAGTAGTCTGATTATGTATTCTTTTCTCATTATAGTCACTAGCTGAGAAACCGCAAGTTCAGGTGGGTGTGCTAGGCAGCTTGTTGCGAAGGCAAGTGCTCCCTAACTCTGCTAGAATGGGTGGGTAGGCCAGGGCATGTGGGTCTCACTTTCATCAGCATCAGTTAACAGTTGCTCTCAGGGACGGGACTGTAAGCTCATGGTACCTGCCCTTGTCCGATGCGCCTTGATTCTACTAGCTGCCTATAAAGGGGAGGATTTTATTTATTTGTTATTTATTATTTTTCGTCTTCCCTTCTAACCTTGAATGTTTTATTAGTCTTGGGGTTTTTCCCTCTTTCTCTTGAATCCCTGGAGATAAGAGAATAGAATTGACCCCATCCATTGCTCCCTTTGGTGTCATAAAAATGCTCAGGTGCCTTGTGGCTCTGTCTCACTCATGCACTCAGGGTAAAACCAGCGTTTGACTTAGGGTCAGGAAGAATTTTTCCCTAAGTTAGACTGACAGAAGCCATTCTTTTCCTTCTGTTTTTGTGTGTTTCCTAAGTAGCGTGTGGTATGGGCCACTTTCTCTGACCAGTAGGCATTGTCGCCTAACAAATTACCTGTTCTTGCAGGGACTTAGGGTTTCTTCTTTCTGCCTGTAGCACATTGTATTTTTTTGTGGCTTTTGGTTTTTCAAATTAAAGATTTTAAGTTGTTATAGATTATGTGGAAGTGTTTTGTGGCTTGTGGTGTGTAGAGTTATGTGGAGTCAAGTTTGATGGACCTTTCTGAATAAATGTTGTTATACATTGACTGCAAGGGGCTGCATGTGATGAACCAGGAGATTTCTGTGTTTGAGTCCAGGGGTTCTTTGGCTTCTCCATTCATTTGGGCACATACAAGTAAATGTTACTGCACTTTCTTTCAAAAACTGCCTTAATCTTTATATTTGTGGGGAATTCAAACTGTCCAGAGGTGCTAACTCACCAGGCAGCCTTAGACATTCGTGTTCTCTCATTCGTTATTCATAGATCAGGCAACTCATTGGCAATGGTATAAGAAGCTTCAGTTCTTACCTGGAAGGTCACCTCTGAAAAGAGGCCTTTCTTTTCCCAGGTATCTCTCCCCTTAGCCTTTCCATTAGGGAAAACTGGGCCAAGAACACATTTTTTTTGCACAGAAAACTGAAATAAAAGTAGTTAAACTTATAGAAAAAGATAGTTTTATTTATTAAGAAGTATAAAATATATGTTGGATATATTCTGTGTATACATATTATATGGTAAATACTAAAAAGCTTCCATTCTACACCCTCTTCCTCCCTTTTCCTTTACAATAAATATTCTGGTTTCAATCCCTTTTTTGATGGATTGGACAATTCCGATGCAAACAATTTATTTTAATCCCATGAAGCGTTAATTTTTGACAAAACCCCCACTTTTCATCAAACATATTTTGATTAAAAACATTTCAGCTATCCCTACTGTCAAGACTCCGGGCACAGATGCTAATTGGTATAAATTGTGGCATGAATGTGTATGCACAGCAGCTTATTTCCTGGAATCCTTTGAATGGAAAACCTTGAGCACTAGTGATGTGACCTGCGTTCGACCACGGTATCTGGAACCAGTGGGTCCATATCCTATGAGTTATTCAAGTTTGGCTATATTTACTTTTAAAATATTGAAACAGTTTTCTGAGTAAATGAAAACTCTCACTGGCAGAATGTGCTGAAATACACATGAATATTAGAATCTTGGACATACACCTTAAATATAATAATTTAAAGTGCAGTTGCATGTTTTGTTCTGTTTTTCCTCAGAAATAAGACCAGACACACCCAGAGAGGTTAAAGAGGGAAGGTACGAAGAACATTTACAATGACAGTATAAAAAATATGACCAGTTTTCTCCTGGACCATGGGTTGGGTTGGAGGAGCACTCTGGAGGTCTCTAATCCAACTTCTTGCTCAAAGCAGGGCTAACTTCAAAGTCAGGTCTGGTTGCCCAGAGCCTGGTCCAGGTGAGGTTTGGAAATCTGCAAGAGAGATTTGACAAGGACCTCTCTGGACCCCTGTTCCAGTGCTGGACCACTCTCCCTGTGAACATTTTTGTTTCCTGATATCCAGTTGCAACCTACCTTGTGCTATTTGTGTCCATTGCCTTTTGTCATTTTTTCCAGGCACCTCTGAAAAGAGCTCAATTCCATCTTCTCTATAACCCCTTTCTAGGCAGTGGTTAGCTCTCTCCCTTTGCCTTTGCTTCTGGGTACTCGACTAAGAAATATTTAAAAAAATCTCACTGAAGTACCTTGTATTGGTTTAAAAAAAAAAACCAAAACCCAAACACAACTTATTAAACAGCACTGGCAGTTTTATCAGTAATTTCCAGGAGAGCAGAGTTAGCCCAATAGTAAAATCCTTTCATGAGTCCATTCCTTCATGTTTTTAATGCACTTTCCAAACCAAAAAAGGTTAAATGCTCCCTAATACTCATCCTAACCAAACAGAAGTTCTGACCTCTCTAAGCTGTGACCTCTAAGGGCAATATTTGCAAAACAAAACTGTCTGACCAGAGATGCTAGGTGTTGGTAAACGTTAGTGGTCAGTTGGCTGTGCAGACATTGGCCACATCTCTCTCTCAGACAGTTTTGGTTTCAGGAAACTTGCTTGAGTTGCTGTCTTATGAATGACAACAAAATGAGAGCTTTTGGAAGGCAACCTTTCCCTTCTTCTGGGGACAAACTTGGGTCTGTGTATGGAAAATATGTAAGGCACTCAAGCACTTGTGAGATTGCTTCAGCAAGGGGAACCTAACCAGCCCAGCCAGACACTTGCACAGATGTGGGAGGTTGGTGGGTGGGGATGTTTACCCACTTGGCATATGGTACTGCAGTATGTCTGCATTTTTATGTGTGTATCTTCTCTATGCAGACTTCACCCTTCTGCCCTGAGCACTCAGGAGCAGTTCCTCTTCTGGTGTATGTGCCTGCAAGCCCCAAGGAATTCAGCTGGGAACTTGCCCTAATATTTTCCGTTGTCTTTCCATGGGGTAAGAGCAACTCTTTCCTAGGTATAACATTATGAACATTGAGGAGTGCTTAGGTACTCAGAAAAGCTAAAAATGGCCTCCTCAAGTGCAGCTGGATGGTGGTCAGAAGGATCTATTTTTACTTGACTTGCGTTTGCACAGAGGCATCCATGCATGACTTTCTGTTGTTCCTGGAGTCTTTCAAGCATATGGTAAATAGAGTTTCAATGGGTTGGAACCTATTGCTTCAGGAAATGTTGTTACAAATTGTTTTTCCACTGCAGTGCATTGAGGGTTTTTCATGCCACCCCCAACATATGCTCTGAAATCCAAGTGGTCTCCAGAAGGGAGTGGCCCGTAGCTTTTAAGGCGATGTGAAACCCATTAGGCTTACAGAGAAAGTGGTAAAAGCATCACAAAAACATATCAATGTAGAAAAGCAGGGGCTATTACTCAGAATGCAGTGAAACCATGTTTCTCTAACTAGATTAGTTTACATCTTGTGGCATATAAAGAAATAAAAATTACTTAGATTGCAATAAGCCATGTTTTTCTAACTAAATAGATTGGCTTACATTTTGTGGCAGGGGGAAGAAATGTTGATTAAGAGACTGTTTTTTTTTTTAGTCCCACTTGCCAGGCTGGATTTCTGATGCCTGTGTTGTTTAGTGATAATCTTTGGCTATAGCTGTCTTTGGGGCACCTTCTTTTTTGGCTAGCTCTTCTCCTTAGATGCTTATGAACAGAAGTTGCCCATAAACACCTATGGGCAAAGCATATTCTTCTTTAGTGATCACTCTTCATCCATTACAACTGTTCATCTCTCTTGAACCTCGGCCTCACAGGAACCTTTCTATTATGTAGGGCATTTCTTGACCATGAGATCCTTTTTCCTCCACATCAAGTGTTCTCATCTATTTTTCCTGGAAAAACTTTGTATCTGTTTTGAGAATCTCTTTCACACAGTGCACCTTTTATGATGTCAAGGTCTCATCCAGTTTTCCTCCCAAATTAAAAAAAAAAACAACTAATGTATATGGGCAGAGGTCCAAGGGTTCCAGTGTGTTTCCCATTTATACTAGCTGGCAGATCTCATTTAGTTAGTTGAAAACACGAAAAATTGAGCTGAATGCCCAGCACAGCAAACTGTCATAGGTAGGACTAACAAGATGGAAAAGAGGGATGGATTTGTTGCATATAGGAGACGTGCAGAGAGCTTGAACAAAAATAGTGTCTTACTTCATGGAAAACCTTTAAATCCACAGTGCTGGGATAGGATTTGAAGGATGAGATCAAGGCATCACTTTGATTTAAATTTTTTTTTGTGGGGGGGAAATATCTCCCCCTTCTGCTAGACTAAAGCATCCATTGGCTTTTGTAGCATCATGCTTGTGACCTGGGTTTGGAGGAAGGAAGTCAGTGGACTGTTGGAGAATTATAGTTTTGATTCAGATCATACTCTCTCTTAACTGAGCACTATAGAAATCCTCGCTTTTTCCTCTGAAGCAGCTGATACTGCCTGTGACAAGATACTGGATTTAGAGGCACCACTGTTGTGATATTATCTGTCAATTCCTGTGTTTCTACAGGTTAGGGAAAAACCACAGTCCTCTCCTACAGTGTATGCAGACTCAGAAATAATTACCTTCTGGCACATTGTGGTGCTTCTGAATTGTTCTTTGTAGCTTGCTGAAATGTCGTCTTCTGGGAATCAGCTTCATGTAGACAAGGTATACACTGCACATTAGCATCTGTTGAACACAGTAAGATGGGTAGAGACTGGTCAAATTCATGAAACTCAGAGAAGCGGGTACTCAGCTTACACCCGAAATGAAGAGCAGGCAGAGTAAACCTGGCACAGCAAGGTATCTCTGTGTGGATAAAATAATTAAACAAAAGAGAAGAATATATCTACCTTGAATGCCTGCTAGAGTCAAATCAAAAGCAGATGGAAGGCATTTAGAAGAAATTCAGGCTGGCTGAATTGCATTCAGGCAGATAAAAGACTTTGCTAAAGAATATATCTTCCACTTAACACAGAGAGGAAGTCCTACAACTCATGTAGGCTTCACGTGATGACATATGGTTCAAGCATCATAGTCCTTTTCTGAGAAAACAGCACAAAGGCTTGTCACCAGCCTGGTGAAACGTTCAGAAGGCTGCGACAGGGCTGAGTCTGTTCTCTTGAAGCAGAAAGCAGAGCCAAGCACTCTGATGACAAGAGATGAACAGAGCTGATTTTTTTTTTTAAGGAAAACAGCTCGTAATTAGAGGCCTTGAACCCCTCACCCGTAAAGGATTTGTCCTTATATTGCATAGATATGGGGCAGGTATTTCAACTTATTGAAATCTATCTGTCGTCTCTGAGTTTCATGAAGGAAGAATTGGCCGTGGATTTCTTCAGATCGCTGTTTCTTGGTGTGAAACTGCCTCCTTCATAAACACATGCAGCAAAATAAACCACATCTATGAGGAAATCTTCTTTCTTTTATGCATTGCTTTTGTGAGACTATAAAAAGTACGTGTCCTCTTGTAACAGTTGAAGATTAACTCTTCTGAGTGTGTGAGCCACTTTCGGGTTCACTGCGATTATCAGCAAGTCTCTTTGTTAAAACAGCAAAGTTTGTGACAGTTGAAAGATGCTTGTGGATAACCACTTCCAGATTTGAAGTGACACCTGCTGGTGTTGAAATTCAAGCCAAAATGTGACAATCATCTCATCACGGTGCAGAATTGCAGTATGTGAGTCACAAGATGTACCCATTGAAAAATCTCAACTCTCAAAGATAAAATGAACCCCCAAACTGCCTGTAATCAAGCCTCTCCCCCCATTATTCCTTGCCCTAATTACTAAGGAAGAAATTTTAAGTACACGTAAGGCAGTTGAGGGTGTATGTTAGTCACCCAAAGAATAAACAGGGAAATTAATTAAAATAAAATGATTCATTATAAATTATTCTCCCAGCTACATTCATAATGATGTGAGAAATATTCCAAATACTATTAGAAAAGCACTCCCTCCGCCCCTAGTATTTCTGGCACCTCTAGAAACAGCAAGTGCTGAAACTCCCACGTGAGGGATGTTTCCTGTGAGCTGTACTGCCAGATTGTACCTGTATTTTTGGATAAGTATTTGAACATTTGCCTGCTTTTGGAAAAAGAGCCTGAAGCCTGAACTTTTCTGAGGGTAGCTGTTGCCAGGTGGATCCCCACATTTCTGTGCTGGGGCCAGCCACAAGTAGTTAATAGGAAGAAATGCGAAGCGATGCCTAGAAAAGGTGAAACGTGAGCTAAGGCAGTTGCTCAGGATGGGGCCCTGGAGAACTGTGATAGGATGGTTGCAACCCTGCTTAACTCCTGGAGATCAGAAGAGTCCTTGCATTGATGTGACGTCTGGCTTTTTTAAAGGGCAGTGGCTTCTTCCTTTCCCATTGGGCTTTCAGCTACGCAACACAGCCCATCACATCAAGTCCTTCTACTTGCTCATTGTAAAAAACAAAACATGCCTCCTCCCCCTGCAAAAAACCAACCCCTCTCTCCCCGCCTGCCCTGGTAACAGTCAGGGTCTCCTAAGGTGCTCTGAGTGAGTGTGTGTGTCTGTCTGTTACACATGTGTTTAATTCACATATTTTCTACTGGAAGGGATGTGAAAGTGTGAGTTTAGAATTTGAAACAGAACGTTTGAGGTTATAAAAATTTAGCTTGGCTCAGAAAGGCTGTGTGTAAGCAGAGACTTAATTGACTTCTGCTGCCTCTGATGGGTCTCTGCCAGTCATTCAGGCTAGATCGACGGGCTGTCACGTAATCTCTGCACTGGGGGAGCTGGACCAACAGTTCCACAAACTGGGCATTTATTTTAGGCATCCTGAGGGGATCCTGGAGGACCAGCCCCCAGATCTGCCGCCTCTCTTGGGACATTCTTTGTGAGAAAGACATTCACCTGCTCTGCCTTGATGACTTTGTTGCCACTGTTTAATTTGCAGCTGTTGCTTTGCCTTGCCCCTTTTTCCTTTTGCTGTTGTGTCTTGCAATCTCCTTTCTCAAACTGCTCAATAAACACTGTGCAACAGTGGTAGAAGTTCCTGAAGAGTGAGCCTACCAAGTGCTATAGAAGGAGAGGTTCGCAGTGCTGCTGGAGGTGGAAAACAGTGCCTGGTAACTTCACATCGACTTAAGCAACAAAAAGGAATTCAGCAGAGAAGCCTGATGAGTAATATCTGTTGAGTTCAGATGAGAAGTTTTACAGTACCCCAGAACTGTTTAGCAATACCTTTCCAGAGTCCTTTTCTGCTT
This sequence comes from Gymnogyps californianus, assembly GCF_018139145.2. Taxonomy (NCBI): domain Eukaryota; kingdom Metazoa; phylum Chordata; class Aves; order Accipitriformes; family Cathartidae; genus Gymnogyps; species Gymnogyps californianus. Next base: position 27,309,086 of record NC_059478.1, on the reverse strand, counting down.
AAGGTGGTCTTCATGTCCTCAAGGTCCTCAGACCTTCTGGTCCTGCATTAGTACAGTCAAACTCCTAAATCCCTCCCTGCAGGAAGAGTATAAGAAGTAGTTTAAAGCCAAGCTCGAGGTCTGGTCTGGGCTATGTATCTGGAGAGGAATCCCTCCAAGTTTACTGAAGCAGTTTTGCCATTTGCTGAAACACAATGTTCATTGAAAAACAATATTCCACCAAAACACTAAAGGGGAAGTTTTATTCTCTTTCATTTGTTTAAGACCAGGGATTTGGCCTGGGAATTTTGTTTATTGAAATATTGAAGGAAGGTCTGTCTGGCCCCATCTTTGTAGTATCTGAACTCTTTCCAAATTTTTGAGGGTGGGGTTGCAAACTCAGCCTTCTCAGGCCCTTTCTAATTTCTCACCCTAAAAGTGGTATGACAGTTTCTTTTTGCTGTGTCATCACTGGCATAATGGGGTGTGTTTTTACCCAGTCGTAACTCACACATTGTAGTTATGTGCAATAAAAATACAGCAGTGCGTTGCAGCAGTGTAACTCCGCAAGATCAGACAGGGACACTCAGAGTACAGAACTCATCATCTCATAGGGGAAAATGGCAAACAGCCTGGTCTTAGGTTAGTTTTTTTCAGAGATACGTATTATCTATTAAAAATCTCAGAGTACCTTAATATAGTATCACAATCTGTTGAAGGGTAAAATTTTCATCACTGTTATCCCATATTGTGGGGAAAGCCTTAGTTGGTATACAGCACTTGAAAATTGCGTATGAAAAATGTATCATCATGTACATGTGAAGAAGCGATCAGAGGGAAGCGGAAGGGAGATCTTCTATACTTAATCTTGAAAACGGTAAAAGTTGATGCCATCTTTAATGGGAGTACAGATGACCAAAAAATGCTTATTTACTTATTGTGGAAGATATTGTATCATTTTTATTTACTCTAAAATGTTGCTATTTAAATTGAGGAATTGTTTTGGTTTTCAGTTCATCTTTTCAGTTAAAAAAAGGCCTTCTACTTTCTTTAATTTTAAAATAATTTGATTTCTAAAGATTAAAACCTAAACCTTTTTTTTTAGAAAATTTGGTTTTCATTACTGATTTTAATTGTCACAGTAACTTTTTCACAATATATGAGTTTTTGGTGAGAAATGCGCCTGTTCATTGAAATATTTCAGTGAAAATACTTTGCCTAGCTCCTCCTTGGCTCATCTGTGTTTGTGCCAGGTGTAATTTAATGATCACAAGATTGCTAGATAGATAAGTGGGATGTGATTTTTTTTTAAAGCTAGTAGGGGAGTTTGTTACTCAACTTCTGTGAAATGAATGAGAAAAATGTGGACTTTGAAAAGCACAAACACCAGTTTCCCTGCACTTTATTTTGACACTTGGTGGGAGGGTTGTAGCCTTGATTTACTTCTACTGGAAAGGTGCTTATGTTGCACAGAGGGCTTCCCAATCCAAAATTAGACAAGAATAGCCAAAACAACTGTAGGAAAAGGAAAATCTGCTTGGTCAGGAAATGAGGAGACATTCACTTCTCATTTCAGTAGTTAATAAGGATATTTTAGGTGCATTCCAGCAGGGAAATCCTCTCTTGCAAACATGAATCTCAGGCGAGGTTCCTCAGGGTCCCATGAACCTTTCAGCAAACCTGAGTCCATTTGGACGTATGAATGCTGGAATGAGCTTGACCTGCAGCTGGCCCGGAATGAGTTACGTCTCCAGCTGGAAACCACGCGAAATGTGGTGGTTTCATATGGCTAGATATGACCCTAATCCCAGCAGGATTGCTGAGACTGAAATCAGCAACTGAAGATGTGACTGTTTCCTCCAAACCACCTTCCAGTGCTTCCTGAAGCTCATCCGTCACTGTTTAGGCATAACAGCTCTTAATGCGGTAAATTAGTGACCTTAATGAAGAACAGAGATTCAGTTTGATATCATTTGATACAATTTCAGTTGGTTCAAGTCAGTTTGATTAATTTGACTGAATTTAGCCAGAGTTAACCTCCCTTGGAGGTTGCAATGATAAATCAGAAGAATAGGTGATCCCATATGTAGAGTTCCCAAGCTCAGGAAGGTGAGAGGGGGTAAACCTGACTTGCCCATGGTGGAATTCAGTAAGTGTGCATTTATACTGCATTGCGTCACTGGATCCCTTCTGGTCCTGTGCATATGAGTATCTGCGCTGTCTGTGAATGGAACAAAAGCCCATCCACATCTTAAGTGGAGACAGAGCAAATAGTAAGTGCGTCCATGTTTAAAGTGTCACAGATCACTGAGATAAGCGGAGCTGCAGGTGGCAAACATGCAGTGTAACGGAGGCAGGCCTAAAGCTATGTATGTGGGAGCCAGCATAGGAAATGTGGGCTAAAAGCAACAGTCGTCAGGAAATGAATCTGGAAATTATTGTTGAAACAGCCCAGGGCAAAGCTGCAGAACAGAAATGGCTGCTGACCTCCTAGGGTAGATTGTAAGAGCTGGAATGAGTAAGCAGAAGAAAATACATAGTTTAGAGATCAGAAACTTGTATTTACTCTGCCTCATAATGCAAGGAGAAGGGGACATTTGATTAAAATAGAAAGGTGATGAAAGAAATGCTAATAAAAGAGTACGTCTTCACAGGGTATGTAATTAAAAAGGGGAGCTCATTGCTTCAAGGTGTCTTTGAGATCAGGAACTTAGCAGGAATTAAAAATAAACAAACGCAAAACCCCCAAACCTGTGATATTTCCATGGACAACGAGAATATCCAGTTTTGTCAACAGTTCTGCTTCACTGCATAAATTCACCTCTGACTTGTCAGGATTAATACTCTGATCTTCTGAGAAGGATACTCAAAGTGCTTACTGCTCGCAGTTTTTCTCTGGAAGTGCTGGCATCACCAGGAGTCAGGCACAAAACAGGGGACTAGGCTGACTACTGATGTGATGCAGTATCCCTGGGTGATGCTTTTAAGGCGTCTGGCTCTCAGTCTGTCCTCGTAAGGAACATTGTTCCGACCGGGGGCCGCTGGACCACAGACAAACATTATTGCTTTTGGAAGCAGTTGTCTGGGATAATGAGGTGATAGACAGTCTCCATGAGGAATGCTTAAAGGATGTTAATCTCACCTAGTGAGAAGGGACTGCAGAACTGTGGCACATATCACGTAATTAAATAGCTCATTGCTACAGGATATTGCAGAGGCCAAGAGTACAGATGGATTTGAGAGGGGAGTAGACACGTTCATGGTAGGTAAGTCCGTGAGTAGGTCCTAGTCCTGATGCGACCTCCAGTTCAGGCAGTCCTTGAAGCGATGATTTCCAGACACCAGGAGGACGTGCCATGGAAAGTGACCATTTTCTATGTGACTTTTTGTTTTATACTCTTTCCCTTTCAGTCACCGTGGAAGACAGAATAGTTAACTAGATGGAGGTAGACTCTGATTCTTCTTTTGTTTTTATCTTTGTATACTTAACAGGACTTAGAAATTCCTGAAAGGCAGATGAATCACGTTGGCAAGGGGTTCAGAAATCAGAGCATAGTCTGAAAACCCTGGGAAGCTAGATGGGAATAAGGCAGACATATTATGCTCAAAGAGTACTTAACCATATGGAATAAGTTACTGGGGAATGGCAAGCGATGTAAAGACATTATACTAAGACTTTAAGATGATACTTTAAGGCGATATGTTCTAAGTTCAAGGGACACCTCCGTCTCTCTTTTGAGGAGGGGCTTGGGAAAAGAGCAGCCTTACGGAAAGGAGTAGGATTAAGAAGATTGCTGGGAAATGGCAGGCGGATCGTGCTGGATGCCCTTTCCCTGTTCCTAAAATTTCTACCGTCCTCATGAGAGGAAGAGAAAATAAACCGAGGAATGGTAATGCTCGGGGTTACACAATCAGGGTCGGAGGCTGCTGACCTTGCCGCTAATGGTTTATGGGCAGCCACAGGCGTCCACCACTGCCCCGTGTTTTTGTTACACATTATCTAGCAGTTGCCAAATGACTTGGTCCCAATATGCAGGAAATTACTTGAGAGCTATATTTAGCAAGATGAGCCCATATCTTGATTTGGCTGGAAGCTGAGGCAGATTGAATTAATCTAGGGGAAAGACGGAGTGTGTGGGGTCCCGGCAGAACATTTTCCCCCAAGTTTCCTGAAGTCCTCTGGCCTCCCTGGGGTTTCTGTTGTGGACCAGCCTGAGGGCCGTCACGGTGAAGGCTGAAGAAAAGGGGGTTTATGTAGCTGCTCCCACCTCTGCCGCACAGTGAGGACAGCTGCGGTGCGAGTGAATCCTCCTGAGGGACCAGAAGGTGGGCTCCATCCTTCTGTGGTGGCCCTGAGGCTGCGATCTCAGCCAGCTCCTCTGCCTAAGGCTGGACATGATCCACCCATCAAGCACGACACTTCCCAGCACTTTCCCAGCTCACGCTCCCTCACAAGCTCCCTGGCTCTCACACAGCTCTGGTTTCTCAGTCTCTTTCCCACCAGAAACTGGGATTAGGTGGTGAGATGGAGGTTCTTCCTCTGGGTGGTCGCCACTCAGAAAAAGACGGCTAAAAGTCACATTCTCCAAGAGCAGCCCTTGTCCCTCCTTGTCCCACCTCGTGGTATACCAGCAGATCCTCTGTCATGGAGCAAACTGTGGCACTGGCTCAGCCCCAGGAGAGAAGACACCCGCAAGGCTTCAAATCTGCACGTGGAGCATTTCCCTCCAGGTTCCCACCTCTCTGAAGCTGTGCAGGGAGGCTCTCCCTGCGATTACCTGCCCTTCGTGTAGCTGTCTTCTTGGAGGTGTGTGGGGAGTTGTTTGCGACGGGCCTGATTCACAGCCCACAAAATCAGATTGGTTTTGGATCAGACCCCATAAGGGGTTTGTATTGTATTTCAGCGCACAGGAACACAAAAGAGCAGAGTCTGGTTATTTGCTCAATAATTAGCAGCTCTGTCCCCTAAAGGGAGATAGATCAGTGCTGGGATGAGTCTCTCACCGAAGTGCCTGATGTTCCCCTGCAGCTACCGTGCAGCAGCCAGGTGTTGTGGGAAGGAGGGATTTTATCAGCGCTACACACTGAGTTAATGAGTATTTACTGTGCAGTAAGCTTTCAGTGAGCTATGCTGGTTACAGGCTCGCGTGAGGCAAGGAATGCGATCTCTGGGCAAATGCAGAGCCCTGAGTTTCCATTTAACATAGTAAGGTATTTTGCATGGCCTAAATACACAGTGGAAGGTATCTGACAGGAAAGAAATGACATGATAAATACTCAGACATCTCCCAGGGAGAAATGATAAGAGAAAGCTTCTTGCTTAAAGAGTTGGTTTGAAATGTCACCAGGTTTTTCCCATCCTTTCGTATTTTCATTAGAGAGTCAGTTTGCTGATCTAAAAACCAGAAGAGAGTGTAATGCAAATTGAATGGTCCACCCAGAAGGTGGGCAGTGAGGCTGCTCTGCCGTGGGTATGGCTGCAGCAAAGCCCCCAAGGTCTTGCACAGCATCCTCCACCATGCGGAGTTGTGTTCCTGTCACTGGAGCCGGGCCTCAGGGGAGGAGGACAATGTGGGGTTCCTCATGGTCAACAGCTTCTCTCATTTGGGGCAAGTAAATGACAGTCTGTCTTTGCTGCAGGTCTGAGGTCTTGTGAGCTGTTCAGGTTGAGTGAGATGATTGTCTTCATTCAGTGTAGTATTTAAGTATGTGCTGAGTTCAAAGGGAAACACAAACTTGGGTGCTTTTCTGAATCAGGGCTATCCTGCCTACTTTTATTTTTACCAGATTAATTGATGAGATTCTTTATAAATGTTGTCCCAGCATTTGGGCTTCTGACATCTGCCCTTTCAACTGGGCAATGGAGTGACTGCGTAGAGCAGTTGCATTCATTTATTTCTTGGAGGCAATTGTAGCATTCAGTGCAATCGTGGCATTTTGAAAGCCGGCAGTGCTAGAACATAGATGGCTATTGGCATGCATCTGACGCCAACTCACAGACAGCCAGTCCTGTCTCCCGTTGTCGAAAACATACCCTTGGTTTCAGCATTCATCACCATTTGTTTCTCATAATTGCATTTTCCTGAGTACTAGAAATTAAATCAGCAGTGACAGAATATTTATGGCTCAGAAATATTCTGGATGATTTCTAGAGAAGCTGTTTCCAGTTTGGTTATTTATGTTCTTTTATCATGGATTTTATAGTGGGAATGGGGAACTAAACAGCAAAAACCATATGACACATGCTGAATGATTTCCTCCTTGAGCCAAACATTCATTTACTATAGGCAAAGAGATGACGGTGTGAGCGCGCGTGCAGTTCTGACCATCCAGACGGTGGCCAGTGCTTCAGCTCCTACCTCAGTCTGCAGAGAGGTACAGGCTGGTTGCTGAGCTCACCTGGCACGTTTTCTTCATCTGTAGGTTGCTGTCATTCCCCGCAGAGAGGCTGGGGCTGGTCTGGGAGGAAAGGTTGGACTCGCGTGGGCAAACCACTTTGATCTGCTCCCTGCTGTCGGTCTCACTCACGTATGGGCATTGCAGATGAAGCTTGTCAAGGGTTCTGACCGCTTTCCCACTGGGAGCACCGCAGAGCCGGGCTTTTCCTTGCTAGTCAGCGTGAAAACTGAAATGTCTAAATTTCCAGTGAAACAAAAAATTGGAAGAATGCATTCAGGAAATTGAGAAGTGAACTTGTCAGGTCCATTTCCGTGATGTCAAATTGTTTAAGACTGACTCACCTCTCGCACTGTCCCACTCTCTTCTTGTCCACAAGGCAGTTGAAATAAAGCACTTTGGCTATGCTGAAATCAAAGATTTTGATAATTTTCCTTGCTAGAAATTTTGCCAATATCAGCATACTTCTGAGAAATGTTCTTGTATCGGTATTTTCTCATATAAAACTGTTCCTTATGCAAAACCGACTATTCTCAGTGATAAGATCTTTTTACAGTTCCTATCCTGGTCTCAGCTCTAGCCTCCCTGTGTTACTGTAAATTTTTATCGCATGCTATAAATAAATAGTAATCATGTACAGAAGGAGTCTTGATCTCGCAAGGGCGTGTCACAGTTTAGCCACGATGATGACGTATTGCCAGTTGAACTGATGACCCTGTTACTGATTGCAATTTTGCACATGGCTTAGATCAGGGTTAGAGATATGAATGGCCAGCCTTCCTGCAGGATCCTCAAATTTTCTACGTGGCCATGAGCCACAGGACGTATTGCATATCTCAGAGAGCTGAGGGAAGGAGCGGCTGCTGGGCTGGCTCAGCAGCAGGCAGAGGCAGCGTTTCTCTGGGCATCCCCCTGAGTTGGAGAGCACTGGGGAAGGGATGCGAATGCCCTAGGGTCCCACAACGGCTCGGACGCACTGGCCCATGCTGCCATGCTGCATCCTTTCCAGAGATTTGCGTGCTTCCCTTGTGCTTAAAGGCTTTCGGGAGGTGTGGGTTAGATGCTGTCTGTGGTTCAGGACTTCAGGCAGGGTACAACTGTGAAGATTGACCGTGGCATCTTTCTGCTCTCATCTATAAAGACTAAAATAAATCACTGCATCAATGCTGACAATCCTTTTCAGATTTTCCTCTGGATAGCTTTTACAGCTAGAGCTGACTTTCAAAAGGCCCAAACTGCTATTCCTGAGATACTGTAAAGAAATCCTGTGCAGCAAATCCTGTGCATAAAATAAAAAATAAAAAAGAGGACCTTTGTCTGCCTTTAATAGTCCAAGTGTTTTCTCAGGCATTGCAGGCAGCCTGCCTTTCCTGTGGGATGGCTGGCTGCAGTGAAGGAGATAACGCCGTATCTTTTTATAGGATGCTACAGACCGTAGGTGGAGAGCCCAGTTCAAAGTGCAGGTCACTGAGCTCCTATAAATTGTTCCTGACATCCCTGATAAAACCCATGCTCTCCCTTCCTCCCTGCATCTTCTTTTAGCAAGGGGAAAGGGCTGGTAGTAAAGATACTATTTTTCCACTTCAGTCAATACTTTGATGTTTAAAGCTGTTTAATATTCATTAAAACTGCTCCTCAAATGTAATCTTAAGAATTACACTTCCCTTTTTATGATTATCTGTAAGCATTAAGGGTCAGGCAGTTAAAACCATCTCTGTGATGGAGGGATGGTGTGTCCAGCATGGGGCTCTCCCCCTGCAGAGGAGCAGGATCAGGCCTGGGGTCCCCCTGCCCCCCGACAGAGGTCAGATGTACGGGGGCAAATAGATTGTTTCCTGGGAAAAGATGTTTTTGAGTTAATTGAGAGTGTTTGGAAATCTGTGCTGAGTGGTAACATCCCTGCCCTCCACTTGCACACTCCACTCCTGGGAAAAGGTGCAGTTTTAATCTTTTCGGAAAGAAACATTTAGATTTCTTATTTCAACATAAAATTAATTTTGAAATTTGCTGAAAAGTTGTAATTACCTACTTGTCTTTAAAAGGGTTTTGTTTAGGGGATGGAAAATCTCTGAGAGGTGAAGTGAGACACTTGAGTTTGAGAATCCTGAAACAAAAACTTTTACTTGACTAAAACTAAGAAAACTGGAAGGAAAAACTGAAAGTCTTCTCAAGGCAACCTAAAGCAATATTTCCCATTACTGCTGACAATGAGTTAAAAAAAAAAATGAAGTCAACTATTCACCCACCTTGGGATGAGCTATTGGGTGTCTTTGTCAAGGTCTTTCTTCAACTCCTGCAATTACAGATCTGTTCCCTGAAGAACATCTCTGAAGATCCTTTCATGTCTCGCTGTGACAATGCATCTGAGCATTTCACAATGTTTTCATCAGAATGCACTCACAGGGAAGTGCTAATACCTCTATTGTTTCAATGGGAAAATGATGAGAGACTGATTTATCTCATCTGATTTTAGTCATCTAAAAATTAGACATCTTGTCTAAGTTGCTTGTCTAAAGCCACATTATAGCTGATTTTCTCCCACTGTTAGATCTTCTCATCGGGGTTGTGGAATGTGGGCAGGGAGGCTGTTTCTGCCTTTAGGAAATTTCTGAGCCATATTATCAGGGGAGGAAGAAAAGACAGGAATTGATTTATTTCTTCTGTGGTAGTGTAGTGCTCCAAGTATCTTCTGAGATGTGAATTTGGACTTTGTCCTGCAGCTGTGAGAAATGCTGCTCCTCTAGCCTTCTGCTTTTAGTGGATATATGGTTAATGAGGCTGGGGAGTCATGACTGCTGGAAGGGAAGCCGACCAGGTACCATCTTCATGAATCTTTGGCTGGGAGACATTTGCTAAGGTGACCAATAGGCCAGAGAGGCTCAGATGGACCTTCCCCTATGACTACATCTAAGAGAGGTTGTGTACAGATGCAAAAGCCTTGAAACATTTGAACTCAGCAATTAGAGCAGGTCGCAAGACCTTTCAGGAGAATATTTCCACCTGTGATGTTAAGCTCCATTGGGATTTCTTTGCAGGCCAGCTCCATGCTTCAAGGACTGTCATTCAGATCCAAATGCACTCCAAGAGCTACAAAAGAGCCACTGTCCTCTGTTTAATCCATGGATTGTATGTCTCTATTGGTGCCTGGCTGAAGTATAGTACACACAGCCCTAATAGAAGCAATTAATGTCAATCAAATGATACCTCCTCCCACACACCATTTGAACTAATACGACCATCTTAATTGCCCAAGTTCCTTTGCTTTCAAAAGTATGTTCCACTTAATGATGCCTTTTCTAACACTGAGTCTGTTGTAGCAGTCCTGTTTCTACCAAAAATAATTTTCAGCAACAATTCTCTCTCCCCCTGCTCCCTTTCAGTCCTTTAACTTTTGCTTCCTTCATCCCCAAGCTATGCACAGACCAGTTGGCTCCAGCCAGTACTAATTTCCTTAGTTGTCTTAGTGAAGCACTGGCATAAAGGCTCTGACGTTTGACAGGGTGGTATTGTTCTGGTTGTGTTAGTAAAGCTTCTGAGTTGTACAACAGGGTTTGGAAATGCTCTTCTTAGCTCAGGGAGACGTCCTGAGAAGGGAAAAGTGAGTCGGCATACAAGGAAGGTGCAATTGCTTGGTCACATTAAAGCTGAGACAAAATGTTTCTTTTTAAAGAGCTTTAAAATAGTCCCTAACGTAAAAGCTTAGCAGCTGCAGCAACACAGAGCCTGAACAATTTCCATGTATTTGCTGCAGCAACACGGAGCCTGAATAATTTCCATGTATTTATGTATGTGTGTGTGCCCACACGTGTGTGTATTTTTTTTTCCAATCCGTTTGTGCCAGTGCTGTAATAAGCAGCACAACGTCACATGCTTTCAGGTCGATACTGATTTATTTGCCACTCAGGTGTGAAGAACAACCCATTGGGTTATGTCAATCTGAAGTGGGCCATCTGATTTCAATTCCAGCTCCCAACAATTAATGCCTTACGCACAATTTCGACACAATACCCAGCTTACGGCCTATTATGTTTATCATCAGACCATAAAGTATTAGTTACAGCAAGCCAAAATATGTCAGATACCCCTGGCTTTCTCTAGCATTCTTGAGAGTGAGTTAAAAAGAAAATATTTCTTCTATGAGCAGGAAACTGAAGCTTTGAAACCCTTGAACGCACATGGTCAGCCTGTGAAATCTAGCTTCGATTCTCCTTGCCAAACTGGCTGTAATGGATTTCAGAACGAAATCAACTTTCCGACACTGAATTAGAAGAAGAATGGTATATTCTGTGCGATGGATGGAAACAGGTGGACATCGGGGTGTAAGATAGGAATGTAAGATAGGAATCACGAGGGAATTGGTTGATTCTTTTAGGCATGGGAATGCAGAAGTTTCTAGGCAACACATAGGTTTCATGGTATTCAGTGAAAAGGTGATTCTTGGCTTAAATTTACACATTAAGTAAAATATAAAAGGAGTGCATGCTGGCATCATGGGCCAGGTAGAATGGGGAGTGAGCATCATGCCTGGGAGAGCTAAGAAGGATGTGGACTTGTTCAGTATCTCTGTGTTTCCTAAGGTCTAGGGTGGGCTGCTTTGGCTTGGTGAAAACCCATGCTAGATGCTTACGTTCTGACAAAGTGAATTTTCCTGAAAGCCCCTTCTTGGGTGTATATATATATACTTTTTCTTTTTATCCTACACTTGCTTTGGGGATTTCTGGGAACTCATGAACTAAAAAGTCCTGATTTATGGGTCTGCAAGTTCAGTGCTCTCTGACTTTCTTAGGTAAAACTTTCTCTATACGCTACAGGATTTATAATACTGTTTTTTTCCACGTTTCATACCAGGAACTGAAGAAGTATCTTACAAGCTCTTACCCTGTGCTTGTATTGATAGTGTGTGAGTGATCCTATGGCTATAAGGGAAAGATTAAAGTATGGGTAGGTAGGTAGGAACGTTTATATGATTTTAGTGGAATGGATGGAGAGCAGGTAAGTGACGGGGTTCTGCAAGCTCACGGTGCAGAAACAGTCCATCATGTCTTTTAAAGCAAGTCTGAAGAACCAGAGACCTGTCCTTCCATTTGTCTGCTGATCTGTCAGTGTGGTGCTGCTGGCTGTCATTAAAGGAGCTGAATGCTCCTGTTTGAAAGCAGTGGCAGAGTGCTTACTGCACTCCATGTGAATTCATGAGTCTTTGATGAGATACTTGTACCTACAAGAACTCTTTGCCTGAGTTCCCCTTGCATGTGGAGGAGCCCAAACATGGTAACAGCTCTCACATACAGTGTTTAATCTCTCTATCCTTTAAAAAATTAGCTAAGATAATTGCTTTGAGGAATGGTTTTGTTTTCTGTTTGTTTGGTTGGTTGGGTTTTTTTCCCAAAAGGAGGCTGAAGATGTAAATCCTTTGATGTATCCTGTTCTGGATGGGACAAGATATACTTAAGAAAAGCATATATTCACTTTATAAATGTGTATTTTTTAGTATCTCCACATATAAGAAGGGAAAATAGAATTTCTAAAATGACTGGTCCATTCAGTAAGGGAAGAAAGAGTGACTTACCAGGGCTAAGTGTTTGTCTTGTCACTTGATGGAAGTGGAGGATGATTTCTCAGATGCTGTCATGATACTAGGAGTATTAAGAGTGATTTAATAACAGATATTTTAGAAATAGTGTGGGCAATCCCAGCAGTGTGTGTAGAGCACAAAGCTCTCATCACATCAAGAGGATGCTTCGCAAGTGGATGATTGGTATGAGACATAAGGATTTTTACCACCCAGCTGTACTCTTCATCTTACCGCATTGGTTTTTGTTCTGTCTGTATGTGTAAATAACCTTTGAGTAAGCAATTTCAATTTAGGGGGCTTATGACTCCTTAACTCAACTTTATGCATTCATGCCTGTAGCTATGGAAGGATCTACCAATCCCTAGTTTTTCACTAAAGATGGAGGCTGTTGTCTTTTGAAGAGATTATGTGCTATGCATCGGCTAATAGGTCTTGAATGGGTCATTACCATGAGAAAGTGCTCTTTCGCTGATACACTGATTACTAGCGCTGCACGGAAGAAATTCAAAATTCTCTCCTGTGTTTTTGTATTCCTAATGTGCTCACCAATTCTATCCTAGCAAATACTCACAAGCAGCGAAGAGGAACATCTGTGGGACCAGAACTCAGCCCTGCTACATGAAAGCTCCTTGAGTTTGCAAAAGAGGATCGGAGAATTTTGAGGAACATTTTTTTTTGTCAGTCAAGCATTTTCAGAATTGATCAGTGCTTTTAGGTCATATTTTGAGACTGTCTTAAAAAGTCCAGATACTCAGAGAGTACTACTTACTTTCCGTATGTATTGCTCATGAGATATTCAGGTTTTTTTGCTTCACTGAGGTCAAAAATACTTCAGCAAAAGCTGTGTGGAGTTTGAAGTTTCAGTTACATGCATAGTGAAAATCAAGAAGGGAAGAGTGAGAAATTTGGCCATCTATTTCTATGGCTTCCATCATCATGAAGCACAGACTCCTCTCAGTCACTTTATGATTTCTCCTTAGCAATGTTCACGGCAGCAGGGAAGTGTAATCCTCATTGTATACCAATAGGCACCGTCTAATCATAAAACGATAGAATAATTTAGGTTGGAAGGCACCTCTGGAGGTTATCTAGTCCAGTTTACCACTCAAATGAAGGACAGCTTCAAAGTCAAGTTCAACGTTGAAGCTAAGGTTGCTCAGGTTACCAAAGAGTTATTTGGCAAAGCCAAGAATTAAACTGAAGTTTCTTGTATCCTAGTGTGGAGCTCCTCAACTGCAGCTCTAACCCATATTTTGTAAGCGGTTTGAAAAAGAGAGTTTGAAAAACAGGCTAATGTAGTGTAGTTTATGAGTTGGTAGCATCATCTATACATGGGCAAATGGAGCGTTCAGTGGTAGGACACCAAGTTGAAAGAGCGGTAGAAGGGGCATATGAAAAAATAGGTGTTTCACTCTGAATGCATTGGGGAAAAAATTTATGATGTATGCTGAAGGTTTAAGAAAGGCACCCAAATGCTTTTGTTTTATACAGCTGATTACCTAATGCAGTGCTCCAAAGTTCAGGCTTTTACTAGCTGACTAATATCTAAAGACGTTTTCTGCTTGTTTTCTCTGCAAACCTCATTGCATTGACAAGAAATACATTGTCCATATGGGGTGAAGAATGGCATTTAAGTATCGTGTGTTGAAATCCCACTCACTTTTACGCATTATGCTTCAAAGCCCTGCTTCCTGGATACAAAAGTAGTTGTGTTTCCAGCAGAAGGTTTACATAGTTTAGCGTGAAGTAAAAGCACCAGGGTATGAAGCCAGCCATGTATATAAACCATTAAACAATTTCAGCGCAAAGCTGCACAAAATGTCTATTAAATTTAACAGTACTATTAAAAATCCACATTTAAGCTTTCTTTGTTTCTAGCAATGAGGCTTTGAAACATGGAAAAGTCAGTTAAAAAATCCCCGACAATAAACAACCAAAACCCAGCCTTTGCTTGGTACGCAGTTTCATAGCAAAGACGAAACGTCCAGGTCCCATGGTTCCCAATTGGTCTTGATCCAATCCTGAGCTGACTTTTAAGTTTTCTGCAGTGTAAATGTTCCCTTTATGAAGTGGGCTATAGCCGATGCCCATGGAAGCCTCTCCTAAGGAGGTGTTATTTTAATATATGAAGGGCAGTCATTTCATTTCATAAAGATAGCTTGTTCCACATAGGAAATAAACATCACACTTGACAGATGCAGGGACGCTCAGAGATCCTCAGCTCCTGTGGGGGCAGGGGAAGGCCTATAAAGCTTTTCTGTGTTCCCTGCATTATGGTGCATGGGGCTTTAGATGTCTTCTCTGAAAACCAATTCTGTGGTATAACTGTAGCCACCTAATAATTTTATTTTACTTTTAAATACCATGCATGAATGCCATAGAATGCAGGGAGAAGCACGGTATCATGTGGAAGGGTGCTGATAGCAAATGGAGAAGGGTCCCCAGGTAAGTACATAACCTTCTCTATATTCAGTTGTGCTGAACTTGCTGGGAACTGGCATCAGGCAAGGTGTGAGGGATTCAAAACCAGCTTACACGTGACCAGTTTGTGGGAATAGCATCTCTGTTGGCATAACAGAGTGCAGGTTAATGGACTTCTGCAACTTTTGTTTCACTCAGCAATTTGTCTCGCCATCTGTCCCAAGCACATAGTAGTCCGAGATGGTGGATTGCCCAAAACAGTTCCTATTTTGGATTCCCTTGTTTTGGAGATGTTGTGTCCCCAGCATGTTGTGGGTGACTGCCCCTTTTCAAGATGTGCACAATCTGTGTCTTTGATTTAATTCTTTTTGGATGTTGCATATACTTTGGGCTGATCGACGACTATTTCTGACGCAAGGTCTAGAGGCCAAAACACTGGCTTAGCAGCTGGAGGGAAGAGTTCAGATGAAAGGGATGAGAAACCTCCTGCCTTATCTATTAATCCAATGCTGTATTTGTTATCCAGAAATTATGGGGAGCTGGCTGCTGAGCAGAGGTGAGGCTTATCCAGAGTTATTCCAACCGCATTTCTCAACATCATGTTTGTTGTGCTTGGAAGGAACTGGATCACTCTGTCGTCTCTCTCTCTCACTCCCTCTTACTGAACATAGTAGCTATACTATATTCTTACTGGAGACCTGTGGCACTTAATGGTGAACCAAAGTTGCTTCATTTTTCCCTCATTTGATGAATGAAGCTGAGGTTGAGGCGGGTAGGGGGAGTGGAAGCAAGGAGAGAAGGAAAATTCACCTTGAGAAAACCCAGGTTTCCTTAATGAGCAAAAGATGTTATGCTGAGGACAACACATATTGCAGGAACTTTGTTGGCCAAAAAAGGAAAAATGCTCTGTCTGTCTCACAGTGCTTACAACCTTTCTGCTCAATGCACGAAGGCAAAGTATATTGGAGAAAAGAAAAGTGAGAGAAAGCTTAGATAAAATTCCCTCTCTGTCGTTCCAGTAACCTATATACATGCCATTCTGTCACCCAACATCACTGCTGCTTGAATGAATGCAAAAGAGAGAGGCTGTGCTGAAATCCATGGTGCTTTCTAAATAAGGCTTATAGTATAGGAAAACATCATTTAATTCCCAAGATAAATATCGCAGAAATGGAAGAATTTGCTCTTTCATGCACAATGTATAACTTCTCTTGTAATAGAAATAATAATTTCATCATCAGCAAATGCTGTTGTTGGCACTACTTTAGCATTGTAGTAACAGTTCTGTGATAAAACAATTTGTTTTTTCTTTCAGGGTTTTTTTTTTCATGATTCATCATGTATTATGCACCAGCAATAGTTCTTACCAGTAAAGATTGCTGTGGAAATGACCTCTCAGAACAGTGTTGTATGATGTTGTATCCACTAGTGTCAGGGAATTTCTTATGAAAGAAGTAAATACCACAGACTTAGTTGTTCAATTAAACTTCAGTTTCCATTTCAAAAGCCTGCAGAAATGGCAGCATCTACTGTATATTTTTTTCCTTGCAAATTTTTATTTCCTCTTTGGATTTTGCTTTTCAAAAGTTTGTATTTTTATCTAATTAGCTCAAGCTGTCACCAATACATAAGCATTTTTTATTTTTTTTCCACACAGCAATCTTCCCCAGGAAAACAAAGAAGACAATGCTTAGTTCACTGCTTTGCATTTTCCTTATAGATATTGCATGTATTCTATCTCATTATTTCAACAGCAGCCAGACAATACTATCGCAAAAGAGTTTTGTCACGATGGAGGATGTTTTTGGGGTTTCAGGAAAATCTTGGGGGAAGCCAACCAGTGTGATTTGGCAGCTCCATTCTTTTTGCTTTTGTTCTCCTTGGACCAGATGGGTTTCTTACTCACTGTTTCCAATGGGACTTCTTGTGGGGTAAAATACTATATAACATCAGTGAAGTTATGACAATCTGGCCCTCCCTGTGCAAAGAGATATTAAAAGTCCACTCCTCCAGGGACTAAGAGAATTAGAGAATCTGCTAAATAACAGCTTTGAAATGCTTTTTCCTATATACATGTACTTGTTTTGAATGGGGAGTGGAGTTTCCTGGACTAACTCTGAAGCTGATGTGAAGGAGGGAGGATGATGGACTGGCTCAGTAGCTGGTCTGGGAAGCCTCTTGTGTGTTAGGTCCTACACAACCAAAATTGGTCCAGTCTCAGACATCACAGCCTGGCCCCTTGGTTAGTCATTTATAACCATGAAAAAATAAGGGCAAGGTGGGTGCAGAAAGTTCTCATTTTGTACTAGTGGTGTATTTTGACCACTCTGTGTTTATTTTGCTCAGTCATAAGCAACAACACAAGATGTAGGGCACAGTGAAGCAACGCCTGGGAATTTTGCCGCTGATGCTAATGGTGTTGGTCTCTAATCCCTTTCCAGCAAAGGCGAGATGATGCATCAGCAAAATGGCCGCCCACATTAGGAGAGACACCAGGACCATTCACAGTTGCCGAGACAGTGAAACAGTATTTTGGGGAGGAAAAAAAAGAAAAAGCTCATTCCTTAATATATGGTCTTATAGGGTAAATATTTATCCAGCCATCTAAAGGCAGGAGTAATCGCTGCAGTTTTCCCTTCACTCAGAGACTGGAGATTTTCCTTGACTGAAAAAAAAAGAAGTCCAATCTTGTGTATGTGAAGAAATCAAAGCATTGCCCTTGAAATGGGTTTTTCAGCTGTCTCCTGGGTATTCTGGGGTTAGTTTTCACCACGTGAGGTTCTGAAGTGCATACTCAAAGGTTCAAACACAGGAAAATTGGCTATCACTGCCAGCTCTGTTGGGTGGGGAGAAAGCAGTTCCTTTATAGAAAAAGGAAAAAAAAAAAAAAGGAAAGACTTTTTTCTTCTTCTTCTTCCAAGGGACTATATGAGAATGAGCTGGAAGAAGTCTTGACTTTTATTATATCCTGTAATCAAATTTGAGCATCTTATTTGCTTCTTTTCTCTAAGACCACCCTGGTGGTAACAGTCCACACACACACAATTTTGGTATGCATAAACCCATAAATTTCATAACAAAATATAGGAGCTGAGGTTGTAGGAGGACTGTAAGGCAGAAGGTGCTGAAAAGTAAAGTCTGTGTGTGTTTGAAGGGATGTCATTTATTACCTACTTCTGCCTTTAAAAAAAAAAACAACCCTTACTGTTACCACACAGACTGTATAAATATATATTGCCTAATGCAAGATAGTGTGGTGTAAAGATTTTACTGGCATGCAGTAGCTTAGCTTGAGTAGCAAAGGCCTGAGCAAGCTCTGTATCACCTCAGATGTGTGCCAAGAAAACATGTCCTTGGCATGGGCAATGAGAACATCCCCAGTGACGCTGCATAGGTGTAAATCTAATGAGGATAATAACCCATATGCTTCAGGGCATCAACGCATTACTGGCTGCCTGGGATTAGGAAGGAATTTCTCCTTTGGTTGTGTTATTCTAAAGCCATTTATTGTGGGGCTCCACACACTTCTCTCTGAAGCCTCTGCCACTGGCCACTGCAGGATGACGATAATGAATTTGATTACCTGGAAGGGCCTGACCTGGCAACTCATGCACTCTTCTGCGAATTCTGTAATGATACCTGGTTTGTGTGGTTTGGAAAATGTTTTGATGGGGCACTTTGTGCACATCTCTCTGTAATGCCAGCTCCTGTAAAGCTTCTTTCATAGCTGCGTGGAATAATTTAGGTTGGTAGGGAGCTCTGCAGATCTGAAGTCCGATATCCCACTCCAGGCAGGGCTGACTTCAAAGTCGGGTCAGATTGCTCAGGGCCTTGCCCAGTTCAGCTCTGAAAATCTCCAGGGGTAGGAATTTTGCTGCTTCTCTGTCCATTCCTCCATGGGGACTTCCCAGCAACTTTAGTAGGAGTGACACTTCTAGATACATCTGTCTTAACTTGAGCTGTAGAAAGGTGGAGTCTCTCTAGTCGCAGTAAGTAATTTTTTCTTTCTCCTGTAATCAAGGGAGAGAAATACATGTCTCCTGGTGGAGTTTCTTTCATCCAAAGAGAGGTGGCTGAGACCACCCTTGGCCTGAATAATTTCTGGCAAGATCTGTCTTTCTCCAGTGAACCTGGGAAGAACGTAGATGTCTCCCTTAGATTTAAGACCTACGTACTAGGCAGCAATAGTTACCTGGAATGAGTCTCAGCCAAAATACAAAAGGTTGTCCAAGGTGAAGGGAATAGTGACAGTTTATGTAATACAGTGTTATGAGCTGACTATGAAAAAGAAGTCCCAAAATACTAGAGAAGGTAGTTTCTTCGATTTTTAATGGTGTAGAACTACTATTCCTGACCAACAAGACCTTAAAGGCAGCAAGTTTCTTGATACGGCTTTATATCTGACTTATTGTTGCACATCTAAAATCAGCGAAGGTTTATCCTGTTGAAAAATGGCTTTGGATTTCAACAATGTCAGCTGATATTTGAAAGTTTGATGTGGGCTATCCTTATCACAGCTGGTAGAAAAAAACAGACTATTACTGTTTCTTCGGGAGAGAGAAAGACATTTCAAATAAAATATTGTGAAAAAACACATCTGTCTTTTAGGTGACAAGGAAAAAATAGTGGGAGGAAAAAGTAGGAAATTCCATCCGATAGAAAAGCAAACAAAAAAAAATCACAAAATCTTTTAAAAGATTCTGGCAAGAAATCATTGGCAGCTCCTAAAATTCCACTGAATTCTAGACTTCCCGATGAAATCTGCTTCCCTGGAACTGAATCTGGAAAATCCCTGGACATGGTACTCTCCAAACAGAAAACAAAAACACAGGCACCATCACTTGGGGAAAAGAGTCCCCAAGATTTTGGGATGAGATTATTCCAATACATTTCTCCGACGAATTGCTGTTTATTTCTTTTTTGACTTTATGAACAGAGGCCTAATGCTTATCATACAGTCCTCTATATCTGAACAAGTCCCAGTGAATTTCTTGAGAATGAGTAAGGTTTTCCTATTCCACCCTAAAGAGAAACAAAAAAGTCAAGGACAATCAAAAAATCACTTTTTATCCCCATCTAAGAAAATTCCGTAGCTTTTATTAGCAAATCCAATTGAAGTCCTTCCTGCAAGGCAAACCCTTTGCACACTGTCTTATTTTCAGGATGCCAGGGGAATAAATGGAGTGATGGAATCTGGAAAGATCTTGCTGCAATTCGAAAAGTAACTTTCTCCTTCCTTTCCCCCCACCTACTGCTACAGCAGGGGAAAATTATGGGAGTAAGAAAAATAAAGCTCCCGCAATGTTAAAGCTTGCTGCTCTGTCAAATAAAATTTTCTATATTTTTCCGTGAATTATGAAAAAAGAAAAAAAAAAAAAAAGGATTCATGTGTAAGTTTGCTGCCCGAATGGTGTGCCAAACTAGTGCGGGCAACCCACACTAAGAGTCCACAGAGCTGCTGCATTCCTCACCCCGTGCACGTGGGCAGCGCTGGATGGGAAGGGAAGCTCAGAGGAGAAGCAGCTTTGGCTTTCCAGGCCTGGGCGCGGGCCAGCATAGCTGTGGCTGGTGCTCCGGAGGCGGTGCACGGCGGCGAGCCCGGACCCAGCGCAGGGGGGCTGCCCTCTATCCCCAGAGCCAGCAAGAGGCCTCGAAAATGGCAAAACTAAACACGCTTTCAGTTGCTTTTTTTATTGTGGGAAAGGGTCTGCTTCTTGAAAGCGGGGGGGAAAGTTTGTTTGTCTTAAAAATCCTGAAAAGGAGGATGTTTCAGGAAAAAGGAAAAAAAGGCTAATGTTTCAATTTGAGTACATTTATATAATATCCCCTTTGGAGCTGTAGTTTGGTTAACCTCTGTGGGTCGAGCTCCCAGCTACAGAAACCTCTCCTCAGGCTCGCTGGCCAGAGAGCCTCATGAAACAACCACTACCCTGGAGCTTTGTGGAAGATTTAAGCAGGGAATTTAGTCTCTGGAGAAAAAGGGAACACACCACACCCAAGCAATCATTGCATTAAGATTTTTTAAATTTTTCTTTGTTAATTTTGCAGGAAGACTACTTTTCTTTTCCAGTTAACTCTATACGGGATTAACTTTCTCTTCCTCTGTTTGATCCCCAGGCCACTACAACTGTGTTTTGCCTGTTGTTTGGAGGCATATGAAATACATGATTAAGGTCAATGGGATCATGTTGGTTTCTAACGGGAAGAGTATTCCATCCTGTGCTTGCAAATTGTTCCAGTTAGAAAAAATTAAGTTTCCTCAAGGCTCCAGTTTGTCCTGCAGGAGTTAGCTCCTGCAGAGCCTCTCTTGATGCTGCTGGTGATCCCACTGATGTGTAATGTGCGTACATGTCTACAAAACACGTCCTTATGGTCTTGTGAGAGGCGGCAGCCAGTTGGTGAATCTTGTTCTCTGTATGTGAGATGTCCCAGGTCATGTTTAATGAGTGTCCCAGCAGAGCTGTGTTGTGTTTGCGGTCCTGCCACTGGCGTACTTTGGTGGCCCTGGGTAAATCACCTCTCCTCTGCAATGGGGAAAAAACCAATGACTTTCTTTGTAAAAGTGCTGTGAGATCTACTGAGGAAAGTATAATAGGAGAGTTAAGAAATTATGATAGTAATTGCAGTAGGAGTTTAGGTTGGACCTCTCATTGCGGAGTTTTAGGGATAGGTCGATTGGGAGTGAATACCAAATTTTAACACAATTTGTTTTAAATATACAACCCTGTGAGTATTCAAGCTATTAATGAGTGGTGTATCTTTTCAGCCCCTTCCTCTGCCCTGTCTGTCAGTTATATGGAGCCTCTTGTGGAGCAGCAGACAGTGCTAATCTCTTTCAGATGCTCCCAGTATCTGTCTGTCTATATGTTGGCCAGATCACGACTGAAAAGGGGATCATCAAAACCAGAATAAAACAACACAGCAGCCATCCAGCATGCAGTGATGGAAATTTGTGGGTGAGAGACGCTGAGTTTCTGCTGTTGCTGTTGTGTTTTGTTTTTAAACGCAGAGGGCATGTCACTGCTTCTCAATTGTCATTTGCTAGGTCGAAGCGATCTGTGGCTCCAGAAAGCTGTGACGTAAGTTGAATAGAAAAGGAAATATTTTGTCAATTGCTGAAACTGGCCATATGTTGCAATCAGATGTGCAGGAATTAGAAAAACAAGAACAAGGAAACTTTGTGTATAGTATCAAAGGCAGAGTTGGCTCACACTTTGAAGAGCAGAGCATGGCCCTTATTGTTTGTTGATTTTCTCCCAGTTTGTGTGCTTGAAGCACTTGAGCTCATGGGCATGTTAAGGGTGTGTTGACACTGGAAGGCAAAACCCGCATCTCATGGGTGCAGCAAGCCTGTTAGGCAGCTGAGATATCAGAAGTAGGTTTATAGGGACATCCTGAGTACCTGGAGCTCTGACAAGGATACATCTGCAAAAAAAAAGTGTAATTTCAATGGATCATACAGAATGAGACCTGATATTCAGAGCCATATGGCTATTATAGGTTAAGATCGCTCCCCTGGGCATGGTGTATCTATACACAGCCATACAGGACTATGTTTGTACATGCTGAGCAGAATCCTTATCACCTTTTTATTCTGTATCAAGTTGTTGTTGTTCTTTGAAGGCTTGACCCACTGTGACCAAATTTCTACTGGAAGTTATTTTTGGCTGGATTCTCAGTGTCTAGTAAGGGTTGGTTTTGTGCTGCAGCCATGCTGTTTCTTTAGTGATTTTCAGCAGATTTTTTTCTCCTGTGTTTGGTTATTTATCTTCATGAAAAATGTAGGAGTTAGTGGCCTTACTCTCCCATCATTTTGATGGAAACTGGCCTAGAGGGTTAAAAGTTACCGGAGAGCTCCTGAGACAGGTAGATCCAAAGGGAGCACAGTTAGATAGGACAAAGGAAACTAGGCTATGAAGAGCATTGAATGAGAAGTTCAAGTTGCCTGGGAAAAACACTTGCACAAAAAAATTCCAGTATGATTTGTGAAAAGTTTGCAAAGCATTGCCAAAACACAGTCAAGGTCTTGTGCTGGGATGTGTCTGACAATGATGTCGACTGTTGACTGTAGGCTGATGCAACATCTGTGGAAGCATGTTAGCAATTTAGGTCCAACATGCACTTCACCAACATGCAACGTCCCCTTCTGGAGCTCGGATTTCTCTCCCTAACCCCATGTGCTAGTAACCCGTAATGGGTGAGATATGCTGCCTGTCTGCATGTTCATCCAAATGTCAAGCATGCTCCAAGGGATGTTTAGTCCTGAACTATCCTTTTGCACACCAGGAACAAAGCAACCTTCCCTTGATTTTTGCTGAATGAATGGGATCTTGACATAGACAACTTCTCTTTTCCATAATGCCTCAAGCACAGTATTGGTTCTTGAGTCTGTGTTCACAATTTGAGGCACAGCAGCTCTCCTGTGTCTTCTCTGAAGACTGGATTTTGTCTTTTGTGATTGTGGGCACATTCTCCAGAGTTCATAGGTGCTTGTGTTCCGTGGCACTCTAGGCTGTGTGTTACCAGACAGTCTCCAAATGTTTGTATAGATTGCAAACATCTCCCAGAGTCTATCATCTGACCTGGCCCTGTGAGTGATGGCAGTAGGGTAGGAAGAGGACATGCATGTGCTGGATTTATTGCCAGTCCTGAAGCTGCTTGAAGTGTATTAAATGTAGCTGCTAGGTCTCTCAAACTTTGCTCATCAGACTGAGGATCTCAAATTAATGGCTGTGACTGAAAGCACTGACCATTGGTATTTTCTGAAGTTACAACAAAGGAAACAATGGTTAAGGTGGGGAAAAAGGAAAGAAAGGACACTCATTGCTTTCAATAATTTTTAAAGAATCATCAGTTTTATTTAAGACTCAAAAAAAGAGATTTGTATCTAATAAAAGTGGCATTAGTGCAGAGCTAGATAATTAACATAATCATGTCTAATTTCAGTATAATTAGCATGCTGTAATTAGAAAAGCCATTAGTATAATTAGAACATGTATAAAATTAGTACAAAGGTATTTTAAGTATAGGATCTGTTGTACTGTTGGTTAATCTGACGTGGTCAGTAAAGCTGTTGTCATTTTGCATTTCAGGTGGCTTCTGGTGGGTAGCTTATGTACTTGCATGGCCAAGGAACCGGTGGAGGGTGGCAGTGGAAGTGATATAGCTGTAGTTCTCTGCTGTGGAGTCTTTGCTGGTGGAGAGTGTGTTGTCGGGCTAATAATTTTCATGGGAGGATGCTCAAGCGTATAAATTAGCCCTGTGTGGATTAGCCAGATTTTCCTGCCTGCATCCAGCAGACAGCACATTTTGGGAATGGCCACGTCGTACTTCTTCGGATAAAAACTGTCCTGGATCCTGTAGTCTTTGGCAGGTCTGTGTCAGTTTTAGTGGCCTTTTGAATTGCGGCTGGACATTCATTATGGGAGAGGTTAAGCTGCATGAAGGCTATTTAATTACAGACCTACAATGGTTTCTACATGCTTTCCCTGGAATTCATTGTACGTTCAGGAAGGTGTGTAAATCAAACAACCAGCACATCAGGCGAGGGGTGGGGGGCTGAGCAGAAGGAATTATTGGATGCCCTCATAAAACTTTAAAAGGCTTGAATGTCAAGTTTAAACTCTTGGGGCCTTAAAACTTGAGTCTGAAGGCACTTCTACCTGCTGTTTCATCACATAAGCTTTTCACTGTTCATGAGCTGCAAACCCAAGATGATTATGACTTCTATTTCCCTGCAGTGTATTTAATTTCCCTTTACTGTTGTCATCATACCCATGTCTGAACCACCTTTCATCTCCTCCTACCACTCATCATCCTTTCAGTTGTAGCCAGTGATGCATAGGCTTTTTAAATAGAGTGTTCCTTGTAGGCTCTTATATCAAAATCTGTTTAACCTCTGGTGCTTTCAAGCTTAAGGCAAAATCACTGCGTATTAGCAGTTCTAATGCATAACTGCACTCAACAGGAGAGTTAGCAAATCTGCAGAGTGATACCGCAGCACAGAGGGGATAAGCGTGCTGCCAGCTGCGGCTGGCTGTTTGGCTTTACGCTCCCTGCTGAAGCGATGGGTGCCCCACGCTGACTCGATGCAGCAGCCAGAGACCTCTTGTGCCAAGTGGCTGTGGACGCCCACTCTGGTTGACCTGTCCTTATGGTGGCAGGAGTAGAGATGTTCCTAAACTCATCTGATGCTTCTTCCTCCCTGATGCCACGGACAGACTTTCCAGACATTTCCTTGCAATGGTTTTGTCCAGGGGAAACACCAAGTGTCTCATCCTCTGCTGTTCCTGCGTCCCAGGGAGCCCCCTTGCATCCTGTCTCCTCGTTCTTTATCTCTGTGTGCGCTATCTGTCACCGGGGTAATCTTAGACGCTTGGGCCTCTTTGCTGTAGTATTTAAGAGCAAACGCTCTGCATGCACCATCAGAAATGTTTTACATGATACCCTAAGTGACATGGAGATTTACAATCAATCAATCAGATAAAAGTAGCGGCATCCACAGCAAAGCAATTAAACTGACAACTCAGTAGCTCAAATTTGAATTTAGAGGAAGTTTAGGGTCACGTGCAGTTGAATCTCCCCTTTGATTAGGGTTGGCTGGAGCAAAGCAACAGCAAGTAACAGTTCCCAATGTCTCTGCCAGAAACTAGCTCAGGAAGGCTGGGCTGTATTGTCGTTTCTGTTTG
Organism: Gymnogyps californianus; assembly: GCF_018139145.2. NCBI lineage: Eukaryota > Metazoa > Chordata > Aves > Accipitriformes > Cathartidae > Gymnogyps > Gymnogyps californianus. The sequence continues at coordinate 27,284,030 of NC_059478.1, read as the reverse complement.
GCAGCTGGAGTTTCTTCATATTGGTTCCTTCATCACCCCACAAACCAAACCCTTTAGTAGCAGCTGTAGCAAAAATGATAGAAAGTGTGCCTGGGGATGGGATCCTGAATTGAACTCTTGGCTCCCCAGTTAGCTCAGACATTACATTTTTTTGGGTCAAAGCAACAACAATTGTGACAACAGAAGAACTTGTGGATCATGGTTCGGTTTGGTAAGTTCCCCAAAAATATTCACTTAATGCAAGATGCCTCAGTTAACGCTCAAGTCCAGGGAGAATCTTATCACTTGATGATCGTCTTGCAAGAGAGATAAAAATTCTGTCCTACACAGTGCTCATTTCTTAAAGTAAGTGAACCTCTTGGCTCAGTTTAAGGCTTCTTGCCTATTTCCATCCCGCATATTTATTCTATCAGTCCAGTTTTATAACATCCTAGAAATAATTCACTTGATTTTCTTTCAAAGAGTCAGAAACCATGGTTAGGCATTGGATTGCAGAGTATCAAAATGCTTTGCTAATGAGAAATGGGCAAATGAATCTAAGGAAATAACTTCACTTTCCCTGAATATTTCCTCATGCCTGGGACCAAACCCAAAGCCAAGCTGAGCCTTACTACTAGGATGGATTCGTGTTTTTCCAATGTTGTTTTTGATTGCTTCTCACATCCTACCCCGGCTTTGGAGTTTGGGTTTGGATAAAAGCAGCAGTGCTGAAAGGTTATGAAGTGGTTGTTTCCGTCATGTCTCTGGCCCAGTCAGCCACAGAAATAGTTAGAAGTTTTGGTGGAGCCTCTCAAAATTCATTTTCAGCCATGGACTTTGGGGAAATCTACAGATGGCCTGGGAGAGGCTGCGTTCTGGGGCTTTCAAAGCTGACTAGCAAGATTATTGCTTTGGAAATGCAGACTCTACATGGGAGATAATGGAGATGTATCTTCATTTGGTTCTATTTCAGCACCAGTGCTAAGGTGCAAGGGGTAAAAGGTTGAATAAAGATTCCCCTTTTATCTCATCTTTGTGATGAGAAAACAGAGGTTGCTTTGGTTTAGCAAAACCTCATCAATTGTTATGATTTGGTTTTGCAAACCTCAGGCCAGGGAGGTTGGGGTCTGGCTTCCATTATATTCTAACCAGAAAGTTCATGCAGAAGGGCTTTTCTGCTCAAAGTATCCTGAATTTGTCCTAACTTCAGTTTAATCCCAGCAAAACCTAAACTCTCAGCCCTTTAGGGTCTGTCTGTCACTGTTGTTAATGCGTTACAATATACTGCATCGGGTTTGATAGACAAATGAACTCTTGGAGGATATTTATCATACATGCACACAAACACACACAAATGTATATATATATATGTTGCAGTATTACGAGGTTCTCTTTCATTTGACCACAGTGGTTTCTACTTAGCCACAGAAATCTCATGCATATACTAGCCAGCTCACATTTTCATTTGTGCTGGGGTGAAATCAAAATCTTCTCAGCATGCTTCAAATGAAGGCAGACAGTGTGCCAACACCATGCCACCAAGGGAGAGAGCTCTGTGCTGGATTTTGTCTTCTCTGTCTTTATAGTGGTTGGTGAGCTGCAGCCTAAAGTGGACCAGAAAGAGCAAAATGAACATGGTGATTATGTGCTGGATGTACTGGATGTGAACAATATTGAGAAATTTAAGATCGACCCTTATAAATACACTTACAGTTTATGCATATAACTAAATTAATAGCAGACATAACTCTTTTAAAAGTCACTTGACTTTAATTGACATATCAATATAATTGGCAATTATCTTAATTGATATACATGGCATAAATACTGTGCTCTGGAAAGCTTCCAGTCCTTTATTAGAGTATTAAGCCACAACATATGCAGATTACATGGAAATACCACTGAAGCATTTGTTAAAAGAAATTCCTTTCTTATGTCTCTTTCTTATATTTTTTATATACATGTGTATATATGTAAATATGCAGGAAAAAAGTCATGAGGACATACTGAATATTGTCAATGCAGTCTTTTAAACAATTTCAAGTGGTTCCACTAAAGGGTTTCTACAAGTTTCACACTCTGCTTTTGTGGAAATCGGCTTTCAAGTCAGTCAGGCTAGAGATTAGATCCAAAGATTTAAAACCCCTATAGATCAAAAGCAGATGCTCTTAGAAGACATTTCAGCCAAGACAAGCCGTCTGGGGACATTGTTACAGCGGGAGAAGACAATTTATCATTAAAACATGAAAGCCTCTGTTCAATAATAACCAGATGTATTAAAAAAAAGAAGGAAAGGAAAAGAAAAAGAGAGAGAAAGAAAAAAAATAGGGGTGTCAAGGTCTTGATTCATTTGTCTCCCACTAGAAATCATCTTTATCCCATACTTAGGAAACGAGTGCAGATTCTTTGATGCCAAGACATAATAGAAGAAAAATTGAAACATTTCACATTGTAAATCCTTGGCAATTGTCAAGGAAATTTTAATTATATAAAAATCTGTGATGCCTTAGGTAAAGATAAGGAGCAATCAAGTTAAAGAACAGTTTCCATGACTTAAAATAAAAAGTGGGCGAAGATCTGACAGGAGCATTTCAGACCTTTCTCTCTTTCTTCGTACCAGTTTTCACTTTTTCCCATCTTCACTCTGACCTAATGCAACTCAGCAATAGCGCTTAGCTTTAACCTAAAACCTCCCCTCCAAACATTTGCAAACGTCATTTAAGCCTTCCCCATATAGCAGAGGGATTGCTGTGAGCCACAGACGTGTAGGGAAAGCAGGGCACAGTGAGATGGGATGAGTTACCTCCTCAGATGCAGCATACCGATAGGAGAGACAGGAAGTGAAGTTTTTAAGATCTCATTTTGCCAGTCTCATACTCTAACCACTAGAGAGCATCCCTTCCCAGTGAAATGTATAGCTCTGTAACACAGGAAATGCATTTGCTGCTAGTATATGGGAAGTAGGAAGTCCTCTTCACTCTCTATTCTTGTTTTACAGGCCATACTATAAAAGAGTGGGTGTGATTAACAACATTTGTTATAATACATTTAAAATCATTTCCAGGTCTGTGGTTAGACGTTTCAGGCTAAAGTTCCCTAGAGAATGAGTACATCTAAGGACTCGGAGCAAGTGATGTGAAGTCAGGACACGAATTCTTTGCCGTTGCCACCAAGCAGGTCACAGAGCAATCTGCCTGGGCCTCCCAGTCCACCCGCAAAGTGAGATGCAAACCTCGTTGCTTTCCTCATAGGAATATGGGAGTGAAATGCACATAATGTCAGAGAGATGGGAGGGAACTTGGTGAAAAATGTTTTCACTGATGTTGCTGGAAAACGCTCGTTCTTTGACATGGCAGCTTTTGGGAGAAGTATATTGGTTTTGATAAAGCCCTGGGGAAGCTACTCTGGTTCAGGATGAAATTTTTGATCAGTTGGAAGGAGAGACCTGTCCATCCTGCACAAGTTCAGAGAGGAACACACAACTTGTAGGGCTTTTTTGATACCTCCTTTGAGCCAGGCAGATTTGCACTAAAGCGTCTGATTCCCTGGGTATCCTGAAGGATAGGCTCTCGTATCTCTGACTGTGAAGAAAACCTTTGTCCTGGCCCTGAGGAACCTTCCCAATAAAACTGTTGTCAAAACCAATAGAGAGAGAGATTGCCAGATTCAGTAAAATGTGAACCTCATTTTGCCTATCATATTGAGTATGTTACATGTGAGGCTGTGTCATCATCTGCTTTCTGTCTAGCTTCTGCCTGCGGTATCCTTTATAGGTGATTTGGAAGAAAGAACCAACTGATCAGATATAGGCAAAGATGATGATTGGCCCCTCAAGAGGACAGGGAAGACAATTTAGAGAGCATCTCCTAGACTCTGTGATCAGAAACTCTGGAGACGTAAGACGTGGATGTTTGTGGATTTCCATGGCTCTTTGAGCATGGAATACAAGTCAGAGGTCTCTTGTCTGTAGGTGGCTTCTGGGTTCTAGTCAAGCCCTGCAACAAGGACTCAAAACCAGGAGATTTTGTCAGAGTGAAAACATTTTCCAGGGAAAGTATAAGACGACTGTGCCAAGGTCTGGAAAGCATATCAGCATTCCTGCCCTCTAGGAGCTGGAAGCCTTTAGCAAACTGATTCCATTCCTTTTTCTCTGAATAAGAAAAGAAAGACATTGCCATCTTCTAGTCCAACAAGAACAGTTATGGTAGAAAGTACTTAGCTCTCTGGAAAACTCAACTTGGGGTAGCTGGAGAACTGTCACCATGGAAGAAATGAAATTAATTGTATTTTTATTTCTCCTCTGTGTGCCAAACACCATTTGTTTCAAACAAATCTGTTTACTGTGCTAAGCATAGTAACATTGATGTATCAAGATGTATCAAGAAAGCATGAGATGGATGCTAGCTTTTGACTATTCTGTTGATGTCTCTGGAGCCACCTGTGGTAGTTCGGAGACCTGTGCAGACCTACAAACCCACTGGGGATGACAGCCCTTTAGTGACACATTTGCAAGTTGCAACATGCAGCTCTTAGCTGAAGGTATATGGTCTGGTATTGCAATTTCTGCTATTTCAAGTGGGCTTCATCTCCTTTTCTTCATTTGGGAAGAAATGTCTTTGCATCTGCCTTGGAAGGCAAATGTTCATAAGCGGAGTGGACTGAAGCAGAGAAATCGGGTGCAGGGCCAGATTAACAGCACTGCTGTCATCAGAAAGCTGAGTACTGTATTTCTTGTTTTGACTCACAGCAGAAGATCTAACTTAATTGGTTCCAGACTGGATCTGTACATGGATCTGAAAACCCCAAAAGTTTGGGAGTTCACATCTGGGGTTCTTGCCATAGGTTTAAAGGCAGGAAAAATTGGAGAGAAGGGGTTCTTTAGCAATTGGGGGAAGACAAGATCAAGGAAAATACAACTTAGAAGGGGAATGACAGGTAGAAACATTTACCCTTTTGTTGCTCAATGTTGTTTCAGTTGTACCTATATATTCAGCACTTACACAATCTCACCTGTGCTTCTAGGTCCCTAGTGCCTGAGTTTTGGAAGGTGGAGATCCACTAGCATGTGGGTGCCGGTGGCCACCATGCTGACACTCTGGCTGTTGTCACTGTGCCTGAACAGAAGCTTGTTTGGGCCACAACAAGTGGTTCATGTGGCCACATCATACACCATTTACACAGTGTGGGAGATCACACACATAAAAGTTTAGTGCAGAAGTGCACAAGCACAGACTCACACAGCCCTCGGGCCTTTTCTGTTAACAATCAGACCCATAAAGCACATTAAAATAAACCTATTTTTACAGCTCTGCACTGCTGTTCAACCAAGCATTTCAAGAAGCAAACAAAAGTACCCACTGCTCTGGAAATATGAGACTTCATTCCTATCCAGGAGCACAAATTGTACTCAGGAGGGAGTTATGAAACCCTGTTTAAGTTCAGATTTGTATTCAGTTTTACATACCTTTGATTCACCCTTCTGTAGGAGGTGTTTTTAATTTTTAGCCTTTGATAGCTCTATACTTTTGTTGACAAACCATTTCCAAACAGTTTTTCCTCAGGGTTATGGGAGCATGAGGCAGCAACAAGTGAGGTTTGTTTCTCCCCTTTTTCAAGTGTGAATAGACACAAGAGGAAAGTATGTTCAAGTGCAGAGAGCCTTCTTGCCGACTGTTACGTGGCTGCCTACACGGTAGAGTTAAAGAGGGCATGAGAAGATGCTCCCTGTCCACTGCTGCTCTCGGGCAGGGCTGAGTTTAGGGTCCCTGCCGATGGACCACGCTGCAGAGTGGCTGAACCCCTCCACAGCTGATCCATCTTGATCACTCAGATGAGGACTGGGTTTATCATCGGGCACCAAAACACTTTCTGGCTAGAGAGCTCGTATTTGCATCAAGGGCAGCCTTGTAGGGTGGACTTCAGGACTCAAAGAGGTGACTCTGGGGTGGAGAGGCGACTACTGTCAGAGAGACATCCTCTGAGCAAAAACAAACAAACAAAAAAATACTCTCTGTCTTCAAAACAATGTCTTACAGCATCTAGAACAAAAGGGTCTTGATTTTACTTGGAGATCTACACCCAAAACAAATAAGCTTTTATAATAATCGATTGAAAATGCAGAGTAGTTTGTTCTCCTTCTAATTTTTCTTTGATTTTCCTGCAATCCTTTCAAATAACATCACAAGTCCTTTTGCATTTGTCAACCTGAGCGAGCCACTCATTTTTCACAAACCTTGCTTGGCTGTAAGGGCTTTAAATATTGCAACACTTGACATAAAGCAAAGACTTTTGCTGATAAGCATGCGTAATGGTTCAAAACTGTTCCAGCGAGCAAATCTGGTTTCTCAAAAGTAAACGATACAAAAAGCTGGCCTTTTTGATTAAATATTCCAATCATTACATGCTAATGGTGCATGAAGCTGTGATTTATCAGCCAAAACAATGTGCTGGAAAATGAACATAATTCATTAAGCTTGAACCAAACTCCACTTGAGCTTTCCACTCACAGTAATTCTTGGCCGAGAGCAATTGGTGTCATGCAGCAGAGGCCTGTTTGTAGGAGACTTCTCATTTTTTATGCTGTTCTGCTCTCAAGACACGAACTCTACCACCTGAGCTGTACTCTGCAGAAAGCAACCACCTGAGCATCCATCAGCAGCACTGGCCTGAACTGCTTGGAAAAGAACCGAGGGCCACAGGGGATTATTTTTCTTGCATACCTGTTTTAGGCACTGTGAGCTGGTCTCTAAGTGCCCTGAAAGGCATGAGGTTCAGGATCACCAGGGACAGATCCTCACCAGAATGCAATTTCAGGGGCTTGCTTGGCCTCAGCGCAACGATGCTGCTCTTCCAACAACAAGCGAAGATGACAAAGAGTTGTTTTAACTCATGCAGAGTGCAAGCAGAGAGCTAAGAATTACTGCTCAGCGTTGGCGTAGCATGGCATACCCCTCCTCTCTGCCAGTTCCCGCCTCGCTGCTGGGAAACTGCGGGAGGATGGACTGGTAGCAGATCCCCTCATCTTGGCCTCCTGCCTCTGCCCTGTGAGAACAGTGCTGGGCGCCAGTGAGATATAATTGCTTGTCAGGCTGCAACATGTTTATTTTTAGGCACGCCGATGTGAGCTGGGGACACAGGCTGATCAGAAGTGGTTTCATGCTCTTTGCTACCTCCGATGAAGGGTGTTTGACAGTGCTTGAGCACAGGGCTGGAGATGGTGTGCCTGCTGCTAGCAACACGTGTTGCTCTGTTTTAATAACATCCTGGGGCTGCTTATCATGTAATAACAAGGAGTTAGGTCTGTTTATTAAAAAAAGATGTCTGTTTTGTTACTGTGTCTTTGCTATAAAAGCAGTTGGGGAAAGGAGAGGAGAAGATGCCAAATTGATTGTTGGTGTAGCTACAGAGGAGGTTCATCACTACAGAGATATTTGTACTATTAGATTCAACTCTTAATGTAAATCAGGGTCAGGAAGCAGTTTAGTCTGTTCCCCATAGTCTCGAAACCTCAAAACCACCGTGATTAAGTTCCTTCTCACCCACTTTGCACATCCAGCCGAACACCGAATACGTAAACCAGAAGAATTTCCTGCCCCTCACATCACTTTATTTCTGTGTTCACACACACGGAAGAGAAATAACAAGATGATTTATAAAGTTTAACCAAAACCAACTCATCAAGCCCATGAAGCTTTAGAAGGAGACAAGGGGAGAGGGAGGAAAGTATTTTTGGCCGGTGAGGTGTACACAGGCATGTTCAATTCGCAGCCTGGCTGATACGTGGTCATGGGGCTTGAGCAGCAGCGGCGGTGCTGGGACTCACCGGCTGCACCGCTGCCTAGAGCAGCTGCCCCAGATGACAGCATGGTTGTCATCACTCCTGATAAAGCCAAAAGTCCAGATATAATGGGAAAGGGGGCAAGGATGCCAAGCACCGTTCAGGAAAGTTGCCCAGCACAGCGTATGCATGATAACATCGAGCTGTGGGATTGCTGTGCTTTCTGCCCATGTTGCTGCAGCATGGGGTATCCAAACCGTGCTGGGCACCCACCGGTGACTGCTGTGTGCTCCACCCTGCTCTCCGTGGCCCAGCCAGGACTGAGCCAACAAATGTGGTGGTGGGGCATCATGTCTACTGTGGCTTTTCTGCTCCAGAGACTCCGGAGCTGGGCTAGAGGGGCCTCTTTGTCCAAGCTTGATAGTTTATGTCAGGGATGATGGATAGCTCTGCTTGTAGAAGTAGGTTATACCTGTGGTTAGCTGGCAGCATGCACACGGCCATTCTGGGAAGCTGATGTGCCACCGCTGCATTAGTGATGTGATGATTGACTAATTTGCTTCTACTTTGGTCTAGCGGAATGCACTTGACAATTTTGGAAGAGGGAAGAAGGGAAAACCCCTCTCACCTCAGTTGTGTTGTGTAAGCAGAGTGCTGTGGGCTGTGCTGGCAGTGTGCTTCTGGGTGGGGGCACAGAGAGTTAAGAACAGGACTGAGTCCGGCCTCTCGGGCGGCATCGACGCTTGGCCTCTGCAGCTCGAGAAAAAAGTGGGGTGCTAATCCGGAGAGTGGGATGGATAAGCTCTTTGTTGCAGTTTGGTTCTGGGAAATGAAAGGATGTTGGGGACACTGGAGGCACGCTAGCAAATCATCGGGTGACTGAAGAGTTCATGGCGCTGTAGATTTGAGAAGCACAAATGGGGAGTGGGTTGTCCTCACTGAAAGCTAAAGATGTGATGGATGTCCTGGTAGCTCTGTTGTGTGGACACCAGTGTCCTTCCTCTTTCTGTGTTCCCTCTGCCGCTGTTCCTCTTGGAGGCTCAAATTAGATGCCAGGATAAGAGCTGTGATCATATGATACATTTTTTAGGGACAAGACCTTTGCAAGTGGACAGAGTGCTAAAGACATTGAGCCAGGGAAAGGCATGACTGTAAGGAAAATGGTGATTAAACATCTAGGAGTTTTTCCAAGGTCTGCCACAGACTGTCCATATCACCTTTGGAAATTCCTGCATCATCTTGGCCCACCTTCAGCGGTCTGAGTGCAGCCCCAAGGAAGTGCAAACACTTCCTTTCATCCACTCTTTATTTAAATTATCAGAACTTCTGAGCAGGTATTGTTTTCTATCTTGGTTTGTAGAGTACCTGCCAATAGGTACAATGCCATAGTGAGTTGTGAGCAGAGGCTCCGATCTTCCAAGATACTTAGGTGCCAAATTCCTTTTCAGTAAGAGCTCCTGCTTACTTTGGAGATCTGGACTTAGGGCACAGTGGACCACAAATAATCCTCCTGGCACACTTCAGACTTTTGCAGAAGAATAAAATAATTCTTAAAGTCCGTGTGCCTGCATTGCTAACCACTCAGACACATTTTGATTTATTGGAGGACACAAATTTTAACCTTGAGCTTCCTTCTCAATATTCATTCATTACTTTTTCCATTGTAGTTTACATTCCCTGTTGCTAAAACTAACAAAATGTTCATGTTAACAGAAAGTCTTCTCCCTGCTGGGCCCCAAATTAGACATTCCTGGAAAGGCAGGAGGCAGTTGCTTTATTCTGTGTTGTGAATTAGCATGTTTGCATAACTTAATGGTCAGTGCATCAGACAGGAATTCCAGAAGAGATCAGTCTTCAGCGCTGTGTTTGACTTCATGGGCTGAGCATCCTCCTTTCTGTACGGCATCGCCGCATAGGCTGCTGAAATGGCCTTCTGGTGTGGGGCTATACATCACTGGCTTTGTGTCTGGTTTCTGTGAGGAAACCACAGAGAATGAAAATACGTCAAATAGCCTACTGGAAAGCAGACTTACCACTTCGCAAAGCAGAGAGCAAGCAGTAGCACATCCCATTGAGAAAGTCAGCTCCAGCTTATGAAGAAGAGTACTGAATTCTTCCACCTTCAGCGGACACACCTTGAAAAACCATCTTTACATCCAGCTGCAGCTCTCTTAGTTCTGTGAAACCCCATTTGAGGGATCTGGGGAAACTCCACTCCAGTGCCACTGTATGTGTTGTCTCAGCTGCAGCGTATTGGCTGCTTTGGAGGAGGAAACCACCCATGAGCACATTATTTCCTGTCCTGTGCTCTGCAGAATTTTCTTCTTTAAGAAAACAACTCAGGATTCTTCCCAAATGTACATTTTTTGTGTGTGCTCAGAGTGTTTCCCTTGCCAAGTTGAGGCCTGATCCAGGCTCAGTCAGATAAAGGGAAAAAACTCCCCTAGACTTCCACAAGGGCGAAGGTCTAAAGGACAGTGTGTATTTGAAAGAAGATTAGGGAAGGTTACCGTGCTTGTAGAAATTACATCGAGTAGGAAGTAGCATCACCAATATTTCTAAAATCTGGGGTGGAGCTACCAAGCTCACAAGGTGCTGATTGAAATCATTGCTGCGTACCTCACTATTACTATTTATTTGTGTTAACAAATTGCTGAGGCAATCATGGGCCGAGATCCAAATGGCTTAGCTGCCATGCAAACTAAAACCCGAAAAATAAGCCCTGCCTAGAGAGTGCACGGTCTCTGAGCAAGGTTTGCCCACCCTTATTGCCCATGAGCGCTGTCTTATCCTACGTGGTGTTTCACTAAAGTCACCATGCGCGTAGGACAACCTCGTGGCTAACATTTGCAAGGAAGGTTTGGGTTAGTAATTAAAATATGAACAGTCTTGGGATCCTAAGCATGTATTGCCATTGATGGAGCCCACCCTTCATGTTACCACCTAGATCCACCCAAAAATTCAGAACACAGTTTCTCATAACGTTTTATGACAATCTGGGAATACAGAAGGATGATTACCTGAAGAGCTGATAGGACAGTTATTGAATGGCCTCTTTCCTTCCTTCCTAGCAGAGTTTCTTCAAAATTTTGGGTTTTAAAAATTCCTAAAACTGATTAATCAAACATTTTTTGCAGCAGAAATATTTACCCTGGTTTCTTGGAACTGATAATAGCTGTTTTTAAAAAATGCAACAACATGCAGGATATTAGTATTTTAAACATTTCTGCTAGTTCTGCTTCTTGGAAAATTTGCAGCCTTTTTGCATATTTATCTTATTGCCCATGCAGTATTTCTCAGATCAAGTCTAGAAAAACTATTTCTATTCTATCTCATTCAATTTCATTCTACTGTCATTTCAGTATTTCTTTCCAGCTGGTCCCTTCTTCCTTTTATCTTGCTGTGTTCAGTCACCTCTCACAACCAAGCAAGTTAAAATGCCAGGCGTTTATCACTCTCTGGTAGTATTTTCTTACTGCTTTTTGCTCAATGTTTTGTGTTTTTCCTTTTGAAGACACAATGGTAGGCTTCCCTGGCAGGCAGTAAACATTCTTCTTTTATTGTTCAAATCCACTTAAAATCATCGTAATATAAGGGGTTTTTTATGTACATCAAAAAAGAATTAGGGAATATATTGAAATTTACAGATAGGCAGTAGTCCTGTAAAACTTGTCTTGTCCGTAATCAAGCATTAGAGTTGACAGTGTAAGTTAACAAAATCCTCAAATATCCGGAATGTGTCTTTAAAAACCAGATACCTCATTTTCTGAAATTTACTGCATAGGAGTGAATTTTTTTAGTATATGATCATATTTTTTCACTTTGTGTATTTAGGAAATATGAATCTAATATATGTTATCAATGCATAAGAGCTCTCCAAGTTCTCCTTTCTAATGGATTCCCTCTTTTTCTAAAAGAAATTGTTTTGCTTGGATGGATAACCACTAACTCCTCTCTGCTATATTGCAAATTATGAAGTGGTTTTGGATGTGTGCTTTCTAAATGAGTGTATTTGATGTAATAAATGACCAGACATAACTGTTGTCTTAAGCTGGTCAAATTATTCATTACAAAAAATATTGTTTTGTAACGACATTAATTCTTCTCATAACTGTTCAGTGGACAATTTATGGGAATGCAGGCCATGCCACAGGTTAATTTATAAACTGCTAGCACATGCTTTTCATTATTTATTAATTTGTGATTAGTTACTTGAATCATCTGATGTTGACTCTGTGTTTCTGATTGGACAACAGAAGTGTGATGAATAGGAGAAGAATGAATTGCAAATTCAGATTTGTAATGCAGCAGCATCCATCACAAATGCGTAGAAGCATTTGTAAATGAGAAAGGCAGTCCTCGCCCCAAAGGTCTTCCAGCTAAGTGTCCCCCGAGATGATGAGTGCATGCAGAAAAAGATCAGGGAAGTGGACTTTGCCACTCTAGTGCTCTTGGTGTCCTGGCAGCCAAACCTCTCACCAGTTTTATTTTAGGTGGAGGAGAGTTTTAAGACAGAGTCACCGAAGGCAATGAGGTGTAGGAGAGAACAGGAGAGACTGAGTGAATTTCTTTGAAAATGTAGCCAGGGGTGAGGAAGGCATTGTGGGACAGCTGGAAATGTAAATTAACGCTTTGATACCAAATGAGAGATCATCAGTAGAAAGAGGTTGTCCTTAAAGAGTCCTGGAGGTGAATACAAATAGTTTTGGTTCAGTAGCCAAAAAGAAGAAGATAGCAAAATAGAGATACGTTCGAGATCATCAAAATGATGGGATTCGTAACAACAGTCTGGAGGGATATGTGCCCAGAATAGCTGTGTATCTCAAGCTCAGAAAAAAAGGTGTCATCAGGACTCAAACATGAGATGAAGAGAGACAGGGATTTTAAGTGTCTGGATGGAAAGGAAGGCCATGTTATACGGATGCTTTGCTTGAAAAATGTGGAAGACTTTGACCTAAGCTGGCTGTGAAGACCTACAGAGAGGTCCAACAGATGAGGACAGCCACCCAGGCTGTGGGCCTGAGGGATGGGCAGAATTACTCTCACCTAGAGGACCGAGGATGTCTCCCTGAAGGGTGGTGTGGTGGAACTGATGTCTGTAGGTTGAATAACATCAGTTATGGGTGTCTTATTGATTAAGGGAGAGTGCAGGCTGTTGTGCAGGAATTTGGTGAGGGTGACGGTATAGGGTCAATTTTGTTTTACATGACAGAAAACTAAAGCTGGTGATGTCCTCCTGGGCAGCAGTCAGCTTGAGGCTGACTTGTAGTGTGTTCATAACGCACAGGTGTACGACGTTAAGTGTTGTGAAGGCTTTCTGTCTTTGTTAACTTTCATCCTGTATGTAAGGATGTGTGATAAGGTTAGATACAGTCCTTGCAGTGCCTGCAATGCAAATACAGATATTTGTCCTAGGAAACACGACTTGATTTGGAAGCAGCAATTGGATTCTTTAGTTGGGCGATACACACCCAAAGCAGCGCAGACAGCAGCATATTCTTAGTATCCGCTGGTTGGCCAGCAATGCAGGGAAAGGTTCAAGCCATTCAGCAATATCTGTCATGAAGCTGCTATTTATTCATCTTTATTATACTGAAGTTCCATGTGTTTTTGCTATTCTGTGAATATGCTGGTCTGGCAAAGTTCTTACAGATCCCTAAAAAGGTGACTGTTTTTAGAATTATGTGTTGTTTCTGGTTTCTTTTTTTTTAATTTTATTTTATTTTTCAATGGCTAGAAATCAATTGATCTTTCTGTAACTGGCAAGCCGGGGTAAAGCATACTTAGAAAAAGCTATATCCCATGGAATTTTTGGCTTGCTTTCTTAAACTGTGGCAGGACATCCTGATGCTATGAAATTACATGGAAAAAAAAAGTCTTGGAAGAAAAGGTTGGGATTAGTAGCTTTGTTACTGAATGGATTTGATGAGTTCCTGCTTTGATAGGAACATTATGATGTTGAAAAGTAACAAAATCTTTGAAGAGCTCTGGCGGATTTCGAAATGAAAATTGAATGCAAAACTCTGGAACGTTTTAAAGAATAGGCACTTCATGTTTATTAAGCCCCCTCCATGACTTACAGGTACTGAGCTTGTCTTTACAACAGAAACATCTGGCTTCTTTGCTGTCTTTATTAAATTATTCCAGTGATTCAAGAAAAAAAATAGCACTGAGAGAAAAGGGAAGTAAAGTGAAAAAGATACATTTGTGGAGAGGGACGGTGAATAATGCAATAATTTCCCTCTAGTTGCACCTCAAATATTGTATGGAGCGAGACTGACACAAGGGAGAAGGAGGGAGCGGACATCTGGACCAGCAGTTTTTCAGATTACCAGAAATTTGTGACATGTTACTTGGAAAAGATGTAATTAAGATTTATTTATTTTTTGAATGCTCTGCTCTTTTGTATTGTTTTAGCACACATGGCATTCATATAAATCAATTATAATAATAATAGTCTATGAATATAGTGTCTCATCCACAGCCCACTGAAGTCTATGGGAGGGCTTTCCATTGACTTCACTCGGCACTGAGTCAGCCTCACTGAGAGCCTTTGATCAACCACTAACAGCCATTAAATTCCCCCACGTCCCTCTGTGTGGGAGAGGCGGCAGGCTTCATTGCACATTTTGCTGCTGGATGCAGTGAGGAAGGGTGTGTGTGGGTGACTGGTGCTGCAGAAACTCAAGCTTGTTGGTCGCCTGTCCTCCACCGCCGATCTCCCCTGGTTCCTGGTGATTGGGAGATATTGCGGCGGGTTTATGTTGCTGTACTTGACAGGTTCATTTGACTGCTGGAAAGCTAAGAGTCATGAGTCTCTTGGTAGGTATGTCATGCTACACAAAGGAGTGGGAGATAGATACTGGAATATCTACTGAAGTCTGCTGCTTTGGAGGAGCCCAGCAGACCATGTATGCAGTTAAAAAGGACCCAGTAGCCACCAATACACTGAGCTGTGGTACTCACATTATGACCAGGAAGGCCTGACTGCCAGAAATGGTTTTGAACCAACACAGCCCGCTTCCCAATTGTGCCAAGCGCATGCACGCAGCCTGCTATGGCAGCTCAGCTGACAGCCCATAATTGCTTTAGTTATGAAAGCCCATTTGTTTCTGAATGTGGGACCACGTGTAAGATAAACATGGGGACTGGGAAAGCAGTGTAACAAAAACGACGTTATACGCTTGGTTTTAGCCAATAGGAAAAGCAATCAACTCATCTTCAGCTCAGCTATGGTTTCTATAACTCACTCACTTAGCTACTGTCATTTTCCCAATAAATATTTTCTGAATGTAGAACTGGGAAGAAGGTCTAGTGTTTAAATCAAACAATTCTACACCACATTAAACACAGTGGTTTTCTCTTTATTATCTGTTGATGAAAAGAAAAAGATGTCTCCCTAAGAAAAATACTATTACCTTAAAATAAGAAATGATGGTAAAGGAATAAATCACATTTGCTATGTAACAATATAGCAGAAAAGTGTCCTCACTTCCCACTGCCTCTCCATCACTAGTGAAATCCAAACTCCTTGGAATTACTTTTAAGCGTATGCATTCATAAGTAAAGAGAGTAGGAATAATTAATTTTATTTTGAGCAGTTGTCTTCCAAATAAATTCCATTCCAAAGCGCGGTAGTGGTTATTTGGTAAAAGAGAAAAGAAAAAAAGAGCCAGACCTGCTCAGGCTATGAGACTTTAGATTCATTTTCTGAAGGGTAAAGTTATTTTGTTCACTGTATCTTGAGCTTGGAACAAACAAACCCAGACATGTTTAATGTAAAAGATATTGCGCTAGTATGCTATTGATATACCAGCAAAGCCCTAATCCAGTGCCTGTTAACATTGGTTAGAGAGACGCTGTTGACTCCAGTGGGCTTTGGAGCAGA
Source organism: Gymnogyps californianus (assembly GCF_018139145.2). NCBI lineage: Eukaryota > Metazoa > Chordata > Aves > Accipitriformes > Cathartidae > Gymnogyps > Gymnogyps californianus. The sequence continues at coordinate 27,268,386 of NC_059478.1, read as the reverse complement.
TCCAGAGACAGTTTCATGTACTAGTTAATAATCCTACTGCAGGGTGGAACCTGATTCCTGGCATTCAGCAGGAATTTCCTCATTTATTTCATTAGGCTTTGAATCAGACTGATGTGGTGATATTCATCTCATCCTATGATGTTAACAATCTCAGGATTTGGTATCTCATCATTTAGGCTCACTTTTTTATCAGAGCACAACACAGACACATTCAGAGGGCAGTTCAGCTCAGCTGTCTCAGACTGCTGGCTCTGGCTGTCTTTCCCCGGATGCTCCCATCTCTCTTGGCTCAGTATAATGGAAAGAGCCAAACTGGAGAGATGAGGCAGCTAACTATCAGATAGCTGAAATCAGATAAAATCAATCCCACCTCTGTTGATCCCTGTGCAGCTAACTTAGGGTATTCTTAGTGCATGAAAGATTCAGCTGAATTACTTGGCACTTGAAGGTGATTGAGAATATCATAGAGAATCAAACCCAGAACTTTAATTTGAATAATCACAAGCATAACAAAAAAATAATGAATGTAGTACTTTCTCTTTTCATCCAAAAAGCACGTAGTCCCAAATGCATGAGGAGGAGGACAGGACATGGACAAATCTTCAGCATTTACAAATAGTGTGAAAATACTGCCATCCTGAGAATTAATTTGATTAGCAGCAGTATCAAGTTCTGAAATGAGATCAGGACTCACTGTAGAGGATACAAGATATGTACATGGTAAGGGATGCCCTCTAAAGAGCATGGAGACTGCTAAATAAAGAGCTAGTATTAGGAGAAACCAAAGTTAGTGACTTGCAAAAGTTTGCTCTGTTAGTCAGCGGGAGAGCTCAGACCAGGACCCCGCACTCCCTTCTCCTTGTTCGCTTTGTTCTCCCACTCATGGGACAAGTCAAGAATACAGATCTCAATCCTAAATGAAATTATTACCTGAAATCATTATGCAGCTTTAAGGAGAAACCTTGACTTGTGGTTGCAGTAAACACTTACTTGTGTTATTCTTAAGGAATAACACATTTTGCTACTCCTTCTTTTCCCTTGAAATCACTTGCGTTGGTTTTGCCAGCATGTGTGACTTCTCCCTGGCCTAGAGCCATTACTGCTTGGGCTGCGTGCTCGCCTTATCTCACCAGCTAATCAAACTCAGGCATGATCAGTCCTTGCGTGGGGGATTGCGAGGGAGAATCCAGGGTGCCAGAGGAGCTGCTGGAGAGTCTGCGAGGCGGGTTTTCTCCCTCTGAGTCAGCACTGAGCCACTGAGTCAGCCCGCTGTTCAAGGGTGGTACATTCGCTCTGCGATCATGAGTAATCTGCTGTTTCTGCTTAATATAAAAATGATGCAGTGAATTAAAAACAAAACAAAACAAAAAAAACCAAAAAGCCAAAGTGTTTCAGGCCTTTGCCTTAAATAAATGTTTATTTTACCGATACTTAGATGAGCAAGGGAAGCCATGATGAAATACAGTGAAATACATATGCTGGGGTGAAGGTTAGTAAAGGTCTGCTCAGTCTCCTTGCTCCAAGCGCTAGGAATATTCAGGGAAAGCAAGACTGGATTGAAAAATAATGAAGAGAATTGCCTTTTCCACATAAGATATCATTCATTAAGCAGTAGAGCCCATTGCTGTAGGAGCATACCTGGGACATGAAATTAGCTGGGTTGAAAGGGAGTTGAAGAGAAGATCAGTGTGGCCATACCAAGCTCCACCCAAGGGCTCTCACACTGGGGTGCTGCTCAGAGCCATCTGCATTTGCAGCCAAGATATTCAAGAGCCTTGAGCATGTTTTTTGGAGAGGGGTGAGGGATGCAGGCTGTTTTAGACTGGTGAAGAGAACGTACAGGGGTGGTTGAATAGCCTCCTACAGCTATTTGAAGAGCAGTTACAAAGATGTCAGTGTCAAACTCTAAAGAAAGCCACATGATAAAACAGTGAGCAGTGAGCCTTAACAAATTACAGCTTGGGAGGTTTAAATTAGACATAAGGAAAAATTTTTTGCGAGAAGGGTGGAGCAGCACTGGAAGCATTCCTGGTTACCCAAGCCATCATGGTATCTCTGTCCTTGGAGGCTTTCAAGACTTGGCTAGACAAAGCGTTGGCTGACCTGACTACTGTCAGCAATAGTCTTGCTATGAGTGGAAGGTTGGACTGAAGACTTTTAGAGATCACTTCCAACCAGCATTTCTGTGATCTTATGATATCCAGTGTGGAATTTCCTTAAAATTATGTCATTAAAAATTGAGTCCCTGGAACTTGCCAGTCTCCATTACAAATCCCTTGTCCTGATTTCCCTTCTGCTGGTGTCTTTTTTCATCTACACTGCCAAATCACATCATAACCCCTCGCAGGGTATGTCAGCCAGTGCACTGACATGAAGAGTATCCTCTGTGCTTGCTGAAAAAATATTTGCAAAACAAAAAGCATGCTTTTCCTTTCTGTGGTGCTTGCACCACCTTCTGCAAGTCCATTTGTCTGGCTGATAGTCTGAAAAAGCTTTTTTAGCCCCCAGTTGGCATTGCTTATGCCAGCTTTACTTCTAATGAAGTTTTGAAGTACTTCCTGGATTTTTATTTGAGTCCTTGGTTACCAGCTTCATGCAAAGGAAAGACAACTCCAGCTTTAACCAACACTTGAAAAACAGAATGGGTCGCCTAATACCACTCTATTATCAAGTCTTGTGGCAGGAGAAACCCACACCTCTTCAGTGAAATTACGAGAAAAGAAGGAAGATTTGAGGCTGTACAGTTCTGGCTGCCATCTCTCATTACTATTGCCATGGAGATGCAGCCACAGTAGGCCCCCATCCAAAGCTGAGCCAGACATATTTTACATAATAAGAAGATATTTTGAAATGTTTAGGCAGATAAGTGAAAAGCAAGTGGCAATCTGCTCCTTTTATTTTTTTGTCACTGGCTATTTGCTTTCTGGGCTGGAATAATTTATTGTTCCTTTTCTGTCCAATAGGAGAGATAAATGAGGGTGAATTCTTCAATGAGCAAAACATACATTTGGAAACATCATTTTAGTATCAAAATGAGATTTCCATAAGACCTGGCTGAATGAAGCTGTAGCAGTATGTCTTGATCCCTCACTAGGAAAGGAAAAGCAGCCAGAAATTTCAGGACTAAATTGCCTTGTAGTTCGTCATCTTCTTTCTTTGTTATTTTTTTGTTTATAGAAAAAGTGAATTTATTGAGCATGGAAAAATACCAGATTGACAGCTCTGGAAGATAAAAGCCTCTCTTAATCCAGAGTGCAGATGTGGCACAGTCAGGTTTAATGCAAAATGCCTCCCTGAGATCCAAAGAAATCGTTGCAAGTCGTTTGGCAGAGGACGGGCACTGTGCCCCGGTACTTGTTCAAGGGTGTTTCAGAGGGCATAAGTGCCGGCCAGTGCTGAAGTGCTTAAAAGTCAGTTGTGCTTTTGAGTTTCTCTGTGCCACTCCTGTTGCTGAGCCACTCTGCCAAGGGCAACCTGGAGTAAGGGAGAGGGAAAGAAGGCCAAAATGGGGAGGTTTATGCTCATTAAGAAGTCATTTAAGTCACCGAACAGGCCGTCACCAATTCACTGCGACAGAAATGGATGGGGATCCAGAGTGAAACTGTCTTCAGAGGGTTGGCATAATTTCTGGTTTCTGTAGAGACGATCCTGCCTTGAGCAGAAGGAAGCTGAGTTTTGACCTGAAAGCCTGAGAACTTGGAAATCTCCACTTCCACACTCTGGGGCTCAACACCTCTCCAGTTAAGAGCTGGTTAGCGCTGATTTACACAGATACGAGGTTTCACTGTCAGGTAGCAAGGCAGCATAGCCTAATGCATGAGTATAGCATGAGTATATAAGATGAGACTTGGCGTACACCCACAAAGCACCAAAGTTTATGCCTGACCTGAAGTGTGGGAATTAATGCATTCTGCAGATGCCACCTGCCCTTCATACTGCCTGTATGCTGGAGCGAGCCGTTGCTTTGGGTCCAGCATGAACCAGGTGATGTCTTTGCACCTGTACCGGCATGGATGTGGTGCATGGGCAGCACTACGGAGCCCCTCACCTCCGAGCCACAGGGAGTCAGGGAATTAATGCTATTAAGAGCAGAGGATCCAAGCTCCTGCTCAGATTTTCCCCTTCACCTAACAACCCTGTAGCCTGGGGAGAGCTATAGGTGGTTGTGAGTTGGATTTGGTGTATTCAGTCTTTATTTTGCATGCTTCGGGGCCACTCTGTTGTGTGTGGGGAAGGTTGTTTGTTTTTATTTTGCATTTTTTCTCTGAAGTATATGACTTTTTCATCAGGGTGAAAATCTGTCAAATGGCCATTTCAGACTGCCTAGAAATTATGAGGCTCTGGAATCTATTAAAGCATAAATGTCAAAATAAAATTACTGCAGAGTTTGTCTGGCCTTTCTTGTTTTACTCCTTGATGTTAACTTTCTTTGTTTGCTGATGTATGCTTTTTGTGCAGAGGTTAAAGAAAAAAATCTTCTTAAAAAAGATGCTACAGTTGTTAACTGTTTTTGCATGTCTGCAATGTGCAGGCTCTGTATGTGTGTATGTGTATGTACAGTTTTCCATCAAGATAAACCTGCTTAGAAAAATGTTGTGGTTAAAAAAAAAAAAAAAGGGAGAGAGAGACTGGATGCCAGAAAACCAGAACTAAATCATTCTCTTTTTTCCCTGTGAATATTTCTGAATTATACTTGTAATGCATCGTAACAACAAACAACATGTTTTCTTAAGTGTAAGTAGATTTGCTGTTGAGGAAGTCTGTGCCAAAGCTATTTTTGAGCAAGCAGATGTCAAGGGCCTAAACAAAACCTGAAGTGTGCATAAACATTATGAATTATGCTTGCATTCAGAGACAGACTGAAGACAGAGAACTTGTGTCCTGGTTTTGGCTGGGACAGAATTAACTCTCTTCTTAGTAGCTGGTACAGTGCTGGGTTTTGGATTTAGTGTGAGAATACTGTTGATAACATGCTGATGTCTTAGTTGTTGCTAAGTAGCGCTTATCCTAAAAGTGAAGGACTTTCCAGTTTCCCATGCTCTGCCAGCAAGCAGGTGTGCAAGAAGCTGGGAGGGAGCAGAGCCGGGGCGGCTGACCTGAACTAGCCAAAGGGGTATTCCATACCATGGAATGTCATGCCCAGTATATAAACAGGGCGGGGTTGGCCAGGAGGTGTGGATCGCTGCTCGGGCATCGGTCAGCAGGTGGTGAGCAATTGCATTGTGCATCACTTGCTTTTTCTTGGGTGTTATTTCTTTTTTTGTTGTTGTATTCGTTTTCATTGCAATTATTATTATTCTTAGTTAGTGTATTTTATTTTACTTTAGTTATTAAACTGTTCTTATCTTGACCCATGAGTTTTACTTTTCTTTCTTTCCTCCTCCCCACCCCACTGGGAGGGGGGAGGGGGAAGTGGCTGCGTGGTGCTTAGTTGCTGGCTGGGGTTAAACCACGACAACTTGTTAAATTTTACTAGATTGTGTGCGAAAAGATGCCATTTAGGTGACTACGTGGTATGAGATTGATTACGGCATATGTACCAGCCCCTTCCAAAGCTCAACCTATAATCCTTGATCTTCTTTTAAAGCGCTTTGTACTTCCAATATACAACTGAAATAAAATTCAAAGAAGGGTCAGATCCTCTTGGTTGGCATAACTCACCAGCCTTATTTCTGCTAGTCCTGAGGGCACTGGATGGAGACTTGGTCCAGAGTAGGTGCATCAGTGGCTGAGGGATGTCCCAAGTAGAAGGACACAAGCGGTACCAGGAGCAAGTGCAGAGAGGTGGCATGTATCCCTTCTTCTCAAATGCTGGAAGTCACTTCCATGTCTATAGGAGTCATCAGGAGTTACTGGTGTACGCAATACTGGGAAAGCAATCTGAAAGGGCAAAATAAAAGACGTCCCAGAGTTTGACTGCATTGTGAACTTTCTCCAGTTTCTTTCTGCATGGATGTGTTTAGTTTATTACATATTTCAATACAGCACTGGGAAAAGGTGTGGGACAGTCTGGAGGTTCTAAGGATTTAAGAACTGGAAACCTACAATTAATTTTGGTTAAGGAATTGCAATGGATTTAGATGTTTTAAGCAGCAAAGAATGAGCTAAGGGTCTTGTGCTGTTCTGCAGGGCTGGAGTAAGTCCAGGCACAGTTTGCTGCTGGGAGGAAAGTTATGACAATACCATGTCTGGAAGGATGGGATGGCTTCGTGGTTCGGTTTAGCAAAGCCTGGGGGCCTGATGCGCATTTGCACGAGTGCTCCCTTGCACTGTGGCGGAGGTGTTGATTATTGTCAGCAGGCTGTGATGCTGTAAGTGAAAATCAGACGTGTTTTACAGGGAACACTAGGAAGGTTGGCAGGACACTCTTTTTCCATGTTTGCAAATAACGTGATGTGAAATTCAGCAGCTTTGTGGCTGTTGAACAGGGCCGCAGAGAGTCTATTAGGGCACATGTGTTTCCAAACTTTACCAATGCCGAAATACCTCCCAGTAGCTGTGTATCAAATAATAAGGCATTAATTTTCCTGAGCACATGCTGTAGCACTAAGCTGCACCAGAAGGGAATTTTACAGAGTTCGGTTTGATCGGTGTAAGTCTGCGCAAGGAATCACTAAACCCCAATAAAATAACATTGCAGTCCTTAGAAAGTGAGCTTGGTGAGACTGCAGCGATACCACATCCCAGTTGTCCCCTTGATCGTCCTCGGTAGGGCGTCCATCACTAGAAAATGCGTCTTGTTGTCTGAAACACTGTCCAGAACTTGTCACATGTTTTATTATTACCTCACCAATTATGTCATAGGATACGCTTAATAAAATACTTTGGGGAAAAGATTTAGCTATTTTAATATATGTGCAACACCTTCATTGTACTATGTCTCTTGCTAGTTTGTGATCCACCGGCATTTGGTGTGATTAGTATTAGCAATAAAAGCCTTCAAGGCCATGCAGCTGATCCCAGAGCCTGGCTACAGATATGCATGACAGGGTAAAAAAAAAGTGGTTTTTTCATTTACTTTAGCTTTATGACTGTTAAACAGATGCTGAGATTTTCTAAGCATCTCTGAGTCTAGTTAGCGGCACAAACAGGGGTGATGGCAGATATAATGCTTGATTTCAGAAGCGGTGTTTTTCTTTCTTGGAAATTCTTTATATTTACAATGCATAACAGTTTTTTCTGGGATCTTGGAAGTTTTGGAGAAAGTTAGTATTAGTCCTGAATTTAGAACTAGAATCTGATCTTTTTAGTACTGCTTCCCATGAGTTGAATTAGCTGGAACTAAGGCAAATAATTTCTTGTTGGATTGCTACCAGTGCTGAAAATCAAATAGTTTGGGGGTAAACTCCGAAGTAACAGTTTTTTTCATATCCTGGGTGAAATTAACCAAGATAGGTTTAATTCAAACACGATTTTCGGAACACAAGATTTTCCTTGACTTCTGACAAAAACAATTGTAGAATATCTTGAAAACTCAACACGTTATTAAGATGTGTCAGTCTGAGAAATAAAAATGTATAATAATTTATTCTGAAACCTTTGTAGTAAAATTTTTAAATAATTTTACTTTTTCCATTGAAAAACTTCAGTGAATATTCTAAATTTACTTAAATGTTTTAAGTGTTAATAAATTAAAGATCATTTAAGTAGATGCATACAACATATGCCATGTTCACAGTTTCTCAAATTTCTGTACAGCAGGCATAGAAGCACGAAATTGTTTATTTACTAGAAACTATATAAAAGTTTAGATCAAGAGATTGCATTTGTGAAAACTCGTTGCAACATGTTACTTGTAATTTTTCCTTAGCATGACAAAATTCGTTGAGTAGATTTGGGCAGGAGATTACATAAAATAGGCCTTAATAAAATCCATGTACCTCTGAATAGCTCAGAGACTCTGAAGTGGAAACCAGCCATACTATCTATACATTGTGCACGCTCATTGCAGCTCAGGTGGTGCGAGCTGGGATCTTTCCCCTCGTACAAGTGATCAAAGGAAAGGCATAAATAAGCTAAAGATATGACTGCCCAACCCAATGCAGAAGGAAACATTCCTGAGATATTCCACCATCTGAAGTTGGATGGAAAGGGACCTGAGTGTCTTCTCACAAGCTCTCAGCAGGAGTTAGCAAGAAGGCGACAAATCCATAGTATGGTTGGAAGGGACAACTTCAGCCTCTGCAAAGCCAAACAGTGCAAATTTTACGGGTGATTATAGGGCTGTGCAGGCCACCACCAGGTTGAAGGCCTCTGAATGAAGGAGGATGACACACTGGAGAAGGCAGTCTGGGAGAATGTAATGATAATAGCAGTCCTAGACCTAGGTTTGTGAGAGGAAACAAGAAGATTACCTCACAAAATAAATATTACTTAAGCTATTCACTTAAGAAAGGAAAGTTAATGCCTAGGCATCATGCCTAAGTAAGAGATTTATCTTTTTCTTAGAACTGTGCTTCTTCTGCCAGAACTTCTGCATTACTGCATTAGGTTCTCCTGCGGGACTACACCGCCATCTGGTTCAACCTATTGTTCTAAGGACTTCTAAGACTCTGTTTAAGTATCTAACCTACATTCTGTATGCAGTTATGCACACAATTATTTACATGGTTACACACGTGCACACGCTGTTTCTTGAGAAGCACTGAGGTTTATGATATGTAAGCAATGCCCTGTAGGCTGTAATAAGTGTTCACAAGACTTCCAACCCATGCACAATAGTTCCCCTTATAAACAAAATCCCTAGTCAATGTATGTTTTATTACACTCTTGAAGAATGCATTTTCCTCTCCAAATCTGATTCACTTTCACTTACTGTCTGTTGAAACATCTCTTTTTTATAATTCAGAGGGACTTGCAAGACCATGGCCAGTAGAAGGACTCTAATGAAATCCATCTTGGGTAGAGAGGGAGAGGCTGCTGCTACAGTCTTTATCTTGGTATACAATGATATGGGCAAGAGTGGGTATGACTGGAGGTCCGTACCTGAAACAAGCCACCGTGAGAGCTGCAGGCCCTTGTGTGGGAAGACAGACTTGATAGAGTTGTGCTTGTCTGAAACACTGAAAGGTGCTGAGAGGGTCTCTTGTGTGCTGGTGGGAATTGCACTGAGTCTCAAGATGAATCTCATCACTGTGGCAGGATCAGTGCTTTGCTGTCCTTGGTAATAAATGTTAAAGCCAGGGAAGTCTGGAGTACTGAAGTCTCCCCAGGAGAACCGCAGATGTTCATAGTCAATGGAAACGGTGCAAAAGCTCATGAAACCCAAGTGAAATGGAGAAACGGGTGGTGCCGGGATGGTGTCATGCAGGTAGCATGGCTGCTGATGGAGCCAGATTTTCTCCTCACACACATCAGTGACTCTGAAAAAGCCCCAACCCATCTTACACCTGAGAGATCCTGGCCATACATACAAATGCACAAGCAAAAAACCTCTATTTGATTAACTTTTCTTGGGCCTCGTTCTGTGGGCTTTACTCCTTAAAGTAGGATTCACTTGTGCAGTGAGTCTGCAGGACTTGAGGATATTCAGCGCCTCCCCAAGCTGAGACTTTAGCCTGGAAATCCAAGTGACTTTCCTCTCCTGACATACAAGTGCTTTCAGCTACCCATAATTGCACTTTAATTATTCGTAATTTGACTGGAGTCAAGGAGTTGCTACTCCACAAGACGAAGTGCTTGTATTTGGATCCTGGCTGGAGACATAGTTGCTTATAGTGGATTTATCCCTCCAGGTTCAGTGTCACTGGGGTGGCCCTTTGGAGGTTTGGACAATGCGTATCCATACCCAGTGCATCCTTTAGGCATTCAGACAGACTTTCCTTTCAGCTTGAAACTGGTGGTATATGAACATCATCTAGAGCAAGGGTATAGGAACATCGTCTACAGCCAGGATGGGAGCACGCTAATGATCTCTGTGTGCACGTGTGTGCACACAGGCTGGAAAAGGATTGCTCCATCCACAGATGGCTGTGAGGGGAGTAACCACAACACTGCAGAGAACCTCTTAACGTTGCGGGCTAGGGCTTTACGAGCACAAGAAAACCCCAATGAAAACAAACAGCCCCCGGGCTAATGATCTGCTGCGCGTGTTTTGTGAATGGAGATGTGGGACAAGGATGCTGGAGAAAGGCAGGGTGGATATGGAGCTGTTTAGCGTGCTGGGGGTCTTTTTCCTATCATGGCTCAGTCAAGCACAACCTCAGGTTTCAACAGCTGGTTAGCCACATCCATTCCAGGGCTTATTTTATTATACTTTATTTTTATTGTTATTGTTGTTTTGTAACAGGAGGGCTGCAGTGGTTTCCAGCATGATACATCTCTGCAGATCTTGTGAGCCTCTCCTGTGTGAAGTGGGAAGAAGGAGAAAGACACGTTCAAAACGAAAACAAAACAGGGAAAAAAAGAGCACTGGTATTTGCTGAGGAATGCTCCCCACAATGCTGAAGTTGCATAAGTGCCGTCTTTGTTTCAATCAAAAATCTGCTTTTTGGGTTGAAACAAGGCCACCACTAACAAGGCCAGGAAAGAAATTTCCTAATGGTTCGAAGTGAATTTAGGATTTTGATGGAGCATTTGATTCTGGGTATGGTTCATGTAGCTGAAGAAACAGAAATACAGTCCCTCCACATCAGCCAATACATACAAAAATGCCACAGTGCAGATGCAGCCCAGGCACCCTTGCCACATGGCTAATGGATTTGAAGTGGAACCCTATTCCTCTATGAGCAGGGGAAATGATGAAGTGACAGATAAAGGAACTCAAAGGGAACGACACAAGGTATTTTACAGCATTTGGGATGAATTTTATGGTGATGTGGATTGATGACAGGCGCTGTTATTGGGCCATATGAATCCTCAACAGCAATAAACCAGCCCAGGCTGAATTTGGCTTAGATAGTGCATTATATAATCCTCTGAAGTTTGCAGGGAGTGTGTTTTCCTATCTGAAGTTTTTTCCCCGCTTTAATTCCTTCATTTCCTTGGTCAGTTCCTTTTTCCGCTTTTAACATTCATCACCCTGAGAGCTACTTTGGGAGGAAGGGGCAGCCTGTACCAGTGAGTGTGATGTTTTTTCTGCTGTATTTCTGTGTCTCAGAGCACCCTTCTGAGGTTCCAGGAGAGAAGCAGGTGAAACTGCTTGCCACAAACCACAAGTGCTATGTCACGCACATTCATTATTCAGCCTTGCATCTTCTCTAGCCGTGGGTCCATCCTGCACCCACCCTGCCCCTTGAGCAAACCATGTCTCTCATTAATCCAGAACTGCTTCTCAGAAATGGGTATGTTGCCACTATCATGGTGTTAGTCTGTAAGAACTGGGTCAGATCCCACCCAGCCATCAGACAGGAGCTGGTGGTAAATATTCAGCATGTAAGTGCAGTGATCTTTTCCCATGTATTTCTGGCCAGTTTGGGGCAGACAGGCATTTTGAGAACTTCCTGAGTTGGAGGCTACGTCTGCAACAGATAGGTCAGACCACTCCTAACAGTAAAAAATATTAGACAACTTCATCCTGAAGTGTCTCTGAGTAGCCCAGGTTGGCTTTCCCAGCAGCTGCTAGTCAAATTATACCACCTGAAAGCAATGAAACCCAAAAGGAAAGAATGGATAGAGAGCAGAAAACCACTATCCATCGCTTTCATAAGCAACTCACCTTTTCTTCCTGTAGCAATAGTTCTTTCTGTCCCAGGTAATTGAATTTGACACATTTTAGCCATGCTAACCTTTGGCTTTGAACACATCTTTCATATTGTGGTCAATTATTTTTTAGCAAGGCAAATACCATCTGCAGTTACACTAGTGAAAATAAAATCACATGGGCCATCAGTTCCCATGCTTCAGGCGTAAGCTCACAACAGTTGAGGTCAGGAAGAAATCATGCCACTCATAGCAGATTGAGGCTTTGACACCTTCTCCTGTAGCATCTGGAAGTGGCAACTGCTGAAAGCACGATAACAACTCTGCTGGGCCAAATCCTGCTACGATCAAGAGCAGGTCTTTATGAGGCTTTTCCACTACAGACTATTGTTGCACTTACCACTTTGTTTTCCTCCCTTGTGAAACTAAGCCTATGTGATTGGCACTGATTACTTTTCATTCTTGGTTGTGCAGGCAGTTGTAGCAAGAGTAGGTCACACAAGAAATGCGTGACAGAGCCAGAAGTAAAAAAACAGCTGCCTTACCCCAGTCATAGGCAAAAGAGCCAAGCCCAGGTTTCTGTCTCACAAAAAAAAAAGCCATTTTAATGAGAGCAGCCCAAGACGGGTTTGCATGAGTGGCAGATGAATGATTCAATGTGTGTCCCAGTGCACAGATTTCCTGGACCATGAAGCCAGAAAGTGAGGATTCCCTATTGCTTGTGCTTTCTTCTGTGAAGCTTTGTGCAAATTTCTGCCTCAGTTTCCCCACCTAATATAAAGCCTGATGGTCTTTCCCTTCTTTTGCTCAGTAAATGGAGAACTCTAGTTGAAAGCTACTGAAGCTTGTTACATTGGTACTTTCCTTAGCGGTGGCGTAGTGTGATTTGCTTGGTTTATTGCAAGGAAGGAAACATGCCTCTTCCTCTCCCAGCTTCATGTCCTGACAGGTTGTGCCATGGCCAGGAGGAGCATCGTTGCACCATCATCAGCCACGCGAGAGGGTTCTCCTCTTGCACAAAGCCAGGTGGACTCATGAGGTTCTGCCTGCCTGTAATGTCTGCCCTCGGATGACATTGGCAGATTTCCTTCCCTTAATCGTGTAGAAAGGACTTGACAGTCTGTATTACAGCTTTACAAGAACACAAGCTTGCAGGGAATTTTATGGATTAAATAAATCTCTTTAAAGGAATGCCAAGACTCTAGGACACTTGAGATTTGGGGTTTGAGTGTGTATATATTTATTTGTATATATTTATATGATTCTCTGTTTCCACATGCCTCCCTCTGTGGAATAGTAATGATCCTGCAGATTCCGTGCTCTCATGACCACCGTGAAATGTCGATACATTAAACTGCCTGGGCAAGATGCTGATGCCCTCCATCTTCTCCTCTGGAGAGAGAGTACAAGGAACCTGAACTTAATGGGGCAGCCAACTGGTGTGCTGGTGTGAAGCCATTGCTTCCCCAAGGAGAGAAGGTTACAGATCTAACGAGCATTCAGCAGCAAAAAGTGGATCTAAGAGTTTCTGGGTGGTAATATTAACACTTTGGTAATGGCTTAGAGGAAAACCCTAAGTCCTCTTGGACTTGGCTTCTGCCTGGTTGAGAAACCGCGGAGCTCAGATGAACATTGTTCCAGCTGGAACGGAGCCTCTGAAATGCTCCGTCCTGGAGAGGGGGACAGGCAAAGGAGAGACATGAACACAAACAGGGAAGGCAAGATGGAAATATCATAAGACTCAAAGAGAGGCATGAACCTCTTTTGCTCTCTGGATGCTGCTGAGCCACCCCTTTCACCTTGAGCTGTTCTCAAGAGGAAATGGGAGGGAATCCAAAGTTGTGCTTGTGTCTTCACAAAAAAGTTCCCAAAGGGCATCTCTTCACATAACAGACACAAAGACACACATGCACATTTCCAGATCCCTGTCTTGCACGCTTCACATGCTCAGGAATGTCTTGCAGGGTCGTGCTGTCAGCATTTCCAACAAAGTCAGTTAATATTCCTGTGCTTGCCAAGCAGTGCGTGGATATAGTTAGGAGAACACGTTTTTATTTAAACAGCAAAACAAGCGAATAGGTTCCCCATTCCTTCCCTCCTCCTGTCTGCAATTCAAGTGGACTCCTCGTCCTGGGGTATTATTCCTGGCTGAGAGGGAAAGTTTATGAGTCCCTTGTTACCGCTCTTGGCAGCTCATCACACTATTCCTGTAATACTGCAGCAAAGGTCTGGCCAGGGAGCAAAGCACAAAAGAAGATGGGAATTTGGGAGAACCAAGAAATGCTTCAGGTCAGGAGCAATATACCATGAGGGGAGATGGAGACATGTAGGTGTGGTGTACAGATGAGCTCCTTCAAGCCTCCAGTTCATGCCCTCAGCTGGGGAGAGAAGCACAGAGCAGGGAGAAGACAGCAATCGCTTCTTGGAGTGTTTTGCCCAGATAAACCTCTTTCTGAGTATATCCATTGTCAAATGTAGAAGTCCCTGAAAAAAACAAAAAAACAAAAAAACGCAAGAGGCAAATTGTTGCCACTTGTACGGGACTTGAAGTACTAGGCTTTAGGTACAACCGAGGAGACTCAGGTTTGACCTTGGTGAGGTCTTTTCTAGCAGGAGAGGGGGGATAGATTGGGCAAGATGTTGAACTTCCACCATGGGAGATTTTTCGGGGGAGATTAGGCATGCATCTGTCAAGAACTGGCTTATTTTCTGTGATTCTGTATTAGACCTAAAGATATCTCTGCATTACAGATCCCAGGAGACTAAACTGTAGGCTGCCAGCAGACATCATGGTGATGGTTCCCACAACAGCAGAAGACTGCTTAGGTGATACACACCTAGATAACCCTAACAGACCGTTCTCCGCCATTCCATATGATTTGGCTGGGGTGGGGTAGAGGGTGGTCATTGCATCTGAACACTTAAACTGTGCATACCAGTCAGGCATGGATTTTCTATACCCAGCCTGCAGCACTGATCTAGGCTGCTCAGACTCACCTCTTCCACTCTTATAGCTTCTGGTGTTTCTACAGAAAGTCTAGAGCAAAAAAACCCTCTAGACAATTGTGTGCATGTGTATGGGGGAGGAAATCCTTCCTGATCCTGAAGACATCTGAAGTCCTGAAACAGAAGAGTTTGTTGTATCCATTCCCTGCAAGCAGGGCCAGGATTAAGACAGAGTATGTCAGAGTGAGTCGAAATAACCCCATTCTCCTCAGCCCCATGAAAGGTGAGAAGGAAAACAGGGACAGTCATTTCAGTTGCAAGAGGGGCCATGATGATCATCCAGCCTGATGCACTGAAGCTGGTTTAAAATGCAGTTTCTCGAGAACATATCTGCTCCCTGGATTTATTTTTTGATGTTAAATACATAAGACAGTAACTCCCTAGCTGTTCAGATTAGCTGCATGTTTCATGAAGAATGCAGACTTGAGACATTTTCTCCCAAAGTGTTAGCCTGTATAGTCCATGAGTCATGCCATCTTTAACTGGCGTAATCCAAAATCACTCCTGTGATTGCTCCTGTGAAGAATCTGGCCCTGACTTTGGTGCCTGTCATATGCACATTGAGTTTCTGCTTTGAATAACACGGGATTCTGCAACGCGGGCCAATCACTGAATTTTGAAAGTGTTGTCAGTGAAGGTCTTAAAGCTTCAGCTCTCTGCCACCCAAACCTCTATTCTGTGTCTTTGGGAAGGATGCCTGACATCCTGAACGTCTGTTTTATAAGGGAGGTTTGCCTGGGAATAATCCTGTGAACTTGTGTGGCTTTCATGGTAATTAATTTTAATACAAGCACCCCTGTGTATTTGCAGATCTGTAAAAAATATGGTCAGATCAAAAGCATTAGATTTTGCCTTTCAATGAATGCTAAAGCCAGCACTTTAGGGAAAAAAATGAATGGTGGGTGTGCTCTGTGCAATCTTTGCTCCTTGTATAAGACGCATCATGAATATTGAGTAGTAAAAGGAATGGCTTCTCCCCTCCTAATTTTACTCCCATGTAAATGGAGTGATTTCAGTTGTTCTCATGAAGCAAGGATGGGGCATGAAGGGTTAATACTTTCTTACTCCCTTCCTCTTTCTGGCCCATTAGCACAGCCCATGGTGCTACCAGGCCTGGAACATGAAATGCAATAGCAGCTAGGCTCGTTCATGCTTATGTTTGTTTCATTTTCTGAAATTATGTTTGTTTTCCCCTCTCTTTGATAAGGCTGTGGTTCATGCTGGACCCCAGGACCTGTGCGGGTTAATGTGCACATTGGAAAGGCAACAGTGCACAGGGCTGGGTTTGAAGCCTGGGGAACAACCTGCCCCTTGCAACCTGCCGACTTGCGACTTGCAAAGCGGCAAAACCAGGACTTGCTGAGTCACGGCATAGCAGCTCAGCGGTTCTGGGAGTGATGACTCAGGAGTTTACAGGGTTGAGTCTCAGCAGTTCTTGAAGTCACTATCCATGTAGGCCTAGTCCTTGAAGGTGCTCAGTTCGTACTGTGAGTGACCACATCTTCCTTTCCCACTGGTTTACCTCCTTTTCCATGATTCACCTTCCTGAGGCAGGACTGTGGCATACAGGACCAGCAGAGATCTCCTCCATCACTACCTCCAGGCTCCTGCTTTCTTTAGCAAGCAGACTAATTATTTTTTCATAATTGATATTAAAGGTATTATTATCATTTAAGCATGTATGATATATAATTATGCAATTAGGATAATAATGACACTAATAACAGATACTATAACACCACCTTCTCCCCTCCCACACCTGGGCAAGCGAAATGAGGCAGGTCCCAGAGGAGAGAGGAGGGAAAGAAGAAACCTGGCTCTCTCTCCCCCTTCCTCTGCAAAGTCCTGTGTTGCAAACACCTCGGGCTGAGCTTGGATTTTCCACCCTAAATCCTGTTAAGCCCCTGATCCCTCTAGCAGGGAGCAGCGATGACACTGTATACCAGGGCAGTGGAGCGGCAGCTGGGAGCTTCAGGCCTGGGGTATTAAATCAAAGCTTTCTTGCTGGGTTTAGGTAATCCAAATGGGCACCGTTCCCTTTTGTTCACCAACAGGCCTGAGGGGGCCAATGCTCAATTATTTTACTGGACTGGAAGTACAAACAGATTTTAAAAAGAACTAATAATAGCCATATTAATAATACATCTGGAGGGTATGTCATAAATTACAGGACTGAATGCCTTTGGAATGGGGCTCTTGACCACGTGAAAATTTCTGTTGCCTTTCTTCATCAGAGGATAGTCTATGCATTTGAAATAAAAATTAAAATACTTCCTGCTAGGAGAGAGGAGTGCAGAAACCACAAGCATCCCGGTGGCTTATCCTTCCCTTTACTGCAGCAATGGGTGGTTGTCTGTTAAAACCTCAAATCTCACTTCTGGCTGGGAGGAGAACTTGAAGCCATCCCTGGAGAAAACCCTGTCCATGCTGCCGTCCCCACTTAGGAAGTTGCTTTATGGCATTTCCAAATGAAGACCTGAATCCTGCATTATTGGAGCTCCATAAGAAGCCGGGGGCATCGTCCCTGGATGGACTATTGGTCCTGCACGTGGTGGTGGGCTCCACGTGTCGGATGAAACTTGCTCCAGTGGCTGCATGTCACACATCCCCATTTACATTCAGGCCACTTGGGGAGGACAGGTGATGTTAGGCTGAATTTGGGAATGTCTGAAGCTAATGCTCCAGGAAGTTTCGTTGTTCCAAAAACAAGGCTTAGACCCAGGGGGAGATCTAACCTCAGTGTTGATGGGGAGTGGGGTGAGACTGGCATTTCAGGCTCTTTTGCACTGGTAGCCAGGCTTCTTGTCTTGCAAAAATTTCTTGGGAGCTGTGATGGGGTATCTGATGGAAGACTGGCATATTCCACATCTCCAAAAATCTTTCCATCCCACAAGATACCCATAGCCAACACCACTTCCCGACTCATAATGGATCACTGGGTGGGAGGGATGTCTGTCCAGACAGCTATACTGCACATGCATGTATTTGATGTGCTGCCACCGAGTACCTTCTGATCAGAAGCCAGCTGGGGATCTATAGAGTAGTTTTGGCTTTATTTTCTAAGGCATCATTAACAAAAAGTCTGGCTTTTGCTAGAGCTGGACCTTGGCTCCAGCTGGATGTGGGAGAAGGCAAAAACACAGGTGACGATGGTGGCAAGACAGAAGTTATTTCAGGACAGACTTCCCTTGGAGCAACTTCTGTCTCTGAAGTGTGTAGTTATGGGGGGAGAGAGCTGCTTGTCAGCTACCAAGGCAGCAAAGGCTTGAGCTTGAGGCTTGCTCGGGCTGCAGCCAGGCTGGCTGGAGGTGATCCATGTGTAAGATAAAGGTGGAAATCCCCTCGGTGTTGCAGCACAGTTCAGCTTGGAAGGCATCTCCAGAGGTCTCTAGTCCAATCCGTCAGTGAAAGCAGGGCCAGCTTTGAAGTTGCAATGCCTCTACATGTTCCCATGAGCATCTGAGTTCATCTCAGTCCAAGTAAGCCATGTTGTCTTTCAAGTAGTGGATGTGTGCTAGCTCTGCGCATCTGGAGAGCAATGGGTTTGGGAGTGCTCTAAGGCACAGCTGAGCTGGCCAGTCCCAGCACCATCTCCAGCAGTGTGGCTGTGCATCTGTGAGAAAGTCACCTCTGGGCTGGAGCAGCTGCAGCTGGAAGGGAATAAGTGAGCACAGCAGTCGGGACCACCCCTGCCCTCCAGGGACTGGAGTTAAACTGCCAACACAGAAAGAAAATGTGGAAGGGAAAAAGAGAAGTCAAGTTAACATGCACAAAGTCTATGAGAGAGCTGGGAATAGAAAAAAAAAGATTTGGGGAGTCATGGGCCAGGAATTATCCAGTAGGTGAGGTCACCTCTCTGGTATGGCATGCTCTGGCCATGCTCTTCTCCATGAGTGCTGCCCTGATGTCCTCCTTCCCCATGCCCAGTTGCATTTCAATGCACAGCTTGATGGCTTCAGTCAATGGGCTTCCAGGGAAAGAGGAGGCATTTCTGCTGGAGAAATCCCATCTTATGCTCAAAAAAGTTCTTCCTTTTTTTTTAGGAAGAGGTTAACAAGGTTGAACAAAGAAGACAGGAGACATGGGAGAGCATTACCTGGGGCAGCACTGGGCTGAGGCTCAGCAGAAGTGGTTTCTGACGCTGGCCAGGCATGGGCACATCACCTTGACCTCCCGTGCCTCAGTTTCCCCATCTCTAAAAGTAACACCCAGGTGTTATTCCTGTGCATGCTTGCTCACACCGTGCTGGGGCCTCACATTTCATGGCATTCAGGACCTCTTGGCTCTCCTGCAGTTCAAACTGTCGTCGGGCCCTCGGCAGCAGAAGCAAGGGAAGGATCTAATAAAGCTTGGTGTTGACTTACACTTGGTGGTTCAGCAGTCAGATAGAGATCAGCAGCAATACAGCTGAATAAAGGCATGGACGGGAGTTTTCCTCCGTGAGGAATGACTTTGGGCTAGGGGCAGAGCATGGAGAGGAGAGGGTGCAGCAGGGGCGATTGGTGTTCCTGCAAGTGGAGAGGAGAGGACATGTTTCTGCTGGTCAGTGCTGTGTTGGCTGTCTTGGGGAGGGTAGGTTTGTGCCTCCAGTGCCATTTCCAGCAGAGCCTGCTTGTTTCTTTTCTAAAATGGAGACAACCCATTGCAATGCACACATTTTGTCAGGCTGGCAC
This sequence comes from Gymnogyps californianus, assembly GCF_018139145.2. Classification (NCBI taxonomy): domain Eukaryota; kingdom Metazoa; phylum Chordata; class Aves; order Accipitriformes; family Cathartidae; genus Gymnogyps; species Gymnogyps californianus. The sequence continues at coordinate 27,249,067 of NC_059478.1, read as the reverse complement.
CGTCTGATCAGAACCATCTCTGCTGGAAGCACTTCTCTTGCCCCTGCATGCTTCTGCTGTTGTCCCTAAACACAGATGACAGCTGGGGCTACACGGGGTGGCCACAGTCGGAAGAGAAAGTCTCTTCTCCCTGAAATCTGATAGCATGTTATCAGGCACGCTGATAGAAAACCTTCAATATTACCAGGAGACTAGACACATCAGGCACAGCTCGTCTACAGGGATAGAAAATGGTAATATAGGTGGTTAGGGGGTTTTATTTATTTTTTCCTATCCGTGTACTGTTTTTCTGAAATGTATATTCTGCCCTGGGAGCACTGAGCAGCGTTCACGCGAGCCCTTTCTGGTAGCTGCACTCTGAGCATCACACTAAGCAAACACAGAAATCACCAGCAGTGCTTGGTGACCCTCGCTCCGACTTGACCCACCAGGCACAAGATCTCTTTGGTGAAAGTCTGCTATGTGTTAGCAAGTAACTGTTCAAACACAGATGCTGCCTGTGTCAAGGAGGCTTTTTGCTCAGAAAGTACGGACAAATATTGATCCTCTATTGAGCCTGGAGAGCAGGCTGGAGCAGTGCAGTGACGTGTGATAGGAGCTGAAAGAGGTCCCACAGCACAGGAATTGAGGATACTAAAGGGCCTCTTATTTGCTGATCGGGCAAAGCTTGACGTGCGTCTAATCCCCCCGGCCAATGTGGTCACGGGGGTTTAGCTTTAACCAATTTCTAATTAAAAGTGTTTACAGATGAGCGCTTTATTTACCCAGCATTAATTATAAAGGGCTTTACTCTAGCTGGGAGCAAACGAGTTTCCTGTCTGCTGTAGCAAAACCCTTGCTGGGAGCTCGCTTTCCCCACAAGGTCCATAATAAAGTTATTATAATGACAGTCTTTGTGATGAGATCCTGAGCAGATGGGGGCAGGAGAGGTGGGAGCATTTCCACCACGCATGCGCCTGCTGTCACAGGTTTAGGAGTCCTCTATTTCCATGTTTTCCACCTGGACACCATCCAAGGTCTTCTGGGTCCAGAAGTCGTTAGTGTAAACCCCGGTGTAATCACGTATTAAGTTATACATGTGTAAAATGACAGCAGGAGGATATTGGCTGGTTTAAGATGCTTTAAGAGGTTCCAGCCTCTCTGTGGTTGGAAGAGGGCTGGGTGCGCAGGAGGTACACGGGATCACGGCTCTGTGGGTCTGTGTGTGTCCATAATAAACAGCAGTGTGTCTCCTGGCAGCTCAGACGGAGCCAAATGCTAAGTATTATTTCATGTTTATCTGCTTTTTTTGTTTGAGTAAACCCAAGTTTTTTCCTCCACGCCGTGCCCATTTTGACAAGATTTCTCAGAAGGAGAAAAGCCAGTTGGGAAATTTTCATTGCAGAGCAATTGTGACCTTTGGTTCTGAAAAAGAAAAGTTCATTTTAAAATATCAAGTTTAACAAATTATTCCTTTTTAATTATTTTCTATGTATTTTTTCTATATTTCTCTTACTAGTAATATTTTATTGTATGTTGTAACAGCCTGTAATTCTATACACATTTGTAACAAAAAAACTTCCAGAACTGCTGTTCTTGAGAAATTTCGGTTCCTGGGAACGCAGGCTCCAAGATGTTGACATTTCCCACACAATTTGCTGTTCTGGCAATTGTAGTGATAGCCACCACTGCGTGCAGAACTGCTAACAGGGTACATGGGACTAAGAAATCAGGTGGTAAGAGCCAGCTTCAGCCTCTTCTCTTTACAGTGATGTCTGTTGATTCATTAAATAAGGAGTTTTGCTGGACTTTTTGTCCCTTTGTCAGACTTTTTGGTGCTAGTTAAAATTCATTCTTTAACTTGTAAACAAATGATTTCTTTAAAATTCAAAAGAGAAACTCCAGATACCATAGCCAAGGACTGACATACAGAAAAAAAAAGACTAATTCTGTGCATTGCTTGTATACATCTATATTGAATTCAACTTTTTTAAAAAAAGCTGCCATGACATAATTCCCAGATAATAAAATAGTTATTCCCTTGTGAGTGTAGCGTTGTGATTCAGATGGGTTTTCTTTAAAGTACTGAGGAGCATTCACCTTGAGAGAGAGACGTTCTGGTAAAGAAGTGTATTTGATCATGCATAGCACACGCATTTTAGGAGCAGTCATCAGACATCTTCTGCCTTGCATTTCTTTCATACCCTATATATGATTTTGTTCTTACCATGATCCAGTACACAGCCTTGCAATGGTTATGATTAAGCCCTCTCAGTCTTACTGCAAAATATCATCCTTTAACAATATGGGAAAAGAAGGGAGGGTCCAGGAGGCATCATTAAAGAACCTCATAAATCTGTGTATCAATCACAGATCATTTTGGCTCACTATACCTCAGCTGCATTTGCTACGCTGTGGACCAGTTCCTCCCCACGCCTCTCTACCAGGAAGGATGCTTTTAGTGTCGATGTCAGCTTGGGGTGAGCGTGTGGCTCTTCCTTGCGTGCACTCATCTCCCTGTGTTGCCTGGGCAGACCTGGGGAGAGATGTTGGCCCGTGGTGAGAGCTCGCTGCGTCTGAGATGGGGGACTTTGTCCAGGCTTTACTTCGCTGTGAATTTGCATAAAGCTGTATTATTCAGCTCAGCAGTTCCCCAGCGATCCTTAGGGTAAAGTTGTGTTCTAGGCTGGTGCCCTGTCTGCAATGAATATGCCTGTGAAAGCCCGATTAATGCCAAATTATACTTAAGGGAAATCTTTACCTTCGGCTATGATATTGTAAATTATTGAATGCTGCAGAGAAAGTTACCACACGGTCCTTCTAAAAATACCTACCTCTGTCATAGTCATACAGAGCTTCAAAAGGTTTATTGAGGGGGACTGGGAGATTAATTTCCGTTAAAGATGCAATTTCCTTATTTAAAAAAAAAATTATAATTTAAATGGTGCTGTAAAAGCTAAGTTAAAAATAAAGGGGAATCGTATGAATTCAGGGCCATGTGCTCACTGCAAAGCTTGCTAGACTTGTACTATTCTAAAGCAAGCAAGCAAAGGCGGGATTAGGGACTGGTGACGGGATGCGAGACCTTTGTTTGCTCCAGTTGTGGTGCAAACGATGCACTTCATGTCTTGAAACCCATGGAAGCCAGCAATCAGCCTGCAAAACCAGGTGATGTGCTGTGATGGTGCAAGTGATGTGCTGGGGCCGAGCCGAGCGGCTCCAGGTGTGACAGGGGCAGTGGGCTGCAGGCTCTCCACCAGCAAGCTGGGCTGCGAGCCCAGCCTTTGGTCTGCTGCAGGATCCTCTCTGGGGTCCTACGTTGTGTTTCTGTGATGTTAGCGGTTTAGTGCCTTCTCAGGCATGCCTGGACAGGCTGCCCACGGGCTGCCTGCAGACGGGCTGTGGGAGGTCCTCTGCCTGCCGGGGAAGCCCCTGTGTGGATGGGAAGTGCCCCAGCAGCTAATAGATCTCACTCGCTCCTGACCATCGCTCCAGAGCTGTGTCATCTGTGCATCTACTGCAGGGCCGTAGAAATGACCTGAATTGCAGTGAATTGATCAACTCTTTCCGGAGAATTGCCCATTTGGTGAAATGGGCCCCATGAAAAATACCTCCAGTATTCCTGGCAGCAGCAGCCGGGTACCAGTATGGGTTTGGGAGCGGAGTACTTATCAGCGGGGCCCAAGGTGGGACTGTGCTGAGCACTAACTCAAAATGGCAAGGGAGCTGTTTTGCCTGGCAGGTTGTCCTCAGTAGGTACAAACCCGGTCTGTAAGAACAGACCAATAACCAGCTCTCCATCCCACGCCAAATGCAGGCAGGCTGGTCGCTGGCTTGGTGAGTGAGCCAGCTTCGAGCCTCTGGCCATGGCAAGCAAGACAGTAAGTGGAGGAACAGAGGTGGTGAGAAGCAGCTTTGCTTTAGGCAAGTCCTTGACATGGTGTTAGCAGCGCAGGGTGCTTTATTTTTACCTCCGTAGTAGCCAGGCATCTTGGCTTCTTTAAGTGTGAGTGGGGCCTCAAGTTCCCTAGTGAGCAAAAATCCCCAAACTCTAGTCCCACCTACCTTCAGCTGCTTTTTTGTATTTTTAATCTGACATGGAAGCCCTTTAGCCCATGCGAGCCTGCCGGTCTTAAAGACTTTCCCCACCAATTTACAGACTGTAAGTAATGGTTTTGTCAGTCCTTCACTATAGGACCTCAGTGAAAAATTGTTTCACATACAGGTCCATCGTATACCCCAAGCGTTGTCTGAGGCTAGCAGGGTTTCCTTGACCACCCTGCGCTGTCTCCCCTCCTCCCTCTCACTCAGTACGTGATTTCATTTAAAACGACGGTGAAAGATGTGAAAGAAGATACGCACAGCAAGATGTAAAGCCCTCCAGTCTGTCAGCATGCCTCAGAAAAAAAAAAAAAAAGACCATCACGGGCAGGAGTATTGTAACCTGAGAATTAACAAATTCAGTATCTTCAAAATTAGGGGTTAGCTTTGATAGGCAGAGAGAAGTTTGGACTGTGGTCCAAGGTTTTATTAATGGGAACGTATCCTGAAGATGGCAGCATTGAGATCTTGGCCCCGACCAAGAACCAGGCCCCTTCGTTCTGCAAAACCAAACTGGAAATTTGAAGAGGTTCATAATGTTTTACATTTTGACAGCACTTCTTCAATTCAGACAGCATCTAGGCATTAATAAATGAGACCTCTTGACGTCCTTGCTGTGAGTAGAAGTACATGGTAAATGAATTTTCCAATTTGTTGAGGTTTTGGGAAGCAAGTAAAAGAAATTTTGTTCTGTGTTCGAACAAAAAAAGCAGAACTGTTTTGGGTCATTAGAAACTTTTTCAATATATTCAAAGCACTTCATTCAGATTTCAACCCTTATAATTTAATAGAAAGTAGAGTCTATTTTAAAGAAAGTAATTTTGCAGGAAGAAACCAAACTTCTCAGTGGAAGTATGGAAACAGACCATTTGAATCTTAAAAAAATATTTCCCTGAATTTTCCCGTTTTTGAAAAGGGAAAAAAGGAAGACCCGGGGAACTACAGGCCAGTCTCACCTCTGTGCCCGGCAAGATCATGGAGCAGATCCTCCTGGAAACTATGCTAAGGCACATGGAAAATAAGGAGGTGATTGGTGACAGCCAACATGGCTTCACTAAGAGCAAATCTTAGTGCCTGACAAATTTGGTGTCCTTCTACGACGGGGTTACAGCATTGGTGGACAAGGGAATAGCAACGGACGTCATCTACATGGACTTGTGCAAAGCATTTGGCACTGTCCCACATGACATCCTTGTCTCTAAATTGGAGAGACGTGGATTTGACGGATGGGCCATTTGGTGGATAAGGAATTGGCTGGATGGTCGCACTCAAAGAGTTGCAGTCAACGGCTCGATGTCCGAGTGGAGAGCAGCGACGCATGGCGTTCCTCAGGGGTCGGTATGGGGACCAGTGCTGTTTATCATCTTTGTCGGTGACATGGACAGTGGGATTGAGTGCACCCTCAGCAAGTTTGCCAACGACACCAAGCTGTGTGGTGCGGTCGACATGCTGCAGGGAAGGGATGCCATCCAGAGGGACCTTGACAGGCTTGAGAGGTGGGCCCACCCGAACCTCATGAAGTTCAACAGGGCCAAGTGCAAGGTCCTGCACATGGGTGGGGGCAATCCCAAGCACAAATACAGGCTGGGCGATGAGTGGATTGAGAGCAGCCCTGCGGCGAAGGACTTGGGGGTACTAGTGGATGAAAACCTGATTATGAGCCAGCAATGTGCGCTCACGGCCCAGAAAGCCAGTCACATCCTGGGCTGCATCAAAAGAAGTGTGGCTATCAGGTCGAGGGAGGTGATTCTCCCCCTCTACTCTGCTCTCATGAGACCCCACCTGGAGTACTGCGTTCAGCTCTGGGGCCCCCAGCGTAAGAAAGACATGGACCTGCTCGAGCAGGTCCAGAGGAGGGCCACAAAGATGATGAGGGGGCTGGAGCACCACCCCTATGAGGACTGGCTGAGAGAGTTGAGCTTGTTTAGCCTGGAGAAGAGAAGGCCCCGGGGAGACCTTGTAGCGGCCTTCCAGTACTTAAAGGGGGCCTACAGGAAAGATGGGGAGGGACTCTTTATCAGGGAGTGTAGTGATAGGATGAGGGGTAACAGTTTTAAAGTGAAAGAGGGTAGATTTAGATTGGATATTAGGAAGAAATTCTTTGCTGTGAGGGTGGTGAGACACTGGAACAGGTTGCCCAGAGAAGTTGTGGATGCCCCCTCCCTGGAAGTGTTCAAGGCCAGGTTGGATGGGGCTTTGAGCCACCTGATCTAGTGGAAGGTGTCCCTGCCCATGGCAGGGGGGTTGGAAGTAGATGATCTTTAAGGTCCTTTCCAACCCAAACCATTCTATGATTCTATGATTCTATTTTTCCAGTAAAGAAATATTTTCATAACGACTATGATTTTATTTTTAAACCATTTAATTAAAACAAGAGTTTTTCTGAAGAAAACTAGACATCCAGTTGATACCTTGTGTCAGCTCTGTCTGTTTTTTGTCTTCTCAGGCTGTTCCCCTTCTACCAGATCTAATTCACAACCGTGGCTAAGTGCAATCCCTTGGTTTTCCTTTTTTTCCCAGGGAAGCATCCTGCATAGCCACCACAGTTAAGAGGGTCTCCTTAGATGTGCCTTTTCCTCAGGGACAGCCTCAGGCATTGGCCTGTGACTGTTGAAATGCCCTTGTTGGCTTCAGAATATTTTATGATGAAAGTTTAATGAAAACGGATGCATTTCCATGGAAATTTTCCAGTTTTAACCAATTGGTATTTTCTAACAAAGAACATTTTGTCAAAAACATTCCTGTCCAGTTTTCCTCTCTCCTACCTCAATTAGGTCTTTAAAAAACACAGACAGAAACAACACGTGTATAACTGGATAACAGCATTTCAACAGTCTAGTAAGGGGATGAAATCTGAAAAAGATTAGGAGAAAACAGGGAGATCGCTATTATTTTTGAATGAGGTGGGGGTACACGTTCAGAACTGTGCAGCCCTGAAGATACAAGATCTGCGCTTTTCCGCATGCACGTTTCTGTGCGGGCTGCCACGTTCAATCAGAGAAATCACCCAGGTCGATGAAATTTATGAAGTTGCCCAGTGATGGGTCTGCATTGTAAATAAAGGCAAATTAGCTGGCAGTATGTTAGCACATATTTCACTTGTGTCACGGTGTAATAATGAACCTTGTATCAAAGTCTGCAACACCATCTGAGTTTTATATGCCCCATTTGCTACATGTTTTGAACAGTGGAACCAATTTATAACGTAATGATTTTTCCATACATAATTTCTTTCTTATGATTTCCATAACTTGGAGTTTTTACTATGAGTAGGGCTGAAGGCAGCCTCGTAAAGGATATGAAAAGAGGGCTGGCTAAAGTGTCTCATAAAAAAATAGCTCGAGCGATTTGCTAGTGACTCTCTATGGGTTTGATTGTGCCTTGAATTTTGGACCACGCCAGGAACCAGCAACCTGCATTTCCAACCGCCTTCACACCGTGCAGCCTTTCACACCAGGCGTGTGGTGTTGCTGTTTGCTGGCGGGAGACAGGAAGGTGGGGATCGGTGGGCCAGGAGGAAAGGGGGAGCTTGGCTACCTTTGCTCATTCACTGGCCAACGGGGAGGAATAGAAATTTACTCCTGGTTTAAGCCAATCTGAGGGCGCGTTGATGAAGTGGTTAGAAAAGCTCAGTGCGGAGCCAGAAGCGCAAGTACGTGCCCTGGTCTTAAGCTGGACTCCGTCTCCCATCGAAGATAAAAATGAGCTGTAAAAGCAGCTGAGTATTAAAAGGGAGTTGGATACGTTGTTTGCCGTGTCGCTTCACTGGGTACTGTTAGTACAGGAGCCAGATTGTCTTAATTGTGCTGGACAACTGGATGGGGCGGGTGGGGAGGTGAGTGTACCTGCTCCAGGGGAGCAAACTGTTTTCTCCGTTTGGCATCACTTTGTGGGCATCTTGGAGTCGGTGGATACAAACCCACCATTTTTAGGCAAATGAGACAATTTAGCTCTAAAAGCTCACCTGATTGTCAAAGGACATCCTTTGCTTTGTGGAGAAAAAAAAAAAAAAGAAGAAGGGGAAAACCCCAAATATTTGTTTCAGACATTTCAAGACAAAATCCTTCCAGTTGTTGTTTCCAATTGGAAATTAGTCATTTAGGAGGAGTTTTAATTTAAGCAAATTTAGAAGAGAAAAACTTTCAACACTGAAGTACTTAATTTTATGCTTGAACAAAAAGTGTAGTTTGACCCAAATGAAAATTTTGCTTATGTTTTAATTTCATTGAGGCTCCCCTGTAAATATCCTCCAAAGCCAGCGTAGGTTGAACCAAAATGCTCTTTTCATTTCCACCTGTTTGCACCTGCAAATAGAAAAAGCAGTGCATTATCTGTGAATCTCAGTATCTTCTGCTACTGCTCCTAAGATGATGCTATATATCCACCATCCTTGCTCACTGCTGTATGCCTCTGGGCCCTATATATCAGGACTTTTCAAACATTGCAAGTGAGCTGCCTTACCCCACCTCACTATCCTTTCTTCCTGGACCCCAATCCCACATGCAGTATAGCAAAATCCCTGCAAAAGCAGCCTCTGAATCAAAGCCACTCCCAAATTACCATTTTGCTTTAGGAATATGGTCCTGCTTCTGTCAAAGCCCTAACCTTCAGTAATACCAAGGGAAACCTTTTATAGCTACACATTTTCTTCTTCCCCCCTGGGATGAGGTTAGTTAGAAGCAGGTGCTTGGTTAGCTGATGCAGGTCTTTTGCCTGGTGCCTCCATCCTCACGCAGGAGGATGCTGAGGGATCAGGTGGAAGGGGGGAGAGGCAGGTGGGGAATAGGGAACATCTGGCCTAAGAAACAACAGTTTCATAAATCTGTGACATTAAGTCCTTTGATCTGTGTCCTTCATATCTCTGCAGGATCACTTCCACCATAGGCCCAAGGTCAGCTTGAGAATTTGCTTTTTTTCTCTCTTTCTTTCTTCATTTGATAAGCTTCCCTACATACAGTTAAGCTGAAAAAAAATTTGAAGGGCACCATTTATTTCTCTGTACAACTCCCCAGGTCCTGGTGACTATATATCAGAAATGTATCCTGCCAGTACTGCAATCTAATCCTGTCACAGGTAGAGGTTAAGAAACTGTCTGCTTAACACGTCAGATGATGCAAGTTTTGCCCACACTAACAAGCATCACAGAAAACAAAATAACAGGGTGACAGACAAGAAGACGTAAATATTGCTTTCCCCATTTTTTATTTCCAAATTTTCCTTTTGGAAGACGGAAGACTTATCCAGGTTCTGGCTATTAGGTTGTTTATTCAATTAGGGAGAAATTACGTGTTGATAAGAACCACATTTTGGGCATGGATGCAGTTGTACAGCGATGGTGATCTGCTCTGGAAGCCACTCGAGCTTCAGTTCTGCCCGAGCGGGTCTGAAGCCCCTACAGACCCTGTGCGACGGGTGAGTAAAAGCAAAACTGCCTTAGAGAAAATACATGGTCTTAAGTAATCTCCTCTGCTCTGTTTAGAAATTGATGTGAACAGTGTGCCTGTACGAATCTGGCATTCCTCCTAATCGATACATCTGCCGGATGCTAATGACGTCCTTTTCCTAGAAATGTATTGCTTTTAATCTGGAGAAATTAGTATTGTGGATTCACGCCACCTGACTTTTGTCTCAGCTGGATAAATAGCATGAATCACTTTCCCCTTTCAAAGCCTCTCAGTCACTCAGCTCCAAATACCCATTTAATCTGATTTTATAAGTTAATAAATCACTCACAATAATTAAGCATTAGCTCCACGTGCCAGCAGAGCGCTGGGGAAGGCGAACGGGTTGGTGCAGTCCTGTGTCTTCTAAACCTTTTTGCACCAGAACTATCTTTCCTGGGGTGCTTGGAGCCTGGCACTGCCATGTTTGCTGGGGTTAAGATGTGATCATATGTAAGCTGATGACTTGACTGCTAAGGGAGGGTGTATCCTCCTGGGGATTAGCAATAGCTGTGGCTGTTTGCAGGATGAAGAGCAGGTCCCTCAGTGTGCTGAAGGGGGGAAAGCCCTGGGCTCAGGGTTTGCTGGTCACAGAGGCGCCTGGAAGCCTTGCTGTAGCTTAGGCTTAAAGGTGGGGAGAAAGAGGACTGTATCTCACCTGACTTCAGCCATTTAGGAGATAATACAGTTGAAATAGCTTCCCCAGTGGGCAGTGAAGAGGAGGTGTGTATAGTCCACATATCTAAGACACGTTGAGGGTGCATTTGCTTTTTGCTGAACAGAGGTGGGGCCTGGATAGCTAATCCTGTGTGTCCATGTTGTGTTTATGCAGAGCCAAGCTGGGGTCATCTACCTGTGATTCAAAACCACTCCTACCTGGCAGCATAGGTTTGCTCAGGAATTGTCTGTGTGGGTTTATGTATTTCATAGCTATCTCAGTCTGAAATCAAGATGCATTTGCAGAGCCACGCTGAAGCTCTGTAGTACACAGCCAGGTTTTTTGAGGTATCTGAGCTGCTCTGATATGCAGATTTGCCATCTATATTTTAGGGAAGATGGTGTGAGTATGTGTTTCCCAGACAAGCCATGCATACCTTGAGCTCTGGTTGTGGCAGCCAGCTCAGTTTCAAACATGACCTGACAGTCAGTGGCTCTTTGCCTTCTCTTATCCTGCAGTTGCTGCATCTTTGGCCACAGGTTTTTGAAAGAGAGCATAAGCTGGCCTTGAACTCTACCTTCTCTGTTAATATGATGATCTGTACTGTTTAGTTTTGGGCAATTTATGATTTGTTTTTCAGAGATGCTGAGCACCCTACTTCACCCTGAGTCTCTGAAGACTCAAACTGTAACTGTGGCCACAGTGGCTTGCGCCTCTGGATTGGTGCCTGCCTCTTACCTCCAGCCCTGAAAGCTGTGGGTGGAAAGTCATAGGTCACTTTTCAATCCCAAACCTTTTCCCTTGACATCATAACCCCCTCGCTCCTACCCCACGCTCTTTGGCTTTGCTGCGAGCAGAGATTTATACACAGGAAATGGAGAATATGACATTTTGTTTGTGCCTCTGTGTATGTGTAATATCTTTAATATGAAACTAGTTGCCACTTAATTATACAGGCTAAAGATCTCTATTCAGTGTGTTGTATACAATTTATGAGTCTCAGGTCTCCCAGACACGCATTACAGCCATGTGGCAACACCCAGGTGACTAACATTCCTTTTTAATTTAATTTCCTTACATAAATAGCTTCATTAAGGATCAGTTATTTGGGCAGAGAAAATACTATTTGAATAGGTCAGACTAAGCCATTGAATTTAGGACCCTGCTACTGTTACAGCTGAGAGCAGCACCAGACCTCAGCGTCACCCTCCTGTTCGACAGTGAGCTTTCACCTTTGGACCAGGAATCTCTCTGGTGAAGGTGGTGGACTTATTTCAGAGCTAGTTCAATGTGCAAGGTAGGATTGGAGCTTTTATGGGAGCAATACTAAGGAGGATATTTTCAGTCTCATAGTCGAGATCGGCCCTTTTGCTGGGATTTCCAGTTTGTTCATTTTTATCTCTTTGATGAAAAGAAGTTCCCTTGCTTGCAAAGTTGGTTCACACAGCACCTAGAAAATCGATTCCCATCTTGGAACCTCTAGTTTTACATCTGGAAACAAATGGAAATCAATGAGACGTTGCTGAACTCCTTGGGAAGCTCCTGTCGGTCACCTCTAAGCACTGCTGTGCTGCTTTCCGTAAGCGTGGGGTGTAGACGCCTCAGGGCTCACAGGACTCAGGTCCCAGGCTTCAGGCAGTGAAGGAGAGGGAGAAGCACTGGAAATGGGCTGAACAGGGAGGTATCTTGTCATTTCCCGCACCCGGATTTGCAATGCTTACACTGCATAGCTGCTGTCAAAATATCTGCTCAGTCTGCAAAGGCAGATTAGACCAAAGTTCCTAACTGATCATGGAAAAAAGATCTTCAGGCTCTTATATTAGGGAGTTTTTCCCTGATACCACATTAACTTACCACTTTCACATGAGCAGAAATACAATTCACATATCAAATTAACATAAAGATCACTTTCTGAGGTAGCCAAGATTTTTTCCCCCCAGAAATGCCATCACATTGCAAGCCTCCAGGCTTCCCGCTCCTGCCAAAATTGCAAAATTGCCAGAAAGGTGAATATTGCTGATGGCTTTGGCATTTCCAGGCTATCTCCTCAAGATTGTACTGTTAAAAGTATATTCTGGGAACACGGGAAAATGCGAGGGAAGTTGGACATTTACATAGCTCTGCTCACTTACATGACATTGCAGAAACGTTTGAAAGTGGTATAAACACTCTTTGTCCAGGATATAAGCCAAATCCTAACTGTCGACAGGTAGGACAGAGCACTCTCAGTAGATGTACTGTTATATCATTATCTGTTATGTAGAAGCATCTGATTTTTATTACTCTCCGAGACAGGATATCGGGTTCTTAGGACTATCACCCTGAATGTGTGTGCAAGGCATAGGAATGGCTGCTTCTTAAAATGCTGGCCAAGTGTAAATCTTACAAAACCCTTTCGTGATGGGTGGTCTTGCTTGTTGGACACAGGCTTTCACTTTTCAGCAGGGAAAGGGTTGAGTGATGATTATCTCTCAGTTTTTCCCATTCCGTTTCTTTTCATGATAAATAAAATGAGCCTTGCTTGAAGTGATTGCTTTTTAATGATGCATGTCAGACGTGAAAGCAGTATCGCTCCTGTTTGAAAAGGGCATGTAATGTAACAAGCTGGCTGAGTTTCATTCCCAAATCACCACTGTTCCCTCTATCAGCATAGAAATAAATGAGTTCTCGTTGCCTGCGGAGGCTGGGGGGGGAGTCTTATCTTGCCTGGATATTACCTCCTTGTTCTCTGGGGGGGAAAAGGGATATACAATAGCAGACCCCCCAACATTTTTTTTCTGATTGCCAGACGACCTCCAAGTAGAAAATATGTGTGATCCCTGAATACCTGTCCAAGGAATTACATTTCTGCGAGGCTCATAACACCATTAATAACTGCGCTAGCTCCCCGTGGGGTCCCAGCTCTAGTTTGGGTATTGCTGACCTAAAGAATAGGTTGAGCAGTTTGGAGAGGAAAATCTTAGAGGCATCTGAGCCTGTGGAGAAGCCCCGAGTAGGTATTTTGTGTTGTCTCAAGGTTGTTCACATGGACACCAGTGACTGAGAGCTTGTTACTGCTCGTTGGCATTGCCAGTCTGTGGTAAGCACGGATTAAAATGAATTAATTGGAACTGCTGTGGAGGACTATGAAATGCTGCAGCTAAGGGGAGGAGGTGAAGGCTACCCAGGGAGGTTAATATCAGGTATGGATGGCGAGCATATCTGTTATTTTCCTCGGAAATTACCCTGTGCTGCAGGTGGAAGATAAGCCTGGGCTTGATTTGAACTATGGGCTATTGGGAGGTCATGGAAGACACCAAGTCAAAGAGGCAGAAATGTGCTCTCCCCCTTCATCCTTCGCATTCAGTGCACAGCCTCCCAGAAACCAGGATGCTTTCCAATGCATTATCCAGTCCAATTTGAAATGACCCGAGCGGTGAACCAGCACTTCCCCTGGCAGCTTGTTAGGATGTTTTCTCCTCCTATCCAACTCATATTTCCCGTTTCTTTATTTCAGCTCATTACTTCCTTTTGCCTGGCTGAGGGCAAATGTGCTTTACCACTAAACAGCCCACAGCAATCAGGACTTCAGTCATGTACCATTAATCCCTGGAGCACAGCGTTACTTGTTCACCCTGCTGCATGCTCCAGGAGGGAGTGAATGATTGACAGTGGTCATAAATGCTTATAGTGTTAATTCTTTAATGTCTTGCTAATTTTAATTTGCTCTGTTCAGGTTGGGAGGGGTGCGATAACAGATGCTGGACAGAATACTGCCCCTTGTCCACTACTTATCGCTGCTGGAAATATGCCTCTCCTGTCGTAGTTTGCACAGCCCCAAGGCATGGAACAAAAATGAAGACTATTTTCGTATAAATAAACACCAAACTGCACAGAGTTCTGCATCTTTGGTGGCCAAGAAAAGGGATCTGTGTGCTGGAATCTGCTCCGTGAAGTAGGCATAACCTTTCTCATGCCCCTTATTATATGCGAGGGTTTTGCCTGGCTACTTAAACCCAACCTCATTTTTAGAAGGCCTTTATGCACTGAAACCCTTTCGTGTTTCAGCCTCAGCCTTTGCCAAGCACTTAGGCAGGTGGAGCATGTTAAGGCCATGAGCTGCATTACGTGAGACAGTGCTTGTACTCATTGTTGCTCCGCTGGAATGTCCTCTGAATTCCCCCAAAGAAGGTGGCTACACTGGATTCATCTGCTCACTCAAAATAAATCAAACACTGATTGCAGAAAAACACCTTTTTGGTTCACGTATGATGTCCTGTACTTCTGGGAGAGGGTGGAGTGGGCTGCGTAGTTCAGGTGGAGATTGAGATACAGTTGATGAACCGGTGGAAGCTGGAGTGATCCCATCCCAGCTTTCGGCTTGGATTCATATCTCTCCAGGGCTGGCTGCATTGTTTGTTCACAACATTTCTTAGCAGACGGCTCTGTGATGCTAAATTCTCATTTTCATGGTGGTCCATGCCACACTTCTTGGGCTGTTCCCATCAGCATCGCACTCAAGACCTAGATTTCATCAGATTCCAAGCCCCCTCAAAACCACCAAACTTCTGCCAGTGTTTTGAATGAAGCAGTTAGAGTTGAGGGTTTCCAGTGTGGGCAGTGATTAGCAGAAACTTCAGTTCATGATGGTTTGAGCTGAAATTCATTCATCTTGATAGGATGCTCAGGAAGACAAGCACCCCTTACATGAGTAGAGAGCGCCCTCCGACAGGTTCACAGAGATGAAAACACAAATGAGTTCATGCCTGGCAAGTTGGATAAAGAAATAATATCCCCTGTCTCTAATTTTGCTTCCAATTTACAACTAATCATAGATTTCCTTTGTATTTTTTAAAATATCCATTTTTAGCCTAATTGCAGATGATAAATCAAACCCTAAAGTAAGCAAGAACATCTGACTGTCAGCAGTTGCAAGGGGGAGATGTGACAGCAAACTGGCCTGTCTATCCAAGCTTACATTTTTAAAAAATATGTGGAAAGTGGTGGGATGCAATGAGAGATGAATTCCACGGGTCACCCTGTACTTTTCTTTCCCTTTGAACAGCATCTTGCAAGCACCAGGGGTAAAGAAAACATACTTTAAAAGCCAGCCAGGAAAAGAGAGACCCACCGGGCAACACTGACTTGTAGCTAACGGGGCTGCACAATTTCAGGAGGTCATTTTGTCACCTGGTTGCTGCAACAGAATCTGAAGATGGCTCTGATACCATCAGAGAGTATGATGGACCTGTTGGCATCGTAGTGTCCCTT
The DNA here is from genome assembly GCF_018139145.2 of Gymnogyps californianus. Classification (NCBI taxonomy): domain Eukaryota; kingdom Metazoa; phylum Chordata; class Aves; order Accipitriformes; family Cathartidae; genus Gymnogyps; species Gymnogyps californianus. Next base: position 27,233,638 of record NC_059478.1, on the reverse strand, counting down.
GCATTGCAGCTACTGATGAACACAGCAGAATCCAGTGGAAATCTTCTGTTCCTGAGCCCAGGTGGCAGTAAATTGTACTTAGTAAAGCATGCAAACCAGATACTTACAAACCCAAGGGGAAAGTCATGAAATATTCATGAAGTCTTTCTTATGAAAGAGGCTTATTCATATATATAAATAAAAAAATATATACATACACACTTTTGAAATCTATTCAAACCAAATAAGACTTTCTTAGTCACCTTGCGTAAAATAGGAAAGCAGATGACTTCGGTTCTACCTCTATTATACAGTCATCAGGAGACTGAAATAGCTCTGGAGAAGGAGCCTCTGGTGCTCTGCTGCCTTCTAAAGATGTGTGCCTTTCTTCTGGCTCTGCTGGCATTTCAGCAGAGCAGCTGCTCTGGGAGAAATCACTTGCTGCTACCTTGATGTAGTAAATCAATCAGCCTTTATAATTTATCACCCTCTTTGCAAAAATAATGCATAACTGTTCAAATGTATCAAGGGACGAAGCTTTTAAATATCCCGGGAATGGCAATGTTTATGATATGGTGGAGGCCAGGCTGCAACTGTGTGCTCGCTGCCAGCATCCCTGCCCTCTCCATGCGCACCGCAGGAGCATCGTTCCCATCTCATCCTGCCATGCCCGCGCTGGGGCTGTGCTGTAAATCAGGTTGGTGACTCCAGAAGCACAGCTGCACCAGTACGGCTGGGAAACCCCAACAGAAAATGTGTCCCTAGGTAGCGTGCCCAAGCCACGCAGAAACCCAGTGCCTTTGCCAAGAGCTTAAATACAGAGACAGCCATCTTCTGTGCTTGTATTGCTTATACTTGATCTGTCAATGAATACTCTAATCTTTTCACCATCATTAAAGTCCTTTTTGAAAACAAGAAAGAAAAAGAAGGGGAGAGAGGAGACTGTAAATAATAACCAGGAGATTATGAGTTTTGCTTGATGCCTGAAAATAAGTAGCTCTAAATTAGACTCTCACTTGCCTTTTAAAGCGAAGTCATCTGATTTAGAAAAGAGCCTTTTATCCTTATTAAAACATGGGAGAATGTTTGTGGTTACACTTGCCAAAGTAGCTTTGGCATTTTCTTTTCTGGGAAATTCGTAAGCAAAGTTTGCCAAATGCTCTCTGTATATTATGACAATGACAGAAATAGTAAGTTAGGAAGTGAAATCGCTGGCGACATTACTTTAATAGGCAAGAAACAGCTGATTTTGTTCCTGTTCGATTCCAGTGACGAATGCTGTCCTGCTCCCTTTCTTTGCTCCCAAAATGTCAGGTACCAGAATAACCAAAGGGTTGCAAGACAGAAGGTATTTTAACCATGCGTATCAACACTTTCCTTCTTGATCACAAGCTTAAGGGTCTCTCTTCCCTATTTGGCATTATTCTAGGCTGGAATCGGTTGGCACAGTTTGTCCTTTGCACCTTGGTCAGTGGTGGGAAACCCTGCACAGGGGAGAAGAGAGAGGGAGCTTCTGCTCAGAGTAGCTGTGCTTGGTAGGGCAATTTGCCACGGCTCCACTTAGCCGAAATTTTTTTAAATCTTTTAAGTTTCTTTCTGGTCCCCGTCTTTCTAGACCTCAGATGGTAAATATTTGTGGAGTTGTTTTAACGTATGCTAGCCAGAGATATGTCAACTTGCTGTCTAATTATTATACAGTAAATTCTGCAGGAAGAGACCGCTTCTCACTGTGTTTGAGGAAAGTTAGCACAGTATTTCCAGTTCCCATGGGAGTTACCCCACTCGCTGTCATTAGATGTCTCGTCTAAGCTGGTCATTTGATTTCCCTCTCTAATCTGCAGACAGAGAGAGGCACCTGGAGCAGAAAGCTCACTCCTGCAGCACTAGGATGGGCAGAGCTGCCAGCTGGGGTCTCTCCTGGCTCAGGTTAGCTGTGTCAAATCCCGCAGCTAATTTCAAATCATGCAGTCACAGGTAGCAGGTTTTATGCTTTTATATGTCTTGCTTTCAGGAGAACATTCCCCAGATGGGGCCGTCGGGTCGGCTTGGTGAGCTTGTGAAGGTCTGGCAGACGGAGAGTGTCCTGGTGATGAGTGCCTTCCCAGGTCAGGGAGCTGGCACACAGATATGTGGTGGAGCCTCTTCCCAGTCCCGGCTGCAGTTACCTTCCTGTGCCGAGAGCTGCCCTGCTCTGGCTGGTGGTGGTGACTGGGCTTGTACGCGCGGTGGCTGAGGCTGCAGTTGTGACCCAGAGTTTGAAAGCTCAGCCCTTCGCACTGTGAAGGCTGTAGCAAAGGTAAAAAGATGCAGCAAGTACGATGGGTGCTGCTGCCCCAAATCTGAAAGTGTTTTAGTTTGGGCAGAATTACGTAGTTTCAAGAAATCCAAAATGCTTGTTTCCAGTGTTTCAAAAACACCCCCCCACCAAAGCAAAACCAAACCCTACCAAAACTCCATCAGATGGAGATGTTTTCCACGTGGTTTCCATTTGAGTGGGAGGCAATCTGTTCCTTTTTACTTTCTGTTGTTGCTGGGAAAAAGGGGTTTGAATGAAGAATATGAAGCTCCTGTCATGTAGGTGTGTGCAGCCTGACTTGGATGCAGTTCTGTGTCTACACAGAATTGGAGAAGAGCAAGATTGGGGAAAATCATAGCAAACTGAATTTGAGAAGTAAATTCCTTGCCTCACCAGATGGGATCAGGGTGTTAAGGATCATGCCTGATGTGGCTTCAGAAGTGAATTTCCTTGCGCACCTCCGCATTAGCTGCCAGCAGGTACTTAGGCAGGGCTCTCAATGGCCACGGTGATTTCCTTTCCCTCCTCAGGTATTCTTCCACGCACATTCCAGTCCACAAGGTTAATATCTTCATCATGTTTTATCTATGGCCAATTTTGGCAGCCAAACATTCACTCTTACCTGTTTCTTCATTTGTTTCATGTGCACTCCTTTGACAGAGAAAATATCACTGGCAAAACCAGTGTCTGACATCACCGTGCCTGGGGTCTGTTTATTTATCCTTTCATCACCTAGTAAGTATCTAGGACAAACAATATTGAACTGGAAGACATGTACGTACCTTTCATAACCTCTTCATTTTGTTTAAATGCCCCAGCCTTGGGCTGTATTTAACATGAAGCTCTGGGAACTACATTCATAAACCAGATACTCAGCTGTTGTAAGTTACTGTAGCTCCATTACAGTCAGCGATACTAGGCTGATTTATAGTAGCTGACCTGTGCAGGAGCCAGGGAGAACACATATAAATGGCAGACATTCCAATAACTAAATTAAGCATGGGAAAATGCAGGCTGGCTCCTTGGAAAATACTCCTAACCAGGTCTGTAAGTGCCTGGAACAGGTATCCAAGCGAAGTGTTGGAAAGTTTGCCTTTTGTGTGTGTTGCAATATGGCAGGGATGGAGTGTTTGGAGAGCTAGGAACTACCCAGAAATATATTAACCAGATGCTGCACATGCCTGGGTAGAGAGCATAGTAATAAAATGACTTCACTCCTGAGAAAAATGCTCAGATTGAAACCTGGCCAGTTAGTGGGTATTTCTGTACCGAGTCACAGCATTTGCTGTGTGCACCTCCCGACACTGCCCAACAGAGCAGATGACAACATAAATACGAGATAAAAATTACCAAACCAGGTCTGGGCAAGGATCAGCTTCCAGCGGCCAGAAGCACATTTATAGGCAGATATGCAGACATCGTCCCCATCACCACCTACCTTCTGATGGTGTGCAGGTCACCTCAGATGGAGGCCATGTTTGTATTAAATATTGCTTGATGGCTTTTTCCCTAAGGTCTAAGAGTTAAGACGTCTATTTGCTCAGGCTCCCAGCCCACCCTGGTACTGTGCTCCACCACTGCATTGTGGCGTTGCGTTCAGCTGTCCACGTGTTTCATGTCCGCGCATGGTGGCAGCCCTCTGACACATCACACGATTCAGCTTTCACTCCTTGGTATGAGGTAAGGGTAAACCTGTTTTGTCCATCTTACACGACTCATCCACAGACCCCTCAGGCTGGTGCAATTTCTTCTGCTATTTGAAATTCATACAAATTCAGAATTCGCTTGTGCTGAACTCTGTATGTTGTATTCCAGCACCACTCAAGTGGTTGGAACGGAATCGAGAAAAAGGCCTGAGGATGCCTGAAGGTAATTCATTTGAGAAGTGAGGGAGAAAGCTATATCCCTGTCCTGAGGCTGGACTTGGCCTCCATGCCCTGTGAGTAAGATCCATGACAGTCTTTCTCCCAGGGGTGACTTTCACCTGGGCTGCATAGTCCTGGAGAATATTCTGCAGCATTGGCTTGGCTCCGAGCGGTTCTTGCCTAGGCTCTGCCTCATGCCAGGCAGCAATTACTTCCATCGGGATCTTTGCCGTGGTTGCTACCTCACTGCATGTTTAAACCATTCAGTGTGGGATCTCTTATGTGTCATCATCTGTCTTACCAGGAGGCTTTTCTCATACCGATCACCTTGGGCACCTGATGTGTGTCCCAGGAGTGCTGCCAGAGTCTCCTGCTGCCTCATCACAACCTCCCAGGGTTTCTTGAAAGAGCATAACTTCTTTGGCTTCAGCATTAATCATAGACTGTTATGAGGAGGACTTGGGGTGTGTTCAGCATTTTTCATTGAAATGTCTTCCGATGCCTAGACATGATGTAGAGCTCCTTCAAAGGTCTGAACCCTTAATGATGCCCATCGTGCCCTCTGTTTTAAACGCCACCAGAAGTCAGTCTGAAGAGTAGCATGTACGTAACTAGACCCCTCAGGCTGCTGTGTAATTAGTAAACAAGGCTAACCAGTAGCACCGTGCAGAGGCGTTTGATCTGGCCTCGCTCTCCACCAGTGTGGGTTGTTCCAGGGGGCACACCATTTTTCATTCCCACTCTCAGCCGGGCAGCATGCAGTCGAGTTCTGTAATAACAAACAGTGAAAAAGGACTGGGCTTTGTGAGCTTTAGGAAGTAAGGCAGAGAATAAAACATGGTCCATTAACCTGCCAGAAAAGATACATGGAAGACATAGGAACGACTCCTAAACCACCCTGCTAGAACATGAGAATTTTTTTTTTCCTAAACTGATTTCCTTATGAATTATTTTTTTACTGCATAATAACTACCAAGACAAGTATGTTTTAGTTATTCACACTGACCTTTTAAACTTCCAAGAGAACTGCATATTTTCTGAGGCCCCATGTAGGGCCTATTAATAATTATGCACTCCCACTGAGCTCCATTGATTAGTTTGGGTCCTATTTCACACTGTAAAATGAAAAAAAAAAGTCCCTAGTGTTTGTGTATGTTTTTTCTTTTTATGTTCAGCTCTCCTCGGCTATAGATCAAGTTTTGCTGTTAGCACAGGTTTCGGCCTGTGTTGATGCGTTGTGTGCTGTGGGCTCCAAAAACCAGGGAAAAGGCAAGATGGGATGGCAGCGAAAGGGGGAAGAGGTGCGACCTGTGATCCAGCAGCGACAACGGAGTTCAGCTGGTGTGATAAGGGGCAATGTGAGTGACAAGACCGTGCATTAGTATGCTACAGCCCCACTCATGCCTACGCTTTCATTTCTGCTAGCAAACATTTCTTTGTGAATAAATCTACTTTCTTGGCAATGCTGTGTTAGTGCTTTAGTTTCATTAAAGAGCCTGGAAACACCCCAGTGGTTCAGACTGAGATATATAATACTGCTAACACAGATTTGTTTCATAACCCACAAACTATTAAAAATATTAGTGTCCTCCTGGGATTTGCCTTTCAAGATTCCCTTTCTCTTTCTCTCTCACTTTCAGAGCTGGGCTAAGACAGCCAGCAATAATGCAAAGCAAGCTCAATTTATTCAGCTAAAAAAATAGATAACACAGTATTTTACTACTTCTGAGCACTTTCTTCATCTGAATGTTGCTTTGTGTTCCACTTCTTATCCAATGTAAACAGCCATAAAGGAGAGTTGCTGAGACAACATGTGGACATTTCAAAAGGTAGACTTTACCCGTCCAAAGGGAGATGACTTTTTGTTGGGAGTGAATTTAATCTGGGACTTTGTAACAAGATATGTTGGTCCCTTCAAGACAGAGCAGGGAGCTCCAAGTCCCTTCAGGACTGAACAGATCTGTATGTGTGTTGGGGGTCTTTATTCCACCCGTCTGACAAAGAAAATAATAACTGAAAGAAAAGTTAACGGTCCCTGGAAGGAACTTAAGTGGCGAGTAGGTCCAACGTCCAAGGTGAGGGCTTTGGGAGGTAGATCGAGCAGAGGTCTCCTGGGACCCACAGCCGATGGGGCTGTTGGGACCTGTGGGTCTGGGAGCAAGGACAGGAGGCTGGCTCCAAAACCCCCTCTCCTGTTAGCCAAGGTTGCTCAGGTGCCGGCAGTTTCTTCTTGGTGGGGAGACGTCTACCAGCTTATGTTTTACTTTTGGTGCCGGAACTGTGTGTGGGAAGGAGTCTGGAAAGCCAATGGGGATGTTAAGAAGAAGGAAGCTCCAGGAAGTGCGTCAGGGTTTGGCTTTGAGTTTTGTTAATGCACCTTTTGGGGTGTTTGTTTGAACTTTGGCACCGGGCATCCAGGGAGGAGATGAGACAAAGAGGACAAGGAGCCCAGAGTCGTGGGGTGTGGAAGCAGCCTTGCTGTCCAGAGCATCGGACAGCATCACGGATGAACCGGAGCATTGTCTGTTAGAGACAGGCAGAAAAGCCCGTATTTCAGGAACTAAAAGCCCATTTCAAACTTTAATTTGGATGTTCAGTTAGGCATAGTGAACATTAGCTTTCCCCTTCGCTTATCTCCTAGGAGAGTCAGACTTGGGTGGAAATTGTTATGAGGAGCTCTTTTTACGCTGCTTCTGTTATTAATGTCCATCACAATAGCACCAAGACGTCCCAGCACACATCAGAGCTGCCCAGCCCACCGTCCCCATGTGGTTTCTGCTGCTCACTCACGTAGCACAGGCTACTCCTATCTAGTTAAGGAGAAGAAAGGGTGGAGGAGAAGTGGGCTCTTTGTTTTACAGAAAAGGGATGGAGCACAAAGAGAAGCAATAACTTGCCCAAAGTCACCCAGGGAGTCACAGATAGAACTGGGAACTGTGATGTAGCTCTCTTTCATCCCAGTCAGTATCCTACCCGCAAAGTAATCCAGTTTAGTTCTGCTGAAAAAGCAAAATTTATAAATATTTGCTTAAATCCTAGCTACTTTGCATAGCAACCTGATTCATGTAAAAGTTTTTATATGATTGGCAAGTCAAAGCTTGAGTTTTTTTTTTTTTTTCTGGGTCGTTTGAAGAAAGTGTGAAGAAACTTCTGAACTGCCGAATCCAAATCTGAATCAAATTTTCCCCGCTTTGAACTCTGCTTATTGCAGACTGTAATAACATTCATCCACATTTCATAGGGTATCCTTGCAGATGGAAGGAAATACAGTAGCACTGTTTGACACAGAAGAAATTAGATTTACGTGAAATTCCCTTTCCCTGTGTCCCTCACTTTATTTCCAACAGACCTACAGTTAACAATCAGCAGTGTTTCACTTTCAGACAGTGTGGTTTTCATTACAGAGGCTAAGGGAGTTTAAAATATTCTCTGAGCACACAGCATACATAACATCCTACCCCATTTCTTTTGATTTCCCTTTGCAGCACTAGTGTTACAGATGCTGTACAGAACGTGTTAAAGGACACTGCTTTTATTTGCCATCATTACAAGGAGGAAATATATTTAGAGACATCTGTTCAGGCTCTTTGATTTCAGCTGAATGCAAGACATCTTTGATGAAGAGTTGGTTTTGGAGCACGGTTGTGTCAAAGCCTGGCAGGCGTGCAAGTCGAGGGAACATGGCATCGCAACATGCCTCCAGCCTAATCGGCCAGTGTGGACAGCACGGCTTTACCGGGAGGGGGAATTTAAGCTCTCACCTTGTCAGAGTTACCTTTCCTCGGTGGGAAGTTCAGCTCTGTTTAGGTTTCACATGGGGTCAGCTCTGCTCAGCGCAGAGGAAGAGGAACCTCAACATGGGGAGTGATCCCGTATGCTGGAGGCTTCCCTCTGCATGGCAATACAGCAGTGAGGGTGCAATGCTTCCACCTTGCCCCAGGAACTAGCGCAGGCATCCTTTTTTTGCCCAATTCAGAGCCTGAAATAAAGTAGGCACGGTGTTTTTGGAAAGCGAAGCATGCTTTTCCTAGGAGCTGGGGTACTTTAGGAGGTGCTGCTGAGACTGAGCTGGACAGAGTTGTGTGCCTTTTTCCAAGGAAATGGCGAAATTTCAAAGACAACACTGGGGATTTTGAGAAGCAGAGAGGGTTTTTGAGTATAATCCCTGTCTGTTGGCTTTCAGATCCATGCTTGGGTAAAACCTAGGAGCAGTTGTTTTTCTCATAGGGGCTGAGATACGTTCACACATTGGATTATACCTTGCAAGAGCTTGTTTCCAGAACAGCTCCTTATACGATGCCAAAACTTGTAAGGATGAGTTATATGGGGTTTCTGGGACCATGAAGGACTTGTTCTGACTCTGCTTCTGCCTACTTGATCCTTAGACTGTATTACTATCAACTACTCTCAGCCCTAATGGAAAAGGGCAAAAAGAAAGATCTTAGAGATCAAGTACTTTGTAAATACAGTTTAAAGTTTTTTCCTTACTACCCAGTTTTAGAGTATATCCCTGAAAGAAAAAGTTATGTCTTAAAAAATTTGTTTTCTACATTTGGATTTCCATAAATATGACATGCGATATTCAATTTATGGAAACTCTTTTTTAGGTTGGCATACCACACACCACAGACATCATATGACATATGCATCATCGTAGGACATGATATAACATTTACTTCTTGCTGTGTGGAAACTATATAGCAGCACAAATAGCATAGCTCACTTTTAGTGGTGTGAATCCATTGTAGGTGGTTAATGCTACACTCACTTGTAGTCAATATAGGTAGAAAGTCAGGCTTTGCAGTTAAAAAATCATCAGAAACATGCTTATTTTTGTCAATATAAGACAATATGGGTAAGAATAAAATTAATTTTTAGAAGTTATGTAAATCTAGGTTTGCATCTTTAATTACCACAGGTAGGAAATACTGGAAGCTTTGTAGTTCAGACTTTGCAGTGACCGGGGATGATCCAGCTCTTCATAAAGCTTCCTTTTATTCTCTAAAGTGCTAATCTCATATATAGTTGCTTATAAAAGCAGGGAAATCCTCAATGAAAATTTATAACCATATTAAACAGTTTCCGGGACACTTATTTATAAAAAATAAAGGAAATCAAACACTTCAGAATATATATATAAGTAATATATATATACAGACATATATAGTTATATATAAATCAGCAACATTGGAGCAAAGCAGTGTAGGTTAAAGCTTTCCCTGGAAAATCCTCATCAGCAGAATGCCAGGTTGAATTATAGATCAGAGAAGATCCCTGGTGTTCTCTGTGCTAAATGCTTTATGGTGGAGCGAGTTCATTGACTCTAGTGTCAATACTGGTGACATATTTGATACAGCTCATTTTAAAAATGCTATCAAAACTTTTATGGTGGACAGCTGAGTTCTTGACAGTATAACTTGTTGGGGTTTTCTCCTTTTACCCAAATGTGTCTGTTTTCTGTGAGAAGTTGGACCCATGTTGAAAGCCCATTGGCCAAACCTAATATTGTTCATTCCAAGAGACTTTGGTGGGTGGCCAAAGGATTAGGGATTTTTCAACAAAAGTGCAATATTTTCCATTAGAAAAATCCCCTATGATTTTCTGGGAAACTCTAGTACTTCGCTTCCCATGTATCTTCCCTTTGTCATCGTCAGAAACTAACTGGCATTTCTCGCTGACATTTTTAGAAAAGAATATTTATACTAGAAACAATGCAAATAAAAATACGTTGGCAGAAACGAGTGACATTTACAGTATGATATAGTCCTGACATTTTTATGCCGCCAGTGGGAATTTCGCCTCTTTGATGACTGATTCTGTCATTTCTCCGTCATCTGAGTAGACCCATTCAACTCAATACAACTACTTAACTAACATCCCCAGTCTGCTCTGTAGTGAAACTCGTGGCTGGGAAAGGAGGTGAAACAAAGCCTAATGTTATAGGTAATGAGCAATGTTGTTGACCGACTGCACTATGATGAACCTCAATCACGACCTTGGTTAGAATAGCAAGGTTTGAATCAGAAAGCTTATGTGCTACTTAATATATAACTAACTATGTCTTGCAATTCAGAGGAATAATTAAATCATAATCTCTATGGAATAGGCACAGAGGGTCTTATAGGACATTATTACTGCAGGGTTGTCAAAGTCCTGCTCTAGAGATGAAACTGCCCTTTATGCCAAGGTCTAGCACAAGACGTACGTGCTGGTGACTAGTCTTAGAGATGTGAATTTCATTTGAAGGATTTTCTGGCATCCTTCATCCCTGTTGAAAAAAGGAGGCTGAACATTTGAAGGTGGCAAAAAGGAGCCGTGCAAAAACAACGGAAACTTGGGAAAATTTCTTACACTGGTAGACGTGAAGGGCTCCATCTGTTTAGCGTGCCGAGTTGCAGGTGAGGAGGTACCTTGATTCCATGACCAGGTACAAGTACTGGGTACCAAGTGACACTTGTGTGTACCCAAGAATGACATACTAGCACCAGCAGCAGGAAACAGATGCTGGTGAAACTCGTATTAAAAAAAGGGCACTGCTTCTGACAGCCAGTGTGATTACCTGCTCTGAGACAAGTCACCAAAGGCAGGGCTGGGTTCTCAATCTCCTGAGGAGTTTTAGAGTGGGTGTGATTTTCATATTCAACCCAGTGCCTTCCTGGAAGAGACATCCTCCATATCTTCTTGGGGGGTTGGCCTCAAGACCATATTGAAACAATGCAATCAGTCTGAGAACTTGTGATATTTTATGTTTAGGTTATTTCAGGTTTAAGCATCTGAGGGGAGGTGAGACCAAATAATCTGATAATTGCTTCTAACCTTAAATCTGTGAGTCTAGGAGGAAGGAAGGATGATCACCAAGGAAGAGCTTGGATACCCAAATGCTTTGCTTATTTTTTCAAAGTACTGCAGCTGTTGTAGTGAAAAGATATTGCCTCTTGCAACAAAACTTGTGCTGCTTATAAACCCTCCATGTAGTTTTGCAATGTTAAAGAAGATTAATGCTGTCATTATTTCATTAAGACACAAATAGGTCAACACCAGTGGAATCTGAGAAGTGATGAGAACTGATCAATTAAATCCTGACTGAACAGTTTTTCTTAAAAATAAGGCACATTCATTGACGTTGAGTATGATTCACTGACCTATGTTGATTTTGATGGCAAATGAATAACTTCATGTTTCATTTCACTAATGCTTTGATATAGCTTAGCTTTATTGATTTGATTGATTTTTTTCATGTTGACGTAAAATATCTTCATGTATTATACTCCAGAATTAGAATTAGATGTTGTTAGTCTGTCAAAGGAAAAGGAAACAATTTTGCTGTTACTGAAATGAAATACTTCAGCAGGTTCAAAATGCATTGTTCGTTGTTGTGTTTCTTTTTATTCCCCAAGTTTTGCTCCAGGAGAAGTTTTGAAAACTTGCCTTTTTTGTTCTCAGTTTGGAATGAAGACAGGCTTTGTGCTTGGTCTCCGGCTGAGCAGAAATGCAGCTTCCTTGCATTGCGGAGGGAGAACAAACAATGAAATGGTGCTGACACCTCTGGAGGAAAAGCCCTCCACGTGAACAGATTTTAAAAGCTGGAAAAAACAACATGCTTGGAGCAGGAATTAGAATTCAAATCCATTTGGTCCACGTCTGGTTACAAAAAAAAACCCCAAAACCTCTATGTTTTGAAGCAATGGTCTGCTGTTGCCCATTCCTTTTGCTCCACTCAGTGCCACAAAAGAGATGAAGAGCGAAGCTGAGGAGGCAGACAGAGGTACGTTATAGCTCTGCAGTTTCGGTGACTGGGAGAGCAAACAGCACTGATTTTTTGAGGTCAGTTCATAATCAAGAGAGGCTGGAAAGGGTTGTGCGAGTGGAAGAAAGGGCCAGAAACAGGTCAGCTGAAGGCAGATTCCAACGATGCGTCATTTATCTGGTTGCGAGAAATTTCTGATTTTTCCAGGGCGTGTGAATCTACCCACTTCAGTGAGACAAAACAGGACACTGCAGGTTTTCCGATGAGAAACTTCTTCTTCTCAGCCGATGAAAAGCTAGGAAAAAAAGAGGCCAGCTTCCAACTTCTGAAGCAATGAAGAAGTCAGGATCTAGAGGTGGGGGAGAGACAGAGAGTATTGGTTCAAAATAATTCAGAAAAGGTCAAGAGTTGATATTCCTTGGCAGGTGCTGAGCTTTATTTTCATGTTTCTCTCAACAGAGAGAACTGCGTGCTCAGGCACAAATGTTCAGAGGAATTAGGTTTGCTGCTTTTGACCTGCATGTGTTCTGGGAAGAAAGGGATGAATAAATTGCAGGTGTCAAACTAGTTAGGGTAGCCAGGTAGCCATCAGAAAGAAGTACCCCTTTCAAGCCAAATTCTTCTAGCAAACCCAACCATTTGCTTCATAAAACAACCCACAATTCCTAGTATGCTAAATTTTATAGCCCTTAGGAAAAAGAGAAACACAAACACAGGAAGGGAGGAATGCCGCAAAAACTGTTTTGTTAGAGGAAGGTTTGATTTCTCTTCCAACACAGTGTTCTCAGTTTTGTTGCTTAGTTTTGATTTATTCTTTTTCTCCTTGTGGTAATGGCACATGTAGCTGGTTTTGTTTTCTACATGCCAGGTAATAATTAAAATTAGCAATTTGGTAATCAGTGTCTTGGCCTTGGGCGCTAGAAATGGGTGTACTAAATAATGCCAAAAGTTGTTTCAAAACCAAGGGAGACTGATGGTGAGGACCTGTACTGAGGCAACCCTGTTGAATTCAGTGCATCCAGTTGACTCATGTGGGAGGGGATGAAGCCCAACATTTCAGTCAAGTCTTGTCGTCTGCCATGCCAGGCAGAAGGTAACAGGTTGTGTGAACTTTGCCACGACTTGGCCTGAAATCTTATGAGTAACATCTTGTGATGGAGATCAAGATCATGTCCCTGAAATCTGTCCATGGAGATGAACCAAGCCTTGCTACACAGCCCAAGCCCTGGCACACACAGTGCCAGCCACTTTCTGCTGCTAAAGTCATTTTTCCTTTAACTCTTCTGCAGTTCAGCAGTGGGTGAGGAAGCTCTGAGGAGGTTTTGTTTCCTCGGGAGAAAGCCAGATTGACATCAGCTTCACCCTCACCGAGGAGAGAGAGCAAAGGAAGGAGTATAACCTCCACCTTCCCGTCCTGCTCAGCATCTTCTCCCTCCTTGATGGGAAGCGAGGGACAGGGACGCAGTCAGGCAGCCCCAAAACATCTTCAGCAATGGGAATTCACACCAGCCAGCCTCATAGACATATCACCCCTGCAGGAAAGCCTACAAAGGCACCCAAATCTTGATGGTCTCCCATCATAACCCATCCCTGTATTTCTCTTGCCGCTGGGTCCATGCACAGGCTCACCGCATGGGCTCGGTCTGCACAGGCAGCAATGGGTGTGGGCCAAACTGGGGCTGCCATCACCTGGGGATGGCACCTTCCCTTTGTCCCCTGCGAGCACTGACGTCCTCTCCGCTCCCTCCCTAGGAGCCGGGAGCTGGTCCAGCGAGGCCAGCCAGCGCTAAAACCAAACTCTGCTTTTTTACTTACTTTATTACAGTCCGTGAGAGTGGGCATTGGCTGTGTCAGGCGGCTGTGGTCTCAGCGGATTGTGTTTGTGGTTGGGTGCTCGGGATTCTTGATTTCTAGTCCTGGCGCTGCCGTTTGCTCGGTGTGTGGCCTTGGAAGACTCACTTAGCTCTGCAGTGCAGCATTTTTTCCTTCTGTCGGATGGGGAAGTGACACCTGCGTTGCTGAAGGGCCAAGCCACAGCTGGGATAAACAGTAGTGTCTGGCTAATGAGTATAACCTCTTATACTAGTAGCTCAGAGGGAAGACATTAAAATAAAGGGTGTTACATGTGAATCCTGCAGCGATTACTTTCTATCCCAGACATGAAGATGCTGAGTTCACGGGTCGTTCTTTGCCAACTCTTTGAACAGAAGGTATATCATCAAATTGTAGCAGCTACTGAAAGTTCATATATTGGCTTATTTCTTTCAGGGCAAGCATGGGGCTGATCTGACTGATAGAAGAGAGTTGCATTAATAACGGGATGCTGTGTGGCAGTGTGGGAAAGAAGTGGGATGAAGCTCCTTGGCTCACCCTTCCTCTCTCTGCAATGCTCAGGAGGTTAATCTGCTTGAGGGGCTCCTAACTCTGTCCAGAGGTGGTTCTGTTACTGGGTGCGTGTTTTATAACGACAAAGGACCCTGTTCTAACTCTTGGATGTTGGAGCTGCTTGTTGTAGTGTTGTGGAAAAAGGTGTCAGAATCTGGCTGCTCCCTCATTTAGAAAACTCAGGGAAACTGTACTTTGTTGAGACAGCCTCTGAACATACTGCTTAATCAGAGACAACATGGTTTCGTTGATACAATGAGTAGGGCTGCGTATGCAGAGTTGTGTGCCTCAGTTTCCCCAGCTGTAAAACGGAAGGGATTTTTTTTCATTGCTCTAATAAGAGGGAATGAATTGCTGTAGCTTAGACACTGCCTAAGCTAAATCCCTGGATGGAAACCTCTTTCCATCTGCCTCACCACTAACAAACCTATGTGACCCTAACGTCTCTGAGCAGTCAAGGGCACCTGAAGTCCTGAATCCTTGCTGTGAATAGCAGACAGTGCTGATGTCTCTGTAAGGATGGAGGTCTCAAGTGAGAAACCAAGTGTAGGGGGTATTCCTATGTGTGCCCACATGACTTGGGAAGGGGTCTAGTCCTTTTGCCTTGAGAAGGAACTAGGTGAAGCAAAAAGTGGTTCCACCATATTTTTGTCTGAGAGTCTTAAGCATGTATTGGGCTGTTCCCTGCAGAAGTGGAAGGAGAGCTGAAGAGTCCAGGTTCTCATTATATTTGGCTCCCTCCATGCCTGTGGCAGTAACCTCAGCAGAATCCACCATCAGCTGCTGCAACAGGAGATCTTTGTAAGGTGTGAAGGCATCAAACTGAAGAAGTATATGGTAAAACAATACCACATGTTGAAAGCACAATAGGAGTAAGTCCATTTTGGCACAGCCTTCCACATGAAATCCCTTTTAATTTCAGTGACGTCACACTCCTGGTCTCAGGGAACCTATAGCAATATTTTCTGTGCCATAAATAAATCCACTTGGGGACTAATAAACTAAACTGTTGCTAATTTGTAATGTGCCACTTTTGCAGCAGTATCCAAAATTCATATGCACTAAGATTCCAGGGCTGGAAAGAATGAGGTGGCTTGTCCCTAACCACTGCTTAACTTTTTAAGTTACACTGGTGAGTCGGGTGCAGTTTGGCTTTTAGTGAGACCCCTGGGGAAGCAAGACCATCTTAGCCTACAGTCTTAAAAAAAGGCTATTAAAATAAAAGCATACCTATAAATAAAATAAAATTCATGGAAATGATGTCTTTGTGACCAAAGCAGGAACACTTGTGCCATTCAGGGGCCTCGCTTGCACTTCTGACTGTCACCACTGATAAGCACGAGCAACTTTGCCTCAATATAGTTTATAGGCACAGGTGGGCCCTCTTGCATTTAAGATCTCTCTGCTTGGGATTATTGCTTGGCTCAAGGAGGCCTTTCGGTCTGGTTGTGAGCAGAGGGAAGGGGAGTGTGGCATCTCAGCGGGGCAGGTTGGTGCTTTCTGGCGTAGCGGGTAACAGCTGGTTATTATTCTGATTGCGAGTGTCCCATGTGTACCTCGGTCTCCCTCTTTCAGTGTGTTGTGGTCTGCTTGTTGGGTCCGAGTTTAGATTAGGCTGAACTTTTTCCAGGGTAAAAGTAATACTCCAGAAAACACTGAGATGCTGCTTCTCCAGGGCAGATCTGCATGAGAGCTGTCAGGAGACTGTTTTGAATTTGCCCCTTTTGTTGCCACCAGAGAAAGTGATGTTCTCTGTTTTGTCACACCTGGGAGTGGAAAATTTTGTTCTTTTAACTTTTTGGGCTCATATCAGCATGAAAGCAAGTGTCAGAAGACTAGGATTTCTCTCAGGACACAATGCCTTTTTTCTGACAGCTCTTTGGGTGGTTCATGACTGGGAAGGTGTTCAAAGCAACCTCAGACAGCTGAGTACCCTACTCTTGTCACAGAAGCATCAAGCCCCTGCATAACTTTGCGTCCTCTTTGAAAACCCTTTCTGTCTGGGACTGTCCTGATCCTCCCATTATATAGATGATACACAGCATCTCTCACAGTGAAGGGGCACTCTCTCCCAGGATGAAGCTGATACATCCTCCTGCACAAGGAAAACCAACAGTAAATGAATAATCAGATACATTGAAATTGTAGTTTGCTGTACCATGAAAATAAAGATTTGCCAGTTCTGTCCTGAAGGAGTTACGGGCTGCCACAGACTTCCCATGTGGTTCTGGGTAAATGGGTTAAAGCATGTCTCTCTTCTCTGAGAAGGGACCCCAGATCATCTTTTCATCCTCATATTGTCACTAGAAGGGTGGATGGGACAGCTGAAGTTTGCACATTGCAATGGGCTCGTGCATGCAGTCTGTAACTAATGCACTGGGCACCGGCCAGCGAAGCCCCTCAAGGTCTTCCCAGCAGTACCAGCTAGGGCACTGAGCAGAAACACTGATAGTGAAGGTCATGTAAGCACCATAGACAAACAATGCCTGACAGCCTGAGCTTCTGCAGGGTTGGTTTTGTTCTGTATTTTTACTAGATAAGAGCTCATGTCCTGTTACCATTTCCCTGGGGCTGTGTGTCCGCCCTGTGATTCTGCTGCACCATTTGTACGGGGAGGGCATTGCAGCCCTTCCCGAAGGCTGGAGGAGATCTCCAGGTGGAACAGGTCTCCAGTTTTAGCAGTTTCTCCGACTTGCTGTCCATGAGTGAATGATTGGCATCCATCTGGAAGACCTTCTCATATCTTCTATCATGATCAAACTTGATCTTCTCACTCAGAGAGGACCACCAAATGTGGTGGTTCAGCAGATAAACCAGTATAGGTTTAGGTAAGTCCTAATAGGAAGAAGTATTGTTGAGTGTTTATTGCTGGGTCAGGATCTCTCATATTAATCTTTCCCTTCAGCACTGGCAACCCACCCAAAAGTAACATCTAGGAGTTCAGGCATATGGGACCTTTGGGAACTCAGTAAGTTGCTGCCTGCCTGCAGAGCTCCCTAACAGGCTGCACGAGCCCTCTTAAATGATGATTAAGTCAAGTTACCTTCCTGTGCAGTTGTGGCAAGCTAAGGGTTGGCGCGTGGACAGCCATTTACACTTTATCTGACACGCTAACTTGCTGCATCGCAGTAACTTCAACTGTGGTTTGCATTCTTAGCACATGAGACTCCTTCCTACCCCATCCCTCCCCAAAACGCTTATAAAGCATAGGGGGACTTAAGCTAGTCTCGACATGAAAATAAATTTGGGGTTGTCCACATCAGCATTTAGCTTGGATTAGGAGCTTGCTTTTGAAATATATCCCTCAGTCTTACCCCTGTTGCACCTTGGTGCTTATTGCAGATTCAACAGGCATTCAGTCCATGGGACCAGCCTCGTGCTAAGCCAAAATAAACCTCCCAAAATATATATAATGTTTATATCAGGCCCCACCTCTCCCCTGATCCGTTCCTGTCGGGCCACACTACTTGCCAATTTAGCCAATTCAGACTTTGATTTTTTAATAGCTTCCCCCAACCTCTCCTCCATCTCACACATTACAAGAAACCCTTTTCACAGTGTTTCACTGTAGTCGGTGTGAATTGGTGCAACTCACAGGGGCAGGATTTGCTCTCTTGAGTAGCGGCTGCGAAGTTGGACTATGAGCTATGGAAAATTGTCAGCATTGAGTCTTTTGACTGTTGTTAGCTGACCTAGGCTGACTTGCACCAACTAAGTCTATTGTTACTTTGTTAGCTGTATTTTCATGTTCACTTCTATTTATCTATCAATATATTTTGTGCTAACAGCATTATTGCAAGGCCAGAGGATTATATTATCCAGACTGTCTGAGCTCATCAAGTCTTGCAATGCTTTTAAATCCTTCCTCATTAGTAAAGAATCCTGAGTGATTAGCTAGTATGTGATTGCCATAGCCGAAGTAAGATTTCTTTCCCTGACATTATTCAATACACTGAGTAGTGGTAGAGCCTTTTCCTTTCTTTTTCTTTTTCTTTTTCTTTTTCTTTTTCTTTTTCTTTTTCTTTTTCTTTTTTTTCTTTTTCTTTTTCTTCTTCTTTCTTCCTCTTCCTCCTCCTTTCCTTTCCTTTCCTTTCCTTTCCTTTCCTTTCCTTTCCTTTCCTTTCCTTTCCTTTCCTTTCCTTTCCTTTCCTTTCCTTTCCTTTCCTTTCCTTTCCTTTCCTTTCCTTTCCTTTCCTTTCCTTTCCTTTCCTTTCCTTTCCTTTCCTTTCCTTTCCTTTCCTTTCCTTTCCTTTCCTCTCCTTTCCTTTCCTCTCCTCTCCTCTCCTCTCCTCTCCTCTCCTCTCCTCTCCTCTCCTCTCCTCTCCTCTCCTCTCCTCTCCTCCCCTCCCCTCCCCTCCCCTCCCCTCCCCTCCCCTCCCCTCCCCTCCCCTCCCCTCCCCTTCCCCCTTCTCCCTTCCCTTTTCTCCCTTCCCTTTTTCTCCCTTTCCCCCCTTTCCCCTTTTCTCCCTTTCCCCTTTTCCCCTTTTCCCCTTTTCTCCCTTTTTTATTTCCCAGCCCTGCCATCTGGTCCTTGCTGGGCTGGAAAGTCACAGAAGCTGTTTTCTGTCAATTTGTTGATATCTTCTTCCTCTCCTAGCCTGGCACAGAATCTGCTTTTGTTAGTTTTCCTTTCAGGAATACATGTGCAGTTCAGCATGAGGTCTGACAACCTCGACCCTCCAGGCATGACTAATTCCCATTTACAAGACCACTACAAAATCCATCAGATCAAAAGTGTCAGGAAGTCAGGAAAACCCCGGCGTGTACGGCAGGCTGGAGCTGGTCTCCCTGTGCTGCGTGACAGAGTGCGCTCGGTCGGCCGTGCTTTGCTGCGGTAAGGTCAAGTAGAAGTGGCACTTGGAAGGAACGGGAGGTGGAGGGGAGGGAAGGAGGGTTTCGCAAGCAGCCAGTGATGTATTGTTTAATACTGCGCTGTTCATAGCCAGACACTGTGGCTCTAATAACAGCCAGGGTTAAGGCAATGATATAGATTGAAACGAAGGAGTTACGAGATGTCTTGTGGTG
Organism: Gymnogyps californianus; assembly: GCF_018139145.2. Taxonomy (NCBI): domain Eukaryota; kingdom Metazoa; phylum Chordata; class Aves; order Accipitriformes; family Cathartidae; genus Gymnogyps; species Gymnogyps californianus. The sequence goes on along the minus strand of NC_059478.1, from coordinate 27,214,341 downwards.
TTTGAAAGCCTGGGGGTGGAGACTTTGGTGGGGTTGAGTTTGAAAGTAGGAAAACAGCAGTACAAAGCCGCTAACAAGTTTTTTGGAAGTTGCCTTCAAAGTTTTATCTTTATGCTGTTCAGGAGTGGTGGTAGTGATAATCCCAACTGGTTGTGGGTTTTATGTGGGTTGGGGTTTTTTGATAGTGTCTTTTATACAAGCGTGTCTTAGAATTGAGAAATGGGATGAGTAGAGTGTCCCAAATATCTCTCTGGTGGTCTTACCCAACAGCTTCTTCTCAACCAAACTCTCAATGACTTCAGCTCCCTGTGAGGCCAACTCTTGAGTGCTCCTCAAAAATCCCACCCAAAGAGACAGAAATCAATGTTACACAGACAGTCTGTGGGTCAGCCTCTTGACACGTTCGGTCATAGCCCACAAAACCGGCACAGAAGAGGAGAAATAAAAGCTTGCATAGATGTGAGGTCTAAAAGAATGAGAGCACTCCGTGAACGAGGCCTCAGGCGGCAGGAGGTGGCCTTGAGTCACAAAACCGAGATTTGTATTTAGTTGCCCAAAGGGAGCTAGAAAAAGAGTGAGAGAGAAAGACAAGGTCTAGGGGGAACAAATCCTGGAGAGAAGGCAATATTGAAAATAAATGAAGGATCTCGATTTCTGTTGCAAGCATGACCCTTGGACTTCAGCAGGGCTGTAGCAAATAGAGTTTGGTTTTATGGACACAACTCACATACAAATCTGGGCTGGAGTGCACAGGAGAGGCATATAGACGGCTGACTCAGCAACTTTGCTGGCTTTTTCGCTTGGAATTGTTTGAGCCCCTTTTCATTTTCCCCTTTGGACTTCAGGATGGGAATTTCAACATTGTTTAAAACCTTCTCAATCACGTCTCTGAAACCAAAACCTGGTATGAACTATGGGAAGGTGGTTTTGTAGAGCTTCTGTTCTAACCTGGAAAGTGCTGAATTCTCTCTGTGTGGGCCTGATCCAAGATCCATAGAAATCAATCTTAGGCTTGCCATATACTTTAATAGAAATTGGACCAAATTGCAGAAGTTTCCTAGTCCTCTGGCCCATTTCTGTGGATTTTTGCCCACTCAATTTAAAAGAACAATTTATATCATGAGAAACAAACCACTTTTGTTGTGTTTTTCTGTGTTTGGATTTTTTTGCTTAATGTTCTTTCCTTACTGTTACTGGCTGAGAAATGATGGCTGTGACTTTTTTATTGTTTTAACGGGACATGAGGAGGAAAAGTGATTCAAATACTTGCTAAAGGAAGTTTTCTCACTCAACTTGAAAGTGGAAAGGTTGGTGCGAATGATGCCCCACTTGAGCACTCAGAAGAAGTGAGATGTCCACCATTTGATGACCAATTACTGTGCAGTGTCTGAGGCTTTAGCCTGGAAAGCAGCAATGCCGTGGCAGAAAATACCATGCTAATTGAAGACAGCTCCTCGCCGTGACTGGCTCTTCTCACCTCCGTGCATCACAGTCCTTTGGGACATTGGTTCATGAGGCTGTACCAAGGGACTCATCTCCGTCTTCCTGTCACCCCTTCACAAGAAGGAAACCCATTGTGTCTCACTCTCCTCTTACCAAAGGGGATTTATCCAAACCCACATCAGGAAAGCTAATCCACATCTTCTAAACACGAGTTAGTGTCTTTACCACTGGGCACAAACTTTCTTTCTAGCTCCATTGCAAGTCAATACTGAGACACGTTGGCAGAGCTCTCATATGAATTAGTGCTGGAACAGCAGAAAAATTGTATGGGTGGTTGAGCTGAGGTAATTAGTTTTTGTTAGCTGAGTCTGTAATCTTCTGGCATTCAGTATCCTGCAGCCTACTGGGATTTTCACAGCCTTTACCACCATGGGTCCTCAGCACCTACTGCAGCTCTGGGCCACCCGTGCAGTTTCAAGCTCTGTTGCATGTCAGGATCTGGTTGCGTTATTACATGTGGGGAGTTTACACAAAATGTGCCACTTGCTAGCAGCCTGCCTGACCACGCTTCAAATTCAGCCCCAGCTGCGAAGCCCAAACACTTTGCCTGTGCAGAGCAGAGCAAGGGGAAGCATCGTCTCCCCAGGGCTTCTACCTCTAGGATGAAGTCCTACATGGATTACTTGAGGGCTGAGTTTACTGCTCAGCCTTCCCTTCACATCACCTCTGCCTCATCACCTTTTTCCGCAGGACTTGTAGGAACATAATTGCTTGGAGACCTGTACCCTGTCCATCACCTGTTGTAAGAACAGGCAATAAATTCTGTAGCCTTGAACGAGAAGGCTGCAAAACTAACACAGGGACAAATGCATTCTTGTCCCTTCACGCTTCCAATGCCTTATACACTTTATTTTCAAAGGTGAAGAAATATGATGGAAATCATCCACTTACTTCAGCAAATATGAAAATTGAAATAAACTCAGGAGTTTCATCTTTTTCTTTTTTTTTTCTCTAAACCTTGTTTAGTTAATGAAGCTTGTAGTTTGCATCACATTTTTGACAGCTTATACTAATAACTTTGTACAGCCTGCAGGATAAGTGTCCACTGATGGAAATGAGAGGGATCCTTTACATATCCTGTGCATATGTGAACAGTAGCCCAAGACCCTCCTGCTCAGCCTTTTGTGGAGATGCAAGTGTTGTGTTTCTTGTTTTGGGTTTAGGGTTTGGATTTTTATTTTCCATCTTAAAGTACTAACTCAGAAGTAATAAGCATTTTAGAACAAAGTTGGAGCAGCTCATTTAGGGTTAGATCTGACCATAAGCATGTGATGAATGGGCTTCAATTTAAATGCCAGTGGTTGGGGTAGCGGCAGGCAGTGGCTGCTACTCGAATTCTACAGCATCTATGTGTTCCAGCCACAGTGGACCTCATTTAATGAGGCAAATTTAGTAGGGATTTAGCCTGGCCTCTGGGATTTCTGAAGCTGCATTTAAGAACCCCCACTAAGGACAAAGGAAAGATGTCTAAGTAAATGTGGCTCTCTGAAGGAAATATCTCCATCACCCATAAGAAACTGTTAAAATTGGTTCTTCTCAATTTGTCCCTTCAGTCTATTTTTGTAATGTATAGGCAAAGAAGGTAGGAGTCTCACTTTCACGGTGTAATCGATGGAGTGGTGTAGCTTGGTGCAAATCCATCAGCTTGAAAGAGTTACTGCTAGATTATACCAGTGAGAACCTGAAAAAATATCACCTATAAGTAACTGATGTAAAGGCAAATGTTTGAAAACCTCAAGGATGCTGCGTTCTGATTTAGCACAGCTCAATTTCAGCCAAGGCAGTATTGGTCTGAGATGAGTTTTATTGACGTGAAGCTGCTCCAGTGAATCAGGCTTCGTTTCTCCTTGCTGACAGTCAGGCAAAGATGTGTCTCTCAGCGGTAGGCTCAGCTAAAGTGTAAGTGGTGGCATTTCTTACTTGAGCCTCTTCAGGGAAATGCTGAGTGCTGCTGGATTATATGGACCAGGTCCTTACAAAGCTCTTCTGATTTTAAGGTTTGTCATAGTCTTCCTTTAAAAGGGTTGGGTTGTGCTGTACCACTGATCTGAGAGGGTACAGGATTGTGCCCTGGCTGGGGATCTAGTTCAGAATATGAACTGCCAAGCTTACTATTATGAATCTATCATTATAATGAGTTAGCATGATATGAATCAACAAAGTGTTGGTACTGGGCAGCAAAGGATCTAGAACGTAATAATCAGTGATTCAATGCTTGGTAAATCGACTGTTGGAGGAAGATGAGCGCTTCCCGAGCCTGGTCTTGCCATTTTCTATTGAGTGAAACACATTTTCTAGTGTTAGCCTTTTTAATTGAAAGCCATATAAGCCTTTTGGGAGGTAGTGGGGAATCCAACAACTGTAGATCTTTTAGAGAAAATAAATAGACTCTGTCATCTCTTGCAGCACTGTCACATCATTGGTTTCCATTTACAACTGAAAAAAAAAAGAGGCTAAAGACTGTTTATTCCTATTATTTTCCCTTGATTTGTTTCTTTCTTTGCTTGCATGTGTGGGTGGGTTGTTAAAGTTTTTGTCTTGCTTCGTTTTGAAATTTTTTATGGCCCACATTCTGATGTTTTGCAGCTCATCTGCAGGCTGTAAGGCTGGAGCGCATGAAGGTGGGCAGCGTTTAATTTCTGCTTATAACTGAAACAGTTAGTAAGTGGGTAGATTATAGTTTAGGGAGTGGGAGGAAGACAGTAAAACTAAATATTTGGGAATTTTTCAAAATGTCCAATGACCACAGTTCCTATGTAGGAGGAGAAGTCCTTCCCATCCCTCTCCTCCCATTTCTGAATGGTTTTGCAGAGTGGCTATGACTAAGGCTTCGCTAAACTGAAAGTGCCACAGCCTGGAATGATAATCAAAAAAGATGCGTGTTGTTATAAACACTCAATCATTTTCCTTCTTTCTTGTGGAGTTGTTATTAAGCCCAGAGGTTCAGAAGTTCAAAAATATAAAGGAATAATTTGTACAAGAAAAGAAAGGAGTCTATTTCACAAGCCATTGATGCTTCCACTGGGAATTAGCAGTAGCTGTTAGAGTTGCCGGGGTCATACAGAGCAACCATGCATTCTGCTGCCACTTAGGAAACCCCTAATTTTTAACTTTTTAACAGCCACAAGCTTACGTTTCTGGCAATGAAAAGTGAGGGAATATTTGAGGAGCTCTTATTAAAAAAATAAACTTCAAATGATGATTGACTTCCCTTTTATATCTCTAGAATGGGGCCCATAAATCTCAACAGTTTTCTTTTCAATGGCTACTTGTTCTTTTTGGTTGGTGATAACTTTTATTTTAAGCGAGCTCAATTCTTAAATTAACCCTTGTGTTGACTCAAGCCTCCTTGTTTGTCTTTGCTTTGCCTCCCACGGATGGAGAAAAGCTTAGCATATGGTAACAGATCCATTCCCATTTCATGGTTGACGTGAAATGTGGGCATCGGTGTGTCGCTGGAAGAGGGAAGAACCAGACTTCAGGAGATCTGCTTCCAAAGAAAGCACTGAGCTCGCAGTTACTGAGACTCCCCTTTGGGTCCTTGACGTAGGACTTCTGATAGGCAGATGAGCACTGAAGGTTTAACTTATTTGAGCACAAATATTCAAATTCACATGTGGGCATTCAAACTCCCGGTCCCATCCCGTATGGGTGGATTCTGCCACTCCCTCCTTTATCATGCTTTTAATAGCAACTATAGGGATATAGCTGTCTGGTGGTCCCTGGATTTTTCCTGTGGTTAGAACGAAATCCAACCTTTGAAGCCTAGTAAGGAAATGCCTAATATAAAACCCATAAAAATCTCAAGCAGCATCAGCCACTGAACCTACCGGAAGACACAACTGAAAAATGGGTTGACGAGTGCTGCGCCCATGGGTGTCTGTTAGCTACCGAGTCTCCTTCACAGGTATGCAAGCTCTGGGAGCCAGCAATACTCGTACTCCACTGCCTGCCTGTGTGTGGCCAGCCAAATTTGGAAGCTCTATCTTATATCTTTCTGTCAGTGACCTGTTATACAGTCCTGGGGCCTAATGCTTGTGTCAACATGAGGTTAGGTTTCATGGCATCCTGAGCAGAGCAGGAATGTATGTCCTGGCTTATATTTGTCTCCCCAGGAGAGGGAGAGGGTGGGAGAGAAGCATTCAGCAGCTACTGGGCAATCTTCTGCCATCTCTTGACAGGCAGTGATATAAATCAGGAGCTTGAGTGGGACACGAAGGCAAGACCTCGTTGCTCTGTTTAGATCCCTATCAGCCGTGATTAGTTCAGTGCTATAGGTGGAAGGATAAATGTGGCTTCCTGTAATCTTAATTGTTTCCACCAGCCTTTGAACTGATGCATCCATCTGGTAGCATTTAGTTGTGAATACAAAGGGTCAAACTATGCCCAAGACTGCATGGTAGGCAGCAGGAGCAGTTCTGAGAAATGCCAGTGCCAGCTGGGAATTGGCCTCTTGGTCATGCAGTACAACTGAGGCAAGGGGACTCGAGTTAGTCCTGAATAGGTGGCTTGCAATATCATCTGGAAACTTGTAGGTGCCAGAGCTTCTGAATTTATTAGAGAGGAGACTGGCAAAAGTGCCTTAAGATGGCTAGGGATGGACTGGAGACTTCATACGATGCTACAGGGACTTGTATTCTGCCATTCCCAATGCTCTTATGACAAGGCCAAAGAGAAGACAATGTGGATTGCTTTTCTTGAGCAACTCCCATTGTAACTGAAAGAGATTTTGTGGATCTTTTGCAGCACTACTGTCTTCTTGCATCAGGAGTCCTTCCCCTCCTCTCAAGACTCTCTTTAATGGCTTAGGTCTGCAATCTTTGCAAGTAACTGACTCAGACGCTCATCCATCTACCTTCAGTGCTGTGCACAGGGCTTGACTTTGCTTTGACATTCTTGTGTACAAAGTATTCCCATGACAATAACTTGAAAAATACCATGCTGGTTTTACTCCCTCTTTAACGTCGCCATGTACCTATGGGAAATTCTGAAAAGGGCAACAATCTTGATATATTTGGTGGAGGGGGCATGTTTTGAAAGCAGAAAGATCTTTGGCAAATGCAGCCTGCAAGGAACAGAACTAGCTTATTTCAGCTGACAGCTTTGGAGAAAACCAGGATTGCTAAGTTTCACATTAGTGTGGGTAGACACTAATAAGAAAATTTGGGGCTAGCAATTCAGAGGGAATAGTTTGTTGCTTTTTGGTTAATCCCTTTTCAATTTCTATCAGCATAGAAAGAGCAGAGCTTTTTCTCTCAGTCATTTGTGCCCAAAGCAAAATGTGATGAAAACAGGCAAACTAAAATGTAATTTATCTTCCTAAAAGCAAAGAGGAGAGGTCACCCCATCAGAAAAAATGAGTCAGAATTTTCAGTTTAAACAAGACTCCATGAAGTCTTTGTCTTAGTAATGTTTGTATCCTAATGCTTTGAATCCAGTAACTTCTAGTTACTAGAGCTCAGTAAAGAATGTTTGCTGGATAACTTCTTTTGCAGTCTATTCAATTTTTGCCTCTCTATATTAACTGTCTGACATTTTTCTCAGATGTATTCATGGTTTGGAGTCATTTACTGAATAATTCCAGACCTGCAGCTCATTTCTAAGTGGTCTTGAGCATGTGCTATTCAAAATCCAAGCTAAGTTTCTTAGAATTTGATAATTACATCTCAACATTTGAGAAACAATTAAATGGCAAGCATAACTGCCCTTGTACAAAATATAAACATGGGACAAAATTCCCTGTCAAGTGAATTAGCAAAGCATGGTTGGGGCAAACTAAGCTGACCAACTTCCATCTGCAAAGAACTTGGTCTATAAAACCACCTGAACCTACTCCCCATCTTACCTACTTTAGGGAAGGTAAAAAGATCATGAGCAGGGAAGAAATGTGGAACAGATGTTGTCTTCAAAATGAGCTGATCCCCCACAGGTTTGTGGACAATGTCATTTCCTACCCCCTGCATCATCCCCTTCTCCTCCAGGGCATGCAGGCAGGATTTCAGTGGGTGTAAATCATCAGAATGATGCTAAATTACACCAGCTGAAACTGGCTCTGAAACTCCTTGTGCTCCTAGGAGTTAGGCTTAAGAAGTTAAGTCAAACCTGGAAGTGATTCTCTGTGCTCTGCTTAGTACCCACACCACTGCTTTGGGATTCCTCGTTGGATGTCTTCCCTACTGTCCTGAGGTAAAAGAGTGGGCTGAAGCCTCTGAGCTCCAGCCCCACAGTCATGATTCTGCAGAAGGCTGCTATTCATCTGTATTGTTCCAGGGCAACAGCAAAGAGATTTGCTTTGGGGAGTTGCTTTTTTGCACCTTGGGGTCTCCAGGACTTGTCTGAGCTGTGTCCCTATGTGAAATGTCTTCAGTGGCTATAGGATTTCTAGGAGTCTTTGTGGTGAAGCACAACTGTAGAGGGAACAACCTGCTGAACATTTATGGAGTGTTTCAGGGGATGGCAGAGTGTGCTTGCTTACATGTGAGTGTATTTACAGAACATCAGTATTAAACAGGCAAGGAAAAAGAGGAGAGGGGGAAAGGATTTTTTTGGCTCCACTTCTGGGAGTGCATCTAAGGAGTGGGGAGATGTGGCTAAATGGGCAGAAGGTGAACCTGAGGTTTATCTCTTTTTCAGGTATTTTTCTCTGCTGTTTGTGTGTGTGGACCAGAATGGTGCCTGAAAACAGTATTAACTACCTTTTTTATTATTATTATTTATTTATGTGGGGATATTCCACCTTCAGGAATATTTGAAGCTGTGCAAAGAATATTCTTCTAGATCCTCTTCCTAGTTAGAAGAAAAAGAAAACCAAAATGTTACTTGAATGAAGTGCTTTCTTCAGAATTTGCCAATTTATGTAAATGTTTTACAGCAACAGCTGATTCTTGGCTCTAGCCAGGACAGCAAAACTCTGTGAACACTCTTCTTGATTCCTTAGCAGCATATCCTCTCCAGTAGCTGGTTTCATAGGCATTCTCTGACTGGAGTGGAGACTGTTTAGCCTAGGCTTAAAAAAGCTTCAAGCAATATGATCTTTTAGTCCCAATGATAATGAAAATATAGCAGTTATAGTCGTCTCTTGAAAGATAACCTCCCATAATTCATAAACAACAGAATTACATTAAGGGAGCCTAATGAATAGTAGAAAAAAAAGTGTCTGAATTTATCATTCTGACCTTGAAAGCTAACAGAGTAGTTTGTTACAAATAATTAATTTTATAAATTTCTTCTATCTTGGCAACTTGACTGTAAATAGATTGCAGTTTCCTTGAAGCTATGTTAGCTGAATTTATTTGCTGAATAATTGATGTAAATAACTCGGTGAATTGTAAGTAATTATTCTTGGCCCCCGCTTAGTTTGAAGGCAAGTGCTTGGATACAAGTAGATGATATTAGAAATTTGAGCTGCTGTGGTTTGATGGGTAGGTCACCTTCTTTCTCTGGCTAACTGAATTTTGAATAATTTTTATGTAACTTGCTCCTTCCAGGCAAAAATCCTGTAGACTGCAACAGGGCTGTAACACTATACAGGGAGTATACAGCACTACCCAGGCCGTAAGGACAGCAGCGTACGGATCTGGCGCCTCCTCCTCTTGCCTATGTGCCCCGAGCTCCAAAGTGACGCTTTTTTTGTCTTGGGCATCTCTGCCTTTACCTTTGCGCTTTGCTGCGTCTCCCTCAGAAAGGCAGCTGAAGCAGGAGTTGCTGCATTTATTTCTTGTTAAACTCCTGGCTGCATCTGTAGCTTCGACAAAGGGCCTGGGGATGAGGTTGGTGGTTGCTCCTCCGGTGCAGTGCAGGCTGGCCGCAGGACTTGCAGAGAGGTTTGCAGCTTCATGTTAAAACATCTGTGTATCAGCCGCAGCGTATGGATAGGTGAGAGCATTTTAAAGGTCATTTTTGGCGGCAGGCGGCTGCCCCGCAGAGAGACCCCAGTGGGCTGCCTGTGAGGAGCACGGTGGTGTAGCTCCAGCCTTACCCTCCTGCAAAGCGCCTGCTTGTCTTCCCGGTGAATTATGATTGATCACCTTTGGTGCCCTTTCCCAGGCTTTGATAAAATACGTCTCCGAGCAGTTGTCTGTAGGATTTTTGAGGCCATCTGTTGTTACGCAGGACTGTAACGTCACTGCCTAATTGTGCTGGCTTTTTCCTGGAGGAGGAGGAGGTGGCCTAGGGCATGGGCTGCTCACTCACACGCTGCTTCTGCACCTAAAAACCCTCTCACCATCAGCAGGAGGATTGCAGTGAACCCTTCCTTTTGGGCCCAGGGATGCTTCGGCCAATGCAGCATCTTTATTCACAAAAATCATGCCGTTTGTGCTGGGCTCTTTCCTCTGATAATTTTAAGGAAATGAGCCTTTTGCTGGGGCTGCCGGTGTGATGGGCAGTGCACTATGCGCCCCTTGTGCAGGCTCCCTCTCCCAGAGCTGCTACATCAGAGCACGAAGGGCTGGAGCTGCTGCTGGTGCTCTCCAAATTACGTGCTTTACAAGGTCTACGTTACAACCCTGAAGCTGATCCTGAGGCTATAACTGTGAATTTCTAGGAGGCAAGAGGGGTCGCCCTGGTGAGGCCACCTGGGGATCGCTGTGCCCCATAGCAGCTGGCACAGGTGGGATCCCATCAGCTGTCCTCATTCATGACATGGGTTTTTCTCTAGGTGAGGAAGACCTGACATGAGCAGGCTGCAAGATCAAGCCCTGTGTTTAACAGACATGGGGTACCCCATGCTTGTTCACTGTTTCCCCCAATGGCAAGAACATCTTGTGTAATGAAATTAATTCAAACTTGAGATAATGCTAAGCTAAAAAAAAAAACCCAACCCAAAACAAACACTTGTCCCTGATGAGTTCAGCACCCTGCTTCCTCTTGAAGGTTTCCTTTTCTCATGCTGTTCCAAATCTTGACTTTTTTCCTTTTTTTGTCTGTGGGGTTTTTTCCTTTCCCTGCTGACCTCATGAGGATGCAGTCACCTTCAGGCTTAGGAAACATTCCCTTTTCTACAGCTGCCAACTCGGTCGCGCTCACGTGGAGACTAGAAAACTGAGACAGTTGTTCCCCCAAACTGTTTGTCCTTGGCCAGAGGTTGTAGCTCCATCTGGCTCGCTGAAAAGTGCTCCCCTTCCCGATGGGCTGTGATTTACGCTCCGGCATGCTGACGTATGTTGAAATTGGCACCTGTTTGTGCTGATACCCAGGGCTGGGAGTTAGAAATTCAGGACATATATCTTTATGTCCCCTTCAGCCGTTCTTGCTGCGGGAGCAGCAGTCTGGAAAGGGGCCGTGCTGGCATCGCGAGGTGTTAAGCTGGGATGGCTGAAGAGTTAATCTGCTGCCTCACTGTAATATAATAGAAAGAAAAACATGCCTGTGGGGCTAGTCCATTTTACTATGTAGCTTCAGCTGGTAATTAAAAAGAAACAGTTCAAAATTAAGCAGTAATATGAATAAAACCCCAAATTAAATACACCCAGGACAGGTTGCATTTTTCAATGAGTGGATGCTTAGCATGTCATGAAACCAGGCTTTTTCAAAAAATATCTCAGGCTGGGTGCCTAAAACTGGGAGTTCCCCAAACCCCCCCAGAGCTTTGCTTTTTTTCTGTGAGGGTGCCCCTTTCATTGCAGCTCACTCATCACCAGGGCCAACTGGTACGCTCGGCTCGGGGCATGTTCCCACATTCCTCCTGTTACGGTGGAGACAAAAAAGTAAAATCGAAACCCCAGATGGGCCCGGTAACAATTTTACTTGCGAGTCAAGAGAGCAAATGTGGTTTCAGGTTCTTGGGAAGGATTTCACGTGCCCCTTTTGAAGGTGATGATCCTGAAAGTGGGGACAATGTGCCCATTTAAGGTGGAGAAAAGTGATCGTGGGCACTGCCCTTCAGGCGTCCTGCCAGGCATCAATTTGGGGAATGCAGTTGCTGAGCAAAGTAGCGGGCTGTGACCTCTGTGCGTAGATCAGGCAGCTGGCTGCTCTTAAATAGAGTGGTGCAACCAAGCACAGCGATAACTTTGAGGTAAAGGCATGGGGAGCAGGGAGGTGGGTGGGAAGGAGTGATAGGAGAAGAGGTATTTTCAACCACAAGCTCCCCAACTGGCAGATTTCCAAAAGATGGGAAGTGTCGTCTGAGAAAAGCTCACTCTCTGCTCCCCTCATTTCTTACATTTTTTTTCCCCAAAGTATCTGTTACCAGACACTTTTAGGGGGTGTTGGACTTATCTGAGATGACTGCTCTTGTTTCAGTGACACCTTTGCAGCAATGTGCTACAGCCCCCGCAGCACCTCTCCTGGAGCACTGCTCTTCTCGGCAAACCTTCTCACAAACTTCTAGTGCATACAAAACTCTTGGGTTACATAGGGGGATTTCCCTGACATTGAGGCAGCATTTGGGTTTCTGAATATAGAGGTTTGCTATTGACTAGTAAGTGGTGAGGTACCCACAGGACAGGAATAACTGAGTGGAGCTGGAGGCCAAGCCAGGCTTGCTGGGGTGGTGGCACAGGCAGGAACAGAGGGGGGACCGAGGGGCATGCAGGAGCCGGCCTTGCAGCCAAGCCCAGGGCATCACCAAATAGGCAGCAGGGCCCTGTTCGCTGCCTGCTTTGTCTGGGTGAGAAATGTCTCTGCCTTCCTCTATGCCTGTGGGTTTCACATGGTCTGGAGATGCTACTTTAGACAGCCATCATCTGGTATCCCACAGTCCATCTGCTTTCTCTTTGTGGAGTTGGGTCCATTCACATCGGTTGAGCACTCCAGCCTTTTGTCCCTGTAACAGTCTTTCCGATATCTTTTATGAGTCTGTTTAAAATCAAACCCAGTTGCCAGCTACTCAGCCCTGGAAGAACTGTTATTCCTCTGCCACAGATTAACATGAAGGGTGTAAAGAAAGAAACAGAAGGAAACAATTTACACCATTGTGTATGACTTGATTAAAAACTAATACGGGATTTTTAGGTTACTGGTAGGCATTTCATATGCAGTGTTTTGTTGTCTAGCAGGTTAACAGACCTCTAAGTCACATAACTGAATAGCTGAGGTGAGTTCCAGGGAGAAGGCATTTTCTTCTGAACCACTCTTGGTTCAGCGAAACAAAGATTTTTTTTTTTTTTTTTTTTCTTTTAACAAGGGGAAAAAAAAAAATTGTCTCCCTTCAAGAGTGCAGTCTCATGCCAGAGGTATGAATTGATTTTACTGTCTGTTTACCTTTTTGTTGACAAGATCTAAGACTGCAGTCCAGAAGTCTAACTGGTGGCACCTGGACCTGCAAACTGTCACTGCTGGGCAAGGTGTTGGTTACTGGAACTTGTTGCACTTCAACCAGAAGAACACTTGCAGAATCAGACTGCCCAGAGTGCAACTCTTTTGGTGCAAATATTTAGCCTTTTAGGTAGGTTTAGTCATCAAAATTAATCTACTGAACTCAGTACAACTGAGAAACTGGACTTATGCAAGAGTACTGGATGCGAGTAAATCCCACATACAAAATCCACAAAAGCCATACATTTAGGCTGCAAATTTAACAGAGGTGATTCTATCCCTTCCAGTGTTTCAGTTTTGATTAAGTTGCAAATCCTTCCTCCCGTTATTTCTTAATTTATTTGCCTAAGCTTGAATTTCGGCATTGACCAAAGCAGAGGGTTATCCTACAGAGTTACTGCTCACTTACACCATTACTGGTTGGACATCAAGCTAAGTTATTGGCAAAAGAGACCGTGCTGATGATGTGGTGAGGGCATTGAAACTAAAACATCCTTCCACCACAGTGTGGTGGTTCACAAAAGGGGAAAGGATGGAAATTCCATATCAAAGCTGTTTTTTCCCTCTCTCTTTCTTCTAAATTAATCTGGACTCTAAGTACCTTTAGAAAGTAACACAGTTCAATACATTTAGAAGAAAAGGTTTCAGATCTTATCCTTCTTCCAATAGTGCCTGTGATCCAGCTGCTACTAACTTCAGTTTAGGTATTTAAGACCTTGTTTTGGAGTGTTTTGACCTATTTAAGGTGGGTGTGGTATTTATAATCTATGTATTGGGAATGATACAATGTTTCTAAAGTGCTGTCAAGACAGAAATTAACTCCATGGTCTTTGTTTGTTGTCTTAATGACCTTGTGCAAGGGAAGGCTTGTGTCTAAGAGCACAAACCATAGCTAGCTCACCTGTTCTGTCAGGTAATCCACCAAAACCCCAAACAACTGCTCTCCAGGCTCTGAGTTAACAATGTGCCTGCCCCAGCCCTGCTGAAGCCAGGAACTTGGTGCAGAAGCAATAGTGTAGTAGGGTCGGCCCAGGGAATGTGTGAGAGCTGCTGTCAACCAGGAGAGTCCTTCTCTGGCTTGAGGGTCTTGGGGCTGAGGGAATGGGGGTCTCATGCACATTGCAGTGTTTTCTGTCTAGAAATTTTCTGTTGTTTTCAAATGCCTTGATTCAATCGAAACACAGAGAAAATAAAAAAAAAATTGACTTTTGCACATGCAAGTTCATCATGGGAACTTTGCATAAAGAGAAAAGTCAGGGGGCTGAAGTCGACTTCAGCAGGAGCTGTGGGTATGCAGGGCTGAAGCCTGGCGCCCTAGTCTCCCTGCAGCTTTCTCAGCATCAAGAAAACCAATCTTAGTCACGGGGCTGCACATTAGTAGCGTGACTGCTCTGCACCAGGCCATGCCTGCGTGTCACCGTTGTGGCTAAGCCAGTAGGATAGGTGGTGGTTAGGGGTTTCTCCAAGCGCCTCGGTCAGATTCAAACTGTTTTATTAAACTGGTTAATTGGCAGTTTGAAAGGGAGGGGGGGAAAAGCGAGGTCCTTAGGTCTCCCTGGTCAGTGCCAAGCCGCAGACTGTTAACTACTCCTGCCTTTCAGAAGCAATAACTGCGGGTTTGGGGAACATATGGAACCAACTAGCCGAAAGGCTTTTATGAGGAGCTTTAACAGGGGGCACGGTTTGTGAGCAGAAATTCCAGTGGATGAGTTAATAGTTTCACTTTCCTTAGCTGTCCCTTTATAGGAACAACAACAACAAAGTCAGGCACATTCCTCCCACAGCCGTAGCTGTACAATGTTCTGATGCATCCAGGATTTTGTTTGGACACTGGGGGAGTCCTTTAGTAGATCCCCCGGGACCTGTTTTTTTGGAGCTATTTCCTGATGCTGACCTCATTAGGTGAGTTTCACAGCTCACTAATTCCTAGCAACAGCGCAAGAGACTCAAGGAAAGGGGAAACCCGTCTTCTGGAAACCAATGGAACTGGACAGATTTGGACGAACACTTACTGCTTTTCATTAATCTGGAAAATCAGGGACTTGGGTTTTTCTTTCTTTTCTTCCCCCCCAAGTCACTATTTTGCCCTGAAACTGTATATTTGATTTTCTATTTGAGTACAGAGAAGGATAACAACAAAAGAAGAACCCTTGAAGAACCATATACCTCAATATTTATGTTGCAGTTTATTTTGAACCAAGCGGGAGAGTGGGCATTTCTTTTCTGGAATTGCAATTTGGGCACTGACAGGATATAGTCACTCAGACGCTTCCAGTAATGCTTATTTAGTATTTGCATTGTGGTGGCATGTGTCCAAAAGAGAGAGCAAAGGAAAACAATAGTTGCCTGCTCAAGAGCTGACATCATAGTATGAAATTTAAGTACTTGTTTTTGTGGTATTGTTATTAATCATGGTTCTATGCAGGGGTCATCCTGTAACTCCAGCTACTGGAGTCCTGTGAATGCAATGTTTGTAGTTCAGCCTCGGTAAGTTTAGGACTGAAAAGTCATTTCTGCCCCGTCAAGTAAGAGTGAAATTTGTCTGAGCACCAAAGTTTGGCCTGAGAGTTTTCTCAGGGTTGCCTTTTGTTCTCAAGCCTCCTGTATAGCAAACACACCAGAAGAACACAGGTCCATTTGTCTTCAGTTTAACACAGAATTTGTTTCTTCTGTTGTAATTCCTGAATTTGTTGTCTGTTTTATTAGCAATATATTTCATAAGAAGGTTTGGGACTGCTCAATTATTTTATCTGGTAATAAGGTTTCCTTGTCTTATTTTATGATGGCCTCTTAGATGCCCCCACGAAGCTGTTCTTCCATTGTGGCACCATTTGGGACCTTAGTCAGACAAACTGAAGAGGTGGACCAGCAACCTTTCCACTTGGTTAGAAATCTGTAGTATTGCCTCCTAGACAAGGTGATAGGCACAGAGTCGAGCTGCTGTCAGAGTTTGTCAGAAATTGATTTCTGACAAAGCATGTGAGCATTCAGGATAATCAACCAAAGTCAACTCACTCACCTATATAAAAGTATTAAAAATGTGAAGCTGAAAGGATACAGCTAACTCTGCATCCTTGAGATGACATTCAGTGATGATCGTGGCAAAGAATCCGTGTACTGAATAGCATCTTTTAGAAAAGTAAGCATCTTATTTCTTCTTTCATGCCATTCAGGACCTTATGACCAAAAGACCTTACAAGTAGCTGACGTAAACCAGGCATGATGCTATATTTGATGAGGGTTAACTTGGTTTTTGTTTTCTGGGCTTTTTTTTATTCTCTTCAGCTAGGGACAAATGCACATAGGATGGATAAGGAGAAATCTCTCCTGTACAAAGGCCATGATTTCTCCTCATTAGCTATCACATACAGCACTAACATGTTGCTGGCCTTCAGGAGCCTTCAAATGTCCAGTCTGAAGTTGCAGACTTGTGGCACAACAAAACGTGATACGTGAATGTTTGTGAAAGTACCTTGGAACAAGTGGGATTTTTATCTAGCTTTGCTCCCAAAACCAAATACAGTGAAGAACATGATTTCTGGGCGAAAGGCTCAAGTGTTCCTAAGCCCGGTGTAGGTACACATCTATTCACTTCCACCCCCTATTTGAAAAGGTGGCAATGCTTTCTTCGATCTGTTTCTGCGGATTGGGTTTACTTGCCTAAAAGCCAAATCTCATTAAAATCTCACATAAAATCAAACCTCCAGCCTCTCCCATGGGCTTGCAAAATGAAGTTCAAACTGTCCCAAGGCAACTTGCACAACTGCTGATACCAATACTTTTATGCAATGCCAGCCTTGAGACCTTAAGACCCAATGCAGTTGTGTCTGCTCGCTTTATATGAGGGGTTTGGAGGTTTTCTAATGTTTCATGTTTTTGAAGTTGAAAGTTAAACACCTTAAACATTCAAGTTGATTTATATGTGAGGTAGACTTTTGTAACCCATGCCTTCCATTCATGTGTGACTCCTGGCTCTGTAATCCAGAGGCATGTTGGGGGGAAACACTGTTTGAGTGTCAAGGTAATCAGTAAAGCTGTTAGCCATGGTCTTCACTGGGCTTGTTTGATCTCTAATCGAGGCCTGCAGTGAGCTTGCACGTGAGTGGCAAAGGCTGGTCTCTGCAGATTTGGTTGCAACTGAAGTGCCTGAGATCATAGAGGCAAAAGAGCAAAGGTTAAAGCGAGGCAGCAGCACAGATACTGTTGGGTGATGGTGACAACAGTTGGCACAAACATAACGAATGGCCCAGTCTTGTTCATCAAGAAATGAAACTTGGGGTTCCTGCAGACCTCCCCCCTGCTGGGGATCCCTCAACTGAAGTCGCCAGTGATGCAAGAGCTCTTTCCTGTCCCAGCTCTGCTGCATCCCCTCTGACCTTCCCATGGCAGAAATGGCTGGTCCAGCCCCCTTATCCTTGAGCTGGCCATAGTCTGTGCAAAAAAGCTCCTGAAAAGTCTGGACCAGTGGTTTCTGGCGCTGTGTAGGATTGGTAGTACCCACTCTCTTAGGCAGTAAAACAGGACCCATAGGTCTGCCCTAAGGGCTGAGCTGGTGTCTCCAAACATCCACATAAAATCTGTGTGTTGGACTGCTGCTTTGCACAGGAGAATGACACCGCTCGGATAAAAAGCCTTCCTCCTGGCAGGGTGAAAACCGCTTTCTGTTGTCCATGGTTGATCAGTCACAAATGGGGGCCAGAGACAACCATGCAAAAATGGCTTTCAAAGCACGCTGATGTGAGGACCATAAATTGTGTGAATAAAAATGCACTTTCCCAGAGCCAAAGTCATAACTTCCCATCACTTCCCAGAACAAATACTGTCTGCTGTATTTATTAGGTGGGACTGTGTATAGGCAGTCACTCCGAGGGTGTTTATTTTGAAGTCATCAGTTGTTCAGTAATCTCAGGCACCTCTGGGAGATTTAACTCAGATAGAGGTTTAGGCTGGAGGTCATGGGGTCACTGATATTAAGATGATAGAGAGAAGGAAAGGAAACAGCCTTGGGTTTGTGGCATTATCTGAACAGTAAGGAAAAATAAATTCGGGTTTTAAGATGGCTTTAGCCTGACTCTGAAGAAAATGGTCTACAAATCCAGCCAACGAGCAGGCGGCTGCGACGAGACCCTGCTTCTCTTTAAGTTTCCAGTACCTAAAGAGGGCTACAAGAAAGCTGGAGAGGGACTTTTTACAAGGGCATGTAGTGATAGGACAAGGGGTAATGGCTTTAAACTGAAAGAGGGTAGATTTAGGTTAAATATAAGGAAGAAGTTCTTCATTATGAGGGTGAGGCACTGGAACAGGTTGCCCAGAGAAGTTGTGGATGCCCCCTCCCTGGAAGTGTTCAAGGCCAGGTTGGATGGGGCTTTGAGCCACCTGATCTAGTGGAAGGTGTCCCTGCCCATGGCAGGGGGGTTGGAAGTAGATGATCTTTAAGGTCCCTTCCAACCCAAACCATTCTATGATTCTGTGAAGTTTGTTTTTAACTGCCTGACCAAAAATCATGGTGGTTATGACTTGATTAAGCAAGACTTCTCTAGAAAGCTGTTTAAGTGGTTACAGTTTTCCTTTAGCATATTCAAGCGTTTGAGTTTCTAATGTTAACTTCCCTCCTAAAATAAAATCTCGAGTTGCTTTTCGGGCAGTAGTTCAAACCCAGTGATGAGCTCCCCCGCAGTGGCAGCAGCGTGCTGGAGTTCAGCTGGTGACCAGCATCACCTCTAGGTCCCAAAGCTGCTCAGAGGCAGAGAGCAGGGACATGAACATCCTGACACTAATGAAGTCTGGGGTCCTGTGCATGGGGGTCCATCTACTGTTGTAAACTCCAAATAACTCATTCTCTCTCATGTGGAGTCTTTGGTGTCTTATGAGAAGTGAACTCGTACTGTGGGCTTTTCTGCAGCCCGGCACTTATTTTCAAGGAACATACAGGTAACTTTCTTTAAGACTTCTAACCCTCTGCAAATGTGGTTGAAATCAGCTAATAGGCTCCAAATTTATTAGGAGCAGACAGACAGACAGACCCAGAGCATTAATGCACAGGACTGGTTTCCCCAGGAAACCAGAATAAGAAAAAAAAAAAAAACAAACAAAACCCCCAAAACAACAACAAAGAAAAAAAAAAAAGGCATTGGGAGTAAAGTAAGGATTTATCGCCTTCTTAATATTTTATCATAAAACACACTGTCTTATCCTCAGGGTTTGTTGGTGGTTTGTATATGTGTGTGCCTGTGGGTATACATATTTTTGTATATAAAAGTCCAGCAACATCCATTGTTTAAAAAATAAAAAATGAGAAAGATTTTACTGAAAGCATTTTGGGAAAACCTCTGCTCTCAGTTTTCCTGTCAACGTTTTTCTAAGCTTCTATTTTTATTAGCCAAAATGTTTAGAAACCCCAGGAAATCCTGGGATGAACCATTTCCTCTTCAAGCTGTAGCCCTTAGGGGAAGAAGAAAAAGCTCAGATCCTTTCAAAGGTTAGAAATTTTTCAAACTGTATTTCTTGCAGATTTTTTAAATTAGAGAAAAACTAAGTTAGGAAGATGCTTAACTTCAGGCTGTGGTCGTGGGAAGGATTGATCTCTTTGTAGAAAAGCCTGAACAGACCCTTAGATCTAGGCAAGGAAATCTTTTAGGCTTGGATCTTGATGGGGAACTGATTGCCGAATTGAGGTATAACAGGCTCAGTTGAAAGACCATCTTTATATTTTTTAAAAGTGAATTAAAAAATAACATTTACTTTTCCTCAACCAATTTGTGTATGTTAGTTAGCATGTAACAGCTTTGTATTAAGAGACTGTTAATGCCCTGGAGATACTTTTATTACTATTATTATTATTATTTTATTTTTAAAAAATCTCAGATCGTATTTGTTATATACCTGAGGTTTTGTAGGACTAAATCCAATTGACTGTTTCCTTTCCTTCAGATAAACTTCAATGGCAATCATAATTTTAAACTAATAAGAACTTCCATTCTGCAAATACATAGGTACATTGTTAATTTTAAACTCCTCTGGGGTTCACTCCTTAAAGTGGGTTCAGTTGCTTAAAGTTAAGAAGGTAAGTAAGAATATGTGTCACAGACTGCAGCCTAGCTGGGCCAGCTGGAGCTCCACATGGGTTACTTCACCCAGATTTTGAGATGATGGTTATTCTTTGGGATGGATAGGGCACTGCTGTTATAAATGAGAGAAGCTGAAAATGTGGTGAAACGTTGGGGCTGAGGGATGCAGGAGTCTTTTCATGAAAAATGACACATCAATATAATTTTTCAGAACTCTGAATTTGCAGTCACTATATATCACTTTATTTTAGGAAAAGTGCGTTTGCTTATGTCGTGGTTTAACCCCAGCCAGCAACTAAGCACTGCGCAGCCACTTCCCCCTCCCAGTGGGATGGGGAGGAGGATTGGGGAAAAAAAAGTAAAACTCATGGGTTGAGATTAGAGCAGTATAATAACTAAAGTAAAATAAAATGTAATACTAACAGTAATAATTGTAATGAAAAGGAATATAACAAAAAGAGAAATAAAACCCAAGAAAAGACAAGTGATGCACAATGCAATTGCTCACCACCCGCTGACCAATGCCTGAGCAGCGATCCCCCCTCCCAGCCACCTCCCCCCAGTTTATATGACATTCTATGGTATGGAATATCCCTTTGGCTAGTTCGGGTCGGCTGTCCTGGTTCTGCTCCGTCCCAGCTTCTTGCACACCTGCTTGCTGGCAGAGCATGGGAACCTGAAAAGCCCTTCACTTAGGATAAGCACTACTTAGCAACAACTAAAACATCAGCATGTTATCAATCAACATTATTCTCACACTAAATCCAAAACACACTGAACCAGCTACTAAGAAGAAAATTAACTCTATCCCAGACAAAACCAGGACAGCTTATTTATATAATTTGTGACAAACTGTCTTAACTGCTGTTCCTCTGATTTATTCGTCTACTTTTTATCAAGTTTCTTCGGAAGGTTTTTGGAAAGCTGAACATGAAAAGCCCAGACTTGGTGGTTCTGGTATAAGTTACTCCCACAGTCTATCACAAATATAAAAAGATCTGTGGTAATTCATGTGAAATTTAGTAGCCTTTTTGGTAATGCAAGGAAAAAAAAAAATCATCTTTAAGGACTTTTTTTTTTTTTGGTTACCTAAATTTAGATAGTAAAGAGTGCTTCTGTTTTGGTATTTTCAGATTTAGGATGGGGACACTCAACTAGTCTGCTGGGACAGTGTTACAATTCAGTATCTCTGTTCATTTTGCAAAAAGGTGGGTGAAGGGGGAAAGACTAAAGGAGGGAGACTAATAATGAATTTCCTAAAGTTTCTGCCACTAGAAGCATGCAGAAAGTCCCAATACAACTGTGACTTCAGAAGTTTAGAAGACTTTGATTTTTATCAAAAACCTTCCAACTGAGTTTGGGCTTTGGATTTAAGCTAGCGGACAGAAAACACTCAGAGGCAATAGAAGTTTCCTAATTTAGGGGCTTTTTCATTACAATGTCTTTCATGTAGCCAAGTAGTCAGCACAGATAGCCTAAAAGTTCTCAGACCATGACCTCTGAGCAATATATATGTGTTGTGAAGTTATACTTTATGCCCAATATCACGGGTTTTATAATAAGGTCTTCTGCTAGTAGGGGACCTTGCATCTGATTGCCCTTCCAGCTGGGAATGCCTAAACACCAGCCCTTGTTACTGTGGGCCAGTATGGGTCAATAGACTTCAGGTGCAGGAGGGGTTTTCAAAGTTTGGCCTTTTAGGCTTTGCTGCTTTGATTCCTACTATCTTTAACTTCTCCCCTGTTTTTCTTGTCTGCGTTTCTACAGGTGCTGTTTGCTCTAAACCAAACTCTGCTCCAACATGAAAGCCTCCGAGCAGGTAGTTTGCAGGCCCCGTATACCACTGAAGATCTCATCAAGCATTATAACTGTGGAGACCTGAATGCTGTCATATTCAACCATGACACTTCTCAGGTAAGCAAAAGTGTTGCAAATGGGCCAGCTAATTAAGAACAGCTGTTTTAATAGCAATGCCCTGCTCATCACTTTGTGCTCCGTCTCTTTCCCCTCTTCCTTTTGATCCCGTGTTTTCTTTCCACACGTGCCTTGTTTGCCTGGTGAGAGAGTGGGGTTTCCTTGGTATTGCTTGGGCTCTGGGGAATCACAGAATCATTGAATCATTTAGGTTGGAAAGACCTTTAAGATCATCGAGTCCAACCATTAACCTAGCACTGCCAAGTCCACCACTAAACCATGTCCCTAAGTGCCACGTCTACATGTCTTCTAAATACCTCCAGGGATGGTGACTTCACCACCTCCCTGGGCAGCCTGTTCCAATGCTTGACAACCCTTTCAGTGAAGAAATTTTTCCTAATATCCAATCTAAACCTCCCCTGACACAACTTGAGGCCATTTCCTCTTGTCCTATCCCTTGTTACTTGGAACAAGGAAGGGACTGCCTGGAAAACTTTTCTAGGAGTGTGCCTGAAAAAAAGTTAATTATGGATGTTTGTGGGGCTGTTGAATGTAGTCCCCCCATTAAGGGGGGGGGGGGGAATCTTTGTAATATTTCTGCTTATACATGAAGAGGAAGTGAACCTTATGTAAATAGTCTATAAAGTAAATAACTTCTCAAACATGTCATAATTCAATAATTTTGTATGTGTCTCAGGCAGCCCTTCAGTCTCTGTTTATCTTAGTTATCCAATGCTATTAAAAACTCTCAATGGAGCAGAAATCTGCTTTCCAGACCAGTTTGATGTTCATGGCAAACTCTGAGATTCTCACTTAATACGTAGGTTCCTCTTTCTCCTTTCCCGTTAATTCTATGGAAACTTGGTCTTTGGATGTCATCTCCTACCTCTCCTTTTTTTTGATAAATGTTCCCAGGTTTCTGTCTCAGGTGCAGTGACTTACTTGGAGGGGACCTGTATAAACTTTGGCAGCCACAGTATTATATATGTTTTGCAAATGAAAGTCTATTAAATCATGATAGTGGTTTACCATTAGCAAATGCAAATCAAGGATAACTATGTGACTTCAAGAGAGAACTGAGATAGGGTGAGCTCAGTCTGTTGATTGAGGCAGAGGTCTCCGAGACATCTTATCTTGCCATCGCTATCTTGAGCTGCACAGGACTCTGTGGGTCACTTGTTTCTCAGAGGAACAGCTGGGAAAGCGAGGAGGGCCCCAACCTGGCTGTAAGGTAACAAAGTCTCCTAGCCACGCTCCACGACATGGGTGTTTTCCCAGAGGTCTTGTATGCCCCTCTGAGAAGTTCCAGGTAGAAATGTAAAAGACACCCAGCAGCAGCTGGAGCTGCTCTTCCATGTGACCTATCACAGAACTAGCCTGCACCTCGACAGAAGCAGAAAGACATCAGCTTGGACAATCAGAGGTCCTTAAATTCTGGACAAATGGTCATGTCTCCTCTTTTTCCCTATCTGGTTATCATTTTCAAATAGTAGAAAGAGTAGTTGATGGTAATGAATGGGATAAAAACCCTTTGCTGTCCCAGTTAATCCAGTCCTAGAAAGTGAAGCATTGTTTTAGCATGACTAAGCAGGACATAACAGGGTGGTTAACGTTGCAGTACTGAAACAGAAGTCTGCGTAGTACCAAAGCTGCCAAAGCCATTCATTCTGGACAACCTTGCACTGAAAAGTAAAGGGAGGAAGCAACTCAGGTAGGAATACATCTCTAAAGGTAGAGAGCTCATGACTTTAGAGGATCCTGGAGAAGTCAATGGTTGTAACTATTCCTGCAGTGTCGAGGCACAGTACACAAGATAAACACATAATGATTTTGGAGAAATAAGTCTTGCAAGGTGTGGTGGTATATTTGCCATGGATGCAAAGAAAGGACTACTAGTAAGTAAAACCATGAAGAGAGTCCTGGCATCTGAATGTCCTGTGTCATTTTTCAATCTCTATCAGTGTAATTTCTCCAGCAATAAAGCCTTTGTCCCTGAGACAAGTTGTGGCCGTTCACACTGGTTGCATTGACTCGCAGACATCTGTGATTTGTTGACACAATGTCCTATAACAGACCTGTGGGGTAGACTTGAGAGGAACAGACTGCTGTAAAAACTTCTTTATTCCTGCAAATTGTTGGATCAAATCTGAGTTTAAAAACAGTGTTGAAGAAAGAAGAAAGAAGCCAACAACCAATCAGAGTTCAAGCACTAGTGTTAGTCATGGTCCCAGAGTGCACACAGTTGATAAAGATTATAACACTTACAGGCCATGGAAAATTAAAATCCCTATATGTATACTAGTCCCTGCAGAACTCTAAATGTTATGGAGTATTTTCCTCTCATGGGTTGTTGTTTTTAATTTGGGTAAAGAGGTTTTTTGTTTGGTAGTGTTTTTATAAACCAGCTTTATACCATTTATTTTTAATTGCAAGCAGAACAAAATAGAAAATTAAATCCTAAAATAAACTCCCTATTCAGGTCAACTTTTGCCAGTTGTGGTAATTCCTAAGTTTATTCTGTGTGTTTTTTGCAAGGATGATAGACTCTCTTTGCCATAGAGAGTCTTTGCCATTTGGTTACCAAAATAGATTAGCTTGGCTTAAATATTACACATGAAGCATCCCCCATGAGATCTTTCTCTTGAGACATTAAATGTAGGCACAGGGATTTATCATGTGCTAAGAGTGTATTGCAGGTCTCATCAGGTGACAACAAATGATTGGCCTGCAAGTGCACAAAAACTATAAATATCCCAAGTGAGATGTATCATCACTTAAACTTCAGGGTAAGTACCCATGCCAATCTTGGGAGACAAGAGTGTCACAGTGTTTTTAGATGTGCCCATTCTTCCATGATATCCAACTGCTGGCCCAGTTCTTCAGAGGTCTGATAAGTCCTTGGAGCTGGTACCATTAATGCAACTTTGAAATATCACATAGAAAAGAACAAAAGATCAGGAATGGAGTTGTAAGACTCAACGCTTATGTGAACGGTGGAGGCCAGGAATTCAGCTCCGTCCCATGTGGCCAGGGAGACCTGCAGAAAGCTGTGACTCTCACTCTTTGAGGATTCATTTGGGGGCTGTTCATAAGGTTACTAGTGCCTGCTTGTCCCTTGAAGGTTAGCGGGAGCTGCAGAATAAAGGTGAATCTGTCCATCGGTTGCCTCAGTTCAGAGCCATTGGTTTAGGTCACTGTAATGAACTGGAAAGTAACTGAGAAAGTCTAACATTGCTGTGGGGACAGTGGTGGGGGGGAGTATTTATCTAGGTGCAGTAACTTCCTAAATTCCTCTAGTGTGAATCTTGGGAGACAGAGCATCTTCAGTAGCCGTCTGCAAGATGCTGAGATGCCTTTAGAGCAAAACTCATCCTGGAGCAGAAAGAAGGACCAGAAGTGGAAATACTAATGCTGTTGACTCGAGGTGTTACAGATGAGTTTCTTGAGCCTCTTCAGCCTTCCCAAGGGAGTTTGGGAAATGAGCAGTTTCTCAGCACCAATCTTCTTGACTCCTGCAGCATTTGGGAGGAGAGGGCAGAGTCCTTCTGGGACCACGTCTGTGCCAAGGGGGTGCACAGAAGGGACGGTGCTGGGAGGAAAAGTGCAGGGAAGGTTATTTCCTAGACCAAAGCAGGAGCTTGGGCACCAGGTCAGAGGACAGCTCCTTCGGCACCCGGGGACAGGGACAGGACCGTCCCAGGGAGATGCTGCCCGCCTTGGGGTTGGGAAGCCTGACTTAGCCAGGGTAAGGTGCCCAAAATGGAGGGATGTGAGCAGGCCCCAAATCCCTGACGCTTTTCCGTCCCAGAGCCATCAGCACTGATGACAGTGGAGGACTAAACAAATCCCTCTCAGCTTCAGTGTTTTGAGGGTTTTTTTAATTAAGAACAGTGAAAGGGGGAAACACCTCTGCTTTCCTGTGGTTATATTACATTCCTCATTCCTTTCTCTCTTTCTCTCTTTTTCTTAAATTTTGTTTCCAAGCACCATTTTTCCAAACGTATAAATCCTTATTTAAACTTAATGAAACTTTAAGGGGCTGAGTTTACTCAGTTAGACTGTGACCCAAAAGTGGACTAGGAAACATCTCTCCTTCTTCTACAGCCTTCTGCAAACATTTGATTCTCTTGTGACTTTTGCAATCAAGAGGCTTATGTTGGAGTTTCTGGGCAGAGTGTCAAAATGATACTGAAGAGGAAGCATTCTAAGTTAAAGATAGGATAGGCATATTTTCTGCTCTTTCTTCAGACTTTTTTCCCCTCAAAGAAGTCATAGTTTCTTTCTCTCCTTTTGAAAAAAGTTCCCTACAAGCAAAACCGCATTGGATTAGATCAGTAGCTTTAACTTCTGTGTTCTGTCTGACGCTCTCACAAGGGAATTGAGGTCAGTATGTCCAGATGTGTTAAAATGCAAAAAATCTGTTAGTGCAAAATTAGAAAATTATCTACCTCCAGAGGATACTTTTTCTTACCTGAGACAGCTAAGAAATTGCCTAATGAACTGAACCCTTAGTGAAGAAAAAGTAGGGTGCAGAAAAATTTATCTTGTATTTTGTTCCCTAAATCTGATGTAAAGGTCTTTATTCAAACATAAACATTTGAGGTTTGGGTTTAGGGATATCTTGCACCAGTTACTTCCTGTGGTCGGTTTTGAGCTGTTCAGTTTTTTAAGGACAATTCTGTAAAGCAGATTCATCTTTGCCAGCATGGAATTAGCTGGTTCTGTGTTTCCTTGTTTTCCTATGTACACTTTATTAAGAGGGAAAAATGAAAAGCCGAGGCTGAGATTTTTCTCCTTCAAACTTTCCCAAAAACTATACCTGTGGTCTCCAGCTATCATTTCTCCTCTTCTGTCCTCAGCCATTCTCCTGACCTGAGGAGAGGCTCCTGCCCCAGGAGAAGATGGTTTCTCCTCTCTCATTGTTGATCTGCTGTATCAGAGGCCTGCAGCTACACTGCTTACTTTATAGACAGTTTTCTTCAAGCCAGGTTCTACTGGTTGCATACTTGTTATTTGGCTGTCCATTTAGGGTTAACAGTACAATGCGAGAGTCGTACCTGCCACTTGTAAAGCATCTTTCATCTAGAGAGCCTCTATGGTTTGTGTGTTAGACTGTATTGAAAGCCCATTGAAATAATGGAGAATATTTCCATGCCTTCAGCAGGCTTTATATGAGTCCCAGTGGGCCCAGACATCATTGGATATCAAAATGAAGAAATCACATTAGGCCAGTGACTAACCCAGTTTATGGACTTTATGCTCATGTGACTATAACGATGTTCTTGTTGCCAGGAGAGGTAAGGCCTTGGCTTCATCCTACACAGAAAAGCAAGCTACGCAATGAAGTTGCTTGGCGGTCACCACAGCCTGCAGACACGTCCCAACCCCTTTCAGGTGCTCAGGGATCACTGTGCCTCCTTCTTCAAGCTGTGTCCATCAGGAACCACTGAGCTTTTTGTGTAACTTACTAGAATGATGTCACCCATCAGTTCAAAATCCCATGGATTCATGTGGACATACAGTATTTAGGTAGTGGGTGTTGCCTTCTGAAAAGCATATGATGGTCCTGATAACACGACATTGGAGATCCATACGCTAACCCCATGTCAGCAGTCAGCCTTCCTAAACTAAAGAAGAAAAGGTTTAGTGCCTCACTTCGCAATGCACTTGCTGTTTATAAATGACCAGGTTGTGTTATGTACCCCTTTAAAAATGTTATCGTCCTGCATTTAAACCTGTCCTTTAAGATTTAAGGGTCCTGATAATTCTAACTACATCATTAACTTGCCCTGTTCTCATTCTGGGTAAAATACAACTGGATTTCTGGCTCACTTCTCAAATCAATGAAAACTGTCTGTGGAATGCCCCAGCTTCAATAACTGCAGAAACACACAGCTCAGACCATTAGATAGGGCGTTGAATGACAAGCAGACCTAATTTGTCCAAGGAATGGAGTTTTATCTAGGGCAAAGGAAGATAAATCCCTAAACCAAAGGCACAGCTATTGTAATGCAACGCTTTGGAAGCATCTTATCACTTTCAGCTGTAACAAAGTGCAGGCGAACTGGCACAGCTTCTCGTTCTTCCAGGGAAAATGATTATAGGCTTTCCAGCAAAGTAAGTGCGAGGTTGTCCCGGGCGCCAAGGGAGCCAGTCCCATGAGTTTCTCATTCTGGGTCCAGGCGAAGGGTCAGTAATGCTTCCTGGAGTGTTTGTTAAAATGACATTGATGGCAGTCCTGATGCTGCCCGGGTGTTTGGTGACACGTGTGCTCATCGCTGCTTGTGCCCCGATAGCGAGCAGAGTATGTCTCCCACCTTCTCTTCTTTGGGCTGTAGCATAGGATGCTGCTGGAGAGATGTTGCCTTCACGTAGTTCAGAAGAGTTCCTGATGTGCTGTAGTGGGATTGTACTTTCTTTCCACTTGCACCTGAGTTACACCTTTGTGTCTTGGTATATTGTGAGCATTTGGAAGTAAAAACAGAAGTGCAGCCAAAATTTTCAGAGTCTAATTTTCATATTATGTCAGAACAGGATTCCAGATTGGAGCAATATTATATTTTTGGCTTATGTGTTTCAGAAAATTGGTTACAGATCCAAATTGTGAGAGCTAAGTCTACTTGTTGATGGCAGTGCTGGGGAAAACACTGCAGAGATTATTTTTTTATTAATAATCTGGAACATGCCCAGATAATTTTCATGCTACAAGTTTTGAAAATAGGTTCTTGCTTGAAAATTTTCATTACATGTTTGCATTTAGAGTTGTCTTACTTGGAAGTTTCTTCCTTCCTCTTTCCGGTTTCCATGGAGAAAGCAATGGGAGAGGAGAGAAAGTCAGAGAGAAATTGGAACAAGACATTTAAAGGCAAAGATTTTTCTTTCAGAGACTGCTGCATTATTAGAAAAGGAACATATTCACCGACAGAAAAGGGCTGATTTACATTAAAAACGTTTAAGGATTGTTGACTACCTGTATTTATTAGTAAGGGAATAAACTATAAAAGAGTATGAAAGAGTGATTGGTAAAAACATTTAGAGTTCAGGGTAGTAGCATGCTGCTTTCTGTGCATTGCTGTATGTTTGCTGTGAAGCATTTACTATCCCTTCTTTTTAAAGAGCTGGTTTATGAAGTGTTTCTTGGAAAGACTTGTTCAAGAGAAATGAAAAAGACTTGTTAGTTTTTTTAAACAATATCTTGTGGGTTGAATGTACAAAATGCTTTTTCCTCCCTTTGTGCTTTATCCAGAAGATGTAGTTGTCACCTCATTATGACAGGGAGGGGGAAAAAAGCAGGACAAGGGGGCAGTTTGGTTGTCCTGGATGACTTGGCAGGATTAATATTAGACATTATCTGAAAAGACTGTGTTCTTGACGCAGCATTTCTTGGTCTGACACTATTATTGTGCATTACTGAATAGTGAACACCGTAGATGAGGTTCTCCAGTGTAAACTGGTTGTGCTCTCTGATGGTGACTTTAGACCTGGATCTTCTCTTCTCTCCTCTGGGAGAGTTGATTGCTGATAAACCCAAAGTCAAGGCTTATATGATTCCACCAGCTTAGATGCAAAGAAATCAGTTTCAAGGATAACTTGATTTGTCTCTACTTCACTGACTTAATCTGAATTATTCCTTATTTTTCTCCTGACTGGTCCCCGTTCCATTTCTACATGCTTTCTTGGAGATGTTCTGCATCTTTATGTCCTATACTAGACCTCTCAAACAACCCCACCTTAAAAAAAAATTAGAATTAGTTCAAAAGTCATCCAATTTGTTCCAGATGCCAGCATGACTAGAAAGCTTAGGCTGGTTGGATTGGGAGTAGTCTGGAGTTTTGCTAGGACTGAACAGGAGAGCAGGGCCGTCTCCGCACAGCACTGCCTTGTGGTGTCAGCTCCGGAGGTCTCGTGTCCAGCCCAGCTGCTGTTGTGTTATTAACCAGCTTTTTGCTCCTTGCCAAGTTATGTGGTATTTTGCAAACCATATCTTTTGGATCACGCTTGCCTTGGGTTAAAACCATATTGCAAACTTCACATAAACATTCGGGCTTTCCCTAGCATCTTACTAAACAGGGATGGGAAGAAATTCATGGAAGAACCGTGAACAATATATATATTCAAGACAACCAAACCTGAGTTTGTACCCGCTACTGACCAGCTGTTCTCCCACTGTGTAACACAAGACAAAATGAAAAATACTTTTGGAAAAAGAATTGCAATGCTTTAATAAACCAACCCCAAAACCAAACCTTCTGGCCCCAGTTTTTTCACTTTATTGCCCTGCTTTGCCCTTTGATCAGTATCTTTACTTGGGTGTCATGGCAATATAATAGGTGATGGTTTCAGTGTCAGAACAGAAAAAAAAATATTCTTTGTCAAAGGAAACAAAGTATTTGGAAGGGAAATAGAAAAACTTGAACTTTTCCATATGTTTGCAAGCTCGTGAAAGCTGGCCTCGAAAAAAGTCCCAATGTTTAAGGGGTTTTAAATGGGGCAGGAGTATCATTAGGTAGTTAAGATTTACCCTCCCCACTGAAACCCAAACCTTTATTTGCATACACTGCAGGCTTGTCATCCTTATTCAATTAATGAACAGGTCCCTGTAATCTGGTCCTAAATATACACTGCATAGTTGGGTGAAGCTTGCAGAAAGGGGGCCGGGATCATTGTTCTGACTGTGTTTTGTTAAGACTTCTTTAATCAAAACATTCATTCAGATGGAGAGGCCGGCTGCATATTTTGGCATTGCTACCAAGGGGAGCAGGGACGGGGTTGGGGTGGGAAGGGAGGCCTTGGGGGAGGGGTTGGTGTTGCTTGCTTCTTTTTTTTTTTTTTTTCCTAAGTGCTTGGAAAGTAACTATTTAACTGGTGTGGAAAAACAAATAGAAAACATACATGGAGGTCATGACTTCTCAGGGATTTGTTGAAAGTCTTTTTTAAGAGGGGTAAAAGTATCACCCCCCAAGCTGTTTGTGAGATGCACAGCCCATCCCTGTGGCCTTTCTGCCTTCCCCCCGCCTCCCCCTTTTTTTTTTGTTGTTGTTGTTTTTTTAAAACATGCTTTCCTTCAACCCAAATGTATGGCAGGAGAAGGTAAGACCAGGCAGGGCACACGACTGTCGTTTGGCCAGGTGCCACCTGAGAGAACATCCGTGGCAGGATGGGTTTGGGGCTCCCAGGAAGGGTCTCCATGCAGGTGCGGTGGGAGCTGAAGCCGCAGGGACACGGGTGCCCAGGGGCTGCAGCCCACCCTGGCTGCAGGCAAGTTTACACTCAGGCCAACAATGACTCCTACAGCTTTTGTGCCACCTGCAGAGTTGTTTTTTAAAAGTATCATGCACTATCCATAGAGACTTCACTAGCTTTCAGCCTGCTTTCTCCCTGCACGTCTTCTGCTATTTGTTATTTTCCTCTATTTACAAATTTAGATGCTCCGGTGGCTAATAGACCTGAGCTAGCCAATTTGAAACTCAAAGACCTCTGTTTTCACACTCAAGTTGTCGTGCCATGCTGAGAGGTACCCAAGCTAGCTTTAAGTCGGGTAGGCCAATTACAGAAAGCTTGCTGGTGTGAACTGTGATGTATCTGCAACGTATATGGACTCTGAGCAGTAATGTGGGTGGGCAGGGATTAGCTCACAGCCAGAAGTGGCTCCCCAGAGCTGGTCCCAAGAAACGTGCTTGCTCTTACACTGGCTTTCCTTGTGCTCTCGGACTTTCCTTCCTCCCTTACTTCCCTTCAAGCAAAAAGCATTTTTGCTTTTTTTTTCCCTCCAGCCTCATCCAGATATTTTCTGTGGGTTTCTGATGCCTTACAATATTGGGTTTGTGAGAGGAGACTCTTCTCCTCCTCTTCATTGCTATTTCCAGGAAAAAGGGTACAGGCAGGCTGGCGGGGCCGCTAGCCTTGTGCCTCTTTCCTCTGAGGCAGCAGATGGAGCAAACAATGTGTTGGAAAAGAGCATTTGGGCTTGCTGGCACGGGGGTGTGAGACACCCCAACCTCAGCTGCTGCCCCGAGAGCCTGAACCCCCCGCCGTGGGACAGGAACATGGGCCTTATCAGTGCAGTGCAGCCCGGCGAAAGGAGTTGTAAGTCTCTAGCTCAGAGAGGATTAGACGTGCCTGAGCGGAGCAGAAATGCTGGAAACTGCAGCAATGCATCCCAGTTGCAGTGAATTGGAGCCAGAAAATAGTTCAGGGTTCATAAGCCCCTCTCCGTTAGGCCCCTGGTTCGCAAGACCACACTTTCCGCCAAGGGAGAGCTGGCTGTCCCTTTGCCTCGCGGTTTTTCAGGGCTGCTAAGGACTTAGGCTTCAGGACTCCTGCTAAGCCAAGGGATGTGATGGAAAATCCATTCCTGCCGTGGAAATGCTGAGCTGGTCCAAACCCCAACAGCGCTTCCCAAAGGGTTCTGTGGCGCAGGGATGGCTGTGGCTGGGCAGCGTGGCTGGTGGACAAGTGTGGGTGGGAGAAGCGCAACTGGCTTTTTGATGTGCGCTCAAAACTTGCAAGCCTCTGGCTGCAGTGAGAGTTGTCCCTGGGGAACTGCTCTGCTTTCTGCAAAGGAGTGGGAACAAAACTGGATGAGCACAGGCTGGGGATATGTTTAAGCTTTCTGTGACTTCAAATCAGTCTGAGTCTGTATCTGAGTTTGGTGTCAGGGTATGCTTCTAATAAACCATTTTAGCATCTCAAAATCCACCAAATTGACATACCTATCCTGACCACAACCTCCAAAATGTGCTGGATGTGCCTGTAATATATTCTCAAGTCCCATCTTGGGTAGATATTTGCCCTGGGAAAGGGAAAGGAGTGATGGAACTGACTTGTCCTGAAGATCAAAGACTCCTTTTACAGTCCACTCAGGCTTCTAATATATTACTTTAAATTTTGGTGCTTAAAAGAAAGCAATAATGGGTTAATCACAACATGCTTGAACTGGATGCTATTTTGCAGAGCTCCTTCCTGGTTTCCCTTTTCCATAACAAGCTGGAAGCTCATCTTCTTGGCAGCTGCCAACTTGGGCTTTGGGCTAAATCAGATTAACCAGACACCCCCTCTCCTTGGCCAATGAAGGTCTCCATCAGGATGGAAACTCAGGAGTGCTGGAGGAAAACCGGTCCCGTCGGCAGCAGCGTTCATCTATGCAGCAGCCACGTCCTCTTCGTGGAGATGCTTGCTCTCACAGCCCATTCACTTTGCGCTATTTGAATCCTTCATATCAGAGGCTGCAGTAAGTGGATATTGCTCTCCCAGATGCCAGAAGGATCCATAAATCAGAGGGAAACAGGTGTCTTCCAAGTCCAGAGCAGTATATTTTGCAGCACTGCAGTAAAAACCATAATGCCCTGTCAAGACTGGTTAACAGGAGGGTATCCTCCCTTCATAAACGAATGATAACTTGAGCTCAGATGTCAGCCTCTGACCCAAGAAGGGCTGGTGTGAATTTAGAGCCGTTCAGTTTGTCGGAGGAGCCAGCGGGTTTTGGGATGCTGCTTTGGCTCCCTGGCAGCCCCTGTAAGCCGCGCTGTCAGCTCTTGAGATCCTTATCTTGCGTAGTGCTGTCAACCGTATAAAAGTTCCTGACCTGCGTGGTACAGGGAAAATCCTTCAAAGCGTGATCCCTCACTTGTCTTCTGGCCTCTGCCCATGTAAAGCTCATAAACTAGAAGACTAATAAAGAGAACCCAACCTTTATCATGTTTAAAAAAAATTAATGTAGTCAGCGTGATCTGGGAACA
This sequence comes from Gymnogyps californianus, assembly GCF_018139145.2. Lineage (NCBI taxonomy): Eukaryota > Metazoa > Chordata > Aves > Accipitriformes > Cathartidae > Gymnogyps > Gymnogyps californianus. The sequence goes on along the minus strand of NC_059478.1, from coordinate 27,180,860 downwards.
ACTCCCTGCTAACAACTGGAGATAAGGATTACTAGCATGGAGGCTGAGCCCTCCTGCCATGGAAAGATGGATGGGGTTTGTATTGAGGTGCTGGACTGGAACTCAGGAAGCTGATGGCCAACTCTCTGCCTTGCCATAGATGTCCCTTGTGACCCTGGGTGTGCCTCCTCCTGTTTTCTCTATTTAGCCTGTGAATGCTCTGGGGAGAGAAGGAGAAATAAGGCATTTTTATTATTAAGAGATTTCCCTGCAAGGATTAGTGATGATGCTGTACTCGCAGCGGTCTGGAGTTTGGATGTTGCACAGGAGGTGAGGCTGGAAAGCCATTAGTTATCTGCTTATTAGGAGACAGTGGGATAGGGAGAGAGGAGTCTCAGAAGCCAAGAGGGTTCACCAAGATACAGGAAGATAATGGCAGGAAAGGTTTTAGGATCACTATATTTTCCATGGCAGGGGTTGGCTTCCCATTTCCCCATCTCAGCTGCTTCTCCTCCATCTGCAGATAGACTTATGGTTGAAGATCACCTCTGCCTGCACACAGGCAAGAAAGGGCACGCAGCCCTTTATTCTAATGTTGGTAGTATTGGTTTTTCATTGACATAATCTTACAATTTGAATGCACATTCCAGAAATAGGCTAGCATCACTGGAACAGAACAAGGCTAAAAAAGGTTATCAGAGGACTGGGAAATGTATAGGAGTAGGAACGATAACACTATTCCTTCACATCTGATTGTGATTTGATACTGGACTGAATCTAGAGCAGTTCCACTGTAACCAATAGATCCAAAGCAGCAAAAAAAATGTTAACCAGAGTTGGTGGTGCTTATATGTGTCCAAAAAAAATTATTTGCAGAGAGATGTTCACAACTCTGGCATCGTGCCTCTGCCCAGAATATTTGTCCAAATATTAAAAAATAGTAAATAATAAAATGTACTTAAATGTAGTCCTATGTTTATGAATTTTCAGCTGAACTTTGGCAGTAAGCCCTAAATGTGATAAAAGACTCTGCACCAATATATTTTGCTTTTCTGTTCTTTTTTTTTTTCATTTCTTTGTCTCTATAGACAAAGCTGACAGCATTGCATAGATCTTGAGATATGGCTGATGCATTTTTCTAAGCTAAAGTATGTTGTTAGCTCTTATGCTAACGATTACAGCAGAATCCCAACCTCCTTCCACAAAGTATTTGTGGGAAGAGCGGTTGCTGCTGAGCATCATCTTGGACTTCGGACCTTCCTTTGGGTCCTTCAACAGCTAGATTCAGCCAGTGCCTTGTATGTAACATCAAGTTGGAAAACCTTGCTGTCCCCATTTTACAGATGGACTTTTGAGAGACAGGAGGGACAAAGCCAAATGCTTCAAATATACTTAGTGGAGGTTAAGTGCTGAGTTTCCTTTGAAGGTCTAAACCCAAATGACATGCTTGTGATCATGCAAGAGATTTGTATCACCCATGGGAACAGAACCATTTTTTCAGGGTAGTGTCATAACCACTCCACAATCCTTCCTCTTTCTTCTGCCTAAAGCTCCCACTGACTTCAAAGGTGAAGAATTATGGCCCGCATCCCACAGCACTGTGAGCTCGGACATGTGTGCAGAGCTTTACCCACACATATTCCATCAGGGATACTGACTCAAGTAAAATTACACAGGCAGTGTGGAGGGGAAGAAATTTCTGCAAGGCTGGGACATAACTTCTTTTTTGTTCTCATATTCTCTTCCTTTAGCCTCAAAAGCTTAACTAAGAAATGCAGGGTGTACCTAATGACTGAGTTTGGGGTCCATCTATACTCTCCATAGGAGAGCTGTGAACCAAAGTAAATAGGAATAGAAAAAAGGAAGAGTTCTAGCTGATTCGGTCAAAGAAAATATTTTTTCTTTTGAACACCTCTGAATGAAATATATTATTGAGTTTCCATGGGAAATAGGTTGGGGGGGGCGGTGTTTATATATGTATATATATGTGTGTGTGTGTATATATATATATGAGTTGGTTGGATTCTCAGAAAACCACATGGCTTGCAGAGACTGGACAGAAAGCATCTATTTATCTCTTGTCGTGTATCCACTACAAAGTGAGCACACCCCAGGTGATGGGTAGCACTGTGTTTGTCTGCTGATCCAACTGCTACTCTTGTAGATGAACAGCAAAACTAGAAGTTAGGATTTTTCAACAGTCAAATCATCCACCCTGCTATACATTTAAATACTAGTAGCAGTATTCAGCTATTATCAGGAGGTCAGTCCCTCACCCATTGGCACAGCAAATGTCTCATCCATTCACTCTCAGTTCAAAACAACAAATATCTATCATTAAAATGTTAAAATTAATTTTTACACTGAATGGAAACAGAAATCTTGGATAAAGTGGAAGAGGGAAGGTGCATCCCTCTGATGCATTCTTTAGCCCATCCTTTTAAAACAACGGATTTTCTTTTTTCCAAAAAAACCCTTAAATTCTGGATGCAATTAACAGCTTCCTAATTGTGTGTGACTGTTTCTTGACTTCCTGATCCCTGTCTGGTGGTTAGGAATCCAAAGGGTTTCTTAAATCAACAGAAGCAGCTGCCTCCTTGAAGCCAGGCATGGTGTATGTCACTGACTGTGGAAAGGAACTGCGATACAGGGAGGAGCGGAGGTGATTAATGGGGCCAGTGTCGTAGCTCAGAGTGTGATTGCACTACTGTGTACGGGCATACTTACTTCAATCATTTATCTTCAGTCCTCTGCCACACACAAGCAGAGACGTACGTGCATGTTTTATTTTTGCCAGTGATGGAGCAGTCATCAGAAATGCAGGATTGCACAAGGTGCAGCGGGACCTGTAGGTGATGATGTGCCTCTAGAGGTGATGCCTTCCTTTGTCTTGTTCCTTGGACAAGCATGAGAAATGTTGACAAAACCCAGTCCTTGGTTTTAAATTTATCTCTCTGCCATTGGCAAACCCTTTCCCACAGAAGAGAAAGAAAGAAATGGAGGAAAGAAAAAGGCAAGTAAATGGCTTCATTTTGTGGACTGTATTTTAGGTTAGATAAAGAGGAGGAACAAACTGTAGGTTGAATGTGGATGTAGGATTGCAAGTGGTGGAGTTGGACAGGCTGAAGAAAGGTGCTTTCCTTCTTGGCAAAGACCCTCTTGGTCAAGGTCTGAACACAACTTCTGTCCTTGGGCTATCTAGACCTCCAGTGTCAGAGCTTTCCCCTGGTTGGAGTGGGATGAACAAAGCCATTCGATCCCCCATCATTGCTGCTTCTGCTTTGTGTAAGAGCAGGTTGTCCTCACAGGCAATGCCATACCTTGCTTTCCCCAAAGCATCTCAGGTGATTCAAGACCAGGTCCCATCAGTTCCCAGCCTTCACTTCCCTTCAGCCAAAAGCGGGGAAGAAGAGACTTCTCTTATGTGGATGTTGAGCCTTCAGATGTTCCCAAAAAATTTCACCTTCCATTTCAGTCTCTGAAGGCTCCCCTGACTCCTGGCTCAGCTACATCAACCCATTAAACACAGAGCCTCAGTATAGAGGAGATACAAAGGCTTGTGATATCTGCGTGAACCAAGTGATTTACAGCTTTGCATTGCAGAGGTTATTGCAAGTGTAAAATGACTACTCATTCCTCAGACTTTATTTCTACAATAAAAATCTCTCCCTGCCTCTCACCAGGAATCAAAGCCACTACATCCTTTGCTCCTGTAGCCAGCAGCATTTTACCCCTCCAACGCCGGCAGGCTGCTCCTGCATCCCTTTGAGACAAATGCACATTCTTGCCAGACATTGAGGCAGCTTCTTTCTGTATTAACAGGAAACTGGTGTCTCTGATAGGTCTGGCTTAATGGGCCTTATTATTTGTTGAGTGCTGGCAAAGGGCTAAACTGAGAACAAGGTGCAAAGTACTTGCATGCTCTGAGGAGTTCACAAGATATGCTGGTGAAGCCAGCTGGAAAGCCCGGAGGAAGGAATGACTCAGGGTAGTGCAATTGAACCCTTAAGGAGGGACACGCTGTGAGAAGTACGGTGATTTGGCAAAGCAGGTTGAGAAGTCATTTGGAAAACCAAAGGTCCAGCTGGTCTGCGTGGCCCAATAGGCCGGGGCAGGTCGCTGTCAGCAGCAGTATTATCTCCAGCCACGTGGGATTCCCCAGCTCAGGAGATGTGGTGCCCATTTCTGTCTCACCCAGCTGGGTACAGCCTTTGGTGGGAATCCAGAGCAAGGCCTAGCTAGACTTGTCCTTCTGCATAATGCATGGTGAGAAATCTCTGCTGCTCGGTCCCCCACACGTTAGGAGAACTGTAGATGAGGCTGCAATGAAAAAGCTTTAAGGAGAGCCACTGGGAAGATGGAAATTAGTTCTTTCCCTAAGACTTGCTAAAAGCTTTTGGAGAGGCATTATGAGTGAAGAGGGTGGGAAGAGACAAAAATTGTTGTGATAAAATCATGTGGCCAAGTGGGAGGGTAAGAGGTGGGCTGAAAAACAAAGACTAAAGGCAAGTTTTAGAAAATGAGTACAGGAATTTGGTATAGTAGAAAACCAGAGAAAGAATTAACCAAAGTAACAGAGTCCTCACATCAAGTATTTCAGCACAGTGAGTGAGGGATGTTTCCCTTATGGGCTGTGCATGCAATATCATTACCACTGACTCAGATTAACACTGGAAATCCTGGCAGCTTTACACGTACCCAGGGACTCAGAATTCTGAATCTGGGTTTTGCAGCTTAAGCTACTTTCCAATAGTGAGGCACTGAAAATTGCTGGAAGGTGCCTGGGTCCTCTTAGCAGTCATCAAACACTGCCCACTTACAACACTTCTTGCTGCAGGACCCCTAGGCTCCCAAACTCTCAAGGTAGACCTTGGACTCTCACCGCATCAAAGCGAGTTGCCTGTCCTAATAATCAGAGGCTTCTGTCTTGTCTGTCCGTTATAGCTTGGGTCTTGGCTCATTCCTGGGTCTGCTGCCCTGACTCACACAGTCCTTGGGGTTTCAACCTTTCTTCTATGCCTATGAACGTCTCTCCTCACAAAAACAGGGACTGAAGGAGCAGTTCTTGTGGAAATCCTTTCCTCGGAAATACCAGGAATGTTCCAGGGATTTATGTGTTGCAACGCATGGTCTTCTCTGGTGAGACCTAACAGCATCTAAAGCTGCAAGAAAGATGAGGGGATTTACCCCATTTACATCTTCCTATGTCTGGATTTGCTAACCTTTCCTACTTTTTTAACTGTTAGGTTATTAAAAAGGAGCATATACATGCCAAATCTTGCAGTCCTTATTCAAGTTCATGGTGACCTTGGCTGAGAACAGATTACAGGACTTGTTCTGGTATTAAATAGCCAATGAACTGTGTTGAACAAGCAGAGAATAAAGGCTTTAGTTACTCACCCAAGTGTAACGCCTAAAACTACATTCTGCTGAAGGAACAGAGAAAAGTCAAAATGGACTGAAGTTTCATTTAGTAAAATACTAGTTTCACTTTAAAAAAAAAAAGTGTGTTGGTTGGTGATTTGTTTTTTCTTTGTAGAGTTCCCAGTAACCCTACAAGCTCTCATCCTCTAGTGGTTTTTTTTGTATGATAGTGATGCTCAGGTGGTTTAAATAAGGGTAGATTAAAACATCCAGGGTTTGGGGGATTGTGTAACCACTGTCACCTGAACTACAGTCTCTCTCTCCATTTCAGGTCCCTAACTTCATCAACACAACACTCCCACCCCATGAGCAGGTAACGGCTCAGGAGATAGACAGCTACTTCAGACAGGAGCTCATCTACAAGAGGAATGAGAGGATGGGGAAGAGAGTGATGGCACTTTTAAGGGAGAATACAGACAAGAGCTTCTTCTTTGCCTTTGGAGCAGGTATGGCATGAATTTTTCTGTTTTACTCGGCTACTGTGATTGGGAGTAAAGTGGTTTGAATGCTTCAGGATTTTGTCTCTGGTCCTGCAGGAAGATTTCTTAGGGGACTTCCCTTTGAAGCAGAAAGGCTTTTGTTTGTCTATACTTGCTTCTAAAATGTAGTGAGTTGGTGTAGGAGGTGGGTCTGTGTCCAGCCGAGCTGTGGACAGGCTGTACTCCTTTGCTTCCTATCAGATTGTAGAAATGTGAAGCTTTTCACATTGTTGTGTTTGTTCCCTTCCCAGCCCAACCTGTGGGCTGCTTGGGTTATGTTCACACCGCGGTTGTGTTTGTGGTCGCAGGTGTGGGAGATGGTTGAAGTGCCTTTGAATCTGTAAGCCCAGGTACTGATGGCAGTGACTGTGGGAATACAAACCTTGCTGTGGCATAGGCACATGTGCATGGCTCAGGGTGCTGGCCTGGGGTTTCAAACCCTTTGGGGTTGCTGTAGCTAGACTTTCTCAATGGGTGACTTAGCTACTTTGGTGGTGTGTCTGTGCAGACTGGCTGGTTTTGGACCTTGCACAAGTGCATGAGTTACGTGTGTAGCTAAATACCAGCATTTTAAATCATTAAGTAAAAATCCAATGTGTCCCTCTGCCTGTTTAAATTCTCTCCTTGAAGTCTGCAGAACAAAGATGTCTATAGTACTTCTGTAAGCCTGCGACAGTACGTGCTACTGTCCTTTCTCTCCCTCCCCCCCCACCCCTGGAATTCACATTTCTGTGTGATAAGAGTATAAATAATAACTGTTCAGGCCCCAGTTCAGCAGAATCTTGAGCACTGGCTTAAGTGGCTCTTTGAGCTCCCTTGACTTCAAGGCAGCCTGAGATTGTCATGCCGAGAACCGATCTGCTCTTCCTGCTCCCTCTCCTTGACAATTTCTCATTTTTGACAGAACTTTGCTTCTCATCCCATGGCTCTCGCTATGAACTTTGGCAACAGCTCACCTTTCACTGCTCACTTCGGTGGGAATTTTGATTAAAGACTGCGAGGTTTAGCAGGGATACATGCATTTTGATGTATTCATTTTTTTGAGTGTATCCAGACTGAATTTTCCCAAGCTTATTTAATCTCAAGCTTGCCTGATGTTTCTGTCCAAGGAGTTTTGCTTAACTGTTTTTACAGGAGGAAAATATATCATGGTGGTTCATAATTGGACAGGGATTCATAAAAAACCGCTTGTCTAACCCATGGAGCGAGGTTTATCAGAGATTATTGAACATGATGGTTTTGATGTAGTCTCCAGTTTTGGAAGTCCCTTAACCAGTATATACTGGAACTGGGAGGATAAATGGCATCATTGCCCACTTGCCCTGCTCTGTACACACTTTTCCTGGGCATCAGTTACAGACCACGGCTTGAGATAGGATCTTGGACTAGATGGGTGATGGATCCAATCCACTGCAGCTATTTGTATGTGCTAATAATAGAAATGAAATTAAGCAAATGGTTACTAATTACACATTGCTTTCTATAGAAAGTCATGTCTAAGTTGTGGGAGGTTTGACCTTTCATTCCCCATCCCTATAGGAGAGCATCTACCTGAAACTCCTGGGCAGCATCACTTGGGAAAGCTGGCTCATAAAAAGCAAGGCTCATTTTGTCCTTTACTCTCCATTTTTGGCGATGTGGAAAACAGCCTTTGTTGCTCTGTTATTTCTTTTTCCCAGCACTGACTGTAGCAGGACAGGACAGACACATGCAGCCGGATTTATTGAAAACCGGAGTGCGGGAGATGCTGAGGAAAGCTTTTTGTTTTGGGTTCTTTGTTCCAGCATCCCTTTGGCCTTTCTCACTAAAGCGGGCCATCCCTGCAGGCCATCCCTACTTAAAGTACAATTAATTCCTCCTCTCTTCTCTAGGGTGTTTTTTTCTTTGTGCCATAAGTACTGAGAAAATTATTAATTTTTCAATGCCAAAACTTTTATGTGGCCGAAATGCAAGCAAGTTCATTTTCTCTTATGATTCAAATGCAGTTTTTCTCCTGAAGGTTTTTGTTGGGTTGTTTGTTTTTTTTCACGCACTGAATTATAAGAGTGGCTTTTATTGATGCATTTTGTATTCTTATACCTACTTCTCAAATTTTAGGGTTTTTTTTTGGTATGTGTTTGGGTCATGAATTCAAATTGTTTTCTAAAACCTTGAGGGTTTGGTTTTGCTTTTTATAAAAATGAAGGGTGTTTTTGATGAAAGTTGAGGCTTTCACATATTCCCATGAATTCTGAAGTGCAATATTTTAGGAATGCACCTTTGGTTAGGACAGGCATGATAGAGTCTGAAGGAGTGCATTTGCTCTCAGAACAGTGCAAAAGTTATTTCACTTCATTTAAGATTCTGCACATTTAAGACTAACATGATGGAGGGGAAATAATTTGAAAAAAATGTTCTGGATAATGTACTCCAGAAGGTATGGTTCTTATGCTAAGCATGATCTCTGCATTAATCCATTTATTTTTAAGATATTGGAAATAATGAATGAATAATAATTTAATTACATATGTATATTATGAATTGGTTTCCAAATTTCATAATCTCCATCATAGTTTCTGGGAAGGGAAGAATTGGATAAAACTGTGTGGGCAAATAAAATTAGGAAAATACGTATTTTCCTAAATAAGAAAATAAGCCTGTTATGAGAAAAGCACCTTGGAAAAACTTCAGCAAACGCCATGTTACGGACCGGGGCTGCTGTAGGAGGGAGTCCCAAGCCCTGCGCAATCGGTGGCATCCTGTAACTCACAGGTGTAACTGGAGCCGAGGGGCTTGGGGACAGGGTCCTACCCTGAAAACAGCCCTCCCAAGGCAAAGCCCTGACTGGTTCCTCTGGTGGCCTCTCCACGGGGAGCCATACCTCGTGGAAACTGCCGTAGTTAGGTTTACTTGGGTTTTGTACAGCTGCATGTAGCAATTGAAGCTCTGTTCCTCTGTCGGGGCACTGTCCTCAGCTTGATTTAAGATCCCAGTGCCATGGATGGGTAGTTCAGTAGTGTCTAACACTGAATTAGTATAATGAGCTTGACTAAGCCAGGAGACACCATGCAGATGTCTTTTTGCAAATTACAGTCTGGTTTGGTTCAGCGTAATCTTCTCAATGACTGCAGCAGCAAGACATTTTATAGACTCTTCCAGGAGTATGTGTAGTTGTTTAGAACCCCCCCAAAAAATAAAACAAAAAAACCAACAAAAAACCCAAACTACACATAGGGGTGACCATGACCAAAAGCAGTAGTTTACAGGATGAAAACCATGGCTGGCTTCAGCTGTAAAACAAGATGATGATATCCTGGCTGCCTGGTGGTGCAGCAGCTCAGCACTACTGAACTGGAGGATGCCGGTGTCTGTCAGCAGGAAGTGTGGTCGGTGTTGTGGGTTTGGACTGGCAGAAATCCCTTCTGGGTTGAAACATGGTAGAGTGTAAAGCCCTGTCCCCGTAACAAAAAAATGTGCTGTACCATCAGAAAAACCGTAGCTCATCCAGCGTAAGCTGAATTCCCACCTGGCTGGATGAAAACATGCGGCTGGAGGGGAGTGCAGGTGGAGGGAGACATGGCAACTCCTCTCACCAGGTCCAAATAACCTTCACATAAGACAAGATCCCACGCCCTGGTCCCACCGATCTGGCAGGTCAGGTCACCACTGGAAACGTCCCCACTGGTTTCAGATGGAAGAGGATCAAAGCCAAGGAAAGGTGCAAGAGATAACGGTTGTGTGGGAATTGGTGCAGAGTGCCACTCGGGTACAGCAGGAGTCACCCTGGGAAAAGCACTGCTGTTTTTCTGAAGAATGCTTATTTCCCAGTAAAGCTGTGGCCATTGGGCTGATTGGAATATAGTAGGCAATTAATTTAGTTGCCTGTGCATGTTTATGGTGTGTTATTAGCTATTTTATACATAGAATTCTACCTTCTTCATCCTGCCTTGCTTTTAAATGAAGGCTGATCAAAGTCTTTCAGCTGATAGTTTTTTGGTAGAAAACTGGGCATTTGGGGAAAACAGAATTTTTCTGTTTGTTTCTGAAAAAGAAAGTCCACTTCTTGCAGACATTGATCAAAATCCCAAGTGCTTGGTTGTTGTTCTCCTCTGTAAACTGGCATTCCCAGTTAAGCTGTTTTGCTATCTGCCATTTAGAGCTGAGCTGCAAAGACCTCGTGGTGCATCGTAGGAGAGGTGGTTCAGTCTGATCCGTAACTGAGCATGAGGCTGTGAAACATCGAACAGACCAGTCCTGGGGACAAAGGAGTGGTAAGGGGACAGGCATTTGAATATCCAGGCAAGCTGAGATAAAACAGTTTTTAGATCCACAAAGTGAAGCAAAGCGTTTTTATGCTGTTGAAAGATTTTTTTGTTGTTGTTGTTGTTCCAGTCAAAAGCATTAAAACAAAAAGATTACACAATTCTAAATAGAGCTTTTCAGTTTTCTGCCATTTTTAAAGATAAAAAATGGACTTTTCAATAGATTTCCCCCTTCCCTGCCTTCCATGGCATTACTCACAATTTAAATGCATTGTAGCAGTTCAGACTTTTAATTTATTCCTTTATAAAACATGTAGACATGAAAATAGCCATTTATTCTTTCTACTTTCATTTCTTTCTCCTCTCCAAGAAAAATACAGGCTTTGGGTAAAATGGGACGCAGCTCTATACCCAGCTCTGTACACTTCATTCTTCTTCTGCCAGGTTTTACCATATTCAGACTTAATGTGAAAATCTCACCGTACCTATATTCATAGTAACTATATTCTAGTAATGAAACAGCATTTATTGTTTGTGCAGTTAAATTATATTTTTCAGGTAACAGGCATGGTAATTTTTCCCTTTGAATGAATAAAGGTAGCTAAATAGAGTACTTTCAAGTAAAATCTGGGGGTTTGCTTGGGTTTTGTGTTTTGAAAATTCAGCCTGGATTGCTAGGAATTATTGATCCATAATGACAGTGAAGTGCCTTAGACCTGATATATACAGGCAATTTATAAAGGTCCATTTTCAGTCAAGAGACGCAGCCAAGAGCACATGGGCTGTTAAAAAGAGTTAATATTTTGGCAACTAAGACTATACACATGAAGTCAATGTTTAAGAAAAAAATCACTCTGGTTTATTTCATTTTTATGGGCAAATAATTTTGAAGTAACACTTATGATAACAGATGGATAAATTTATGTCTGCAGTTAATTTGAACGATAATTTCCTTAGGATGTTTTACTTACTTGCATTTCTTTCTTTCTTTCTTTCTTTTATGAGAGCTGTCAGTTTTGTAGCTGAGAGCTGGATTTACTGCTTCAGAAATTTGGGTGCTGCTCTGGTTCACGATGTTTATTAGCAGCCAAATCAGTAGGCTTTAAGACAGTGGTTTTGGTTAAATAATAAATATATCATGGAGAATATTCTTTTAGTGCTGAGAGAGAGAGTTGAAATGCAAGTACCATAGCATCTCCCACAGCAAGAGGGGGATCAAACTGTTTCTGGACCACAGTCCTGCGGTGGAGGAAAGCACGTGTTTTCCCACCCCACCAGGTCCAGGCAGTCCCCTGCATCTGAGAGGTCAGAAAAATACCTGGGCTGTTGTCCATGGTGTGGTGGAAGCCACAGCGGGCTGGTGACCGCAGCTCCTGATGAAGTCAGCGTGTGTTAACAGGGATCGATGCGTGTGAAAGTCAGACCTCTTTTGCTCAGCTGTAGGCTTGGGTGGCTGAGGTTAGGTACCTACTTGTTGATGGATTAGGTTTAAATTTCTGCAATGTTCTGCAAGAAAAAAAGATACAGGCTCTGTTGTAGATGTCTGTGTGCTCCCATGAAAGCAGAGGAAATTGTCCCAGAGCAGGAACAGCAGAAGTAGATTTTGAATATTTCTATGCTCAGAGCCGGTGAATTCCCTCCCCATCCTGCAGAGTTTTCTCAGCCAGCATCGGGCAGGCAGCGTCATCAGTAATGATTCTGATCATCATAAATTAGACTGTTAATAATCATAGAATCACAGAATAGTTTGGGTTGGAAGGGCCCTTTAAAGGTCATCTAGTCCAACCTCTCAAACAATAATGTTACATATTGTTTCCAAAGTTTTTTGTAAGTGTTATCTGGTGGTTCTTCATAATGGGTCTCAGAAGTGGGTTGCATTGTGTTTTCACTAGGGAAAGAGATTATTGTGCAACTTTTCTATAGGATGGGGTTGGTGTGAGAGCACAGTGAGAATATAAAACCTCTTCCTAGTCCTCAGCTCCAGCTCTTTCCCTTTTGTCCTCGCTACAAAGGATTCCCAAGGGGAATTTCAGCACACATCATTTTAGATACTGGAAATAACAAAGATAGGAACAGGCTCACCCTTCAACTTCTGGAGTGAGTAGGGAGTGACAGACATGTTGAAGGTGACTCAGGTCTTGTGTGGTCTTGATCACCACTAAGATGTGCTTATTTTTCTCCAAAAACTAAAGAGCACCTGGGGAGACACCCAGATGATGTAGCCGTCTTGAACATGCTTCATCCACAGCTAAAAAGGTGACCACAACTGAGGTGGAACATGATGGCTGTTGAATTTGGGTAGAGTGGGAAGATGGGGGGAGGTGGAGGTGGGATTTTTTTTGTTACTGGAAACCATATTTCTACTCGGTAGTCTGGGAAAGGAAAGGAAGTGATGGGTACTATATGCAGCTTAAACGCAAGTAATTAAAATCCAGAGAGCCTTTGTGAAAGCCATTAGCACCTGCCACCAGATCTGGCACTCAGGTTCACATATGTTACTTGAAAGTGTTTTTTCAAAAGGGAAATGCCTTGAGGCCCCCATCCAACTGCACACTGAGGGCTGGGGATTTACAGATGTTGAATATGCAAATTGCAGTCCCAACTGATGCAACGTTGCATGCAAGTCGGGCACGAAGTTACACCCGCTGTTGTGCCGCTGGGAACCAACTCAGCCTCGCATTGGAAGTCCGGTCCTCCGTCTTCCAGGATTGTGTAGTTCTTTCCCATTTCCATTCTTTGTCTTGGATCCTTTGTAGAGCATAAAAGAAAAAAAGGAAGGGGGAAAAAAAAAAGAAAAGAAAACACTTGCAGGCTGGAATATAAAGAGACTTTATCCCCCGGGTCAGGCGTCTGGGTCCAACCCTGATTAGTGGTGCTATTGACATCACTAGTGCAGTTCGTCAATGGGTTGTCTCAGTGGAGCAAGAAGTTGGCGACCAGGAGATTGAACTTGGCAAGTCTACAAAAGAGAAGAAAAGGGTGAATTAACAGTTTGCAGATGCTAGAATTCCCTCTGCTCATGTTTATTTGGGCATCCAGATGCTTATAGTGAGGTCGGCCTGTTTTTGTGTATGGACTTCTTTTACTATTAGTTTTTAAGGCAAAGTATCATTTTGCTTTTAAAAATAGACTTGCATGCTAATTTTGACCAAAACCATGTAATTGATTCATTTAAAAGTCTGCATTAAACAGGCAACGCCTGATTCTCTTTTTAGACACTCTGTTGTAAATCAGGAGATACTCCACTGGGGAAAAGCTTGTTCCAAGTGCAAATCCAGCCTGTAGCCTTTTAAAATAAAAAAAAAAAAAAAAAACGGAGGAACTTTTTTTATGTACATTGATCTTGTATGATATGGAGGTTTGGAAGCCCCTGAATATTTGCTTTTTACCTGAAGCTTAAATCGGCAAAGAGAGAGTGTTTAAGTTAGAGAGGCCAAAATAAACCTGCCTGCACTACCCTATTGTGAAAAGGGAACTACTGTTCTTAAGGCTGATTCCTGTAATTCTGATTTAAGAAAAACTCCTGTTGTATAAAAGAATATTAATTGTAGAAACACAGTATAGCATATGCAATGGTGAGAGCTATCTTGAGGCTGCTGTCACCTATACCAACCAAGGAAGGCAAGAGACATAGCAAGTGAAAGAACAGATTTGTGTGATTGGGTTTGCACTTTGCTTTTTCTCCTGGTGTGTCACCACCTAAACTGTCGATGGAAGCTGGACAAGCCCTGGGCTCCCTTTGGTGGTCTGGTGGAGAATTCGTCGTGCTCAACAGGGAGTCCTGCCTGGCCACTTCTCACCGTTGCTTTCATCGTTGCTCTGCTGAAGGAGGGTACAGCCCCAAATGCAGGCCTTTATGTTTGCTAGTTGCAGGTATTCAAGTAAATGTTAAAAGCAAGTAAAATGGGCCTTGCAAACCGCAGTGTATGCGTTTACCATCTCTGGTGTAATTCTTCCTGTGATGAATGGGGAAAGTTGCCTGTACACAGTAGGATTTTGGTTTAAAGAAACGCATACATTAATGTCAGCTCCTCTGGGTCCCTGACATTTTCATATCGTATTTATTATTAAGCCTGTGCCAAGTTCTACTGTATAAGTCTAATTCTGCCTGCCTGTTCTCTAAGAAAAGAAAGCTATATTGGCCCCTCCTGTCCTATAATATAGAGATTTTGGCTATGCCCTTGCTGTATTTCTCTTTAACATTTGAGATGTAAAAATGTAGACATAATTCAGTGAATTTTCTCTTTTCAGAACTGCAAAGAATCATGAGAGATTTACACCCAGGCTTAAGCACTCTGCTGAACAGGAATGGCCTTAAACATGGGATGAAATACTTTCACCCACACACACACACACAAGAACTTGCTGTGGATCCACAGGCCACCCTGTAAGCTCTCAGGAGACCAGGCAGAGGTCCCATATAACTCTAGATTTCATAATGGGGGTGTTGAAATCAATGTATGGATGCCAGACAATTCATCACTTTCCATCCCAAAACTGTCTCATCAGAAAATTCCCAACCAGCTTTAACAGTGCTATTGGGAAGATTTTTAAAAGGGCAATGAGAGAACCCAAAGACTGGCAATGTTCCTCTAACACTGAGGTTTCTGTGGGATGCTTGTGTGAAAAGGCAAACAGGATACAGATTGCAAAGGATCCAAGGATCTTGTCTCAGCTGGGATACCTTTGTGTGCCAGCTGCGGTGATTAAAAATGTCTCCTCACGCAAGTGTACTTGGGTACCCCGCATCCAAGTGGAGGAGCATGGATGTCCCAAGGCATCCTAGACCACCATAGCTGTATCCCCTGCAGCTCTGCTGTCAGAGCCTCAGGCTGTGAGAGCAGGAGCTGGGGGAGGAATTTAGTAGAGCAAGGAACCAGTTTGTACTCCTCATGGTGTTGGTCTCCTATGGGTTCAAGCCATTTCTGACCAGTTTTAGGGTCAAGTTGCAGGAGGACTGCATGTGGAGAGGAGCCAGTGATCTTCTTGATGCACTGGAAAGACGGGGCACGACTGCTGGCTAGAGTTTGTTGTTTTGCAAAAGTAGATGTGAAACTGAAAGCTTTAAAAAGCCTGGCTCTAATTTATGTGGATTTCTTGAGGATTTTTACTGGTATGGAAATTGGAACTGGAAATCTCATTAAACTGGGCGTTCTTGTGAGAGTTCCAGGTTTTCTTGGTCATGGTTATGCCAGGAATACCATCAGAGCAAACTTGCTGAGAAAGGATTTATGGATTTGGGATCAGATCCTATTCTCACTGAATTAATGGTAGTTCTGCAACTGACATCAAGGTGACTGGCGTGCGCACCTGGATGAGGCAACATTTATTTGTCATTCCAGTTCTTTAATCTAGGCTGCTACTTTCACATTATTGGAAAACTTCAATACCCTCTTTATAAGCCTATTAAATCCCAGTTCCATTGTTATTTTCTCTGGTAGATCAGAAGAGATGTGTCAAGGAAAAGAAAACGTGTGCACAATATACCTCTGCCCAAAAAAAATATTTAAATATCAGAAATGTAAAGTGAAGATAGAATTACTTAGAGAGGCAGAAGGGAAATAATTAGAGCTCCAGCCAGCAAGAAGAGATGTCATAAACTTTAGTTATTCACCTCTCTTAGACATTCGAAACACAAACTCTGCCACTGTTCAACCATTTTATAGAGGCCTGTAGAAAGGAAGAGAGGTCTGTTGGACAAAATTGCTCTGGTGGCAACTAAAACTGGGCTCAAACCCAAGTCCAATAGCTAAGCTGCTGTCTGAAATTGAAAAAAGTTCGGGTTCATGCCTGAATCTTGGCTCCCTTTCTGCTCTGTGCAATAGACCTAATGAAACCCTGAGTCTGGACTTGACTGATGGGGAGCGAGAAGCAACTCCAATCTGTGGAAAATGTTGCTGTTTCAAATTGTTTTTTAAAAAGATTAGTAACAAAATCGGAAAATACAGGAATTATTAGCAAAAATGGAGAACACTGGTGCGCTGGTACTGGGGTGCTGCTTTTGGTAGAAGCTCCAGAGCTGTGGCTGCTGGAAGCCCACAGGTGACTGGCTTGGAGGTGGGTAGCCCCAGAGGTCTAGCTCTTGGTAGACAAGTTTGCTAAAGAGTTGTGAACTGAAACATGGCAAAACATGATTTCAGAACTACCAGGCTTTACTCCTATGGACTTCCAGGCACAGTGGGAAAGGGGAGGCAGATGAATAAGCAAAAAGCCAGATGAATCCGTCTTGGAACTTCTGTTTTTCAAGAGGTATTCAATGAGACCTACCAAATGCTTTGATTTCAATAAACTGTTATTCATCAGCTGAAAATTATTCTGCCAGAGAACTTCCGAACACTTTTTTAATCTAAACACAACAATTTGGGGGAGTTCAGCTTTGGATCTATCCCTGGCAGAAAAGTGAAATCTCCATCATTTTCCTGGAATAATGTTGCAAGACTGAAACCTATGTGACTTGTATCTAAAATAATAACTTGAGTATTTTTAGTATTTTTCTGTACTTTATGATGGGAAATACCTTAAATACTGAGGTTTGCAAACTTTTTAAAATTGTATTTATACACTGAAGGTAAATGGAGAGAAAAATCAAATGCCACCACTGGGTTAACTCGGTATGAAATTCGGCACCAGTTTTCAGTATTTATACAGAATTCACATTCACTTTGCGTTTTTTCTTGAGGTGTTTGAGGTACAGTGAAACTGCTGTGAGGTTCTTATCACTTAGCGATCTGGTCTGGTTCCAGTTGAAAATTTTGCAGTACCTCTCACTGGGAGGATTGGTTTAAAAGGAACAGAAATCTGCCAAAGAAATAAAGACTTCATTATTGACATCAATGCTATTTTTAATCTGGTTTCCTAAGGAAATGAGGCTTAAGCAATCACAGTGTTTGTGAGTATGCGTATGTGTATATAGGTGTGTGTGAATATGTCTTTCCCCCTCGTAAATTTTTCATCTGTTGGCTGATTATAACCAAACTTGACAGATGGCTATAGTCTCCAAGATAATAAGTTCTTGCATGCTTCATGAAAATAAGTGATTGGATAGAAGAAAAAGAAATTCATAGCGCATCCACTGAAAGAGCACAGCATGAGCTCAACTTTTATTAGATCTCAGAAAATCCATATGGGAGAGGGAGGTGAGACGCATCTCCATAGACAACTGCACGTTATTGGTTCCTCTGCATGCGGGAGGATGTAGTGTGTAGTACATATATCAGTCATGGCATGGTTTGAACAGAACGATGATGTTTAGAGTAGTTATCTAGAGTATCTCAGGAGCCACGTGTTACCTCTGGGCTGCCCTCTAATGAGTTGTTCATTCTCAAGGCCAGAGCAATATCAGGGAGCAGGTTTGTAAATGTGACTGAGGCATGGCTCCAGGACTCTCTATAAACCTAATGAGTCATGGGCACTCAAACTGTGCAGCCTCACGACTGCTAATTGGCCAAGTGTGCCATCAACCATGTCCAAAAATGTTCTTAAGTAGCAAAGGTGAAAAGAGCATCAGAAACTCCTATGAGTCCAGGAGGCAGCCTGGGGCAGCATTCCTGTGTGCAGGGTTCAGGAACGCTTTCCCCAGAACGAAGGTCATTCCCTTGAGAGCTGAAACAGCTCACTGGCAATGGGGAACAAAATTAAGAAACAGGAAAGAGTAAAGCATGACCTGGAGGAAAGCAGTTTTGCAACATTAGCTTATTGGACAAGGGGATGGTTGTCACTTAGCAGTTGGAGAAGATGCTCAGAAAACATTGTGATGAGGACAGTACTTGAAACCCTTCCAGAGCAAAATACAGATGGGGATCAGAAAAGCCTAGCCAGAGTTAGTTCTTAATTCCTCCCCCCCCGCCTTGAGATTGAAAATTATGTATCTAGTATCTTGGTAACAGTGATAACTGTTGGGGTGGGACTCTCCTCTTGAACTGTAGGTGTCTGAAAGTTCAGTGCATCTTCTGTGTAAGATCATCAGGTTCCTTTCAAACCCCCAGAGGACAAATCCTCCCACTTATCTCAGATGCATATTTTAAGATGGAAGGAATTGCCCTCTGGAGACATCTTTCTACTGACTACAGAGGAAACCTAGAAAACTGGCCTCCAACAGATGCCTGACTTTCAGATGAGTGGGATTAATTGAACCCTGAGAGCAGGAGTCAAGAATTCAGGGTGTTTTGTCCTTACCTCTACCTGACCTTCAGCAAGCTGCTCAGTGTACTAAGAGCTCCCTGAGCAATGTTTTGCGTTGCTGCCAATGGCAGAGCCTTATTAGTCCTGAGGAAAAATTGCGAGCAGAAGACTGATGCAGGATTGCTTTCCATCATGCCTTGGAGAGCATCTTGGCGTGGACTCCAGGGGAAAAAAGCACTCTGCCACCAGCCCTAGAAAGCTCATCCAGGGCTAGGTTTCCTTATTGTGGGAGAGGGAGCTGTAACACCCCCGTAGCAGTGTGCAACTTTTGCATCCTATTGTGTGATACGATTGAAGCCCAAGGCTGGCCAACCATTTTGTTCACTGTTCAGATCCCCCTGTGAGCCCCAGTGCTCAGAGCAAACTGTCCGTCTTTGTGATTGCATAGAAGAGTTGGATTCAGACGTGCAGGAGTGTAAAGCGTTTCCATCTTTCCTCACCTCTTGGCTGGAGGGAGAGAAAGCCACTTCGGTGCAAGTGCAGTCATTCATAAGCCTGGTCTGCCTGGAGCTGTGCAAAGGAAACGCAACTGCTGACAAGAGAGCAGGCTCTCATTTCTGTTCATCGAGGATGGTTATCCCTTTTGCAAGGGAAGAAGCAAGCAGTCAAAACAAAACAAACAAAAAAATGTTCTGACGTACCATGTGTCTGATTTTTCACTGTTCTCTTAAAGCAGCAACCAGGCCACATCCATTTAAGTGCTGTCGATGAGGAGTCATTCAGACCTGGAGACCCTTTGAAACAGCCTTCTGATATAACTTGTCTTTTTGCATGCAGGACTTAGAGAAAAATAGGAAGGTGTGTGGGTGGGTTTTTTGTTTTGTTTTTTTAGTATTATGGAGAGACTCACCAGATAGTCTCCCCTGTGGGGCCACTCACTGAGTCTGTAGTATTTATTCAGCATCTCCCTGAAACACCAGCATCTTAGAAGTTGTCTTCCTGAATTTACATTCCCAGTTCAATCATCTCCCACACAATAAAAGCTCCAGTGTTGGCTTGCTTTTAACTTCTGCACTGTGCAGCGCTCCTGTCAAAAGGGAGCCCTTCCTCCTAGCGTTTTTGTTTTTCTTAATACCTGCCAATCACCCCACTTGGCTTTGCTCAAAGTTTGTTGTCTTTGCAGTTGGTCACAGCGTGAGCTACCAAAAACCTCGCTGAGCTTGACGGGGTATTCTGTTAGCCTAACCCTAACACACGATCTTCCACCTCCCCGGCACACAAAGGGCCTTTTCACCGGCCCACCGCAGCTTGAAGATTTCATTTCATGTGTTACAATTAATCTGTATTTATTGCCACTTATCTTAAATGGCTAACAATATCAAGAGTTTAAAAAGTGCTTTTAATGTCAAACTGGGTCAATTAAAACTCTACTTAAAATATTTGCAAAACTTCTAGCCTGAAAGTTGCCCCCTCAGTCTGCTGTTAACCAAAATGTTTTAAATAAATACACGCAGCTTGAGGAGACTGACATTTGGTAAAATTCCCCTTGATATTTTACTAGAATCCAGGATCAGTTTCCTTACACCTACATTCACTTGCTTTTTTATAAAAGGAGAAAAATGAATAATATTTTAGATGGCTATAAATATTTGAAAGATTGTTTCAATCAATTAAAAAAAACCTCAGGCGATAGCCTCAAAACTTTTAATGCCAGAAGAGACCATTAGATTGATCCATCTGATCTCCTGGAATTTCATCCTGTTCTGTGGACCCTAATAGCATGTGTTTAACTCTGACCTTCAAACCATGGGCCACAGGTAACAATTTTTTTTTTTTTAAACTCCTTCAATATTGTTTGTGGGCATGGGAAATGAAGTACTAGAACATAAAATATTAAAAAGTTAAATAATGAAAGAGCAGGTTTTACTAATGTATGTTGGATTATACTGAAGGTTGAAGATGGCTGGAGGAACCCACTTTTTCCCCTTCCAGAAAAGCCCCCCAGTTTTGCCTTGAACTTTTTTTTTAAAAGCTCAGTTTGCAGGACAGCCTTAATAAATTACCTGAAATAAGTGCTGGTGTACTGCCCATGAGAACTCTGAACTCTTATATAGGTCAGCCAAGGTTGCACCGTGTTTGGATGGTGACATGCATCACACGGAGAAGTCCCAAGAGGGACCTCCACCTAGGGCTTAGTTGTGTTGGATGCAGTAGATGCACAGAGTAAGTGAGATCCCAGGCTGGGGGAATTAACTACCTAAACTCAAGGTCTGTCCGCATGGAGCCGTTTGGACTTAAAGCTCTGATCCTCAGACACTTACACTTACCATGAGCAGCAACATTAATGATGCTTGGTCTCCTATGGTTTTAGGTCATTTGCTTGGATTCCCAGCAGTCTAATAAGACTTGAACTGTAGCTGAGGCATGTCTATTAATTAGGGCATTCATATTATCTTTATGGGTCTCTGATGTCCCTAATAGGCTCACCCCGCAACTTTTCTTTCCGCAAGAGAGATCGGTGAGTCTCTATCCAGCCATCTGTTTTCATAAAATATGTAAGAAAGGACTGTCTTGGAGACAGCCACTCTTCTGTCTAATAGATTTGAGACTTGTCCATGGGTTCAGAATATTTCAGGGGAGATCATAAAAACAAAAGCATATGCACAAAGGGACAGCAGGATCCTGTAAGCATCGTATTCTTTGGAAACAAGGTTAACATGAAATTGCCATATTTATGCAGTGTAAATATTGCACAACTTGAGGACATCAAATGTTTTGATCATTTCTTTAGTCGTTTCGTCTTGTAGAATATTTAATTAAACAAATCTGGCTTTCTCAAATGATCTGTAGGTCCATTTTTATAGGTTAGAGATGGAAACACATCTTGAAGAATTGCTTTTGTGTAAGAAATAACATGAAAAAATATTTTTTTGCTGCTTGCCATCCATAAAAAGAGTGTGATTATGTCAATTTGGAGGAAAGCAATTGTTCTTCAATATCAGTGTTCTAATGAATGCAAAGATATTGGCTTGTGGACATGGTTTTATTGCTCATTAGTTGCTGTCCTATTCGTTATTCTTTTTGGTTTTGTTTTTAAACTTAGTCACTGTATCAAGAAGACAAGTGATGCTGATGACTAATTGCATCCCAAGAATGGCAAATAGCGCAAAGCTGACGGCTTGCAAACAATTCATAGACTGAAATAGTTTGCATAAACTAGTTTGTTTTGGTTTGGTTTTTTTAAATGCTTGCAAGCAGGAATACTGTGAGTTTCCTATTACTGCTTTTCACCCCCAGATTACTGAGTCCTGTCAGCCTGGTTTCAGACATGTGTGGCACGGAGCTTTACATGGCCCTGATTCATTTATATTCTTCTCTTTGGATCTGACAAAAATGTCTCACTTGAAAAGGTCAGGTTTGAGATCTTTTTGAAGACCGTTGCCTTTGGCAATGTTAACCAAGGCCCCGACAGGCTCTTGTCCTGGACAAGGACTACTGCCTTAGGCTGACTTTCTGTTAAAATGTTTCATTTCCTCAAAGAGCCTTTAAGAGACTGCATATTAATATTCAGAGCTTTCTTGCACAGATCTGGGTACCAAAGTGCTCTGGCCAGCTTTGCAAGAGGCCAATGATAACAAGCTGAGAAGTGTAACAACAGGGAGGTGAAAACTCTGAGATTTGGTGGTGGTGCGTAGTGAGGGAGGAAACGAGTTGCAGTTTCCCATCAGATGGACTAGCCTAGCTCTGTGCATCTCTGCTAGGAATATTTGAACCCATAGGCTAATTTCCCGTGAATTTGATGGAAGGTGGAAGTTCACATGGTTATGTTCTTATTTGGAAAGAGGTGGCTTTGGCAAGAGGGGGAAGTTAATGTTAATGTTCCCATTCAGGAAAAGGCTGTGATGTAAACTCAGACTCACTCCTTACTAGGTATTGGAAAAGGAGCTCATTCTCTAAACATGAATCCGTAGGAAAACACACTTTGCTGGTTCCACTGATCAGGAAAAAACTTGTATTTTAATGCTACTTTCTACTAAACTTAAGTGTTCAGGATTCTGCAGGCTCTCAGCTCCTCATCTGCTTCCATTGGATTCAGAGAATGAAATAAGGAGGCTTTGCCAAAATTTGGCTGAAACGAAGGAGGTCCTTGATTGAGTCTCACCAAGGGGCCAGCAGAGACGAGATTGGGTACCAGTCCAGTATGGCACAGGCACCAGTCTAGTATTAACAAAATACAAACACAATTGTGTTGAAAATATCTTCCTGCTGGGTGAGAAAGGGAAATGAATGCAGGAAAATAAAAATTGAGTCTTAAAAGGGAAGGGGCTTTAAGTGCAGTCTAGTTACAGCCTTGGATCAGTGTAACTGTGGGAAAATGTGATGAGACAGTGTACCCAAGCACATTTGCACTTTTTTCTTTTTTTTTTTTTTTTTTTTTTTTTTTGGTTAATTCTGCACTGTTGTGCATAAGCAGGCAATGATGGATTGTCCCGGAATTCTGTGCATAGTATCGAAGAGAGCTGGATTTAATTGTCCTGTATTTATTGTACAAAAGGAATGAATTATGAGGCACTTCACAGCATCTCCAGTGAAAGTGATTATCAGCACTGCTCCTCGCCAGAGATATAACTCTGTCAAGCAGACTCCCTCCTCTCTTGGGTTCCTCGGAAAAAGCTCGTGAATTTGCCGTCTCCTGCCAGTGAAAGCTCAGGGTGAAACACAAAACCAAAAGCTGCCAATAGCTATATATTCAGTTCAGATGTTGTAGGAATTTCTTACTCCTTTTTTTTTTTTTTTTCCCTTTTTCCCCTGAGTGCAAGATCAGTCAGGATTTTTGGAGCATGCAACTGAAATAGTGCAGCAGAATGTGTTCCCAGTTGATTGCTCTTTTGATTTTGTAGGTGAACTGTGTGGTAGAGAAGACTTGGCTGTTGGCTTTCATTAGCTTTGACCAGGGCTCATGCATACTTACAATACAATTGGTTGTGATGCCATGGAAAGGCACCCTTCACCCCCACTCACCCAACTGTATCTCATAGCTGTTTTCACACTGCTCCTCCCTGCAACACGCAGATAACCCCAGAAATAGGTTTAAGCTGATGCAGATGTATAAAAGGAATGTTATGAGCTCTGACTCCGAGATGTTGTATCATAACTCATCTGCAGAAGAGCAGGGAGTTTTGCTCTTTACGTTTTCTGTTGACTACTGTGGCGTAATAAAGGACGGCAAGATGCATTGCAGGGACCGTAACATTGCCTGCCAGAAAGATATTTGGGGGGGGATGCTCCCCAATGTTGCAGAACAACAGCTGCAAGGGGAGATTTTGTGTTAGGGTTTGTTTAGTTCTGCAGAATATTTTCAGTACCTTCAAGAGAGCTGGCTCGCACTGTGTGCTTTGGGAAGCTGTGGGTCCTGTCCCCTCCGCTAGTAGGTTTCTTGTGCTGCCTTGCAAACAAACATGGGATTCCTGTATGCTCACAGATATTTTTGTGTCTGGGATAGCCCAGATAAACAAGTGAATCAGCACATAGATAGAGATAACAACGTGTATGCAACTGTGCAAACTCTTATAAAAGGGTGCCTTTCTGCACCCCTCCACATGAACAGATTTCGCATGGATTTATCAACAGGTCTACAATTGCCAGAAAGTCTGTTCTTGAAAAGAAGAAGAAAAAGGGGGGAAAAAAAAAAGCTGTAAAAAGCCCCGGACTCTAATGGCACTACCAGGTAGCATGTGCAATTCATTTAACTATGAGTCTACAAATGTGTTAGCTCATAGCTGTGGTAACACTCATGGCAGCAGTCCCCAGGCTGAAAACTGTCCTGCTAATTAATAACAGCTAAGAACAGAGGTTATGTGGAGTGTCATAGCGACAGGTCATGAATTAGGGGAGGAGCGTTTGTGGTCATGTCTTCTGTATGCAGAGAATTATTTTTGAAACACTTCCCTATGTAACTGTGCTCATGCATTTTGGAAAATCAGGTGTTTAATGCAGCTAAAACCAGTGATGAGTCTTTCATTTCTTCCACTCTGTCATTCAATTGATTTATTTGCAGTCCTTTGACTGTAAGTCAGAGGGGTATCAGCTGCAACAGAGAAAATTTAGGAAAAAGGACTTGGAAAATTACCCTATGTTTTGTGGACTGAAAAGATTGTCTGAACTTTGAACAGAGTTGCTGGGAGAAGTTGTGGAGTTAAATGGCTGGATGAGCCTTCGACGGGATGGGAAGTCACGGGTGGCCACTTGTCCATTATCCAGAAATCGGCCAGAGTCTCCTGGGAAGAGCTGGATGACAACCTTGTGACAAAATGGTCCTTCACTCCAGAATGCCAGTTCTTGGTGGCTTTTTGTAGGAATATAAGGGACAGGTTCTCGGGGAGGGGGGGGAACACAACACAGTAGGATCAATATTTTATGCCGTGAGACTTTTCACCTTTTCCTTTGCAAATAGCTGTTTGCCTGGTGGTTGCTAGATTCATTTGGGATGTGGGAAACAGAAGTTCATGACCATTTCTGATTCTTGAGTTAACGCAAGGAATTGAGTGTTTGATTTGCTTTTGGAGTAATTACTGTAAGAGGAGGACAGCGATGGATGGAGCATCCCCAAGAAAAGCTATTCCAGAAGCATTATCGCATAGCAGCTTATTGCGCGTTACCTATCGCGGCCAGTTTAATTGGCCTTGCTCTTCTTAGGATTCGGTACATGCAGATCCAAGGGCTAGATTTCCAAGTACCCAAAATCTTAAGACAATTTGGCTCTTTAGTCAAACAGAAGTTAAGTGCTTGGTAACCAGAGCCTCTGCTGAGGGCTGGATTTTCAAAAGGCCTGAGCCCTTAGACAGCAGTTTTGAAAACCTGGCTGAATTTCAGTGTGAGCCTGGCTTTAGAAACCTTTTATATCTTCATTGAGCACAAAGGGACAGACTGTCTTGTAAGTTTGTGCCTTCATTAGGAGGAACCGAATCCTATTGATTTCAGCATGCATTATGGCTGGATCAGACCTCTTCAGCGTGTGACCTGTTAGCACCATACTTAAAAGCACTGCCATGGCAACAAGGGCAGCAACCCCAACAGCAGGGGAATGGGAAATGGCGTGAGGTGAAGAAGGGACATCCTCTTCTCATTGATGGAGATTTTCCCATAATAGAAAAGGGGGAAAAAAGCTTGAGAAGTCAAGTGGCTTGATTCATAAGTGAACTTACTCTAAAGTAAACACAATGCCGTATGTGTCTCATTTGCCAGTGAGATCATCTGTTTCTTTGTTAGGGAAGAAAATGTGTTTCCCTTCCAAGTCCAGGGCCACTCAGGCAATTTACATGAACAAATAAAGATGAGGTTTAGCAGCACTAAATAAATAAAATACAACTATAAGTGGCCACCAAAGAACAGAGCTGCTCAAATGGAATAGTACTGGGACGTGAGCCAGGTGGCTGCTGTTTGCCATGCCTGCTTACGATTCCCCATCCAAGCACTGCTCAGATGCTTCTTGCTGAGGTCAGGTTTATGGCTGTAGCAAAACATATACTGGGAGATAAACAAGCTATGCTACAGATGAACAGCAGAGAACATAAAGTAAATCTGTGCCTTAGCCATGGTCTTTACAGAAAGTAGTTGGGCTCTTGCCAGAGCAGCATAGATCAAGGCTGACTAGGGCAATGAATATTCATCTCTTGGTAAAAGCAGTGGACATCTTGTTTCTGATGTCTTTTACTAGCTGCATCCTATTCAAATGTATTAAATGGAGTCATTCCTAATTTTCTTCTCTTTGAGATTAGGATTTGGCCACCCTTTATTTCAGTGCTTCTAGCCATGGAGCAGGTGCATAAAACATCTCACACATGGGGAAAAATCCAAACACTCCACCCCAGAGCTGCATTTCATCGTGAATTCAGCTAACATGTAAAGGCTCTAAGTGCTGTTGGTTCATTGCTATTTCCTCACTGCATTAAGAACTGGTGTGAGTAAATATCAGCTGGACAGGGCTCTTTCTCCTTCCATTTCCTACTCAGACTGCACATGTTCCAGTCTGACACAGAACTGGCCACTGTGAGTGGGGCACCATGACATCCCAGGTGTCTCTAGTACAGCTCAGTTTTGGGAGTGAGACTGATGCACTCAAACAAATGTCAACCTTATGTAAAACTGTTACCAGTCAAAATGCCTTGTACCACTCGTGAACAAATCACTCCCATGCTCTGCTCATTATGTAGCTTCCCCGTGTAATTTCAGGGTTCAGGTCTGAGATGGAGTCACGTCCAGGGCATTAGTCCAAGCAAACGGAGACATCACTCTTTGTTCTGTAGTCATGACGTTTGGTGATAGCTATGTGTTTAGCTCCACTCTTAGTGTGGGAGGCCTGAGAGTACAGGATGGCTCTTGAACTGATGGCTTGACTATGGCTTCTGAACAAATCCTTATTTCCACTGAGTGAGGAGATGACTCACTTTGCTATGACCAAGTAGCTGAGCTAACGCTGAAGTGGTTCTCTGGTCTGCTCTGGAGTGAATGCCGTAGCACTTACAAATTTAAACTAGAGAAGCAGAGGTGCTGTAGGGTTTAGTGTCCGTTCAGCATACATGAACATAGCTGAGTGGTGGAAAGTCTGCAATGGAGAATTAGTCCCCCCACCCTGTCCACTGCAAGTGAGCTGTTGTCTCCTGCTCCTGTCAGAATCTCATGTCCACAACTGAGCAAACTGGTTCTGCAATGGATTTATCTCAAATGAGTTAGTTACCTAAAATGCAGGTGTTTCATCAATAGCCAGCAGAAATGGGCACCTCCAAAGTTACTTCACCCATCCTGGTACAGTTCTTTAAGATGCCAAAATTGAATTTCTCTGTTAGCATTTCGCTGCTTCCTTTACAACAGAGGAAGCCAATACGACTATCTTAAACTAAACATCAATGTTTAGATGGCTAATGCTGGGTGAGATTCATCTCTCCAAAAATACCCTCTAATCTGAGTTTCTTCTGTACTCATTGTTGTCCCTGACTTTCCAGTCTGAAAGTCACTGCGTGCAATCTGAACTTAGATCAAAGGCAATTAGCCAAATGCCAAATTCTTCTGTGTCGTAGCTGCAATGTCGCTCAAACTGTCTCAGGACTTCTTACAATATATTCTTGCCATGACGGAACTGCTGTGCAGGCAAGCTGCACTGGGGCTTCCTTTAGTTCCTTTCTGTGCTTATTTATTTGCTCAGGGTTCAGGAGGAAGTCTGGTTTGACAGCCCTATCAAACCTCTATTCAGTTACATACAGAATGTTTAAATAACTAATTTTAGATCCCATTATTCTTCACTCTTTCCCTTTCTTGCCTTCCCTGCCCCCATCTCTTTTGTGCCTTCACACCCCCACCCCCCAAAAAGGTGAACTTAAAAGAAAACAAACACCTAGAGCATATGAATAGCATTTGACTTTATACATAAACTGGAATGAACCTAAACTGCACCAAAGTGCTTGTTGATAAGTACTATTAAACCAATGAAATCTTTCAAAAGTTGAGTTGCTATAATATAAATGTAACTGATGTGGAAACTGTGGGCTGTAACCTATGTGCAGAGCGAAAGTTGGATGAGAATATCGATGAGAAAGTCAGTGTGATGCTAGAAAGGCTAGTGCTTTGCATCCGGATGCATTTGGCCTTTGGGTTTCACATATGCATTCATGGTAATGCTTGAAGATAGCATATTTGAGTTATAGTTACCCTTGTCTGTAGCTCAGCAGATGGGATGTAGTTGTTCAGTGCTGTTATTAGAAGTATTCTTTATATTAGCTCATCATTTTAAATGCTACGTCCTGGATATTCATGGTAGCTGACTCCAGGTACTTCAGTGAGGTGATTATATTTGTTATTCAGACACAGGATTTCTCATGTATCTCAGGAGTAGGAAGTATACCTCTCCAGAGAAAGCTACAACTCTCTTAAGAGATTGATCTCACTCTCAAAGTGTCTGTCTCTCTGCATTGACTATAATGGAGCCTAAGTAAAGTGCTGTGGTTAAATACCTAAAGTTAGGCAAAATCTGGGCTGGGAATTTGTACATCCCAAGGACCTTATGAGGGGAACAAACCAGTGTAATTCTTTCTAGTTGACAGATGAGAGACTGAACTAATATGCCCAAAGCAAAACAGAAAGTCTGTGGCAGATTTGGGAACTGACTGTGGGTGTTCTGAAGTCCAGTTATGGCCTTCACTGTTTGCATGCCATTGCTGCTGCACACAGCTGATGTTTTACACCCCTCCAAACAAAATATATATTTCTAAGATATTGTTAAGAGATCTCTGTGTGTGTATGTATATATATAAAAAAAATGCTGTTAAGATACACCTGCATTTCCTGATGCCATAGTTACCAGGTGTTATTGAAATGTACAATTTTTCACAAAAAGGCTGTTAGGTCCAGTCCAGCTTTGGCTGATGTTGGATTGGAAATAAATCCACTGAGAATTACTGAATCCAAAGACCTCACCTGGCTCAGGAAGCCCCTGAGCTGCAAAAGGCTGGAGGCTGGGAGGGTATCAGGGGAAAGGATCCCGACAGAGCTGTCCTGGTGTTTGTACTTCTCACTAGACATCTGCATTGGCCATTGGCAGTGGTGGGATGATGAGTTATATGGACCTTTAGTGTGATCCAGTGCCTCTGCTCTTAGGTTGTTAGGGTAGAAAATATTTATTGTCTGGTGGGCTCAGCCTAATCCTGATTGACCCTTCCCATGTCCCAGAAATCAACTACAAGTTGACAACACAACTTACCCCAGAAAGAGCGAGAAGAGCCTGGGTGGGCTCTTGCGGCGTATCAAGGAGCATGAAGCATGAATTCACATGCTTGTTCAACTTTCCAATAGTGCCATGAATGCGCAAGAATCCAACATTGACAATCTCATGGGATATTGTGATGCTGCTAAATTTAAAAGAAGACTATTTTTAGCGTAAACCGTTAACAGAGTCCCACAAATCATATTGAGAGGCATGGTTCTGATTATAGATCTGTAACATGTTTGCCGTGATAAAAAACAGAGCTACATCAGGTGATCTTGTTAACACAATATTTGTACACTCGGGTAATAGATGCAGCTGTGGCTAAAAAAAGTTTAAAAAAAAAAATCAGCAGTTCTATTTTACTAGCAATTATTCATTTATAAACTGCAGCAGAGGAGTAGCTAGAATCAGAGGCAAGACCTGCTAGTCTGGAGGTCGGGAAGGACTACAAAATGAGAAACATGTTCCACTCCCAGGACAGATGTCTTTTCTCCTTTGCTGACTCTCCTCAACACCAGCTACACTTTAGACACATGCTTACCTTCAACTTGACTTCATTTTGACATAAACATCGCTTAAAGTTTAACATGTGCTCGCGGGTTTTGCTGGATAAAGATGGACTTAGGTGTGTGCCTAAAACTTTCCTTAAATTGCTCTTCTAAGTAGTTTCTTTTAAGAGTGGTGAGAGAGAAGTTCTGCTATCAAACTTGCTGGTCTTGATTTTATAAGGGGCTGAGTGTGCTTGGAGGTGCTGGAAGCATAGACCCTTTTCAACCTGGTCACCCTGGTGAATATTTCACATTTATGATATGCATTATTGTCAGGGACGAGGTTCTTAGCCAGTACATGTATAGTTGGCTATAATGGGCAGCTTGGTGTGGGGTGAGCCAGTATTTGCCCCAGGTCATTGGGCAATGGGAATGCTCACAGGGTTCACCGCAACCATGGATGATAGGACTTCTTACAGCATTGGTTTCAAATTCAGTTTGTTCTGGTTCCCTTTGGCTCCAGTCAGCTGTTTGTGCAACTCTAGTGTGTGTCTGAGCTAACTGAGAAGACTGTGAGCCCTAAGGTGTTTTGAGTTTGGGAAACATGGGGGAAAATACATGAAAAAATATACTCATTACTTACCTCACCTGTCCAGTCCCCAGTAGGTCTAAGGATTTACAAGGAGCTCTCCCAAGAATAGACATCCTGGTTTTTATGAGGCTGAGTTCAGCAGTTTGTGAGATCAAACAGGGAGCACTAAGTCCTGAATTTGTTTCAGATACTAAATTTAAAGTCTGATGGGGAACTTGGGGATATTTTTTTTTTCCTGCTGAAGTTTTTTTTTTTTTTTTTTTTTTTTTTCAAACTGAAAACAAGACCTGGTGCATAAAATTCCAGGTAATCATTTTCTCTCAGAAAATGTCACTTGTTTAAAATTACAATTATTCATAGGTTTAATCTGGCAAAATGGAATTTTGTGAAGGAAGTTCAGTTGGAGATTTTACATTCCTTTACTGGGGTGCCAACATGAGCAGTTCTAATTTGTAATTGTAGAACGATCTTTCATCTTGAACTTTGATTTTACATCATCACATATAAAAAATTAGATCACAAGTGCACATCAAAAGCTATTTTTATCCTTTTGAGCCTATGAGATGCCTTTGGCATCTAGATATCAGTCTGGTTTCTTGGCTCTTCATTATCAGCCACATGGCACTGTTTAGTCAGCTGTTCCCTCCTGTGATACATTCAAGATAAGCTCATGCCTTGGAGAGGCAAAACTGTACAAATTCCCACCATCTTTGAAATGCAACTTGTTCTTCCATGCTGGACCTGTCTTGGGTCCACTGGGCAATGTCCTCGGATTTTGGTTAAGGAGTCTTTCCAATAAATGTAGCTACTGCACTTTTGTCTAGATCACATTTGAAGAGGCACTTTCTGGCTCTCCTTCCCTTTCAAAGAGTCATCTGCGTCCCACTTGTATGAGCTCTAGTAGGATGATCTGTGGCTTAGCTTTGCTTTCTTTAGCCCAGGTAATCCTAAGCTTGGACCTGCAAACCTGAGCACCCTCAAGCTGAGAGAAGCTTGAAACTGAGATCTAGAGCCAGCTCCTGTTTTCATAGGTGGTCCTTGAGGGATGCAATGAGTACTCCAGGTCATAACTGCATTGTATGGTGTTTCTTTGCCCTGTGGGAAGGGAAGTGTCTGAAATTGAGGCCCAGGTGTGAGTTTGGGGCCACTTGCAGATACTCATTCAGGTGCAGGTTGTGTGGCTGGTGGGGTTGCTGGTACCTTTTCAGGCCTGTGACTTCCCATTCAGTAAATGTGCTGCAGCCTCCGATTGCTGTGCTTGCTTTCATCTCTGCTCCCCTTGTCGACAGCCTGGAGAGATGCACCGGGAGCGTTTAAAACCCCTTTGGGATGAAGCCTGGTAGCTCTACATCCCACAGCCTCTGAACCAGAGACTGCAAGCCAGCTCCACCTGAGCTGAAGGTAGTGGTGGTCCTCCAGAGGCAGCATGCCCAGCCTTGAAGAGGCCAGTGGTGGGACTTTGAGTGAAAGGAGATGGATGGGACTGGATGGACCAACAGCAAAGTGGCCTGGGAGAAGTAAGGGCTCTATGGGGCTGTGATGTTTTGTTCAGGATGCATTGGCCCCGTGCCAGCAGGCAGTGGCATGGCGCCAAGGGGATACAGTACGGGGCCCAACGGCTTGCATCTGCTGAGACAGAACATGAGAATCCACAGTGGAGCCAGCCTCTCCCCCTTCCCATTTCTTCTTCCAAAAAATGGCTAATGTAAATAAATTGTCTGTTCATATGTGTTTTGGCATCTGAATGGAAACACTTGTCTGTGCACCCCCACCAGCCCCGCTCCCTCCCTCCCTCGGAGCTTTTGCTAAATGAGCCTTTCTTGCTCAGCCTCAGCTCAACCCAGAGTTATTCCATTGGTATTTCCCTCTTGGACTGATAACGAGCCGAAGGAGTAGGCTGTAAAGCTGGTGACATATACCAGCCCTAATAACATCCAGGAGCTAAAAGGTCCCCAAGCCCTGGTTTGTGCAGCAGATAAACATTGGGCAGGGACCCAGGGGCTGCCCGAAACCTGCATGTCAGGCTCTGTACGTACCACTCCGCTTGCCCTGGTCTCTGTAGGAGCTCAGACTTGTTGAAACTCCTCCCTTGGTGCTAGCAAAAGTATGGCAGTATCCATGGTGTTCCCTGGAACACCAGTCTTGCATGGAAACTCTTGATGTGGCTATACCTTAACATTATTGGTAGTAAGTTACTGAAGGGGAAAATAACATATATTTAATAATAGAATTTCATTAAACGATCATACAAATAGGTTATTGCAGGGAAAAATACTCATACAAATTCATTTTGACCAGGTCACTCTAACTTCGGGTTGTTTTGCACGGACAAGGAGAAGAGAGGTGGTAGGTCACATGTTGCAAAATGTTTCAGATGCTTCCAGTTGGAAAAATAAATATTCAAGCAATTACAATGCCCCTTGTTAAAGGAGGAGATGGAAGCATATTGTCATCCTCCTCACAATGTGCGTTTCCTGTGCTGCAGGATAATCAGCCACCGAGACATCCTTAATCTTGTTGGATTATTTGTGGCTGCACCTGCCTGAATTTTCTCTCTCCTGATTAACATTTGATTAAATCCACTTTTAAAATGCCAACATGACTGCAGCACTGGGGAGGCACTTGCAGAGAGTGTTTTGCTCTCCATCCTGATTGCATCTGAATTAATTATGCTAAGTGCAGTGACAGGAACAATATTGATGTAACAGAAGTTTATTAGGTTGATGTGGTCATTCAGACAAGAGGGCTGTAAGCAGCTTCACATGCTTCAGCTATGGCCTCCCATGAGGAGAAAATGTCATCTCATTATTATTCAGATTGACCTGATTTGGGTAATTTCAGGGAGCGAGGTAGTTTTGGAATCTCATTAGCTTACCGACATTTGCATGTGTTAATAGAGTTCCTGCTTGTTTTTAATCCTCCGTTCCTTCCTTACCGTTGCAAATGGGAGTTTGGTGAAAATCAGGGAGTTGGGCTGGGGGGCTGAAAACTTTCTAGACTGCATTTTGGACCTGCTGTGCCATCTTCTGTTTGTGGAGCCCTGACCCCACACGCACCGATGCGGGAAGGTGTTTCCTCTCCCCACGGACCAGGGAGCAGGGCTCCTGCAAGGACACAGGGGTGCCACTGCCTGTCAGCCCTGCCCCGCTGCGTGAGCCGTTACCTGTGCCAGAGGGGAAGAAGTCTCGATTTCATTGTAAGGACATGTAGCATTCATCACGTCTGGGTTTTTTTACCTGTATTGTATACGTAATCACCAGTGCCTCGAGCCTATCCAAGTTTGTCTGTCCTGTTGTGTGAAAATCCAGGAGCAAATCCTGCCAGAAACAAATGTCTTAACCATACTTGAACATGGACTATATTCTTATCTCTGGCAGCACAGTTAGTGGGCTCCCTTTTCAGCAGGCTGTGGTGTGATGGAGGGACTAACCACGAGCTCTGCTACGCACAGACATCCTGGGATCGAAGGGGACTTCTTGGGTAGTGTTTGGCAGCTTCTTGTAGAGGGAACGGGAAGCCGTGTAGTGGTCTGCAGCAGTGTGCTCTGGGTTTGGCAGGGTTTGCTAAAGCCTAGGACCTCCAGATGCCCATCACTATACCGACTGCTGGATCAGGCGGAGTATTGCTTCCTCAACAGCAGTTACGTTTTACATTGTATGACTTAACCAGCAAAATCCAGCCTTGTGTTGTTGCCCTTGTACTGACAGTCATTGGCCTATGGGACTGGATGGACCCAGACCCATAAAACTGGATGGTGTTTTATATATATTTTTATATATATAAAGCACCTATCACCATATTGATAAGCATTCTTTGGAACCACTCTGACAGCAGAGTCAGTTAGTCTACCTTGATGGTCTTTAATGGAGTATGCTGTGAGTGATTTCAGCTTCTCGCAATCTAATATACAATAGCTAAGTGCTTGGAAATCTTATAAAAGAAGAGCTTTAAAGGACTTTTCTCAGGCCTCATGAACATTTGTTTGCTATGACTTTTTGTTTTTTTTTTTACTAACAGGTGTTTGTGCATGATTTGCTTAAAGAAGTCACTTACCTGCCAGACAGCCCATTATGGGAATGCGAGACACTGAACAGATATTTTATCTTGCTCTGGGATACCTGTTTCTGTTCTTCCAGATCCTGTGGCCCATTGGTACAAAAGCATAGGTTTCTCTGGAAACTACGCAGCAGCCTTCCTCTCCTATCAGTTGATGTTTTGAATGTATAACAAGTCAGGAAAGGAAAAGAGAAAGTTGTGCTTTTTTCCAAAAAAAAAGTAGTAGTATTTTTTCTAAATGAGTAACAAAAAACTGTTCTCCCAAATATTTTAGATTTCCCCCCCCGCTCCCCTTTCTGAAAATGAAAAGTCCAATAGCTCATTAAAACAGAAACTTGGGGGAAAAATTTTGGGGAAGCTTTCATGGGGGGAAAGGGAATATCTTTAAAATCTTTGCCTGAAAAATGGCCTACTCTGTAACACCTGTGCCTGGAACTAAAAATGATTAATGTTTGTTTGTTTAAAGAATGCTTGGAAAATTAATTTTCAGGCCAGCTACAGATTAAAGGTTGGGTTTTATTGTTTTGGTTGTTGTTGGGGTTTTTTTTTCCCTCATATCCTTGCTGTTTCTTTGCTTTAGAGTTATTTTCCTTTCTGCAGCTTCTCTCTCATTGCTGCACAACACCAACTGTGTTCCTCCCATCATCTACTCCTTACTCAGGTCCTGCAGTAATTTTGTAGGGTGATGCCCGTTTTGCTCTTGCAGATCTCCACAGTGACTCTACATTTGTTTCACATTTTTCCCATGAACCCAGTGAACTCCCTGGACTTTTTTTATAATTTTGGAAGGGATTTTGACTAGTTCTTTTTTTCAAAGGGTTTTCTTGCCTGATTGCTGGAGGCTGAATAGGTGAACAAAAACATCTGGGCTAAAAAAAATGAAAATAAGTTAATAATAATCCAGATAGGCTTGTTTATTGAGCTTTGAGTCTCTGGCAAATAGCTGACTGTAGCTCTAGTAAATTACCCTCTGCAAGTATCTAGTCTTCATTTGTAACCCAGCCTTATAATTTGTTCCGTACTGATTCTGCACCCAGTCCCCTTCCCACAGTTCCCATTTCGAAACACAGGCCTTTTACTGAATTTTTTCTCATAATGGTATGGCTGATGATAATAAATTTTATCACCATTTTACCTCTCAAAGGGGCCATTTGTAGATTGGTCCTTACTTTTGCTATATTCTCTACAGGTATTTTCCTCCTGCATAATCAAGCAGTGTGTTTTCACAGTAGGTAGGTGGTTCAGGGGATATTTCATTCCTGCCAATGATATGAATCATTGAAAAGAGAAGCAATATAAAGAGAATAAAGCAGGTGACATGTCAAAGTATAGTTACTGCGATTGATGCATTTGGAGTATGAAGGCAACATTACCGTAAAAAGATCTCTTGGAGCTCCTCTGGAGGTTACTCGTCTGCTGACTGTCAGGGTAGCAGCTTTCAGATTCACTCACAGACCCTTTCTTTGCATTTATAAGACAGCTCTACCACATGAAATGGTAGAAAAGCATGTCATGGCAAATACAGAAGCTGGTAAGCTCTCTCTTGCTTGGATAGTTGGGTAGTTCCATCCTTGTCTGAATTAAGAGTGAGTAAATGCTGCCTGCCTTCATTTACTCTATACTGTCCCCAGCTTTGAGATAGCCACTGTGCTTTCCTCAGCTTTGAAGCTGAAGAGGCTTCATGACCTGGATGACTATCAGTAGGACACAAAGGGAAACTGCTTCATCGAGAGGCAAAGCCTCATTCTTCTGTGTGCTTGTTCTTCACTGCCTGTATCTGGACCTGTCTAGCAGGGCTGCCCATGGTTGAACTCTTCTTCATTGACTGGGAAGCCTGAGAAGCCTCACTTTGAAACATCTACGAAGCATCTAACTTGGTGCAAAAATTCAGTGGGAATAACCTGAATAAGCCACCATAGTTCCCATGTGTCTGGTGCTGGGATCCCTGTGCCCAACTGCAGAAGGATGACCTAAAGGAGATGCTCTTCCATGGAGAGCTGGTTTAGTTAACAGGAGATGTGGAGAAGGTTCCTGTGTTGGCCACAGGCCTTGCGCAAAAGCCTAGGCTGCTCCTCTTGTCAGAAGGGCTGAAATATTTCCTTTCTGCCTTGGCTTCAGGATATGAACGTGCATTTGTAGTGTAATCCAAAGTCTTATGTTGAGGTTCAAGGAGTTACTGTGGTGCAGCAGAGTAATAGTAATAATTAAAAGGCTGCAATGTCCTTATTTTATATATGAGTTCCCAGTACACGAGATGTGCTGTACCTTTTTAAGAAGCTTTATTGAAGGACTTAAAACTGCAGGTGTCCATTAGCTTGGTGTGTATTCTGGAGGAATCTCTACGGCTGTGCCACAAGAGGAAAACGCCTCCGTGTTTTTTCTAAACTCCTTCCAAGACAGTGGTTGAAAATCAGTGGAAATGAATGCCGTTATCACCACACACGCGGGATGTTGAAAAGCAGGATTTCTCTTCCAGGGAAAAAAATGTGTTTGTACTCTAAGTTGAATCAAAAAAGCAATGTTTAAAAGGTTTTGGAACAGAAATTCCAGCCTGCTCCAAAATGAACCTCAGTGGAAACCCTACTGTGTTTCCCTCTTGAGGGTGACCAAATGCTGCCAAGCATTGAAGAGAGCAGATTAGCCATCATGCAAAGGTATGATCTGTGGAATCTTTTTAATAATGATATTAATATTTAAAAATAACATGACAGTCAAAAGTGAATACTATTCAAAAAGTAAATGAATGCTATTAGAAAGAAATGATGAAAATTCTAACAATGATATTACAATGTCCAAATGATTGAAACCAAATTTTCCCTTTCAGTAATTTTGTCAAAACTGACATCTTCTGCAAAATGTTTTGGAGCTGAGACAGCATTTCCCAGGAGAACAATATTGCTTCAAAAAATTACTTAATTAGGCAGATTCAATGCACATTATGAAAATTAATAGTTGTTTAGGTTTGTGAGAGAAAAGCAATGTGGAATTTAATAGCAGAATGTTCTAATGAAGTGCATCTTTTAATCAATAAATTACTATGATTCTGGTTCACCATCTTTCTCCACCTCCTCTAGCAGCTGAGTACCAGCTGGGCTGGAAATGCTCTCGTTGATATAACTGAATGCAGACAGCTAATTTGGTAGTGTAACCTACTTTGTACTTGTCTTTATCTTTACTCTCGTTTTCACATGGCCTCCTGCTACAAACCATCCCCTAGATGGTAGAACAAAGAGAGATCTGATGAACACACTTTCTTTTGTGGGTTTACAAGGTTGAGTAGCTAAAGGATTGTTTTCATTACTAACATCCTGCTGTAGTAAAAGATCAAATTTAATACATATGACAATTGTTATATTACTTAATCCACTGTTTGCCTTCTAATTTAGCTTGAGTTTGCCTTGTTATTTGGTATGTTAGAGGAAGGCTACAATTTAGCTATTTGGCACACCCTTCTTATCATCACATGTACTTCAATATCCCATGCTGATGGAGCCTCCAGCTGTAAGACGTCACAGGATAGCAATCTCATCAGCTTGCCCTAGCTGACTTAGGGAGAAGATGCATCTGGTGTCAATTTTGTCAGACCTCTCCATCACAGTTTGGCAGATCTTGTTGTTTATGGGAATACAGGTATACAGATGCCATGTGCTGTGCCAGGGAGACGGGTGTCTGGATGCTGGGTAGTGTGCTTGGTGCATGGAGATGACAGAATGAGTGCCTGTCTTTGGGGACCTCTGGTCGCATGGTGGTGAACTGCATCTGTGCTGGTTTTCTGGTTGTCCAAGAGGGTACCTATGTGACGCCTCCTGCGATAGCGCTGGAGAACAGCAGAACCAAGTGCTATATCCATATGCCTTCTGGGAGCAGTTCCCAGCATGGACCTCCCCAGCCCCATGCTCACATGTCATACTTGGGGCAGTATAAAGCAGGGCAGGGAGCGAGCTGACTGGTACCTTGCATGGATGACCAGGTGCACAGTGCTCAGGAGAGCTGCTTGGCCGGTTTCTGTGCAGCAGTGCACACATACCCTGTGAGAAGAGAGCCCTGCTGGGAAGTACAGAGCTGCAGCTTTTCTGTGGCTGCAGAGCTTTGTGCAACCGACATGACCAAAAGCTTAGGAAAAGCCACCAGACTGTGTGGTAAAGACCAGAAGTGCAAGCAGCGTGTCTGGGGAAGTCAGTTCATGGATCTTCTGTGATTCTGGGAGACTGCTTTTTACTAAACTGTTTTTTATTATGCTAGTTTGCCAAACCTGAAGCAATAGAGAGATTTTCTTTTCATACTTTAGAAGGCGTGAGAAAGTAGAGCCAGGCATTGTGCTACTCATCCCAGAAGGGCAAGTTGAATCTCCAGCAGCAGGATATCTTAAGTGAGCTTTGCTCTGCATCTTCAAGGGTAAATCATATGGAAGCCTTGCCTGCCAAGCAAGCTCCACAGAAGGATAATTTATGTGTAAGGTCCCTCTCAGGGCACTGAGCATTGTCCAGCCCATGCAGAGACAAGCCTGGCTACTGCTAGTAGGAGAAATTGCCATGGAGTCATCTGTGGCATTGTAGGACTTGGTGAGGTTGATGGGGTTTGTAGCTTGGCATCATGAGTTGCTAAAAAGGTTTTGAATGGTGCTGACTTTCTGATTCTTGTCATTTTGGAGTCTAATAAACCACTTGTCTAATTATAGGCAGACAAATTCTGTATTCGTTGAAGGAGATTGAGCTCCTGGATCACTATTCCTGAGTGCTGTCCTGGCTACAAACCAATGGGCAGCAGAGCACCACTCCAACTCAAATCTCTTACGTGTGTATGTGTCTGGGGTGGTGGTGGTGGTTTTTTTTAGTTAGATACAGGAATGTTTAGTAAATAGCTGCTGGGATCCAAGATAATATTACGGTGTTCTCTTTGGGTTTTTTCTGGGTTTTTTTTGTGGTGGACAAAATGATTCCAGTGGCATTTTAGGAAGAAAGTCACATTGCAGAAATG
The DNA here is from genome assembly GCF_018139145.2 of Gymnogyps californianus. Taxonomy (NCBI): domain Eukaryota; kingdom Metazoa; phylum Chordata; class Aves; order Accipitriformes; family Cathartidae; genus Gymnogyps; species Gymnogyps californianus. The sequence continues at coordinate 27,141,744 of NC_059478.1, read as the reverse complement.
AAGATATGATTATCAGACTCCCTATTATTTTAAGGATAAGCAGGATTCAGCCCATCAGAGGCGAGATGTTTGCATGTGGCCATTGGGTTAGTGTGCCACACATGTGATCAATTTAACCAGGGGAGGATTTAGGCAGGGTGGGGAGGCCGATGTTTCTTGTGACATGTGGAATGTTAAGCCACAAAAATGCAACCACAAAATCAGCAGATTAGGATTCCCATTTGTAAGGAATAAATAATCATTATGGTGAGATAGTCCACAAGGGATTAACATGGCTGCTTCCAATTCTGTTGCTCTGTTGTTCAATGTGCTGTGACATTTTTTCCACACACATATCTCCCTCTTTTTTTTTTTCTTTTTATTTTCCTCTTTTTTTTCTTTTTCCTGGTTGGTATTGTAGTTGTCACGGTGATTTATGGGAATGAATGCAACTTTGTGAGGCTTGTCTCTGTACATACTTCTTGTTTTTCTTCTTGCTTGTAATTATGTTATGCACCTGTTGTTCCCCATTGGGGCCCACGTGCTTGGAGAACCAATGCTCACGTTGCAGTTGGTTTACTCAGTTTTACAACATTTGTTAGTCGCATCTGACAGATCTATTCTGGCTTTGTGCCGAAGAGCTGCCTGGCAGCATAAATCATTCTTGCACTGAAGAGAAGAGCACAGTATCTATTTCAGGTTCCCACCCACCAGAGCCTCATAAATCTACGCAAATGTTTCAAGAAACAGGTTTGACTGTTTAGAATGAGCTAATGCTGCAAAGCCCTTCTTAGTCCTGAACTGAGTCTGGGACTCCGACTCCCCAGGCTTATAGAGTTAACTTAGATTTATAGGATATGTCTACATCGCTCTTAAAAAGCAAGCCTGAGAGCAGTGGAGAGCATGTTGGCTTCTCAGCTCCACAAGCTCCTCATCTACACCGAGGCCTCCCCGACCATGTGTCTTGGTGCTGAGTACCTGATGTCATGTTAACTGCTCTGTTAACCTGCCTGGCATATGCAGGCGTGTGTCTGCATCCTCCGATAGGAAGTCTCCAAACAGGGGTGTTGAAAGCATTCCCCTCCCTTTTCTCAAAACACAATTTGTGTGTATCCTTAATTTACCCTTTTAGTCCAAAGACTAAGGAGGAGGCATGGGCTGCTTTATTTGACAGAAGAGAAAAATGTACGTTTCTGAGGATGACCTTAGATGCTCTGAATTGCCTTCAGAGGAGCCTCTCTCCTCCACTGGAGGGAGACTGGCTTTCTAACTTAGACCTGTATTAGGTGGTGCGAATGAGGTAGGTGGTGCTACCCTTTGCAAGCCTTCAGGACCATACAGGGCATTTTCGTCCAGGGTGAGAAATCACCTGTGGCAGTTCGTAGCTCACAGCTCTTTCGTGGCTTTCTGTTCCAAATTAATAGCCTAACTCCATGAGCATGGAGTTATCCTTTATCCCACATAGATCCTATCTAGTTTGTCCTCAAGGCAGGCAGTCTGTTTGTCATAGATCTCTCTTCTGTGCTAAGGGAATTCTTAGAACGTGGCAAAATTCTTTGGCTTTCAGAAATTTTCTGATCATCCCTTGATCAAAGACTTGTCTGATGGCAGAGTGTCTCTGTTCTCAACATTTTACTAATGGGCATTTTTTTCTCTCTTCTGATATGGTTGATGCAACTATTCCCAAGTGAGTAAGGAAGTCACTCTTTTGTGTATCATCAAGGAATGTGTTGGCAATTTCATAGTTGTCTTACTGCTATTTTTTATAAACTTTACAGGGGACTAGTACAGGAAGTAGGAAGAATGTGGCTAGGGTCTTTAGGTTAAGTAAATCAGCATTTGCCAAAGTCTCTGAGCATGATTTCAAATGTAATCTATAAGCTACAACAAGTCTTACTGTGAAGAGAGCAATTAATGAAGATCTGTTTGGAGCTGTAGTGATTTCTCTGATGCTGAAGAAGAGGTTGTCGCATTTGCTGCAGAGAGAACAGATCAGTCCTGTTTTCTCTACCTATGTGCCTGTTTGGATGAAAACTGTCAATATTTAATGTTACTGAGACTTCTGCTCTGCTTTTAAACTTTGCTGAAGTAACCAAATCACTTGAAGGTGTCTAACAAAAACCAGAGGAGAACATGATTACAGGAGCTTCATTTCCATGGGAAGTCAGACTGAAAAATAGCCCCGCAGTTTGACTTGTCCTTGCTGTGGACTGGAAGCACCAATTTGCAACCTCCCTCACCCCCTGCAAGCAGCACTGAAGTGGCACCTCCAGGTATTTGAATTTGCAAAGCACAGGCAAGCACAAGCAGAGTAGATGCTGCACGTACCATCTTGTAACGTTAGCTTCACAGAGCATAGGTGTATTTAGAAAGGACCATCAGAAGTTTCATGCAGTATTCATATCTTCGACAAAAGCATAGTAATCAGCAATAATTCTGAAAGCAGTGCTTGGAATTCGAGATAAAAAATAATAATAAAAAAAAAAACAAGCCAAAACTTCAGTATTTGCCTATCTTTTGTGCTGTCTGATTTTCCATGTAATCGATGAGGATTTGATTCAGCAAAGCGCTTCCTAGCGTGCCTAACTCTGAATGTGTGAGGAATCCCATTGACTCTACTGAAACAGGAGTGTTGTGCTTGGCATGGTGTGTGTTGTTGGAAGCGTGGCATGCACTAACCCAGCAGATTTGTGTGATTACAAAGCCTTTCTGCACGATTGGTTCCACAGGTCAGATGGGAGCTTCAGGTATTTTATGCAGGCTTGAAATGATTTAACTTGTGTTGTTGGCAATGATTTCCAAGACAAGATGCATGAGTGGTTACACTATTTTGCTATAAACCTCAAGGACTGGCTTTGAGATTTGCTCTGGACATGTACTAAAGGCCACTGCCATTTGCTCCAGCTGTAAGCGTGCAGACCCATGACAGCCAGGTGCGATGCCAGAGACGTCATTCCATTTTGCACTCCAGACTGGTGCGTTTTAGTGATACTAAACCAAGGAGGTTTGGGTGGATCTACAGCATTTTTAAAGGTAATTATTCTTATGAAGTTGCGACCCTTTAAATAATGTAGGTCCTGCACCAGAAATGCTAAGATTGAGGTATTTAAGTTCGATAAACTGTGTCTGTAGTGCATTCATTAGGGATGGGCAAGGGGTCATGGGTGATGAAGCATCCTTGGACTTTGCTAGAGAGGTGGGACTATGTAGTTAGAAACTAGTTAATTACATCTGACCACCGGCCCCCCAAATGTAGGTGACAAAAAGAGGGAGCAATTGCTAGATCTGATATTGTGAAACTTCTGGAGTCCTAAACAGAAATATAGTCTTTTAAGGAAACTTGAAGTGTTTTACCTCTTGTGCTGTTTATGCAAACCTCAGCAAAAGAGGAGGACATGCAGTTGCAGACCATCACTGCTTTGGGATAGCTGTGTCAAGGAAGGAGGGCTCTGGTGAACGATTTTCTATTAATTGCTCTCTTTTTAGTGGATATACAGAAAGTTTTGACACATTCGTAGAAGACAAGTTCACCAGTGGCTCATTAAAGTTACGATTGAGGTGTAGCCTCTGGTTTGGCAATTCCCTAAAGCAGAGAGGGTGGAAGGATATGCTGAGAAATGCTCATCTGTGACATACGTGTTCTTTCTACTATTTCTCTAAGCACAGAGATACTGTGTAGATCCTGGGCTAGAGTGGCTGCTGGGGAAAATGGCTTGCTTGTTGATTTTAAAATATAAAATCCTCTGAGTGTCATTTATATCCCTAAACGTAGTAAAAGAATTGCTGGCTATCTCTGTACTGTAGCCTCTCCTGTTTACAAACAGATGTGTAACTGCCTTCACTCGGGATTTGGTATAAATTGATCAAAAAAACCTCCTTCCAAAATTAGCCTTGTAAGATTCCCATAACGATTGCATGACAGAAAACTGGCAGAGTACCTCGGCGATGCTCCCCAGCCTGTGATTTGGAGAGGCGACTAAATGAAAATGCGGCCTGGCTTGTTTAAGTGTAGAGGACTCTTTCCTCTGCATGCAGTTGTTGCTATGTGAGAGAAGCTGTGGCTCTGTCTCTGAGGCCATGAAGCCAATTTTTAGGCTCTCTAGTAAAATACTTCATTACTTAAATATGCATTGTCTTTGGGGAGCGCCTCTCTCCTCTCCCCTCTCCCCTCCCTAATATACTTCATCATAAACTTCTGCAAAAATGTATAAATAAATAAAATAATCCAGGTTCCTTTTTCTTAAACAAAAATTTAATTAAATGGAAGTTAGATCCCTTTGGAATACAGAAAAGCAACTTTAAAGACACTCTAGACATTGGCTTTAAGGATTTCCTTCCCTCTTTTTGCCTAATAGACTCCAATCCTAGGATTGTATTTCTCTGCTTCAATGCTAAAAGACTTCTTAAAAGAAGCAATATTCAAAGGCCTAACCCAGACATTTTATGGGATGTCATACATTTTCAGCTGTTCATAACATAAAAAATAAAATAAAATACTGCAGGTTACTTTATCAAAGAGAAAGTTGATTTGTAATTCCCAAGGTAGAATTATGAAAATACCTTGAGAGCATTACAGGAACAGACATTTATGAGAAGTAATAAAATTAGCTGACTGCAGTACAAATTTGCTGGATGCTTTTGGAGGAGAAAATACGTTCCTTCCCCCACTGCCCAGAGAAAATCAGACGAAAACTGTCAGTTTGTGAGGCCTTTTCTGTGACAAATCAAAGCTATTCTTTAGCAGAGTAGTGTTTCTGCAGTGTTACCCTGGGAAAATGATGTAGACCTGATCTTCCTCCCACTGAAACAATAGAAAAAGAGCTAATAGTATCGACAGGAGCAGTACTGAGTATTAACAGAGCTTCATGTATGGGAATGGGGCTGTTTCCCAGCTGTCTTCCATCCCCAGGCTGTTGCTTTGCTGGTTGGGTTGACTTGAGGATGAAGCAGGGAGGATAGGAAGACTTAGCAAGGGGTCAAAGACCGAGTCTTAGAGGGTGCTGAATGCCTTCAGGTCCACAGAAAATCCAACTCACAGAACTACCCTGTTCAGAGAGCAATTGTAGAGCTTGTCCTGTCTTCTCTTTTTGAACGTACGTGGCACCACCCCTGCCGCAGCCCACAAGGAGGAAACCTGTATGAGTCGATGGGAGTCCCCTCTGGAGTTGCGTCCTGTGTGAGTCAGAGTGTGGGCCTAAGGCTAACAGATGCCACAAAAGATACCAGAACCAGGTGGGGCACTGTCACCTGCTATTGCCCTGCATATAACCAGTAATGTGGAGTCCATTAAAATGTATCTTCATGGCATCTGGAGTCATTTTAAGGACATGGAGGGATCTCTCTCCACTTCCCTTTGATAAGCTCTTCCAATAATTTTTACTTGCAAGTGGCAAAATAAATAAATAGATGAAGTATCTTCTTTCTCTTTTGAATGTATCTCATGTAACTTCTGACTGACCAGGTTGTGCCTTTCTCTGCTAAACTGATGAATCTTTCCACATTCACAAGTGTTCCTAGCAAAGATGTGTATAACTGCAGTCAGTACATCTCTGTCTCATGCTAAATTGACCAAGCTACTTAAATCTCCTACTGTGAGGCCTGTTTCCTGGTCCTTGAATTATTCTGTTGATCTTCTTTGTATTTGTGGTTTCATAAGAAAACAAGGCTTATGTGGGTATACTGAAAGTGGATTTATGTGTCTGTCTGCTCCCCTCCCTCCCCGTTAACCCTTGACTAATTTCACAAAGGCAGGAAGAGTCTTAAAGATCTTTAGGCTGCACATGTTACCTGAAGATACGCGGACAGGAAGAGGAGGGAAATCCTATTAGTGCCCTAACGAGGGAAAAGTTGGAACGTGTGTCTCAGCCGCTATTAGACATCTGAAAATCCATACTGGAGCGACCTGCCAAAACTAGTTTTCTTGAGTTACACTGCTCCTGACAATGCTTCTTTTGAAGGCTGGTCGCTGGAGCTGTGCGTGATGATCACGGTTTAGTCTCACTGTACTCAGATACCGAAGCAGGTATCTTGTACATCCAGCCTAGGAGAGCAGCGCACCAAGAACTGGGGTCTGTAGTCACCAATAAGCATGCAGGCTCATCGTCTGCAACCTCTAGCTGGTATCCCCCATCTGCAAAAGTCTCTCTGGGTGTGGGTTGTGTTCCTGCCTGCCTTGTTTCAAGAGGCAAATCTGTTCAGATGGCTCTGTGTCTTCATAATTCACCATGCTGACAGTCTGTCTCATGCGTGTGGATTTTATTGGCAGCATTTTGAGAAGAACTTCCAAATCATGGATGAAAATGTTGACTAGTGTTGGGCTCGTTACCAATCCCTATAATTTTTTTGCTAGAAAAAGCTCCCATCACAGATGATTCTCCATTTGTTACAGCTGCTTTTTGAAATCTTTCAGTATAGTCAGTTTTCAAACTGTTTGTTTTCCATGAATATTACATAGTTCTAGTTCTATACACAGAAACTTAATCTCCTTTGGCTTACTACTGTAAATTGACGCAGTTTTACCAGCTCATGCTGAATAATCTCAGAAAGGAAAGGATTTTTTTTTTTTTGAGTACTCTATCCCATATCCCTGTTCTTTTTCGAGGATTTACTCCAAACTAGTTCGTTCAACCAAAGTCAACTAAACTGATAAAAAAACTGACTTAAATTTAAATTTGTTTCTTTGTTTCACGTGTATCCTGAGCACAGTTTGTTGGCTTGCCTGAACTCTATAATGCCATAGGTGGCATTGGAAAAAAAAAGAGAGGGCTTGCAATATCAAGTACTTTAACAGCACAAGAAAACTGAAACTTACATGCATTTCCTTTTCTCAGATCCGGATTTAATCTTCATTTCTGAGTCTGTGTCTAATTTATTGCAGAATCTCTCACTTGTTCAATTAAATTTTGAGTGTTTAGCAAAATTACTTAAGTGAGAGAACATATGCTTTCAGGATATGTACTTGTTTCCTGGGCTAAATATGATTTCCTTTTTGTCTTCCATTGATTAATTATTTTGGGTTTTCCCTCTCTCTAAATCCAGTTAATGAACCAACTTTCTTTAATCCCATGTGAAATTTACTGTACGTCCCATCAATAGCATTGTTCATAAATCTTGTGTTCCCCTGTAGCTAATAAGAAACAACAGTCCAGATATCATCCATCATCTCCACTATGGGCTGGAGCTCTAGCTAGAGCAATGGAAGGAGGACAGATTACTCCATCGCAGCATCTCTGAGCAGAGTTGTTTATAAATGAGGCTGAGGTTAGAAATGCAGAAGGGCAAACTTCAGTATTCATCTGAAACATGTATGAAAGTAAATTATTTTTAGGTTTCACTAGAGAACAGATTGCCATTAGTAATGAATAATATGACCAACATGGGTTGCACCTTCAGGCTCTGACTTTTTCTAATTTATTTTGTTAAGTTGGAGAATTTGCATCATCAGATGCATCCTAGCCTAGCACTGTATTCCTTAGTTAGACCTCTTGCCATTTTTCCTCAACTTACTGCTTGCCAAATGGGCACTGTTATGTTTTTTTCTTGGTGGGAAAGCATCTTCCCCATGTCACCCTTTCTCAAAATGACCTTTGCAGCTTCATGGAAAAGACGCACTCCATCTCTGCAACCCTGCAGCACGCATAGCATGAATGGGAGCACAGTCTCATGTTTGTGAAGGGTTCAAATGCTTAATCCCTGAGCATCTTCTGACCGATACCAAACTGAAGACCTAGAAGACAACTAAATTTAAAGTTCTCCTCAAGCAGAGAGGACAAGCAGGGAATATGTTTGCTTGGGAGGATGCTGAAGAGAAGAGAACATTTTTAGCTCAAAGCCAGTGTTAACAGAAGAAACAAAGGATGTAGATTGGCCAGGAATGAAGACAGACGGGATGCTCTTTCAGCATTAGTTGGCTCAGGGGTAAAAACAGATGCCTTTGGGAGAAGCTCTGGGCAAAACCAGGTGGATGTCAGCTTAATTATGAAAAATATTGTATGAAGCCATGTCTTTGATGGTAAAAAACTGGATTTGCTAATCTGGAGGGCCTCTTCCACCTGAAGTACAGCCCATTTTTGAAAGGTTTCCCAGCTCGGATGGAAAAATCTGTATAGCATTCTCTAATCTTCAGCTGAAGCTTTTCCACCTCTTCTTCAGTCTCCTCCACCTGCCTTTGATGCCTATGTATCTCAGAAATAACAGAAAAGAGGAGGTGGTTGTCTCTTTCATTAGTGAAATTTCAGCAAAGGAAAATATCTGAAAAATAGTTGTTAAAATTCAGAGGCACCGTCTTTACATTGCTTGACCTCTTCTATAAACTCTGTGTGTGTACATACATGTATACAAAATATATATGTGCATATATTTGTCTATACCCATATATAAATTGTTTGTGTAAATGATACATACATGCAAAAACAGTTGCAGAATATGCATTTTCCCACATTCATCTATTTTGACCTTGTCAATTATCTCACCCAAAAAAAAAAAAACCTCCACAAGAAGAGAGTTCTTATTTCCTGCTTATTACTCCTTTGCAAATTTGCTCCTTTTCAAAAGCATTTTAAAAGCTTTTCTGCTTTCCTCTCAAATGGAAAGCAGTAACAAAGCCTTTCTACAGAACAGCAAAATGTAATCCTAAAATTTTCAGGGAAGGCTTTTAAAGTTCCTAGTGTAATAGTGTGCTTGTCCAGTTTTTAATGTGTTGGGGTTTTTTTGTTCCATAGTGTCTTTAAATTATTCCCATTAGTTGCAGATTTAAGGTGCTCATTATTTTTTTTTCTAGATGCACAATGTCAGTATTTTAGATAACTTATGTTTTCCCTTTATTCTAGAGAGAATTCCTAAAAGTAACCAGATTCAGTCCCAGTGCTACTCAAACAACATAATTATGCTAGAAGTAGAACTAGTTCTCTTGCCTAAAAATCTTGTTTTGATGCAATGAAAACTACATAGTAACTTGGGTCAAAGGTGGCAAAGAAACAGTGGAAATATATCCCTTCTCCAGTGTTTTCTGTATCTCAGAAAATCCAAAGATTTGTTATGATGTATTCAAAGTGAGGCACCTTGATTTTTATTATTTTTCAAAAGAAAATTTCTGAATATATTACAAGAAGAATATAGAAACCCAAGAACAAAATATTTCACATAACAATTGGCTGATCCAAAATAATTCCGCAAATACATTTTAAAACATTTGTCCTGGACAAACCAAACCAGTATTCTTTTTTTTTTTTTTTTTCTTTTTTTGATTGATTTACTGAACTAGTTTGTGAACTGGAAAAAGAAGAATCAATATCTATGCACATCTATCTAGACACTCAATGCACAGTATATTTCCTCATAAAAGAAGCAATTGGGATATGGCAAACAGTTTTCCTTTTTTGTCATTCCTCTCTATTATTCTTATTGCTTGACATGAAGGCTAAACTAGTTCGTGGCTCCATTAAACGTGGTGCCATGCCATGCAGAGTAAGATGTGGATCCTGGGCTAATACAGTTTTGAAAGACTTAAGCCAGAGTGTGTCAGATTGTACAATTCATTTCAGTAAACTAATTGTTGCTCATTCTGTGGTCACAGGGAAAAGCATTTAAGATATACATATAACCATACATATTTCTTGACCTAGAGGCTATGGGAATGAGGCCTTAATGCTGTTTACCACCTTGGGGGACATTAAAATGATGGGACTGGAAGGGCTGTTTAGGTTATAGCGATCTAATTATACTCAGAGGAGAGAGTACCACAGCATTCAAAACCAGCTGGTAGGGGAAATCTCCTGTGGATCCAAATTACATTTTTTTCAGTTAAAGAATAAGTATCTTTCATTAGCTGAGCGACTAAACTGTGAAAGTTTTAAACACCATTCATACCCACCAAAAGCAGGGAGTTTTGTATTGGGTGAGTGTGTTCAGATGCTTCAGTATCTCAAGAAGAAAACTCCTTGATTTATTTTTTTTTTCTCCTTTCCTGTAGCTGCCAGCAGCACCACAGGTACAGAATTACTCCATCTCAACAGAAGCAGAAGGGTTTTGTGTTGGATCTGCACAGTGGTGCAAATTTTAAATCGCAGATCACGTTACGTGGTGCGTCTTAAAATACCTGTTCGCTGTTCCTCTCCGCAAGCACTTCTTGTTTGTTTCTTCTCAAATTTGACTGTGGCGGCTAGGTGGAAAGTCTGAATGAAAGGTGGGAGTTTGCCATAAGTGTCTGATTAGTGTTAGATCAGATAGGAGACACCTAAGACACTGGACATTCTGCTCTAATGAAAATACTAAAATATTGTAGCTTTCGGGGGGTAACTGAAAGAAAGGAAAAATAGTGATTTATCTCCTCTAACATGTTAAAATATTTCTGATTCGCTTCTAAACCTTACAAAACTTCATTTGCAAATCTAAGTAACCAAGCTTAGATTTAGCTTTGTTTTCGAACGCTTCCCAGGCTTTCCTTGGGACAACCACTGCATTTTATCATGTGTGTTTGTACATGTGCATAGATATAGATACAGATTAAACGTCACCAATACCTAGTTCCCCAGGTCATGGCCTGCTTAACAAAATGACTGTTCAATCTGGGAGTGCTTTCTTTAGGATAGGGTTTCTGCCTGTTTTCAAGGTAAGACAGAACAGTCAAATATTTATGAATGTTACAACATTCCAGATTTCCTTTCTAAGGCTACTTGAGGCCACTTGAAGAAGTAAATCTGTCGTGGTGATGGAGACAAGCTTCATTTGCACGCTTCCTTTCATCTCTCTCCAAACAAACGGTTCATTCACACTTCTAGGTCAATGGTAGCAACCGTGCTTGGTTTCTCTGTCGAATAAGCAGGACCGATCGTGGTCATTTACACGATGCTGGTCTGTTATTGAGGAAAGGATTTGCACAATCCAGGCACATGTTCTCTTTGCTCTTCTTTTCATGCATTTGATATACTCAAGTGGACCGGTAATCATTAAGACCCTGTGTTTACCCTGGAATCAGGCAGACTGGGCAGCTATCTTCCTTGCGCAACTGTTCTTCTGCAGATGTTTCTCCATTAGAAATTATTCGGGGACTTTTCCCTAAGGCAGTCACAAGCTACTGCAATGACTGATGAATTCTGGTTGCTCTGTACAAGGCCAGATTTGGACCTGTGACTTTGAGCTGAAGGATGACCTTTTTAGTATCTCTCTGGTCCTCCCACCTCTATGCCTTTCATGCTTACATCAGCACTTTCTCTATTCCTTAATGAAGTGACAACTCCATCTATTTCATAGTCATTTTTCTCCTGACCTCCCACAGTGGCTGTCAAGTTCAGTTTGACTTTGCTGCAGATGGGGCTCTGTGCCTAGAAATTTCTTTCTAGCCCTAAAAATTAAGTCCCTCAGCTGCTGCTAAGGAAACTTGGCTGGATGGTGGGAAACTATCGTAACAGGGCTGGAAGGAAACCTTCCTCCCAGCTGCAGAGAGAGAGAGCAGGCTGGTCTGTACCTCCTCTATCAGACTCAGAGCCCCATCCCCACATCTCTCCCTGCCCAGGAGGATACTCGTCCCTCTCCCAGCTGAGGTCAGCTGGCAAGGCCAGCCTTGCGCTGCTGTCCTCCCGATGGTGTGATGCAAGGATCCATGCGCTGACTTAAAACAAGTTGCCTCTGATCTCGACCAATCCCATATCAGGTTTTAGTGTTCTGACCAATCGTTTGTTGCCGTTTCTGACCAATCCTGTCCAGCCATCCACCCCTGGAGAGTATATAATAGGCCTAAGTAGAGGCAGATGTGAGTTTGCTCCGCTAAATGCGATGCCAGAATTTCTGTGGGTTTGGGGCCTTGTTTTAATCCTTCCTGATAAGTAGCTGTCAGTGTCCCATGCAGTTATGTTTAGTGGTTCCTTGTTAGCTTTTCTCAGCAGGGGCTGCTCCGTCCTCGGGGAGCGCAGGAGACAGCTTGAGCGGCTGTAGTTTTTCATCTCCAGCACTCATCTGGAAGGCACCTGCTGCGTCAGGCTGGGGAGCGGAGCGGGGTCGTGGACAGATGGAAAGTTATGATGTGACTTGAGAGCAAGCCGTGCTCTCTGGTGAAATCCCAGGTGTAAAGAGGTTGCGGTTGAAGCCATGAGGAAAACTCCCATGGATGTCAATCGTGCGAGCTCCACATCTGACACGTTCCTCGGGGAGAAGGTGGCCAACTGTGTGTCCCGTCAGCTTTAATGAGAAGTGAGCAGATAAATGGTGGAGGGGTGGGACTGCGGAAGGTCACCTCCTGGCCTGCCCTCTGTGGGATCATGTCGATGAAAGCAGTTGAGTCACCTCTCCCTGGAGGTGTCTGATGGATGTTACAGCCAGGTCTTGGCACTGAAGACTGAGTTGGGCCTCGCTGCCCAGTCTGCATCCCCAGCTGAGGCACGAAGTAATGTCTTAGCCAAATGTTCACTCGAGCACACCGTAGCTGCTTAGCTTCTCCTGTGTGAAAGAACTTCCTTCCCTTCAGGGTATTCCCTTGATTTTTAAAAAGTCAAGCAAATATTTAAGAGTGGATTAGAGTCTAGCTCAACATATCCATCATTCACCATCAATTATCCAGGTCATTAATATGATTACACTCAGCTCGGGACTTCTCTGGGTCTGAATATACCAAGAGCTAGGAGGAACTAAAGGTGGAAATTTATAGCAAGAACCTTTCCCTCCCCACCCTTATTTAATGGCACACAGGCTTTGACCTAAAGTGTAATTTTCTGCAACATTTAAGGCAGATAAAGTGTCTTTAGCAGCCAAAGGAAAGCTCAAAGGTAACATTATCTAACTAGCAAACAGATGGAGGATTTAACATTCTTGGTAGCTGAAATTTTGGACTCTGGCCAAACCACGTTAATGGATTTTTTAGCAGTCGTTCTTTTCCTATGAAAGTGCAGGATGCAGATTAAAAAAAAAAAACAAAAAACGGGGAAACATCTAGCAATACAGGCAGGAGCAAGGAAGGATACCAGCTTGATCATGAGCAGTGTGGGGAAAAAATAAAAGCTTGCATTTCAAAAACTGGAGCATGGCATGTAGGATTCAATTAAAGAAATAAGATAGTTCACCTCAGAAGCCCCAAATCTTTGACTTAATGGAGGAGACAAGCCTGTTGAATAGTAAGAGGGATTGTCATTCAGCACTAACGTTGCCTTCCTATGAAAACTGCAGAGAAAGAAGATGTCCTTTGAAGAGTGCTTATTCCAATTGAGTTGCAGGAAACAAGGCAAAATCTAAACTCCCTGATCCACAGATATGTCCAGCTCCTTGTACACTTGCGGCAAGCCCTGGTGCGCCCTTACGGTCCCTGGTATTTTGCTGTGTGCCAGAGGGCTTTCCTGATTACCACAGCCATAAGCTTTCTTGCTCCATAGCATATTCTCTCTGGGTTTTAAACATGACAGATTGGGCCCTGAAAAAGCTATGTAATGGAGACCACAGGGCTCAGGAGACAAGAACGTGTTTTCCGGTAATTATTGGTGAAAACTCTGTGGTGTACAGAAGGCAACTGAGGGGGTGTGAGCCCTGGGAAACCCTGATAACTTGCCGTAATTTGGATCCACCAAATCCTATCATTTACTGTCAGTGAATCTTCAAAACCATATGAAATTTGTGATTTTTTTTTTTTTTTTTTCATAAAATGTCTGTATCTCGTGATAATAGCTTTTATCTCAGCACTTGTTGGGTGAGTTTTGTTATTATGCTCTATAAAAATTTCAGTCTCATTAGCAGGGAGCTGGGAATTATCATGTGGCTGAACCGATTAATGATCGATAGGAGTAAAGATGCTAATTCAGAGGATTGGACTGAACTGCGAGGCACCTCTGCAAAGATCTGGAACGACGCATTTCACAAAGAAAAGAGGCTAATGCTGGAAGGCTGCGAGGCATTTGCTTTGACTAGTCTTGCTCTTTTCCAAGCAGAGGTTTGGGAGCAAATGGATGACATTAACACTCTACACTGATTACAAAACGCTGCATAAATCATACAGAGGTCTAATTCCACCAGATCTCGTTACCACCGGATTGAACTTTTCACTAGCTTGCTTGTCTCGAGTGATCTGAGTCAGCACATCAGCTCTGAGCATCCCAGGATTTGGGAATGCTGGAAACGGATCTGGTTCCAAACACTGGCGCTCAAGAGCATTCTTACAAGTCATTTTCCAGCAGGCAAAACCTAAAATATTACAAAGAGAGAGTCGGAGGCCAGCAGAAACTCCAGCTGAGAGCTCGGAGCTGCTCCAATGCCAGAGCATCCATCTTTGGAAAGTTTAATGAGATGAGTTTCCATCAGGCATTTCTACAACTGGGCCACCAGCAGTGGCCTTGGACGTGGTGTCTTGCTCCCCATGGCGTCTGGACAGGAGGAGCTGTGGTCCAGACCTCAGTGAGAAAGCAGGATGGTGAAAACTTGTGAGAGCTAATTAAACGAGACAAGATTTTGCCTGGCAGGGATTCATGCCAGATATACTACATCCTGGGAAACCATTTCAGGCTTTGCCGTAAAGTGCTTGTGGAGAGAGAGCAGGAGGTCTTGCCAGACTTCACTTCAAATATAGTACTACAGCTTTTCCTTTTCTTTTTTGGAATTGGTATGGTCATAAATTATCTGCTTAGCACAAAGTTAAACACAGGACAGCGAGAGCTATGAAGTATCATAGATGAAAGGCCCCAGCATAATGACCATAGGGAAATGGTCATACATAATGTTATCAGGCCATGCTTCAGCTGAGCATGCAAAGCATGCTATGAGAGCTCAAGACATGACCGTCAGTCTCAGGAGATCTATATTCATATTCCTGCTCTGCTACTGGCTACCTGTTGGTCTTGGGACAAGTTTTTAGCTTCTCTATGCTTTGGATTCCCATTGGCAGGTAAGGATGCTACAATTCCCTCCTCTGCTGCAAAAAACATTAACGCCACGCTAATGTTTGGAGACCGCATTAAGGGGAGCGGCAGGGATCTAAGCAGTAATACTGTCCTCCTATGGACACCTCCCCACCAGCAGATCCTAGCTCTAACCTGGAGGCCACAACTTCTTGGACAATTGCCCCAGCGATGACTGGTAGGTGAAACAGCCATTCATTTCTTCATGCAGACCCAGCCTCGCGTCCTGACCAAAGAAGTGTTTGAAGTAGGATCATCAATCAAGCACGGGTGAAAGAACAAGCTGTTAGCAGGAGTTTGGTCTCTGCCCAGACACCCCAGCACACCTGCGGTGTCAGCTCTGCATTACCACAGAGGAAAACCAACTCCACAATGGCTTTAAAAACAGTAGTGGGACCTGAGTAGCAGATGATGTTCCCGCAGAGCTTCTGGGGTGCAGACCAGGCTTGCTCCCAACCTGGCCTGTGGGTTTACGCCTGCACTCTGGAAGTGAGAAGTGATGGCATTTGCAATTTAGGTCAATTTCTAATGCCTCACTGGATCTGTGACTTAGGGAGGATTCACATAAGCAATTCTTTGGCTCAGAGCTGAAGGTACAAAAAGATCTAGCTGATACTGAGGAATAGTTCCATTGCAGTGGGCAGAAACTGAGCTTTCCAGAGAAATGACACTAATACTAGTAGCAACTCTTAGGGTTAGATACTGCTAAGCTAAGATTGGGCCAGTTAGAGATATATTATGGTTGCGCTTGTATAACCTGGGTATTGTTTCTGTGCAGAACTGTATTTATGACATCCTCAGCTACCTCCAACCTTTGGAGATCACTGTGCATCCTAACTTTCTCTGTTAGAGAGTCATAGTTGCCTTTGTGACTGTATTTTTTAATTCACCTGTTTCTACATCCCATATAATACAATTTAATTAAAGGCAGAGCTAAGGAGAGCCTCTTCCAGAGAAAGAAATTTGAATACTTCTGAGTACTTGAATACTTCTGAACTGTATTTCAGAGGGAGCAGTGAGCAGGTGTTGGGGAAGAGAGATGAGTTCTGAGAATAAAAAAATAGAAGATTGGTCTGGAAGAGTAGTAGCCCACAGATGTGTTTGCTGATTCATTGGAAATTAAAAGCAGATATAACAGTTTGGGGAAAAAGTTCTGCAACACCAGGTCTGCCTCTGTGTACAGACACTTAAGGTATTGTTCCCCAGTTCAGGAAGGAGAGGTTTTTGATGTTGTATGCCAGTTCAGTCTCATCCAGCCCAGATTTTAGTCTCTTGTGGTTAGACATCAGTCGTAAACAGATTGGAAAACTTAGACACTTTTCTTGGAAGGAAGCGTAGGGGGTTTTTTGTTGTGTGGTTTGTTTTTTTTTCAACGCACCGCTGATTTCAAAGCTATGTGGTTTGGGCGATAGCCCAGAATTCTTGGTTTTCTATTCTCCTTGTTCATCTTATAAAGCATAAATATCGTATTTCCTCTATAGGAAAATATATGCATAGTTGTGTATCTGTGTGTATAGTACATCTGCATTTGTGTGGATGTGGAACTGTTAATATTATGAGTTTTCAGGATCAAGGTACTGGATGCTGAATACAGCAAAACAGCGTTATGGAAAAGGAGCTCGACTTTGGAAAGGAAACCGATCCCTGTTGTGGCAATCCTGTCCTCACGTCTTACTTCTGCTGCCCCAGTGCCACGGGCTGGCAAGTGGTCTTTATTGCTGTTCATTAACTGCTGTCGGTTGGCACAAGCCACAGATGGAAGAAAGCCACGGCAGAGAAAACCAGGTGCTGGGGGAGCTGTTGGCAGCTCAGGAGAAATTCTCTACCTCGTGCATCAGTGCTGGCCGTTGCCCCGCGCGCCGTCAGGGGACGGTGAGGTTCTCTCTTTCGTGGTGACTCAGGAGCCTTGGGCAGGGGTTGCAGTGAGTAATGGTTCGGTAGCACGCTTTGCAAAGACTCCTTTGCTCTGATGTCCTGGCCAAGTTCTTTCCTGGAAAATTGGATGGGATGCATTTCCCCTGCAATTCCAGATGCACAGAGTATTCCTTGCTGCTCACCGTCACAGACTGTCAGCTAGTCAAGGTTAAGGTATGCTGTCTTTTCTGTGATCAGTTAAAGGATTCCCTGAATATATCAACTATAATAACGTTTAGAGACAATAATGGAAAGGAAACTTGGTTTGCTACTGCATAGTAGTACTGTACTCAGGATCTTTTGATAAAGAAAATGTGTTGTATTTATTAGTTACTGAAAGATAGTCTCACTCCTGTCTTCATTTGCAAAAGAAGCGTGCTGCAGAGAGCATATTGCAGTTCCTCGTAATGAGTGAAAAAATTGTGGGATCTGATCTTTCCCATAAGCATAGTATTTAAAGGAAAGCTCTATTTTCAAGAAAGAAGCGACGAACACGCAACTCATTGCATCTCAGCTGAAAACAGAGCTGAAAGAACTATCTTTCCTCCTTTGACTGTGTTCTGTGCTCAGAGGGCTGGAGTTGGGCTTCATCCAAATGGCAGTCAAGTGATCAGAAAGTGGGATCGGTGAGTGATGGGGCAGAGGGTGCCCGAGCATGGGTGTAGCGTAACGCACAAGTGCAATGCAAACACTCTCACCGAGCTCTTGCACTCGGAGGTAGACTTCAGATAATGTGTTGACAGCATCAGTCAAAGAAAAATAAAATTGCCGAGGGGTTGTGAAAGGCGCTCTCTGTTGAAATAAAACGGTGTATATAACCTCTGCTTTCTGCATGCAGTCGCAGTGACACAGGATGGAAGGGATGCATAATACCAAAAGAAAATCCCGGTGACTCTGGTCATAGCAGTAATGATACTGAAAAACAGTAGCTTAGTATGGTTCATTGCTATAGGGTATAGTTCAAATCCTCCTCTTTCTCATGAGCAAGTTGCATTGCCTGTTGGTTCAGGTGAGTTTATATGCAGCAGAAGCTCTGGTTCAGCTACTGAGTTGTGTGAATTTAAGCTACTTAACAAAACGTAAGTATATTGTAGGTTGCATGCAAATCTGGAAAAATGGTTATTTGTTGGTTCCAAAGCTCCTGTGTTACTGACCAGTGATGGGGTTTTCTGGAATAGGAACGCTCCCTGTTTCAGTTACTTTAGTGCAGCACCATGAGATATGGTTGGGCTGTGGCTTTGAGAAACAACCACAGTATAAATAATTTCTTTTATTTTTTTTTTTAATTGTGCGACTGCACATTAAACAGACTTCTATGAGCAACTCTGCTTATTTCAATGGGACAGCTTTCTAATTACCTCACACTTGTTAAGTAAGGGTCACAGCATTGGACCCTAATTTCTGTCCTTAAACTGCTTTGGGATCTTTGGGGGCTGCACATGAAATTATATTGCCATGTATAATTTACAGGGTGTTGTCAGTTGAAAGCTCCTCTGCGTTTCGTGCATCAAGCACCGTTCAGGCCAGCTGGCAGTTGTCTCAAGGTAATGATACCATGATAGGAAAGATGGTCGGACGTTGCCAAAACTATTAGACGACACATCTGCCTGCTGTATACCAGGATCAATGCTACACTGCCGGTACCGGTCTCTTGGGTAGAGATGGAAACATCTTCCAGTGTAGGTAATGTGGGTCACAGCTCTTCAGAGAGACACAAACAATGGCTTTAATCGGCATCAGGGTGTTTCCACTATGCTTTGTCCTGTTCAGGTTAGTATCGCTAGTAACAGCAGTACTATGTGCTAGGTGCACCAAAAATGATCTGTCAAGTCTGTGACAAACCTGAAATGTCGATCTAGTCTCAAGGGCATTTCCCTCAAAACATTCTGATGTTTTGATGGGTTCTGTTTGGCTCTTGGCACTGAGAGCAGAGCAAGTGTAAGGCACTGAGTAAGAGCTGGTTTTCATAGAGAAAAATAGCTGTTTTCTGCTGTTATGCTGATAATATGAGTTCCCAGTACTGGTTGTTAGAATAATACTGCTGGCAGAGTGAGAGAAACAGAGAGACAAGAGGGATCATGTTTCATGGGCCATAAACTGGGGCACACTAAAATAATCCTCTCAGATATGGTCAACTGAATATGAATCCGTGTAATCTTGAACACACTCTGCATGAACTCAGAATTAATCATGAGAAAAAATGAACCCGTGGACACAGAGCTAGATGTCAGGAGGAATATTTTGTTCTCGTGGTGAAATATTCAAGATCAACTTGTGGCATTGTCCTACAAAGAGCATCATAAAAACTAACCCAAAAGATGTCATTATGAGTTATTTACTGGGAGCCTGACTATCCCTTGCTCAGAATATTATGATGCCATGTGGCATTTATTTTCCAAAGAGATTAGGAAGTGCAAAGTCCATCATTAAATAAAGCTCAGCTGGAAAACAGTGATGTTTTTTCCCCCGATAGCAGCCTTGGGCCCTCTAAGACTGATATTTAGTAATCCTTTGAATTAATACTTCAAACAATTTGAAAAGTGAGCTTCAGTTCTAATACTGACAAGTCTGTGGGTCTGACATCTACAAGCATGGAAAAAAGAGGTGTCTGCTGCTCTGGTGGGGCTCCTCGCCCTGGACGTGGAGTCAGTGATGAGCATTGTGGTGATGGTGAGAAAGGCAGTGGTCGCAGTATCCTGAAGTTCATTCCAAAGTTCAGTTGTCAGTAATTTTATCAATATACAGGCATGTAATGGGACAAATACATCCTCCTGGGAGGAAAGTGGATTATGCTTCTTTTAAAGATGGGGCAGCAGGGGCACAGACCAGTTACTTTGCAAGGAAGCCAAGTGAATGTTTCTTGAGAGAAGCAGTCCCAATATTTCAATGACAAAGAAAACATTTTCAAATAGAGTTTTGATTCCAATTCCCCCCCACCCCCAAAATAAAAGAAACTTTGGAGTGTTACTGTAGGATTCCCCAACCCTTGGTTCATTGTGACTTTGAATGCCTGGGGCCACTGTACAGATCTCTTGACTTATCATCCTCTTTCTGGAGCCCCATGATGTACCTCAGAAAGGAATGAGAGACAGAGGGGAAAGTGAGACTTCTTAATGTGCCTCGGGAATTCACGACAGATCTCGAATCTCTCTAGGAATGTTTTTCTTGTTTCACTCCATTGGGAATTGGCTCTGACATACTAAAAAACATTTTCAGAACAAGTCCCTTTCATTTTCTTGGCCTCTCTATTGCTCTTGTCACTGACCCAAAGCTTTTTGATTTTTTTTTTTCTTTTGACGTTCTTGAGCTAATTGGCCTCAATGAAAAGTGTTTTGTTTCCTGCAGAAACTTGGCTGTGAGAAAAAGTGTGGAGGTTGGGAGAAATTTGGGACAGGCCAGTGCCAAAGGGCTTATGTAATAGCCCGGAATAGTCAGCCAAAATATAGTGTGAGAGCTTTATAGGTGGAGTTCGGTGGGATGAAAAGTACTGCAGGGTTTGGACACAAAAACGCCAATAGGGCCAGCAGTGAATTTCTTATTTCAGTCAAGGATGATCTCAGTTTCATCCAGTGAAGGGAGCAGATAATTATTGAAGTAGATAATTATTGGCTGAATTCCTGCAAGAATGCATATTCTCTTAGTGCTTTTACTTGTTAACATGGGCCTCTGTTTAGGCAAGAGGATCTTGTCTCCCATTCACGTTCTGCTCACCTGTAAATGCATGTGCCCGATGCTCTGGAGCTCTGTCATCTTCAAACCAGCTGAAAGTAAGGACCACAGATTGCACAGGAGATGCCTTCTAGGCATTTTTCTATTGATTTCAGCGAGCTTCTGATCAGATTGGACACAAGAGGAAACTTTTAAGCATTGTAAATAAGAATAAAGAGCTAGGCTGGACAGGTACGTAGCCCCAGAAGTGAATTTGAGTGCTTTGAGTTGAAGACAGAAGGAAGCACAGTTTCCTCATGTACTTTTCTGCAGCATAAAGCTCTGATCGGCTCCCTTGAATTCAATGGGAGTCTCGTTATTGACTTTAAGGGAAGAAGATGGGACTCTGTAAAGAGACTTTTTGGCTCTGCCAAGCACCCATCCTGGCCCACTTCTCCATGGTCAGACACTGAGTTGGTCTTAGCGTGAACCACTTGTCCATGGATATGTCCTTAACAGCCACGGAAGGTCCCACCACCGTGCTCAGGCTTTAAGGTACTGCCCATAGATGTCGAGGAAAAGAGAGAGGCTAAGGATAGGGAATTCATCCGCATTAACAGAGACCTGGGCTCAGTCTAGAGCGGTGGAAATGATTTATGTGTTGTTTTGTCGGCTGAACCAGATGATTGAAGGAAAAGTTATATTGGGTCAATGCCAAACAAAAATGTTTTCATTTTCTCACCAAAACAAAAGCCTGAAAGAAAATTCATGCTGTGCAAAATGTTTAATTGTTTAATGTCCATGTTTGTATTCTTTTTGAAATGAAATGTACGTATATTACATTTCAGTAAATTATTTCTGAATGCTTTGAAATAAAACCATGATTGATTTGTTTGTTTGTTTGTTTTGGAAACAGCAAAAGACAGTATTTCAGTACTCTTAAATTCTTCATCAATATTCGTCAGCAAATGTAATTTGGGAACTGTTTTGGTTATCCCAAAAATGAATTTTTTTGGCAGATAAATTACACAGTCTAAACCATCCCCACCCCATGTTCATCCAGTTCCCAGCTCCATCATGAACTCCCTGTTTTAAGCCTGAGACCCATTGACTTATCTGTAGGACTGGTACATATACACAGACATGCAGCCTGAGCACACGCAGAGGCATAGCTGTACCCTTAGTATAACAGCCGACAGAGATGAGGAAAAGAAAAGATGGGACTGCTCAGTTTGTCCTTAAGGAAGCTCTCCTTTTCCAAAAGTAAAGTCTTAATGGGGGAGGGGTTAGTTGTCTTTTTTTTTTTTTTTTTTTTTTTTTGAATAAAAATCCAGTATTATATCTTCCCTGTTCCTCTAAGTGATTTCTTTGTGTTCTGTCTTTTGTAATCTTTGGGCCAGTTGCAATGATGGTTTAAATCAGTGTGACTCAGCTAACACTATTTAGCTTCTAACCCATAATGCTTCAAAACACACGAGCCCTGACTTATCTCAAGCAAATGACTGCTTCCCCCGGAGTCGGCTAAGGCTGCTGGTGTTATTAAAGTTAAGCAGGAGTCTCCGTGTTCTGTTGTGTTCAGGTTTAAACAGTAAGGTGATGACACTTCTCTTTTGCTTTTGTTATTTCTTGGAGTTGTTCTCCTTCCTTTTGGTACGTGTGGTTTAAAAGCAGTCCATCACGTTGCAGACTCTATAAACCGTGGGTTGCTTAATTTGTGTGATTCATAACACAAGAAAAAAAACCATCATCATTCTTGGTATTACATCCAGCTCTGTTACCCAGAGCATTGACCTTGACCAGCTAATGATAGGTATTTAATATATGTGCCTGTGTGTATATATAGATATAAATATTCATTATGTGAGGTCTGAGATCATAAGGCAATGCTGGCAGTGCCAAGTTTTGTTCGATGGTTCAGGCCTCCAGCTGTGCCAAACTCTGGGTTCCTTTAATGTATCATTAAAACAAAACCCAGGCTTTGCTTGAATGTCATCCAGCTTTATTAAGAGAAAGATCAAGCATAATCTTATTAAGCTTGTCACTCAGAAACCGTAAGGGTGCAGCCTTGGTGTGTCTATTTGGTCCACATGTGCGAACAATTTTGCCTCGTGATACTCAAACAGGGGCTGTTATTCTTTAATGAAGGCTATGAATAACAGAGCTACAAATTGCAGTGCAAGCTTGGTGATGTGTGCACACACTCGTGTGTTAAAAGAAAGGGGGCGAAGGCGTAGATTGTTTGCTTGGATTTTAACATATTCCTCAAGTATGCTTGAACCCACGTAACCACAATGTTTTTCAAAATCTGTTGTGTATATTTTGAGGTTTCTAAACTTCCATAATAACTTACTCAACTTTTGGATGTGACCATGTGTCAGAGTGGACAGCCGTGTCGTGGAAAACTAACAGGATCACTGAATCTCCCTCTTTTTGGTTTCACTAGAAGTCTGCTCACTGGGCCAATATTATGAGAGAGATATTCAGATAAATTGTGCTTATCTTCATTGTTGCTCCTTTTCCCCAATGTTCACAGCTGGGCAGGAGGAGATAACAGTGAAAACCACTAGTGTTTATACCAGTGTAAAACTAGAGTAATGCAGTGGTGATTCAAATCAAATATTTCTGCTTGCTCAAAACATGGATGTATATAGAAAGTCTGTGTGTTTATACATTTATACAGAAAAAAAACTAAATTGAAATTAGTCAGGATGTTTGGCCATGTGGCTGAGAATAGATCTGTGTGGGTGGAATTCACAAAGATAAATAGTAATGACTGGAATGTAGATACACATTTGATAGTCTGATTAGGAATAAATTCGTAATAAAAAGAACTTCTCTGCAGGCATAGCATGTACGAATCAGTACTTCAGGAATACAGCTTTCCATGACTTTTGGTCAATTAAATTTAACATCTGTGAGCAAGGTATCCTTTGTGCGCGGGGATGCAGAGGCTTGATACGACTGTTGGCACGCACAAAGTAGCTTACGAATGGAAGTATTTGCAGAATGGAGCTCATCACTGTTGGGTTGTGACAGGTTGCGTCCAAGAGAGCTGGCATATGACCTTGGGAGTGACCACTGTTTGTATTCATACAGCACCTTTACAGCTGCGAATCTCTAAATACTGCAGGACTATTTTCTGTTCTTTTCCCCCTACACAGATGGTCTCTTTGACAGATAAGATTTACTGACCCTCCTAGTGGAGTCTTTGCCATTGCTGGCTAGAAACCTCCACTCTTCCACCACAGGACCTTTAGCCAAAGGACTGTCCGTCCTTCCCGAAGTGTTTTTCTTCTGTTTTGCTTTTAAAGAAAGAAAAAATAATAAAGAAAAGACACAGCCAAGGAATCTCCTAATGCTTTAAAAATATTATGGTCAAAGTGTCCTATGGAGATCCTTTTTCTAATTTATACCAACATCCTTAGAGTCAAAGCTGATCTGATCCATCATGCCGAGGCAGAGTTTGATCCTGATTTATGACATTTAGATGGACTAAAATGGGTACTTTCTAGCCCAGTTTTCTATTATTCCACAGCCTTGGGCGTGCTTTGCACTTCAGAAGAGACAGATCTCCAGATGTAAGTACTCTAGATCTCTTCCCACACCACATGTATCTGAGGGTCTTGCAACACCATATTAAGCAGCTTAACAAATGTCTGCAGTGTGTTCCTGCCTTCCTTCTCTCCTCAGGAGCAATAGTTTGTTGTTTTGATCTGCCTTGTTTTGTGGGTTTGCTTCCTGGCAGTAGAGCAGGCGTGAATCAAGCAGCAAACCTTGAGCTTGGAGTGTAAGGTGGGAAGCAAGTCCCAGTTTACACTTCCTGACATGCCACAGCAGCACCATCTGCACCTGGTGGCCCCAATCTGAAAGGGTTTTGTGGACTCCTGAGGCTTGTTTCTCCTGCTTTCACAGAGGGAGGTGCCTCAGCCTACAGCTTCAAAGCACTCCTTGAAGAAGTCCATTGCCTGCACTGGCGAGGCTCACCATGATGGTGCAAAGGCATCCTTAGCTGAATTAAAAGGCTCAGGAAGGTCTTTTAGGGCAGGTTTCCTCTGTGTGGTTGAGTGGATTTGGAGATGCCTGGTGCAATTCAGAGGGGGCAAATGATCTACATAACACAAAGCTGTTTTCAATGGGGATATTAGCTCAAACCTTGAAAGTCATGCAGCTATGCTAAACTGCCCTTTCAGCAGCGCCAGCAAAAACCACAGAGCAAAACTACATGTAATTGCTTTTAATCCATGATCAAGGACAAACTTGGAAACGTGCTTGCTGCAGCGTGCTCTGCTATATGACAGAAGAGAAAGGGCTGAGTCCAACCTGGGGACCAGGTTGGATGTGTTGTGCAGACCCAGGTGCTCGGCGGGGACACATATCAGCAAAACCAGAGGGGAGCTAGCAAGAAGAGGGGACACACATCTGGGCACGGGAGAGTCAGGGTCCAGGAGCTCCATGGAGGACTTGCCCTCAGATAGTGATGGAGACCTCAGTGCCATTGAGTGCACCTTGCCTCCAGTTGTTCACACTGGCAGGGCAGCCTCCAAGTCCCACCGGTACTGTGCTGGTTAACTGAAAGAAAAGGCCATTTCCAGGTTTGGGTGACTTCACCTCGCCTTATTCACAGCCTGGTTTGTGAACTTTCTGGTGTGTTTTTCTGCAACAACAGTGACATCCAGTGGCCAGCTGGATTTTTCTGGGAAAAGCATGAACCATCGACGGTCTTAATAATGTGAAGTTTTTATATTTAAGGAAGATACTGACTAAGGAGGCTAGGTTTTGGTTTTCTTGAAGAATTTTCTTTTTTAAAAAGTCTGGTAAAATGGCTTCCGTTTTCCTATGCCAGCAGGGCACTGCTCAAGAAGCAGGCTAGAAAGCATCAGTACTCTGCTCCAGCACAGAGTTTGGCCTGTGTCTATAAACTTCAGGGGGCCAGCAATTTGCTGAGGAATCACTATGTTTTGTGCTATGGCATCACTACGTTTTTCACTTGTGAGACATCCACAATCCAAATAAACCATGAGAAAGGGGCTCCTGGAAAAGATGAAGAAACCAGTGTAGTCTGGAAAATGGTTGACTGTGAGGTCAGAACCAGAAAGAACAAGCAAGGATCCATGTCCTGTCAACTGGGAGCTTTGATTTGTGGTTTTCAAACTCGTTTTCAAACTCATTTTCAAACAGAAAATGACAGCCTGCGTTGTAGTCTTTTGAAGTAATTTCACAGATTTGACAGACATTGCCCCCAACTAACTTTCCTGGCATGGTTTAATCTCACACTAGAGCAAGATTACAATTTTTTTTGATGCAGTTTAGAGCTGTGCAGGTGCAAACTGGAGGAACTGGAGGGAGCCTAATGAAATGATCAGTGGGCAGGTTCAAAATAAACACGGGGAAGTGCTGTTTCACACCGTGCATAATTACCTTGCGGCCACAGGATATTATGGAAGCCAAATGCATCCATGAGGCCAAAAAGGGATTGGACAAACTCAATAGTCCAGCTCTGGAAGTCACTAAACTTCTAATTCCCAGAGCCTGCAATGATACACCAGGGTCCTCACCACTATTTATTTCCTACAGTAAGCTACTAAGTACATCCATATTAACTGCCAGAAGCCTTTGCCTAAGGCAGGCAAAGATGCTGCATTTCATAGTACTGGCTGTGTCCTAAGAAAAGCTGAGGTCCTACAAGATCTGGTCCTTGCTGGGCCACGCCTCAGAAATGTCTCCGCAAGTTCAGTGAGATACTCTGCATGCAAAAAGCTGTTTTGCTGACCCAGGAGCTTTCCAAGGCTCGAAGCTGCCCTGAGCTCAGACTCCATCAAGTCATTGTAGGTGTTTTAGTAACACGTTCACAGTTACCTTCTTTGCAAAATACAAGCGTGGAGCAGGGAGGGATGGAAACAAGTTTTCTCCCCCTACCCCAACCCTTGCCTGGCTTTGGCAAGCAGGTCCATGTGCATTCCAGACTAGTTTGGGATGGCTCGGGGGATTTGCGATGGGATATGAAACACTTCGCTCGGAGGCTACCTGCCTAGCGCCAGCTGTTGGGACTTTAGTGCGGCGGCTGTCCGGGGGGCCCAGCAGTGGCTTACGTGAAAAGAGCTGATAACTTTGGTTCAGATGGGAGCGTGTTGTCTGCTTCAGCAAGGCTGCAAGCACACTAATGAGGCACCTTGGGCAAAAAGAGAGACTGCATTTCCTTACCAATTTCCTCACTGCTTGACGTGTTGATAACAATTGGCAAACAGAATTGGACATAGAGACACTGCATTTCATCCTAGACTGTCTGCACTTAGGTGATCTGATGGTCCTGGCTGGTTGGGCCAGTCTCAGGGATGTCTCAGCACCCTGAGAAGACTCTTAGAGATGCTGGGGTTTCTCTAGATTTTCCTCAGACTCATCTCCTTGTCTCCTGCTGCAGGGCTGGGGATGGGTGAAGTTCCCAAGATTTTGTATGTTGGCCCTGTCCATTGGAGAGGATCACATGAGGAACACAGAGACATGTTCCCTGTCACACAGCTCCATGGCTGGCACACACCTCCGGTCACACCTTACATCACATCTTTGTGTAGAAAGGTGTGTTCCCAACAACATGATTCAGTGAGGAGCATGCACCTTAAAAAAAAATTAAAAAAAAAAAAAAGGAAAAAGAAAATCCTGTGTAGTCGTGGCATTCTGCTATAGGGGAAAATGCCAATAACCATCCTCCATGCAACATCTCAGACTGAGCAAGCCCTGTCTTCACTCACAGTAAAACCTGGGGACAAAATAACAGACAAACCTTTAGTTCAGCCCTACCCACATCATTTTCCTCCTACAGATTTCTTGTCCTGGTAAGTTGTTCCAGCTTATACCAGCAAACACAGCAAATACATTTTAGAAAATAAACACTTGAAATCTGTAGGCTTTGTTGTTTACCCCCCAAGGGACCTTTTCCTTAGCATAGTCAGGAAGGGATTGAATTCATTGTATCTCAAACATACTGGGCTGAGGTAACAGGATATTGTGAGCTACTCATCCACCTCCCTCTGCCCTTTAAACTTGGATCCTTGATATCCAGTGAATTATTTCTTTAAGAATATGTACTGAAAGGGTCGTCCTCTGTTGGACCTTCTCTCTGTGGAAAAATCCAATGCCATGTAAGTAAAGCTATAGTGTAACGTGTTCCTCCTGAAAAGGCCCCATAACCAACCAAAGCACATTGTCCGGCACAGATCAACACAGCTCCCCCTCCCTTGCAAACTCTGGCATGGCAAGAAAGGTGGGGGACAGGGCAGAAGAAGGAAGGATGGGGAGGAAGGATGGGCTCTGTGCAGTGTTCAGGAGCTTCTGGGCAGTGGTAGGGTAGCTTGGTGGGCCATCATGCCATGTCTGGTAGATGCTGAGGCTAAAGAAGCTATTTAAACTCACATGGTCAATGGAGAGAATTGCACAGAGAGCTTATGTTCTTCCCAAACCTTGTATTTGAGATGTTGGAATGAATTGCTCTGTGGAGGTGCCTGTCCTCTCCAGTGAGACTGACCAGCTTATACTAGTCACTTCATTTTGAAATGTCTGAAGCAGCTATGAACCCTGTTGTTGTGTTGGTCTGACACAGCTCAGTTGTTGCTGTGGTCTGACACAGAGGCCAGAGGAGATGCTTGGGAGGTGACCTCACTTCAGTTCTCGCTTGTGTTGTTTTTCTTAACCTAAGTGAAACAGCTGGTTTAGACTTGAAGAAAATTGAGCTTTTTGTAAAAAAAAAAAATATATATATAAAAATCATTTTATTGTTTTCCTCATCATATATTTAGGGCAAGTCTGCTAGGGAAGGTGTGCAAAGACTTCGAAGATAGCACAGAAGTGAGTGGCTGAGCCCATGTGACGGCACTGTATTGGGTCTGAAAGCAGAGAGCTATGCCAGCATGGCACCAGTCCCAAACTGGTAAGCTCGGTCCCATCTCGTGCTGAGGCTTTGGAGGGCTCTGTGCATTTCACTCCAGGCCACTTCCAGGGAAGGATTTCCAGTATGTGACATTTGGGTGTCTCCAGAGTAGCTCCATGCCCTCAACAGGATGGATGCTCGGAAAGGCTAAGCAGAGACAAAGAGCAGAAGGAGAGAGGCATGAGGGGAGTTTATTATATCGAGGGGTAGCAAGAAAATAGAAGGCGGCTGTGGGAGTCTGTCTGTCCTTCAGACTGAGCTGCTCTGAGTATAGTATTGCACTGCAGATCTCAAAGACACCCCAGGGAAACACAAATCTGTGCTCCATTACCCTGGTGTCAATCTGGAATAACTCCCTCAACTTTTGGCCCCTCATTGCTCCATTCTGCCCCCAGCTACGGTGTGGCCTTTCTCCAGAGCATATTCTGTAAGTGCTCACGGGTGAGAGGGGAAAGAGGTGATTACATGCAAGGAAAGAATGAAGGAGAGCCATGGGAGGATTGCTGGACATTCAAAGTGCTGCACACTTTGGCCTTTTATGTTTTATTGCTTTGCTTCCCGTGACTGTCCGAAAGTGGCTATGAGTCAGTTCCTCACAACTGCAGAGAATAACATCAAATAAGAGAGGGAAAATGATTTCTCCATCTGCCTTGGAAAAGGGGTGGCATGATGTAAGGAGGCTATGATGTAAGCTTGCTTTACAAGACCATTGCATGTGGCTTGTACAAAGTATTTTTTAAGGCATGCTTTGGGCTCGGGTACTCCTGCCAAACAGGGGAGGAAGAAAGCTCATTCCCTGCATCTCCAGCTCTCCTCCCCAGCTTTTTGCATAATGCTGAAATTTCCAAGTGCAAAACCGTGTCCTGTAGCAGAGCAAAAGCCAGCAACTTGGGGTGACAGACTTCTGAAATGTGGGGTGCAGAGTTCCTGGCTCTGAGCACCGAGCACTCTCCTCTGTGGCAAGGATGCTTGGGGTAGCATCAGCAGACGTAGTGGAGGTGGTCTCTGAGGCTGGTGAGATTCTGTGGGGTGCCAGTTCACTCAGCCATGAGCTCGTCTCTCATAGCATCTATTGTCCGTAGTATTTGGGTGCTGTTACTACCCAGGAGTTGCCCCAGGGCACTCTCAGTTCTGTGCTGTATCTTTGAAGGTCACTTTCTCTTTGGAAGGCCCACACGAAGCTCTTGATTTGAACCTGAGTACCAGCCCCTAGGAAGCTTTTGTTATATCTGGTCTGTCTGAGGTGTGGGTAAGGATGCATTTGAGATGCTGATGATACATACACTGCATGTCGCATCCTCTGGCATGAAGTATGGCTCACGTTGTTTCATAGTAACTGGGGGAGGTGGGGGGACACCGGGGTCCTTCCAGCCGTTCCCAGAAAATTCCCCTGCTCGATCCCCACAAGCATTAATTTTATTCATGTTATCAGTAAAATCTAAAATCAAAATTTTCAGGCAGTCCTAACATCATACTCATCACTAGATGCTGCATATCACCCACCTAATCCGTTACCTGGTGTCATTCTTTATACTCTGATAAGATATTTCACATTAGAAGGGTACTCAGGCTGGAGGAAACTTTTAGATACATCTAGATCCAACTTGCAAAAGCAAGATCTGTGCACAAATCCAACGTTTGCTCCTTGTCAAAGTGCACTCAAGATACTGTTTCAAGGCAATCCCTACCACTAGAGTGAGATTTCAGGAAAGTAAGTGGTTTAGGAAGAAAGAGGAGCAATCCTCTGGCAGCTATAGCCGTATAAATCTGAGTCATCATGAGAAAGAGTGAAAGAGCCTTCAATTTTTAAAGGATGATATTCATTAGCAAAGAATGGCTGGGTGCAGCGATAGAAGCAGCTATGATGCTGGAGGAGGAGTGGAAAGGAATTAAAAATTTGGGGGGTTTATCGACAAAACTGATTTCCCATCATGGGTCTGGGACATCTGCCATGGCAGGAAACAGTAATGTGGGATGTCATGAGGTTCCCCCCAGTAAATTCATGCTGTTACCCGGAGACCGTTGGGTTAGAGTGGAACGCTATAATGGAGAAATTAGCAAATTCAGATAAAATTCGTTGCCTGAACTGTTTGCTGTAGCTCCTTACTACAGCCTCTTCTTGACACATTCATCATTCAGCTTCCAAAATATTCAGTTTGACCGTTCTCAGAATAAGAGAAATGGAGGCATACTTTTGGGGGCAGCAAGCAAAGGAACCAGTAAGTATTTGCCCCAACTGTGAACGTGCAGCTTTCAGCATTTGCATTTTTGCCTACGCTAATTCTTGTGAAGCCTAACTACCATAAACACTGTGGTGGTGCCAAGAGGCTTGAAAATCAGCATCGAGAGAGAAGGAGGAATAGAGACTGCTGCCTCCTGATTGCAAAGCAGCCCGAGGTCTAAATGGCAACAAAACGTTATACATAACGTCTGATTCACTGTGTGGAGAATGTAAAGAATTGAGACCTCCCGACACAGTTTACATTGGCCCTTTTTATGACTAATTGTGCAGAAAATAGCTCTGCTTGTAGTGTGCATGGAAACAGTTCAGGTTTCTGCTGTGTGTCAGCTAATGGGCTAGCAAGGCTTTTTTAGCACAACTTCAAAGGCTCTGGCAATGGAGGTCCTTTGTGAGGGAATTATCTCCTGCTCCTTTGTACCTCTTTATCCTTCTAAGCCGTGGAACAAAGAATTGTGAAACAAAAGAGACGAAGTAATTTGTAGTAGATCTCTAGACCTAGATAAAGTACATAACATTTGCTTAAAAACATTTTTGCTGCTTCTGTCATCAAAACAAGGTTACATTTTTCTGTGTAGGACACCCAAGTTCATTTAACTTTTGAGGGATGCAACCTTATCCTTAGGTATGCTATTGATGGGGGTCACCAGAATGTCTGAAATGGTAAGAGAGCTTTAGTTTCTGTGGTCAATTAGAAAATACGTGGCTGTTACTGTTAAGAGTTGGCTGAGAAGTGTATTTCTCTCCGCCTCAGGATATTCCACTAAGAAAAGAAGAAAATGCATTTTTTCAGCAGTTTGTGTGCGTGTGCATGCTTTAAGGAAACCATGTATTTTTCACCTTTTAGTAAAAAACCAAAGTGGTTTATTCTTTCTTTCTTCCAGTGAAAAATGAAACCTTGGGGAGATAAGGAAATGCATTACATGCATCTGCTTTGTGTAGTCCAAAGCACAGTTCTTAATTAAAAATAAAAAAGCAAACCAGGGATGGAAGGTGTTTGATTAATGTTAGCAACCATGCTGTATAACGTGTTCCTCCAGTGTCTCCAGATGCTCTGTCTTGAAAAAACAAGACGTGAGTGAAAGGAGAGTAATCTTGGCCTCATCAAATTTAATGAAGAAACACCCCCCAAGTGCAGTGAGCCACGCTAGCCACTCCACTGTGTTTGTGTTCAAACTACAGAATGACTCTGTGTTTAGCACTGGGTCTTGTGCTCAAGCAAATCTCTTGAGTATCTCCTTATCCTTAGAGGGTGGAAGGACTGCATCCACACCTGTTTGTTTGTTTGGTTTTTAATATTAAACTGTTAGGAGAGGCTGTACTGCATATCTCCATGCCCAAGTACAGACTTTCACTTCAAGTCCCTATCTAGAAATTCTTTTGTGTCTGCCTCCTCTCCTCTTCCCATGCTTGCATGGATTTCCCGAGGCAGTTGGTGTTCTGACCTCTTGGATCCAGTTTTCGTCAGCTGTCAAGGTAAATTTGGTTAATACTGCAGGAATAATTTATTCAGGTTTAGACTGAAGAGGTAATAGTGATGGAGAAGCAAGAGCATTCCCCTGTCTCTCTAATCTGTCTGATACGTCTCTAGATGCACTAACTTTTCAATAGTTATACTTTCTTGATTTTTTTTTTTAATGAAAATTTCCAGGCCGAGAAATTTTTAAAAGTTTTTAGCAGAAGCATACACACACACACACGCATATATAAAATGTTCATTTTTTTATGTCTAGAAAAAAAAATTAAATCCACTGATGTTATAAAAAATCTGGCAATTATTACATATTCTGTTTGCACGTATGGGCAGCCAGAGACAGGGATTTGATGTTTTTCACTGATGCTGAGCTTCATTGTCTCTAATATACAGGTTAAATTGGCTTTCATTACATGCCATAAGCTGTCAAAAGTATTATATTGTTGTCAATATCTAACAAGTGAATGCTTATCTCCAGTTGTATGTGACCAAGGAGAGTCATTTTATGTAAGAAATTTCTCATATAGAAAATTTTCCTGGATTTTAAAACTGGGAAGGATAACTATGATGGACTTAGAAGCAGGAGGCAAGCCAAGACATTTCTTCCAGGAATTCTTTAACCCTGGAAGTACAGCAATGACGCGAGGGTGTTTTCACGTTTCACTTTACCCACCTGCACCAGACCTCTCAAGTGCCACCTTTTTCCTCAAACCTTCCTCTTCCACATATCTCTGATCCTGAGGAGCTCCTTGCCATGGGGTACCATGGATCACTGTTGGGAAGATGTCTGTGTTGGGTGGGAAGGCTGCTGGTCTGAGCATGCATATTTTCAGTTTTTCCATCACTGAGGTAGAGCATGATTTCAAGTTGCTTATAGTGTGCATAATGAGATAATGAGTTGGCCACAACAGCGTTACTGTGACGTAAAATAAACGGATACAAAACCAATCGCAATATGTGAATTCTGACTGAGCAGAGAAGTTAAGACAAGTAGAAGTCAGAGCTGGTCCGTATAGAAATCTTGTAATCAGGTGGAAAGGATGTATTAACAGGGCAAGCTGATGGTGAGACGGGTGGTGATTTACCCAGATGTACATGGGATAATGCAAACAGGAAAATTTTAGGCAGAGTCTAAAGGTAAAGCTTTGCAAAGATCTGCTTATGCCATTTCCTAGCAGTTGTTAAAGCTTCAGGCTCTGTTGATGTATGTGGAATGAAGAATTATTTGGGGGTCAGCTTGAAGTTGGTTTTTGGTTGTGATTTTTTTTGTTTTGATTTCTTTTCTTGTGATTGAACTGGGGCATTGAAAATATTTTAGCACGTGTTGAATTTTGGACCTAAAATGAAATAACTATGTTCACACTGAAGTTTGTAATGAAGATTTTCATTTATTCAGGGATTTGGAGTTTGGTGTGGGTTTGTTAATGGAAGCTGTTAGGAAAGGCAAAATTAAAGGAATAAGCCTCAAGCTTGCAGCAGAGGATAAGGAGATTTGCAATAGGGAAATGCAGTCCCTGGTCTCAGAAGAGGTCCTGGGGACATTCATTCCCCACATGGGTGGGCTTTACCTTGGCAGGAACCTCCTCTGTTCCCTGTAATTGCAGTCCAAATCCAACACAAACTCCCGGATAGCTGGAGGACAGCTCCCAAGAGAAAGGGGTATGGCAGAAGACTGAACGGCTCGGGGTGACTGACCCTGTGGAAACATGCATCTCGCCACGCTTACATTTTTCTGCCATCCTGCACAGCAGGTCACCAGTCCAACGAGCTAGCAGCATTCATCATGGTCTCCACACAGAGGGCACGAATGGGAAGTCCAGGAGGTATCACCTTTTGGTCTTTATCCATCACTTGAAGGGACTTGCGGGCTTTGCTGAGGAGCTGACGTTGTTGACAGTCCTACCACTTTGTGGAAGAGGAATCAGAGCTGTTCCATAGTTACTTTTTTTCCTGGGTTTAAAGCAGTTAAAATTGGGTTCTTTTGTACTGTCGTGATGTAAAAGATTTGCTGGATTCAGGACGATTGTGTACATTAAGAAGCCTCTTGGCATTTAAGACTCTGGTTCAGGGAAAGTAGAGCGTTGTACCATGGACTCAGAAACATCTCTTTGACACCTTTGACTTTGATTCCTCAGTGTCACTTTGCCAGCAACAGAATGGGGACCTTTGTTTGCCTTGGCCACTGCATAAAAAACCAGGATATGATCAAATCCAGTTAATCACTCACAAATGTCTCATTTCTTGAATCTCTGAGGGTGTGTAACACATTTTTGGGACTGCTCTCTGCTCCTTTGGCTTTTGTTATAAGTAAGTTAGTCAGGGGAAAATCAAATTTTGAGTTTTGTTAAAGGGAAGTAGAGGAATCCTGGAACACACTAGGGCTCTGCAAATGTACGTTTAATCATTTAAAGAAATGTCTTTTGGCTAAAAGCTCTTACTAGTGCTTGCAAGTTGCACTAAAAGCCATACGACTACATCATTCCCACAACCGATGCGAATTAGCGCCCTTGTTGGCAGAGTGAGCACAGAGATGCAGGCTTAGTGAATACTAGGGACTGAATTACTCTCAAATTCATAGCGACTTTGTGCAGTATGGGTGAAGTGTCCTAGGGGTGACTCTGCTGACGGTTACGCCAGCTCCTTACACAGCGGCATACATGGAGACAGACTCGGGCATGTCCTGCCTGCCTTGTTTTTTCTATGCAAAGCATTTGGCTTTGCTGTGGAGCCAGACCGTTATAAACATCTCCTGCAAACACTTACACTGTGCTTAAGGCAAGGACACACGCTCCAAGCAGCAGCAAACCAGAGGAGTGCGTTTTTACATGCGGCACATGGTGGAACTCCCTGCTGCAAGGTGTCACGGGGCAAAAAGCACTTGGAGGCAGAGGCTTGAGCACATTTGTGGTGAATTGGTCTATTCAGAGCTGGCAGTGAGATGCGATGACCTGGGTGTAAATGGAGGTCACCCAGCCGTGCAGAGCTGGAAGCTAATGGACATAATAGAGGAGGATTGTTCTGTCCTTTCTCAGTGTCATTCATGTATGTATTTTTATACCTTTAACATTCATCGTGGGCTACAGTTGAGGACAGGTTACTAGGCTATGTGGATTTTAATAAACCTGTTAGTGGACTTCTTGCCTCCTTACTTTATACTTCTAACCCATCCTGAAAACAATGTGGGACTCTGACAATAAGTTGAAAGCTTTGGAGGGATTACACTGCCTTATTGAGTCTGTACCCAAAGCCCTTTGAGGGCTCCCATTGACTCCAGTGGGATTTGGTTCAGACCTGAAGTATATAGGACTCCCTTAAGTAAACTCTTTCAAGGCCGGTACGTGCTGTGCAATACTTACTGGGCTCTTTGTTACTTCTGTGAATAGGAATGCGACCTTTACACTTCTAGGAAGAGCCCTCATTTACAGGACTAAATCTTCACATTTTGGGAGAGATAAGGTTACCATCCCAGCTCCTCCCAACCCTGCTGTGCAGGTGGCTGAGTGGTTGATGAAGCAATTCCCGAATCACTGCCGGTTTAGGTACATAAGCACTGCTGTACTGCTGAGCAGTACAGCAGCTTCAGAGCTTCTTCATAAGCAGATGTCCATGAACGATGATTGGCAGGGTGGACATCTGCGGTTGTAAGTTGTTCCAATTCATGAGTCAAAGCCCTAGTAATATTCTTTTTGCCACTGCAGGGTCATTCTGGTATCCATGTTAGACGTTTATTTAGTCCGTGCACATACTAAAAATGGCCACAGTGGAAGACAAGACTAGCAGTTCATCTAGGTTTTCTTTTATCCACCCAGTCCCTTGGCCATGTGAGGGGATGGAGGGGTAAATAAGATGGAAGAAGACCGTATCGGGCTGTACACTGTCTCTTCCTCTGGCCATTGCCAAGGGCTGCAGTGGGCTACGTGGTAAATTGCTGAGTCTGAATTACAACAAATTGCATAACGTGCCTTTCTTGCTTTTGGAGCTGGTCTGGCTTCTGGTAACCTTGCCTCCCAAACCTGTTGTTCCAACAGGAGAAACTTAAGTGAGTGAGAGGAGCAGTTTGATTGACAGTGCTATTTTCTACCTGTATTTTAGGTCACTTCCTGGGTAACAACACTGTGATTGATGTACTGAGACAAGCAGGATTTGAAGTGGAGCACACCCCTCCTGGACAACCAATTGGAAAGTAAGCAGCTGCCCACAGATTATTAATCACTTTCTCTCCTTTTCTTTTTTCTCTCCCTTCTTCTGTAACTAAGCAAGATTATTGCATTAGTATAGGAGGTGGGTGAGGGGGTGAGGAACCTCCCTTTTCCACCCAAGTTCCAGACAAAAAGTGCATTGTAAAGCATCTGTTGTGTGAGTTTGGAAACATATGGAGCCTCAGTGGCTGTTTTTTTCACTTGGGGACATTATTCATATCACAGCTGCTTCACTATACCAGATCAGAAGTGCCACAGTTTCTTTCTGTTTTCAAGAAACATCTCGTTCAGCTCATTTTCCCCCATAGCTGTTTTGTATTTTTTTCTCTATGGGGTTTTAGTTGCTTCTCCATTGCAGGGCAGTAGACTGCCACCAACTTCATTTTTCAGGCCTCTCTGTCAGGCTGCTGTTCTTCCGGTGGAATTTCAGTTTTGCCTGAAGGACCAGATTTGATGTAGCAGATGCACCTTGGAAAGTGTGGTGGGTAGGTAAAAAGCCATTCAATATTCCCTGAGCTTCTCCATCTGTCTGGTCAAGTAAAGCAGACAAGGAGGACTGATACCAGGCTCTTGGCAATCTTCATTAGTATAAGATAAAATATGGCGCAAAATTGTCCCTAGTTGGTGAAACAGACTTCCTTCCTCCCCTAGACTTTTCTCTTTCCTGGCCATTTAGATGAGGTCTCTGTCTAAAGATATCATAGACAATAAAACTGGGAGGGATGGTGAGAGACCATCTAGCTTTGCAGATTTAGCCTTTCCCCTGCATTCTGCAGATAAAAATTGGCCGAGATTGCTCTGTCATAGGATTGTTATCCTCATTAGGAGAAAGTGTTAGCAGCATGCTTCTGTCCCTGGTAGGCAGACATGATATGGTCCAAATATGAGGTGAGTTTCAATATGGAGGATTAATCGCAAGGCTAGTAGACAATGTCTGAAAAAGCTATGTTTAATATAGTTGGAAAATCTGGCTGATCTAACCTTGTTTGTGAAACAATATAATATGGCTCAACTGTACATAAGTGTCTTTGACAGAGCATTTATCCTAAATGCTTCTTGGAATATGTTGAGCAATAAAAGCACAGTCTTAAATAACAATGGGGAAAAGAGGAAGAAAAAGCTATCAAATACAAGGAAGAGCATATATTCAGAGGAGGTTTAAGAAGCACTTTGGCAGAGGGAGAAAAGTCAACATGGCAGGGAAGAGCAGTAAACACTGTAACTGAGTGGAGCTGGAAATTTTGGCTAAAATCAACAAAAATGCCTGTGTCTAAAACTACAGCAAAACAGAAAAACCAAGCAAACTATACCAAAACAGCTGAGGTATACTGTTCCTACATTTCTGACAAAGAAACTTTCCTCTCAGGAAAGCAGGCACTTTCCTCAGCAATTTTCATTTAGTTGAAAGTATCATCTTCCCATGGAAAGTATTTCAACTGGAAATTGTGAAACTATTAATTTATTGGCTGTTTGCAAGCCCTTGAGAAGAAAGAAAGATACGGTAGTGTAAGAGATGTCCAAGAATAGTCTCTGCTCTTTTTGGTCTTGGGATATGTCTATACACATCATCACGGACTTGAAATAACATGATGGGGCAGGAAACTTGAAACAAAGCCACTGCTTAATGTTGACTTATTTGCAGTATGGGGCACCTCTGTGAATGCATTCCCCTACCTTGGCAGCAGTGTCTCTTGTTCATGACGTCTTCCCTAAAATTGCCAGTCCCTGGGGGAATGTACTTGAAGGCAGGTGGACTTGGACTGCTGCCTAGAACAATGCATATGTCCTCAGTTGAATTATCTTACACTTGGTAGCTTCTGTTCCCAGCTCCAGACCAGAGCGTTGGGCAGGTTGGTCCCTTTGTCTGGACTGGTACCCTAATTCCAGTGGGGTCTGTTCTGACCCCACAGGGTATACTGTTGTGCGTGAGTACCGGATTGAGTTGAGAGAGAGCATATGGTTGTACTCCATAAAGATTAGGTGCTCTGTGTGTTTTCCTATGGTCTGATGATCCAGGCAGATCAGCCAGTCTTAGATGAGAATACAGAAAGAAAAATAAATGGCATGGTAAAGAAATCCAGAGTTGCCACTGAATTGCATTACTCAAGGTGCAGAAACAGTAGAAGATTATAGAAAGTTTAAATAAAGAGAATTTAAATATATTCACAGGAAACAGCTTGCTGCCTTTAGAAAAAAAGAGACTCCCAGACCTGCGCATCAGGGACTGTGTTTTCATTGTCCTACAGCTGGGGCTGTAGCCATCAGAAGTGTTTGGGGCTGCCCCTTAGAAATGAGGAGGCTGCTGCAAACCATTTTGTCTCTCTTTTTTTAGAATAGCTTGTATTTTATGATTTCTGGGCGAGCTTCAAAAGACAGTCTATTCAAACACAATTATGACAAAAGTTGATGGCATATTCAGGAAGCACGGACAGTTAATTGTTGTGACGTTGGGGTTATGTCGCTGTAACTGAATCTTAAGGAACCTTGCATTTTTGTCTATCCTTCTTTTTTTGCTCTCCTCTTTCCTTTTTAAAAGATGAAGTAAAAACGTTTGAAAACAGTTAGAAAGGCCCAGAAGAGGAACCATTTTGGGGTAGTGGCTGTACTAACCACAGGTATACATAGAATAAACAAGTAGAAGCTCAACAAATTTTGAGCTGCTTGCAAGCAGAAATTTTTTTATGGATTATAGAGATGCAGGTGTTTTCGTCTTGATTCTTGTGGAGCCACACGTGATATAAGAGGTATTTCTCTCCTCTGCTGAAACCCAAAAGAGACATTTCTGCTTTACTTCCAAATAAGTTGTATAAGGGAGTCAAGCCCACTGCATTGCATTCTGGCACTCACCATTGAAAAATTGGATAGTGTTCAGGGAAGATCAGCTGGACTTTAATGTAGAGATTGGTGGGGGTGGACAGCACATGGAAAAAACGCAAGGGTTGGAAAAAACTGAAGCAGCTGCATGCTTATGTTTTGGCCAAGGGAATTCAAAAAAGGATTGTTGTGGATGGATTGTGCGCAGAAGGACGAAGAGGAACAATTTGAGCTGGCACATAGGAACATTTGGAGGTACATCATATTGAAACTGAGGGTGGTTTTGGCTGAATATCAATGATTTCTTGACAGTAATTCGCAGGACCATCTTTCTCAGGTTAATCAGAAGCCCTATTATTTGAAACGATGAAAATAACTTTGGCAAAACACTCGTGCTACATCCTACTTACTACCAATGCTGCCTTGCCAAAAAAGCAAATACTGTTTTTCTTTAATATGTCGGTTCCTAGAACAGTATGATTATTATTATTACTGAAATGAATAGTAGTCTGATCTTTATTGTTCAATAATAATGAAGCAGTGGTACCATAAATTGGCGGGGTATGACGTTTAAGCTCTGCCATCCATTTCAGTTTCAGAAAGGACAGGAGAATAGCTTTTTAGAAAATAACTAGTACTGTTCCTGTGTATCAGAAAAGCCCTGGGAAGAGGGAAACAGGACAAAGACCAAAGCTGTTTATGCTTTGAGTTACATACGGGCTGGGCAAAGCCAGAAAATTGTTGGCTTCCTCTGTCCAAAATGCTAAGCATGGATTGTGAAATGGCTGCTCTTTAAGCCGACCAAAATGAATACCTAGAGTCTCACATTTCTGTTGTCTAGTGACAAGCACAAATTTGAGCCAAGTTCTCCCTTTCTTAAGGTACTGGGGAAAAGTAAAGTGAGACTTTGGCAGGCTGGAAGAGGTAGCCAAGACATGGAGGGGTTTGATGGCTCCAGAATCAATGAACTGGCAAAGAAAAGTTCATGTAAAGTGCATTTAGCTGGTGTGGAGCTATTTGGAGCTCTCACCAACTGGATTTCTGAAATCCCCTAGCTCCCGTTGATCTGCCTGGTGGCCTAGTGTTGACCTTCCTGAGCCTCTTCTAGAATCCCACCAGCTGACTATTGAAAATACCTTCTTTAAAGCTCGATGCTTTTCTGTAAACGAAACCCTGTTGTACTCAGCATGCAGAACAATGCCATAAACACTTGAGAACTTATCCTCACATTGGTTTCATTTGTTTATTTTGTTGCCTGAGGGAAAGTGTCCTGAATCTGTTTGCCTGACAACCTTCAACAGCATTCGTATTTGCTTCTTATTTTGCTGGCTGTCCTCCTTGTCCCCAAATAAAGGCATTGGAAAATGAATGGCTGAATCAGTATCTCATTGCGTTGCCTTGAGATAAGACAGGCAACTTTTTTTGTGGGGCTTCTGCCAACTGGCAGTCCCTGCCCCTCTCTGTCTTCAGAAAGCAGAGCTGCATGCTTGGGGTGGGGAGAGAGGAGGAGATGGGAGAAAGTTTCCCCTCAGATGGATTCCAGTGACTTGAGCAGATAAAGGGCCACAGCTGCTTCACATTTAATTGGAAACAGCCGAATTGCAAGATCAATCCCGGAAGCACCTGTGTCCATGATGACTCTATTGTTACTGGGTTCTCAGAATCGGCTCTGACCTTCCGCCACGCGGCAAGCCCTGACGTACTGCACACCATTCTCTCGGCCAGAAAAACATGCAGCAGTGCTCATTTCCATCAGACTTCTCTTTCTGATATTATGCTCAATGCTACCTTCTTTCAGAATGGGAGAATTCAGGACAAGCTTTTATTTCTGCCCATCTGAGAGTTTATTGTAAATTCTCAGAGCTCTGCTGTAGAAATTAATTACCGTTCCTCCTTGTGTTTGAACTTCCTGGCCCAGTCGAAGCAACATGTCTTTGCTGTTGTAGCTTATTCCTTTCCTTCTTTCTGAAGCAAGGAGCTTGCTCCTTCGCCTTTTCCTGTAGCATCCTACAGATGTGACCCTGGCTCTCCTACTCACCGTTGTCTCATGGTGAAAGTCTTTGCTCCACTGTGAATACTTTCTTCTTCCCCACAGGATGAAAGCATACCCAGTCCACACAGTGATGCAGCCATTTCACTCCATCAGGATTCCTAAGCTTCATGAGGTGATATGCAGAGATGGGAAAATGTTTGACATAACATTCCCCACAGCCCCAAATTGGTAAAAGTGCCAGTTCAATAGATTACATCCCAGAAACTTATGGATGCTATCAGAGCCCTCAGGAGTCTCCCAGTAGTTGCCAAGGTCCTTGAGATGCCCAAGCAACTTCGGCTTTCTGGTGCCAGCCTGGTGGGGTTACTCCACTCTGCTTAGCTGTTAATGTTCGGGCTGTGTTTGGGAGGATGTTAAAGTTGTAGTGAAATAAGTAAAATTTTATTTAGAAAAGAGACAAGTGAAAAAAAAAATATGAGAGCTGCGACACTTTCATTGGAAACAACTGAGTTAATTGAGAAAAAAAGAAGAGCTGGGGAGATGTTAGCCCATTCTGGATCCCATCTCTTCTGAGACAGGGAAAAATGCACACTTTGTTTTTTTCTGTGGGTGGAATAATCTCCCCGTTGAGATGCTGCAGTTCTTCTTAATCCTATTGTAAAGCTTTGGATCTTTCACTTGATCTGAGCCTGAAGATCATACTCCCTTCACTAGCTTCCTTCCCTCAGAAGAAAAGCAAACCCATTATTTAGGGGGGTTTCTCTGATAGCATAATTTGCAGTAAGAGGTGTATAGGGATTAAATGGGGTTCATCTGCACGCATTGGCAAATTTATTGCCTCATCTAACATTGGAGAATATGGCTACTTAATGCTTACAAGATTTAGTCATGAAAATATGCACATTACATTTTCAAGGGATTCCCACATGCCTTTAAAATATCCTCCTTTGCAATTTAATTGTCTTTGTGTCTATAACTACCTTACAGCCACAAAGTCTGAGCCAGTCAAAGTAACTCTTAGGGGGAAAGAAACTGAAGAAAATCTCCGAGATGTGGTAGAGAAGCAAAGTCAACTTGCAAGTTCTCAGCTATGGCTGAGAAACTTCATTATCCTGTCACTTCCTGAGCAACACATTACTTAGGGCCAGTGCATCTGCATGTTCTATAGGCCACCTTTAAATGCCCAACACCTTCTGAAAGAGTGGAATTTAGCAACTTGCTACAAAAAAATCTGGGAAAGAGCAAGATAATTCATGGTGTTGGTAAAAGAATACGGAACAAAACTTCTCACGAATTTTGCGCTTGACTAGTTGTCCCAGTGGGACATTCACTTTTCTCTATAATCAGATTTTATCCTTGGCAAAATTTCTCGTTTCTTTTGAAAAAAATTTTTTCATATTCCGTATCATTCTGTTCCTTGGGAACTTGCACACAGGGCCACTGGGGAACCTGGGCTTGCTTCTTTTTGCTCAAGGGCAGCTTACTCGCTGAGCTGTCCTGAAGCCAGTGCTAAGGTTTCTAGGTTTTTCGGTGCTCTGCAGCCCATCAGTTTTGGGACATCTGTATCTCATACTCCATAAACTATCTAATAGTCAACTTACAGAGCCTTGGAGACTTCAAAAGTTCAGAGCTCGTTCTTACTTTATTTCCTAGCCAAATTTTGGAATTCTTGTTTCCGCAGGAGAAGCTGATTTTTCATCCTCTTTGTGCTTCCAGCCAACTCTAATGCAGATCTTTTCACCTAAGGTCATTAGTATAAGATGAAAATTGTGGTCTATAGTTACTAGAGATAAAGCTGATCCAAACTGCACTGAAGTCATCATCAAGGCTTCCATCAGTGCCAGTAGCTTTTAGAGGTCATCGTTAATATGAGATTGTTGCTGATTCTCTCCTGTCTTTGGTTGTGAGGAGCCATGAGGGAATTAGTAGAAAACTAAGAGTATGTTCACACAGTTGTGCAGATGCTTACTATAGTCAATGTAAAAAGACTGGCTTTTCCAGAGGACTGCTCAGGGGTGTCTTAGCTGACCCAACTTGCTTGCAGTAGGTGTCTGGGTAGTTTTAGATGACTAATCATTTTGTGAGATGAATTCCCCTCCTATTTGAAGGACTTGGGCTCCATATTCAAGTCGGACAGTGTCACTAGACTCACTTAAGCCTTTGGAAAAATTGCACCATCCCCTCTCCAGCATTATATTGAACCAGTGAGATTGTGTGAGTTTTGTGTTTGTGTATTCAGCCCGCACTTGTCCTGTGGATTGATGGCCTCCGTCCCAAGCGATATCAATCTGGGCTGAAGTGCAGCTGCACTTTGTAACAGCTCAAGGGGCACAAAGGTATCAAGTAGTATTGTGTGGTTTGAAAGATGTCATTTATCTAAGGAAGTTTGCGGTCTGTTTGCTGTCACTCTGTCTTTGCAGCGCCGACTTCCCTTACCTTCACTATCACGTTGTAAGGCAAAGAGACCCCACACGTTAGGACAGATAGCTTTTCCGCTTCCAGAGCTGACTTCTTTTCCTTCAGCAAGAGGTCTGTGGGTTGTGTTGCAATCAATAGAGCTGCTTGCTTCAGCATGAGTGTAATTGTTAGTAATTTTGCTTGCAGGGAGCTCTTTAACATGCACGAGTTCCTAAAAAAGGAACAGGAAGAAAGGGAGTCAGTTACTTTTTTCATTGACACTTTCACTTAAAATTCCTTCAAGAATAGTGCCTTAAAGGAAAACAGTTGGGGATACGGAATACACTGACAAGTACATTTTCTGTCTTTCATGAGTGATCAGGTGTTCATAGGGACATTCTTCATAGTTTAAATAGGGTTAGAAGCCCTCCAAAACAACACTGTGTGACTGGTGGCATGGCCAAATGACTCCTTGTGAGTGGATCTTGTTGTGGCAAGCTGTGAAATTTACTGAAACCTTTCTGAATTGCCCCCACAAGTAGAAGGTCACTCTCACGTACATATGCAATGCGAATTTGTGCCATTTCTTGTCCACTTCAGTGCAAAATAGTCTCACTTTTAACAACTCGTGGTATCTCAGCCAAGCCAGGTGGCTTCACATTGGCCACAACCCAGCTTTGGGTCTGAAATGACTGTGTGGGTGTCCCTTTAGGAGAACCATGGTGAAGGGTCAGACTGAGGAACATGTATATCAGCTGCTCCTGCTAGTTAAGTCCTAGTAGTAGGAGCAGGAATGCCAAAAAAAGTAAGTTCTTACAACAGGACTAGTAAATTAAGAATGATGAATATATGAAGCACTTGTCACGGTAAGTAACTTAGAAGCCAGAGTACATTTTCATGTCATAATCATTGAATCATTTTTATGAGAAGTCAAAGTAAATTCATATGTAATCTGTAAAGTATGTAAAGAGTTTAATTCATCCAGTAAATCATGTGTTGGGAATGCTGTACCCAGCTCCAGATCAGATATACTTCAGAGATGCTTTAAGGTTTTTAAATCCTTCCACAAGCTAAGCTGATCTCCAG
This sequence comes from Gymnogyps californianus, assembly GCF_018139145.2. Taxonomy (NCBI): domain Eukaryota; kingdom Metazoa; phylum Chordata; class Aves; order Accipitriformes; family Cathartidae; genus Gymnogyps; species Gymnogyps californianus. The sequence goes on along the minus strand of NC_059478.1, from coordinate 27,097,210 downwards.
AACCTTTGGAGGTTCACCCTTCTCTGGAGCTCATGCTCCATGCAAGTGAACATCATGCCAATATGTTTCCCATTTCCTGGGGATTAAACTGCTGTGTTTGATGACTCAGGACTTCCCAAGAAAGCAAATCAGTCAGTCACTCTGTCTGAAGCAGCCTCTGGTGTCTCAGAGGACATGTCTTCTCTTGTCAGTGCGCAGTGATTCATGATTTCAGAGCAGAGGATCAGCTCTCTTACTTTTTTTTCTTCCCACAAAGTTAATTAATAAAACAAATTTCTATTAGTGGGTGTTGAAAGACTTTGGCTTTCCACCTACGCTCCCAAATGCTCCACATTCCAGGGAGAATGAAAAATGGACCTGTGAATAGAAACAGGAGGGAGGAAAAATGGATCAGATGCTGTTTATGGATATAGACACAGTGGCTGTCAATTGATACGATGGAAGAACATCCTGAATGAAGACAATTTCCTGCGATTGTGACTGTTAAAAATACACTACTACAGTAATCCAATTTCAGAATTAGTACATGCAAATTTAGAGAGAAAGATTGGGGCACAGGGAGTGTCTGAGAGAAACTCAATTATCTGGTTGGGCCTCCACCTTGACGTCTTCTTCAGGCGGGTGGCCGCATGGATGGCAGTTGTTCTGCTTGTGAAAACTGGATCCTTTGCCGCTGTCACAGACCTCTGAGACTCCAGTTGGTCAGGAGAAGCACCTGGAGCATTTATCCCGTCGTGACCGCTGTGGACCTGGCTATGCCCATCTGTCTGCCTCATCTGTAGCCCCACCGTAGAACAGAATTTTTCATCAGCACCAAGAATTAGCCTAAATTTACACCCAGCATGGTCATAACTCCTGTTGACTTCAGCAAGAAAACAGTTGGTCACACAGGGGACCAGAGTTGACAGAAGGACTAGATTTGGGGTATTTCCCCTTTCTACTGCTGTACGGGACATTAGACCAGCACCAGCTCACAACTCTGCAGTGCCACTCTCTGCTGGTGGCAGCTTGCAGAGGAAGAGAGACCTAATTTGGTGCTCTCGTTTGTGGGTAAGAGCACACTGAAGCCTTTCTCCACTGACTCCCAGGACACATGTCAAGTCAGGGATACTAAGATTTTCCTGCTAACCTGCAGCAACTCAGCAGCAAAGTCGTGGACAGGCTCCGAGCGCTTTGGTATCCAGTGCCCTGTCTGGCCACTAGATTTGAATCTCCTGTCATCTGACCCCAGCTTCACATTTCCCATTTACTCTTGCAAAAATGAAGGCAGTCACAGAAATACCTCTGTCGAGACAGCACATCCCTGTTTATGTTTGAACGGCCGATACGAATCTGGAGTCCCCAGCGATCAAAGTGCATATTCAGAGAGATGAGCCCCATGTTGTGTTTGAAGTAAGCACAGCACTTTGAAACAAGGATGAAGCAGGAATGAATCAGGATGAAGGATGTGGGGCATTAACTAATTTACATGAAATCCCTGCTGGAACGCCGTGGCCAGTGTTCCAAAGTTTTCCTTGGAGAGTGCTCGGAAGTTGCATACCAGCCTATTTGTGGAAAGCTAAACAGTTCCCTATTGTCCTTGATGTGAAATGCTTCCCAGATAAACACTTTCCCCCTCCATTGAAGAAAAACGATACAGCCTGTTATCGTGGTTTAACCCCAGTCAGAAGCCAAGCACCACACAGCCACTCCCTCGCTCCCCGTCCGCCTCCCCCTGCTCCCGGTGGGATGGGGAGGAGAATCGGGAAAGAAGGCAGAACTCGTGGGTTGAGATAAGAACAGTTTAATAACTAAAGTAAAATACAAAATTAACAATAATAATAATGAAATATAATAATGCTAGTGCTAATACTAATAATAGTAATGAAAAGGAATATAACCAAAAAAAAGGGGGGGGGGGGCAAAAAAACCCAGTGATGCACAATGCAGTTGCTCACCACCCGCTGACCGATGCCAGAGCCGCGGTCCACGCCTCCTGGCCAACTCCCCCCCGTTTATATACTGGGCATGATGTTCCATGGTATGGAATATCCCTTTGGCTAGTTTGGGTCAGCTGCCCCGGCTCTGCTCCCTCCCAGCTTCTTGCACACCTGCTTGCTGGCAGAGCATGGGAAACTGGAAAGTCCTTGGCTGAAGATAAGCGCTACTTAGCAACAACTAAAACATCAGCATGTTATCAGCATCATTCTCACACTAAATCCAAAACCCAGCACTGTACCAGCTACTAAGCGGAGAGTTAACTCTGACCCAGCCGAAACCAGGACACCTGTCCAGAGCTCTAACACAGAGGACTACACTGGACTGCTGCTCAGCCTCTGCAAAGTTGCTGGTTTCTGTTGGCATTGAGCTTTGCTAAAGGCTACCGTTCATATACATGCCAGCATCGTTAAGAAAAGGCTAAGTTACTGAGTGAGGCTGGGATAATCTTCGAGGGTTTAATAACGTTGTGTGCCCACATCTTTTCGTCTCTGGGTTCATTATACCCCTGGAATGTAAATCCCAACCCACAGTGGCTAAACAAGGTTCACATGGATCTCAAATACTTTTGTGGTATTGTCTCCTCCTGATTTCTGAAGGGGAAAGAAAACATTGCTAGCTGAAACAAACTCACGTGGTTCTCTACAAGGAGAGCAGTAAAACTCTGCTGCTGTAGTGGGTTTAGATTGTAACATTGCCTGCATTTGCGGCGTTTTAAGTAATTTTAAGTCATTTTAAGGAATTATTCCTAACACCCACAGAGTCAAGGCATCATATTCCAGCACAAGGAAGATCCAGAAGTCCCTGCATGAACTTTGGAGAGAAAAAGCTGATTTCTGAAATCAGCGGTGCTAAGAATCAAGGCTGTCTAACACCAAGGTAATACTGGTGGTGGTTTGGTCCAGGTCAGTGGGTGGCTCTTCATCTGCTTCTCCCATCCTGGCAGATGCAGATCTGAAGGACATTGTTGTGTCCTCACCTCTGACTCCAGTTTGGGCACACGTGGTTTTGTTGGGTGCCTCCTTCCTTCCTCTATAGTGCCACCCGGGCTGAAGTCCTCTTCCCAGGAGCAGCGGGTCATTCCACTCATTGACCTACAGTCAATGGATGCAATAGATGCACAGATTGGCTTTTTGCCACCATTTTGTCAAAGCAAACCTTGCTTTGCATGTGACAAAGGAATCATCTTTCTTCTCCTTGAGGCATGTGATTTCTTGCTAATGTTAAATGAGAATTTTGCACGTGTGTCAAACTTATCTGTAGATTAGGTTTTAGGTCACAAATGAAACTGGGAAGTGCACCTTTCACTGACATTTAGCAGTCATTGAGGTTTTAAATCACTGAGACAATTTTAGAAACATCCCCGTCAAGGAGAAAGGACATTGACTTGAAAGAAAGCAGAGTTAACAGGGGTTTTGTTTGTTTGTTTTACAAATGCAGCCATGAATTTAGGACAATTTCTGTGTATTCAAGCATTCATACTGATAGCAATCATTGCTGAATGGTCAGCAATTCCCACTCAAATCAGTGAAAGGCAGCAAATGAAGTGCACAGGCAACTAGAAGTGTTTTAAATGAAATGATGGAGCAGGAGACTGATTTTATTTTCTTCTTCTTTCACTATTGGGGTGCATGGTCCCAATTCCCTCCCTCTTTACCTTCCCTGTCTTTCCAAGAAACCCCTGGTCAGTCTGTGAATGACAGACCTGATGAGATCTAGGGGTCCTATGGGTTTTCTAATCGTTGGACTCTGGTATCTAGGAAAGGGCTGAGCTCATACCTGAGCCTTTCCTCATAAAGCTTGATTCCTTCCTGCTTATTTTCATATAAATAAGGACATACATTCTTTTTTGATCTCTGTGCTACTTGGGATAATTCAGTTACAACTGGCTGTCAGATTGAGTCTTACTAGAGAAGGGAGGAGACAGATGGACAGACGGGCGTGTGTGCAGGGTGTCATCGTTTGCTTAGGAAAAGAGCATTGCTTGAGTAGCCTGTGCTTCTGTTCAGAATTAACATCTCCGTCTCAGCAGGCCTGGTGGGGCAGCCCCAAGCACTTAGTCTCATTGCAGAGAGATGAGTCAGATGAATCGTTCTGCAGTTTTAATTAAAACATCTTATGTGGGCAGCATTTCAACAGCATGAGGTGGCAGTTCTGCAGTCTGGCCCACGCTTATCTGTTCGCAGTGCTCGCATGGCCCCACTAGCCACTTCTTCTCACTATCTTCGTGTGAGGTGGGGAGTTATCTCCATGGGTGGATGGAAAACTGGGGCATAAAGAGTTTTTTAGCTCCCTGAGGGAAACTATGACAGCACAGCTAGTTTAACGTTAGTTAAACTACTAACCCCTAAACCACTGAGTGATCCCTCCCCTATTGGGGTTTGACTGGCCGGGAGAGCTGTGAAAGCACTGGCAGCACTGTACTGCTCTGAATAAATATAAGACACATCTCGGCCACCACGGAGCGTGACGCAGAGGTCATCTGAGTCTCCTTCCCAGTGCCTGAGGCTCACACACTCCTCTCAGCACTTTCTTGTACAGATGTTTTCTGTGTGGAGCTGCTTCCAGTGAAAGTAGATTTGTATGGGCTTTCTGTTTCTGGGCTTAGTGTCGCCTGGTACGTGCCTGTCAATCTCACACTTGTGGTATGGAGACATCACCTATCCAGGATTGATCTTAGCTGCCAGGGTGGACCACAACAGCAGAAGAAAAAGTCAAGGGCTTTCTGTGTCTGACACCAACATAAATTCAGCTCTACTGTGCAGACAGCATAGCAGAAAATGGGGTTCCCTAGGGGCCCTTTTGGCTAAGGCAGCATCCCTGACCTGTGCTGTGAATCCAACACTCACAGCAGAAGGTGGTCTGAGACAGAGAGGAGTCCTCACTTATTAAAAGATGAAGTTCTTACAGGAAAACTAGCAAGGAATGATACTCAGTGTGGATTAAGAAGCAGTGGCAAAAGCTGAATGAAGGTTGCAAGCACAGAAGTTGAACCCTTGCTCCTCCAGACCCTTTGAAAATGAAGTGTGTATTCCAGTGCAGGGCCATGTTGCAGAGACAACCTGATCCCATGAGGTTGGTAGGAGGGCGCACTCTTCATAGACAGAGAAAACAGTTCACTTTAATAATGTATACTAAAAAACCCCAACTTTAAATTACGAAATTATTCTGAGAATAGAAGAGTGATATTGAGATAAAAAGCCTTCTGCTAGCAAAGGAATATTGGCTTTTCTGTAGTCTGAGCTGAATTACAGCACCGCCTCAGGAGAAGTCCTAGTTTGGTCATTCTCAAAGTGTTCCAGCTTTGCGTAGTGATAAGAAGCTAACGTGACTGCTAGAACCCACGCCAGATGCCAGGCATAGTTTTGATGAGTCTCTGACGTCTGTTAGACTTGTGATACTACATGCTTTTCAGTAGCTAGGCAGTGCTACGAGTACTAGGCTGTGATACCCTCTCAAACAACTGGCACTTAGATAAAGCATTTCCAGGCAAACAAACAAATAAATAAACACAGACTAAGAAAACACACATGCACATACAATGGAGGGAGGAGGCTTCCTAACTGACTTACTGTGCTCTGGGGAGCAGCAGAACAAGTGGTTTTCATTTTCCTGGTGTTTCACTTACTGCCATGTGGGGTTCTCTTCATGGGAGGAGAGCTGGGCTTAATCGCTGGTTTTGTGTATGTTTGTGTGTGTGTGTGTGTGTATAAACAGTTTATGTAGAAGTTGGATCTGCTCAAGCTTGTGACAAGAGCCATTTGTCATTCATGTTCAATGCACCCTCAGTGAAGGTTTCAACCACTGCCAATCCCCAGTCTAATTTATTATTTTTCCTTGACAAATTAAATCTGCAGAGATTACTTGAAGGGCACCTGAGGATCTTGATATCTCTCCGGTCAGGGAAGCCAGTTGGCCTAATTCTTCTGCTGGGCTAGCAGAAAGCCCCTGGTAGCCATGCATGGACATTCCCTCCCTTTCCTCCATTGGAAGATGACTGGCACCAGAACTGCTCCAAAGACCCATCACTCTCCTCCCCCTTTTCTCAGCAGAGGCTGTTAGTAGGGGACCTAAGTAGACCTCCATGACTGCTGGTGGCCAGTGCTAACCAGTTAGATGCAGGAGGAAGGAAGCACAGCCTTTATGCAGACCCTCCTCCTCCTGCGTTTTTAGCTGTGTTAGTTACTCCTTGGAGCAGGCGAGCCCCCAGAGTTCCTCCTTTGCAATGAGGTCTACAGCAGAGTTCAGGGAGGGAGGCTGCAAAGGCTCTCACTTTTGTACGGTTGAGTGCTGTGTCATTGTATCCTCATAATGCTCTGGCTGTATCTGTCTGTCATCGTCTCATACCCTTCGCTTGTCAGCTTGCTGAGATGGAGCTCTTTAATGTGTGCGTAGTTTATTTCTGGAATTCTTAAATGTACCAATAAAAATAATAACAATAGACATTGCAATGAAGGAGAGATATTTTCTGGGGTCAGTGCAAGTTTTCCTGTTTTAAGTGGAGAAGACCTGGGCCCTGTTGTTTGTGACTAGTCAGTAAGATTTGCCTGAGTCCATTAAAAAATTATCTTTCTTGTGGCCTCAGATGCCTCCTAGATATTCAAACTGTAGTTTAAGGTCTAATCTCATAGGTTTCAATTAACAACCAAAAAAGAGAATATAAAACCTTTTTTTCTTCCTTAAGGTTTCAGCAGCAATGTGCATGCTTCATTAATGAAGAATTTTAATGACGGATGGATTTGTCAGACAGAAATAAGTATTTGATACAAGCAGTTTCATCAGCATGAGTTAATACAGAGAGGGAACCCAGGTGAAACAAGGCTAATATGTAGAGAGACCTTATGTGAAGTCCGTTAACATTAGAGTTGATAGAACAGCATTAGACATTAAAGCAAGTGGAGTTTGGAGGAAGAACTGTCCTGCCTTCATCATGTTTCAAGGGGTGTGTCCATTACCGCCCAGTAAAAATGCCCACAGACAGGCTGAAGTGTCATCTGAATAGGGTTTCTGACAACTGTTTTGTTCTTTTCTTGGAAACACTCAGGCCCTGTGATAAAAAAAATGCCAACGGGCTGTAACAGTATTTTGGAGAAAGGCAGACTGGCTCTGTGTTCCTTTTTTTAGCTCAGCAGCCATCAATGGCTAAGCAGATCAGATGTTTCACAGTGTCACCTAGAGAGAGGAAAAGTGGATTCAGTGTAACAGAGATGTGGGATCTCTTGCAGGCTTGGTCTTCTTATGGCTCTTTGGTTCCACACTTCTGCCTGCTGCTGAGTTTAAGTGGTCCATGTCTCTCTCTTTCTAGTGATAGCAGCTACTTATGTGCCTACGTTATCTGTCATCTTGCAATTGTAAGAGCCTGGACTGAACAAGGTACTTAAGGAAGACAAGTTGCCATGCTTGTACAGATTTGTGATCCACCCCAGTATCTCATCTCTGCCAGGGCCCAGCTTCAAGAGCATCAGAGGGAAGTGCAGGAAGCAGCACCAGGCATACATTGAATAATCTGCCCTTAGTTTAAGTCTGAAGTCAGTGAAAATGTTGTAGTCCCTCAAGCTAGGCATTTGGTACCTTGCTCAGTTGATGTCTCTGTGGAGAGTTTATTTTTAAGATGTGATGGAAAATATGGACTCCTGCAGATGTTTCTTCTCTCTGGAGGATCCAGCAGAGAAGGGAGACCAATTCCCAAAGGAGACAATCTGGGAGCAGAATTCAATTTGGATTGCAAACGAGTAAGATACAGACAACAGTTGTGTATTAGCTGTAGTTCTACTGAGGAATCAAAATCGAGCGGCCAGTTTGGGGTTTTTCTTTGTCAGCCAGCTTCTTAATCTTGAAACCTGTCTGGATGGTAACTACAGGGATGGAACAAATGCATCCTCACTTTCTTTTCTATGCTTAAACTGAGGTCAGGAATGGTTTGGGAATAACAACGCATGAGATGAGAACAATTTTGCAACTGAGTTAGCAAACCTGCCTTTACGCATGGCTATACAGCTCAGTGTCCTAAAAGCGGACGCTGACTAGAAGGAGCAGACAGCCATAGACATCAGGAGCTCCATTGACTTAAAATGGAAGCAGGAGAGAGACAGGTTTTGGTGGGTATTTCTAGTTTGATTGTGGCAGCTGGAGGAGAAAGGAGAATTTGTTCAGCCCTTGACTTGCTTTCTGGTCACTGGAGTCTGAGATCGTAACTGCTGAGATGAGAAGGTGGCATTTGGTCACCATTGTCCAGTTTCTCAGACACTGCCCAAACCACTGTAAATACACTGTAGAATCAGAACTGGCCCAAAACCTAAGCCCAAACAAAACTTTGGAAATGTCACAATTAGACCTGAAGGAACTTGGTGTTGCAGATTGGGCCAAACCGGATAAGAATTTTATGCTTTGCAGAACCTGTTGAATGATGGAAGTTAATTTCCAGCACCTGAAAAATCTGCTGTGTATAATTAATGTGGCATCACCTCGAAGAAACATAGAAAGATCAGAGAGTTTATAAAGAGGAAACAGAGATTACATTGCCCAGTAATAAGTCCACCATTGTTCTTTATTAAAGCAATATATGTGTTTATTGAAAAGTTATTAAAAGAAAAGAGCAATATATTTACTCTTGTTACTAATGGTTTTTAAGCAATAACAGAAAAAAATGTGTGGAATAAAGCTTGAATATATTCCAGTTCAATAAAAATGCAACCCTAAAATCTTCTTTTGTGGTGTAATACCATCACTTTAGATTCATCAGAAAGCCTGTGTATTCTTGGCAAATTTGGACAGAAGTCAGGATTTCCAATCCAGAGGTAATGCTGATACTCCAATATTTGTTTCTGTCCAAAATCAGGGAGGAAAAGCAGAAATATTGAAAATTCATTGCCAAGTCAGCAGTCAAAAATTTATTAGAAGCCACTGAAACGTTTCAGTTAACATTATGTGGCAAGTCTTTCAGTGGTACATGGACATATAGTTGTAATTTGAATGTGAAGCCCTTTCTCTCCTCGGTGAAGTAGATTTCCAGAACAAACCAGATGTCCCAGGATAGCTGCATAATTACATGCTCCCATGTTGAACCAGGATGCTTGAGTAGAAAAGAGCCCATCTTGATCTATGGGATAGGTATTCTGTCCAAGGAGCTTTAAGTACAACTTCCATAAGACAGTGAGGCACCAAAGGCAGCTGTATTATGAATATTTTGCTTAAACCAAACTACCCAGGCGGAAATAGCTTGGCACTAAATTGGTATGGTGATAGTAAGACAGTGAAGATTTAGGGAATAGTCTGAGGTGAGGCTTTGTGTGCCATGAGCAGAGAAGGTTCCTATTTGCTATTAATGTGGGAGGTGGAAGCAAGACTGGAGGGTCGACCCATCCTTCCTCTGTGGGCACAGCCCATCTTCTGAGGCTGGAGCGTGCAGCTTGCACAGTTTACACTAAAGATGCATGAACAAAGGATTATTCAGTTCAAGAATTGAACCAAAAAGTCAAGAAGGAGAAATAAGTTCAGAGCAATCTGAAGTGGAACATTTTGAGGACATTTTTGAAGGCAGGGGTTGGGTTTTGTTGGGGTTTTGTCATTTTTATTTATTAATTGGGTTTTTCTTTTTAATTGAGATCAATTTTTAAACAAAAAGGCCACTTTGTAGCATTTAAGTCTTTGAAAACAGAAGACAAAAAAAATTAAAAGCTTTGTTCAGAAAGTGATGAAATGAAACATTTTGAGTTTTCTGAAATAAAAGAATTCATATGAAAATGTGGAAGTGGCACGTTACAAATGGCTGTCCTCTCTTTTTTCAGCAAATTCAACCGCTCAAGTTGCAGAAAGCTTGCATTTCTTCTGTGCCGTAGATCAGCTCCGCTTTTAATGAAATGGAATAGATAACAAAAGTTTTACTCCTCTTATTTTATAGTTTCTCAGACTGGGAAGGAAAACATCACTGGGAATATCTTCACCTCACAAGCTTTTCATTTCATTTATGCACAGAGCTGAGGGTTTGCATATATGTATGTATATACTGAGGACCAAATTCCCTTTCAAACTAAGGCCACAGTTCTTGAAAAACAGTGATTCTTCCCAGAGAAATAGTCTGACATGGATTCTGAGTCCAGAGTTACCATCCAAGTTTGGGGTGGACTGTAATCTAATTTAACTACTTCACCTAATTTAACTGCTCATGAGATGTAGTTGACTCTGGTGCAAAAATGAAAAAACAACTTTGTTTCCAAATTCTGTTAAGAAATGGAAACACTTTAACTTTAGTGTACAGGCCTAAGGCAACTGCATCCTAAATAAAATAACCTCATTATAATTAAGCCAATCAGGTGAGTGAATAATCAAGAATTTCACAGGTATTCTCTTTTGCTATCTCTTGAGCCCAAATTCATCCTCAGTAATTTACGACACTTACCTGAAGCAGCTCAGATAAGTTAGGTGTGGGGAGGATCTCATTCTCTGATCTCTTCTTTGGAGTTACTCTCTTTTGCAGTAAAAAAAAATATATATATATATGTGCTTTCATCTTGAAGGAGATGAACTCCATGGTGGTATGCACTGGTGTCACCCGGTTATGTGAGAGACCACGGTCTACAGCCATACTTCACATCATTAGTAAGAGGCCCTATAAGCTGTGCTGGGGCGGGTTAGGATTTCTGCCTGGTTTTCTCTTCTCCTTTTGTTTGCTGCTCTCCCAAGAGCTTTGAAAATCTGAGTTTCATCCTAGCATGGAAGAGAAAAAAAAAGTAAAACTTCTTGTGGGACAGGACATTCTGGTGCCTGTCTTGCGGGTGTGCATGACTGCTGTCTCTGAGAGATGCATAAGGAAAAGAAAGGCAAGAAGCAGATGTCTCTGTGGCCTGTGGCAAGGGGAGCAAGGATGCGTGCAAGGGACTGACGAATTCCTGCCTTGACAAAGGCTCCCAAACTGGAATTTATGAGAATCAGTCTATAATAAAATGCTTTTAACTTAGTGTCTGGCTATCATCCGGGTGCGTCCCAAGAACGATGGCATAAGGATAAAGCTGCCACATCACACATTCCTTGCTATCACCACAGCTTCTCTTTTCATGAAACAAAATCTTTCCTTGCCTGACAGTTCTGAAAATTGAAGCAAGAAAACCTCAGCGATGTTGCTGTAGTTGGAAGCGCTTGCAAAGCATGGCAGTCTTCTGAGCAAAACTTTTCCATTGCTCGCGCTACAAAGACAAGATGCAAATAACGAATTGGCAAACTTGCATGATATGTATGGTCAGCAAAGGCGTGTTCTCTCTCATGAGCTAAAGCAAGGGCAAATTCCTGGCCCTGCTGAAGCCCAGGGGAGGCTTGATGGGACTCGCCCCAAACGTTATTAGCGTTACTCCGGCAGGGTCAGTGGGCAGAGGCGTTAGCGGGGTCTGCCCTGCCTGATGCTCCCCTCAGACAATTGTCAATGAATCGGTGGTTGGGAAAATCCCTGTTGGTGGAGATGAGGTGCGGTGCAAGGTGTAGTGTTAACACCATGCAGCCTCCTCCACCGATGGGGAAAGGTGGGCTATTCGCAGGGGCCATTCAGAGCAGGAATGAAACGTGGATGCTCTGATTCGCCCCACAGAGACAGTTATTAAGCCCGGAGATGGTCACGGCCCTCTGAGCTGCAGAAATTGGATACCTGATGTGAGGGGTAGGAAGATGCTTGCCTGGGCAGGGGGAAAGGCATGGCCAGACTGCCAGGTGCCTTGGGGTTGAATGAAAGTGGGACCTGGGCAATTTTAAGCCTGGGAGTTATGAAAAGAAGCTATTACAGGACTTCATGATGTTAATGTCATTTTTCGGACCAGATCCACTCGATAACCCTGGCAAATCCCGATGATGAGTCAATTTTCTATTGTCAGTGCCAGCACAGAGTGACACTAGAGACCACAAGGCAGAGAGAGAAATGCTGAGACAGCCTAATGGAGCATACAGCTCAGCCTAAACTACTTGCATGTTTTGTTTTGTTCTTTTAATTCTTGAAAAGAATTAGAAAAGAATGGCAAATTTCACCAGAAGTTAAACAAAACCACAGGGATCTTTGTCTGTGGATTAAGCATTTTCAGGAACTAGCAAGAATAAATGTTTTCCTGTTTTCACTCTGTTTTCTGTACCTTAGGACCAAGCCACGTAGGATATTTGCTGGGACTCCCAAATTTTCTTATTTGGACTCCGTTATTTTAGAGAACTTGTTTTGCAGAACTGTGCATCCCAGGGAATGAAATTAAGGTCAGAGATGAGAAAAACCCACCTAAGGGCCTGAAATACTTTTAGTTACTCACAGACCACCCTGTGTGGGAATGATAGATTTAAAAATGGGTGGAACGTCTAAGCCTGGAGTTGTATCAAGTTATTCATGAAAAATCTCTGAGATCTTTGTGTGGACCAAGATATTTGGGTGGTTCTTTCTTCAGAAGAGGCACTGTGGCCTCACAAACTGAAAACTAGCCCTGCTTTTTCTCTGGCTTTAAAAATAGCTATGTATCTTGAAAAGCTGTCTCAGCAGTAGTGAAGGAGTGGAAAAAAAAGTGTATTATATCCCCATGGTTTCATACAGTGCAGCTGTGCTAACAGAGTGCATTGAGACTGAGACCAAAGGAAAGGCACGAAATAGTCCATGAAATGATCAGTTGAACCCAACAGTAAAGCTTCACACAATGGGCAGATCTATTGTCCAGGTATCCTACTGCAGATGGGAGGGGTTTGTCCTTTTTTTTTTTCTTCAGGGGGAAAAAAATCCAGAATATTAATAAATTCAAGTCCTTTGTATTAATAAAATTTTTACTGAAATCAGTGGGGAAGTTATCTTCTGATAGGAAGTCTACCTTACTTTGAACTAAAATCTTTAAATATTCTTACAGTATATTTGGATTAAATATCCATATTCTGTGGGATTAAAAGTTTTAATTTTAATTCTGGTTGAATGTCTGTAGGATGATGATCGGATTTGAAAACAACCAGGTCTCTAGATTTATTAAATCAGTTTAAAAAAAAATTGTTTTTTTGAAAGAAGCGAGCATGCATCAACATATGGCCTTCAACAGTCCCTCCTAGGTCTTGCGGTAATTATTAGTAGTACAGGAATAATGGAACAAGTATCGACCAAATATAATATGCAGTTGCCACGGTAGAGCTATTCCCCCTGCGTGGACTCTAAAGAACAAGTGGTTAGTTTATAACCTTCTTTAGGTTACAACATTTTAACATTTCTTCGGTGTTTGTTTATTCTCTTCCCAAAGAATGTTCTGAAATATTGAGTTTACAACCTGTGGCTCATGTGATGGTAGTGGAAACAATTAAGCTAGAAGCTTTCAAAGCCACCACTGGGATTTTGATGCCCAAACTCATTAATTTTAATAAGAAGTGAGCTGCCAGTCATCTTAAGTGGTTTCTAAAATCTCAACCCATAAAAACAGCTCTCTACTGGTTCCAGTTTACTGGGAGCTCAGAGCAAGGTAAACACGTATAACAAAATAGTAGGTGTTAAAAGGTGGAAAGTATGTGTTCAGATGTCTCTAAGACCATTCAAGGAACCAAATGGCAGCCCCAGCCTTGAGCTGGCAGATGTGGGCTGACGTGGGGGCTGCTCCTACCTTCAGCGTCTCGGGGTGTTACTGACTGATCAGAACATGAGGCACAGTTTCGGTGGCAAGGAGAAGAAAGTCAATGGAAACTGAAATCCTGGCAACAGCTCAGTTCCAGCTGTGATGATCACATTGTTTGTCTGCTTTGGGCTCTCAGGTCTGCTCCATGCTCTTGCCTTCTTAACATGTTTCTGCCCACCACAGCCTTGTGGCAGGGTAGTGCTCTTCTCCCCAGTGTGCAGATGGACGGCTGGGTTGCAGGAAGACCTGGGTGAATTCACACCACACAGTGAAGAGCAGAGGTATCAAGAGCAGTACCAGAACGAGCTGTCTTTGGGCAGCATCAACCAGCTTGGATTCCCATTGCTTTGGTGTAAGTGCAGCAGGCAATGAGGCCGGGGCTTTCTTGCCACCCGTTGCTGCCTGCTGCCATTGCAGTTACCCACATGGTGTTTGTAGATGCTTGGTCCAGGTCCTTCCTATGTGCCTAAGTACTGTCCAAGTTCACACTGTGTTATCTTCCAAGCTGCTAAATGGCTGCATTTGCATGTTGATACTTCACTGATCCAACACCATGGTTGGATAAAAATTAAGAACTGTCTGCTGGGACCTGAGGGACTCACCCAATGCAAACCTATGAGAGCCTTTCCTTTTACATGAGTCTGGAGATGGCTTTGCTTCAACCATAAGCCTATGTCACAGCCTAAGAAGTCTTGAAGGCTTTGGAGAGCACGAAGATCTCCCAAAGAAAGTTGCTGCACTGATGAAAACTCATCTTCAACATGAATCATGGAAGAAAGTCTTAATGGGGAAAAAAATCCAGAACCAGCAGATCTCTCTGTGATGTAAAATAGAGCATGGAGTATGAATGAGTTTGAAAAGGACTCACTGAGTGAATGCTAGGAAAAATATGGGATTTTCTTGTGTCTTTTATTAACGAAAGCAACCTTGGAAAATTTTAGAATTAGTTTGAACAAGTGTCTTTCTTTTCTGTATCTGTCATATGATGTCTGAAGAACTTCATTAATGTTGGCTACAAGTGACAAAGTTACTGTAGTTTTTGCCAGTGAGTCTCGTAGTAGCAATGGTTAATTATCAGTAGCTATTGGAAGGACCTTTGGGTGAAACACGATGCAGTGGAAATAGAGGTGACCATCTTGACTGTTTTTGTAATGGATTTCAAAAAAATCAGAAAGAAAAAAAGCTGCCATTAGTAGTAGATGTGACTTTTTTGGAAGAGAACAAAATGTTCCATAAATGAAACATGTGGTTTCACTTGCAGCACATTTTGTACATTGTCACCAATGAAGTTTAGGATTTTTTATTACTTTTTCATTAAAATGTCTTACTGGTTTCACTCAGAAGGCAAAACTTTTCACATGGCTTTAATTGTTTCTGTCATAAAAGTCATAGCATCCATGTAATAGAAATAGTTCTGCAGACCACAGCTTCATATTGCCTATTAATTCTCTTCCATTTTCTGTACCTACAACTCATTGGGCCATCCCAGAGACAGAAAAAGTTCCTTTCTTGCAATTAAGACCAAAAACGAACTTCTACTGAAGTTAGGGGGAAAAAAATCACTTTGTGTCAGTACTGGTTTGTTAGATTTTTGTTTCAGATATCTTAGCTCACAAATGTAAGTTCACATGGCCGCATATCAAAGGAGAGAGTTTGTATTGACTTTTTTCTAAAATTAGTGAAATTCTAGAAGATTAAAACAATAAAAGGCCTTTTTCTGCATAGTTCCAGTCAGATGCAAGAGGTGGTAGTATTTGAAACAGGAGTGAAGAGCTCTGGCAGTATTGTTTCAAGGTGGCTTTGGACAGGTCATGTACCCCCTTTTTGCTTCCTTTCTCCATTATACAAAAACTGCTAGAGTTCGGGTCTCACATATCCCATCCCAGCAGCCTAGCTATTAGACCATGCTTCTGTCATCAGTCTGGGCTTCCCTGTCACCAGTCCTAACTCAGATGAACAAGCATAATTATTGTTGCAGTCAAAACAATGACTTGTTTTCACAGATGATATCCAAAGTTGGGGAAAAAAAAAAAAAAGGGAACTAATGTTATCTCATTAATTTAAGATCAGCTTCTGTTGAGGTATCTGTTTTCCTCAGAGAGAGTCACAGTTTTGCCATTTAACCTTCAGCCCAGCGGGGGATGTGACATTGACTAAAGCCTGTAAGAAGTGATTAAAATGCCAGAAAACACCAACAGCGTATCCACCGCCTTTTCCTCCTTTTTCAGTTTAGTGTTTATTTGAAAGCTTGCTAGGAAATGCCACTGCTGTCTTTATTTGCTGCCCCAGAGCAAAAGCCTTTCTCCTTGTACACCTTCTTAGCAGTTAGGAGCACCCACCAAGTAGCGTAGTCCTCTGCTTTCACTTTTTCTTAGCACGATCCCTTGCTTATTCATCAAATGTTTAAACGTTGTGTTTTGCAGTTCGAGGACGACAAAGACAAGCGCAGCCTTGGAAGGGTCCTCAGCAACAGCCCTGCCCGCTGTCCAGCTTTCTGAGCAGGTCCCACTGACATCTCCTTCCCTGAAGCCCCTGCAGATGGACGAAGAAGACAGCCTGTCTCCTCACCTCCTGTTGCCAGATAGCATCAGCCAGCTGGAAGAGTTTGGCAGGCAGAAGAAATGGCACAAGAAGCAGCACAAACACCATCGCCAGAGGCAGTTCAATGACCTCTGGGTTCGAATAGAAGACAGGTGAGTCATAACTTTTATGGTCCCTGTCCTCTTCTTGCTGTCTCCTAACTAGTTGCTCTTTACAGGTCCCAGCTTTTGTTGATTAGACCATAAGGATTGGAGAAAGGCTAAATGGGAGAGACAGGGAGTGAGGTGATGTTTTTGGAGCCTAATGAAGAACGAGAAGGAAGGCTCATAGGCATGTTTGATCTAAAAGTAAAGAGAAAAAAGCTAATGGTTAGAATATTTACAATGTACAGAAGCAGAGACTTGTCAGAGTAAAAACAGGAAAAAAATGACAATGGAAAATATTCTGTGTTTGCCCTCTGTCTTCCAATAATTATTTTCCAATCTTTACTGTCAGTTTTCTCCCCAAAGACTTGCCCATTTTCCAACCATGCAGAATATTCCTGGGAGTTTTTAAGATTCTGACATATCTGACTTTCAGTCTTCTTAACTGTGTTCTGGGGCTGAAATGTTTTAGCATCTCAGACTGCATTGAAAACAGCAAACTGAGGCAAAACGAAGTACTTAACTAAGGCCTCTATGTGAAGAGAATGGAGGTAGGCACATTTCCATGGCCATTCCAATCTTGGTCAGAAGTTAAAAACTCCCATTCAGTGTTTGAATAAGAGCCTTCATGTTTGACCAGGGCTTCTTGATGTGTGCTTTTAGGATTCCTGGGCAATTTATTCTCCTACCTCTAAAACTGGGAAAGCTCTTAGTGCCTTTATCCAGGCCAAGTCATGGGCAGATAGACAGCCGCAATGTTTATAGATCTCCTAACAAGTAAAAGGAATGAAATAGTCTGTTGGGAACTGGCTGCTCGCCTATACATGTAATGATTGTCTTTGAGCATTACTCTTATTCCCATTTTCATAGCACCTAAATTCCTTGCAAGTAAAATGAGTCAGAGTCTCTCAGAGGCTTCTCCTTTTGCTAAGGAAAAAACTCCACATATTTGTGTTTTGGGATTTTTTTTAATTTTTATTCATTCTTTTTAATGGAGCAGTTGCCTCGGTTTTTTTGTAGTTTATTGTATTCTCAGGGTGAGTGATGTAAGGGTTGTTATTAAGGTGGTGCATATTAATCTTAACGTACTAAGGCTATTTCTGAGGTTAATGCCAGCCTTGGTAAGAAGGATTCATGTATTTTATTCTCAAAGTGTGTTCAGTGGTTGGATCCTCTCCACAGAGGATGATTAAACATGAACTAAAAGGCATTTGGTTCAACATAGTTGTTGTGGTTTAACCCCAGCCAGCAACTAAGTACCACACAGCTGCTCGCTCACTCCCCCCACCCAGTGGGGTGGGGGAGAGAATTGAAAAAAAAAAAGGAAAACTCGTGGGTTGAGATAAAGACAGTTTAATAGGACAGAAAAGGAAGAAAATAATAATAATAATAATAATAGTATTACAATAATAATACTACTAAAAGAATTAGAATATACAAAACAAGTGATGCACAATGCAGTTGCTTACCACTCGCCGACCGATGCCCAGTCAGTTCCCGAGCAGCGATCCGCCCCTCCTGGCCCACTCCCCCCCAGTTTATATACTGGGCATGATGTCATATGGTATGGAATATCCCTTTGGCCACTTTGGGTCAGCTGTCCTGGCTGTGTCCCCTCCCAACTTCTTGTGCCCCTCCAGCCATCTCACTGGCAGGGCATGAGAAACTGAAAAATCCTTGACTTAGTGTAAACACTACTTAGCAACAACTAAAACATCAGTGTGTTATCAACATTATTCTCACACTAAATCCAAAACACAGCACTATACCAGCTACTAGGAAGAAAATTAACTCTATCCCAGCCGAAACCAGGACAGGAATTTTCTGTCTTTCTTCTGCCTGGGGGCTGCCGAGTCATGATGTCCCATGATGTCCCAGCATTTCACGAGGGTGTCTGGTCCAGCTCACCATATGTGTCATGCAAGTGAGGTGCTTAAATAGATCTGGTGGGAGCCTGGTAGTTAGGCACAATCCTCCTGCCCCCATCCTATCTATCCAGAAAGGATATTGGATATTGGGCCTGATATGGCTGTGGAAATGTGCAGCTGGGGGCTTAAAGTGGTGCTTACATAGCTTTGGTGGACATTTGTGCCTTTTGCTGTTTTTATTTCAGTAAGAAATGTTCCTAGGAAAAGTATTTAAAAGGGTAGTTCCCCAGGTTAGAGTTAAATTATTTGCTCTGTGCTCCTGTGAGATTTCATCTGAATCAAAACCTTTTATCCTTCTACTTCCATTTCATAAGGATGGAGATTGGGGTAAGGAAACATAAGTTTCCGCTCCCACCATGCTGGTGATGAACCAGACGCTGTGTGTTGCCTGCCTTGCTGAAAGATCCCAGGGAGATATTAGTGGGAGATCACAGCCCTAGAAATGAGGAAAGGCTGGAAGGAGGGAAGTCTGCCTTAGTGCTTTCAGATGGTTTTAGTGCTTCTACAGTTCTGGAGTAACTTCTGGTGTTTTCCTGGAAACAAAACAAAACAAAAAATACAAACTGTTCAGCTAAATCAGAGACTCACAAGCAGCTCTGGTTTCCCCATAAATTGGATGGGGTCTCAACTTTCATAAACCAGCTGCTGCATATTGTGCTTTTGGCAGTTGGGTTTCATCAGCATTAATTGCAAGCTGGACCTTGCACAAGGCAATAAACAGTGAGTTCTCTCTAACTGGTTCCTTTCTGATTGGCAAGAAAAGAGCAGAATGTGTGCCTGTCACCAGACTTTGTAGCGTGATCATTCTTGGGAGGAAACAGCTAGGATGGCTAATAATATGGGCAATGGAGTGTTACCTGTGCAGGAGAGAAGCATGTGAACTTATATTGTGTTGCCTCAATAATGTTTACCAGCACTCAACAGTGAGACTGTTAGCACTCATTTTTGGAGGATAATCGGTGTACTAGAAGTTCACACTCTGGCCTGTCCCATAGATCCATTGTGCATTTGCATATACTTAAATTGGAGCCCCCCACGTTCTATATGGACTGAGGTCTCTGCATATAGTATTACCTTGAGCTATGGCCCCGTATTTCCAAATGGTTCTTCTTCCAGTTTGAATTTCTTAACTCATCTGTTGTCAACTGAAACTTGACTTGTTCACCTTTGAGACAAAGTAGACGGATTTAGGTCATTGTTATGGCTTTTGGGTGAAAGCTGCATAAAACTCATTGTTTCCATGCGAGGTCTCCAGAATTCAGCTGTTTGAGCTGCCTTTCAACCTGAAAAGTCAAAAAGAAATATACAGGTGGAGGACAAATCCAGGCGAATTTAAACCAGATTATTCATTCTTGTATGAACCTTGTTGAACTGTGAAATGACTGTGGTTCATATAGCTCTTTTCCAAAGCTTTATTGACCATGGATTAGAGGACTTTATGAGCCATGAATTGCAGGGCTTTTATGGACTATGCATTTCTAGGCTATCTTGTACACTTCCATGGAAATCTTGGGGTGTTTTTTTAAGCTACCAACACAGAAACAAAGGAAATGAACACAGGAGAACAATCCTAAAGGAACATCAAAGGTCTGACTCCAACCTATAAAAGCCAGGAAACCCATAATTAATGATTCCACTAAGACTTCAGCTCACACAGTCATTTGGGTCTGATCTGAGGTTATAGCTACAATCTGAAATGGCCTCGTGAAAAATGAGTCATCATTTAATGTCACACATCATTATTAGTATTTACTTTCAGTTATACCTCGGAGATTGTCCTTTCCTTTTTGTTCTGTCTTAAAAGCTGAGGCATTTGAGTTGGCACCCCTGAGTGGATGGTATTTAGATTTGTGTGTTGGAGGGTTAGGACCGCTGTGGAGGATGAGAAAGCTTCTGCTCTGTCTTCTCCCTGTCTTTGACAGAGCTAAGATTTGCTGATCTCCTGGGTAATCGGCTACACTGAAGGCTATTAAAAAATAAAAAATGCTGATCAAATGTGTGGTTTCCTCTCCCTTCTGCCTCCTTCCCCCAAAATCTAAACAAAATGAAAAAGTCCTGCCTGGCTGCAGTTTGTGTTTGAAATTGTTCGTCAAGGATCAAAATTAAATGGAGATTTCAAGTAGCGGGATTTTTTCTTTACTTGATTTTGCAGAAATGTGCAGATCTGAAGTCTGTCTTTGGGAGGAATTTGAACTTCGACAAAACTTAAACCCTAGCTAGCTCCCGTAGCCAAAAGCCAGCTGGGGCAGCAGGGAGGGGATGCAAAACCGTTGGGCTGGAAGGCTGCAGATTGGCATACAGAGTGTGTTATTGTTCCTGTTGACACTGTGTTAGCTAAGCTTCCCCTTGTAATATAAATAATTAATTACATATCATTCACTGGCTTTTCATGATGAGCTGCTCAGTTAATTGAAAGCATAGAGAAATGTCTGTGACATTTCAGAGTAGTCAATGAAGGCCAGATCAGGATCGCACCTTTGTTCTAGCAGGCAAACGGTTTAAGGCTACAAACAAAACCAGCCCAAGAGAACAGAGAACCTCTCCCAGCTTGGGGGGAGCGTTATAGCTCCTGAGGCCCTAAGGCAGGGCGGGAGGAAAGCTCCTGGGAAAAGGGAGGGAGGGGAGTTAGTAACTGGGAGGGTGTTTCAGGAGGTGTGAGGTTGGGAAGGAGCGATGGCAGCTGGAGGATGTGAAAGAGAGAAATACAGTGGTGGGAAGAAAGAATTAGAGAGGATGTAATGGGCAAATTCAGAGGTTCATTCCCACTGCCAAGGAAGAGATCTGGGTGAAGATGGTGTTTGGAAAGACACTGAGGACACGCAGCTGCTTCACTTGCACAGGAAAGAAATTAAAGGGAAAGAATTGTCATCAGAAGAGAAAGAAAGAAATTCTTGTCCCAGATGTAAGTTCAGCCCTGCAAAACCTGCCATTAGTGGGAAAGGAAATGAATTCCCCCTGTAATTGGAAATGGCATTTCTCTGATAGCCCAGTGTTGACTATTCAATCCCAGATGAATGCAGTAACATCACAAATATCAATTTCTTTTGGAAGCAACAGTTATTTTAGGCCAAAAAAAAAAAAGTTATACCAGTGATGGATGAAGGGAGACAATGTGTAATAAACTGCACTAAGCGTGCCTGTATAGAGTGAACCTTATCAGTTTGGATGGAATTTAAGCACTTAGCCTGTTATCCTTTCTTTCAAGACAATGCAGTGATGGAAAACAGAACTCTGTCAACTCAGACAAACTTTTAATTTCACTTAACTGCATCTGAAAGGTAAATTTCAGTAAATGAATCCAAATTGCTTCCTTTTCACAACACACGGTGCTGAAATACAGTACTTAACTTCATTAAAGAAAAGACTGCTTTTCTTTAGAGGAGACCTAGACACTTTTGAAGTCTAACAGGTAAATTGTGGTCAGATGATTTCCCTCCATATGGTAGCTTTGAGCTTGAAATTTCCATCACTGGGGCCTTGTTTGTTTAAATTACTCTATCCGCCTCCCTGGTAAGGATACTGCTTGGAGAGTACATGCCTACTGATGCTTATGGGGAGGGGGGATCACTCCCTCCTCCAGCCTGTCTTCATGCAGCCTAATAAGCAGTTGCCACCATTGCATTTATTTGCCCTGCGTTCAACCAAGGATGATGATGCAGCTTCAGGACCTTTCTCACATGTTATAGTGAACCTGTCTCCCAAAGGGACTGCTCCAGCAGCCAGGAACAGCGGGAGTGTAGGTGTGTTGGAGTCCCACCTTCCCTCCCCTGTCGCACCTCATTGCTGTTTGGGGCTTAACTGTGTTTTGTGGCCCCTTGGCTTTCCTCCAGCACTTCTGTCTACCATTTCCTTCGCTGTTCTCTGGGCAGGATTTCCTTCTCGGGAAACTTTCGTGATCACAGTCCCTATCAGTGACTGCCCCCAGCCTCCAGGGCATGGCATACAAATACCTACTCATCAGAAAAATCTCATGGTTTGACAGCTTGGGTACAAGACCCTTCTGTCACACTGAGTGGTCTCAAAACACCTCCTGGACAAATGCTCCCTCCTGGTTCCTCAGTGGAAGCTGAACCGTTATATCTTGAAGTGGTCTAAAATCTGCTCTTAGTTTGCCCAATTTTTTATGAGCTCTGGTGGATGTACAGTGGCCAGAAGAAGACATTTTGGGCAGTGAAGCAGTGCGTCATTTGGTCCTTCTCTCTCCCCACATTGCATGCCTCTCTCAAACATGCAGTCTTGCTTCTGTGAAGGCATCCTCAGCTCCTCCTGAGCAGAGAGCAAAGTGAGGGGGATACTGCATTTTCCCCTTCTTAGTTTCTTACTGTTTCCATTTGATCCACTTTCAAGATAATCAGATGGCTTGATGTCTCCTTTAAACAAGCACTGACGTTGGCAATTCTTTCATCATGCCCTTTGCACAGCCCCAAGTACGCAAGCCCTCCAGTGGAAGTAAAATAGCAGCACGGTATAACTCAGTACAGTATAAATAAGAGGTAAATCTCCTGACTGTAACATATGATACAGTGATGACATATCCTCCCTCCCTAGATGGTTTTTATTGAGGCTTCTTGGATTATCAGGTTGGTCAGAGTGCACAGAACGTATTAATTAAAGCTGTGAAACCTGGGCTCAGCACATAACTCTCTCGCGCATCGCAGTAACAGACGGGAAGTCCTGACATTCGTGTCCAGAACTCTAGCTTCTCTGTGCTAATAGACCCTCCCTGTCAACTGGCCATGAGTGATAACTTCTTTCCCCTTGTAAAGTCAAGGAGTTAATTTGTTATCCTCCAGATGGGGCTGAAAAGATGTGCAGCCACACTTTCACCTGCTAGACACACAAAAAGATCTGTGTGTTTTACTTTGTTCTGTTGTTGTTCTCTATAACGTGCTGCCACTGTGTGATGAAACAAATGCAGATAAACTTTAAAAAAAAAAGCAAAAGCCTTGCATATTTACTTTCACTATTGCTTAAGTGTCTCACCACCAGTATCAACAATTAATATGAGCAGTATGCAAACCCTATTTTAATGCAAGCTATAAATACCTGAAAATAAAATCATTAGAGATAAAGAACACGGAAGTCTCTTGGAAATAGAGGCATAATTTATATATAGATTTCAATTTTATTTCATGAAACTAAATTCTTTATTGGTAACACATTAGGTATTTTTGTGAAATTTAAATCCATCATGAATATTAAATCCATATTTTTGAAGGCGAGCAAGTAACAAAATTGGAGCACACAAGATTTTTGAACAGTGAGGTATTTTTCAGCATTGGATATCCAAGAGCACTTTCTGTTCCTTCCTCCTCAGTGCTGATTAAGATTGAAAATACAATGCAAGATGTTTTATGGAACCTATTAAGAGCTTTCTCTTCCTTTCTTGTTTTCTACTTTTCATTTGGGATGTGTTGAGTAAAGATAGTCTATATTATATATTTATATCTGCACCAGTTTGGTGTATTTCTGACTTGGGCTGAACATAGCCCTACCATTGCTAGCTTTGTTAAGCCACGTAAGATCTGTCTGATGCAGCACAAACAAAACGTTTGCTTAGGATTCAATTTCAAGAAGGAGCAACTGCTGAGTTACGATAATCTCTTCCTCCATGATGCACATCCCCACTTGTTCCGCTGTTTCTCAGCCAGCACAGTCTCATTTCCTCACCCAGTGCCAGGACTCCTCTTGATTTTGGACAACCTGTTAAATTTTCAGTTCCATGGTTCTCCATTTTCTGCTTAAATTTGCTCTTTCTCCAATACTCTTTTTACTTGCCCTTTTTAACTCTGGCTGCGTGGACTTGGGATGAGCCCTGGAGCAAAGAGTAGGAAGGGACCCCTTCAGCATCTCCATCTTCATTCCCAGACCTCTGCGCTGACCTCCACCTCTCTGAGCTCACCTTGCAGGAGGCTTTGATCCTACAAACACTGCACTTCACTTTGCAGTCAGTCCATGCCAATGAAAGTGTGGGCTTTTGGAGCCTACAGCCTTCAGCAGAAACTCTTAGAGATGCGGGCATGTCTCACTTGTAGCTAGCATGTCTTTGTCATCTGGCATTACTGTAGACCGCAGTAGGTAGGAGGCATAGCTAGGTATCCTTCTTCATTTTTTAACCAGGAGGTAGATCTCCTCCATGTTATTTCATCTTCTTTGCTTTTCCTATCATTTTCACACAGATGTATGTGTGGCCAACACTGCAGACTGGACAAGACAATCAGCATTGGCTCCATTTATTCTTTGCTAAATTCATGGACATGGTAGAGCAGTCCAGGCTCTTTCTGCTGATGCTCTTCTTTCTCTTGACAACTTGGCAGCCTCGTGAGCAGTCTCTGTGATGGTGGCTGATGCCAGGAGTGCTGGGGGCCTGTTGGGGGCAAACTGGGGTCTAGACACCTACAATAATAACTTATTAGCAAAACGTTTATGCTTATGCATTGGATCAATTTTTTATTTCTGAGGCATCAGAAATGCACTTATAGTTGGCATTAGGCTGGAGAAGAGGTGCCTGTGGGCATAATTGTAGAAGCAAGTTTATTCTACCTACAGCTTGTTTTAATGTTAATATTAAGCTACCACAGTTGAATAGGTTAGACTCGATTTAAGTCTTGAGATTCCCATCCACAACTACTCAGTCATAAAAATAAGGTTTCAGAACTGGACCTATAGTACAAAGTGTCTCCTGTGGAGCAGGGCAAAAAAGGAGGGCACTTATTCCCCTGAAAGAGTTAACACTAAGTGAGTTTGACTGTCTTCTGTGTTAATGCAAGGCTTTTTCTTCATCTATTTTTAGTCTGTTCCAGCAGTGTATCCCACTGTGGTCTGGTATGCAAGAGCTTTGCTGTGAGGTTTGCAAACACTTGTATTTCTGTGTTGTGAGAACAGAGCATTTGTGTGTTACTGGAGCGTGTGTTCCTTCGGCGACTGAAAGGAAGGGCAGACCGCGCATGTGATCCATGCACATGTTTATTGTTGCCTGTGAATAACCATGTACAGCAAATGGGCTCTGGAAGAAAGCTTGTTAGCAGATGTCGTCATGGCTCTTCCAATTTATAAATATGAGCCTTGACATTTATGTTTTCCATATCCAGGGCTTTCACTAGCCAGATGTTCTGAGGATTGGCTCCTTGGAGCCACTTCTCATGGCATATTGTCTGTTGCACACAAAAAAAATAAAACCGTATTTCTGGCTTCTGTCAAACAGATAAGAAGGGAAAATGCACTGAGTATCCTCAGGTGAAGGGAATTCCTCTAAATCTGAAATGCACTTTAACACAGCTCTACAAAACTCTTTACGTTCACTCAGCTGAAAAATAAGTTGTCTGGTTTAACAGGCAGAGAAAATTCAATACACAGTAGCACTTTTACCCTGCTGTTTGGGGTGGGTGAAGAGTGAGGTTTGTGTTAAACTTGCAAGGCTGACTGCAGTTTCAGACGCTGTAAGAAGTGCTGAGTGGGCTCATGCCCAGGGTGAGTTGGATTCCTTAAGCACAGAAGTGGGTAGAAAAGCACCTGTGCTCCTTAAATTACAATTCTTGATACAGAGGTTTTTCCTTCAGCAAGTGTTGTGTTATCCCCGTCGAGCGGGGTGGTGGCCAGCTCCACATTCAGACTTACTTACAGTACTACTCAGCTGTCAAATGTGGCTGTTTCCATCTTCTTCAGAGCGAACTGAACTGCTCCCTAGACTGGTACAGCCAGCACTGACCCTGCAGGGAGGTTGGACCCCTGTGCACACGAGGTTTGGAGCTGTTGGGGTCAGGAGCAAGACGTTTCCCCACCGCTCAGGCTATGGAAGCAGCAGAAACCCACCCATGCCATGGCTGCTCCTTGCACTGCACCCATCAGGGAGAAAAGTTAATAGAGTTGTCAAAAGCTGGGTTTGGGTTGAAGATGGGACCTCTGAAAGGACACTGCTTGCTGTGTTAATGGCTGTCTGCCTCTCTGCCCCAGGGATACGCAGATGTGTTGAAGAGGTCACTTACCGTCTAAAAGCAAGAACAAACCTTCTCAAACACTGCAACTCTAAGTTGGACTTATTATATGTTTGAGTGATCTTCATATCTAGCAGTATCTAAGCCCTGAAAGATCGCAAATCTGCTGTTCCTCAAGGTAAAGCTCCAAAATTAGCAGAGCTACATAAAATCCATAAAATGTAAAAAACCTTCATCTTCCAGTGAGTTGCCATAAAGAAAAAGAAATGTCTTTAAAATTCAGTGGAAATGCAAACACACAACACTGTCAATGCTAGCCCAAAGGAAAAGGGTAAGGGATATGGGATTTATTTCTGGTTCAGCTATTCCCCTTCTGACTAGTGAGTTTCATGCCCTGTGAAATTAAGTGAAGAAAGTATGACAGAGAGGAAGACAACATTACTGTTGTGGTGGGCAGTTGGTTTATAAGAGGGGTTTAACCACAGTTATACTGTGGTAGCGGGTTTATCTAAGAAGACAGATCCATTGTAGAGTGAAACAGGAGGAAATTTGATTCCCTGACACTCCCAGCAGCGCAGGCTGTGCTGCCTGCTGAAAACCCAGCAGGACCCCAAAGGGCAGCTGTGGTCCAAGTCCAGTTACTCACTGGGATGAAGGAGAAGTAGGATTTATTTAAATTCATACAGTTCTAATGCTATAAAAGCCGGGTTCCTGCAATTATGAAAATGCCAGGCCAAATTCTGATTTCACTCAGATCTCCTCTTTACAATTCCTGAATAACTTAACTGAACAAAGTAAGCATTATACCTGGGGCCTGAGCCCACGACGCTGGAAGGCGAGGGAGCCAAGCCTATTGCCTGTGAGCTGCTGGGTGTCAGGGATGCCTCACGTAGCAGTACCGTGGAGAGACGTGTTGCGGACCATGCTCACAAAAGCTCGGTTCTGCAGAGACGCTTCAGGGTCCGGGTTATGACACCCGGCAGGGAAAGCTTTTGCAGCCTTTCCAGCCCTGCAGGCCAGCAAGCAGCTTTTTATGAGCCACCGATGGCATCTTCAGGCTTTCAGAGGGTTTGGAAGTGCTTGGGGAGAAGGATTTTATGCTGTGGCTGGTATCACCGTAGTTGCTTTGCAAGCAGCAGGAGGAACCCAAACCTTGTGGGCAATGCAGCAATTTAATGTCCTTGGCATTTCTGCCTGGTAGATATGCCCTATGAACCTTTTTTTGTTTTGAGAGTGAGTCTGTTGGAAAGAAAAAGAAGCCAGTGCTTTTGTTCAGTGGAACAAGCTTGAATTCAATACTGCTCCAAATAACGGGTTCAAAGATCTGACCCAACCTTAATTATTCTTACTAAGAGAGACTCTGGAAAAATACAAGCAGTGAGCAGGAAAGTGAGCCCAGTGAATTAGAGAGAAAAATGTGATACAGACTAAGCGGAGAGAAAAACTGTTACACGGAGATGGAAAAAGAACAGGGAGAAGGAAAAAGAAAATTAAAATCAAATGGAAAAATGCAGTATGTTGGACATCCATTTAAGCCAGTTTATATTTTGGTTGTTCATTCTGTTCCTTAATACATTGCACAGGCATCTTCTTAGCTGAAATAATTGTGTGTCTTAGAGAACAGTCTTGGAGAAAATACTTAATTTGACAGGATGTTTTAGGTATTTCCCCACTACTGCCTATTCTAAATCATTTTAAAATCTGGAGGGGAAAGTTGATATCTTTTACAATGTTTAACAAGAAAGTGACAGGGTCAAATATATACATCTCTATGAATGTATGTGTTCCCCAAGCACATCTAAACATGCATGGTTAATTCTGTGCATCTGCAAAAAATATTTGAGCCATAGGGCCCACACAATGCCAAACAAACACTTGCGTGCACATAGAAGAGGGCAGACCAAGTCACTCTGGTTCTAATTAATTGAAAGGTTGAGCCCAAGACATAAAACATGGATTATGATTTTGACCACCCCAAAAATGCCAATTGTTTTGCATGTGGAGCTGTATTGGTGAGAGCAGGCAGCTTGCAAAATACAGACAAAAGTTAGATATTCTGCGCATGCCTGGGATTTGATTCAAAACCACCTGATTGCAGCACCATCAAATTAACTCTTTACACGTTGTTTATCAGCAGGTTGCCCAAAAATCTTCACAGATTGCATCACTGGCAAGATTTTTACAATACTAAGCCCATCTGTGTATGCACCCTTGATGTTCTTGCTTACTTTGGCTGTAAAAACTGCAATCATTATCTGTCCAAGGACCAGTGAAACAAGTACTTTGTTATTTGAGCCATGATGATGAGTGCCTTAATTGCACATACAAATCAGGTACACAGCCAGATGTGTGCAGTGGGTGGGGGTGAGTTTGTGGATGTTTTTGAGCCCACATCATTATTTAGACTACCATGAACACATCCTGGCTCAGATGTCAGTGCAGAACTGGTGAAACAAAGGGCTCCGAGCTATCCCCTCTTGGCAAGGGCCAGGCCCTGGGTAAAACTGGGATGCATTATCCCAGCTCTGTGATTGCCTTGTCCCAGTACAGAATCGTGGGGGGATATTCTTAGGATATTAGAGAATCATCAAAGCGTTTCTTAGAAGGGCAAAGGAAAGAGCTAATGTTGTCATCTCCTGCCTCAGGACCACCCAGACACTCTACAACAAATCATGGGTCTTCAGCTACAGTATCTTGAATTATTGTTCACAGGGATTTTAAAGAATTTCATTTCTTTTTTTTTCCCCCACTTTTTTTTTTCCTTTTTTTTTTCCTTTTTTAAAGGATGACATGTAGTTTCCTGATGGGCTGGTTTTAATAAGGTTGAAATCTTTGTTGTTGCCAAATCAGAGAGGAATATAACATCTTTAAGTCATTAGATGGGAATGGGGTAATTACTCAGAGGGTGTGCTTCAAAGGTTATTGATTTTTACAACGTTCTGTGTTTTTACACCATTCTGCAGTTGTCTGGAAAGGAGCGGCGGGCCTGATTCTGCCACTGCCACATGTGTGGGTGCAGGATTTGTATTTGCAGGGTTTTCCTGAGGGACTTCAGGGAGGGAGGTTGAAAAAAGCCATACACAGTCTCCTCTGGGGATGGGGGAAAGCTAAACCTGACCACAAGGTGCAGGAAACTTTCCCACACGCTGGAAGTTCACTTCAGAAAAGGGCCCTCGGGCTGTGCTGGAGTTGTTTCTCACCTGCTCCTTCCCTACCTGCTAGATGCATCCTCATGTCCACCTTTGCATCACTGTGTCCCCATGCTTGGGGGACCCTCAGGCTGCATTGCTGTGACAGCAAACTCTTCTCCTCCTCTTTCCCCTGTCTCTGATGCAGCAGTCCCCACTGCCCCCGTCCCTTCCCATCCCATCCCCGTCCCCTCCTCTGGCCCCACAGCAGATGATACACTTTGCCTTAACAACGTGACCCACCTGTGGCTTTAGGATGCCCCTGTAGTGCTCAGCCTCGCTGCAGGTCAGTGTCACTCCAGGGCTGAATTTGTCATCGCGGAGATATTTTGCAGGTGGCCTGGGCAATCGGGACCTGCAAATCACAGTGAAAGTCTGCAAAACGCTTCACGTTGGGTTAATGCCGGTGGTGTCACACTAACACTTCAAGGTCTTGACTCAGATCAGAGTCAGGGGAGTAATAGAAGTAAAGTGATTTAACAAGGTTTTGATGGTTCCTCAGTGGGTGACACGAGGATAAAAACCAAATCTCCTGGCTTCCAGCCCATGGCCCATCCAGAGAGGGGACCAAAAATGCACCAGAGGCATTTGAGCTGCATTTCAACGTTGATCCTCCTCCTGCTTACACCATCATAGCCTCCCTGGAGCCCCTGATCCGAGTAAGCCACCTTCTCCTCCTTCATGTCAAACCTCAGAGCCAAGACCCCAAAGAGGGGACAGCAGGCTGCAGCCCTGCCGTGCCTGTTGTAGGGGAGCCGCTACGGGACCATGGAGGGGAGCTGCGTCTCCACCAGCTGCTGCTTTTTGTGCTGCAGAATCAGCAGCTTTCCTCTTCCCCACCCTACAGTCCCATCCCAGTTTAGGAACCCATCCTTACCAATCAGAGCCCTCACTGGGGCAAGAGCTTGGCTGGGGTTCAGGAGACCTGAATTCCAGAGATAGAGATCTTCAGAAGCAGCTCATTTCGCATACCTTAGAGACATGCCTTTGGGGGGAAAGGATTGTCCTCTGGAGACATCTCGTTCCCCACGAACTGTAGCAGGACCACAGCTGAATAGCTCCAACTACAAGCCTGCATCTGACATAGCTACAATTAATCCCACCCTTTAAATCCTCTTAAAGGCCAGGGCATCTGAAGGACTGCCCGTGATTCTCCTTGATGACACCTTCTGCAGGTGCTACTGACCGCCTCAGTCCTGCACGCTCAGGAGGTGAAGGTGTCTCACGTTACTTCCCTTCGCCCCCCAAGCATCCCATCCTTGTGTGCAGTGTCCTGCTCCCCACCGCCCCCCTTCCTGTGCTTCAGCACATGGTGACTGTGGCTCGGGGTCCTGGCATGCTTGTTCACGGCTTTCTGTCCTTTCAGAGCCAATGCCTGGTGAAACTTGTGCTTCCCTTTCCCTCTTTTCCCTCGATATCCTCTTCTTTCTTCTAGAGAGAAGCCATGGCAGACATGGTCCTAGCAAGGTGCAGGGCTGGGGGAATAGACCTCTATCAGCAGACATGCACTGCTCTTTGCCTCTGCACAGGGGTCGGAGGCTCACGGCTGCCCGCTTCAAGGAGGGGAATTGCTCGCTGTCAGTCTCTAGAGGAGCCAGAGCATTGAAATAAGGCTGGATCAGAGCTTGACGTTCCTCTCAGGTGGAAAGATGGTTCCCATTTGAGTCTCGTCAGAAGGAAAGCTCAGATCGACGGTGACGGGTTGTTGAAATGCTCCCGATGTTGTTGCCTGACCCCTCTATTGATAGCGTGGCTGCAGCTGCCTCCCTGCGACTCGGCAGCTGTGCTGCTGGCGGAGAGGGTGGATGCTTGCAGTGTGGAAAATGGCCAAAGATCTGGGTTCCCAATAACCCTGGAGTAAAGGGAAAATAGTAGAGATAAGGCTCTTCTTTGGCTCATCCCCTGTCTTCTCTGTTGGCCACAAACCAGTGTGTGATATTGCTTATTCATTCAGACATGCAAAGGCAGTTTCCTACACTACTGCAAGTAAGTAGTGGCCTCCTCTGGACCAAAACTGGATTCCCTAATCAGATCCAGGTTGGATTATTATTTTTTTTTAATGAACTGAACCTTGCGAAAGCATGAGCCTCTTGGCCTTGATCCCGCAAAGGACTTTAGGACGTGCTGAGTGGTAGGTATGTGAATACTAACCTTGCTGGAAGCACTCGTGTGCTCGCAGTGCTTAGCATCCTGCTAGTCTGACTTAGCATCCTGCAGGATTTATCCCTCAGGCTGCAAGAACAGTGTCCGTAAGGAAGGCAATGATGAAGAAATAGATGAAGCTTGGGGGGAACAGAGCCTATGCTGATCTAAAGAATCCCTTCCAGAAACACATCAAATAATAATATGAAAATTTCAGGAGACAGGGACTTCACATTCCCTTTAAGAGGTTACTCTAGTGGTTTTCACAGTTAAATCCTTGTGACTTATTTCTAGTGTGATTTTTTTTCCCCCAACGTACTCAATTTTCCTCTTGGTTGAGCACCTATTCTCTTCTTTCAAACGTGTGGTCAGACTTCTTGCCAGCCAGCTTGTTTACATACTGCAACGGGTGGGTCCCAGCACTTTAAGCAGATGTATTTTTCAAATCTTGATTAATAAATTTTGGTGACATAAATAGGTCTGGTTAGTTCCAAGAATAATTGTCTTCACTAGCAGAACATTATTTCTGATCACCAGAAAAATAATGTGATCAACTCCTTTCACATCTGTTCATTAAATGAAAAGGAAAAAAAATAGGGCAAAATTTGTTTGAAAAGAAACAGGAAGCATATGCTTAATATCACTTAAAAAAACCCCTAGCCATCATAAGGTTAACATCAAATCACAAATGCAAAACAGCCATTATTGTATTTACTCAAAAATTTTCTTTCAGCTTACTAGCTCTTTAGGTTTTCAGTTGAAACATGCATTTTTTCAGGGTTCAATCTATGCTGGCACATTGTCTTGATAAGCTTCTTTCATCAGATGCTATTGTAAGAAAGGCTGTCTGAGTCCACATTGGTTTACATTTATTAAAAATAGTTGTCATGTGTTTATATAGCTCCTTTGATCCAGAAAAATCCCCAAACGCTTTGTAAGTTATGCTTAAAAGGGTCATTTCCTCCGCCCTGAACAGAAACCGTGTTGGGACTGAGGCATGGCAGCAGATTAAAAATGCATAGAAATATCACCATAATTTGGTCGGTCCTTACCCCCTCAGAGCACCATCAGTTTTCCATGAGCTTCAGAACAGTTACTGGGACCATAAAGGCGGTTTGGACTTTGGGGGCAAAAAGTAGTGAAAAGACTGTCTTCCTGGAGATTGCATATTTTTCATGCACTTTCTTCTGCTTTGCAAATAAAGAAGCAGTGGTACCTACTGCACAAAGCATAGGGCTGGCAATATCTCAGCTAGACCTACTGTTTCCAGTTTTGGGCATCTCACTCCAGAGAAAACGCTGATCATCTAGACAGAGCCAGGGGAGAGCAGAAGAAAGGGTGGAGGGAAAGCACCTGAGGACTTGCAGAGAAAGGCGGAGGGAATTGTTTGTTTAAAAGAGAGAAGACTGAGGTGAAACATGGTTAAGTCTTCAAAACACATGAAAGGCTGCTGAGAAGAGGAAAGGAATAAACTTGTCCATGGGGACGGGAGAAGCCACGAACTTGCGCTGTAGCAAGGGAGCTTTGGTGAAACATTAGGCAGTAATTCTGGACGTCAGGAAAGGTGAAATGCTGGAATAGATGTCTGCAGAGACTCTGGAATTGCTATCATTGTAGGGTTTTTTTGAGACTGGATTAGACATAAATGTCAGGAGGGGGGTAGATTTTGTTCCTGTCTTTGGGACAGATGGGCCAGAAAGTCCCTTCTGGTCCTATCTTCTGTCATTTTGCTGTGGTGTCACGTGATCAGATGAGCCCTGCTTATATGGATAAACCAAGTCATGCTAAAAATTAGTTTGTGAGCTCCTTGCAAAGTCCTCGCAAGCTAAACCGGAACAGAAATTCCCCCAAAGGGTTGCATGTGTGTTTGTTTTCTTTTTGAGTTTTAAAATGCTCCCAAATCATCAAGGTGCTTTGGCACGCCCTCAGCGTAGAGGACTTGAATCATGTAATTGGATTCAGTAGGGTCTGTTCACAAAGCCTGTGCCTGAGGCCCCATTTTTGGGGAAAGTTTTACACGTTCTAATGATGGTAAGACAATGTGTGACTAATGCACTGATTTGAAAAACTGCCCTATTATCTGATCAAAAGTACAAGCTCATGAATATGATACTGCAGGTCATTTGGCTAAAAGATACCTGGAGTCTTCCAAATTTTTAAAACAATCCCATACACAGAAGCAAAAAAGAGAGGTATGAACAGTGGAGCCAGTGGTTGCCTGTTCACCACAGATGATCTGGAATGTTTTATTAAAGATGTTTTTATCAGACACAAAAGACTGAAATACAGAATGTCCTGGACTAGCAAGAGAAGGCGTGATAATAATTTAGATTGTTATCCCTCAGATCTGTGATTCATTTTTATTATTCTCTATGTTCATTTCAGGAATGATCAAAACCTCCCTGAGGACAGTGGAAGGTTTCCAGTGGAGTTCATGGGACTCTGCTGCTGCTTTCATCCTTAGGGAAGGTCCAAGGGTCAGTGAGATCCTATGTGCACGTGCAAACATGATCAGAGGGAGTTTGGAGAAGTCATCTCCTGACACCAGGGCCACCTCCAAGATTAGGTTGTAATCTAAACTGGCTGGCTAGGGCCCCTCTGTAACCCATAGGAAGAGAAGGACCCCGAGCAAGAGTAAGTACCCACCAGAGACCGGCACTGGAATGAGGTGGACCGCCTTCTGGAGAGGTTTCTCTCCCCATTCACTATAGAAACAGCCTAGACAAACTTGGACCAGAGGTTTTACAAGGAGTTTTGTAGCATTTGCTAAAAGGGATCATTCTCTTTAAATATCCCTAAACCACCTTGGCAGTCAGCTAGAAGTAGAGTTGCATTTAAGAAAATGTCTTACATGGATAAACTGTGATTCACTTGCTATTAGCATGCTTTGTACGTGTTAATGGAAATGCACTGTTCTTCTCTTGTAAAGCACTTAAGAATTTTTAAAAAAAAAACAACCCCACCTAACAGTATTTATCTTAACAAGGAAGCCTTTATAGAAATCTAATGTCTTGAAAACAGAAAATGACATCGCTGAGTGAGGAGAAGAGTGGTCAAAAATTCTCAGGTCTTTTGACAGGAAACCCTGGGATTTTAAGTAAACTGTAGGATTTTTTTCCCAAAAAAATACCTGTTTTCAAGGGAGAAAAAATATCAACAAAAAGCCAACAAAACACTTCTGGCAGTTGACTAGAAAATGTAAACATCATACAGAAATGTAAAATGTTGATTTAAGGCTGCTTTAGGAATCCCTTAGGTGTAGTTGGCTGATGAATGGGCTCGTGATTCTTTTATGGGTTCCCTGGACAGCCTGTGTCTCCCATCTCACACAATACGTCCCTGAGGTGCAGAAAGACAGTTTGCACGAGGGACATTTTAATCTCTCTGGAGGATCAAGGCCATAGAATGTGTCAGGAGCAGGATACACCCAAACTGCAAGTCTGAATGGCATTTTGGCAACGTTTTTTAAATTGAAAATGAAAATCAGACCCTCCTTGCGGTTTAAAATTTAATTTAGGGCTAAATTGTGTAGTTCTGTAAAGTGACAAACAGTAACCGAAAGGTGAGTACAAGCACCTACCCATACTTACCTTAGGGAAAACCGGTACAGGGGAAAAACCCCAAAACTGAGATCCCACTGTCAGTGTTGCCAGATCTGTGGACCACAGCATCGCTCAACAGGATAAATGAGATCTGGATCAGAAGTTGGAGCATGACTGCATTTCTGTTGAATTATTCAGAGCATGTAGTACCTAGTTTTGTCAGAAGTGATGATGCTTTGTATTCGCTGTGGGAAGGCCATTCATACTTGATGTTACGTATATTACAGGAGCTTGGATACGCAGTGCCTAATCTGATATCATTCTTGCCAGCACTAAATTAACCGCTCAAAAAAGCTGGACAAATTTGAAACAGCGGCATTAGCTTATCCCAGATCAACTCTTTGTATTAAGTCACTGCAGCGGTTTTGATGCATTATAGCAGAAGGTCTAAAGCTATGTGTCTTGTATCATCAGTTCAAGACATAAACCAACCACTCACCATGGGAATTTAGATAAGAGCTTTCTCCGGCAAGGCTTGATTTCAGAATTCTCTATTTACAGCAGTTAGTTCCTCTGGAACAAGCATGGCTTCTCACTGTCAAAGTCCTAATACTGGTTAGATGGATTATCTGCTCCCATGAAGCATTTCCCATGTCTTTAATTCAAGACTGCCTTTTCTTTTTAGTCTAATTCATTGCACATTAGTTAAGATCACTTCTAGCTATGGAACAACTATCCCACCCAGAAGATGTGGTGACAGTATAAAGGATGAGGGAAGAAATGAAATTAATTATCCCAAAACCCGGAGTGAAGTGTAATGTGCAGTGATTGTCTATTGGATTCGATGTTGACCCATGTGTGTGTTTACCAGTGCCCTCTTCTGGGTGGACTCTAATCTTCTCACAGTTTGTGATTGACTCAACACATTTGAAGCATCTGAGCTAAAAGCTATCTTGGTATTGCTTAGAGAGAAAAAGACAAAAGCCTCCATTGCTACTAAATTCTATTTCTGTGCATGAATCTGGAGCAAGGTATTGGTCGTTTTATCTGATATTATGCAAGACGCAGCCTTTTTCTTCCAAGGTCAGGATTTCAGATACCGTACCAAAATATTTATAGGACTGCATAGCTTCTTACCCCATAAAAAATTATTTCACAGTCATTTTCAGTGCCTCCGAATCCCCTTTACGGAAGATTTAGAAAGTAACACAGAGAATCTGCAGGTATTAGTGTCACATCTTGTTTTCAGGGGAACTTGTCTTTTTTCTCCT
Source organism: Gymnogyps californianus (assembly GCF_018139145.2). NCBI lineage: Eukaryota > Metazoa > Chordata > Aves > Accipitriformes > Cathartidae > Gymnogyps > Gymnogyps californianus. Next base: position 27,060,944 of record NC_059478.1, on the reverse strand, counting down.
TGCTCCACAGCAGAATGCCTTGTTTTTAAGTCCAGAATCCACCTTGCACAGTTTGCATGCTTGGTTGTGCTGCTCTGTGGCAACTGGTGGATTATGGATCATCCAATAATGGATGCAATGGAAGCATTTTATGAAATGGAGATTACAGCTTAAAACTTCCAAATCAATTATAAATGGACCTTTTTGACCTTCAGTGTCACGGGAGTCATGATGAATTCCAACCTGCAAATTCAAATCAAAGTACTAACTCAAGCTGCAATCAATAAGCAATCACACCGCTATTGAGGCAAATCCACAGACAGGGAAACTTCACACTGAGTCTGGTTTTGGCATTCTGATTTGATCCAAAACGGCTTAAAGCCAGGAAAAGAAATGAAGCTGCTTGGTCTCCTGTGCTCAACGTTATCAGTTGTGTAAGAGGATCCTGAGAAATTCTTTATGGCTTGTGAAACAGAGGAAGAACATGTTTTGTGGCCCCTCCTGGACTTAGTGTCCAGTCCCTGCTAAGTAAGACATGTCTCTGAGACATGACAAATTTTGAGACCTTTGGTGGCAAGAAGGAACCTAAGAACATAAGAATGACATCATCCTGGGTCAACACAAAGATACATCTCTCACAGTCTCTGATGCTGGCCAATAATGGATACTTTAAAAAATGAGTGCAATAAGTTAGGTATATCAAGAGTGATCCCTCCTTTGGCTATATTCTACCAGCAGCCAGAAGCTGAGGGACATCCTGAAGCAGAGCTGTTTGCAGATCATCTCACTTATCAGCCCCTGGGGTTCTCCCTGCATGTCTAATGCATGCAAACAATAATAATAATTGTGATTGTCATTGTTGTTACTACCACATAGAATGACAGCTCACAGAGTAAAGGGTTCACCTGTTTAATTTCTTTCTCTTGTGTTTTCTTTTAGCACCACCACATTGCCTTCCTATATCAGGATAACCAATGGCTACATCACAGTCAAACCTCCCATTTGGATTTCAAACCGGCTGGATCACAGACCGCGCTCAGATCGCCCATCCCAGCCTCAGCCTACAAGCTCAGCTTCAGCCAGCCCTTTATGGCCATCAATAACTTCTCTCTGCGTGGCCATAGCTTCTTTTCTCCTGAATCTACTGCAGCCTTCCTGACCACATTAGTATTACGTGCAATCCCTTGGAATAGAGAAGAGAGATAATTTATGAATGAATTGGAGGTTAAGACAACAACAGTTACAAGCTGGACCTTCTCAGTGACTCAGTAGTGCCTTCTAGCTGATTTTGTCTCTTTGCCCAGATACATTTTGAAACTCTAAAGCTTTATTGTAACACTGACTTACATCTTCTTTTTGTAGAAGGATCTTTATTTCCCATAGTGCTATGGGGTTTTGTAAAATATACATGTTCATATAAAGAAAAAAAAAGAAAAAGAAAAAATGTATTTATTCAACTGGTAAACTTATTTTTCTTGTTGTATATGTTAATAACATCCCTATTAATCAGTAGCGATGGTGAAACAGATAAATTAATATTTTCTATATTTGTTTTCTAACTGACAACTCTGCAAATGTCTGACCTGACACCAAATGAATGCCTTCTTTGTTTCTTTAACCATTACTTTTTACAGCAACTGTCCAATAAGTACATTTCTGCTGAACTTCTTTATTTTACTTTTTTTTATCTCATTAGCATAGCTTACACTGAATAAAGCAGATCCTGCTCTCTGTGGCCTATGCCCGTTAGATAAATAGGTGCATTCTTAATTTGTTAGCTGCTACAACCTAAAATACCAGTTATTTTTATATGACTTAGTAAGTCATTAGTCAAGATAACCCTCTAAGTTCCCCTGTTGTCTTTAACTAAACTATTTAACTTCTTTGGAAATTACCAATTTCCCTCTGCCCTGGGATTAATTCATTAGCTAACGCAAATTAAGATACCTTTTTCTTAATAAAAAATTGCTTTTAAAGTCTGGAATAATCCCACTGGAATTATTTTCTTCTCTCCCTCATTTTATATAAACACAAGCCTACAACTTTTCCCAGAGTAAATGAGAACAGAACTTGGTCTGTCTATAGGGTATAAAGATGTCGTATCCTGTTAATCTATAGAGCTTCTTTGTACCGGTTGTATTAAGGCAGATGGACAACCTGGAGGGCAAAAAACATCTACAAATTCGTCTTCATCTTGCTATTATGATGCTTAGAGCCGATATCTCCATGCTGAATTATGGCTTGTCCAAAATCTGTTCAAGACCACAGGAACCAAATTAACCCCTGTGTCATGGAGACATACAGAACGTTCCTCCGTTTGTAGACTATGGTACCTCTGTTGACTTAGATGGAAAAGTTATGACACCTTACACTCACTGAAAAATTTGCTCCCTATCCAAGCAGCTACTTTTCATGAACACAATGAACAACTTCTATGGGAAAAAAACATGTCCATCTTAAAAACTATTACGTTTAATAAGGCATGTTGATTTTTTTTTCCCCAACAAAACATGATGAAAAATCCCTTTGGATACAAGGGTTTCAACCAGAAAATTAATTTTGGTTGAAATAGTGGTTTTCTTTCTAAGTTGTCTACAAACCAAAAATTAAAAATAAGTGTTGAAAACATCTTTGTTAAAAAAGAAGACTCGAAAAACAGAAAGATACAATGCAAACTTTTCTTTACAAAAAAGCAGTGCTTTTTCACCTTGGAAAAAATATCAGATGATAATGATGATGATTATAATGATAATAATAATGCTGATAAAAGTCTGAGTGAAAACAGTCACGTCAGTTTCCCACGAGCCCTACAGTCTGGTCTCCAGGACTGCAGATGATTCCATGCAATCTTCAAGTCTCTGCAGTGAGAGAGAGTTTAGGATTCACGGTTTGTTTGTCGTCATACCAGTTAATTCAGGAAAGTAGGTTAAAAAATAATTAGACTACAAAAGGCTACATGGTTTTATTTGAAACCATGATGAAATATGGAGCTTTTCCATCATGCATCCCAACCCATTGCCTTGCAAAGGCCAGGGAGAATACAGATAACTTCTTTTTGACTTACTGCACACCATGACCTCCAGCCTTTGCTCTATTTTTGACAGAAGGTTGTGTAGGTTTGTGGTCAATTTAAGTGGGTACAGCAGACAGTGCTATAAGCTACCCCTATTTTTTTCAAGCACAACAGTTGATAAGGCTGAATGGAAAACTCTGAGCTTTGCCCCAAATGTGAGCTTCAAGCATGCCCTGTGCATACTTTTATATTGTGTATTTTGGCTAGCAGAAGATTAGAGATGTTATTTTTGGACAGAAGCCATTCACCTTGCATAATATTTATTGCACAGGGCTGGATATTGGAAACATATTTTGAGAACTTTCATTTCGGTTTTATTTGAGCTATTACCCTAGAAATGCCTTCATTTGAATATAATGGCTTAACAGACCTTCAAATTCAACCTTAATACATTTTAAAAGATGATTGGTTCTCCTGCTGTATTCAAGACAGGATCAGAACTGAATTATAATGTCTTATTTACAAAAATGGAACTGGAAATAAGGTAGGCAAATCTTAAGGGTGATGATAAGTTACATAGTAAAAGTGAACAGCCAATGAACCAAAACCCATTTAATTTTATTTGTTGTAATCTGATCGAATCCAGAAATGATTCTGTGGTACCATCCCAGAAATAATTCCAGGTGTTGGAAAACTTACAGTATAAATAGACAAGACCACATAAAGATAAGAGAGAGAAAAGAGCAGAAAAGAGAAACAACTTGTCCAAGACCGTAAGGAAAACCGCCAACAGGACCAAGACTAGAAATTACAGTTCTATAGTTTCCCAACCTGTGGCTTTTTCCATAAGCCTCTAGGGCTTTTTTTAATGCTAGGAGCACGCAGATATCTCCACACTCACAGCTGTCATCATACTGCACAGAATAGTGAGGTTTTTTCTGAGTCACTCCTCCACTGGACAGTAATATTCAATATTCATTAGCTTAGATATCACGGTATGTTTGGATATCACAGTATGTAAATAGCTTGGATATCAAAGTATGTTTTAACGTATTTGCATTTCCTGGCGCTTTGTCCGTAATTCCGTGAAATGAATGAATGTTACTGGAGCTCACCAGATTTCCCTTGCGCTGGTGCCCCATGTCTGTCATACTGCAGTGCAGGTGTCAAAGCAAGGTGTCTCCTGGCTTTGGGGTCCACACACTTGACTTCTGCCACCTAAAAGCATCTAGCTCACTTGGTCATCTGAGCTTTCTCTGGTTAAGGGAGAAGACAGGACTTACAGTAAATATAAGATTAAGTAGTTTCCTGTAGATCCTAGCTCAGGAACCCCACATGAATGGCTTCAGCACAGTTCTCTAACCAAACATTTATTTTATTCTGTTGTCTTACCCTAAAGTAAGACTTAGGGTAACTTTTTTCAATACATGGCATGTAAGCATAGCAATACTGGAAAATGAGACCCTCACTGTGATTGATAAAATGGATTATTTATTAATCAGCTACAGCAGCCCAGTATTAATTAAAATACAGTAATACTGGTTAGCACAGACCTATGCACATCCATTGCAATGGATCATGATTATATTCACCATGAGTTTAAAAAGCGTGCATCAGATTTGATACATGCTCTTGAACTAACACTGACTTCCAGCTTCATGGGACTTCAGTTTTCTCTGTGGATTTCTCAGAAAGCTAGGAGCCGCCTGCTTTCTTTCTTCCAAAGGAAAGCTCAGATTCCCATGTAATCACAACATTCCAAGAGCAGGGGATTTAACAAAAATATCCATGCCCGCTATATATAATAGCAAACACTGGTGATACTATTTACCTCTGAGAAACACAATCAAGGGAGTCACGCAATGTCTAGCAATCAAGGACATGATTTTGGATGAGTCCAAAGCTGAATGTTCGTATGATTCATCTTTTCAACTCAGCTACAACTGACACCAATACAATTCACATTATATGTAACTGTAACATTATAAACAAATGCTAATTATCTGCCAAGCTCTTGCCCGGTGGAATAAATATCCCATACCACCAGCAGCAGATCTAACCTCCACTCTTTCATTGTTTTAATGCTTTTCTTACCTAACTACGGATGCTATATTAACATGCATTGCCACTTGGAGAACCAGTTAGTAAGCTGGGACAGAAGGTATTTTATATTTTATGACTGATGTAGTTTCTCTGCAATCCCTCAGGCTGTTGAATAATGCAATACGTCTTCTGGCAATAAATGATGAACATGATTTATGATAACTATGCTTTATACAGGTGTCAAAATCTGCTTTGTTGAACTTCCCTTCCCATTCCTTCAAGCTCCACTGTAATTTAGGAACACCCAAGGTACAGAGTTGTATATTTATCTAAGTTCTTCAATATACAATTGTGGGGAGAGAGAGAGATGGAAAGAGGGAGAACTTAATCTATGTTTAGTACATTGATTAGTGGAATGATATGACCCAGTCATTACCATATACCACTGTTAGGGAGGAATTTCCCATCATATATTTATGTTAGAGAAACCAAAGTGCCAAAGTTATTATCTCCACATAAATGTTATCATTCCAAACTTTGCTTAGTACCATATTTCTATATTATATCCAAAAAGTATATGGGCTTGTCATATCTCTGAAGTGATCAATGTTCCACGAAGTGTGCTAGAGTTCAGCTTCAATTTAAGCTTGTTTCAACTTAACTGAAGCAGAAAAATAATTGCCTAATTTTGAGATCATAGGGTGTACGTGAGTGTGCACGCAGGCACATGCGTGTATGTATATGTGCACATATGCGTGTTGTGCGTGTGTGTTTTGTCCCAACCCAAATGCAACCTTTCCTGTGACTAGTTTTTCAGGCGGCACCTTAATCTAGCTAAAGGCAGAGAGGTCTTTCCAATAAGTAGTCAATACTTTTCTTCTACAGGAATGATTAACCATCCTGCAGATTCATGCTCACACTGAATTTTAAATTGCATATTTGTCAGTTTTCAATTCAAATGTATTTCAAATATTTTTTCCTGTTCCGCCTCCTGCTTTCGTGAACTGTTTTGAAGAGTGTAATAAAAAGATGCTTTCTAATATTATTTTGTCAAAATATTTTTGTAGCATAATATATTAATAAAATGTTATTATAAATCCATAGCACAAGAATCTTGCATGTCTAGGTTCTTTCCTTTGCACTAAAAGCTAGGGAATCACTGAAAAATGGGAACATTCAGTTTGTAGAGCTTATGCATGCTACTTCTCTTTTGCCCGAGACCAACATGGGATGGAGGAAATCATACTCTGGGGAAGGTTCCTCAAAAAATGATTTGGTTTTGTCAAGTCCATTCCTGCGGAGATGTGGAGAATCTCTCTATGTGCCTTTTTATTGGTGAGAAGTTGCTGCCCCTGGTGTGTAACAGGTCTGGAGCAGCCTCAGCCTCCAATCTGTGTCACTCGAGAGAAGCCACTGGGTTAACCTCATGGCATGTTTTGAGTGGGGCTTGGGCAGAGGGAAAGGATCTGAACAGGAGATACAGGACCTGGGAGCTATGCTTGCTTCTGCCATTTCAAAGGCTCAGTGGGAAAGCACAAAAAAACCACAAAGGCCTTCTTTGGGGTGCGGAGGGATGGGGAATGCAGGAGCAGGGATCTTAAAGGACATTGACCTGAATTCTGGGGGAAAACTCTGGTATATGGATGAGACTGAGGCAGAGGGAGAGGTTTTACATCTTACATCTGCTCATTTGCACACTGCCCAGGGTAGCACATGGTGAGTCCCACAGCCTTTGGGCCAGACACGGGGGCATGTGGGAACCACAGCTGGGAGGTGGAGTGGGATGAGTGCGTGGACAGCCAGAAAGTGCTCCACAGGGCTAAGGACAGTGGCTTTGCCAATGTGGCAAGGCTTAACACCAGTGTCCCAACGCTGTGCCACAAGCAGATTCACCTCCCCTTCCCGGACAGCAAGGGACAGGCAAGAAAATGCCCTGACAGCCTCTGCAAGATGATGTTATTTTCCTGCAGAGTCAGTGGACCTTTGTCAGCCTGAGTGAAAGCAGAACTGAGCCCTTCCCTTTTAACGACTCCCTTCCCTCACTACTAAATCCATTTGCCTGGATGCTTACGGTTGTAAAACAACATTGCAAGCCATGGAGCTACACCAGCGACATTAGTTACTGTCACTGCTGTTAGTCCTCAAGTGCTGCCTCTGGGAAGCACAGAATCACCTCTCACGTGGGGCAAGGGGCAGCAGAGCTGGGAAGCCAGCCCTTCTGCACAAACTAGCTGGACTGTGTGGAAAAGCCCAGACGAAGCATCTGCGTTCACTCCTGGTGGCTGCAGGAAGCGCTTTTCTCCAGTGCAAACAGTTGGTGTCCTTTGAACCGCCGTTGTTGGTGCTGGCGAATAAAATAACCCTGGAACTGTATCTCCGTTGGGGATGGAGCAGAAGCTACCTCTCCGCACCAAGATACAGAAACACAGAGATTTACTGATTTTTTCTTGGCGTATTCCTCTTTCTTGCATCCAAATCCTGCCTTGTAGCTGACTTTGCAGACTTCTTGCTGATCACAGCATCATTGTTTGCTTCTTAATTATGTGCTAAATCATTTGCTCTTTAACACACTACTTTGAGAGGACTCCACCAGTGAAGCTGTTTAGAAATATCCACCATGGGAAATGCAGTGGGAGGTATAAACACTTGAGCTGGTTTGAACTGAGCTAACCATGGCACAGGAAGGAATTGCTGTTGCAACATAGAGGGGAACCTCTCTAAAAACATAGTTAAAAAAGAGCCCATCTATTGAAATACCAGACAGTCAAAGCTGCTTGCCATCTCTATCTTTGGACTCACAGCCACTCTGGAGAATCCATGTGGTCCAGCCACGGTCTTAACCCTACCCCCACGCTCCCTGCCCTGACCAGTCTTGCACTGTCTGCTATCCCTGGCCCTGGCCAGTCCCAGACTGCCAAGTCCTTTTGCTCTTTAGGGTCCTGTTCAGCCACAGGCCTGAAAACGATATAAAAGTTCAGCCAGCAGAGCCAGATACTGGCTCAGTGGTGCCTTTTGCTTAAGCTTCTCCTTCCCTTGGCCTCTCTCTGTACTCCTAGACTGTAATTGCAGCTTTTTACTCTAACGAGATTTTCCTGTTTATAGATTTGCACCAGAAAGAGAGGAAGCTGTGATGAGAAAAGTTCAGGGCAGAAGACTGGGTTTCTTGTGCAATAGCTTTAGTATCTGTGTTGCCATCCAGTAGCCTATCTCCTTTTTGGATCAGTGCTTTCCAGTTCCCAAACTGCCTGAGTGCCACCCACAAGTGCTCCCCACGCTGAGTGGGTTGGAAGGAGTATTTAGCTAAATGAAGCCTCTGCGTGCTCTCCATGTTTCAGTCTGCTCAGTGGTTTCCAGTTGTTTCAGCTTGTGACCTTCTAGTATTTTCCACTGGGAGTGCAGACCCCTGGCTGTACTTGTAATGTATATAACACCTTTTCTTAGTCTATTGCAAACTGCAGAATGAGGCCAAGGATCCCCAAGGGCCTGTGGACCACAGGCAGATGTCCCTGAGTGGAGGTTTGCACCACTGTCCTGCGCCCATCTTTGGTCCCGGCTAAGCATGGATGGCTTCTGCAGAGAAGCTCAATGCAGAAGTACCCAACCACAGTCTGCTGCCATATTTGTTTGTTTACTTATTTATTTATTTATTTTTAGTTTAACTGGTTTGAGCTTAAATTAAAATTCAGAGTGTTGTTGGTCCTCTCCTCCTGATGAGCATTTAAATGGGGGAAAAATACTCAGGAGACCTTTTGCCTTTTCAAAAATTGCTAGCCAAGGGGCAGTTCCAGCATACGGTGATCACATAACCATCATCACTTTAGAAATGAGGCTACGGTATGACTTACAGGCAAAACACATCATTGCTTGTGTCACCACTGAATCAGGGCAGAGCTGTTCCTACTGCACCTGATTTGTGGAGGGACTGAACATGACGTACCAAGCTGGGGGAAAGCTGGAGTTTAGCTTAAAGTTATGGCAGTCTGTGCTCCAGACTCATCCCAAAGATGTGCCCATCTAACAAACACAGCCACGCAAGGAGCTCCATAGCATCTCCATGGGCTCAACTGGAGCAGAGGGGACCACTGAGAAATATATTAAAAGATCAGGGCCCAGATGGATGTACAGGTGGAGCCAGAGGAACTCCAAAAGTTTGGACAAGGGATGTCCAAAGACAAAAATAACCAGACACCCACAAATCTACTGCCAGTAATGGAAACAATAGTAATGGAAAAAATAGTATGTGTTTAGATTGCTAAATAGCTGGATGGTGGGAATATGAGTACTTAATTTCACTGGGGTCTTAAAATATAAAACACTGAAACTTTATTGAGCATATACAAATTCTGTATTAGTTTTTTTAGCATACAGTTTCTCCCACTACAAAGAAGAGCTTTTTAATCTCTCCCTGTATATTTAGTGAGTGAGTTTCAGGTATTGGGTTTTGGAAGGGCAGATAGTAACCGCAGTGCAAACATGCGCAGGCTGGGATAAAAAGGTGCATGGCAGCCACGTGTGCTATACCTACACCAGCCCGTGCCATCTCATGCACCTAAGGATGCTCTTTGTGTCAGCACAAGAATGTCTCAAGAGCACTGCTGTGTGAGGTTCAAGCGCCAGGACTTCAGGATGATGGGACAGACCTTAAGGCCAGGGTCCTGGCATTGTCACCATACGTTTGCAGTTGTAAAAAAATGAGTCAGGACTCAAAATCCCATCTCAGGTACATCTCTGAGTTAACCTGTGCCTACATAACAGCCTGTATACCTAACAAACCACTCTGCCCTCTCCATAGGTTTAACACCTGGTAAACCGCACGATGCGTGCAGCTTTGGTGAGAGTTTGAGCCAACGTCCAGTCAAAAGCCTTCCACTGACAGACCCGGGCTTTGCATTAGGTCCTGAACACCTGATTCACCTGAGCAGCAGGTCCCAATCCCGCAGTCCCAAACACCGTGCTCCACAGCACGCCAGCACTTCATTACGTTAGGTTGCACCTTTGGGTGCAAACCGTCATCCGAAGCACTGCACTTCATTCCATTTTCCACATTTAACAAGGATACGGTTAAAACAACAGAGCAAATTACACAGAGCCAAACCTCCATCAAGCTGATTTTCAGAGGAATGATAACAATAATAACCGCGACAGTGAGTTCGTGCTAACAGCCCTCATTCACACCTGGAGCTCCCTGCCTTCTTGGAATGAAATGCGGTTTGAACAAAGGGACCAAGATAATGTGAGAAAACATCAACAACAGGCAGATAGAGGCAAAGCAAATGAAAGACAGATGTAGGAAGGAAAGTGGGAGCTTTCTGCTTTCATTTGCACAGGTCCCATATCTTTGTTGTCCTAAGGAATATCAGTTTGTTGTCCTAACGATATCAGTTCTCCAGTCCTTTTGCGTGACTTATGATGCACCTTTTCTTTCTTCATATGAAAGCCATTGGTTTTAATTATAACGTGATGGATACATAGCCCCAACTAGCGCTATGCAGCTGAATTATTTGAACAGCAGTGCAGTAGGGCCCTTTTTCTTTCCAGAGATCTCTGCAGCTGTTTGTCTTGGCAAGGGTAGGTTTGTCCCCAGCTTCATCCTGTGTGAAGTCCTTTCCACCCACTTAAGTTAGCCTGAGCATTCACCTCATTTTTAATGGGAGCATTATTATCTTCTATTTTGCCCTGGCAAAAATAATTCTCAAAAGGGGAAGAGAAAGGAACTCACACCTACCCATCTTTCTTGAACAAACTGTCTTCATCCAAACTGTAGGAAGCAAGCACTTCGAGGAATTTGCCAAGAGTTGTTTTTCTCTTAGCAATAGTCCAGACCAAAAGTGGACACAGAGTCTGTGATATCATCTCTCAACCAGAAGGGTCCTCTTGAAAACACATTAGTTCAGATAATGTATGCACTCCAAACACAATGGTGGCGGTTGTGTGGTTGTACGATGGACAATGCTGGTTGTGTTCTCTGGCTGTGCATGGGCCAAGCGTGGCCCTGAGGGCAGCATCCAACCCACACAATGACTTTATCCTGCTGCTGCCTTTTCCTCCAAGGGAAATGCAAGCAGTTCATGAAGAACCAAACATTTTTTATTGACCCTGTTTGTGGCCATGTGCATTGAGTCTGATCTGCCACTACTGAGTCCATGAGGGAAGGCAGACGGAGACATTTCTTTATGCAGAGCCTGGGACTAGAGATAAGCCTTGATTCCCCATCGCTGCAGGTTTAATGATGACACACCAACACCTGGGCTTTCCCTGTGGCTGAGCAGGCCTGTAAAAAGACATGTGAAGTGAGATCATGATGCATGTGGAGAGAGTAAAATTCCGAGACCTGGTTGGTTTCTCTTCATAATACTTTACTTACCTTAACTTTCCTTGAAACCTCAACCTTCCTGGACCATCTTTATCCAAAAGCATTAACACTAAGGGAGGGGAAAAAAGGCTAAAGAATTGGTGTTAATGGAAGACTCAGACATAAGTGTATACCAGGTTTGGAGCCTCTGTAGCCTGCTGCCAGCAACAGGCTCTGCTTGAAAGGAAAGTACGTATCTCAGCATGCAGTCAAGAAGAATAATAAAACTCTAGTCATTCAGAGGCAGGGAAGAGGAGAAAAACACTCATAAATGTGCTGGCTTATGTTTCTCTTGAACTTTCAAAATAATTTTTCTCTCCTGCCCAGAGATTAGTCACAGAAGCAAATGATACCATATCTGGGAAAAAAGTTGGATGGATGGAAATGATCTTTGGGGAGAAGGAGAGGAGGAAGGGAGCAGACATATACTTCTCTGTGTGCCCTTCTCACCTTCCCCTTTCTCTGAGCCTGAACATACAAATGAAAGAGTTGGGAAAAAGTCAGGTGTTTGGGTCCAACCTAAAGCCAGTGGGGAGCTTTGGGTCCAGTGTAAAGCCAGTGGGGGGCTTTACATTGCTGTCTGGTGGATTCAGGGAGCTGACCTCGCCACTCCGCGACCTCCTAGGGCTCCCACTCTGCAAGAAACTGGATTTCTCCCAGAGGCCCCAGTGAAATTATTTTCAACACATTTTTCCAGACTCAAAACAAAAAAGAAAAAACTAAGGGACTAATGAAAGTATGCTCATAAATGCCACTCTTTGGGAAAGGCTAGCACTTGCTATGGTTTTCAAAATAAAACTCCAGTTCCTCCAAGTACTTCTGAAGCACTGAGACTTCACGACACTCGGAGGTGTCAGGTAAAGAACAACCTCAGCCCCATCTTAATAAGGTGGCAAAATGAGGTGGACAGTGGATTTTATGACATGCCTGAAATCACAAGGGAGAGCTATGAGAGCAGGATTCAAAAGGCAGCCCTTCCTCTATGGTACACTGTTCTCAGAAGCATGGCTCATTTATTTCAATTAATAGAGCTTTATAAGGGCTCCCCTGCCTCCTTTTTTTGGCACGAATTACTGCAAAGACAGTGAATTAAAAGCTCCAAAGGGCATCATTTTCATTTAGTGTTTAAAGAAGCTGTTTCCATAAAAGCAGAATATGTGAAATTTGCCCAAAAGAATAAACTTAGGAATAACCTAGAGGATTAGAACAAAAAATAAATGTCTTAAAAATCTTTTCTTAGACAAGATTGACCTGACAGTTCAGCTCTGGAGTGGTCTTTCTGTGTAATACCAGTCAAGTGGTTCAACCAGGGACTGGTTCCTGTCACAATGTTCACTCAAGCGTTGCAGGATTATGGGTTTCTCCAACCACATGAGATGAAATTCTTTAAAAAGCATGAAGCTAATGCATGTAGTCCACTGCCTGCTCATTTTCTCTCCTCAAAAACATACAAAGTGGGATTCAGTTCATGTACCATGCACTGTCTGAAAGCTGTCACCCAAGCTTGCTTCCTTCAATGGTGCCACCCAGACTGACTCTTCCCTTAGAGAAATATTTCTAGCTTATGCAACTTGTTGTCAGCTATTTTAACAGATGCTGTTGTGCTTGGTCTCAGCCAGCTTCTGCCCTGAGAATGCAGTTATATGTGTAATGTTTGCAAAGGCATTTCAGTTTGTCTCCTATGAAGGGTGACCAACTTCAAAATCATTTAAAAAAAAAACAAAACCAAAACTCAACAATGGCTGACTTTTGTATTCAATGTTTGTGCAGCTCCACTGTTTGCTGTGACCATGCAAAATATCTCTGACGTGGCAGCGATGTGTTATGGCAGAACTTGCCAGGCAAGCTAGGAATTGGACAAGGTGCAAAATGAGCTGTAATCTCCACCTAAAACACTTCCACTGCAGGATCTGCCCAGAGCTTGACCATGTCAAAATTTACCGTTTCCTAGAATTAGAGCCCACTGTCATCGTCCACATAACATATTTTGGTCAGAATTGCAGGACTGAGTGATGCTGAGACATTCGGTGAATGCCCCCAACCTTGGCTGACATTTTTATTAAAAATATATATATCAGGCAAACTCAGAATGGTCCACTATGAGACAGAAATGTGTAGTTTTTAACTTTGGCTTGGAATGACTTCTAGTTACAATGTGCTTTCATGCTATAAGTTCAGAATGAAAAAAAGCAACATGGTTTGGCTTTGTACAAAATAAATAGCCTTACATGAAACAACCCAATTTTCAATTTTGTTTTTAATTTTTAAGTGCCAAAATAATAATACATCTGTCACTGATAAACAGCAGAAGTGTTTAAATGTCAGTGAATGGAAAAATCACCATTTCTACTCTAGATGAAAATGTTGCTTACACTGTTGATATTATAGTTTCATTGTTGACTTGCACCTCCCCTCTCTCCTAGCAGCATCATTCCCCTGTTCATCCTGGTTTTGAGGCCAGGAATTGCACTTTGCTTAGCTTTTGTACGGGCCTCTATAACTAGGGCCTTTTAAGTACTCCTTCCTTCTGAGCTTATAAGTCCTGTTATTAAGAATAATTGCTAATAGATGGGCTCTATCTAAATCAAAGTTCTTGTAATCCTCCCATACTTCAGACTGCTGAAGACCTCAACTCAGTTCTCTCTCTTGGCAAACATCTTGAATGCAATCACTGTGTGGAGCAAAATGTCATTGCAATGTGATAATTTGATGATGATGATGCTGAAGTGCTGGGCTGCACAAAGTAATAATCTTTGGTTAAACCATAATCACAGCACTGGAGATCATTGGTTAATCATGGAAACTTCATATTCAGTGTGGTCTTCTGTGCTGTTCCAAGATATTATGAGAAATGGCCATAAGCAGGCTGACAGGAACGTATTTATGCTGTTATTCACATCTTGTGGCACGCACACCACATGCCAGAGGTCATCAGCTTGTGGTTTGTTTTGAAAAACAGGGTTCATGAGTAAGACCCAGTGTTTGAAGATGAAGATGTCTGCAGCCCTCTGTTCTCTTTATTAGGAGAAATGAGGCACCATCTCCAGCTTCATTTCAATAAATTGTACTCTCTTTTGGCCATGATTTCTTCCACAACAGTAGTCTGAAGTCACGCTTAGAGCGTCACATTGGGTGAAGTTACAAGGTGCTGCTAACATGTGCTACAGGTACCAAAAAGACTGCCTGACTTGTGCAAAGGCAGCCCAGGTACCAGCCTCTCATCAGGAAATGAAGCCTGGTGTGGCACCAGTGGGTGGTTGTCCTGGTTTCGGCTGGGACAGAGTTAATTTTCTTCTTAGTAGCTGGTACAGTGCTGTGTTTTGGATTTAGTGTGAGAATGATGCTGATAACACTCTGATGTTTTAGTTGTTGCTAAGTAGCGCTTATCTTCAGCCAAGGACTTTTCAGTTTCCCATGCTCTGCCAGCAAGCAGGTGTGCAAGAAGCTGGGAGGGAGCAGAGCCGGGGCAGCTGACCCGAACTAGCCAAAGGGGTATTCCATACCATGGAACGTCATGCCCAGTATATAAACAGGGGGGAGCTGGCCGGGCGGCGCGGATCGTGGCTCGGGAACTAACTGGGCATCGGTCAGCGGGTGGTGAGCAATTGCATTGTGCATCACTGGTGGGGTTTTTTTTGTTTGTTTGTTTGGGGTTTTTTTCCCTTCCTCCCCCTCCTTTTTTGTTATATTCCTTTTCATTACTATTATTATTATTATATTTCATTATTACTATTGTTAGTATTATATTTTACTTTAGTTATTAAACTGTTCTTATCTCAACCCACAAGTTTTACTTTTTTTTTTTTTTTTCCCCTCTTTCCTCGTCCTCACCCCACTGGGAGGGGGAAGGGGGAAGCGGCTGCGTGGTGCTTAGTTGCTGGCTGGGGTTAAACCACGACAGTGGTGAGTTGCAATGGGGATCTACAAGCTGTAGAAGATCTCTATAAGGGTCTTGTTCTACTCTGAGGTCTCTGTGCTTTGGGACTGAGCTTTCTGGGGAGCCGTGTGAAGGGCTATGGATGGCCACACTATCCTGGTGTCCTCATTAGGGTTGCTCAGCCCATGCCATGGCTAACACTAGCAAGGCAAGAGCCCTGGGCCAGCAGTGGTGGGGAAATAGCAGAAACCTCATCCTAAATTCCCTGAATGCAGAGGTTTGAGGGTTGCACGCTTGTGTTGAAACAATGTTCTGAAATCCGTGGAATGGTCAAATGCGCCAGCTCTTCCCACCTTGAAAGAGGCCTCTAAGCAGTGGGGGAGAGCCCACGTCTGGTCTGTCTCCACTGACCACAGGGCGGCACAGACAGGCAATGTCCACTATGCACCAGCTTTCAGACAGTGACCTGTTGTGGAGCTTAAACCCGTCCACAGGCATTCTCTGAAGTACTGTTTCATCCAGTCATGCTTCCTCATGCTTCTCTTCTGTGCTGGGACACGCAGATGCACAAAGCCAGCTCAGCACTGAAAAGGCAGCACAGTGAACTGCCTCTTGCTTGGGTGGTTGTTGAACAGCTGTTTCAGCTATGACATAACTGCTTTTAAACTTCAAAAGAAATCTATTTCTGAGCTGAAAACATACGGATAGTTTCATAAAAAAACAAGGGCGAGATGTTAGCAGGCCATGTAGCGGGTAGTGGACACAGTGGAATTGCAGAGTACACATAACATCCTGTCAGCTCCGTCTTCTACTCAGCTTTCACTCCTTAGGGGTCCAATCCTGCAATTTTTTCTCAAGCAATAACCTCATCCATGCCAACAGAGTCTGCTATTTCATCTGCTGGTAGCCACGCTGGAATGTGTTTGCTTTGGGAGTGATTGTGTGCTTTGCTGGTGGGCTCAAAGGACAGATAAAAGCTAGTGCCCAGCTCTGCGGAGTAGTTTCTATTGAGGTGAATGAACTCATTAGTAAAAGATTCCTTTAAAAAGCTGGGTCTTTTGCAAAACCAGTGTGGGTTAGACTCTTTGTGGGGTAGGTGGAGTTGAAGCATGACCAGACACAGCTCAACTGTTTCATGCTACCTGCTGCCCCTGGGAAAACTTTCTGATGCCAGTTGGGACAGGCTGAGAGAGTGCAAAAATCATACAGAGTAGGCTTGGAGGTCTGGAAATCTTACAAAGCACAGAGGATGCCCAACTTGTTCAGACAGTTGTGAGGGAGCAGGTCGCACAGATGCTCTGTGACACTGGAGCTGCACCCGAAATTCTGACAAAAAAATGACGGAAATGTTTTGCTGCAAAACCTGATTATGGTCTTACTGATACATGCAAGGAGGAGGGAAGGGATTTTATTAAAAACAAACAAACAAACAGATTCCTGTCTGGAGCTACATCATCAGTCTGCCAGACCCCAAGTTTTTCTGTTTCACTGCCATGGGAATCCTTCCCTTTCCATGAATGATGACTGAAAGCTTCACCTTGCAAACAGCTCTCTCAATTAAATGGCTGCCCTTGAATTAACTCATTGATTCTGGCAGCTAGAACACGGCAATGGAAGAGAGGTAGGAGGAAAAAAAGGAGGTGCTATGTTTAAAAACAAACGAAAAGTCTCTCAACTGCCAAAACCACAGTCAGTGGAGGGATGTGGTGGTGGTTCCAGACTGTGGCAATGAAAAGCAATGATTGTTTAGTTGGTTTGGGGGAAGAGAAACACACTCCAGCAACATCATTACTCAATTAGTCCTAGCGACGCTGCTGTGGAGAAGGAGCACTCTCATGAGTGTGTGAAACAGGATGAGCTCCTGACATGATGGGCAGCAAACTTGGAAGAGTGTGGTGGAGGTGAGGACCACCGGTCTTGGTGGGTCCCTCCTGCTGAGTTCAGGGGGCTGGGGGTACCTCAGGCACATGAGATTAGGTGTATGGGGACCTGCTGTTCCGCTCCTACCCTGTGGACCAGCTCCCCAGAGAGCAATAGATGGTCCCTTCTTTCACCTGAAGGACACTGGGGGCAACAAAGCAGACAGTACAATATGCTGAGTATAAATGGTTACAGTTTAAACCAAGAACCCGCGGTGCCAGTATGTATTGAATACTAAACATGTAATATCTTTATGTTAGGAAACACATTAGTGACTAAGAGAGCTTGAGAGAAGACTCTGATGTGAGTCATCTCAGCCCCTGTTGAAATCTTCATGCTGGCACCGATCAGCTCTCAGATTTTTCAGGGCAGACTCATGAGCTAGGCATCCAGTGCTCTGTTACAAGATGAGCAAGTGAAGAAAACCTCACACAAACAACACAGCCTTCAGGAACGGCGCAATTTCAAAAACATACTGGGAAATATTTCCACATCACTGAAAGCTTTTGCTTGGAAGTCTTACACTGGGTCCATAATTGCTGTCAGGTATTGCAACTCCAAAAGAAATTTAATTAGTCCTCAGTTAAATCACCCTGCTTCTAGATTAAGGCTTACACTGTGCAGCTCTGTCCTGTAGACTAAATATCCTCACATAAATGCATTCTGGCATCAGAGATTTGCGTAGGTGGGTGGCTTGGAGAGGAATTCATGCTAAGTCCAGAGCCAAAGATTGTGCGAAGAGCTATACCAAACACCCATTGTCCTTTACAAAAATAATAAAAAATTGATGATTCTCCACCCCAAAACCACAGCGTTCCTCAAGCCTGATTCCAGCCTAAGTGCTGCTTTTTAAGCATGTGTTGCTCAAAGGCAGGTCAAGAACTGCTGCTGGGTGGGGGCTATGGCACAGGAGCCGGAGAGGTGTTGCCCCAGGGGCTGCCAGGTAATTTGGATCCTTGAGGCACAAAGTGAGTGGTGGGAGCTGACGGGGACAGCAAAGCACATGGATCCCCAGCCCAGGTAATAAGGTTGAATCCCCAGTGCGCTGCCCTGCAGGCAGCCTTTAACCTCTGCATCTCTCATTTTTCACTTGTGCTATAATAGTGCAAACTGCAGCAGCACTCAGACAGCAGATATCAGTGTCTGCATTCCCACGTGCTCGGGTCTAGCACCGGGGCTGGAGCAGGTCAGACCCAGACGTGATCTGTACCATGGCCTGTGACATGTTATTTATCCTTTTGACTATCAGTGATTGGTATGATATTAATTTTCCCTATCAATGGTGTGCTTTGTGCAAGGATGGGACTTGGCTGTTGCAAGGAAATTGCTTTAGGCTACAGCAAAAGCGACAAAATAATAACTCCAAAATTATTCCAGATAAATACTGCGCTGATATACAGCAAGACTTTATTTATGTCATGTGCAATTAGATTTGTTTTCCACCTTTTGACAGGAGCATTTCAGTCCAGAATAAGAAGAATGAAACACATACAAGCAGCAGGAGGCCACAGCCAGAAATGCTCCCTTCATCCAGGGAAGAAAGGGCTCTTACATTGTGAAAGGGAGCCTCCTGTTGTCTTCCAACTGGCATTTTCTGGCCAGCTGAAAGCTAAAATAACCCTTCCTTTATGCTTTCGATACTGTGATCTAATGGCTAAATGGATTTTTAGTACAAAGCATAATTTCCTCCTTTGGTTTCACTCATCACTTAATGGAAAGGCCCCCTAATGTATTGATTGCCATAACATTCTGCTTACATTCCAAACAGTGGCTGCTCAGCAGAAGTGAAGAACAGATTGTCTTATAGCGCTGCAGTTATCTAATAATAATAATAATAACGGCTCCATTGCAGCTGGCTGCCTGCAGCTGCTGAACACTCACACTGTGCAGGCACTTTCCAAAGACCAGCAGTCAGAAGGCACAATTAATTTTTGCATGATACATGGTTCACCTCTCCTCACATTTTGCTGAAAGGAAGGCACAGTGTCCCAGCTCCCCAGAGTTTAGCTAAAGACCAGTGATTCTCATTGCACTATTCAGCGGCATTGCTGCAGATGACCTGAGAGTGAAGCCACCCCGTAATCTTTTGAGCAACTGCCTTCTTGCTTTGCGTTAGGCATTTGTGATGCCCAGGACCTGGATGATGGCTCCTAGCAGACTGATTCTGCCGAGTAAAACGCATGTAGCTTTAGGCATGGAGAACATTGGTGCACTGAGGCCATAGCAAGGGTGAAGAGCAGCAGAGACCCTAACTGGGCCTGAGCTCTGCCCTGGGTGATGGCCTCCAAAGGCTGAGGAGCAGCAGCAGGAGGGTATGAATGTAAAGTGGGGGGAAGCAGAGGATTTGGGCACTCTAGGACCTCTCCAGGACTCTCCGAACCTTAACTCCTGTGCACAAAGAGATGCTATAGGGACAATCTGTAGCTCGTCAACACGGCTCCTAGGGACTGACATATGGCAGGGCCCAGAGCTGGGCGGTGATAGAAACAGATTGGGGGCTTACAGGGACACACGTCGCACAGCATCAACCACTTCCACACATGCTATGCACATGCTCTGCAATTGTTTGGGGCTGTCTTCTTAATTTTCCTCAGCTGTACCCATTGTAGCAGAAGCATCATTGCTCTGAAGGGGCAATTGAATGTCGGAAGTGCAACACCGCTGAAAGGGGGGACGGAGAACCGCATTCTCCTCGGGAAATTCAAGTGACACATCTGGAAAGGGAAGCTGCATATTGCATGTTTTTCATTATGGAAAGAAAATGCCTTTTTTAAGATCTAAAATCAAGAAGTTTGTGAAAAGAAAAGTCCTGGAATTTAACTGAGTTCATATCTTCCATTAGCGTTCCCTACAAAGAAATGTTTCTGCTTCTTTGCTCCACTAGTCATGTGTTTCATGCCAGCTTCAGTATTTGGCTGTTGACTTCTTCAGGCAGATTGATGCCTCAGCTGAAAGTAAATTTATGGGCACAACCCTCCCCTGACAAAGGCGCAGCTCCTCAGATAGATCCAGGTCCGTAGCTCCCACTGAAGTGCAAGGGAGAGGAGGCATTGAAATAATTTGGGAGGATCTAAACTGAGGAAGGAGGATAAGCCATTTCTACCTTAAAACACTGAATTTGGATGCTTTTGCCCACTATCTGGAAGCACCTACCTGCGGACATTGATGGCCATACCTCAATTAGACTTCTAAAACTGGGCTGTGAGAATACCTTGGGAAAAGTTCAGCAGCCCAAAGCTCATCACAGGACACTGCAACTAAACCCAGCTCTGCTGCTGCAGTGGCGAGCCCTGCAGCTGCTAAGCCCGTGATGCCGTTTCCTCCTCTGCAGTGAAAGGGCCGAAGGCAACAAACGCACTGCAACAGGTCTGCTCATCTGCCCAAAGACAGGGCTGTGCTTCAGCATCTTGCTTCATCCAGTACTGAAGTTAGCAGCCGTGAAGTAAGATTGCTTCCTTTTTTTTTTTTTTTTAATTATTAGGAAAGAAGTAAAACAATTCATTGTTCCGGGGAGAAAATATCCCTTGAGTCTAACTACTGAAAAATCAAACCACATTTGAAAAGCAAGACAATAAGGCTAGCTTGAACTCAGAGAGCTTTAGAATTGCTCTGGCAGGAGCACGAGTGATTTTCTGATAGATGAAATAACAATGCTGCAATTATATAAAACAATATGTAAACTGAAAATGCAATACAACCCTGCTATTTGTACACTCCCTGTTCCACTGTCATCCTCTTATTGTTAGCCCTTTAAATATTGTCTCTCTTAGGTTTTTAAATACTTCATTAGCATGATTTGTCACCAATCTTTTTGTCTTGAAGAAGAATATTTTGTCCTACCAGGACTCTAATTAAGCCAATTTCTAATGTGGGAAATTCAGCCTTCAGTGATATCTCCATGCTCTTGACGGTTTAAGTGGGAAAGTCACAGAGAAGCACCTGATACCAGCAGAAAAATAACACCCGAAAACCTGATGTAAGGTGGGAAGTATACAAAAATGAATCCTTCGCTGTGAGGAATAGCTTATGGAAAATTTCTAAAGGATGATGAAGGTGAAACGGATTCACCTCTGCCCTACTCCCACCTATGAAAGACACAGAGATGCTGTAAGAAATGAATCTCCTCCGGATCATAAAACTAGTTTTAACGCCTGAGAAAGAAATAAGTTGACTTGTTTTGATTGACGTCTTGCGAAGCACTCAAAAAAAAATCATACGATCTCTTTCCCCTACAGCCCAGGAACATCGTAGCAGAGGGCAGGAGCCGGCAGCCTCCTGGCTCCTGGCTCATTCCCTTCGAATTTCTCCTTGTGAAACTTCTACTGCCATAGTGCCATCTAGAGACAGTTGAAGAAATTAAAGGGGGTTTGTTGTTGCTTAAGGACAGCTTTTACTGTTGTTGGAGGGTTTATATGGTCATATCCCAGCAATGGTTATTGCTTACTAGTCCAGCAGCCCTTAATTTTAACATTGTGCTCCAACAGTTTGATAGCAAGCCCCACTGAGGCCAATGCAAAGACTTCTTTTGGGTTCAGGGCTGTCAGGATTAGTCTTGTCCTGCTTCCACAGGATGGGGATCTCATCATGATTAGCTCTTTATTAACATAGAAGTGCTAACAGAGCACTCACCGCAGTAAACAGCTTTGGACACTTGTGTACATGACTCCAGGGACAGTGGTACCTGAACCACAAAAATAGCATTACGCTATTGGAATTACTACTGTCTTTTCCCTAAAACCCAGTGCAGACAGAGATAGAGAGCACAAACACTTGCTGCTTGTTCTGGTATTTTAGCATCCTCATGTCCCTGTGACAACCTGAAGAAAAGCAAGTATTTTGAAGGGTAAAAAAGGGATTTCACAGAAGTGAAAATTAAAAATTTAGTCACATTGGAGGGAAAAATAGCATGCTGACATTTAAAGCACTGGCCTGGTAAAGGAGATACAGGTTTAATTTCAGATTTCCAGCTGCATCACAGACACTGCGGGACCTGGGGCATTTGTGCCTTAGTTTCCCTGTTTCCTATACAGAAAGCTGAAATGACTCCTCCACTCTCTCTTATCTCTTTTTTTTTCTTTCTTTCTCTTCAGATCTCTGTGTGGTTGCTCAGTACCTCAGCCATGGCTTGCACTGTCATAAAAGTAATGAATAATATTAATAAAAAATATTGCAAGTGTCTCTCCACATAAGAATGATTTAAAGAATATGTTTTCTTACACTCCCAGGAGAACAGATTTACAGACAAATTTAAGCTACTAAGTCAAAGGCAAATTACGGAAACATTGTAAAGATAAGGACAGAGAAATTACAGGAGATAAAATTGATGATCATCTTGCAAGCATTGAAAAACGACCTCTTAATCATAAGGCCAATGGCCTCAGATGGCAAAATATCTATGTTCCACTGCAGCTGGGTGTCCCAAGGAGAAAGCTGGATTAAACAGAAGGCAATAAAATACAGATCTCACTCAATGGCTGCACGAGAGCAAAATATGCATCTTTCATACATCCCTAAAAGATTTATCATTACCCAGGGTTATAAATTTTCCTATAAAAGGGGTTTGAATGGAAAATACCTTTTTGGTCACTTGGAAAGAAAAGACAATAACATCATGATCAAAATCCCACTGATGGGCTGGTTTTGCTGGGAAGAGGAAAAGCTTCATTGTTCTGGAACATGTATCTTGTCTAACAAAAATAGGTCCACAACTAAGTATCTCTGTGTATCTCTGTAGGTCAGAGTACAAGGGAAGATGGCAGAAGCATCTGGAGATGTGATTTTTGAGCCTGCTTTTGCCTGTGAGGCTTACATGGGTGGACCCTGCTGTAGATGGGCATCTTGAACACTCAAAGCTGGGCAGCTGAAGGTGGGTGGGCCCGATACTGGCAAATCACCCTCCTGAGAGCCCTTGGCTAGTAACACTGGTGTTGCGGAGTCCAGCAGTAAAACAATACAGGGCTAAAAGGAACAGTATTAAATATTTTGCTTTTCAACATTTTTGTCATTTTAACTACATCTTGCAAGTCATCATTGAACAAATACTTTTTCCAAACATCTCTCACTAAAATTTGGTGGTACAAACCATCTCCTAAGCAGTTACAAAGACCATACAGAATACTTTAAATTACCTTTTGCTTAAGACTATGTGGGTTAAAGTGTGGTTAAAAATCATTGTCTAAACAGAGGGTCTGTCTCTGAGACAAAAATGTGAGTCATTGACGTTCATGTGTGCATCTATTGACTTTGTTCCAAAGCCCCCATTGCAAATGATACAAAAATAAGAAACCAACCAAACAATATTTCCCCATGTGCAGATGTGTGATCTGCAGAGAACAATTCCTAAATAGCAAGAAACCTATGGAGCATATCCTGCTGCTGAATCTACCCTAAATCGAAGGAGAAGTGGAGCTGCAGATCTGGCCCTCAAGGAGAGTCCAGAGCATGACCTTGAGATGGGTCAGAGGGACTGATGGGGCATGGAGAGACCCTCCTGCCCTGACACAGGGACTTTCTCGGTTGAATCCTGCATATTCATCAGTCCTACATGAGCAGGGCTATGAATGAAACAAGCAAAAGGTACTTGTCCATGAAATCCTCTGGGGTAAAGACCCCAGGGCTGAAGATGAGGGATCTGGAGGGAGTGAAAGCACAGCAGACCCAGAGGGGGACTGTCACCATCCTCTCTCCTGATATGGGGCTGAGCCCTGGTAACGAGACATGTCACACTGCACCCTGGTGAGCCAGGCGGGCTGCCAGGGCCCCCTGCCCACAGCACTGCTCTGATGTGGTCTTCTGCAGCAAGCCAAGGACCTGGTGCAATCATCAGAAAGGCTCCCCGCGACACTGCCTCACCTCCTCCCCAGCCTCCCCCGGGAAAATGTCCCCCCAGCGCTAGTGGGGCTCACGTCCACAAAGAGGAGCGTTGCAGTAGGGAATAAATTCCTCCCACGTATTTTCTCCAACACAATGAAATAATGCGGGCCACGAATCTGACACTCTGCCTCTCGTGATGGAGAAGTGAGCAGATAGCTGTGTTTTAACATTAGCTCCTAAGTATAATTTCCTGTAATTGTAAAGCACTTTAGAGGTACTTGTGAACTTGGGTGGATAGCTCCTAACTAAGTTGATGAATAACCCAGGACTAACTCATCTCCTAAACAGACCGAGCGCTGAAGGAGGGAACGTGGAGAAAGGTTTTGCCTTCCATTAGCAACACTATCCAAACAACTGACCCTCTCCCCGAGAGATTAGTTCACAGCAGGTGAACTATAATCTGCTCTGATCGGCAGGCAAGGAAAGCATTCATTCCAGCTGCATTACAGCCAGAGCTTTTCTTCTCTTTTTTTCACACATTGTAAGCTCCTGACAAAGGGCTCCAGCTATCAGATCAAACAAACATTTTGCCACTTATTTGCAGAAATGGTTCTGGTCCTGAGTTGGGATGGTAACCAGCTAAAGACTGGCTGATGAGTATTTTTTCCTGGCATGGCCACCAGCACTTTCTCAGCTGGAAAATGGTCATTTGATAGTGTCCAGAGCAATAGGCAAGTTTTTGATCGGGGTCAGTTTTGTGCTGGGAAGTTGTTGCCAATTTATGATGCTAGAGATAATCTACTGGAAATTATTATTTGAACGTTACGTGGTATTACCATCCACCTGATGCACTCGGTTGCCAATTGGAGAACATTTTTCACAAAACAATCACACCATTTCTGTCTTTCTAGTCCAGACCCTCATGGCAAACCTACAAGATACCGTTAAAAGACAAGTTTAAATTCCCAGATCTGCTGCATATGAGAACGCATAGACTCGCTAGTTTTTATGGCACATATATTTCCCTAAAACCAGCGGCAGTAAAGCCTTCGTTATCTCACAGCCAGGAACCATCCATCTCTCTTTTCTCCTCTCTTTCTCTCTCTCTTTGGCCAACAATCTTATCACTTCTCTCCTTGCTAATGCCATTGCCTTTTCTCCACAGGTACCAATCAGACTTTTCTCCCCACAAATCTGAATAACTAACAAAATCCAATTAGACTCAGAGCAATTGTTCTCACCTAAGATTTAGTTTGAAGATGGCGGTTCTTATTTTTGGAGTGAAAAAGACCTTGTGTGTTTGAAAGCTTAGCTGTTTGGCTTGGGGGGGGGGGGGTCCTCTCCCACCTATACCTGCAGGTCTGATAAAAGGTATATCACCTCTGCCTACACATACGGCTTTGTTCTCCAATCCTAACTGCAGCAGGGGAGTGTTTACCAGGGATGGTAGCAACTGCTGGCCCCAGAAGCTTCTGCACAGCTTGTGGTCCAGTGTGGGCCCCTCTGTTTACCAGGCTGGAGTCGTGTACGGCTCGAAGAGACATCTCGTGGCCATATCATATACTGCAAAGGAGTTATTTTGTGCATGAAACATCCCTTGTGTGCAGAGGGCCAAGAACTGCCTGAGTATAATGACTAGCTACATTGGGGCCAAACAGCAGAGGATGCCAAAATACCATGCCCCTAGTTCAGCCTCCAGCCATTCTCTCTGGGTGCCTTCAGAGCATGAAGAAACTGGAAACATAGACATATCATGTCCTTGTGCATTTAGTTAGGACTTGTAAGTACATAAGAAAGAAACAGCTTGGCAGGGGATAGCAGAGAGCTACAATATCCCAAGTCACTAGGAGAAACCAGAGAGGGAGCAGCTGCTCACCCTCTTCCAGCACAGGACTCAGAGCCACCAGCTGAAGCTTTTGGGAGCCACATTCAAGCAGGAGGAGGAGGAAGAGGTTCCTCCTGAGCAGCAGAGGATCCGAGGAAGTCTTTGCTGAAGGATGCTAGGGATGTACAAAGTCCACCAGGGTTGAAAGAAAGATTGGACAAACATCAGGAAAACAGAGCTCCACCGAGGGCAACCAGCAGACAAACCACAGCAGTGTCTGGAAATCCCCTGTGCTGCAGACAGTCGTTCTGGGAAAGCACTTGGGGGAAATATGATGTCCTTGCCTTGCTGTTGCTTTTTCGGAGGCATCTGCCCATGGCTACTGCAGCAGCCGTACATACGGCGCTAGGCAGACCTGGGGGTGACCCAGCACAGCTGGTTTTACATTCACACGTAAAGTTACAGAGAAAACTGGGAACATCCTGGGAGCATGGAGCAAGTGCCAATTTGATCCTGGCTTCTTCTCTTTGAGAGCTGACGTGGAAGGTGAGCAGTGAGAGCACATTGGCAGCGGGGAGCCTCAGCTCTCGGTTTAATGTGGGTAAGGTCAGGCTCAGCACCAGGGTTTTCAAGTGAACTGGGAGAAGAGTCTCTTGAAAGAAGGAAGCCAAGGGGCTGCCCAGACCAGCTGGGAGGATGCTCTAACTCATCGGCAGTGAGTGGTGAGGCTCTCGTTAATCTGTGGCTTGTGGCAGTTGTGTGAAAACCTCATTGCACATTGCTCCATACAAGAGTGCTGGTGGCCAGACAGGGCTGTATCCTGTGCCTGGGGCTCTCGGGGACACTTGCCAGCATAGGTCTGAGATGCTGCTGTGCATGGGGCAGGCAGAGCTTCCCACCTCACTGGGAAGGGGCCACCTCCGCTGCTTCCCACTGCCAGTACTACTGTTCTCAACTAGTAACCCCTTGCTGTCCTTCACCCGCACTGCCCCAGCAATCACCCAGAAAGGGTGAAACACTGCAGGTCTGTCATAGCCCTGTGCTGGGAGTGGGATCCATTGCCCACTCGCAGCCACAGAAGTAGCTTGAAATAATTCTCATTTATCCCCATTCCCTGACTCACCCCTTTGTTTTCTTTCATTTCAAAATGTATGGCAGGACTCTGGTAAGCAACCTTCCTCTGCCCAGACCTGCGTCAGTGAGACCCAGTGCACCAAAGCCCAGCACTAAGGTGAGGAGTTTTGAGTATTTGAAATACCCCCACCCCTCTCAGAGACTTTCAGTCAATATGCCACATGGAAAAGCTTCCACTGATGCCGGGACACTCTTGAACATCAGACTGAGGCATGATTTTAAGAGACCCAACATCACCAATTGAGGCAGGAGGAGGGGGCTGGACACCAGGACACCCTTGTGCATCTCCCCAGCTCTGCAGCCACCAGTGAGGCAGACCTGCTCCCCATGGCTTCACTGTTTTGGCTGTATGTGCTTCAGGAAAACGACCATCTCTTGGACCCCTGCTGTGGCCGCCGCCTCCTGCAGCAAGTAGGATACAAATACGCGGGAGCTGGCAGGCCAGTGTACACCTGTAAGGGAAACACTCCTGATATAAGCTGATGCACCGACACTGATCCCCACCTACTCCAATAACATGTTACTTGGTCTTGGCTTGCTATGAAGTATCCCTTCCTGCTCCCTTGCCTTCATGGACCCCCATCCCGAAGTCCCCCATCCCTGGGCAGAGGAGGATGGGAGGCTGAGGCTGAGCTCTGGCTTTACCTCCTGTATTCCTTGCCCAGTCCC
Organism: Gymnogyps californianus; assembly: GCF_018139145.2. Classification (NCBI taxonomy): domain Eukaryota; kingdom Metazoa; phylum Chordata; class Aves; order Accipitriformes; family Cathartidae; genus Gymnogyps; species Gymnogyps californianus. The sequence continues at coordinate 27,033,319 of NC_059478.1, read as the reverse complement.
CTCCCCTTCTGAGCACGGTGAAACATCCCAAAACATGTCCACCCCCCAGGGTTTGAAGACATGGCCCACCACCCCAGAGCCTCTATGCACTGCGTGAGTGATGCCCCAGGTTTTGAGAGATACACAGCTCCGTCCCACAGCTAGCTAGGGAAGGGGTTTAAATTAATCTTTGCTGGCTCCTGCTAAATGCTTCCTCCATGATTAACACCAGAGGTGATTTTGATAGCAGGATTCATTGTCAAAATAGCTTATAAAACAATTCCATAAAACTGTGTAAATCTTGTGTTGATCTTACTTTTTACAAGGAGTCTTAAAGCAATATATCCCAGCGCCGTTTACAAGGTTGTTGCAGGTGTGGGACCAGCCTTAGAAATATAGCTACTACTTAAAACTGTGTATTTTACGAGCCTGGGGAAACATCCGTTTGAACTGTAAAAGGAGCTTTCCAGCCCACTTGCTTCTTTGTGCAAGAGACTAAGCCATTGCCCATCAGACTTCAGTACCTCCTGAGTCACAGCCAAGGTGCCGGGACAGGATTCCTTTGTCAACACACCTTTGCAAAGTTTTCCAGTACATTGAACTTTGGCTTCAGGAGGAGCTGGGCTCCCCAAGCCCAGGTTTCACTGCAAGCCACTGAGCACCTTAAAATAACTTGCCACTTGCAGACGTGGGGCTGTTTTGCTATGGGCTGCAGTCATTCCTCTGGTGAAGCTCGCAGGCTGTTTACTGGTGCTCTGGAGTGCAAAGGAACAGGTGGAAAAGGGACAAATGAATAGCCCAATCATGTAAATCAGATGACAGAAGGCATGTAAGTAGGCAACATATACTGTAATTACATAATAGGTATTTAATAGGCATCAGGCTGAGTCTGCGGGCGATAAAGGAAGAGCCAAGAGAGATTCCTCCCCTTGAGTTAAAAATGATCAGGATTTTAACCCCATATTAACACTCAAGATTACATCCCATCCTCCATGCCCTCTGAGCTCTCCTCCAGCTCCCAGCGCAACAGTCCTGAGATTGATCAAACCATGGGAAATGAGCCCTCCTCCCATAGTGTCCACTGAATATAGGATCTATTAGGTCCCAAACCATCACATACCTCTGCTTTGCAGGGTACATGGGCAACCAGCTGCCACGCTGCACCCTAAAGAGCACTATGCTTTGCAGGTGGATACACAGGGTCCCCATTTATAACACTGGGAGGAAACGGGTTGCACTTGGGTTTGAAGTTCAGGGACTCTGAGTTTTAATGAGGATTTGTTCTTTGACCTTGGCCAAGCTGCTTATTCCTTCCTTTAAGGAGCGACAAGGCTCCTCCACCTACATGTGACCTGGCAAAGAGAAACACCAGTGAGCTGCAAAGCACTGCCACCATTGTGACATGGGACTACGGGCAATCCTCTGCCTCACTGTCCCCACCTTCATCCTCCTCATCAGATGCCTGGCCTCACCTTCCCAGCGGATGTGTCTCAGCACCCACTTATCTCCTGCTCATATCTTCTGTGTAAGACCAAATATTGACACTGTTCAGGAATGGCCCTTGGCTGTGAGCACATCTCCTAACCTTCAAGATAGCCCTTGACCTCTCCCCTGATCCCTGAAACGCACAGGATAAATGCAGGAAAGGGTCACAGTGACGCGCTTAAAAGCTGTTTTACAGCAGTTGGAGGGCTAAGCCCAACACATGACTTCTGCTTTGCAACAGCTCTTTCTGAAGGGTCTCAGCGACACTGAGTGACAGAGGTTTGGATCAGTATCGTATCATCATCCTCAGCTGAAATGAGCTTTTCTCTAGCCCTGCCAAGGCTCCAATTAATGATGTCACTGAGATTTAATAAAAACTGAAGAAAATCCTTCCTTATTTTTCTAAAATAGGCCTTCTAAAATAGCATCCAGCTCCTGAATATGACAGAGTCATAAACCAGTGCAGTGGCTGTGGCATGGGATGCCTAAAGAAACACCAAGGTGGAGGGGCTGGGATCATCTGCGAGTTACGCGCTTGTACAGCACCTGACACATTGAATCTCCTTCCTAATCAGGGGTTAAGATGTTGTTGCAACACAATTAATAATAGAGCATTATATAAAATGCTTTATATATTTAACGTACTAATTAGCCATGATAATAACAAGTAACTTCATAGTTGAATTTATGAAACCCCGGTACCTGAATCTCATTTGTATGGGGCTTCATTGGGACTTGATAAAATGCTGGGCTCATTTAACAACCTTCCCTTCAGCCAGAGCAGCGATCTGAGGTCCTTCCCTCTCCCCTGGCTATTTATTTCCACAAAACACTAAGGGGTCTAACAGGAGTCTACTCCACACACAAACCTGGCTGAAACCTGCCTGTTTGAGTGATTAGGCAGGGACTGATAGACTGATGTGGGCAGAGCAATCACACAACCCCCTGTTTCCTTTGGAAACCAGGCTAAAAATAGGGGACAGGCAATAGAAAACCAGACAGGAAGGCAGGAATGGATCTATCAATAGCTCCTGCCCTGTTTCCTGCTCATTAGTGTCTCTCAGCAGATGTCAGGTAACCTTTAGAAACCCTCCAAAGAAGCGTTCATTTATCAGACATTTCTTAAATGGAGATAGAGGGAATTTGGACCCTGTACGTTTATGGGCATCCCAGAAAAAAAGAAGAAAAAAAGAAGAAAAAAAAAATCTCTTCAGAGTGCATGCATTGTATATCACAGAGAATTTAGTTTCTATTCTTAATACAGCCACAGACCACCTGTGGACTTTGTACTAAATATATATAGCTAAATGACCATGTCGCACCGATCTGTCTCCCCATTCCCTTGGTGCTACCAGTGCTCTGACTGCAATTCCAAGCAGAGCAGGAGAGAAAACACATGCTTTAGCAGCAGTGGTCCTCCCAGGAGGTGAAATGCTTAAATTCTAGGTAAGAGTAATTTACTGTCCACAAAAGCTTGTCAGCAAGATGTTAACGGTGGTGGGTGGGAGAGTACAATATAGGTTTCAGCTTGGTATGTTAGTACGTTCTTCCAGAGGTGAGAGAAAGGGTTTTTCATCAGAGCCGTGGATCAGCCCTTCCTTCAGCTGCAGCTGCCGGTGATGGTGTGCGTTGCTCACTAGATGGCGAAGGCTGCCTTCCTCCCTGCAGACCGGCCGCCCCGCAAAGCTCCTACAGAAGCAACGAGGGATGCTGCTGGGGATGGAGAAAAGAGGTTAGATTACTGAGGGGAGATTAAGGGGAGACATCTGGAGCCTGCTAAAGCCATCGGCGAAGGGAGAGTGGGTTATTAAGGTTCAAATGGTGGTAAGGTTCTCCTTGAAGAGATGGTGCCACATGTTTGAGAATCTCCCTCTTCACCTGGTTTGAAATGGACCTTTAGGCAAGGCCCCAGCTACCAGGAGCTCGTGGGGAAAGAGATATCCCAGTGAGCCTCTTCTGCAGATCTCCTCCAACCTTCAGGAGTCTTTTCACCAGCAGGATCAAGCTGATGTGACCCACATTTGTCCCTCAAATCTATCTAGGGAGGACACAGGGTGACACAGACTGGGATTAGTCCGTCTTGAGTCCCTGAAGTGCTCTTGGGGCAAAAATCACCCTTTAGAGATGACAGCTATCTAACAGATATGCTCCATAACAATGTCCATCAGCCACAAGAAGTCTCAGTGTGAGGCTCCTGCTGCTGCCATGGGTTGAGCCCTGCCCATGTAGAAAGCTGTGTGCCACCTTCACGGCACCCTTCCTCTGCTGTCCCAGGGGTGTTCAGTAGATGCAGGATTGCAACAGCAGGGACAGGAGTGTGGCAGAACCTGATTTAAGTCCTTCCAAAGAGGCTGTGTTTGTTAAAGCTGAACAAACCTCATGATTTGCCAGGTTGGGAGACTTGGCTGCCCCAGGTACCTTCAGTCTCTCAACCACAACTAAGGAAGCATGAGAAAGGACAATGCGCTGTCTAGGGTACTTGGCTACAAGCCAAAGATGTCATTCTCAAAAAAAAAAAAAACAAATAAAATAAATAAAAAAACTTGAGTGAGACAAAGCTGTGAACCAAGCGAGACTGTTTTGAAAGTGTTCATCTGCACTGGTTAGTCATAAACCAGCACAGCAGCTATGGAAGTGAGTTAGAGGAGGGTAATTTCAGCCCCATTTTCAGCAGCAGCTGGCTCCCGGGAATGTCCTGCTCTTGCAAGTCATCAGTGTTTACAAGGCAAATTTTGTACCATTGTAGCCAGAGTCCCTTACACAGCCTCAGCTATTTGCAAACAGCTCCTCGCCCACGAGTGCCAGTATTTTCCGTAACACCAGTTCTAGGAAGAAGAAAGCCCTCTGCCAGATGACTGTGTTGTCAGGTGAAGAACTGACTGAAACAAGCTCAGGCTCCCCAGCTGCATTGCTGGCTTTACTTTGGCCATGGCCAGTCTGTAGCTCAGTTCCCAAACAGCCACATTTAGACATGAGCAGCATCCTACAGTTCTTGGCTATACTGGGCTCAAAAACCTCAGCTCAGCTGGTCTTCTGGGTGATGCTGGCTACTTGGGCCCAAGTGTGCTCAAATTCACATGTGCTCTGCCTGCCCAGACTGTATGAACCTGCGGCTGAAGTCTGCAGAAAGGAGCAGAGCATGTGTGTACTCTCACAGGCGCCCAGTTCCAGTGTGAGTGTGGCGTTCATGGTATACAGATGCCAGCTCAGGCATCTGAAATGTACCTTTACATAGTGGAGCATCGCCTGTTCCTCCCCATGAGATGCCCTCGTGAAAATGAAAGCCCATCCGCATGAACCTCTCAGCAGCAGCACCACACCTGAGCCTACAAACATGGGATAACACACGCACCTAGTGATGTGTCGATATATGCCCAGACATGTATATATAGGGCAGCAAACAGGTTTTTGAATATCGCTCACAGCCATTTGGCATAAAATTAGCCCTGAGGGTAATGTTTAGCAGCCTGAGTTTTTTCATTGCTGCCTCCAACCCAGGATCCATTATACCCCATACTACGTCTTTTGCAGAATAATGCAAATGTATTTCTATTCAGAAATCCAAGGCTGTTCCTACCCAGCTCGCTGGGATATGAGAATACCTGGAAGGTGCTACTGACATTTTTCCTGAAGCTCTTTTCTATTTAACAGAAGCAAAGTCACGTTGCTGAGAGACCCCTTAGTAACAGGAAGCAGTTGTCCGGTTTAAAGAACCAGCTAGAAAGCAAACAGCTTTGCCTCCTTTTTAAAGCCCCTCAGGACAATATTTACTTTTCTAAAATATCATTGTGCCACGGCTTTGGGACTTTGCTTGACAAACTTGGGGGTCTCTGAGCAGTTCAAAGTGGGCTTGACCTATAGCTGAGCATGGAAAACAGGAACTGCATATAAATAACTAAATTACAGAGAGATCAATTCTCAGTCAACTCATTAGCAATGCCCGGCATCTTTAAGTGATAACTCCACTCTCTAAGACCTTTACGTAATTACTTGCACAAGGCACATTTTACCCTTTGGTTCACAAGTTTCATAAATGAAGGTTAAGTTTACTTAACCACCCAGGATTTACCAGCCATGTTAAAGCATAAAATGCGTGTGCTGCCAGGTGTCTCTGCAGAAACTGCCTTGTTGATTCAGAGACTCCAAGGTTAAATGACGGCTCCTGAGTCCAAGTTAGTTTCCCATTGGGGAACGGGAGGATCTGCGCTGTAACATTGTACCACAGTTCAGCCGAGGTTGATTTAACGAGGCTTGGAGTTAAGATAGCAGTGATTGCGAAAACCTGAATGAAAATCAGGGTTTTGCTGTACATTGCACCTGTAACAGGTATCTTGAGTGTGTCACACTCCAGTCTGTTACAGAAAGATGCTATACATTTTTTCCTAGCCAGATACCTGTTTCTATCTTCTTTCTATCTACACTATTTGCACCCATGCACATCTATAGGATGCATGTTTATATAGCCTGCATATCTCTTACTCCACACAGTTCATACAACTGAGTGGTAGGCCAAATTTTCAGCTGATGTGAATCAGCATAGTCCTATTAATGTTTTTGGCAAGTCACGCTAGCCAAGGATAGATTTGGTGTTTTCAGGGTGGTGGGTTTGTACCTATGTGTTTGATTGACTCTTTCTTGACAGCATTTTGGATGTCCTGGTTGTACTCTCCCCGCTTTCACACACATTCAAATTTTTCAGCCACCATTGGAGCACCCAACGGCTTAGTAAAGTTGTTTGTGTACCAGGAGAAACTGGGTCAGAGAGCTGTGAAGCCACTGGCTTGTGTAATGCAGGAAACCTGGGAGAGAGCAGCCAATGGGACATGCTTTTTCCATCCTCCAAACTCAGCTCTCTCCCTGTGTCCTGGTTTCAGCTGGGATAGAGTTAATTTTCTTCCTAGTAGCTGGTATAGTGTTATGTTTTGGATTTAGTATGAGAATAATGTTGATAACACACTGATGTTTTTAGTTGTTGCTAAGTAGTGTTTATACTAAGTCAAGGATTTGTCAGCTTCTCATGCCCTGCCAGCAAGAAGGCTGGAGGGCCACAAGAAGTTGGGAGGGGACACAGCCAGGACAGCTGACCCAAACTGGCCAAAGGGATATTCCATACCATATGACGTCATGTCCAGTACATAAGCTGGGGGGAGTTGGCCAGGGGGGGTGGATCACTGCTTGGGAACTAACTGGGCATCGGTCAGCGAGTGGTAAGCAATTGCATTGTGCATCACTTGTTTTGTATATTCTAATTCTTTTAGTATTATTATGGTCATTTTATTATTATTATTATCTTTATCATTATTTTCTTTCTTTCTGTCCTATTAAACTGTCTTTATCTCAACCCACGAGTTTTGGGGTTTTTTTTATTCTTTCCCCCATCCCACTGGGTGGGGGGAGTGAGCGAGCAGCTGCATGGTGCTTAGTTGCCGGCTGGGGTTAAACCACAACAACCTGACAGCAAAGCTGTCCAAATTCTGCCCCTCAGCCCAGGTATGCTCCACCAGAACAACGCGATGGGCCATGATGCTGTCTTCCAAGGAAGGTCCTCAGGTATGGCCGAGGCTGGACCCACCACTCCATGGAGCGCTTCAGCAACCTCTCCCCACTGCTGCCTCTCCCAGAGGTCCTGCACTCCCTCCTTCAGCACATGGCCAAAACAGAGAGGTGTCTCCTTGTGGGTCACACGGGAATCCAGGCAGGAACTGAGAACTGGCATGCGCCTCAGGTAGTGCAGAACAATCTGCTGGGGACCTCTTCTAGTCCTATCAGATGATGGGGATGCCTGAAGTCTGCTCACCTGAAGTTTGCTCAAATGTTTGGTCACATTTCCGTGCACCTGACAGAGGAAGGATTGGTGTAGCTGGTCTTCCACTGTCTTCAGATGGAGTGAGCTAGACCATCCTGGTCAGAATTTTGGCTGTTGCAGCCGTGCCATAACTGCTCTGTCACTCAGAGCAACCCACTGGTGTTCTGACAACCCCGGTATCACCCTCTGATCCTGGGGAAAGTGCATAAAGACATACAGTAACACAACTTGCCACTCCTTTTTACACCGACAAAACAGTGACCTCAAGTTAGTCAGTGTGACAGCATGAGAAAGCTCAGCTTTCCTCCTTCACCAAACCTACAGCAAACCATACTCTGTTCAAATTCCCTCTGCTGTCCTCTTTTTTCTAAAGACTAAAAGAAGATCAATGAAAGAGGCTTCCAACACATTTGTTCTTTCACTGTGATTGTCCACAAGGTTGACTATATGGGGAGGTCTACAATCCTACTGCCCCCGCGTGCCCAGAGTTATGTCCAAAAAGTTATGCGTTAGACATCTGATGGCAACAACATCCACACGTTGGCCTGTGGAATATTCCTGTATACCCAGTAATTCCTACCAGCAATACAGAAGAGTTCCCCAAGCCTCATGGAGTTGCACAGTAATCACTAAACGAGAACATCTATCCCCAGGTTTCAAAGCAAAGTAGCTAGATGGCCACAAAGCCCTGACTGAAACTTCTCAGGATCAAGGAAAAGAGTCCAGATATTTTTTGATTCAGCTGTAAAACTTGGCTTTGTGACTTCGATAGGGCTAATCAGTTCCCAGGTGCTGCTGAGTTTCTAAGTTATTTGGAAAGGTAGTTTTTAAGCCATGGTGCAGTTGAACAGTGATCAGCGTTTGCCCACTGCTGATTTGGAAACCTAATTCTGCTCACGCTGCCGACATGGGGTTGGAGCTGTAGGTGTCAGCGCACAGATGAAAATGGCTTGAACCAGTTGTATCTACATCATCGTTAGACCTGAATTCAAATGTGAGTCAGTCCCGTTCTGCCAAATTTTCTCGCAGTGGACCTAGAACCAGAATTTGAACTGATATATATTAATGTGAACTAGTGAGTATAGAATGGTCTTGTTTTATACACACCAGTAGGATGGGTTTAATACCCCTTTTACATATTAAACACCATATTTAACAATCTATAACCATTCGTATTAACGTGTTTATAACCACTGATGAAACACATTGCTCATATCTGAACAGGATTATAGCATCTCTCTACCACTGATCAGCCACTTTTATCAATGAAAACTTGATAAGTGATGGGCAGTTGAACTTCCAACACAACCAACGGTGACAGGTCCACCCGCTACAATTCTGGGTGCTTATGTGCTTCATGTTCTTCCTGAGGGACTGTTGGTGCAGCCATCATGGTCTGGGGGTATGAACAAGGCAATGTTTGCAAGAGGAGGTAGCATCTTTTATTAGAACACACATAGTTGGAAAAAGTAGGTCAAGCTTTAAAGCACATGAGCCTTTCTTCAGGTCTTGCCTAATTAAAACCCTCTGACCACTGCAAATCTAAGTGCGATTTTAAAGGCAGGACAGAAGTGGTAGTGCAAAGATTTTGTAAAGGGCTTAGCACAATAGGCTATACATTGCAATAACTAACCGTTAGTCTTGGGGAAATAGCTCAGCCTCTGATCTCACATTTTAGCAGCTAAGAGCTCTGGCTAACAGATCCTACTCTGAATTACTCTCTCAAAACCTTATCAAAAGGAAATGGAGCCTTTTGAAATCGCTGGCATCTCTGGAAGACTGGTTTATCAAATTTCCCCCGGTTCAAGCAGAAAACCTCTGTTTTCCTCTGCTCTTTAACCTCTTATTTAAAATGTCATTTTACTTTGAACTGTCAAAAGAGGCAGCGAGGGAAGCAGCTAGCTCACCATCAGAAGGAGGCGAAAGCTGAAACTTTACCCGTCCTTAGTGAGTTTATCCACATATCAATGGCATACTACACCAGTGTGTTTATTTTTATGACTAGAGCATATCCCTTAACCTCAGGGATCCGAACATTTCCCTGGAATGTACAGACGTTTCATATCATTTATTTCCCAGTGGCCCTTCCCCACACCAGCTCCACTCTCCCATACATAAACACACACGCTTCTATTCACATTCTCTTGATCATACTGGTGTACACAACCAGACATCAGCTTAACACAAACACACACACATTCCTATCCATAGCATCGGTCTTATCTACAGCCCTCTGCATAAAATATAAATGTACACATTCCTGTATTTAGATGCACATATTTACAACGCGTATATGAACATAAATGGCTATGATTTGTGTGCGCGTCTGTTTATACAAGCCTACATGCACACATACGTACCCAAATGTTTGTGTGAAAACGTACATATGTGGAAAACCGGGATTGCAAAGGGCACTAACACATGCCACTGAGTCCCATGGCTGCTCAGGACCTTGCTGGGTGGCTTCCATAACCAAGGGAAAGCATTTGGATGGGATCCAAACAACTTCCATCAGCTGAACTCTTGGATTTCACTTACCTCTGTCTCTGTATCAATTTTAAGGGGAAAACTACTGCCTGGAGCCAATAACCAAAATGACGGACCAGATTCCCCCTCAGAAGCCCTACAGCAATTAGGATTCTGTGAAGATGCTGCAGCTTTGCTCTATTATAACTATGTCGCCTTGCCATATTGACTCAGGCTCTAACGAGATATTACCAAGCACTGGGGTTGCATTCAAGCTCTCATATAAGCGGCCAGCTGAGGATTGGACTCTTTCATCAGTTTGTGCTGCTTACTGTGGGCCAAGGTCTTCAGCTGGTGTAAATCAGCGCGACTCCACTGAGGCCATGAAAAATGAGGTGCATAAGTTAAGCATCTGTCTCAATGGCTGATGTTTATCTTTGCTCCCATGGCCTCAATTGCACTTAAGATGAACATAAACCCGTGAAAACAGTTTAATGGGACATGGGCTTTCTGGTGATCATCTGCATGCAGCTGAATTTTACTCCATTTGATTGCTAAATCAAGTTCAACAGATACGCATGTTACAAATAATTTGTCATGCTCTTAGGCGCGTTCCACCCCAGGCCACAAAATGTTCGCAGTAATTGAAATATACAGCCAAATTCCAAGCTAGCATAAATCTCCACTGATGTCAAGCCATATGGAAATCCATATGATTCGAGGGCCGTAAAAGAAAAAAAAAAACATGCTTTCTAGTGAGAGACTTATGCAGCTCAATCTGATTAGTCTATCACAAAGAAGATTAAGAGGTGACTTCACTAGGATGTCCAAGTACAGCTGGAAAAAGAAAATACCAGGTATGGAACGGTTCTTTAATCTAGCTGAGAAATGCCAAGCGAGATTCATTGCTTGGAAGTAAATGCCAGACAAATGTGAATAAGCAATAAAGCATAGAATTTTTTAATACGGAATCATTGATCAAAGGATAAGGTGAAAGTCTTCAGACCAAGGTCAGATGCTTTTCTTCACAAGATTCTTTTTCTAGCATAACTTGTTGGGTTCGATATAACAGTAACGACATCAGTTGTTGAACCTGAAGTCATCTAAGAGGCTGTGACTATTTATAAGAAGCCAGTGAATTAAGATTGAGAAAAGCCACTGTACTATCAATAGGATTAAATTTACTACAGATTGATTTAACTTCCACTTGAAAATGCTTGTGGGACTGCTAAGTAAAAAATTAGAGCAGAAACCACTGAACTTGATAAAATACAGAACTGAAGGACAGACTAGTGATCCCTTCTCTTCACAATTATTTATTTACTTTGAAGTCTGGTCAGTTATCCCTGAAATCACAACATTTTTAGAGCTGTGAAACTAAATTCTGTTGATTTCCTTCAAATTATAATACAGGAAAAGAGATGAGCCCTCTCAAACATGAAAGAAGAAATACTACGGATCACCGAGAAAGAAATCTGTATCTTGCTAGAGCTGCATTCCTCTGCAGCAAAATCGATGGTTTTCAATGGATCCCAACTGCCAAGTGCTGTGGTTACTCCAAGTTTGAGCATTTATCCTAAGAAAGGCCCAGGTGCCAAGTTAATTTTTAAAAAAGTTTCCAAAAAATGTCTTTGCACCATCTGTTCTCTAGCAGTGGTGCATTCCTCAGGCCGCGATGTCATCAGCTTCTCATTATTATTCTTAACGTTTCTTCGAAGTCAATCAAAATCAAAGACAGAACAACAGATTTGGGGTGTTTGTGCTCTGTTTGCACGCTACATTGTGCCGGAGGTACATAAAGTTATTTGGTTATTTCCATCCATGGCTCTTTGGCAGCAGAGCTTGAAGTTAGAACCCCAGCTTGTCAAATAGATTATGATTATATATAGTATATAATCACAATGAAAATGAGATTTTAGATGAAAATCTAAAATTGGGACGGGATGGGAGTGAAACCAACTCACTCCAGGCAGCTTTCTAATTTCAGTCATTGGTTCAAATCCCTCCCAGAAGCCACAGGGCAATGCAGGATCCCTAAGTTTCTTGGGAACCAGTCCCATACTTTCACTAAAGTCAGTAGGATGCTTTGTTGTGCCTCTGCTGGAAGCTTGGGAAGGTTTTAAACCAGGGACATCCCAGTCCAGGGTGCACACACCCCCTTTGCAGTACTTTACAAGGGGGTACTTACTCCAAAGCAGAACGGGGGGCTGCCGGGGCCAGGAGCATGCATTTGCCGACTGCGCTTTTGCCAGTGGCAATACCCGTGAAGGAAGAAAAGGTTGAGGGAAGCCATGCTCCAGATGCAGAAATAAAACCCACTTCCCCAAGGAATGAGCAGCAAAGCCCAGAAGTCCAGATCTCACTAACACATTATTGGCTTCCCCATGGCTCCGCTCAGCTTACAGCTGGGTGAGTAACTGCTGCTTTATCCGGCCACACTGCTTAGCTGTGATTTAGGAAGTAAACTTGCAGAGACTGGGATTAAACAGCCAGGGTGGAGGTGCAGGGCATTTCCCTGGGATTAGCAACTGCTTAAGAGATTGGCCGGTGGCACTTCAATGCCAGATAATGCTCAGCAGCAATGCTGCTAGGGCTGGAGGGAGACGGGAACCAAACTCCAACTAGGGGAAGTGCCACCACCCTAGAGAAAGGCCCAGCCCCTGAGGATATTTTTGTGGTATTCACTGGTCCCTAGCAGTGATTAATGTTGTTGGATAGAGCCATGGCATGGGGACTGTGTTTCTGGTGTCAAAATAGACTCCAGCCCTATCTGATGTGCCCTATCTGATATGATGATCAGTAAATCAAGACCAAAGGGGACTGAATCATGTCAGGTCTCAGCTCTCCAACAGGGTCACTAACCTGCAACGTAATATCTGGTGGTTAAATGGTTAAAGCAATATTTCGGACTCAGATGAGGCTCTATCATGCTGGAATATTAATGATGTCATTATAATGTGGCCACTAAGTCATCTTGCCTCCACGGAGATTCCCCACCTTCGTAGAGCAAAACCTTGAGCCTCTCCAGACAGAGCTGAGCCCCAGCACCCCAGGCTGAATCTAAGTATATGTTCTTTAATTCTGGCTGCTATATGGCCCTGGGTGTTTTCCCCCCAAGAAAGAATGGGGGCGAAATGAGAGGTAATTAGTACAGAATAAGTATGCACGTTTGCCTCTAGCAAGCTTAAGGTCAAAGCAGCAGTTTCCCCCGTACACGGTGCTAGAAACCAGAAGCAGATGGAAATCACTGTAGAGCAGAGCCTATGGCTTGCACTTGGCAAAGAGGAGATCTCCAAACACTTAGATGTCAACAGTCTGGAGGATAAATCAGGCTTCCTGATCCTACTCTTTAAGCCCTTAAATGACTGGAAGGTGGTAATCCAACAAGTGTTTTTGTCATAAATCCCTTGTTCCTGAGCCCATCAGATAGATAAGCATTGAATACTTTACAGTGTGTGGCTGAACCATAGCCCCTTGGGGGATCACTACATGGCAGAAAATAACCCAAAAAGTTGGTGAATCTGCAGGCGAGGTGCTGCACAAACGCCCTCACAAACCCTCTTTGTAAGACAGACAAGTTAAAGTCAAAGGTTGGAACAACTCTCTGGTTCCCTCCCCTCTCCCCCCACCAGTTTGTTTCTGATTATTTTGCACACAGATCAAAAGGCAAAAAAAATGTGTTTTATTTCACTAGGGAGGGGAAGAGAAACACACTTGATGGTACTTTAAAAAAACTTCTTTTCTTTCCTTTCAAAAACAACAATTCAAGTAAATTAATAGGCCTGGTCTGATGAGTATGAGTCATTTTCAGTACAAACTAACCACAAAAGCTGGAAATCTGGTTTTAAATTTAGAGGAGAAGGCAGAAAAGAAAAGATTATAAAATAATTCATGCATTTTTTTAAATATGCAACATTACCAGTGATCAGAAGAGAAGGATAAGCTTCCAACATCAGAAATCGTAATGTAACCTCTGAGCCATGGCCAAGCAATAAACAGAGCTCTTTAGTGACCAAATAATTACAGAGTTTGAAATCGAAATACTATACCGTGTAACTAATGCAGAGAATAAACTCCAATCCACATGTGTTTTTACAGCTTGATACTCCATTAACATTAATAGGTTTTTCTGTCAATTTGCATAGATTAGCCGTTGAGAAAGATCTCCCTTACTGTCTTCCCAAATTATTTTTTTTAAAGCTGTGACCAGTTGATATGTCTGTGTCTACCCCTACTCTATTTTTCTGTATTTCTCTCACACACAGATATCCTCCCCAAAATGCAAGCTGATTTTCTGTGGATGTACACGTGTTTCTTATTGGCGGCTGTGGGATCCATGTGGGTGTTTGTCTGTGACTTATAAACACACACATGCACGCTCATATACACTTAGTATTATTCCTGTTGGAAATCCTAAGTTTAAATGATTTCTTCAAAAATCACATAAGAAACGCTAGCAAAGATGAAAAGAAAATAGTTCTCTAAAGCAGCACTCCATGCTATTAGTTAAAAGACTTTTTCTTCCTACAGCCCTGAACAGCTGAAACAGAGAAAACTGAGCTCCTAAGGACAATTGCAATGTGCATCTCTGGCTTCAGATCACAGTTGATTTAGCAATATACCAAAAGACACGCTAGCTCTTCTCTTCGCTGGCTTAGCTTCCATAGCTTTCTCCTCCATGTGGGCTAGGTCACCAAAGAAGCTGGAAAACGAAGCCTCCAGCTTTTTGCCCAGTCCTAGCGTGGGCATCATAGCCCAGAAGTGCAACCAGCAAGCCAGCCTTCCTCTGGCTCAGCTGCAGCTTAGCTCCGCAACGATTTTCCTTTCCTCCCTGGGCTTTTAGCTTGGGCAACTTTAGGTATATGTCAAAATCATACACATTCCTAACAAAAAGATCTTGTCAACCTTGAAATTTTACAGCTTTACAAAGAAATAGTATCCATATACATACACAGTGACTACACACACACAATACAGCTTTGCAAAGAAATAATCACTGTATATTGTGACCACACACTCACATAGATATATATATAAAAATTAGGGACAAGACACAGCATTTTTGCATGCCTCAGCCCCCGAAACAGCTGATGTATTAGGGCTGAAAGATTATGTAGATATCGACCTGAGGCAGCAGTAGTGTCGGATAATTTAGTCCCAAGGGTTAATTGACTATGAATGATCTTAAGATCACCAAACAACCTAACTAATAGCTTGTAATACGAGCTTTACATACAAGACACGTACACGACATAGCATCTTGCAATATCCCACACATTACTATATGCCTCCCATTATTGCAGATTCAATACTATATGGAATATGGTGCGCGTTTTATGCTGTGTAGCGTTTCTTACATACATTACATATTGTGTGATATGTATTTTACATTATATTACCTATTGTATAAATTTGTACGGAAGCAAGGACTGGATGCAAAACCATACTGACGACGAGCATACAATATCGGTTAGAAGCAGCAACGCAGGCGTCCAGCAGCGCTGGCAGTGCTGTTGGCACTGCGGTGTGCGGGGGGGCACGATGCTGCTGAACGGAGTCGGGACCATTTTCCCTGCCTGCCGAAGGAGAAAGCGGAGAGACGACGCGGGTGTCTGGCTAGGTCGCTTAGCTACAGACAGGTCACGCTTCAAATTTGCTGAATTTCACCCGTCCGTGTGTTAAAACAAAACCTACAAGCGGCTTTCACCTCTTCCCGGCTCCAAACAGTGGCTGAGCCTCTAGAGTGGAGAGACACAAGGTGGGCAGGCAAAACCAAAATGCGTGTGCCCAAGAAAGCAGCCGGGTGCGGGGAGGGACAGCCTTTCGCACCCCCTCCCCTGCAGCAGGCAGCCTGCCTGCTCCGGGCTCGGCTTGAAGCACATGTAGCAGCAGAAGTTAAACTGGTTTGCCTCCCCTCCACCAAACAGATTTGTTGGCCGAGGAAACTGCCAACAGCCAGCCCGGGTGGCAGCTGAGTGGGAACTTTCTGCCTCGCTGATTGATTGACACTAAAGCACCTGAATTCGGTGTAAATCGCTGACTCCACGTTTAAGTCCTTGGGGAAGGAGAAAAGGAGCGGGGGCAGGATTTCTGATGATTTCGTGATTTTCACAAGGAGCTTTGGGGACCAAGAGGCAGCAGCAGCAGCAAGCCCACACGTGCTCTCGCGTTTCTGGTCGCAAGCACCAGGCGAGCCGGTGCCTCTGGGTTTGGAGCCGACCCCCTTCCCTAAAATAACGTTTGCTTAACGCGCATCGCCGGCTGTATTTAGCCTTGAAGCTTTGCTTCACTCGCTTTTTTCCCCTTCCTCCTTCCTCCGGCCCGGCGTCCCCCTGCGGGGGTAGGTACCAGGGGTGCAGGCACAATCCGGGGTCCGGGTGGCACTAACGGGGGACGGAGCGCACGGCGCCGGGCCGACACCGGCACCTCCCCGCCGGCGCCGCTGGAAGGAAAGGGCCGGTTTGTGCCTCGCCGCGGCCCGGGAGCCTCGGGGAGGGGGAAGCACCGAGGAGCGGCGGGGGGGAGAGGAACCGGGGATGGGGGGAGCATCGGGCGGGGCGGGGCACGGGAGTCCAGAGCACCGGGGAGCCCACCCTGCCCGCGGTCCCCGGGGGGCTGAGCGGCTCCGCTCCCCGGCGGGCGGGAAGCAGGAGGAGGAGGAGGAAGAGGCGCGTTTCGGTGCGGGCAGGTCGGCAATCGGCGCGGGGCCCGGGCACACGGCGGGAGGGGGTCGGGGTCCCGTCCTCTCCCTCCCGGCGCCCCTCGCACCGCCCTCGGCTGCCCACGGTGCGTGTCCGTGTGCACCGCGTGTGTGCGCGCACGCCTGCGTACGGATCATTTAAGGATGTGTGCATATCTCTATCTAAATGGTCGTTTCGGTAATTATGTACAGCTCAAAGGTCGTTTAGAGGTAAAAATATACACATATATACATATTTGGAGGCCATTTCTATATATATGGACATACATGTGTAAACGGCCGTATATTTCATAAAGTCGTCCTGCAAATATCGTGTATGTATGTATTCACCTATGTTGTAAGTCTAAGATATCTGTAATTGTGTGTCATACGAATATGCCGCTTCTATAATTCCTAATTCTAATTCTCATTTAAGAACAAAATTCATCTAAATATATGTACTAAATTTAGTTGAAGGATATACTTATATTAAGGATATGCATAAATTTACTTCGAAATATTTTCTACAATATGTAGAACTGTATATACAACAATTTCGAATTACAAGTAATGTCTATATAATGTGTCTCATACGCATGAGGCACATTTCATCGCATGTTTCGCAAATGTATCGTGTAATGAATTAAGAATTTGTCATGTGTGTCATATGTATATACACAGGCATAATTGTGTGTGCGCGCGCGCTAAACTTGTAAATGAGCGGGGAACGAACAGGACGAAGTAGGAGGCAGAAGCCCCGGGCAGCCATATATCACCGAAAACCCACCCCGGGGGACATAAACACGCTGGGGTTGTTTCGGAGCCTGGCTCGACTCACCGCGAGAAATGTCATTTCGCAACCACGGGGCAGCCGAGCTGGTCCCGCCGGCGGAGCAGCCCCCGGCCTGGGGCGCGGAGGGGGCGGGCAGCCCGGGCCCTGCCGGCGCTGCCCCCGGGGCAGTAGGGTCCCGGGACCCCCAGGGTCCCCGCCAGCCCCTGGCGCAATTGCCCCGGGGCGGGTGATGATGGTTGTGGGATTGCAAACGCTGCGTTTCCACACGCTTGCTCTCGGGAGGAGGAAGTGCAGATACCTGCAAACAAATCTCTGCAGAGAAATTAACATAAAGATGCAACAACAACAACAACAACAAAAAACCCCTAAAATAAAATAAAAATCGTAGCGAAACAGACCCCAAGAACCTCTCCCGGCGGAGCCAGCCCGCTCCAAAGCCACTCGTTGTTTGCAGCAAAAATCAATCGCGGGGGGGAAATGCTGGTTTGATTTGACTCGGGACAAACGTTTTTCGACATTTTGGTAAAATGATTTTGCATCAGCCGATGTGATTGTGTAAAAAGCCTTTCGGGATCCAGCCCGCCAACGGCTGTACGTCTCTGCGGCTCCCGCAGGAGCGAGAGAGGAGGGGTCGGTGGAGGGAGGACAGGAAAAATTACCAAAGGTGTGCGGAGGTGTTGCTAAATAGAAAGATGGAGGACGACTAAGAGATGCTGGGGGGGGGGGGGGGGGGAAGATGGTAAATTACGAGAACGACAGTTAGAGAGGGGCTGTGCGGTGGAAAGGGTCGGGGTGTTGAGGGAGGCTCCGGGATGAGGCGGATTTCGCCTCAACTACGGCAACCCTACAGGGGAGGAAAAGAAAAAAGAAAAAAAAGAAAGAAATATAAAGAGAGCTGCAGCTGTGCGCCAGGTGACGGTGGCCGGAGAACCCGGCGGCCGGGAAGCGGCCCGGGACGGCGGGCAGGACGCAGCCCTCGGCCCCCGCAGCTCGGCTCCGAGCCGCCCCGGGGAGAGCCCGCCTGTCTTGGAGGTTTGTTGCTCGCTAATGATCAACATCTTTATTTGCTAATTAGAAGTGCCTGGCGATGCCGGCGCCTTAGCGCACCGCCGGGAGGGCACGGCCACCCTCCTCCGCCGGGAGACCACCCCGTTTGGGGCATCTCTGCCGGCCCCGCTGCGGTGCCACCGCGGGAGCCACCGTCCCGCATGCACCTGCACGCGGGGGGGGGGGGGGGGCAAACACCCCCCTTCCCCTTCCTTCCCAAACCAGCAACTCCATCCTGACACTGCGCTCATGAGCTGGGCGTTGCGCTCGAACAAGTCCTGCAGGATCCGGCGTTTTTAAGCTAATGCAGTGAGATGTGTGTTTTTCCTATTTAATTTTTTATTATTATTATTTTTTTGCATCCGAGAGCAGCACGGTTCCCCGAGGGCTGCCCCGGGAGCGGAGCCGGTGCATTTCCCTCGGCGGGGCGCAGGGGGTGCAGCGGGACCGTGCGGCGCCGCGGGCCGGATCGGGGGGGGGGCCGGGGCGAAGAGCCGTCGGGGCTTTTACTGGTGGTTTCTTTCCCATTTCCCTCCTCCCCCCCGCCCCCCGCCCCTTTTTCTTTTTAACCTCTCCCTGGAGGAGCCAGCCGAGCAAAGCCGCCCCATGCATTTCCCCCACTCCCCCCAAAAGGAACCGGGAAACCCACCCCAGCAGTCACCTCTCCTGCAACATCTGAGCCTCGGTATTGCCCCCCTGGAAAGACGGGGGGCAGATGCTGGGATAAATGTCTCCAGCTCTGCAGCCAAAATTCCCAGCAGCCCGAATAAACAAACACTGTCATCTTGCTGCTCGGGGACGGGCGAGTCCCCCTGGCCCCAGCCCTCCCCGCTGCCACCCCGGTGAGGGACACCCCTCACGGAAAGGCAGATTTATTGTCCCTAATGAGCAAATCGTTTAGGTCATTACAAGCCCATTACTGAGGGAAAGGCGGGGCGAGGAGAAACCTTGGCCACGTCTTATCATGTCAACCGGTGCCTTTGAAAACCGGAGAAGAGACAAGGGTACCCTGGAGAGTCCCCCCTTATCGCTCTCCTACAGGGATGCCCCCTGCTCGTTTGCTCTCATCTTCTGCTTTTCTTCAGTTTCCTGTGGCCCCCTCGACAGGGATCCAGTCCCCCTAAATCTGACACCCCCATCCTTGCCTGGACCCCTTCCTGCATCATTTGCAGCCAGGGCAACACACCTTCCCAGTGAGGCCTGGGGGATGAGACCATTTCACTGGTTTGGGTGGATTTTTTTTATACCACCGCCGCCTTTTACAACCTTTTCCCCTTATTTGTTTTTTCCAGTCCCCCTCACTGACATGTTTTCAGTAAAAACACCAGGGATTCAGTGCTGCCTGTGCTGTGGGTAACCCGGGGGTTGCCATGTTCATGCTGACAGTGCATCCCATCAGGGAGGAATTTGGGGCAGAGCCTCTCGGGTCTGTGTCCACTTGGATCCACACTAGGGATCCAGCTTGGAGGAAGGGAAAGGGGGTGACTCAGCCCCCTGAAAATCAGGACTCCTGTACCACCCTTGATGTGGCATCCTGCAGCATCCCTGGTACCTATCCTGGGTATCAGGGATGTCAACAGCTACACAGAGCTGGGGGGCTGCACAGATCCCCGCGGTGGGGCCAGAGAGACCCTTGTCTCCCCCCTCACCCCTTTTACCTCCACCCTAGTAATTATGCAACCTCTCCTGACCCTGCTTTCTATCCCTTTTATCCTGGCCTCAGTGCCTGTTCGCCCAAGCAGGCAAGGCTGAGCCGTTGGAGATTGCTCTGAGGTCCTTCCATCTGGCACTTTCTCTCTGTTCCCCCACTCAATAAATAAAATAAGGGTCACCTTTTTTTTTTTTACTTTTTTTTTTTTTTTTGGATCACACACCAAGGCCCATCACAAATGAGACCCCCGAGGCTTTGATGCCTGTGTTTGGACACAAGCAATTATCTCTAATTATTGTTTTGCTTTTCAGTTTGCCCAACTTTCCAACAGCCTTGAAAAGAAACTTCAAGGAGGGGGCTCAGCAGACTGAATGAGACATTTCTCGACGAAAGCCCCTCCCAGAGCCCCCTCTCGCTTCCATATTGAGAGAAACAAAATCTTCACAAATGTTTAAGTACAATATGGGTTTGGCAAGGGGTTTTCTTTTCTTTTTTTTTTCTCTTTTCTTTTTTTTTTTTTTGAAGATGATTTCTAAAGACACGGGAACATTTGTACAAATAAGGCGCAGATGGGAGTGGGGTGGGGGAGCACACTGGAGCTGAATATCTGGGAAGGGAGGTGAAATGGTTTTCAGCTGGGAAGGAAGTGGAGAAGCAGAGATTAAAACCCCTTTAGACTTTCCCACCACTCATAAATAATACATTAAATTGCACTTACTGCTTTTTGCTCACTGAGGAGCACCGGGCAAAGGCCTCAAGTCCTGAAGAAAATTCACAGTCTGGGGGAATGGCAGGATCAGGAGGTAGGAATGGGGAGAAAGAGTGATATTTTGGGAAGCTGTCTGGAAGGATGGGAAACAACTAAAAATAACATGTCAAGTCTATACTCATGCATGTGGCACACACCTGCTTACACACACAGATCTACGTATGTGGGTTGTCTCCTGCCGGCAAAATGCATAGGGATATATCTATGCACCTACACACACATATATATGCACACAAACGTGCAGCCTGAGCACAAATATGCTCACAGACTGAAACACGTCTATGCACACAGGTATTACACACACATATAGCTGGTACAAGTGTGCACAGAGGGATGTGCATATGTATGTTCACATCCACATCTGCATATGCACATCCACAGGTCCATCACATCTGTGTGCTCATACACACAAGGAGGTGGGGGAAGGATGTAGATAAACAGGTAGACGCACTTGTAGTAACAACCATAGACCCCTGCACTGTATGTGTATATGGTAAAGGCATTTGAGAGCCAGTATTTTGCTCTGGGTGCATTACACATCCCTTCCAACTTCTTAAAGTGATGATAATAACAACTCCAAAACACGGGTCTCCCACTGAATACCCAAAGCCTGTGTGTTTTAACTGCTAACCCACCATTTATTTAGCAATCCTTCACAGTAACCAAAGCAGGCTACACAAAATATGTGCAGCCTGCTGAGATAAATCTTTGGCTGAAGGACATCGATCATTTTCTGCAGCTAAAATTCCTCTGCAAATCGATGCCATCCAGTCATTAGTTCTTCATGAACCAGCCTAATGGGCCATCACATCTCCATCCAAGAAAAGGAAAACACAGCCCTGCTCCTACCCCAGACCTAATTGCACAGGCCAAGGGTGGCAAAGGTGGGGGAGCTTTTGTTTATCGCTCCCCTCCTTTGGCGGTAGCACTGCAGAGAAGTGGTGTCATAAATATTTGTCTTTCTGCCTGGGTATCTGTCAACATGTATGCCTAAAGAAACACTCTAACTATAAATATATAAACATGAAGTGATAACGCACGTGTATTTGTACACATCATGCTTATATATAGTGAGTATATCATTACATGAACATGTATGTATACATACCTGCATATAAATAAACCCAGGCATGTACGTCCCTTGGGTATTTTATTTTACCCCTTGATTATTAGCAGTGGTAGCAGTAATAGACATATTTCTGTCAGATCTAGACTGGTAACATAAGAGCATATTATCCTTTTAGGAAAGTAATTAGCACCAGGGATCGGATTCCTTTTGCTACCCTTCTAATTAATTATACTTGGTAATGCCATCATTAAGAAGAGCGGAGTGTTTGTTCTTTTAATCTCTGTGTAAGGGACATGAGTTGGGAACAAGCTGCTGTGGGGTAGCTTTGCTGCGCTCTTTATTCCACCACTCAGCCCTCCTCTTTTTTTTTTTTCCCACCCAGGCTTTTTGCAGCGAGAGCCTGCACCCCCCCAAACAAAACAAAACAACCCCCCCCCAAACCTCCATCAAACTCCTCCCTCCAAAAAAACTAGGAAACACAGTGAATTAAAGAAGTCTTGACTTAAAAACGACCCATATGTTTGCAAATGCTTTCCAAATGATCCCTTTCTGAATCCATGTGTTGTGCACGGGGTGGCGGGGGGGAGGACACCCCGCTACAGATTGCGGCTCTGATCTCTGGGTTTTTCCTGAGCTCGGGGGCTGTCTGCGGCACGGCGTGACCCTTCTGCCAGGGGTCGGTGCACTCGCCCGGAGGGTGGCTGTCCCCATCGCTCCGGCACAACCGCGGGCCCCACTCCCACACGTGGGGTCCCGGATCTAAACTGCTAATTGCACGGGTTCACAGATCCTCCAGCCCAGCGCCTCGCCAAAAAACGGCTCCTTGCCGGGCCCGCATCTCTTGGGGACCACACACAAGCACCGCACAGAGCTTTTGTGTGGCAGAAAAAAGGGGACGCATAATAGAAAGGGCGAGAAAGAGAAAAAGAGTTGGTAAACACATTGGCTGTGGTACCTAGAAACCAAGGCAGTGCGACAGGTTCCCAAGAGAAGATCAAAAGTTGGCCTTTGGGATAAGCAACTGAGCAAACTCAAGTATGTTTCTATAACAAACTGCACAAAAGCAGCAGAAGGAGTACTGCGCTAAACTCAATGAGTTGCTCATAATGCACTGATATGTATATTATATAGATATTCCCGTACCTGCCGTACCAGTCCTGGCCAACATAGGTGTGTGCACGGGCAAAGTACAGCGCATAAATCTGCTATACACACCACACACCGCACGGTATATAAATAGGTACGCACCATAAAGATACAGGCAAGTAATTCTCTCCACAGAGAATTAGAGCAAAAAATTCAGAGCTCTGCCACGAAACCCTGATGTGGATGATTACACGACTTTTCCTACAGGTACCTGCAGAGATGTGTGAGTTTATGGGCACAGTAATAGCACTGAATACACAAAATAGGTGTGTGTACATCACATACAGTTCTGCAAGTCTGACAAAATAAACCTATGTGTTTAGATGTCCATGTTGTATATTCATATAGTTCTGTGCATATATTTCAGTTGCAAAAATGTACAATCAGTTCTGGATGTAGTAGGCACAGATGGCCGTACGTTTATTGTTGTGGTATATGGGGTACTTTTACATCTAATAAAAAAATCACACTAACATGCTGCTCAAAAATATTATCTTTTTACTCAAAAATGTACAATGAGGATTTTCTTAAGAGGGTGGGATGTGTTTTTGTATTCTAAAACTCCAGCAGCCTGGGAGATCACTAATACTCATTTATCTGTCACCTGACATGACATCTGTCATGTCACTTAGCTTTCCATTAAAAAGAACAGGGAGCATTTATATTAAGTTACGTCCCAGCTATCTTCTTATAAAGAAAAGACCCCATTTGTTCCAGGAGCTAATATGCTAGTTTCCTTCACTGTTACTCGCTGAGGCAGTAAGTACAGATGTGACAGCCAGACAGCTGATATGAATGCACATGGACATTTAAGGTCCAAAAGGAACATAATACAGCATAATCCCAGTTTAACATTAGTTGAAAATAAGGGGGAAACACTTGAACTCTCCCTACATAATGATATGAATTTTGCCCTGGATAAGATTATGTGGTTTTCAAGCATGATTAGCCATATGTCTAAACTGAAATGAGACAAAAACAAACGAAGCAACTTTGCCATGCCTTGTGCTGAGCTCAGCACTTTTTAAAAAGGACAATACGGAACTCATTCAACTGAAGTGTAGTCATAGCAATTGTTTCACTGAGAGAAATATGTTGTTATAAAAACTAAGGGAATATAACAGCTTTAATTTGTCCATTGCTTTAGAAGGAGGACCCCTAATGTAACCCAATTTTTCAGCTTATGACTTACAATCAGTTTGAATCCCATGCAGTAAATCTAGATAGACCTTAATCAACAGTGGTTTCTTAAAAACTTACTTAGATCATCTCCTATCTCTCCTAATTCATTTATCTTAATAAAATAACCAATATGAATTTGTCAAGAAATATGCCAGTAAAGACAGAAAAGGGTCAATCTACACATATGTGTGTGGGGAGCATCTGTGATGGAAGGGAAAGAAGAATACTAATTTAAAATTATGAGTAGCAATTATTTTTGCCTGTGTGTTTACACTAGTACATGTCCTCAGACCTCACAGAGAAGGTGGACAGGGAACACTGAAATCTTTCTGTTTACAAGAAATAGGCAGTAGCCAAAGAAACAATGATGTAGCAGGTTTAAGACAAACAAGAAAAGCTTTTCACAAGGTGCATTGTTAAACTGTGGAGCTCACTGACACAAGTTCGAAAAACAGGAGTTCAAAAAACAATTAGAGCAAATACTGGAAGAAAAAAGTCATCATCAACACAAAAATGAAGACACAACTTCTGGCTCCAAAAGCCAGGCAGGAGGGCTGCAGGAGGGGAGACGCAGGCGTTCCTCCAAAGCTACTGCTGATTCAATAGTTTTTGGTGCGTGCCTCCAAGCTGCCCCTGGCTAGTGGTTAGAGCAGTCCCTTCAGACACACATCGGCAGTGGCAGGGACTGAACCTCAGCCTTCCCCATCGCTGGCAAACACAGTTCACTACCCGGATACCATGTAAAAACAGAGGATGGAGGCATGCTTCCTCCCTATTCTCTGGATGTGGTTTAATAGCAAGGAGTGATCCTCTGCCTGGCCACAGAAAACTGACTTTTAATCACCATCTACAGCCAAAAGCAGGTCTCAGTCTGTTTTCCAGAGGGACACCCCTCCGAGAAGCAATGTGTAAGACCCCAAGGCAGAAAACAGCACAGGATTACAGGTACGACCCTAATATCACCATTGTCTGCATGCTCATTTGGTGACCCACTGCTCAGTGGGCTGGCTTAGGGGGATGGTATTTTAAGATGTCCTTAGCATTGCAGAGGAGATTGTGCCACCTAAGTGGGACTCTGCCATAGGAATGAGTGCTTAAGCCATCATCTCCAAAGTCAATTTGTCTCTCTCATCTGTCTGGAGGTGCCACCTCCCTCTTCACTGACTTCAGAGGGAGTCAAACTACCTGACACTAATCAAGCAGTTTCTGATACATTTTGAACTTGCAGATTGACATGACAATAATTTCAGGCCTCCTGAGGATGGACCAGACTCTCTCAGATGGCATTTGAAAGCATCTCAAAGTAGCCTCTGGAATCTTCTCACTGTGGGCTGAGAACCACAGGAGAAAGATAACTTCTTCCCCAGAAGACATGGTCTGTTCTGGCTCTGCAGCAGTCAAAGGTTTCACACTGCGTACCCTAAGGCAAGGACAGTCCTTGCGCTTGCTGGCTGTCATCTTTTTCCATTAACCAGCTCTACAGGTGAGCTGAGCTGAGCTGAATGCCAGCAGTGGTACAAAGTCCATGTTAATAAGCAGCTTGGAAACAGCCCGTGGTTGAGGTACCGTACCACAGATTCAGCAGAAGCCACCTGAGAGGTGTCTGGGCTTTAGGGGACCAGCTTTACAAAGCAAAGGACATCCTGTGCCTTCCTCACTGCATTGTCGGTTGGGCGGTGAGCAAGACTGATGCTTCTCTGGGAGATTCGTTGGGGGAACTGGGGCGGGGGGCAGGATGTTAAGTGCATTGAAGCAGCTGCAGCAGCACTGAAACAAGTGAGTTGGGGAAGAGCAGCTGGGGGGAGCGGAGGATCACCCCCAGGTCTCACAAATGCGATCTGGGGTAAGGCTACTGTCATGCAACCCTTGGACCCCTCACATGCAGTGGTGGTGTCTGTTTATTTACAAAAAATAAGACTTTCTGACACGGCTATGTGCCTTTCCCTTTGCTGACGGCTGAAAAAAGCAATGGAGCTCAGACTGCCAAGAACCTCGAGAGGAATTTTAGGAATGTGTCAATTAGCTCGAGAGAGTGATTAGCAGTGATTCATACCGGCTTAGTGTCTCTTCCTTGTTGCTGTCTGGGCGCATGATTCGGCAGGTGAGTTCGCCCAACTTGAGCTCATTTTGGCTGCTTGAGCTAGTTTTGCAGCTGATGACTTAGGAGGTGTAACTTCCCCAGCAGTAGCCGTGTGTGAGTTCAGCCTGGGTGTGAGCCGGGTGTGAGTTACAAGCTGAGAGGGAAGATGGAAGTTATTCCAACTCCAAGTCCTCCAGAGTCTTTAAATACTTCAGTTCACCTTGGCCTCACTGAATATGGTCCCTTCACTTGGCTATAGCTTTTTGGTCAGCCTCCCACACTCTGTATAAAACCAAACTCCAGCCCTCTGTGTCCTTTAAATTATTTGCCTTTATTGTACAAGCTCCAAGAACAAAGCTAAAGAAAAACAATGAAAATAAACAAATTTTAAACACAACCACATTTCATGCCCATTCCTTAAGCCAAGCTCTTATTATTCCAAAGAACGGGGCCACAAATATGAGGGACAAGAAGTGATAAATGAGTTCCTCTGACAACCAGCGGACGATGGTTCTTGCTCAAGAAAAAGTAGCTCACAGTGCTCTTTTTAGGTCACAGATATCATGAGACTTCATTAATGACTCACGAAGCGCACAGGGAGCTTTAAATGAGAACTATTTTCTTTGTGAGCAAAATAAACTGATATTAATGGCTGGAGCAGGAACAAGTTGGCAAGGTATAGGCAGACCACAGTGTGGTCAGCACAAATTACTGTCATTTGCTAGAATAATTGCAGTGGCAACTGTTGCTGTTGTTGCTAAGTGGGGTTTTTTCCCTGCATGTCTTTGTGGTGCACACTATTTATGGCCAGATTCTGCCATTCCTGTGGAGTCAAGGCTGCCCCCTCTGAGATCTGGATCGTCCTGGCTTGGTCTATTCTTAAGGATGGACACAACTTCATTCCCCCAGCTACAGTCACTGCCCAAGGCAGGTAACTCCGTTGACATCAGATTTTGCAGAGTGGTAGGATGAGATTATGGTCTGTTGTATTGCAACTTAGAGGCTGCAGCCCCTGAGGCGGTGAACGATTGTGCCACATGCCCCGTGTCCTTCCACGTGATGGAAGGACACCCCATGTCTCTTGGCAGGCATGGGCATTGGACTGCTTTCAGGCTTGCGCGTCTGCCACGTAGGACCTTGGAGTGGGGAAGACTTGTGGCACCGTGCTGGATGCAAGCAACTTCCCCAGGGGAACATAAAGCAAAAGCAAAGGGCTGGGGCTGAAACATCTTTCTCCTTTTCTGTCCAACAAAGTAACTGAATTGTACAGGAGCAAAAGCTGATCTCCAGAATGGAGGTAACACAGTGTTGGTCTCAACAGAAAGAATGGAAGAAAAGCATAGAGCAAACCAAGGAAAGGGAATAAAGAGACAAGAGTGTAATTTTTTTTCCAGTCACTAGAAGCATTTTAAGTATGGTGAACCAGAGAGCTGATTTATTAGTATCCAATTACCCTAAGAGAGCAGAACAAAGAGCTGAAGCTGTGCCTGAAGGGAAGGTGGTGCTTTCTAACACGGTCGGCCCCGAGCTCCCCCAGAGCAGCGTACCTGATAATTAAAATCAAAGAGGGCCAGGTGCAGCCTGGGTACAAAAGGGAGAACAAAGAGGTGAACTGCTCTTTGAGTGAGAAAGTGCACGTTTTCCCTGTTGCCTTTGACACAGCTTTGTGTTCTCAAGTGATCTCTAACTTCTGATGTGCCAGGACTCTCCATCACACATTATAAGAACATGGGAGATGCCACCTTTGAACTCTTCATGCTCATATTTAAGCTCACAGTGACACCACTCATGAAGGATGGATGCTGAGTTCCCTTGTTTTATGTACCTCCAAACCTTTCCCAACCAAGTTTTGTACCGAGGGGTGAAAGATCACAATGAGAATAAAACAGGTCAGGTCCAAGCCAGGAGGTTCCTGCGATCTCTTGTGAGTGTGAAAACGCAAGATCAGAAAGACCTGAACTGTCTCTGGGTTTCAAGGGTCAGTGCAGACTCAAATCTTTTTTCTGTGTGTGGGAATTTGAAAATGAACAATATGTTCCAGCTCAACACTTCGGAGATGAAAAGGTGCCTGAAAACTATATTGAGGAAGTACTTAATCTTACAGCTTCAAAATCTTAATACCAAGCATTATGGCTGAATCTTTATCTTCCATTATTAGTCACAAAATAGTGGAAGATTTTGACTTTTCATCTCATGACTCAAAAAACACTGATATCCAGAAAAGTATTGCAGCACATAAAAATTATATCCAACATGAGACAGAATAGATCAGATTCTCCTGTTGCTCCAGCATCTGAAATTCCCTTCTTCATACTCCCTAGAGGATTTGTGTTCAAAACACTGTCATTTGGCCTTCAAATTTGTCTCTGCGTGAAAAATAGCATTTAAGCACAAAGCAAAACAAGCCTTTGGTGCAAGCTGTGTCTTTGGACCCCTGACTTGGTCCCAGCCCATCGTTAGGAGCGAGGAGTGAAACAGTTTTTTCATGCAAGAGATCTCAGAGATTCGGCTGCGGTGTCCCTCATGAAGAATGAATTGGTCAGTTCATTTCAGCAATGACAACTACGCCATTGCTCCCTCTTCCTTCTCCTCCCTCCCCACCTAGTTTTATCTGCATAAATATTAATACTGCAACTCCTAATTAAATCCAGGAATATATTTACCTTCACAGATGAGCTACTTAGGCGACACAAGAGGGGCCTCTTGTTTCCATGAAACTTTGCAGCCTGTAAAATGCAGTAGTTCTTTCCAGGGTTATTGCTGGTCAGTAAATAATGGGAAAAGATGAGGAATATTTCTGAAATAGGTCAAGTACACTCCAAACAGAAACATGCTAATAGGGAGAGATGTAAGAACAGTGTCAAATGTCAATGATCACAAAGTAGCTCCCGAATATATATTTACCGAATGCAATGCTTCTCCGCTGAACAGAGTTGACATAATGACATGCTCTTAGAGGAAACTTTCCTGGTTATTTTATTACAGGTGTTATTATACTTTTTTTTTTTTTTTTAACTGAAGTGCAACCAGAAAGTTCCTACCCTCAGAAGACAGGCTTTTTGAATAACAATAATAAAATAGCCTGGAAAAGGCAAACAATGTCTGTTTCTCTCAGAACAATTTTTATAAAGTAGTCAGCTTAGCTGCACTTCTCTCCACACCCAGTGCAACAGTACAGCTTAACTAGTATTGACTGAACTGTTGTGTTTATGGGAACATCACATAGGCGGATGCTAAAGTCATGACAAAAGACCCCAACTGCAGCTTCCCTGCCCACAAGAACTTATTACCCTGTTAGGAGAAAAATCTAGACTGATTTGACATGAGATTGGATAAATCCATGCTGTCTGGTCCTTATCAACCATGTGCGTGCAAGCAGTTTGGCTGATAACCTGTTATACTATTTATGCTACAACCAGCTAAAAACCTCTTCCAGAGTGGACACTGGCAGACCCATGTCAAACAGGACATACTGAATGGAGTTTTATAAAGTCTATCTGGAGTCTGGCAAATTGCTGTTTGTGGGCTGGATGATGCGTGACAAAGCAAACCAGGAGGGCCATTATTCCAGTAAGGCTGTGAGCAAAGTTCAACGCTTGTACAGTCCCTCCCTCTCCTCTATGCCACTGCTCCTGGCTGATCAAAAGCCAGTGTGACATGTCAAAGAGAAAAACTCAGCCTCACGCTGAAATTAATAAACCAGGGCATCTTATGCAAGACACATGAGCTAAGCCTGTCCCGCTGCTCACTACCAGGAAGGTCTCCACTGTGTTTATCTTCTGCTACTGATTTAAAACTGCCACATCCCAAGGGACCAATGGGAAAAAATGCCATGGGATTTGTTTGCTTTGGATCCAGTTCAAGTCAAAACCACGAAAACGGTCCATAACCAACTTTTGATCAGAGCTGATCAAATCCAGGGATAGTCAGACTTGGGAGGAGGTCCTTGAGAAAGGCATGGAGCAGTTTGAATCCAGAGGAGTGCAACAGCTGCAAGAAGTGGGTCAGAAATCTAGAAAACATAATATGTGAGAAATGGTCGAAAATAAGTGGATTTGTTCAGTCTAGAAAATGCAAAGAGGACACAGTCTAACAGTCCACAAACCCAAGAATGAGAGGAGGGAGGTTATAGACCTCTGTGTTTCTTACAGGAAGGAGATAAAGAGTCTTGCCCTTGAGCTGCAGCAAAGGGGGGGATGACGTTAGACATTACAGGGAAAGCTGTTCAAGGTGAAGACAGGGGAGCACTGGAAAGGGTTGGTGATGGAGTTTATGGTACCTCCATATTAGGAAGTTTTAAGAAGAGGTTTGACATGCATGTGCCAGGAATGGGTTAGGTCTGACTGTTTAGGTCCTGGATGAGGAGGACAAATCAATACCTTCTCAAGATCCCTTCCCACTCTGTCTTCTAGGATTCAGTAATTCAAGCATATGTAAAATTCACTGGACACGCTTTCTCAGACATACTCACAATTCAGTTCGTTAACTACAACCTCTGCTCTTTGGAGAAGGCTTTACCCAAAGTCTCACGGAAAAAGCACCATGCAGTTCGGTCACTGTGTTGGTTTTGGCTGGGATAGAGTTAATTTTCTTCATAGTAGCTGGTATGGGGCTATGGTTTGGATTTGTGCTGAAAACAGTGTTGGTAATTCAGGGATGTTTTAGTTACTGCTGAGCAGAGCGTACACAGAGTCAAGGCCTTTTCTGCCTCTCACCCCACCCCACCAGCGAGGAGGCTGGGGGTGCGCAAGAAGCTGGGAAGGGACACAGCTGGGACAGCTGACCCCAACTGCCCAAAGGGATTTTCCATACCATATGATGTCATGCTCAGCATATAAAGCTGAGGGAAGAAGAAGGAGGTGGGGGCAATGTTCAGAGTGATGGCGTTCGTCTTCCCAAGTAACTCCCACGTTACACATGATGGAGCCCTGCTTTCCTGGAGATGGCTGAACACCTGCCTGCCGATGGGAAGTGGTGAATGAATTCCTTGTTTTGCTTTGCTTGCGTGCGTGGCTTTTGCTTTACCTATTAAACTGTCTTTACCTCAACCCACGAGTTTTCTCACTTTTCTGATTCTCTCCTCCATCCCACCGGGGAGGAGTGAGCGAGCGGCTGTGTGGTGCTTAGTTGCCGGCTGGGGTTAAACCACGACAGTCACTTTGGACTCCAACCCACCTTGATGCACTAAAGATGGCATGCTGATAGCTGGGAGTCCAGGAAGGCCTAGGAGAGTTGGCGACGAGGGTTACAATGTGGACCTGGCTCCACATCTGAACTGCCCCCAGCCCCAAGATATTTACATCTAAGCTGTTGGTTGGGGGCCTCCCTGCAACTTTCCCATGTCGGCAGCTATTGTGAAGCACCACGAGGGGTTTTTTGTGCCGGGAAGCCTTTCAGGGATCCTTATTTTATCTAAATAAGGACAAAGAGCTTGTGCAGTGCCAGCATTGCCCCACTGGAGTCAAAAGGCATCTCTGTTCAAACACCAATGGCTCGAGGCCCAAAGATGTGCAGCTCTGGCAAGGAGGACCCGGGAGGTGGCCGTCTGTTCCTGCCAACCAGCAACGTGGCTGTTTATCCAAAGGAACAGCACTCTGTGTGAACGATGATAGGTTTATTTTGCAGTCAGCGTCCCAAATTATGGCGCCTTTCCATCTATTGTCATATATGCTAAGTAAACATCATAAACCATTCTGTGCTTTGTGCTTCTGAAAATCATAACGCAAGAGTTTTACCATCAAGGAACAATGAAAGGGCAAACAAGGAAGCCAAACCATATAAGTTAGCTTTGTTTTCCGTACGGTGGAGTAGTGTACAACTTGGTTTCTCCTGTCATGTCTTTTATGGTGTTTTTTTTAAAGCTACTATGCCGTGTTACACAGCTCCATTCATAAAATTAAATTCCGTGGGGCAGGAAATCATTCCCTTTTTCATGATCATATCATCTGAACCCATGCTGCAGGCGACAGGGAGAAATTACTACTCCTGATGCACATTTAAGGAGTTTCTTCTGCTGCACGGTTCCCACATCAATAAGAAATTCTGCACATGCAGCAAGGCAAAAACCCACTGGGTAGGCTGGAATGATTTTTGTGTGTGCGTGTGTGGTTTGGTTTAATTTAAAGATGTGCAGATAGAGTTTTCACTCGGCGCGCGGTATTCATTAGCGCAAGGCAGCAAATTTGCCCGGAGATCTGAAGGCCCCAGAAATCAAGCTGTGGGTGGGTAGTGATTGGAAAGGTTTAGAGGGTGATGATTTGATAATTTCCCTAGTCCAGAAGCCTGCAGAGAACACACACATACAAAGTATGGTCTAGGGCTGCCCCATATCCCAACTGCCCTGGACGCAGGTACTGCAAGGCCATTCACACGTCCATATGGACATACTGATGTGGGATGGACCTACCTAGGGGCATCCCAGGTAGGGATATCTGCAGACAGACTCAGGTAATGGGATGTGTCTGTTCAAGTCCTGTTTGGCCCATGGGCTATGGAGGTCCCACTATTGGCTACTGAAAACTAGAGAAATAGCTCTTAAATGCACAACAGCAGTTTGAAAATGAGGGGATGAAAGATAACACCCATCCCTAGATGATAACTTACCTCCTTCTGGGTTTGCCTTGATAAATGTATAATGCTCAGATCCTGCTTGGACAAGATCCTGCTGGTCCCAGGCAGGACCAGCCTGCAGGTCTGCATGAGGTTCACCAGTGTGGGTTCCCCACCACGGCACTGGCACATCCCTGGCAGTGCCGCTGTGCTGATGCAAAGATGACCGAATAACCTGTCGCCCTCCTTGTGTAAGGGAGAGCTGGCAGGCACCACAGCAGCAGACACTGTCGGGAGCAAGCTGCGGGGCCAGCGGGGGCCCCCCCACTCCGTCCCATAAAGGATTGATGGGAATCTTCTCTCACCTCCTGCCTCCAAACCACCCCAAAGCTCAACCTCCACCTGACTCGCCTGAGTTTATGGACTAAGTCTTGTGGCTGTCAGTCAGCTCAAAGCCTTGTTTTGCTCTTTTTGCATAGGATGTGCACAGCACACAGGGATTTCAGAAACATCCCACCACGATCCAGGCTGAAGCTGCATGAACTCAAAATTCATCCTAATGCAAAGATTTTCTTTGGAAGTAGAGACAAAAATGTCCCTTATTTTTTACAAAAAATTTCTTCATGATTTTTCTTACCTGCTGATTCTATCTATCGGCAAAATATACCACCAGACTGAAGTACTGGCATTTAGAACAGGGTGGTAAATCGTAAACAAATGCTGTTGCCAGCATCATAATTTGGAGGACATTTGGAGGGTTGTGTGAGTTTCCCATATCCCTGACATGAATACAGCTGTGTACTCACATATGAAAAACAAGCTTTCAGAACTTAACCGCAGAGATCATTTATTATTTGGAGTCCTTTCTCAAGAGAGCTCATTACATTATATTTAAAAAAAAAAGAAAAGAAAAGAAAAACAACAAATCCTTTATATTTCAGCTCTGCTCATTTACTGTAACTATGACAGTGTACCAAAAAACTGCAGAGCTTTCAAAGTAATATAGCATATTACCTTTACACTTTCAAAGCCATTCTCTTATGGCTTTAAGAAAGATCTAACTCCCTTCTTCAAATGCATATAGCACATACAGAGTCAATCTTACGTTGTTGTATAATATACATTGACTATATCTATATGTGCACAGCTGGAAATACTAATTCTTGAGAGTCTGTGTAAGAGGAAGCATACTTTGAAAGCCTATATATTATACATAATATGTATTTATAAATGCACGTCTCTCCCTATCCTGCAAAATATACATACAGTTTGCTCTTCAATCATTTATCTACCTGGTATGTATGAGAAAGGGTCACTCTGTAATTAACCAATTTCCTAAGCTTTCATTTGCCTTCTCCTGCTGTCAAATATCCCACCAGGCAGAGCGTACACATAGGGCACCCATCTGGCTGCCCTGGCAGGGAGCAGTCCCAGTTATCCCCCAGCACAGGCTACAAACATATCTGACCCTCTTCTACAAAAATCAGTCGGGCACTTCACTCGCTGACCCCCACTGGCCACAAGTGGATGAAACACTGTCTTTAAATACTTTCCTCCCCCTGTGACCAGCAAAACCTCTGCTATGCCATGGGCATTTTGCTGAACAGTTCAGTGAAGCCTTGTAAAAAATGTGCATATTCATACAGCGATGATTAAACCCCTCCTGCAGGGTTTGGGCTTGTCACCATTTGATCCAGCTTTAAAACCCCAGTTAGCTTAAAGTGAGCAAGATCCAACCCCAAAGTGAAGGATAGGGGAAAGAGAAGGAAAGAGAGTGAATGCTCTTTGTGCTTGGATGTGGGGGTGCAGGGATGGGAAGGGATGCCCAAATTCTTCCTTAGATATGAGTAATAAAAAGTGAAGTGTAGAAAGCGAGCAAAGCTCTTCTGCATTCCTGCTGTGCCCACCTTTGGTGTAAATATGAGGAGCAAAGCACAGACCTGGGAGAAGCAGCTGAACAATTTGTGAGACAGAAAACACAGCCCCCAGCAGCCTGCACCCCCTCCCTCCTGCCTCATCTATGTCACTTGAGCGCTGAAAGGATTTTTTTCAGCAGTTTTGCACCTCTGTCTCTCCTGGAAAGTCCCACATCAGTGCAGGGGGCTCTTGGATGGATCCCCTCTGGGACGGCGCAAGCCCCGCTGCTCTCCACAGCTCTGAGCGTGGGGTTCATGCAGCCGGTGTCCCTGCTCTCCTGAAACCCAAACACGACACTGACAGCCGGGTTTTAATCACGCAAGGGCCGATAACCATCAAATGCCACTAATTTCCAACAAATTATCTAATCCAGATGCTTGCTGGATTTGAGTAAACACTGCACCCAACAGGATCATAAAGCAAACAAGCACAAAGCGGTTTAGGGTTTCAGCTCTCCCCTCCCTTAGCCCGGGACCCTCAAATGGGGAAAAATGCAAATCAGGTGATCCAGCGCTTGTGTTTGAAACCAGACTGGTTCCCATGGGATCACATAAAAGTCCCCCCTGCAGAGCAGGCGGGCAGCCCCCTGCACAGGGCGCTGGCAGCGGCGGGGCACGAGTGGGTTTGGGATAGCTGGTGCTTTAGGCAAGAAGGGCAACAGCCACTATTGCTCTTGGCAGGAGCAATGATTATGGTTGGGAACAGAGCAGCCAGGAAGCATTTAGGGATGTTGCCGCCTCCCAGTGAGTGGAGGAGCTTTGCAAAACCTCGCCGGGACCCTGATTCAGCCCCTCTCCCCCTCCCACGCGGGGAGATGCTCAACCCGTGTGCTGCGGCACGGCTGTCCTGCAGCAAACACCCCGGCTGCACAGGCTGACACCCGCAGCATCTCCCCAGCGGGAGGAGAGGACGGCATGCAGATGGAAAGAGGCGGAAAGCACCTCCGGCCTGCACGGTTTGTGTGTACAGGCAGCTGCCTGCAATCTGCCTGCCCGAGGAGGGAGGCATGGGACTGTGCTGCTCTCCCACCGGGGTCAGGTTGCCTCTGAAATCACCCCAGCTGGTGTTCTAAGGCAGAGGAGAATTTAAAATTCATGTGTTTGGAGAGAAGTGTACACACAAATATGAACAGAGAAGCATGTTTTTGGCAGTGTGAGTCAGTTCGGGAAATGGTTAATAGGTTTTATTCTGTCTTGGGACAAGAGGTAGATCCTGTCTCATGTAGGAGCCCTTTTAGACTTCAGTTTTGCAAGGGCTGTGACCTGGAAAGACACACAAGTGTTTATGTATACACACACAAAGTGTATGTACACACACACAAACACACATAATTGTAGATATTTTTTTTCCCTTCTTCAGCACCAGCCTGTTTTGTTGAATAATTCTCTTATAGGATCACATATAAGACATTCCTTTAAAGGAAAGATATATTTTCTGCAGTCATATAGTATTTTCTGATGTACACATATGCCTTTCGTACAGTGTGTAGGCAGGGTATATATTTAAATATACACAACATACAGTCATGGACCAATACTGTATAAATGCACATGGCACACCCATGCTCTGCCAAGTCTGGGGACTCATGTAAATAAAGAATTTATTTTATAAATTTCCTTACACACAAACACACACACACACAAATGCACTGGAAACATATGGGATGGAAAACATTCTTTTGCATAAGTCTGCAATATTGGATTCAAAGATACAATTACCCGGAGGTTATGTAAGCTTTGAACAAGGAGGGGGAAAAAATGTAGTATGTCTGAGCAGACCTTCTGGTGAAAAAGGGGAAATGGCACCTCCCCACTTACAGCATATTGTCTATTCTGTTTCAAATTGGGAAAAAAATGTTTTCCCAATTCCATAAACAACAGCCATCCATCTTTCAGCAATTCATGGTGGTCCTCGTTCACAAATGTTCATGAAAAAAATAGCCCCAACTATTCGCCTTCCCAGGCTTTTTTGCCGTATGAAGAAATAAACCAGCCGTGTTGCCTGTTCCCGAGAATTTTCCGTCTTCCCCCTTTGCAATTAAAGCTGATCTCTCCTTGCAGCTTCGCTCCCCTCCACTCCCCCTCCACCTCCTTGTCTGTCTAATCTCCCATTCCCCTCCGAGTGCGTTATTTGGTTTTGGAATTATATCTATTTACCCGGAGTGGAAGTTGCACAACGGATGTGTTTATGCGAGAAAATTATATCACTGACAAACGCTGATTGGCATGTGGACATTGGGAGAGAAAACTACAGAGGACATTTTCATCAGCTTGGAATAACACAATGATTGTGTTTTCAGCAGAGCTAATGGATCACATACCCCTGCTCACTCTGATAGCTATTTACACAAAGGACTGCTTCCCAGATGCAGCCAAAAAAAAAGAAAAAAGCTTAGAATAAGAAAACCCGCCCCAGCAAACACAGTAATAATAGTAATAATGGGCGATCAGGGATAATCCTTTGGAGGAAGATCATGGGTCTAATTCTTATTTGCACTAAGATCCCTTCACACGGTGCTGCTGGGGAAAGGGGTGTTGAAGTGGATGCAAATGATACGGTTGTGCATAGAGAGGTCTTCACCCTGCTGGGGTGGGACGAGGCCCCGGGGGACGAGGACGACCCCTTTCCCCTGGCTCTGTGCCGGCAGAGGTGCCGCAGGGTGCGGGTGCTCCCAGGTCCCACTGCGCCTGCTGCAGCCCCTGGCTTTGTCTGGGCTTGGGGAGGAGGTTTCCTCGTGATGGAGATTTCGGTGACGCTAGCGTTTGGGGTAGGGCAGGGAACTTGTTCTTTTGCCTTTCAGGCGAGCAAAGAGAAAGTTGGATTTTTAGCACAGAAAGGTGATAAAACAGATCATCTGCTCCTCCTGAGGTCTCTGCTCATCCCTGCTTTGAAACAAAAATAAGGAAGGGGACAGAAGTGGAGGTGGTCAGGGGAATCAGAGTCCCCTCCCCACCCCAAAGCACCCTCCCTTCTCATCATGCATTTGACCTTCTCTAGAGCTCACCTATTTCTCATGCAAATATGTATATCAGGGAACAAAGCGCTCAGCCCAGGGAAAACACTTCACACAATCTTTCATCACTCAGCCAGGCTCTGCTAAATGAGATTGACAGATAGATATACACAATTTTGTCAAACACTTTTTGGAGACCAAATCTGCAACATCCATTTTATCTGTCTGTCTCTCTATATATTCTCCCTTCTCTCTTCTTTTTTAAGCAAAGATGCCGTTCATCTAAAAATCAAACAAATGACTTGTTGGAATCCAGACTGCTCATCTACCGCATGCTCCCAATTTCACATCTATTCGTGCCTTTGAGAAATCTAAATCTGCCACATGCTGTCCAGGGAAACCTGGCTGATTCTGCTCTTTATTGCTTCTTACATGCCTCAGTGTTTAAAGAAGACCTGTCTTTTGAACAGCAGCTCACAATCTGATAATATTTCTCTTTGAAAAGTCAACATACTATCATTGTTTCGAATTCAATTATACAGCCAGCTTTCTCTCCGTGGTATGCAAGCACTATATTTAGGTTATATTAAATTATATTTTAATAACATGCAATGGCTTTTTTTATCCACCTCAGCCTTTAAAAGTCTTAGTCCCTCCAAAGGAGGGGGGGAAAAGCAGTTTATTAATGCATCACTTCAGAATTGTTTTTTAATTGGAAACATTTTGTGGAGAAAAGACCATTAATAAAATTCGATTCCAAATCAAACTTCTCTGTGTATGTTATTTTTACTCTGCAGTCAAATGCTTTTATTAGATTTAAAACTTTCACTGTTCTTTTTTATCTCTAGCTGTATAATGTTCTACAATAAAAAATAAAGGGCCTAGCGACTCCAAAGTCTGGCAAAATAATATACTTTTTTGGATGTCTGTGTATGTTGCCAATTAGTTTTGCTGTAAATACAGACCTCCATCCATCATCAGTCTCTGGGTGGCTATAAGAGATCTAATTTGTTTCAGATGCCTTGTGCTTGCCGAGCTATTCACCAACTCTGCTGACCTGCTGCGAAGACCAAAAGCTACAGAAGGATGACTGACAAGGGAAACTGGAGAAAGACCTATCTACTTAGGGACAGATCCTGCCTCCCAAACGGGGAAGGAAGCTTTCCCCCCTCCCTCCTCCCTTTCTCTCTTCTCTTTTCAGAAGCCTGGAGTTTTGGAGAGGAGCTCAGAGGCGTAAGACCCGTGTTAGGGAGGCTATGACAGGGTAATGGAAAACTCTCCTCCTCAATCCATTCTCCCACCTCCCTTCTCCTCCTTTTACAAGCCATGCTTCAAACCTCCCGTTCCCTAGGAATTTTATGAATGCCTGAGCCCAGCCAAAATAAACTCGTAAAGAAAAAGTTTCAAAAAAAGGTCACAGACCCATACAGCAAGTGCGAACCGGTAAATATCAAACCTTGGGCCAAACGGCATCGCGCAGGAGCCTTATGGCCATACGCAGCCCAGCCATGCGTAGTTTGTCAATCCAAAGATTATTTGATTCTCCGGCTCCCACACCCAGGTCCTGCCAGCTTTTTGTCCCTCCCCACGGGCATCCCACAGTCCCCAGTAAGGCACTATGGAGGTAGCAGCACCCCCAAAACAGAACAACGCGAGGACACCTTTTCCTCCTGAGATTTTCATGCTGGGGAGGGCCAGATCAGAGCCATCAGCTTGGGGGCTCATTGCAAACAGCCAGAAACGTCCATCTACGTTGTTTTTCCACAGGCAGTTAGGATTCCAACTAACTGCATG
The DNA here is from genome assembly GCF_018139145.2 of Gymnogyps californianus. Lineage (NCBI taxonomy): Eukaryota > Metazoa > Chordata > Aves > Accipitriformes > Cathartidae > Gymnogyps > Gymnogyps californianus. The sequence goes on along the minus strand of NC_059478.1, from coordinate 26,993,954 downwards.
GTTTGTGTGTGTGTCTGTGTGTGTGAAACAGGTCTCTGTTGGTTTTTTTTCTACAGAAATTATTTTCTACAGGAAATGATCCTTATTTATTTAGGGAGAATAAAAAAAAAACCCCACAAACAGAAAAAAAATGGTTGCCTGGCTAAAAAATGCAAATTCCCCTGCCAAGCAGTGAAACCCTTTTGATACCTGATGCCAGTGGCAGTTTATTTATCTCCCCTATTCTCACTCCTCTCCTGGGGTGCAGCAGTGCCGTGCATTGCACAAGGCTGGCACGCAGCTGGGTCCAGCAGAGCTGGGGCACCGTCCGCTGCAGAACCCCGGCTGCTCGCTTACTGCCGTGGCCAGGATTCGGCTTCCCCCATGCAGCAGCACCGGTGTGAGAGCTGCTTCTGAACTGCTCCCACAAATTGCACAGCCCAGATCTCTCACCCCAGCCTCATGGTTTGGGCACTCGCACTGGAGAAGGGAGATCGGGGTTTCAGTTCCCACCTCGTCCTGGAGAGGCTCAGACTAGCAGCCTCCGAAGGCACACCAGCAGGGACAGGGTGGGAGCATCCCCAGCCCTTTTGATGCGGTCATGTAGGAGGCAGCTCAAGAGCTGCTGGGATAAGGGATCGAACGAGGGAGTTTGGCTTGGCTGCATCTGCTCAAGGGTGCGGGAGAAGAGTCCTGGGTGCTGATCATTGCTGCAATTGCTAAAGCATTTTCAATGGAAAAATTACTAGATAACAAGCCATAGTAGAAACAATCCTTGGAGCTAAGACCAGAATAGCTGAGAAGGAGACAGAGCAAGGCTCCTGCAAAGGACAAGAGTTGGGAAAGAAGAGCGTGGCGGTTGCCTCCTTGTGCTCCTACTCTTGCTCTCACAGCAACAGGCACTCCCAAGGTGCACGCACTCCACACCCAACAAATACGTTCTGCCGCAAAATCCTTTCCTCTGCCTGTTTTACAGTTCTGCTCCAGGGATATTTTTGTGAGCTCAGGGATCCAGAGCACTCATGTGCTCAGGATCAGCATGCACAGATCACCCCTGAGGGATCCAAAACCCATCCCAGCTCAGGAAGCCCTGGGCAGGGGTTTCCCCAAGCAGCAGCAGTCAGGCTGAACCAGCCATGGGCAGCTGTTTCTGCAGCCACACGGTGAAGACGACAGGGGAAATGATCCGTCAGAAAATAAATCCAGCTACAAAGAGTGGGGTTTCAGGGTGCATCCACCAGAAGAAAGGGCTGGAAATGCTTAAATTAGAACCTTTGCTTAAAAAAACCCCTGTAATAGCACAGAATCAGCTTTGACTACTCAGAAGGGTTTATAAGCGCCTCACTGTGTCTAAGGTTAAGATGCTAAAATTGCTTTGGGGAAAAAGATGTAGGAGTAGAAAGCTTCAACAGCCAAACTATGCCAGGACGGCAGAAGAGGTTCCCACCATCTCGCCCAGGTGGTTGCTCCCCTGCCCTGGCAGACGTGGGGGGCCACAGAAAGCACCGTGTGCCCGTGGTGCGAGGCACTACCAGAGACCCACCTCTGGTGGCAGCACAAGCAAAGTTGGGCATCCTGGGGGGACCACCTGAGCCCTCAGCACACGGCCAGGACCTGCCGGGGCAGCTGGGAACACTCATGTCCTAACCCATGCCAGCACCACAGCCATCTGTCCAGGTTCTGGAGATACTTGTGAAAACGTGACGCTGCTTTTCAAAATGAGCATCATTGTTCCAGTGCTCAGGGAGGGGAGGGAAGTGAGGGGAGGACCTTCCCTTTTCAATTGCAGGGTATGCTTGGTTTTCGTCATGTTGTGGGGAGGGTAAATTACTTTTACTCAAAACCATATGTAAAGAATCAACAAATGCACATCCTGTGAAGTTGGGCGTGTTGCAAGAGGGATTACAACGCTGGCAATTTATAGCAGCTGCCTTAGTAGCCTCTTCTTCCACGCATTATTCTGTCAACATTGTATTTTCCTTGGAAAAACATCTACAGTAGTTTAAATCTCTTTACTGAAAACAGATCTACTACAGGTGCTTTAGAGTTCATCCACGGGATATGAGAAGGTTGAACGTCCCCAAGAAAGGGAAATTTATGTCAGTAATGACTAATTGATTTGCTTGGCTTTAAAATCCCTAATGTATTTTCACATTTTTCCCTGCCTTCTTTTTTACAGTGCTAATAAAAGAAGCTACATCATATATTTGTGTTATATGTGGGTTTATTCTGGGAAATCCTTACTTTTGCAATGTGTTTATGTTTTCCCTCATTTCCTTTTACCTTTCCTTTATAAAAGGGCTTGTTTTTATAGCAAATCAATAGGTTAAAGGTGAACATTAAATGAAAAAAAAAAAGTGTGTTTGGAAAATACATGGTGAAAACAAGGCAGAACTGGAAACCAAATCTTTGTTCACTGGAAATTAAAGACACACTTTCCACATTGAAGTGGGATAAATGCAATATATTGTGGTAGAGCACAGTGAGAACTGCACACTCCTCTCCAAAGGCTCCCAAACCCAATCCCAATCCCAAAAGTCTCGAGAAACGTTCTGATCCTCATAGGAATGAGGAGAGGGGTTAGTGCATCTCTGTTGGGGGTCGTTTATGGAAAAGGTTCCTGCAAGATCTTTTGCAAAAATAAATATTTTTACTAAATCCCTGGAGCAGCTTACAATTCCCCCTGCTCACAATTACAATTTCCCCATTAGGAAACTTCCTTGAAAAACCCACTTTGGCTCAATTGGAATGTGTTTTTTCAACAAAGTTGAAACATTTTGATTTCAGCCTATTTTTTTTTACTTTGCTCTGCAATCATTTATCATCCTCCGACACAGAGTATTCAACAAGACAAAAATGGCAAAGTCACACAGAGGAGTCAAATGTCCTGTTCTGAAAGCGACAGCCCATTTCATTTGGGGTGAAATACTGCTCTGTTTTGGGGGAGGGATACAAAAGAAAACAGTGGTGATAGCAAAATTATTCCCTTAAACATTGCAATTTCCAAGGCAGCAGAAAGTGGTTCCACCAAGGGTTTTGTTAATGCAGTCGCAGTGTATGCCAGCCTGTCCAGACATCTACCTGGAGATGAAGACGAGGGCCCTCTCCACGCCCTTCAAGGCCACTAGAAAATTTCAACTGAATTTAACACATGATTTAGTGGTGGAAACAAAGGCTCAAAATTGGTACAAGCATCATTAAATCCCTGAGCACCATGGGTAGGGACACTGGCACAGAGAGGGGTACAGGAGGGCTCTGGGGGTCTTCATGGCTCTGCCATGGCTTGAAGAGTCCTGTTGGACCAAATCACATCACTGTACTGTGCCTCAGTTTCCATCAGTGCTCTGAGGCAAGCCATGGGAAAAACCTTTTATAGCATGTTTTGAGATTTACAAGTGGCATTGTATCACAATGTGGCTGAAAGTATGTGAGCATACCACAGTTTCCAACTTCATACTATTTACAAACTGGTATTACGAAGAAGGCTGCTAATAGATAAAAGTAGAACCGGAAGCACTTAATTAGGACTGTACTCAACCCCACTATACCAAGTAGAGAATAAAATTATTTACAAGACCACTTGGAAGGATATCAAGTAAGAAATTCTGTTGCCTTTAAAATAAATTCTCCAATTCTGTGAAATTAATGTCATTCTCCTTACAAAACTGTCCCTGCTAAACTTGCATTCCAATTTTAAAGCAAGAATACTGAAGGAATACTCCATAAATCACTAAAAGGCCAGCTAGGAACAGAGGCATTCCTTTAAATTAGGAGTATAGGAGAGCCTGGGCCAGGGAACACGAGGTCTCCATATGTCTCTATATGTGTCCATACAGGCTCCTACATACAATTTATAAACACCCTATGGAGCAGGGAACCTAACTTGCAAGCTGACAAAAGCTGTGGAGGTTACGGAATGGATGGTTGCCCACTTCCTCCTGGGATCCTACTGTCAAGATCTTCAGGGATGCAATCTGTTCTAAAATCAATTAATTTTTACAAGGACCACTCCCGCTGAACCTTGCAATATCCATCCTCTGCCACTGTCTACTCGAGTTATTACCCTCGGGTCACGGGAGCTTTGGCGCACTGAAGTATGCATATGGTGGTGTACGTTGCTGGAAGCTATTATCCCAGGGAGCTCACAGGATACGACAACTTGGGGATGTTGTTTCCACTGAGAACCAGAAATCACTTTCTGAGCTGACTGATGTTTGAAGAGGGGCCATCTGTGGTGTCCAAATTGACGTTGACAACTGTGTTTGATGTCACTGTCTCAACTGGTAAACAAAAATCACTGTTCTGTTTTCTTGACTCTGCAATTTCTAACTTTGTGTCAGTGGAGGATAAGATGAGGAATGATAGGCTGATACTGCAGGAGAAGAGTTTGGATAAAATATGAGGGAAAAAGAACAGCTCTTTTAAACAGGAAGAACTGCAAAAGCCTGGAAGAGGTTTTCTGGGGAGGTGGTGGGATCTCTGAAAGTAAGGGCCATTAAGAACGGGTTAAACAAACGTCTGACCAAGAGGCTTAGTCAGAGCTGGACCATGCTTGGGGCAGGAAGTGGACAAAGATGACCTCTGATGGTCATTTCCAGCACTATTATCTGTTCCTAATAATGCTTAAGTCACCTGTGGTGCTTTAGGTTGAGTGTCTTTCTTAAAAGGTGCTTACTCAAAATGCTGTCCAGAATTAATTAATTCAGACCCAAGGGGCTGGAATGGTCACACCAACCACATCTCCTCCACTCATTCTCAACCAAAGAACAAGAAAGGAAAACAGGCCTATGCCCAGGCTTCATGGAGGTCAGAAGAAAGCTCCTCTTGGAGCGATGGACTTCTTGTCAGACATGAAATAGCCTGAGTGAAGAGAAAGCAGTTCAGAAGCAGAAAATCCAGAGGAGTTATTTTTAATTATTGTGTTAGGTTTCAGCATAAATCAGAATATCAGGTGCACGTTGGGGGACAGCTGCAGAATCATTTCTGTGATATAATTTATTATAATTACTCATGAACTGCAGCAGTGGATTTCTTTGGAGTACCTAGTATGAAACACAGACATGCCAGGATTACCTCCTTCATACTTGAAGCTGTTTATAAAATCATTACAGAACCAATTACAGAAGTTCTACAATTATAATGGTTAATATTATCTTTCTGTCGCAAAGGATTCACTATCTCAGCCCAGAACAGGGAGGACCTGCCTTGGTCTAGATTAGTGAAGTCAGTGTCTCAAGATATCTAAAGGTTTTAACCCAACTTTGGCAGCCATATGTGTTCACCTCAGTTACCTTCAGCTATCTAAAAACTGAACATCTATTTGAAAAGACTCCTCTAGACCCCCCTCTAAAGTCAGTGGAGAAAGGTTCACACCTCTGGAGAGTTCCTCTTTCCTTCCTACAGCAGATGTCTAGCTAGGTCGGATGAACCATCCCATGGAGACACCACACTCACCATACAGGTTATAGAAGCAGTCTAGATGATATTAGACATCTAATATTTATTTAGGTGGTATTCTACCCTTAGGAATATTTCAAATGAATAGGTTAAATTGATCAGTGTAAAAAACCCTTTCTAACTCAGTGCTTTATATCCATGATCCAGTTTCATGAGAAATCTGCTATTTGACTTTCCTAAAGAGAGCAAGCCAGAGCTCTGCCTGCTCCAAGTCTGCAGCACTGTACAGTCCTTGCTTTGAGAGGAAATGCTTTTTTGAAGACATCAGAAATCTTTGGTAAAGGAAACACAGGGTTTGGGTTGGGTTTTTTGTGTTTCTGTCAAATCAAGATATCAGATATGGTTGTTATTATTTAATAATGATAATAGTAACAATTTCTCAGATGTAAAAGTAATACAATAATGATAGGCTTCATGGAACATTCAAAAAAAGACTAACAAATGTAATCAGTTGCAGAAGGAACTGAAGAAAATCTGGGACATGAAAAGCAGAGTAACAACTGTTTGTGGTGAGCTGGGCTTTCATGATGGGGGTATCACAGCAGCAGCATAAAATGGAAACAGGGTCTACTGTAAAGCCGTGTGTCCTCCAGATGGCAACATTGATTGGTATTTCTAAAGGAGTTTGGAAGGAGCAATCTTTCTCTGGGATACCCGGATCAGTCTTCGACACAGACTTGCGACAGTGCTGCCCTCAAGACCCTGGGCTGTGGCAGGAAAAGGCAATATCTTTGACAATATTCAAGACAGTAAAAATGAGGAGGAAAAGTGGAAGTCACTACACAACCTTCGGATTCAGCAGATTATTCCCAGGAAAAAAAAATTAACATTTATGACACAAATATCTGGCAAAGGACAAAGAAGTATTTTAATCCTCAAAACGAAGCCCTAAGAAGGGATGAAGACCATTAAAGATGAAAAATCACTGTGATCTTAAAGATACTTGAGTGCCTTCTGAACTCAGTGTAGTTCCCTTAGCATTCTGAGTCACCAAGGCCGCTGGTGTGAAGGCCTCTCTCATTTTGCAACATCACCTTAACATCTACAAGTCTTGAGATGAAGAACTGACAATTGATGGACATGACGGTAGCACCTAGGACTGCAGTAGTAATGATATTTAGTGCTCTTCTGAGGCTTTTCATTGAGGATTTCATAACCCTTCAGAAAGGAGATTAGGAGGATGAATTGTAGTTAAGGCTGAGACTTATATGCATTTGCCACAAATGAATTCTGGTCCCTGAGCTGAAGCCAGGTGAAAATAAAGAAATGGATAAGCTCTTTTGCTTTTATTAGCTTTACTAAGGTATAGTTTTCTTTCCAGTATACTGTAGGTCAAGTTGCACTGCAACCGCAGAGTATGAATTCTGCCTTGATTTTGTAATCACTATAATCTCCTGAAGTCCTGCTCTTAAACTGGCCAGGGTGCAGGGAGAGAGTATGGTCATGTTAGCATGAGATTTAGGGCCAAATGCCAGGCTGGTGTGAATTGGCTCAGTGCAGGTAACTGCAAAGGAGTGTCACCCAGTGGGCTGGGAGGAGAATTTAGTCTCATTTTCTGGGTTCGAAGAGATGATTCATATTGGCTCAAATCTTCCTTATCATTGCCATTTAGAGAGCAGATTAAGAAATAAGTTCTATCACTTTCTTACACAATTTGTTTCTTTTTCATTTTTTGCTAGTTCATGCTCAAAATGTCTTGAGGTTTTCATGACTCATCTGCCCTCTCTAATAACGTTGGCTATTAATGAACGGTTTCCTGGAAAACAGATGAGTTCAAAGTTTCAAAAATCCTGTTTTCCATGGAAGTTTAATTTCTAGAATAATTTTCCACTTTCAGCAAGAATGAGACTGAAAAGCAGAGAACATTTTCCATTAGTCTGCAGAGAAATTTCCTTTAGTTTCTCACAGAGGACTGCAGGGCTTGAAACAGCCTCCACTTTCACCACCACTGCCAGGACAAGAGCCAACATCTTCTGCTTCCCTCTTCTGCCTTAAATCAGGCCTGAAAAAACCACTGAGTTCCCAATTTCCGTGCCATTAGTTCTCCTTTTACTTCTTCTCATCTACCCAGGCTACTTATGATAGTCATGTTTCAGTCCTCACTTATTTCAAAGTATATGAAGTTGCCTCCATACACTTGGCCCTGCTGAAGGAGATGAGGCTAATCTTTGTCTGATGGGGGGAGTTAACTGGAATTATTTTGTCCAGGGAAGGGCTAAGACCATGGTCAATGACCTTATTCATCCCTGTCGATCTCTAAAGTGATGATACCTTTTCCCAGTTTCCACTCTATTTCCCATACGTTTTCCATACTGAAGGCTCACTAGTAGGTTTTGTAGTAGCACAAGCAAGAGTTCAGCCTACATTTTTGGTGGTTTTTTTTAAAGGTTAGTCCTGTCCCAACTGATGTGAACAAAAAAAAAAAAGAAATTAAATACAAAATTCCATAGATGTTTGGATTGGGGTTTTTAGGGGTACAGGATGAGAGCAGGGCTTTGGTTTCTTTGTTCACCAAAAAAATCTCAAAACTACAATGTTTGGTTTTCAAAAAATACAGATTTTGGTAAAGGAAAAAAAATAGTTTGGATAAAAATGTGGGGTTTTTTAAAATATCTTCAGATAAACTTTTAAAAAGATCAAGCCATACTTTTACTGAACACTGAGAATGGTCGCAGAAAGCTTTTTCATTAGTTAAATTTTCATTGAAAACCACCCAGCCAAATGTGCTGGCTCAGAGCCATTCTCCTCCACAAGCAATTTGTTACCAGGGCGGGCCTGAACCACACCACGGGTGACATGTGGCACCTTCGCCCACCATCGGCACAATCTGTGCGCCAGCGGTGAGAGGGCAAGGTTTGTTTCTTCTGCCTGTGTTGTACTCGCCAAAATTGAACCAGCATGATTTAAACCCACAGGAGCTGACTGGCTCAGATATGGTCTCGGGTTGTAGATGGGAACCAATGCAGCAACCCTTCCTTATTTATTATCTTGGTAAGAGCAAATCTGCCTTTAAAATGTGGCTGATGTGCTCGCCAGCTAATACACGGGTGTTAGAAGGCGATCGCTGTCGTTTCAGGAGATGCAGACAGCAAAAGACCCTTCTGATGAAGCCGCAAAGCTAAAATGTTAATCTGATGAATTCTACCTCTATGGCTCTGGAGTAAGAGGTTAGCAAAATACTTTCTGTGCCAAGAAGCTGTAAATAAGCTTCGTTTTAGATGCGATAGGGGAATATCTTCTTACTAATTGTACCAAGGTGTCTGCTGAATTAGCTGAGATATGATATATCAGCAGTCACTGTAAAACCTCTGTGTGAAAACATCTAATAGAGTCAAAGAAACCAGCACTGGAATAGACCCTAAGGCAGATCAGCTGTGCCTAAACCTAAACCAGGCTCAGCAATGTCCACTCACACTATACAAACCCCCTGACTGAAAGGAGAAGAGCTGTGATTACGTTTGTTCCTATTAACTTCTGCCAGGTTTGACTTCCATCAATGGGCTCATTCACAGCCCACAGTTACCCATCCCTAACTGTATCCACTGATTCTGTTATTGGTACAGAAGCAAAGCTGAGACCAAAACCCCGTTATGACTTCACCTTTCCCTAGCATCTGTTCTAAAAACCATACAGAGAGAAGCAGCTGGAAGTGCTGTTATACCTATTCTACAGATGAGTGTGGAATGGCACAATTATCCCTGCAATTGTCCCATGGAGATATCATGACCAATGGTCTCTGCATTTTAAAGAGTGATGGAAGATTCAGACCGAGCCTGGTTTCTCTACAGCCCTGGAAATATGCAATCACAAGGTCCTAAGCAAGGTCCAGATAGGACCCTGGCTTAGATCCCAATATCATATGGATATCTGTGAACGGAGACGGGAGAGAAGCTCCGATGTCCTGACTCCCAGGTCTGCACTGTTGCCAGTGGTGCCGCACTTCTGCCTTTTTGCTTTAATTGTGTTACAGCATAGACTTGTTTTTCATGTTCATGTTATATCTTGAAAATTTGGGTCTGGTTTGGAAGTGTGTGTGGGCCTTATCTTTTTACTCTCTAAATAAAGGGTCATTTCCAATATTCTGCATCTGTCTTAGTAGAAGTGATTTTATAGCGGTAGATTATTCTACAGTATGTTAGTTTTTTCTCAGGCACCAGTAATACGAGGTAATTTATATGTCCAGTGGAAGCCAGCATTTATTTTCAGTAATTTCTCCCAATTATGTTTATCAATAGGTATCTCTCAGCAAAATGCCAAATCTCACAAGCATGTTTGGAAAGTCAAATTTGTTTGTGTAATACAAACCTATGTCATGTCAGGAATTAGTTTGACTAATAGGCCTTTAATTAAATCCTTGTGGGGTCTTAGTGTGAAGAACAGACCCAGTTTCCAAAAAATTTAATTTATAAGATAAATTCACAAATATATCCATCTAATAAATCTTTCCTACATCCAATATTTGTCCTAGAAACAATAACAGGACAGATAATTTATTAGACTATTTCCTATTGCATTATAATGACTACGCTTGATACTTTAAATGTATTCTTCAGAGCACTGAAATGATGGAGGCTATAACTAATGAAGATAAAGATTTCCAGGGCGCATTGATCCAGGAGAGACATACTTAGTGTAACTTCCAGACCTATATGTAATCACAGAAATATTTCCCCAGAGAACACAAATTATAGATGACTCTAAAAGTGCCACTGGAGATATTTTGCAGAAACCACAACAGGAAATGTTTATTTTCTCAACCTTAATAACCCTTTCAATATAAATTATTTTGGATTTTTGAGAAAATTACATTAATTCCCAATTAATTTTTTTTCTTGCAAGATACTTCACATTTATATAAATATCCATATTTTTCTTCACTGTCTTTTCTTAAGTCAGCGCCTTGATTTCTCACTTAAATGGCCATTGTGTAGGAAACAAAATGCCACCTAAAGTGTCTCCATTTTTCTTCCCTCAGAGAATAGCATGCTTGCAATACAGATGAGCACAGCAAGAGGTCAATTCTACCCTGGTGTAAATGCATGGGAATCTTAAGAGCAGAAAACACAATGGAAGTGCCAGGTCTAAGATGTAGTCCCAGCAATGAGAGATACCATTCTGATATTTGTAAATACCTTTTCAGACAGTTAGACCTATCCCTAATCTATCAAGCTACTACCCCTCAAATTCAGAGAGATCGGAGGAAACATGCCCTCGTTGCCCTTCTACAACATGTCTGGTTGGAGCATCCTCTTCCTCCAGTGGCAGAGGTCCCAGCTTTTAGATTCTTTACAGTCTATTTATTTGACTTAATACTGATCATAATATTAATAGTAGTTTTTCATACCAAACAAGTCAGTTCCAGGTAAATCCAACGAGAGACCATATGTCTGGCATGGAAACTGCACAACCTTCCTCCTCAAGTGAACCGATGGATGGCTTCACTTAATGCAGGCTGAGGGGGAGAAAAAGGAGTGGAAGACAACAGCTGAGGAAAGAGATGCATTATGTTTTGATCAAGCTTGTTGGAAGGCTCAGAAGTGCTTGATTTATTCCTAATTGTATTGGATATAGTTCAGCTCTTAACGGCCTTCTCAGCATCGCTCCTGCTCAGTACGCAGGTCTATGCAGGTACAGCCTTTGGGATGTGTATGTGAGGTCAGGCAGCTGCTCTGACTCCAAAGGCTACCAAGCTGAAGTCGAGATAGCCACCTCCCCAAGAGTTTGAGAAATAAAATGCATCAAAAAGAAAATGTCAGCTTGGGTTGCTGATGATTTTTAGAGGAAAATCTGATTTGCAACCTGTGGTTTGGCTTGTGGTGTTTTGTGTGCATGGATTTCATAGCGGTGGAAATGAGGCACTTCGTATTCTTGGCTAGTGCTAGCCCCACTCTGGGTAGACGCTCCCCCAGGAAGTCTCACATCTTCTCGGTCCAAACACCACCTCTGCTCCAAAATCCTTTGCATGGTATTGCAGGCAGAGATCTTTGGGCAACACCACAACTATTCAACACTAAGGAGTGTTTTGAAGAGCAGGGGACAGAAATAAGATGGTAAAGCTGTTTCCCACTGGTTTAGAACAACCATCGTGTCTGAGGACTTGTACTCATCCCTAATCCAACGAGCAGAGAGTACACTTGGTTTTTCACATGCATCAGACACTAAGCTCCCAGCATGGCAAAGATCAATATTTCTGTATCACACTAATTCATTTCCTGCTGCAAAGTACATCTCTACCTAGGAACAGAGGACCAAAATGAGATCAAGTCCCCTGCAATTGCAAAAATGACAGAAATGTAGGATATACAGCACTTCTGCTCCTGTTGCCATGCTCATACAGAGAGGAAGCTGCAAAACATTTCCCCCAAACTTGCAACAAGCTTAAAACAAGCTGCAGAAAAGACCAAAAGCCACAAATTACAACATAAAACAGGAGGAGAGCAGGAAAGATTACAGGTACTGAGATGCCTAGGGGTCCTGCAAACAGCAAGGGAATTTGTTAGGTGCTAATTCCCGGGTGATCCTCAGCAGCGGGCTGTGCTCTGTGCTGCAGCTGAAGACAAAGAAGCGGTGACAGGTCCCTGCCCCTGTCATCTGATGAAAAACTTATGCCTGACCCTAAGCTTGATGATTTAGTGCCGGTCATGTGAGCAGGAGTCCCTGACTAGGCTCCAGAGAAATTGCTAACACCAGCTGGAGCGCCAACACAACCAGCTCCACGTCCTGCCTCTAGCTGCGGCCAATTTCCAGTGCTCCAGAAGAAGGCAAAGAAAACTCTCAGAAGCCAAGTTACGTAACATTTACACAATATTATAAACTAACACAGTTCTGGTTTGGTTTTTTGTTCCCATGAACATGATATGACTCAATGGAAACTACTCTGCGGGAAATAGGCGGCACATTTTGAATCTTGAGCTTCCAGAAATAAGATACTGCTCAAAAGAATTTGGAATCAATGTACCTGTTGGAGGGATAAGCCCAGCTCAAAACCTAGAGCTGAAGAAACCTGGAGTTTGGGAACAGTTGGAAAAAAAAAACAAAACGGCCTCTGGTCTGACTGTTGCCATCATGGTAGCACTGGACCGAACACAAGCTGTGCATCTGCATAAGCTGTGTGTCAGTATAACAGCATTCATGCTTACATTGAAACAAAACAGAATAATCCTATAGTGGGACTTTTCTTTTTTCTTTCTTTCTGAATATTTCTTAATGTTTGTACCAGCATTTCTTAAATCCTGTTTCAGCTGCTACTTATAATCCTAAAGTGGTGTTTGAAATCTGTCTCTGAATTTCAGGGTGTGAAGCCAACTCCAATCTCTTGTCTCCCCATCAGCTCTCCTGACAAGGATAAAGAAGGACAAAATGTTACGCAGACTTGTTGACAGAGGTGAAACTCAGTGGTTGCCAAAGATGGTTTCTGGAAACAGTGCAAACCCTCCACTGAAACCTTACTGGCATGCAAGACAATCTTTGCTTTTTACTAGTAGGCCCAAAACTAACATTTTCATAATAATTTTCCAGTATCAAAGTGATAGTTTTTATCCAAGACAGCTGAATACTACAGAACTGTGTAACAACAATTCAGTGCCAAACATATGCTATGTATATATTTTAACACCTTTGATAATAATAAAAAATGCATGTTCCTAGCAGTTTTCTCAACTTTCATTCAATAACAACATCCTCGAGTTGATGCTTTTTGTTTTCCTTTCATATTATTACGAACCTGTGTTTAATTCTCAGTGCCAGTTTGGCTTTTTAACCTCTCTTTCTACATTCCACTAGTAATGTCTGATTAAGAAATTAGCCTTTCAAGTGCTATAAAAAAATCCAAGAAATACAGTAATACAATACCATGGAAAACTGATATAATCTTTTCAAAACTATAAAAATTGGTCACCCAAAGGAACATCTGCATGGTAAAAATTTTAAACAAACTGGAAGGGAATCAGATAGCTCATAAAGAACCAAGTGGCTAGAAGAGCTATTGGTCGTTTACATATTTTGCTGTCATCCTGACTTGGAGAAGACTATCATTTTGAAGCATGTTTCTTCAGTTTTAGTTACCAGCATCTGGAATGAATTCCAGGATGGAACACTGAAAGTTTTTAAAAGGAAACTCAACCTTACAATAATTATTCCTTAAATCATTAATATGGTGAAAGTGCCAGATGTAAAAATATGAACAAAATAAAATAAAATATGCTCCCAGGTATCGCTCAAATCCCTAACGTACATCTGTCTGTTTTCTCAGTTCATTAGTATCTGTTGTAGTCCTAGATATTTTCTTTTATGTAAAAATTTCCACTTGCTTGTTATGTCTTCTGTCTTGCACTAGAGTTATTGCTTTACCTCTCAGAATAACTCTGGCTGTGTGCATTGCAGGACTGTGGATCTACTGTGATATAGGCTTTCCTCCAGCAAAAGATAACAGTTTATTCGTCTTCTATCCAACAGCACAGGAAACTTTTGGTTTGATGGATATTCAAGAGGGACACCATTCTGAAAGAGTGGTTTTGTGGTGACACCATGGCTTTGTCAGCATGGAGCTCCTCACAGGGTCCAGGTTTCATTCACGGGCACAAGCTATGATGCAATGAGACCTAGGTGTGAGGGACTGTTGGGCTTGCTGAGCTTGGGATAGGACCAAGAGCCTGAAGACCTGGAAATTCAGTCTATGCCTTCACTCGCTGTTCACACTTTCAAAGCAGTAGGATGAAGGAGGCAGGGGGAGGGATGAACGTCACTGTAGATGAATATAAATTGTTTGATGGTCTGTTCTTTTCAGGATGATGATGCAAATCATAAGGCCAAAATCAAATTCACTTTTGTAAGTGAACCCACTTGAAATACGATACAGTTCAGCAAAGAGTTGCACTTAAATCACTCAGGAGGACCCATTTCATTGAAAACTCCTGGAACACCTAACTAGACCCCACCAAAGCCCCAGCCATTCATTTGTTTCCACTAATGTCCTCCCTCCCTCCACAAAGAAGATGTCTCCTCAGAGCTCCACTGAGTACTCCCAGCACCGCTAAGCGTTTTTGCAGATTAATGCTTGTCTGAATGTTACTAATTAGGCCAGGCGACTATATAATGAGATGCTTACAGAGTTTATTCATCACTAAAATTAAATGTTAAGCATCTGGTTTGCAGGCTATTCCCATGTGCCATTCAGGTCCGCATGCTGTAGAACCAGATGGAGCTGGAGGGAGACCAATCACAGTGCAGAGGGATTACATGTCTTAAAACTATGGTTAACTTAAATAAGCAAGTTGCCATCCCTCCATAAATCCCACATCTACAACCAGATGTGTGACAAGACTATTGCACAGGGCTTTCTAGCTCAGGCTCCCCTGCTCCGAGGGGGCAGAGGAGAAAGCCGGCTGCTCATGGCAACGGCCATTTCTCCCTTGCACACAGCCCACTTGTCAGCAAAGCCACTCTCTGTTGGTGACCATCTGAAAAGAAAGCCCTGATGACTCACAAAGCAGAAAACCATCAAATGGGGCTACGCTAAGTAAACTCTCCTTCTGTCCCAGGCAGTGGTGGAAATGACTCATCTCTCAGCTAAGCCTGGGGGAGAGATTCTCTCTGCCATGTTAACCAAATGTTAAGTGGGTTTCTCAAGATGGTTTTTGCAGTGAAACCATTGGTAATGTTTGCTTACAAGCCCTGATTTAAGTACTCGGAGTAGCAGTAGATCTAAACAAGGACACTGTGTCTCCTGAAAGCATTTATTAGCCTGCGTACAGGCTGACAGAGAAGGTGTCAGGTGTGAGAGCTGGATACTTTATTTTCCTTTTTTGTTGCTGAGCAATGCTGTGCAAGAAGCAGTACTTTTGTGGTGTCATGGGTTCACATTGACTGGGAAAGCAAGATCTGGGAGATCCCAGGTTCTGGGGGAAAGGAGGTCATTCCTCATCCAAGAGAAGAAATAAGGAAGGGAAACAACCCAATCCAATATTAGCAGAGGGAAGGGAACAAGCTGGGTTTTCCCAGAGCTGGCTGAATCAAACCCTCTAGAGAAGAGGAATATTTAAACTGTATTTCTCTTTTTGGATGGGCTTAGAGGCTTCATTCAGGTTGGGAGCCTTGTTTTGCTGAGCACTGCTGATCATAAATAGAGAAGCTGATTTCTTGTTGTCCTCAGAGAGCCAGCCATCCAAGGAAGCAATGCACAAAGGCAGAACTGATAGAGGGGATTACTTTAACCCTGAAGGTAATTTTTCAGCACTTGTGGTTTGTTCCTAGAAAGGAGCACAAGGTGATAAATTCATAGCTGGATTTCAAGCACTCCAAAATTCAAGGTTTTCAGATTCCAGGTTTTTTTTATTCAGTACCTTACATTGCTAGGAAAACATAATAAAGTACGTTGCTTCCAGGAACCACAGAGTACAGGTAAACTATGTAGATGAGACCATTAGCGTAAGAAAAAAACTCCTTTCCTCCGAAATAAGAAATCGGCAAAGCTATCTGAGTGTGAGAAGGGGGCTATCTCCCACTCTTTAAACCAGCAGTGAACCTTTTAGCTGACTGCTATTTGAACACTGTTAAGTATTGTGCTCTGCCACATTTACCAGTTTGCCCAGAAATACAAAATGACCAGATGGACAGAGTAAGATTTTCAACCTGACCCCCCAAAATACTAAGATTCTCAAGAGAAACTGTGGCACAGAAGCAGCCCACAGTGCCCCAACCTTGGACAACAGTGAATCCAACCACAAGACACAAAGCTGCAGGACATATGACTCCCGAAGCCCTACTGCTCACTGAACAGGCTGATGTTACATAGTCCAGACTTACTTGCTGTCTGCTGCCGTCCCCCAACACTGCAGAGTCCTTGGTGTGGGGTGGAGCATGCTAGGAAGAGCGGCACGGGGCCGCAGTGGATGTGATCCACGCTTGCCTGTGTGATGATAAGCAGAGACACAACAGAGTGTCAGGAAGGGTGGTTTTGTGGTTCTGTGGTTCATCCACGGCCCAGAAAACCAGTCTCCACCATAACATTTTTGCTTTGTCAGAAGCAAGTCCTTTAATGTGGCTGTAAGGCACTGAGAGAACGAGGCAGTTCAGTACTGTGCTGGTGGGAGCCATACAGGTGTGATGCATGGGGACACAGACAGGCACATGGGCAGAGGAATGATGACAATCTCATCAAATTTCGCTGTGTTAGAGCCAGGTTAGAAAAAGAGGATGGATTATGGAAAGTTACAGCAAAGCTGGAAAACATTTGGGGAGGTTTAGTAACTCTGGATCAAAGGTGCCCATCTCAGGAGGGAAAGGAGCTTGAACACACCTTAGTTATGGGCACCATCTCCAGCTAGCTGGAAGCAGTGGAGATGCTTCTTTCAACATCACCCAGTGCAGGAAGAGAAGCCAGGGAAAACTGGGGTTGGAAGGTAAAGATGGAGAACAGCATAGGCCATGGAAGCAAGGCGTTCTGGGGCCAAGTATGCACAGGTGGTGAG
This sequence comes from Gymnogyps californianus, assembly GCF_018139145.2. Classification (NCBI taxonomy): domain Eukaryota; kingdom Metazoa; phylum Chordata; class Aves; order Accipitriformes; family Cathartidae; genus Gymnogyps; species Gymnogyps californianus. Next base: position 26,977,050 of record NC_059478.1, on the reverse strand, counting down.
GAGAAGAGGGAGAGGACACTTGCCAAACTACACCCAGGTGGTACTGCAGCAGAAAAAGAGGTAAACGGCAGCAGAGAGGTTGGGAGGCAGGTTCAACCGATGCCTGGAGAGCCAGGTGCAATTCTCACAGCCCATCCGTGACTTTTGGAAGGACCAAACTACTTCCATACGCAGACCCAGGGTCACAATCAACTATCCATATACAGTCGTTATAATGGTTTATTCCAGCTGGAACAAGCCTGAATGCACAACTGAAGAATGGGGTTGGGGGAGATGAGCTAGAGGATGCTGCTTTGGAGAGCTTGGCAGGATTAATCCATGGTTCCCCGAGGGAAAATGAAGGTTGACAAACTGGTGAGAGTAGATAAAACAGCTGATGAAAATGAGGACTGGCCAATAACAGGCATAATGCACCCACTTGCCTGTGTCCTATTTTCAATATATTTCCTATATTTAATATATGTCCTATACTTCACCTTGGCAAATGACACACACACACATCTCCACAGAGAAATCACCAGAAGTTAATGCCACAGCATTAGGGTATCAGGGCAGGCTCAGTAACAACTCCGCACCAGTGCCCCAGGCAGGATGTTCTCTATTCTGGTTTAGGTTAACCCATCTCCACAGCAGGATTAAGCTAAACCATTTGATAGCAGGCTTAGGACGAAAACGTATGTCCTCATGGGGAACTAGTGCCTGATGCCAGAACTGAGGCTACTGCTCCACGGTTTTGAGACTACCTGGAAGAGCTGAAGGAGAAAGCAAGTGATAACAGAGACGCCAGGTGAGGACCGCACAACAGTGCGGTTGGGACAATTTTAGAGAATGTCAAACTGCTTCTAGCAAAAATATTTTGTGGGTGGCATGAAAATACTCCTGCTGGCTTATGTCCATTTTTATTGACAGAACCGTCAGTTGCTGTCACCTGGGAATTTTGTTCAGTTTCTTTAGTTACAATTTACAGGGTAAGTTTAAAAAACTCGGAACTAATAAATACATGGTATTGGTGTTTTGGTAAAGAAGAAAATTCCTTCCTGACAGCACTAAAGGATTTCACCCATTGCTGTTCCCGAATCCCTGAAATACAGCTTTTGGGCTCCAGCTACAGGGAAGGTTTGAGGCTTGACTCTTTCCTTTTAGTCCAAAGGAAAGCTATCTCTCAGAGTCCGGGTCTCGTGTCCAGTACCTAACAAATGGAAGGGGAATGGGAGCGAGACGGAGCACATTCCACAGTCTGGTGTGTTTAAGGAAAGGGGTATAGCTTTCACTCTCCCGCTGTTAGACAATAATGCGCTGACTGAAAATGTCAAGCTTCAGTTTAAACAAAATAAAAGACTGCAGGGCCCAGGGCAGAGAATTTAAACACATATTAATTAGGGCTGGTAATACTCTGACATTTGCTGGATTTTTAATAAACTGATGAATATTTCTACTTCATATTTCAGTGACATGAAATCAGTGCAGCACAATTAATTTCAACAAGTTTCGGTCAATGGGTGCTGAAGGAAAACGAACATACAGCGTCACAGACTTGAATTAGAAGTACTCTCACTTTGAGTGAGTAATGTGGAAACCCATTGCCCTCCGCATGAGAAAATTGCAGCTAAGGACCTTCAGAGGAATTTATTTACTTGCAGCAAGTGATTTACTTAATAGTAATTACACAAAAAGAAGAGGAAGGCAGAGAGAATAGATGATTAAAGCTCCCTCAAGAATGCCACAGAATAGAGTAAAAGACATCCCCAAAAGTGGAAACACAACACTTATGCTTATGTTAGCATGAAGTCTTAGCTTCATATGTTCATAACAAACCAACAGGGAGAAAGAACATTTTCTGGAAGATGTTGAAGGTTCAGTTGTTATTGTAGCAATGAGCACTAGAGCAACATCTCTTTACTAGGTTATAATCTCTTTAGTGGTGCTTACACAAGTGGTTCAGAAGGTACCGGTATCTAACCAGAGCAGTAACACTTCCACACAACTAGACATTGAATGTTGTAGGTTGTTGTAAGTGTTCCCAACCTCTTTGGGATAGTTCCTGCCTCTTTTGTTAGCTACAACAATATTTCTTTACGTGATGAGATGCTTCCCTCATAGACCAGGTCCCTGTTGTGCAAGCTTTGGTTGAAACAACCAAGAAGCAGAAGTTTGGCCCAGGGCCACCTGGGAAGTTTAGGCATGCGTTACAGCTCAGGACAAAATGGCATGTCAATAGCGTAAGCCATTACACTGGTACAAATTGAGATACAGAGCACAACTCTAGTGTCTGAAGAAAAGCAACTGGGCAGATGCTAACTCTTACATCACTTAGTGTGTTATAGCACACGTACTCAATCATGGCAATCCTGAAAAAGTCACATACACATGACCATGCTCTCCTCCTGCTAGTAAGTGAAATTTGTGTGCATGTGGGGGTCTTATATTTGCTAAGAGAAACCCTGGGGTGCAGTTATCATAGAAAGAAATGGACTGAGAATGTACATTCTGTAATAAAAAGAAATTTTTTAGCATTTAAAATGTTAGCTCTCACACTAAGCACGTGGCATTCAAATCCTACACATAAGAAAGTTCAAGCAGAGAACAAAGCTGGACATTGTCTTTCCAGATTTTAGTGAAATTTTAGATTTTGAAAAAATAGCATTCACATTTCTCAATTTTTTTTTTCAAACTATCAATCTACAAAATTTTGAAATAAAAAACTGAGAATCTTGAAATCGAAATAAACTGCAGTTTAACAAAAGCAAAACATATTTCAAATAAACATTAAAAGGGGATTTTTTTTTAAGTCATTTGGCTTCAAAATGACAGAAAGTGGTTTTGTGCTGGGTTGTGGCTGTTATTATTATTCCTATTATCATTATACTCTTGTTATTACCAGTATTAATAAAATACTTGTATCCACTAAAGCCTAAGAATGCCTATCAGAGACCCATGTGCTGGGTATTTTACTGATGTTTATTTGAAAGACTGTCCTTGCCTTCTAATTTACTGTTGCACCCAGGGGAACAGAGAACAGAAATAGTTGCTTAGCACAGGAGCTGGATTATCACAGATTCCCAATGTCACAAGATACATCAAAACCCAGTCCATCATCATCAAGAGTAACACAGGAGACCTGAGGTGACCCAGGCAAGCTCAAAACACCACTGTGTCTTAGTAAGAAGTAGACCTGACCTGAACAGCTTGCAGACTAAACAGATGCAGAAATGACTGGGATGAGAAGAAAAGAGAGAGGAAAATACTGATTCAGTCTTACAAAGCAGGAAGTAAGAAACTTCAGCACTGAGCTAGCAGAGCATGGCAAGGTGGAAGAATTTCCCAAAGTCACTCAGTTACAGCAGATCCCTAACGTCCCAGCCTGGAGTTAAAACTACAAGGACATTCTTTGCACATAACACAGCATGCGGGCAGAAGGATGTCTGAGAAGAAAGTGTTCTAAGGGAGTCATTACAATATCAAGTAGCTAATACATACTAGGATAATGCTTAGTTAGCATGGCTCAATGAGCTACCACCACCTGGCTGGACCACGGTCACTGATTATATGGATGTTCTTACTGAAACTGGGAAGTTTTACACCTGCAAAAACTGCCTTCCTTGGGGTCTAAACCAAGGCTCCTTACCCTGCCACTAGACCAGGCTAAGGGCTTTGGTACCTGCCTAGGTACCTAGATGCAAGCTCTGGTCCCAGCCCTTCCCTGGAAGCTGTGCTCCTTTGTCGTGGTTTAACCCCAGTCGGCAACTAAGCACCACACAGCCGCTTGCTCACTCCCCCCCGGTGGGATGGAGGAGAGAATCAGAAGAGTAAAAGTGAGAAAACTGGTGGGTTGAGATAAAGACAGTTTAATAGGTAAAGCAAAAGCCACTCACGCAAGCAAAGCAAAACAAGGAATTCATCAGTACTTCCCATCGGCAGGCAGGTGTTCAGCCATCTCCAGGAAAGCAGGGCTCCATCATGCATAATGGTTACTTGGGAAGACAAACACCATCACTCTGAACATCACCCCCACCTCCTTCTTCTTCCCCCAGCTTTATATGCTGAGCATGACATCATATGGTATGGAATATCCCTTTGGTCAGTTGGGGTCAGCTGTCCCGGCTGTGTCCCCTCCCAGCTTCTTGTGCACCCCCAGCCTCCTCTTTGGTGGGGTGGGGTGAGAGGCAGAAAAGGCCTTGACTCTGTGTAAGCACTGCTCAGCAGTAACTAAAACATCCCTGTGTTATCAACACTGTTTCCAGCACAAATCCAAAACGTAGCCCCATACCAGCTACTATGAAGAAAATTAACTCTATCCCAGCCAAAACCAGCACACCTTCCAGTAGGGGTCGATGGACAGGAGACCCGTTTGCTTTTACACCTCCAGAGCTTGCCACTCGGCACTGTAACGTCAATAATGTTGATTTCAAGTAATACATCAGGCTGGGAGCTGCAGCAGGACAGATCAGCTGCAGGATGCCTCTGGGGAAGGGTTTGCTGCTCCAAGCTGTGAGGGCAGTAACTGCACCTGCCATCATGGCTACCTTCAACAGGGAGCCCAAATCAGTCCTAACCTGCGCCCACAGCTCCCCTGGGGCCTGTGGGGCTGCTGGCAGCTCCTCATGCCGCCACAGATGTTGGAGATCGCTATCTCCCAGTCCCTGGAGATCATGCCCATACCCTGATGTTTTTTGAGGCACACAAGAAGGAAATTGAAGAAAGTTTGGAGCTTATGGAGCTGTGTTTTCCCTCTTGCTCTGTACAGTCAGAGTGTGGGGGCAACCTCAGCTCTGCAGGTAACAAATAAAGATGGTTCCCCTCCCCGCAGACAAACAGGCATCCCCAGGGGAAAAGCTTTTTTATTATCAGACTCATAATTTAGGTTTCATCTAGCCCCCACAAGCCCACAGAGGATGTGCAGAGAGCCTCCTTTCAGCCCCTATTGGGCATTACCAGTGTCAATCCCGGTGCACAGACTAGAGCCCTCCTGCCTCCCCTTTAAATTAAGCCTTAAAATATGGGCCAAATATGATGGATTTGTAGACAGTTGCTTAGAGAAGGAAGTGCTGCAGGGGATTCATTACACTACGGGCTGATGGTTGATGCCTAAGTATTGCAAAACCCATGGGGTTTCCAGAAGGAGCTTGACATGAAATATGTGGTGAAGGAGCAGTACGGGATGCAGAAGCCACGGCACCCCTGAGAGACAGAAATGACATGGAAATTACTGAGGCCAGTGATGGCCACAGAAAGAACAGGGAGGTGGGAAATACCCAGCCCAGTTGGAAGAGATCTGGGATGGGGAGAAGACAGGAATACTGGATCCCAGATAAGAGTTCAGCTCCTTTGCTTCCTTTCTATGGCAGTCCTCCTTATACCTCGTGCAACTCAAGAGATAAGCTCTTTGTGATGGATGTTGGTGATTTTGGCATTAGATTTATAGACTTTTTTACAGGAATGGGAGCCCAGAGACCTGGATTCTTGTATCCTGACTCTGCTATCGATTTCCTGAGTAACCTTAGTGAGTCGTACAGACCCACCTTTTCAAGTGTGGCAGCCTGAAGTTCAGTGCATAACCCCATGGTCAGCCCCACAGCGAATCCCTCGTATGACCTATAAGGCCCACTTTGTAAATTGGGAAGTTGCCCTCAATTCTGTGAGCCTCTGTTTCCTAAACTGTTGTTAACGGCATTATCCTCCTGCAAGGTCCTTCCAGAGGCTCCATTTATTCGTGCTCACAAAGAGTAACAAATGCAGGGACAGAGGAGGTACGGAAAAGCGAGCCATATAAAAGCATTATCTAAAAACTGCATGCCACATCGGCAAACAAAATTGGAAAATTGTTGTTTCCCCTACCTCCCTCCAATCCTTCACTCACATCCACCCCTACAGAGACCTGACCAGAAAGAGACTAAGTTGATACTGAAAAACAGAAAACAGCAACCCCGCAGGATTATCTAGGACTACCCCAAATAAACCCACAGAAAAAAAGGCTCGTAAGTACTTGGTACTCATTCAGCACATGTCATCTGATAATCTTGGGCCAGCTTACAATGTCTGGCGAGGGAGCAGCAGGCCCAAGCATTTCTGAAGAGCAGACTAAGTTAGATGACTAAATATGGTATTTTTTTATGAAGTTGGAGCACCCACTTTGGAGTGCTTGGCCCAGGACTGATTCCTTTTGAGACCTAGGCCTTTGATCTCACTGCTAGACAAAATAATTAAAGGAACTGAAATACAATCGAAGCTTCTTTCCAGCTTAAAAAAATTAAAAAAAAATACTTGGATATCTTTTTTGGACTCTTCAGATAAAACATCACGTAGAAAAACAACATGATGTCTCTTGAGCTTATTCCATCAACTCCCCTCTTTTAAGCTCACATGTGAAGCTGCTCAGATCTTTTATTGGGAGGGAGAAAAATTGGAAGCATCAGGTAACCCCAGGGGGCATGCTCGACTTTAAACCAGACACATTTCCCTCTAAGGACCGTTACCTAAAATGCTCTTTTCATACTGAATGCCCCTGCTGAGGAATTTTGCTTTGAAAGGCGGCCTCTGTTTGCAAAGAGGGTTTTCTTTGGTTTTGCACACACAGATTTTGTAATTTGGGTGGTGCTTCATTTTTCTTGACCCAGTACTCACCAGCCTGCTTGATGGCTCCACTTTAGTGACAAAGATGATCTGCCTCCCTCACAAAACACACAGGAGATTCCATGGCTGGAGCAGGAAGGAGAAGAGGTCCATATCACGAGGCTGAGGAAGGATTTGATGGGTTCCTGCTAGCTCCTACCACCCAGTCTGAGGTCTCAGGACTAGGTCAGAACAGCCCAGTGATGCTTCTCCTCCTCAGCAAGGAAAGAGAGTAGTAGAGTGGCTGAGGGACTTTCCTACAGGTCCAAAGGTGCCAACTGGGGCCTCACTTGGATTTTATGCTATAAACTGTCCCAAATTAACCCTAGTAGGAAAGAGTATCTGATATTTTGAGTAAGGAATCAAAAGCAGATACGACATAGTAACTTCAGTCACCTCCCCAGAGAGCTTAGGTTCTTCAAGGAGGGTACATCACTCATGAGGACCAAAAAAGTCACCTCTAGGTATTTCAGCAGCAAATTTCGATACTTAGAGAACGAGGGCTGAGTGAAGCCTCTAATGCCACCAACAATCTAACCTTGTCTCTTGGCTTAAGCTCGTTTTGCATCCTCTGACCATAAACTGGTGTTCAAAAGCCGGTGCCTGGAAGTTAAGTGAAATATTAATATTTACCTAAAAGGGCACTGGTTTTATCCTTCACACTCACCTTCTATCATGAGGCATCTTTCTCCACCCCACCCCATGCCTTTTTCTCTTGTTTCCCTTTTCTCCCCTTCAGTCTGAGATCCTGACAAGGTAGGAAGGCAGAAGGCTAGATTTCCTCATCACTGAGCCAGTTAAAATGGCTATTTTGGTGATGCTCCCAGCCTCGGATAGGTTGCCAGCATCGAGGCAAACCCAGTATGACCACACAGTCTGTGAGTCCTGGGCTGGCTTTGAAACCCTTTGGAGCAAGCATATCCCAACTCCTTGCAAGCGTTTCATATGACATTCCTTCATTTTAAACATTTTGTTCTGTGGGAGTACATTTGTTATTAATCACTGGATTGCACATTAATACAGTGCTTTCTAACAGTTAAACCAGATATTCCATCCTAGCAACTCAAATTAATATTTGTTCGAATAATCTATTTAAGATGATGTCTGGCCAGCAGTGTGGTCTGGCTGGCAGCACTCTGCTCTCCCAAGCTGACGTTTTAGTTTGTTTCATTCCATATTTTCTTCCTCTGCTCTTATTTTATATCATCCCCCAAAATCTTCCATTCAAATTGCTTTCTCCAGTAATGGTTCCTCTTGCATTCAGTCCATGTAGGTCAAAGTACTTTTTTTGTTGCTTGTCCTAATTGTTTTGGACAAATGGTTCTATTGAAGCCAAATATTTTTGAGGAACTGATTTTTGTGGCTTTTTGTATTATTTAAGATTCAAGTTTAGATACATATTCTGAGTACAAAATATATATGATACATGAAACAAAATATGCTGTTTGTATGTGTATATGTGCAGCTGTATTTATTCTATTATTTTGCAGTATGGCCATTGATTATATATATCATCGCACTGATGTTGTTTTAAGGATTGTCTGCCACAAGATCAAAGTCCTCCTGTCTTAATTAATTTCTACCCTGATAAAAATGATAAAAAACTTGAGAATAATCAGACACAGATTTGGGAAGGATATAAATGCTCTCCTTTCTTGAAAGATTTGAAGTCTGAAGCCAACTTTCACAGTTCAAACTTGTCTCTAGAAAACACAAATGAGCAGCAATTCATGTCCAGTAGCAGTTTCTCCACTGAATCATACTCAGACTCTGGTCCAAAGTCCTTCTGTGTTTTGAGAAAGTATGAAGCTTTTCTGGCTTGGGTTGGCCACAGGCTGCCTTGGAAAACAAAATTTTCAGAACTGTTCATTTTCAGAATGTTGCACTGGTAGAAATTTGCGTTGACAACACCCCTCTGAGGTACAGGGATCAGTGTAATGTGCTCTGACTTCACAAGATGCTGTGAACACAACCTGTGTGGTGGGAGTCAGCTTTGCCCTGTCAGCTCTGGACCAGGTCCACAGAGAACAGATGTACAGAAAGAGGTAAGAACATAAGCTATCCAGACCTCAGTATTTTTCAAAGCCTAAGACACTATACGTGTTGTGGGGCGTTATTGTTTCTTTTTACTTAAGTATGTTTTCAGAAATGTATTTCAATCATGATTGCAAAAAAATAGCTGCGAATGACTGCTTCCCAATGAAATGTGTACTAGGAAAATGATTACATTGTATCATATAAAATTTTTCCCTCATCTAAAGAAGTGTTTTCTGTAACACTTTTCACTGAGATTAAAAGATATTCTTCCTTTTGCCAGAAGAACTAATTATTTTTCTCCAGCTGCAAAACAGCAGGTAAACAATAATGATCAGTCTAAGAATTCCCACCTCAACCAAGGGAAATCAAGGTGGGTTTTTTCAAATATACTCAACTGAGATAAATGGATATCTTTTCCTGAAAACCTGTGTTTAAATTGACAACCACAACGACTTCCAAGAGGAAGTTGCACAAATCTTTACATCACAGATGATTTAATGTATTTGAAGTCTTCCAGAAAAGTGAGAATCCTGGAAATTATGTATGTTTGAGTCCTTATTTAACTCATTTTAGTCATATAATCATTGCTAGAAGAAAACAGCAGAAATCAGAAAAGTGAACTGCCTTTCTGTTGTATAACAGTTGCCCTATCAAATTTCAGACTGGGATGTTTATTCTTGGAGACATAAACTATAGCATATATCCATCATACACATATTTACGTTAACCTACAGTTACATTCACCCAAACACACACTGTATAATTGTTGCAATTTATATGTCCCTTTATGACTATAAAGTAAAAAGCATTAATAAACTGGCAAGATCCTTGACCACACGACCATCTCTTAAAAAAATGCATCACCATATTCTCCCAGGTATTCCAGAGAAAGCCGAAGTCTAAGTTTGACAAACCGTGCACTCCCCTGACTTCATGTCCACCTCTCCTAGAAGCTCCTAGCATGCTGGGCACAGGGAACCCTCCTCTGTGATAGCACCTTCTGTGTGTTCCTCCACAGGAGGATGTTGCCTGGGGAATGAACGTTTTGCCCCATTAGGGATGCACTAAGGTCAAAAGGCCCACTAAGATCTAGCCCACTTTACTAGGGTCCCACGAGGACATGAGGAGCGACATGGAGGGTTTCTTTCCCGCTCAACACAACATAAGACCTGTTGATACCTGGAAAGGACTCTTCAAAACATACACTGCAGCTGCGAACTAGCAGTTGCACTATAAGCAGAACTTGCTGCAGACCTGGTAAAGAACAGAGTAAACCTCTTCTATTCTATTCCAAAAACACCTGCAGGTTTTGGAGCTTATGGCTCCTTTGTTGCAAAAATATATCACCCCAAAAGAAGTCACTTCAGGCTGTCTGATGATAATTTCATATTGGAAATGCTCTTTTCTACCTGAGGCAACACTTTTCCTATCGTGACATCTTGCCATCTCAAAGTTCAGCTAGACAAAAAGGTGGTGAACAAAGATACACATGAACAAAACAAATCTTTGACACAGAAGCCAAATATAGACTATGAAATTCCACAAGGGTGAACAACTGCTGGAGGATCTCAGCACCCACAAAACCAAATGAGAAATCAACTTCTTTAAACTGACCAACCTTCAACGATTTCTGTGCATCCATGAAACTTTCACTCAATCAAAAATTATAATAGCAAAACAGTAGCCCATAATTCATATCCCAGGCAAGATATTTTCTCCTACAGGCCAGAAAAGAGGACTAATGTCCTGGTTTCAGCTAGGATAGAGTTAGTTTTCTTCCTAGTAGCTGGTATAATGTTGTGGTTTGGATTTAGTATGAGAATAATGTTGATAACACACTGATGTTTTTAGTTGTTGCTAAGTAGTGTTTATACTATGTCAAGGATTTTTCAGCTTCTCATGCCCAGCCAGCAAGAAGGCTGGAGGGGCACAAGAAGTTGGGAGGGGACACAGCCAGGACAGCTGACCCAAACTGGCCAAAGGTATATTCCATACCATATGACGTCATGTCCAGTATATAAGCTGGGGGGAGTTGGCCAGGAGGGGCGGATCACTGCACAGGGACTGGCTGAGCATTGGTCAGCAGGTGGTGAGCAATTGTATTGTGCATCACTTGTCTTTCTTGGGTTATATTTCACTCTCTTTGTTATCTTCCTTTTCATTACTATTATTATTATTATTATTATATTTTAGTTTTTATTTCAGTTATTAAACTGTTCTTATCTCAACCCACAAGTTTTGCTTGTTTTCGATTCTCCTCCCCATCTCACTGGAGGTGGGGGGAGGAGTGAGTGAGCGGCTGCGTGGTGCTTAGTTGCTGGCTGGGGTTAAACCACGACAACTAGGAACTAGAAATATGTTGTTACAGCTGTATCCATTTGTAGATATGCAGAAGAGCTACAGATAGACAAATTGGGAGATTCAACCAGATATTGGCAGGTTGGTAGATCACTGAACACAGAACATCTTTACTAGTACATGACCAGATTTTACATAAAGGAGACACCTTTAAACACTTGCAATCCTTTTTTATGTACAGCAGTTAGCGGGATGTAGCAATTTTATTATTCTGTGCTTATGTGCAAGACCTTGTCTTTGGTCTTGAGATTAGTCCAGGACAAACCCTTTCTATCAGCTCACTTCTGAAACTGAAGAGTTTTCAGCTAATCTTAGTAGAAATCTATTGCAATCAAATTTGCTCAGAACAAAAGCCAATATACCATACTTTAAAAGCTCTTTTTGTGAATTACATTGGTGTGAAAGCAGTATGCTCCACTGCTATTTTTTCTCCTCTATTGTTTGTCTTGAAAAGCAGTTGGTCCTTCATGAATATCTCACTATTTGACTCAAAGGCAGAGTATTTTAACTCCCTTCAGGAGTTATTGTAACTCCTCTTCTAACAGACCCTTCCCTTAACCTCACTCCCACCCTCACCACCAACACAAGATTTCCAGGAAGGCTAGAAAGGAGATTTGCAAAAGAAAAATGGTGTAAGATTTTCATTCTGCATTGCTAGACAGCAATTTCTAATGATTAGTGGGGCCAAGATGCACACAGTACTGACTGAGCTCATAAAAAAGTATTTATCACTGATTTAGGGAACTGGGGGGAGAAGAAGGAAAGGAGAGATTTTTCCTGACAAGCTGAAGGCCTGCTTTTTGGTGCTTTGGTTTGTTTTTAATAAAAGTTTTGGAAAGAAGAAACGGGGTAAAATGTTTCCTCTTTTGGTATTAATGTTAAAAAGTTCCAGTATTTGTTAAAACCACCTCTAACACTAAGCCCTTGCAGCTCCTGTTTAAGTCCATGGGAACTGCGAGCCCTTCCAGGACTGGACCCTCTAAATGCTGGCTTGCTGTAACCAACTTCACATACAGCCAATTCCCGAGTCTTTATCCAGGTTTTACTCAGCCTTTGCTCAATCAAAGCTCCCACTTAGGAGCAGTAAATAAGGACTTTAGGAACTGGCCCAACGGATAGGTTCCACAGCATGCAAGCAAGACAACTATTATTAAGCGTGGGCGTTAGTCAGCAATAAGCCCTCCTCCACCTCTTAAACTTCTGGTGTTCCCACAAGGGAAGCTATTGAAAGCCTGTGCTTTGTAAGTTCAATTCCCTTTGCTGGCTTATAACACAGCTGCTATATATTATCTTATACATTTGACCACAAAGGTGCATTCTATAGGCAAGATTCATCCACTCCTGCCATCCCTTTTTATTCATTCACTGCTTTTCAGTGTAATGTTTGGGGACCCTGTTCTCAGCCACTTGTACATTTCAGCACTTGAAACACACCAAGAGGGACAATCGCTTGACTGATATCTCCATCTTAGTATCTATACCCGTCTCTCTGTTTCTCTAGCTTTCTACCCAAGCCATTGTGTGCGCCAATTGTGCTATCATAAAGCAGAGTGTTGGGCTGTTTTGTGATGATGAAGAACCATGCAATCACAAGCTTTATTGCATACCATCCCATCCAGTGACCCCTGTTCTTATCATGAGAGCCCATTCAAGGGGAAATTACACCAGACTTCAACGGGGAAAGTGTCCCTCTGTTTCCAGGCTATTCAGGACAAAAGGTGAGAACCGCAGAACAAGCCTCTTCTGCTTTAATTCTGAAATGTTTCAAGCAATTGGAGGTGGGGGTGGAGGGGGTGGGAAGGGGGGTTAAGGGGGATGGGGAGGGAGAAAAAAAACAAAAAAAGAAAAACTCTATTGAGATCAGGTGGTCCCATTTCCCAGAGATAAACAAGTTCAATAATATACTGGTCAACAGAGTTACCCTATCCTCAACAGGCTTTTGTTTTTTAAAAAAGGACTAAAATAACCACTTGGAAATGTTAAACCAAGGCACGGCATTTTAATATGAAAATGGAGGCCTAGTATATTTTTGGTCCCTCTGACAACGATTGCCCTCAATTAGATCACTTATACTCAGTAAATTGGTTGCTGCGAGGGGTTTGTGATCATAAAAATAATTCATACATGGCAAGTTGCTTTCAAACCTGGGGTTTTTTTGCTGTTGCTGGTGTTTTTGTCTCTGCTTTTTGCTTATTGCCATAGTAACGACAAGTGCATATTTTGGCTTGCTTCCAAAATAATATTCAAGAATGTTCTTTTTGTCTGTTTTTAAGAGGAATCATTATGAATATTTGAATTATATTTTCCAATTAGGTGAACTGAAGTGTTTTCCAGCAACTCTGTTTTTTTCCCCTCGTTTACAGAAAATGTGAAATTTTTATTACACCAAGGACTTTCAAGACAATAGCTACAGAAACTATTTTTCAGTACTGTTTGTAATATCTAATTCAGAGCTAATTTTTAATGGACAGGGTTCCATGGGGATTTGTTTGCAAATTTCATCAACTTGAGTTCCTGCTTCATTTGCTGAAATGCAGTACTTGGAATTGACCCAGTGAGCAGGAACACTCTTGTTCCTTTTAAAACATTACTGTATATTACAATAAACAGTGACTGGTTATCAAAAATAAAATGCTTGACTGTCCACAGATTTAGAGCACACATTTTTTGTCTTGGATGAACTGTTGGGTTAGATTCGCCACTGACACAGCTTAAACAAACACATACATTTTATTTTAAGCCTTGCGTTTCTTCAGAAGCCAATAGGATGTGCTCAGTTCAGAACAAAGGCAATTTCACAAGGAAATGCTTCTGTGATGGACACATTTTTTGCTTAGCTGTCTTTACTAAAAAGCATAGCTGAATAAATCTCAGTACCTTCTCTCTGTTTCACAAAACATCGTCATTACGACTCATTTAGAGTCTCCAATGAGATCAGTGTCTTGGTCCTTTTTCTAGTATAATTTTATATTTTCTCTTCTCACATGCTCTTTTATATTTGCCCTGGTAATACACTTTTCAGCCTGGGTCCTGAGTGGATGAAAACCAAGCCAACTTGCCAAACCCACACTTTCACCCTCCTTCAGCAGTAAAGTGTCTGACACTTGGAAAGGAATCCAAAGTGCTCAAATCATGAAGAGATTGCTTAAGAAGGGCTTGATATGCTTCTGTCTCTGGACTCCTCTCCAAAATATCTGCTGTTGGGGTTTTCCTAGCGAACAGCAATGGCCACTTCAGGTAAACTGAATAAAGACAAAATAGAAGAAAGCATTTTTAAACCCAGGAGCTCATTTTAGCAGAGTCTGTTTCTGGTGACTCTGTTGTAGACACCTAGGACTTGCTGGTCAATGGAAATCAACATCTGCAAACTCTCCAGGGTGTAAATGTTAGGACTTATTGCAAAATCAAGCTGTATTTTCCACCTCTAACAGCATAAACACAGGCAACCTGCTGTATACTTCTGCACAGGGATAGAAATAGCCTCACACGCTGAACTCATACAAGACCCTTTTCCAGAATGGGCTGTAGATGAAAAAGGTTCTGAAACTTCTGAAGTGTCATCCAGGGCCTCTCAACTTCCCTTCCAGTCTTGGCCTCGATATAGGATTGAGTCAGACTCAAAAGCCTTTGAATCTCTGAAAAGCCATGTCTACTCATCATTGTTTGTGCCTTGTAGAAGCATCTTGTCCCAAGAAACCGCCAAAATGAAACGTAGCAGAAACGTCAAAAGCATAAAGCATCGTTTACATGGCACTGGGGGAAGGAGCAGGAGCAGAGGAGGGAGACGCAGCGAAAGGAAGTTTTACAATGCCAAAGCGTGATGGGCTCTTTGCAAACAAAGGTGAAGGTCTGGGTCTGCCAAGTTCCTCCAATCTCAGACTATGGTGGAGTAGACCTACAGGCTCTGTTTTGTAGAGTTTCAGGCTAAGCAGGCAAACTAAACCACTGTGCTATACCCATCCTCTCTTTCATTACAGCATGAAACAAGCAATTAAAAAAAACCCAAAACCTACTCGGACATGTTTGATCAGAAAGCACTTAAGCAACACAGAAGGAATCCACAGCTTTTGATATTACATTAATACACTAATATCTTAATCCTTTACCAGTGACAGACTACACATTTAAATCCCTAATGGGACCTGGTTTCCAAATTACATTATTTAATGTTTATTCAGTGAATAATCCAAATAGTATTTAACACCACTGAAGAAAAAACACACACACCCCCTGGGCGGATTGTCTGCTTTTCCTTTGCTTCATAATTACCCAACCAAGGGCCCTATTAAATAACTCCATTTTTTATGATCTTAAAGTGAAATAAACCCTCTATTTGAACGTTGCACAGAAGAAACACTTCAGGCACACATGCACACTGTAAAATCTAGCTCCATGTCAAAAACTTTCCACTGATCAAGATTGTTTTGATCCATTTGGGGACTTTCTAGCCAGACATATTTAATAACAAAGGGCCTGATCCGGGCCCCATCCTGGAAAGAGAACAAAAGCAAACACCAGGGGAGCATCAAAGAAATAGAAATGGCTCATCAATGAAATCTCTGTGTGTGGAAGCAGGGAAGTTAATTGCCTGTAACGTTATAATATAATTAGGACACTTTCAATAGGATTTGTGCCACCCAGCTGTGGACACAGCTGGCGGGGCTGTAATCACCCAAGCTCCCTCATTACCCGGCAGAAAGGCTCTTCCCCTTCTCTGTGGTGGGAGCTCAGGCAGCCATGAGGCTAAGGGAGTCTCTGAGTGATGGGGCTGGTGTTGGGTGGCACGAAAACAAGCAATTCCGTGCCACAACAGCATGTCTTGATGCTTTCTTGTCTGATCTCCATGGTGCTCCCCTCCAAGCCTTGCCCAGCAGCATCCCACTCCTGTGGACCCACAGGGATGGAATAGCCCATTCAGTCCTTTGGGAAAGTCAGTTCCATAGTCAGCAGAAGTCACTTGTTTCCCTGCGGAAAGGTGCTTGGTTCCTTTAATGAACAGAACACAACCCCTTCATGGCCAAAGATGAGCCACTTTGCATTTCTAAGAGGCAAAGTGTCTTCTTGCCCCCAGATACTCCTTGAGTAGAGGAATCACCACAGACATATGATACCTGCAACAACTGATGATCCCATCACAGTCTCCACATTTTCATGCCTCTCTTTCAAACCTGTCTTAAATAAAGGCCAGGCTTTTTTCTTCTTTTATTGAACGTCTCTAATTGAAACCTTCAGTCTTTGATATAGAAATCAATTTGAGTATATTCTCAGGTTGTGAGCTAAAAAGTGTTTGTCTGGTCCAAACCATTTGGACTTAACATTGCAATTAACTCCTCCCCTTGTCCCTGCTCCAGCTTGGACTTATCCAGACTGCAGTACCTTAGGGGTGTACCTGCTCCAAGCAGAGCCTTACCTATGAGCCACAGTCTCTTCAGGGGTGTATCTGCTGCAGCATAGACTTATCCACAGCCACAGTCACTTTGAGGTGCACCTGTTCCAGCGTGGCCTTCTCCATGGGCCACAATGCCTTCAGAGATACACCTGCTCCAGCACGGCCTTACCCACAGCCACAGTCCCTTCAGAAGTAAACTGTTCCAACATGGCCTTACCCATGGCTGCAGTCCCTCCAGGGGTGTACCTGCTCTGCTGTGGGCTTATCCATGGCCACACGCTTTGAGGTGCTCCAGCATGACCTCATGCACAGCCACTGATGCTTCAAGGTGTACCTGCTGCAGCATGGACTTATCCACAGCCACAGATACTTTGAGGCGTACCTTCTCCAGTATGGACTTATCCTTGGGCCACAATCCCTTCAGAGGTATACTTGCTGCAGCACAGACATACCCACGGCCACAGACGCTTCGAGATGTACCTGCTCTGGCGTGGGCTTATCCACGGCCACAGACGCTTCAGGGTGTCCTGTTCCCATGTGGACTCATCCACAGGTCACAGTCCCTTCGAATTGTGTTCATACTGGAGTTCCAGCCTGTCCAGTACAGCAGCACAGAAACAGCAGCGATGCCCTGGCCATTTGCCAGCCCAGGCGCATCACCATGGCTGTTATCAAAATGTTCCCAGGCACAGCAAAGCAAGATGATAAGCAGTACAGCAAGCAGCGAAAGCAAAAAGCAGTCACTAAAGAGCACTAGACTGTCATACACAGTAAGGCAAGCAAGACCCACGGCAAGCACAGGAGCCTGCCAATTAATAGCTACACAGCAATAACAGCTATAAATTCAATCTAGCACATGCCAGTCAAACCTGTCATTGTCTCGAACCCTTCGAGCCCCACGTTGGGCGCCAAAAAGGACTGTCGTGGTTTAACCCCAGTCGGCAACTAAGCACCACACAGCCGCTCGCTCACTCCTCCCCGGTGGGATGGAGGAGAGAATCAGAAGAGTAAAAGTGAGAAAACTGGTGGGTTGAGATAAAGACAGTTTAATAGGTAAAGCAAAAGCCACTCACGCAAGCAAAGCAAAACAAGGAATTCATCAGTACTTCCCATCGGCAGGCAGGTGTTCAGCCATCTCCAGGAAAGCAGGGCTCCATCATGCATAACGGTTACTTGGGAAGACAAACGCCATCACTCTGAACATCGCCCCCACCTCCTTCTTCTTCCCCCAGCTTTATATGCTGAGCATGATGTCATATGGTATGGAATATCCCTTTGGTCAGTTGGGGTCAGCTTGTGCCAGCTGAGTCCCCTCCCAACTTCTTGTGCACCCCCAGCCTCCTCGCTGGTGGGGTGGGGTGAGAGGCAGAAGAGGCCTTGACTCTGTGTAAGCACTGCTCAGCAGTAGCTAAAATATCCCTGTTATCAACACTGTTTCCAGCACAAATCCAAAACGTAGCCGCATACCAGCTACTATGAAGAAAATTAACTCTACCCCAGCCAAAACCAGCACATTCTGTGTGGAAGTGAAGTTGGGGACATGAAAAGTGGAGTGAAGTTGGGGACATGAAAGAAAGATGGTTTTGCCCCTTTCTAGAGTGACGAATAATTTGGGGATTCATTTGTAACAGTAACAAAACCAAGGGTTTTTGAAGAGATCTCCTTGGCTAAGATCTGCTTTGTATTTGTCACAAATAGCCAATGGTGCTTGATTCCAGCATTTAACCATTTCAATCTGCATAGTTAAAAAAAATACCCGGCACAATTCCAGAGGCACGTGTTTTGACATCAGAGCTCCTAGTAAGCTGTCAACTTTTCCATTAAAGAGCCCTGCTTGGAGAGCTGGACATAACAACAGCTTCAAGAGCGTATGGCTTGCAAAAGAAGGCAGACACGTTACTACCAGTTTGGATGTAAATGGAAAGATTCAGGGATGCATGGACACATTCTGCAGTGTGAAGTTCTGTATTATCTCCTGCTGTCCCAGATCATGACTAGCTTCTCCTAAAAGAGAAGCTGTTCAATACAGAGTGGCCCAGCAACATCCTAAATGCACCGCAGAGGGATGGGGTGGTCCTCCCCTGTTAGTCCACAGCCAGACTGGGAATGAGGGGTCAGTGGAAGACTGCCCACCCTACACACCAGCACCAGGGGCTTTTGGAGGGACGCTGATTTAAAGACTGCATCATAAGTGCATAGCACCTAGAGAGTGCAAAGCTCTTGCTCTCAGCATGAGACGTTCAACTTTCCTACCTTAATAATACAAGGAGATTTTGTTCCCAGCATTATCGTTCACAATTTTATGACATGATTGGCTGAAAGAATTATAGATCTTTTCTGCAGACCAAGGCAAGCATCCCCAAAACTTATACTTCTGAGAGGGTTTGGGGGGTATTTTTTTGACTGTTGACCATAGGGTATATTACCAGAAGCAGAGAAAAGAAGAAATAACACCTGATTCCTTTCCTTGTAGAACGGGGAACCTCAGTTATTAATGAGATGTATGACGTGACTCTTATACAGGTCTCACTGTAACAAAGCCCCTCATAATCACCCGTGGATTTCATCCCACCTTTATATGAGGCAGTGAATATTTATCCTTACTACACCGAGGGGGAACTCCAGCACTGATGAAGTAACTCCCCCAAGGACTCCCCAGAGGGGCTGGGAACCTGACCTGCGCCTCCTGCATCCTGGTCCAACCCACTCTGCTTTAAGCAGCATGGTGTTTCGGTGAGTGATGCTGGGAGCCAACACTGGGTTGTGTGGACATTGCAAATGAAAAAGAGAAGCCGAAAAGCACTGTGCAGTCTGAAATCTGAATTTACCGGCAGGGTCAGGGAGCTATTTTACTTGCTACCACTGTGAACTCCAGGAATGGAATCAATTAGTATTAGTTTAAAACATCATCTGTTTCAGTTTAACAGAAAGCTTCTGTTCAATGAAATACAGGGTTGGTAAATGAAAAATAAAAGTTGATCTGATTTTAGTAACTCCTTAGGTACTATTTTAGGTGTGGCAAAGAGGTATATCACACATCTGCCACAAACGTGTGTGAGAATACATTAGTCTTGTGTTTCTTCATGTCTTCACAGAAGAATATCCCTGCAAGTCATGCATGAGCGCAAATCACAAATCTGTGCTTAGCAAGATGTTTCACCGGTGACTTTGCAGATGTGTGGCAACATTTTCTTCAACAATACCGTTAGGTGATAAACCAGTTACTTTTAAATGGATGTTTGCCCAGGTAATTAAAACCATCTTTAAAAGCACGATGGAAGAATTCCTTTCCAGGCATCATTTCTATCTTTAAAGAGATAAACTCTCTCTATGTGTTTTTCTTTACCATGGATTTTGACAGGCTATGGTAGGAGGATTCATTAGAGAGCTGCAAAATACAAGAGTTTTCCAAGGCAATGAATTCGCTCCAAGCAATACTGCATTTTTTTTCACAAAAGGTTTTTAAAGTACTGTCATCCTTTCCAATTCAAAACAGTCCTAACACATTTCAGTTCCTCAGGGGCACCACCAGCTTGCTCCTGATCTAAGCGTCTTACAAGGCTAACAGCATATATTACTTTCTAGGTAGAATAGGAGTGATGTTATTGAAAACTGAACTTATGGTGATCTTACCTATAGAAAAGTAAATCCATTGGCTGCAGTTGCACCTTTTGTTTCATACCCAGAATTAAGAGACCAGAGCTAAAGTACACTACAGAGACAATTCAGTTTAATGTTACTGTTCCAGCATTACTATTAAACTGCCTGAATTTCTTACCCCAATTTTTTGTTCTCTGAATGCCCCTTCTCTGTTTTAATACTGTTCTTTCTTTTCTCTCTTTACTTTTTGGAGGAAAAAAAAAAAATTAAAAAAAGCAGAGGAGGGAAGAGAACTCAGAAGGCTTTTTTCTCTCCTGTCTCCTACGCCGTTTTAGAAATAAAGAGAGAGAATGAAGGGAAAACCAAGGGAGAAAGAGCAGAATATTTTTAATACTCCCATCCCCAAAAAAGCAACCCTAAGCAAATAATTGTCTGTGCAAAATATCATCATTTTCCAACCAGTTATTCAAGGCTTCATCAGTCCCCCAGGTCCCTCAGCTGTGCCTGCTCCAGCTGGCAGAGCAACCCTCTCCTCTTGATGTGCCATTTTCACACCACAATAGCCGTAACTAGTGATGGTACCACTGCTTGCGCGGCACAACTCTCTTTAATTTAGTCTATTGGTTAAGTAACGCTGCTAAGAAACCACCATGAAGATAGGGAGAGGAAAACGGAGATGAGCGGGGTTTATTTCAGTGGGGACAACTCAACCCTCGGCAGCATGATGAATTGCTGACAGAGCTCGAGAGGAAAGGCCAGCCTGGCCTCCTGCAGACACCCAGCGCAGCACAAGAGTCAGCAGAAAAAGCTGTGGAAAGGACTAGGGAGGGAGTGTGGGGCGAGATGAAACAGCTGCTGGGCTTCCTAATTGGTGGAAAATGGCATCACGGCCCACACTACACTGCAGTGAGGAAATGCAAAAGTGGAAACTTATAGATATATTTTTACATGGTGGTAATGATTTTAGCATCTGCATAACATGCATGAGCCAGGGCCTGGATCCCTCCTCGTTTAAATCACTTAAAGTCCTGTTCCGCCTGAAAGTAATAATCTTTTTGCTTTTATTGCTGTCTTATAAACTTTCCATCCGAATCTACTAATGAAATGAAGTGACACAAGGACTGTCAAATAATAAATTCTGCAAGGGGGGTGCGAGAGGAAAGAAAGGTTTGGGCTTGGTGAGGCAGGGCAGCAGGAGCACATTGAAAATGTGAAGTCCAGGAGAAGAGGATGGTCATTGATCGGGAAAGTGGTTCTTTGGGGCTTCTGAACTTTTCTAAGCCCAGAAAACTGACCCTGAAGCACAGCTACCAGCTTCCTGCTAGAGGTTTGCTGGGCCACCAATAGACCTCACTGAAAGAAGACCACTTTAGGCAGAGAGCTGAGACCTCCAGTGATGAAGTATTAAGAAGCTATTCCCTTTCCAGATGGTGTAACTGATGCTGATTAACGTAAATTATGTCATGCAGTGAACAGTATCAACCCATGCTGTGTGCACCATCTCAGATTGCAAGAGAACAATGGGGAGCGGAGAAGGAGACAATGGAGGCCACAGGAGTCTGGGACGTGGCAGGGTCACAAGGTACAAAGTAGAACAGTAAAATAGATATTTTCAGCGTGCATTTTCCTCTGCTGCAGATCTGCTTTGCTTCTGTGCTGCGGGAGAGAATGACATGGCATCGTCCTGGATTAAGTGTGTTACGAGGTAACTGGGAAAGCAGACATGTGGTCTCACTTCTGTTATCATTATTACCTGTTGCTGTTCTTTTTAATAAAAGTTTTAATAGATGTGGACCAAATCTATCCTGGATCTGACCAACACCACACAAGACTGAGTCTGGATTTACAGAAGTGGGAATTTGTATTCTCTACGTTGGCTCATCCATTTTGCCATTCCCTGAAACAACCTGATACACACTTTCATACACTTATAACACAAATGGCTGAGAAAAACATTATTTTTTATTACAAGGAGAGTGTTTTTCACAATTGTCAGTAATTCCTGCACAACAATAAATTCATTTTAAGTTCTCCCACACCTGTCTATCTGAATGGATAGCCGGGGAGAGAAAGAGGAAATAGAGATCTGTTTGAGACTGAAGACAATCTGATCTCTCTAGGGGTAAGGACATAAGTATTTATGTATATTTAGGTCTGTTGTTTATCATAGGATTATCTTCTGCAGGAACACAAATCTGGGAGATGGGAGGACAGAGGATAAACAACAAAATAAGATAAATTATCTGCTCGGACCTGGATCTAAATGACTGACATGGCTCATCTCTGCATGAAATTACTATTATTGCATTATTGTTTAGATATCTAATATATTTCATTGGAAAGCCTTCAAGTATTTAATTTCAACTCCAGTCCTGTGGGGACCGGTTGGTCTATTAGACACTGAATATGTAATGGAGAATACCAAATACATTGTTGATTCACATAACCAGAGTGAAAACAGCACTTGATTTATTCCAGAAAAAAAGAAACTCATGATGCTTATGATTTCAAAGGTCTTATTTTTAAATACCTCTCCTAGAGCAGATCTGATAAGTGAGGAACCCATGACAGCACAGCACAAAACTGGGGCATTCACAGATCACAAACCTGGCCTTTGGGGAAGAAATCCCCTCTTTTGATATACGTGGCCCTGAATCACCCAGAATGTCAGCATAAATTTTAGCTTCCAACAAACCTAAAATAGAAAAGCTGATTTTAAACATAATAGCCTTGTTCCTCATGTCTTGCACCAAGTCTACACACAGCCATTAGAGCTCCACATGCTGCGTTCCCATGAAAAACCATGACATTGACCGAGGCTAAATTAATCCGTTTGTCAGCATCTGCTGACCTGTGCACCTGCATTGGAGTTTGTAACAAAATCCTAAACTAGCATCACTGGGCTTCAGATTCTGGCAAAAATGGCTCGCAGAGTACGTGCTACGCTTCTTGAGACTTCCCCGGGGGGATGCGTCTCATTGGAGAGATGGATGGATACTTATACAAATGTATCCAGATCAGTTTAACCTAGAAATTGCAGGAGATCAGGTTCCCCAAGATATTCCCTCGGTTGTTAAAATATGTTTTATCATTTTTTCCTGTTAAAGCTTGTGTTTGATTTTTCATGAAAAAGTCACTGTAGTGCAATTGGTTCTCAGAGAACAAAGCAGCACAGATGTTATGAAAAAGAAGGAAAGAAAACAAAACCAACTAAGTGAATGAGACTGTTTTAAATAACTCCCAAATTGTCACAAGATTGCAGAATTCATATACGAGGCTGAAGAAAGGGGGAGCTAATTTTCTCCAGAAAAAAATGTGGTCCTTTATGTTATGCAATTCTGAATTTTTCATTTGCAAGTGTTACTGAAGACTGCATGCACATGTAAATATTCATATTCAAAATATTCCTCTTGAAAAAGCATGTGTGAAAGGGACATTATGGAAATGAGACTAGATCAATACCAGAGTGAAAATGGGATTCAGACCTATTAAGACATTGGTGTGCTTCAAGCCCAGTGTGCAGGCTTTCACTTCTTTCCTTTTCCTGGACTCTGACTGCTATAGCTGAGACCTAAAATCTTTCTGAGATGGACAGACAGTAGGGATGAAATGACTTGAAGACTAAAAAAATTTAAGGAATTCCCTCCGTCTAGCATATCAAAAAGTTCAAAAGTTACCACCGTCTCAGTGGCTAAGCAGCAGAAATGTCAGGTGTTAAAATATTTTTTTAAAGAAAATGAGAAAGGCAAAAGAACCACCAAAGGCTGGGTACGAGGTCCAAGATAACTCAAAGAGAATTCACACACATATTTGACACACCAGGCTATTTTCCATCAGACTAAAATAACAAGAGAAATTTTATACTCTCCTTTTTTTTTAAGTGTTCCTATTAAAAATCTGTATCAAAATTGCAACAAAAATTTGAGCTGCATATTTTCATTGACCAGAAAATGCAAATCCAGGGTAACATTTTTAGTAACACATATTTGTCAGAATTGTTGACCTTTTGACCAAAACCACCTATATACGATAATACACAGCAAGAACATAAAAGGAGCCAGATTAGAAGCTGGAGATCAGTAGATTCTCTTTAAAGGATTTGCAGAAGGTAACTCATATAAACAAGCCCATATCCAATAAGATGAAATTTAATATCTATTTTCTGCACTTCTTTTACAGGCGTTTTTAGGATCCAACATTAACAATGGTTAAAAATGAAGAAATTTAATCTTTTCTTTTTTCCTTTAAAAAAAAAAATCTAGGAACTTTGAATGTGTTATTCGATATATGACAAAAACAGTTCAGTCTTTTCTAATTCCATCACACCTTCATATTAATAAAGGTGCCCCGACTTTTATAGGGTAGCAACAAGTAAAGGAGGGCTTTCCGTGTAGCTGAAGAGAAAAAAGCAGTAGACTAGACCCAAAGTTGTCTTCTGAGCCCATCATTGGCATTTCTAGGCCAAAAGATCTCATTTAAAAACCGCAAGAAACATATTTTACAAATAATACAGTGGGCTTTCATACAGCACTGATGCAAGTAGGAGATCTGGCAGGAAAAGTAGGGAGCAGAGCTGAGGTAGAAATTTGTCAAAATATAACATGACTGGGAAAATCCACATCCCAGAAAACTGTTAAGGGAGAACAGAAAGCACTGGCTTGCTTTGAAAATCCACATCTTGGAAGAAATTTGAGATCCCTGAGGGGCATAACAGACAGAGAAAAAGATGCTACCAAAGAAAGAAGGTTCAACATTTATCAATTTCCAGAAAATCTTAATCCATGGATATAGGAACTGCAAGGAGGAGAGTATCTGCCTGCTACCAAACCTAGCTGGGATTTTATTTTGGAGAAGCCAAAACAGTAAAAGTTGTGAGAAAATTAAAAACTTTCATTTCAGCAATTTTTAATAAAATGCTTTGATTTTTCTTTTGAGAGAAACTCTGTTTCTCCTTTTTAAATATATCTACTCATTAGATAATATGCAATACTCTGAATAATTTTAAAACAAAAATTAAAATCAAACAACACATTATAATTTTCTTGTTTAAAATAAGCTAAAAAGTGACAACTAGATCAAAAGGGATTTAGAAATCTCCTTTAGTGAGAAATTTGAAAGCTGAGGACTTCTTTTTCAGAAACAGAGTGAAGCCAGACTTTGTGTTTCAAATTTTTGCCAGGCAGAAGACCTGTCCTCTACGGAGCACCAGGAGTCACAAATAATTAATGTTCTGATAAAGCTGTCCTACTAAAAATCCAATCCTTTCATTAAATCAGAATCATTAACAGGCCACCCAAAAAACCAAAAGAAAACTGGACTCAACTTTCCAATGATATTTCCTTTATTCCTGGTGGTCTCTGCCATTCTTAGAGTCACATTTTCGCTAAGCAAACAAACTGGCATGAAAAGAAAAGCTTTCTTCATCCATAGATCATTTAGATTGCATCATATCAGATCCCTGTCAGTCTGCTGAAATCTATGGGGTGCTTTTGCTCTTGGCCAGCTAAGACTGTAGCTGATGAATTTTGGTACTAAAAAGACGAAAAAAAATCAATAAAAGCTTCCTTCTCTTTCTCTGCCTGCCTAAATACATTCAATCACATAGTGGCGAACACAAATACATATAGCAATATAAATATTTAAAACAAGCTTTTCTATCTTAGAGATGCAGGATCTTTTCTATAAAAAGTGTAATTTCTATTTATTTTCCTTGAAATTATTTTCCTTCTATTTATTTTCCTTGAAAATAAAATAGTGGCAACAAAAAAAAAGCCTGCATTAGGAATGTCTTTAATTTTATGTTACTTTTTCCATCTGTATTCTTTCTATAGAAGTAAACCTCAACTCCAAGATGGTTTTTAAGATTTACATGTTTATTTCATTTTGTTTAATAACCTAATCGGTTCACAGTAAATTTGACCACACACACATACACAGTGATCCCAGCTGGTTGAATGTGGCAAGCCAAGCCAAAGACATAGTCAAAAATACAGCCCTGCTGCTGAAAACTTTGCAAAATTATAAACAAGACTCTTAAAATTATAGCTTGGCGTCACACACCAGCAACTGTGATGATAACGCTGTTTACAGGAAAACAAGCTAAAAGCAGTTCCCTGCTCTTCAGTGCTTAAAGGGTTATGGTAAAGGAAAAACTTGCATTTAAATACTGTTGATATATAGATTTGCTCCTGATTTGGCCCAATGTTGTGGTTTTCATAACCAGGTCTGAGGATGCAGCGCTTTCCTTGCAGGTAGGAGAATGACACAAGTTAAAATCTGAATGAACTTTTCTGGTGTCTTAACCCTCTTTTCGCTCTCTCTTTTTTTTTCTTTTTTGGCTGTTAATTCATTGTCTTTTACCACCACCTTCATTGTAAAGCCCAAAACAAACCGACCCAAGGGCTTGTTTGCAGCCTCCGGGACTGCTTTACATTTCACAGGAAAACATGGGGGGAAAGCTGAGGCTATGATCTTCAAAGGCATAAAACCCCCCAGTTTCGAAGGCATTTGGTCTGTCCTAATCTGTGCCACATTCTGTTCCTCTGTTCTTCAAAACCCAAACCGGAGTGAAAGGCCCTCAGTGGAAACACCCAGGACACCGAGGCTGGGAGCTGCCGGACACAGTGGGGAGGGCCGGTTCCCAGACGTGAGCCATGACCTGGGCACGCTGCAGGAGGAGCAGCCCAGGGCTCTGCCGCTGGTCTGTGAAACCTTGCCCCTTCTCCCCATAGGAAAGGTGTTGCGCTGCGAGTACCTGGCTGTCCTTCCTGACGTATCAAAAATTTGGAGACTGATGCAGCGATGCACAGGGAGCCTGGACAAGGGCTGTGAAGATACCTGCCTGCGTTTCCTGAGCCACTGCTGTATTTTTTATGACACTGAAAGTCCAACAGTAAAGCCAACAGAAATTCCGTGTATGTCTATCAGTTCAGTCACGGAAAAAGAGACAGAACCAGGCGACCAGATTTTAAAATAAACTGAAAGAAAAATAATACTCAAAAAGCCCTCTTTCCCAAGGAACGCCCTCAGAAACAGAGCCTGACTGTGGTGGGATGGTCAAAACCACACCATCTATGTTTCTAAGCAACCTGGACTTCCCAAAGTACGTGGGTGCTCTTTATGGGAGACCTGGATGAGCAAGGGCGAGATCACAGGGTGCAGAGATCAAATACACCCACGATCAGAGGGAGATAATGACTTGAGGACACGGAGGCATTTTGTGCTGCCTGCAGCTCGCGCAGCTCTCCTTGCTCTGCTTGTGAAGCTAATCACAAGCCGAGCTGCGTTGCCCTATAAAGCTCGTTATCAAGATTTCACATCTGGCCTGCACATCTTAATTTAATGATGATAAGGCAGCATCCCCTCTCCACTGCACAGCACAAATTATCACGTTGCTTTCTGAGGACATAAATCTTATTTAGCATTTCTTCCCCTTCAGGGAGTTTTACAGACCAGAGAGCAGGAAAAAGATATCCACCCAGATGCACACAAGGAGCTTCGTATGTGGGTAGTGAGTCTGAAAAGCCACCCGTCCCTGATAGATGCTGCAGTTTCTCATGTTTAATACCTTCCCCTAAACTCCCTGTGCCAGGGTATAGGCTGGCAGAAGACCACGGAGGTTGATGTGCACCAGCTGGGAATATGGTCCATTTTGTGCAGAGCCCCTCAAAGCACCCACCTGTCACTTCGACTCCTGTTTCTTGGGTTTTTTGCAATAGGGATGTAGAAGGAAAAATTCTGCCTGGTTCCTCCTTTCTGGAGACCTCCTGAGGTTTAAGCGCTCCTCTCTGGGCAGCAGGCATGGGTTAAGGGTGCGCCGGAGGCTGGTGGGGCCAGCCCACGGTGGAGGCACAGCAGAGCTTCTTGGCCATCCCATAACAAAGTCTAGGTCCTGCCGTCTTGATTCTGTGGTCGCCCCGAATTCATAGGAAAAGCAGTTTTCTGGCTAGGCAAGTTAAATCAATAAGGGGGGAAGAAATTCCCAGCACCGTAACAGGGACAGTGGTGTCCACAGCCCCATTCTTTCTCAAAACTTTGTTATTATGGGATGGAGTGTTAAGGATCTGTCAGCATTTCTATTACAAACCTCAGTCTTTAGAGGTTTATAAACGCAGCCATTTAAAATAACACTGCATTAAAAAGTAGGTATGTGAGTTGTCAGCAGTGGTGTTTCTGTTTTCTTTAAGATGGTTTAAAGACGTTTTAGCAGATTATTAGCCTTAGAGAGGTCAAAAATAATCAGAGGTGGTTTTTCGGCTACATTTTTGGCTACCTCTGGATAAATAATGGTTTAATTTGAAAAACATTGAGTACATAATATGAACTGTCTTTAAGCAACAACAACAAAAAAAGAAAAAGCCTCAGTTAATGGCCATGCTATTTATGTTTTAGAAACAGCTCCTGCACATGTACAGCGAATGCTCAGCTTTTAAAAATTTCCCTGTGATGTGGGTAATGCGATACAACAATAGTTACATGGACGGGGCGGTTGTTTCCGTGTCCTGAGCTCACTCCTCACAACCCCGTGTCACCTCCGGGGGACAGGCCACCCCCGAACGGGGGCTGGCCCCAAACAAGACACTCAGGACGGGGCACCAGGGGCTCAAGGAGGGGGCACAAGAACACCTCAACCCCCACCCCCACCCCGGTCTCAGCCCAACTTCCACCAGCCTTTGCTGAAAAAGCAAGCTCTGACCCTGCTTCACAGCCCGGGATGGGTTGGTCAATGAGATGGTGCCCTGCTCCCCAGCAGGCACTGCCGGCCCCGGCACCTCCTCCCATGTGAGGAAGCACAAGCCATGGGTGGGCTAACCTCCAGCAGCGTGAGCAGAAAACATGGATGATAGACATTTAGATCTGCATGTAGGTGAGCATTTGGACCATCTCATCTTAGGTGAGCAAGGGGCACACCTAAGTTCATGGCCAGAACAATTACATTTTTGGGCGCGCCCCTGCCGTGGACCTCAACCAGCTGAGGACAAGTCGTGGAGACCTCACCGTCTGTGAAAATGAGGGGGGAAAGATTGGAGAGGGAGGGATGGAGAGGGAGGAAGAAACTGCCTCAAAAACTGCCTGTGTGCCATTATATGCTGTTACCAGCAAAAAGTCAAAAAGATATTTTTTTCTTTCCCTCCATGAAGAAAATTGCAGGCCTGATATTTTGTTACAGCAATAATTGCCCCTGAGATTGGCTTGCAATTATTTTGGTGAGTCTGACCTTCCGAAGTGAAATGACATGAACAGCACAGCATCCATGAGCCCAGGTAACAGCCAGCTTAACAGCTTCTAATTATTTCCCATCAACTCTTGATCTTCTTTACCTGATTGTTGCTTCAAAGTATTTCAGCAAAGAGGAGATAGCCTCGGCACTCTCTATTTATCTCAATGTCTTGGTGAAAGTTTTGGAGCGCTTTCCCTGGGCAGAGAGTAGAGACTGCCTGTGCTGCCTGAAACACATTCTTAACTAACAAAGCAACGGTTTAGTGCTAAACTTAATATATTACTCAGATGAGACATCTGAGATATTTTTGATACTTAATTATTAATGTCTTTGCCAGAATATCTATTTTGAAGATTGTTCATACATAGGAACTTAATAAAAATCATTACTGTGGACTAGTTACTTTAAAGTAATTATGTCAATGTGAACTTTGGAGTGGGAGTCTTTTATTCTGGAATAAATAACCAATTTCAGAGCTGGATAAAAATAAATGTAATCAAGATTATGTTATGGACAATGTAAAGAGCCTGCTTTGCCTACTCTTCACTTTGCAGAACCCATCACTCAACAGGGATGTGAAGACAACCCCTCAGTCTGCCCAGAGCAAGTGCTACTGCTTCCTGAAGTCTTCTCCTGATATCCCACCGCTTCAGCTCCCCCACCCTGAAAGCTGACCAGGACCCACTCTGGAAAGGTCCAGATGATATTTCCTCCTCCATCAGCTCCAGGCACATGCCAGGTGCTGCCCTGATTCCCATTTCTGCTCTCGCTTTCTCTCCCATGTCTTCTGTTCCTTCTATAATTTATTTCTTCTCTCTCTCTCTAACATGTTATATATTAAAAAAAAAAAAAAATCTGATCTAGCCAGCCAAGATTACATTACTTCTTCTATTTATTTATGTTGCTGTATTTCTGTGAGCCTGCGACCAAATAGGCAACAAAAAGCAATGCCTTAAATAGCCTGCCCGTGGTGGAGCTTGCCTGGTGCTGATAAGGCAGGATCCTGCCCCTCTCCAGCGCAGAGGCCTCGCCGTGACTCAGCTCCAGAAGCTGTTTTCTAGCTTTGCTCTTCTTTTCTCTCTCCTTTTCATATGTGCTTGTCTTTGGGACTTGGTTTTGCTTTCTCCTTCCAGAAAGCAGAATCGGACTCCAGCAGTAACAGTAGCAGAAACAATCCCAATCTGTCTTCATTAAAACTTCTTTTCCCAGAAAAGGCAGTTGCACCATCTCTAACACTGTCTAACCATGGTCAGAAAAGAGTTTCTTCATGACAATGGATCAGTATTAAGGAAGACCATTCAAAAGCGAGGGCCTTAATATTTTGCATTTCAGACATTTTCATGTCTTTTATTCTGCTTTCTGGAGTCAGAGATCTTTGTATTCAAAGCCCCAAACATTATTTATAGCACTTTATGGAGACAGACTCATCAGCACTCAGGCTCTCCAGACCCCTTCATCCGATTTTCGTTAGCGCTGTACCACAAGCCCACAACATTTAGCAAATGAGAAACCAAGACGAGGAGGCACAACAGTACTGCATCAAAATGAGCCTGTGTCTTCACAAACCCCACACAACCATCCCAGCCGCTTGCGTAGCCTTCCTCCCTCGGAGAAACTACAGATTGATTTATTAGCAAAAGGCCAGTTGTGCTATCTCCTTGCAGTCACCCACAGCATCTTCTTCCCACCCACTGCTGCAGCTGATTTGCATTTTTGCACTTTATTCCACTGGAAGAGCAGAATTTGACCTAGTGGTGTCACTTCTTGCTGATACTCAGGGTCACTTTGTCACCCTCAGCCCAGGAGAACAGCATTAATCCTGCAGCACTACGAGGCAGCAATTGCACAAGACAAGAAAAATTATAGGGATGATAAACTCTGCGACAGGGGATGAGTAAGGGCTCTCACACCTTCACCCCACTAATTTCTGCTCAGACCTTGGAGAAGCTCTTACCTTCTCCCCGTGCCCCTACCCCCAGTCACAACAGGCGCTGGATCAACCCCAGACCACAATCCACGACCCACCTTCTGTAAGCGGATACATTTTGTATTTAATACCATGGTAAATTAAAAAATGGCAGACCACATCAAGCTTTTATTTTGCGTACAATAAAAGGGTTTCCTCAGTCATAAAAAAATGGGCAAGGAGAGGGGGAAGAGGCCACCGCACAACAAATTCCTTCCTTACAGTCTAGAGAATTTGCGGAGGCGGGTTAGGGGGGAAATTTGCCAGTTAATAAAATGTCGTGTATGAATTATACGTCAGGACTGGCCCCAAACGTGAACCAGACACGGTTTGGTGTGCTGGGATCACTGCACTGGCACAGTGCAGGATCACGTCCAGTTCTGCAAAGACTCGCATACAAGCTTATCTCCAAGGTTTAAGCTCCTCCTGCCTCCAGTTAAACAACGAAGGACATGTGTAAGTATTCACATGCTGAAGGACTTAGTTTTACAAAGAGCACTTTGTTCTGCAAAGGTTGCCTACACTGGAAGAAATACTAAAACAATAGAAAACATCACAACTGTTTATCCTTTTGGTTAAAAAAATGATGTAAGCATCCAAATACTTTTGCCTTATAAATACACTTAGATTTTGCCCCACATTTTTTCTGATGTACTGGATGCAGATGTTAATAATAAATTTCTGTACCCAAAATTCGCACACATCAGTAGAGGAAAATCCATTGACTTGAAGGGGACATTGTAGCAGCTCAGGAAACCAGCTCTGCCAATCTTCCAAATTGAAACCAAAACTGATTTTAAAATTACTGCAGCGACGATGTTGCTTTTGTAACGACTCTGGCATTAAACCCTCTTATCATTGGCAAATAAAGGATTTGTGTATTCTACATATTTCTCACATTGCTCAGTGCCTACCAGCCCCAGGACAGTGCTAGGCACTCTACTGGCAGCAAGATACACACAGCCCTCATCCCAAGGTCCTTGCAACGTGGCTATAAAACCCCAGACGGGTGGTAACAGACCTACGGATAAGCTTCTAGGAAAAACAAAACAATTCACATCAAGATGGAAAGCAGTGTGTTTCTACATCCCAGCTGCTTAACCATTCATCTTTATCACGCTATATTTATCTGCTGCTCATAACAGTTTGTTTTATAACGCTTTTTTGTTTAGCTAGAGTAGCCTTCCAGACTTACACAAGGAAGCGAGCCGGGGTTTGCAGCGAGCAAGTCTGCCGTGCACACACAGAGTCAAGTTTGATGCTTCACCTCCCAGCCAAAACCCAGCCAGGACAGGGTATGGACCGCCACATGTGGTCATCCTTTTATCATCCCTATTTCTCTTTTCCGTGGCACAGCGGAGCTCTGTCAAAGCCTCGTTGCGTTAGCGCGGTTGTGGTAATTTTAATACGGGTTACCGCAGCAGAACGAGTACATTTACTGCTGTGCTGCACAAACACCACGTCATGAGCGGAGCACGCCGAGGACTCCCACAACTTCCACACCACATACCTCCCATGCAGCGATCTTGATAAATACTCCAGGGGAAAAAAAAAAGGGGGGGGTGGGGGTGGGTGGGAACAGGATATTTTAATTGACTTGACACTAAATTCCACTCCCCGCATTGAATCAACTGAGCATTAAATTCATGTGTCTATTATGGTATGTGCAGATGTGTCAGGGTACACACGTTAAAGTGTTTCCAGTTGCTCACTGAGTTATTTTCTTGTTGAATAAAAATAATGTGAAACCCATTAAAGGAAAGACCAGCAGAATTTGATAACAAGATACAACAGCTATCTAAGGTTTTTGAACAATCCCAACAATTTCAGGCAAGAAATATAACTTTTCAGCACTTCTTCCTAATATTCACTAGAGGTGAAGTATTTCCTGGGGTGGAACTGAGGGCTTTTTGTGGGGTTGGTTTGTTGGTTTTGGGGTTTTTTTATGCTAATGTATTAGCTTA
The DNA here is from genome assembly GCF_018139145.2 of Gymnogyps californianus. Classification (NCBI taxonomy): domain Eukaryota; kingdom Metazoa; phylum Chordata; class Aves; order Accipitriformes; family Cathartidae; genus Gymnogyps; species Gymnogyps californianus. The sequence goes on along the minus strand of NC_059478.1, from coordinate 26,943,907 downwards.
GGGGTTTTTTTACAGAATGAGATCAAGGGAAGATGAAAAAATTTCAATATTTGTTCTATTGTTTTTAAATAAGATCTTTGATAATGCTGGAGCAAAATATTTTGACAAATAAGATGTATTTTTTTCTGGTTTAAAATATCTTCAATTTAAAATTATATTTTTTTTAAAAACAGCAAAATTGAAAGAAAAGGCCTCAAAATGCTTTAAACAAAATATTTTAGTTGACTGAAGGAATTTTTTTCAGATCTTTTGTACATATGAAATTAAGAAATTTTAATGAGAAAATGCATAAAGTCTTGGAAAACTATGCCAGCAATGTTCACAGGACAGAGGAACCACGATGCGATCACTTCTGTTCAAAAATGAGAGGGCTAAATTCCCTGCTGGCCTAATCCTAGCAAAGCAAAGAGCGTTAGATCAGGAGAAGATTTGTCCTGCAGAAAGAAAATCATCTTTTTTTCTTGCAGGTAGAGCATCCTCTGAGCTGATGTGAATCGCCAGAACACAGCAGAGGATGTGACCTCACACTTTTTGAACAATTCCCATCAAAACGCCGGCGGGAGCCAGCAGGGCTTCACGGCGGCAGCAGAGCCCTTCTCCGGTGCGGAGATTTGTACAGACCAGGCTTTGTACTGGAACGAAAGCAGCAAGTCCCTTTCAGGCCACCAAAGTCCCTGAAGTCACTGCATTTGTTTGCGCAATGCCCAGGATTTCTAAGCTGTTCTCCTCTTTTAATTTTTTTTTTCCTTAAATTATGATTTAAACTACTGAGAGGGAAAACGCTGCTCTGCCGCCCATCCGTCACCGTGCAGGGGCTGGGGAGCGATGGAGAGCGGCAGCGAGAGCAGCGGGGCCTTTCAAACACAGCACCCGGTCCAATCTATTGTTATCTAACTCACCCGCAGAAAATAGAGCCCGATATTTCCTTTGAATCCGAAACAATCTACCACAGCAATTTTCATTACTCCAAGAAAAAGAGAGTGAGAGAGAAGGGAGAAAAAAAAAAGACCAAAAAAAAAAAAAAAAGACATTACTTCTCTGAATTACACGCCACTTTCATAATTCTCCCTGAAGTACCACACAGGGACTGTGTTGAAGGGAGGAAAATGAAAACAGCTGTGGAGGTTTTGGGTTACACTGCAGCTCCGTGCTGCCTTTGGCCCTTGCCCACCAGTGCAGTTTGTTCTAATCCTGGTCGTGAATGTCCGTATTTGTTACTGCTCGCTAAGGCGAGTCTTCTGCCTCTTGGAATAATAAAAACTGTTGTGCACTTATCTGCTAAGCTTCTTCGACAGTTGCAAAAAGTCATCAAGTCAGCAATGCACCCGGCGCCCGGGGCTGTCACTCAAAGGGGCTGCCCACGGCTGCCGGCTGGGACGGCAGCGCTGGTGGATGGGGCTTGTGTGCGGGCAGGGACTGCGGGGCTGGGGGAATGCGGTGTCCCCCCTGTAGGGCTGGCATTGCCCTCGTGCCCCAGAGCTCCCCTTTCTCCTCTTTTTTTGTTTTCCTTTTCATTTCTGCTACGTGTGCCTTAAAACAAAGGAGGCACCTCCATCGGTAAACCGGCTCCTAAAAATAGGTCACATCGTTTTCGGAAGGGATTTTGGCTCCCGAGGCAGATTTTGATCAACACGAGGTGGCTTGCTTTCATCAGCGCTGTGATTTAGAGCCGCGCAGACCTCCCCTTCCTCGCTCTCGCCCCCGCCGCGCTGGCCGGGTCTCCCCTCTGTCCTCCACTCTCCCTTCAGGTCCACTGTGCTGCCATACTATTTCCTGCTGCTGGGCTCCTATTTTCTCCCTAATCCCTGACTTCCTCCACACTCTCCAAATAGTTCTCCTCGGCCTCAACTTTATTAACTTAAGCTGTTTATTCTTCTGCCACTAGAAAGTAATTCTGTGCGTTCCCTTTTCCTCCTCCCTGTGTCCCCCTACCCCCATCCCCAACCTCGTTGCACGCTGAGAAACCATTTGCCCCTTTGGAGAACTGTGTATATTTTTTTCGCCAATGTGTTTGGGAGAGAAAAGTTGGGGGGGGGGGGGGGCGGGGCGAGTTCCTGGCAGCTCCCCACTGGAGGATCGTATCTGTTTTTAATTTAGATAGTTAAAAATCACAGCCCCGCTGGAATCTGGAAGAGGACCGTGTGTGTGTCTCTGCGTGTGTGGTTATATAGGCAAGCATTGTGTTTGTCTGTATGGAAATAGGGTGACATGTTTATTGTGTGTGTGCACGCGTGTTGTTTTTGCTCATGTGGAAATAGCGCGGCACGTTGTTTGTGGCCTGCAAGTTGCCTGTGTCTGCGTTACATCCATGCAGAGCTGGCTGAGCCTGATGTTTCTATCCGTGCGGGAAAGTCCCAGAGAGTGGCCAACTGTGATACCCACCAAGTATCGACCAGCTCCACCACAGTAACCTGAAAGCCTCCCCCGGGAAAGCCGGCTCACAGCACAGCACCTCGAGGGGAGATGCAGGCCAGAGAGCAGGAGCTCAGCCACAGCCATGGATTTGGAAACCTGAGCACCTGCGCTTAAGAACCTCCGGTCCCACATGGAGCGATAGCAGCGTGGTGCAGACCGGGGTTACACCTCCAAAAGACTTACTAGATAGGCAGCACCAGGCTATGTGTCCAGTCATGGCCAAGGAGAGCTGGCAAGCAACTAGTTTCTACTAGCACATCTCTCTGTAGCAGAAACATTGGAGAGCTCAGCTGGACTTTGTGCTCCTCAGGCCCAAAAATCTGAGGATCCCTACTTCCATATGCAGCACACACACATATCTATATAGAAAAAGTCATATATGGGACTATACACGTATCCGTACACATGCACACCTACACCGTCTTCCATGCACACATATGCGGGACTATGGAAAGCACCATGTTAAGATCCTGAGACAGCATGGAGGAGAGGCTGGGCTAATGCCTCTGCCTCTAATGCAGTTCACTTCCTCTCCGGATCCCAGCAGAAGTGACTTATTACAGGAGCTCATAAAAATTCCCCTGAAGAATAATTGCAAAATGAAACAAATTGCGCTAAGTGGTGGCCAATAATTTCACCAGGGACAGAGGCTATTAGACCAGCTGGGAAGGTCCTCGTCTCCACTCCACCCTCCTCCAGCTGGGACAAGCCCTGTCTAAGGGGTAATGTAGTCAGAACTTATTTTTAGGGGGCGATTAATTGTGTCTCCATCAAAGGGGAGCCAAAGTCACCGTCTGCCCAGAGCTGCTCGTGGCAATGGGCATATCCCAGTGGCAGGGCTCACCCATCAGCAGACAGAGAGACACCCATGACCCTGCTCCCAGCACTTCACCACCCATCCAGTTAAAAAGTTTTTCTGAGGGATACAAAGCTGCCTTTCCGCAGTCTAAGCCTGCCACTCCGTATGTTACCCACTGCAGGCGGGGAGCAGAGGTTATTCACTTGGCTGCCGATCCTTTGGGATATTTGAATAATATTCTCATGTCTCCCCCCAGTCTCTAAACTACAGAGCACACTTCATCTGTCCACCTCTCTTTGGCCGCCTCTGGAAACCTCAGCTCCTTCTTGTTGTTTTTCTCTGTACTCCTGAATTGTCGAGGGAACAAATTCCCTGTAGCATTAACCAGGATTTTTGGCCTCTGCTCAACAGCTGACCCAAGAGGAGATGTTCTTTTGAGATGAAAAAAAGAAAGAAAGAAAAAAAGAAACCAGCACGTTCCCTCCCCCTTTTCCTCTTCCTCCAAAAAAATAAAATAAAATAATCACACAAGTGATGAAAAATGGGCCATGTGTAAAGAACTGCAGACCCCAGGGGCAGCTCTGGATTGAACTCCCTATTTATACATGGTTTTACATTATTATTTACTACAGTAATCAATGTAAAAACACTGCCTACCCTAGCAACCCCTGTGTCATATGGTGTGTATACATCACCTCTGGGAAGCAGGTCAGCTCTATAAAGAAAATCAGCCATATTTAACGTGAAACTCTGTAGTTTTTACAATGTTTTTAAAAATGTTTTACAACATGTAGAAATGCTTCCATAAAAGCAGACTTATTAATCCCAGTTTTAAGTTGTCTTTTAAAGTGTAGTTTTCTTACACAAATATTTTCTTTGTCTCCCCACTGCTCCCTGCCCCCCCTTTTAAATAATGTTATAACAGAAAAGGAACCAGGTCCTCAGACAGGGAAGGTAGCTCAGCACCGTTCACCTCCACAGACCCTCGATTTCCCCCCAGAAGACAGGGGGGAAAGAGGATGGTTGCCTACCCCAGAGGAGATAACTCTCCTGGGCACTATCAGCCATGGGGGATATCTGCAGGATTTAGCATGTTTTCTTATGCTTATCCAAAGACTAGAGTCTTTGAACCGAATGTGAGGTTCTCAACCAAGAAGCCTAAATTAGGAACTTAACTGGGCCCCTTTCCCCACCAAGTGAGGGCTATAGACGACTCAGGTCTGAATTGCCCTCTGGAGATGCCTGTCCCTTATTGATGCTGGAAAGAGTCTAGCGTAATTACGTGCCTAATTTAGGAACAAGATGCAAAACAAACCCAGGCCCTGTTCCTGGAGATGCCTCCCTACTCGGTACCCACCAGCGCTCCCCCCAGAGCCCCAGGAGGGCTGCCCACCACACTCTGCGCACACCCCTGCCACCTCCTGGCCCCACACGGTGGGGCTGAGCTTCCCACTGCCGTGTTGGAGGTACCACAGGTCCAACTGAGAAGCACCAGGAAGATTTCTTTTGAGATGAAAGGGACATCATCATCATGCCACGGATCCAACCCGGGGCTGCATGGGGCTGCTGACAGCAGTGTTTCGGCTCCTGGCCACCCATGAAATTTCAATTCAGTCCTTCACTCATGGAGAGGAGCAGGGAGACCCCAGGATCACCCAGGGAGGGCACTGTTCCCGTAGCAGAGAATTTGGGCACTGTAAGTGTGGCTGCAGCCGTGTCAGACCCCCCAGGGCAGCCCAGCAGCTCCTGGTACGTGTGCCCTGGGAAGGGACTGTGATACAGAGGTGAGTGCTGCGGCAAGCAGCACAGCTGAGCCCCCGGTCCTCCCGCAGCCTTCCCACCTGAATAAAGCCACATGAGTGAAGTCTATTTTTGGAAGATCATTGCTTAAATCTGCTGGGCAACATCTCTGAGGAACACTACAGATCAGAAAAGCACTATACAAATGACAGTTCTGTATTACTACTTTAGCGATGACCAATATATTAAAAAAAATTCCATTGCGTTGGCATTTAAAGTTTCCATCAGACAGATAAATAAAAATTAGCTCTCAGATAACACAAGCTGCCCTGTCCACCCCCATTTCTAATCCTCACAGCAATTCCCTTTGAGTAACAGCCCATTTTACAGATAGCAAAACTGAGACATGGAGAACTCGGTAACTTGCCCAAGGTCACACGTTTTTTCTAAATCCTGACAGTCAGTGTTCAAAAGCATCACATCTTTATGATAAGGACTGGATGCTGCAACATTTCAGTGATGGGGGACAGGATTGGTGGTCCCTGCCATCTGGCTAAACCTATTCACGCCCACCACTGGCCTCATCTCTGTAATAAGCTTGACCGCTCTGATGGGGGGATGCTGTTTATCTTTCCCCCCCTGTGACCCCACTCCGCAGCTTCCCTTGCTGGTCCTTCATTGGACCCAGATTTCCACCCTGCCTGCTGTTTTTCCAGCAGTAGCGTTTTGGCTCCTGGCAGACTGGAGAGACATTTCTGTCGGCAGCTCAGGAATTCCCTTTGTGTCTTTCCTGAGTTTAGGCTCACCTTGATGCTAGTCTCTGACCCCTCTTTAATGCAGAGGAATGTGTGAAAAATTTATTCCCCTTTTCATTAAGAACTCATTTAAATTCACCAAAAGGTGACCCGGCTCCCTCCGCTGTGGCTATATTGTTCTCTGTTTTATTTCTGACTTTGAGTTCAACAGGAAAGTGAGATCTCACTTCCACTGATCCAATAGTTTAATTCTTTGGCATCGACAATGAATAAAAAGACGTGGAGACACGTTTGAGGTGCATTTCTCATGCTCATAAACAGTCTGACCAGCTACATGGAAAGGCTGCGTGTCCCTGGGCGTAGCGTCCTCCTCTTAGCTTGCTTAATTAGCAACTGTGGTAAGAATGGGAATTTGATTTTCCATTAAAAACTTAGAAAAATATTTGGTTTGTTTATTTGTTTTTCACAACACAAAGCGAAAGCCAAACAGTCTTTTCTACTCTGGTTTGTTTTCATTTTTTGACAAGTGAAAAATCGACAATCCTAGACTTGAAGCGTTTTGGGGGCTGATCTGGAAAAGGTGCCAATGAAAATAGTGTCATCCTTTGCGCAAAACTTCATCAAAAAAAAGCCATTTATCATCCAAAAAGCACTTTGGAAAACCAGAGCCCAATGTCAACTCACTTTATTCTCAGTCTGATTCTTATTAATGTCCCTTAATCTCCTGTGTGCTCAGAGCTGGACCCGTTGCAGCAATGTGTGTGGCTGTGGCACGGCAGCCTGCAGGCACACCACGGAGATACGCAGAGCTGGACGCAGCACAAGCGCATCAGGAAAGGCAGCGAAGGCCATTGCCCAGAGGACCCCATCGTCTTCAGCGATGTGAGGGGCAGAGAAGGCAATAGCTTGTCATCCCTCCTAACTGAAGGGAAAGTGAGGCAGGGGGAGGGAGGAAAAAGGGCGCAGGAGTTGTAGTACTCCCCTCTCCCCTATTTAGGTTAAGGCTTTACTTATCCCATACCCAGCCAAGACACGTTCACCAATCTACTCAGCATCATCCCTCTCCAGTGCATTGACCACAAAATTACCATTCGTTTCTCCCAGCGTAGCAGAACTGCTAGGCAGAGATACCCATGGCAATCCTCCCACAAGCACCTTAATTGCAGGAGACCTGCTCCGCCACTGATGTCCCCAGCGTGCCAGGAGAAGCTGGCTACACAGCGTAAGCCACAACCAGCTGCAGTTTTCCTTATTTGTGTCACTTGTGTATTTGGTTTGCAGAGGGGGGGGAGGAAAAGGCCCTAATACAATTTATTTTTTAAATGAACCTATTTAAAACTATGGATGCCGACTTTTCAGTAGTCTTCTGGGAGCTGTTATGAAGGGGCCCTGGTTGAAATCTATCTGAAGGGAGTTAACCACAGCCCTTTGCTCACACATGTGGTATAATGTAGGCTCTTTATTGCTTTTCTTTACTCCCCTCACACACACATTTAAGATACGCAGAGTAGAGCTTTTCTAAATATCTTAAAAGTGTGTTTGTGCGTACGCTGGATTTATGGCAGAGAGGGGAACCTAGTTCTGCCCTCAATTAAGGAAACTCGTGAGCAAGTGGGACTCAACACCAAGCTCCACACAAGAGCCAGGAGGGAGCTGCTGGAGGAGGGTGTAACACAGCCCGGTGACACTTGGAGATGATAAACACCCCAGTCTTATCAGGAGAATGAGTTCACACTGCAGGATTTCAGGAGAAAGGGAGCCAGTGCACCAGGGAAGGATGCCAGACTCAAGACTCATGCATCTCCCTCCAGAGAGAGAGAGAAGCCGGTCTGACCCTCCATGTCTAAAGCTCAGTCCTGCAAGGAGCCAAGGCTTGGATTCTTCTCCTCTAGGTTTTGAGCAGCCAGCTGAGGCACACAAGCTGGGAGCACAGTCACCTGAGACTCTTTCCATGGTCAAAGGACAGAAATCATCTCCCTCAGGGGCAGGCTTAAGGCCTTAGACCATGCCCAAAACATCTGTTGGAGGTGTTTCTGCCTCTCCGCTGCCTGTCCAACCACCTGGGCTCAGGCCTGGTGTTTGCAAGCCCAGATGCATGTCCTCCTCTCCCCCAGGCACTGCTGCAATTGCAGGGCTTTGGGCTGTGAGTAGGATGAGCCAGACTGCATCTATCACAGCCAAAGCTAGTGCACCAGGGAAGGAATATTTGGACCACCTACCACAGCACCTAAGACAAATGTAGGTGTTGGTGATGACATCTACGTTCAAGAGTGACGAGCAGCTTGGGCCACCTACCATGTGGTGATGCCAGATCCTGGCTCCTTAATCACATGGAAGAGACGGAGAACTGTGCTTCATTCATCTAATACTGGCACCTAATTGTCACACCTACCTCTCCCCCTTGACCATCAAGAGCAGCCAGGATCCAGGATCACTGGATGGGAGGTCAGCTGAACATCTCCTCCCTGTAACACCTTGTGCCCTGAGATGGTCCTAGATCCTCTCTAGCCACCCTTCACCTTAGTGTCAAGATTTGCAGCAAGTTTCAACAGCAGCCTTTTCAGATGCCTGGAGATGTCATGCATTGGGTGGTGTCACAAAGGGACAGAAGCTCAGCTGGTGTAGATCAGCCCAGATCAGCTGAAGTCGCCAGTTGAAGACGTAGCCCAAAGTTGGCATCCCGGTGTTTAAGATTCCACAAATTGCAAATCCAAGCCCATTTTTAACCTTGTGGGGTTTTTGGAGCTCTGCTTTGCTGCACTAATGTGCTTTTAACATTGCTTCTTCCCTGGTATGCATGTTACATTAGCACACATGCACACGCGCACCCTGTATACACAGAAAGTCTATAAAACAGGGCACTCGTATAATTTTAAAATAGACAAATCAGTTTAAAGCATTAAAGCAAATCTGGTAAAAGAAAATCTCTCCAGGGTTGACATTTTGTTTGCCAAGTTTTAGCTTGGAATGAATTTTTATGACTGAGTTATAAACCCTCGAAAATAGTGGTTTATAATGGAAATCTTGACAAATCCTTAACACAGGCCCCATTGTAACATATTCTGTACATATCTCATTGATCTATGGTAATAACAAGTTTTATATAAAACATTTTAACCATGGGAGCGACGTGGTTATCTTCAGGCTTCCAAAAATATTTTTCAAATAAATAGGTGGCTTTTTCAATTGAGCAAAATCAAGGAATTGAACATTGAAAATTACATCTAAATATTCATCTGGATTTAAAAAAAGAAAAAAAAAAAATCAGTAATCCAGAACCCATGATGTTTCTTTGGCTGAAAAACAGCCACTGACTAAGCAGCAATTCTGCTATAACTCTCAACACAGGATGGGGCATTAGCCACGAGCAACAGAAATGACTTTCTTAGAGGATTAGCTGTAGGCTTGAAACAATAAGCAACTTAAAAAGCAAGCTATTCCCTGAGCAGGCAAGCTGATAAAACTGGGATTCAAAGGATTTGCGTGCTAGGTCCCCAAAACCTCCTTCTCTCCCGCAAGACACCCACTGCCTTTGCCCCAGCAGCTCCCCGCTGCTGCCCTGTCTTGGGCTTAGCCCAGGCTCAGGCTACCTGGCATGTCTAAGCCAGGTACTGCACACTTTCAGCTCCTCTGAGGCCGGGGACATGATGCCATAGGGATGAGGAGCAGCCAGAGCTATGCATTTTATCCTGCCCTCGGTATTGCAGTGGTGGTGATGGGTGCTTCAGGGATGGGACCAGGTGAGGGGCAGGACAGGTGCCTTTTCCCAACGCCTTCCATCCTCAAACCTGCGTTTGACCACCACGCTTGATCCTGGGCCCACAATCCACAAAGTGTCCCCCTAGACTCCAAAACATGGGAGTCTTTAGACGGGCAGCCTCCCTGGGGGTGGAGAAAGGCAAACAGTAATTTTCAAGGCAATTATATCTGCTAAAGTACTTTAGTCCATTGACTAGCAAATGCTGAGACTGCAGGCACATGAACCCAAGCAGCAATAAAAACTCTGTCCTCTTTTTTTTTTCCCCTGATGGTGTTAGAAGCTCTGTCTGTCTCTGAAATATTTTTAAACTATGAATTTTCCTAATATCTGAAAAATTTGCAGTCTTCATTATTTAGCCTTACATTGTTCTCATCAGATAAGGAGGTTCAAGTTCACAAACGAGAAACTCAGGCACGTAATTATGAGGAACTAGGGTATTTCAGGCTTTTTGAAAATGTTTAGATATTGAACTGGACACGCGATCAAGATGCCAAGAGCTTTTTGTGAACTGGAGTGGAAAGGGAGGAACCATATAAAGTGCATTTATTTGCTTTAAGGTAACATATCTTGTCTAAGTGAGTTTTCCAGGCTCTCTTTTGAATCGATTGAAGAAGGCACCTTCAAGAGATGATTCAGACCACCCTACAACAGTCAAGATGAATCACTGCCTGGACATACTTATCTCTCTTTTCCTGATCATGGAGGGAACCTAAATGAGCAACCCTGATAAGTCCCCTAAAGAGAGTCGAATGGCTTGTCTTGGCAAAGCAAGAATTTGGACTTGCACCTCCCTCGCCCTTGGCAAGCCTGGAACTACCTCATTTACATCCAACAAAAGGGCAAAAATGGGTATTTTGAGTGTGCATAAATGGGCACATGAAATAAAGCTGCTTCTGCGCAAACAGATGCACGTGCACACAGAGAAGTACAGTCAGCCTAAGCCTGATTTGCTCTCACTGATAAAAGCAACTTCCTCTTCATGCAATGATCCCAGACTGCAGGTCTGAATTCCTGCACTTCCATCCAAGGGAGCGAGCCATTTCCATCTCTGATGCATTCCTCTTACTTCCATTGAAACCGATTACTACACTGCCGCTTTAGCATGAACATAAATTTTTCCAACTTAACATGTTGCTTTAGGACTCGGTTCCACTCGACAGTAGACTTCCATATGTGCTGTAATGTTTGTGTTTCTAAGCAATGCCTCGGCAACCACATCAGGGTTGCCGAAAGACGAAAACGAAAAGCCTGCTTTTTAATTTTCTATTTCTGGCAATCTCGGTTGGAAACTCAAAGTAAAAGAAGGTCGTCTATCTTCCCTAGAAGAAATGTAGCCCATAGGGCCAAAGTGCTGTTAACACACACCAAAAACATTTTGGTAGCATGCATCTATTTTAGAAAAAAAAAATAAATACACTTCACTGGGATCAGGTTGGGAGAAAAAAAAATTTTAATTTTTTGACATGTGAGAGGCATAGCAAAATATCTTGTCCTTGTGGAAAATGCCAGCAGGTGTTGTCTAGGAATGTTTTTTTCTCTTTAAATGCCAGAGTATTTCCACACAGGCAGTCCTGGCAGCATCCTTTTGCATATTTTGTTGAACGGTTGACAAATTAGCTGCATAAACTTGCATGAATTCCATTCCCTAGCTATTCATGAGCAAGCAACAGTTTATTCAGATGCCTTGACCAGAGAGGATAATAGCTTTGCTTTTGCCTTTTATTTTTTTTTTTTTTTTAAAGGGCAAGATCTAGATCTCATTGAAGCCTATGGTGAGATGCAGAGGTTTTAGGATCATTATGAAAATCTGGTCTGACACGTACTATAGAATTTCACTCGGCTGCTCCTGTAGCACGCCCTAGAATTTATGCTCGACTGAAGACCAGCCCCATTATTTTGCTGGGCTTTGAGAATCAAGCATTTATGCCTTAGTTCTAGAAAGCATTTAAACACATGCTTAAGTCCCTCCCTAGTCAATAAAAGCACTTAAACACATACTTTGTTCCTGCTGAAGTCAACTGCATGTTGACACAGCAAGTAGCTCGCTGAGCACAACAGACTGCTAACGGGGAGCCTCAGTGAACTGCATCACTGTACTTCGGAGCTTAGAACTGGGGATGCATTTCTTCATTTTTATAGCAATCAAACAATGGACTTTCCATCCCATGTGACATTCGAGGATGTTAAGATTTGGTCTTGCCTGGAGCTGGGGTGCAAAGTCAAAAATATATATGTATATATTTTTAACGAAGCACAAACGTTCTCAAATATTTCATGTCACTCTTTTAGCAGTGTGCCTCAGCCAGGCCAGAGTAAGCATTTTCAATGCTTCTGTTCAGCTTCTGTTGGGAGATATTTATACACAATGCAGCCCATGCCAGTGCCAAAGACACCGCTTCCCCCCAGCCCTCCCCGCCGCAGACACACATAACTGCCCATGGCAAAGGGCACCCAAACTCCTGCGACATCTGCTTCCACAACACTAAACCGCTCCGGTAGAAAATATTCCCCCTGGTCCCCTCCATGTCCAATCGTGGTCGTCTCCCTCTCGAGCAGACCACCCTAAAGCAAAACTCCAGCTCTTCGCCCTGCCGCCCCCGCGGAGTCTCCCCCGGCCCCGGAGCTGCCTCCCACCGCATGGAGCCAGGTCCTCTGCGCCTCGGTGAGGCTGCGGGATGTGCTGGCTGCCTTTGCCTTTCCTCTTCCCTATTTAGAAATTTATTCTAACCTCAGTGAAGTGGTTAGGGGCACTTAAGAGCCAGTTATGGCTCATTAGAGGCTGCGCTGTGTTAGTGGGAGCGAGGAAGATGCCGAGAGCTGCTATGGCCAGGTTTAATGGCATTTTCCTCCCCCCGATGGTACCTGGCTTCAAGGGGGCAGCAAGACCCCTGGGAAAGAGTCTAAAAAGGAGCAGCCAGGTTTTTTCCCTGGTCCACAGCAACTGTGACATCTCCCCTTTGAAGCCCAGCAGCGATAGTCCAAACCCCAAATGCTGCTCCCCTGTCCCAATGCCAGTGGGGGAGCAGGCTCTGTGTGCCACCTCCCGCTCCCCAGTGCCCACGTCTAGGGCGAGCAGGGCTTGCTCTGCCCACACTACAGGGCAAAGACCCATAGAAATGGAAGTTACTGTAATTATAGCTTGCCTGAACATATGGTTTCAAGGATCTTCCGGCATGTAAAATGCATGAATATGCATTATAACTAGATGTCACCACTTAAGTTACATAATCCTGCACAAACATATATTTAAGAAGGACCCAACATCCTCTGTTTTTTAAGGGGTTTTAGCCATGATTAATTCTCTGAGCTTATTAATCACAACATGTGTTAGTGTTTGATAAATTGCCCAAAAGTTGCATTAGCTAATAAGTATAAGAACAAAACGAAATAGTTTCATCTGTTTTTATAATAAGACAAAGAGCATCATGGGAGCATACACGGTGGTCATGAATAAAAGAGAAACATTCATTTATGATAATTGGTTTCAGCTCCCCGTTTGGCTGGTTCTTGTGACCTAAATGTATCCAGTTGTTTCCTTTCTTTCCCGTTGGTTTTTGGGTCACTCCTAATGGTTTAATTCAACAAAAAATGTCTACCATTTCCTGTAACCTCTGTCTTTTTTCATTCCTCCTTCCAAAATGTTTTTTTCTGTGCAGCATCTAGAGAAATCTCCCTCTCTCTCTCTCTGTTTCCTTCCAAGTGAACAAAGTCAATATTGTTGACAGAGAAAAGGTTTAACTCCAGGCAAAAGGAAAAAAAAAAGTAATAGTCATTTATTTGTCTCCACTTTTGAGTTCACAAGGGGTTTTTGTTTGATCCTGGCGGTCAAGACTTTGACACGGAACATGCCCCCTCTGACCATGAACAATTTATGGAGGGAGAAAGAGACAAAAATCCTCATTCATGTTTAAGAAAGCAAAGGAAATGGCTGTAGATTAATATTTGTGCATTTGTAGCAAAATTTCTGATAGGTCTGTAACACATTCAACCACCCTGGTTGAGAAACACAAGAGGCGAAACTCAGCCCTGGAGAGTTGAGTTTTGTTACTCTTGGACACCTTTCAAAACATCAGCCCTCATTCTGCTTTTCTTAGGGCAGCTTTTTCTTCCAGCAGAGAGTGAAAAACATTGTATGGCATTTGCAAGAAGGAGGCACGCGCTGGCAGGGTTACCTTGAAGCACAAGCGGGGAGCCCTTGCCACGGTCCTTCCATTTGCGCTCACGCCTGATGCTCCCTGAACATCGCAAAGTGGTTTTACATCTCCTGTTCGTTCTGCTCAAAGCGACAAGTAGTGAATTTTCTAGCACAAGGTCCTGAGTTCAAGCTGGTGGGAGACACGGTGCAGCACAGTACTGCGATGCCAGAAGGCTGTTAGCACTCAGCAGAGATACCCTAACATGTGCCATCAGAAGTCCCTGTTCCCACTTATATTCACCACATTAAAACTATTGGGGCTGAAATTCTCCTTTGCCAGGTGTCTGCCTCCAGCAGAATTTTCTAGGAAATTACAAGGAGAGTGGGAGAGGGGAAGGCCTGGCAGTTTTCCAACACAAGATTAGAGAAAAGTGTTTAGTCGATGTGAAAACAAATTCTAACAATTATTTTTTTGGAGACTCTCTCACGCCTCCATCCTCTGGAAAGGGGACTGGAAATTTGGTGTCACCCTGGGAACAGGGATGTGCCTTTTGCATCCAAATTTGGCAAAGTGAAAAGCCTTTGAAAACATCCCACTGAAGATTTATTAGCCTTTGGGAGAAAAACCTCTACAGATTCCGTCTGCCTTGATCTCACTCCATTTTGGGGCTTCTGGGGCTTGCTTCTGGGGATTGCTCAGGACTTTCCTTGCTATGACTCCCTTCTTGGCTGCTGGACACAGCTGCGGCTCCGGGCACAAGAAGAGAGAGCCAGAAAGACATCCCTGTCATCTTGGCCCCTGGGCTCCCCCCGTAGTCCCTCGCTGCCCAAGTCACGCGAAGAGGAAAGCAACAGAACTGCAAAGCAGGACAAATGGAGGAAGGACCAGGGAGAAGCCAGGAGCAAACACCTCGGGGAGAGATTGAGCCCAGGGGCACACTTGCAACAACGTCAGGGAATTGGGATCAGGCAGAAAAATGAGGCAGGATAATCCGGCAATGATATATAATAAAAGCATAGACAAAACATATGCACAAGGAAGTGTATGAAGGCCACAGATACAACCTTAATTCTCATGTTTCAAGGCTTCTGAGTTTCAGCCTTAAATTTCTCATGCATAACAGTTTGTGCCTGTTAACATTTCTGGAGCACCCAGAGCTCTCCACCAGACTAGGACACCAAACAGCAAAGCATCTCACTGCTACATCAACCACCCACTGAAACAGCTGACAAGCTAAAAAGACATGGCAGGAAGATGTTATGAGAGGGCAGAGATAGTCGGACTAGAAAATGCCACAATTTTGAGTATGCTGATGGTACGCACAAGGTGTAGTGAACTGCAATAGTAAATCAAAGTCTGCTCCCGGAACTCTCACACAGCTGTTATCCAGAGACCCTCTGGTGGGAAATCAGTTCCCCACAAATTCATGAGTGTGACATAAATACTCATGTGATTTTAACCATGCGATATCTAAGAAATCTTTAGCCCTTAAGAATCACCGTCCCTTGCAATCTTGAGCAGCAGAAATTCTGGTTTTTTGTTATTGAAATCTCTCTTTGCCCATTGGATTGCACACCTCAGAGGCTGAGGCTTTCAGAAAAGAAATCCAGCCTGGAGAAACTCCAGCTAAATTCATGGGCATCACCAACACTTCATAAACTGACAGTACTCATTCCTAAGCATGCGGTAGAGGCTGGGAGCATAAACGGGTTCAAGACATGATAGAACACATTCGGAGAGGACAGTTCTATCTGCAGCTAGTAAATATAGAGGTCCAAGCACAAATTGCATCATGAGCAATTGCTGAAGGGTGCTGGAGGACTACTGCTGGCAACTGGGTCCAGGCTACACGGACCTCTCCATCAGGGCAGTTTTCCTCCTCTCTAGAGGGGCTGCCCACAGCTGAGCTCCAAGTCACAGCCTGGATCTGGGGTGACCAACCCTTAGCTCTTGGGAATCACAACTCACATGTGCCATCACCAAGGGTCATGCAAGGACTCTCCTGCCTGTGAGGGAAGAACAGCCACTACTTCCTTGAAATGGTCCCACCTCAGCTGTTCTGGTTTGGGGATGTATTTGACACAGCCACAGGCTGGATCCCCCACATCCTCTGCAGCATCACCCAGCACTGATACAGCCTCAGAATTGGGCTGCAAACTCAACACACCTGCCTTACAAGTACAGCAAATCTCATGACTGCAGGCAAAATAGCACGCGGAAGGGCCAGAAAACTCCTTTTACGTCAGAAAATTAAAACCCACTGTCTAGACAAGAGATCAGGAGTTATCTTAAATTCCAAGAAGTGATAATTGACCAAGGGGAAGGGGGAGAAAAAAGGAGAAAGGCTTTATTAACAAAGAAAGAGGACAATTCTTTTGGGGTATGTCATACCAATAAGAGGAAACTATATGATTTCACTGTCACGATGCTGCTAAAGGCTCATTGTAGCAGATTTTCTTCCTAGTTCTGCACTTTTCTATCATGGAAAATCCATATGTTTCATCATATACAGTCCTAGTGCCAAAACTTTCAAAGGAGACAGGCTTGTTACTGCACGAGACACCTGCTTTGTGTCTATTTGCATTAGTCATGACTGAGAAAATGATTTAAGGGAACTGGACATCTTCTTAAAATATGTCAGGCATTAAAATGTTATTGCATCCTCTCAACAGCTTCAGAAAACTGTTTTTCTCTACCCTTTTCAAACCAGGGGAGATGGTGAAGCCAACTTCTATAGGATAACCACACAAAAACAACTACACCGTGGACTTTCCGACAGAATGGACTGAGTAGCTTTGTAGGAAAAACTAGCGCATTACTGAATACTCAAATTCTGTATGGATAAGATTTGACGTCCAAAAAAACTCTGCTTGATATTAGAATTTTCCAGTAATCTCCAAAGCTATATACCATAATCACTTTACATACCTAGTTTCACTTCTAAAGATTTTTGAGCACAAGCCTGCACAAATCTGAGCCCCTCCACTCACCCCATCACTTGTAATGATGTTAAAACATCAGTGTGAGTCCCTGATCTTCTCTCCTTTGCCTTACACCTCTCCTCACCCTGCTCCACAGTCATAGCTCAAAGACGTTGGGACATGGTTTGTCACAAACCCAGCTGACAAACACCAAGCAGGCAGCTCAACCAGTTTTTCATTTGAATTTTCTGGCAAATGATATTTGAAAACTCTGAAAATTCTGCTTTTGTAAAAAATCACAGTACCAGGAGCAGGGCACAGAGGCTAGCAAGATTCACATTTTTCTGTAGTAAGATTCACAATATTCAGTAACAATATTCAGCAAAGCCAATATTCAGTAACAAAACCTTTTTGTAGGACAAATGCACCTCTAGTTTCTTTTGGAGGCAGCAGGTTAATTAATATTGGGTGCCTGTGTCGGAGACTGTGGAAATCTTGCAGGGTGCTCTTTGTTTCCAGATCTGCCCGACAAAGGTATCTGCAGCTACTCCAGAAATACGAAGACACACCTTTAGCAATACACTCTGGTTCAGTCTACCCCAATTATCTCAATAACACTTCGAGATGATCAGCAATTCTAAGCAAAAGCAGGTGTGACAGCCAGTTTTGCATTACACAGTATCTCTCCTCCCTGTTTTAGATGAGCACTTCTCACTCTTGAGGAGGACTTGTACACATCTCCCAGCTGCACAGAGGTCCTGCAGAGCTATTGGTGCGTAGGTTTGGCTGTGAGAAGTGACTGGATCTAAATCTCATTAAATTATTTCAGTTGCGTGAATTAAGCGGCTTCCTTATATCCCCAAATATCCCCAATTAACCATGCAGCTCTACGAGTGCAGGATTTCCATCTTCCAAGATGCTGGTACAAGCCTTTCCACCCATACTGAATTGACCATGAAATAAAAATTCTTGCTCCTTCCCGAGGTACAAAGAATTAGACTACTGTAAATAAGACATGGACTGGATCTCTATCTGCACAGGGCTCTACACAATAACTCACATCTTCAGCTTACTTTACAAACACTAACAGTAGCGTGACAGCAGCTGTGCCATTTTTCGATATCATTCCACCCAGCCACGTGCTTTTGCAATGGTTCCATTTCATTATACCCCTGCATATGTTTTCTTCTGTTTTGCTAGCTGTCACCCCAAATAAAAGATATCTCTAATCTAAAAAAAAAAAAAAAAACCAAACAAAACAAGTGACTCTTGCATTAAAGTATGAGGACTTTCTACCATATTCCTTTTATTTTCCCCATTTAATGACCTCTCCTCTTCCCTGTGCTACCCAGTTCACCGAAGGGTGTGTTAACATGCACAGCATATCAGCGTATTTCCAATGTGTTGGGATTTATGCACGGTTTTGCATATGAGAATAGGAATTGCTCGCCTTGCAAGCTATGTGGACGACGTGCTTCTCATTACGACAGAGTGAGAGATGACCTGCCCCGTCCTCAGCTGCAGGCTGCTCCAGGCACACGTTTGTTTCCTTCCTTCTACCAGGGGCTGAGGCTTCTTTCACTGATGCCAAATGGCAATTTAGGGTGGTTCACCTGATGTCTCTGAGCCCAGGATCAGGCTGTGGTTGTCACAACCCTGTGAAAAGGCAGCGGAGAGAAGCTCTGCCAAAAGGCAGAGGGACAGGATTTATAAAATACTTAACAGAAAAGTAAATAACTCCCAGAAGTGGCACATGCAACCACAGTCAGGTCTGCTTCAGCAGGGCAAGGGAGAAAGGGGCGTCACTGCAAAGTGCCTTTACAAAGGTGTCACTTTGGCGAGACAAGGTCCTGCAGCAGGTTGCTCTCCTGGCACCGCAGCCCCTCACAGGTCATTGGAAAAAAAAAAAAAAATCATTCATAGAAAGGAACACGAAAAAACATGCAAAACTTAGAGAAAACCTCCCCCTCCCTTCGAGGCGCATGGTGGGTTTGCATCATGGCACAGAGCTAGACCATGGGCAGTGCACAGCTTACCTATGCTGGCAAACAGCTTAAGAGGGGAACTGGGCACTTTTACAGGGCCAGTTTCCACATCAGGCTCCCATGAGCCTGCAAAGTGCCCAGAGCCGATGCCAGCGAGCACCAGCACCTCTCTGTGCTCCCTTCTCTTGCCCTCGGCAGTGGAGGTGCTGGAAGCAGCTCCTGCTGCAGGGAGCCTTGTGTGGAATCAGGGGAACCCCACTTCACACCCAGCACCCATGTTTCAGGCACAGGGTGGGTCTGCAGGAGGGACCGTCCAGCTAGTGCAGCACTGGCTCAACCCAGAAATGGGGTCAGAGCGGAGAGCAAAGTGCTGGCCTGGTGTCTTCACAAGTTTTGTTTTAAAGGTCTGCAGTTTTTCACACTTCAATCCAGCCAGGCAGGTGGCAACGCCAAAAGATGGCTGTGCAAACTCTTCTTGCCTGCTGTATGGAGGAACTGGGATTAGCACAGCACGGGCTACCAAACTGCCCCAAAGTCCTACACGTAAAGGGCAAGAGACGGAGGCGACATCCCAGAAATGGTGGTTTTGCCATCCTACCAACCTCAAGTCAGACTTAAAACCATAGTCTAAAGACTAATGATAAAGCAAAAGTCCCTGCCAAAAATATAGGCAGGACATTCCTGCCAGAATATATGCTAAAGAAAGACACACAATTATTTTTTAGAGTTGCTGGCACAGTGCTCTCAGGAAACCTTTCCCTTTAAACACTAAAATTAAACAAACACATGAAACGCAGGGAGAAATGTAATTACTTTATAGCTTGACTTTGGTCTATTGCCTCGGGTATCCAGTTCCTTTCCTTACTGATGTGGAAACTCAAATTCCCCCCTAACAGTGTCATTAATTCCTTGGCCTGAGAAGCCCAGCTTTCCTGATGCATTTTGCATCAGGAAATCCCAGCTGCCCGCACCTTGCTCCGAAAAAGGCTCTGCAGGTGACGGCAGAGCTTCTGCCCCGTTTCCAGCACAGAGAGGGGGCAGGAGGGCTCCCCTCTCCCCCCGGGAAGGGGGAGATTAAAACAATTGGGTTGACAAAGAAACAAAGACCCAGGCAAAGATCTAGCTCCTCTGACCTCTAGCCCTCCCAAAACTCCCCTCGCCTGCCAAAAAAAATGACAAGAGGTGTCTATTTCTGCTTGCCTTTTTCCTAAGAAAAACACCTTCCCTTCTCCCTCCTCATCCCCCCCACGGCTCTTCCCCCCGCACACAGTTGGGGCTCGCTAAGGTTGGCGTTAAATGAACGCCCAGTCCTAAAACAGACCCGGGATGCCGTCCAAAGGCTGCCGGAGGCTGTTGAGAGACTCCCACTGACATGGGTGAGAGTGGGTGCCCCCCACGGACCACCCACCCTGGGATCGAAAGCAGATTTATTGCCCTGTAGAGAAAGCGAATAGGTTTGGAGGAGCACAGGGAGCCCCATGGGAGGAGAAGCATCTCGCCTGGGCTTACCTTCCCGCTGCCCTGCGTTCTGGGATGCTGATGAAATCCTCACCGTTGTGTGCCAGCCCAACCAGGCGGCTACCCTAGCTCCTTCCCCGTGCCCGGGCAGCTGCTCCCAAAAGAGGCTTTCTTGGGCACCATGCAGATCCTCCCAGCTCTTTTCAGAGAGAAATCTTTAGAGGTCGGTCCTGGAAGCAGACCGGTAGCAGCCTGCCCTTTGCACGCTGTCATGTAATTTAGGAGGAATCAAGACGGACTCTGTGAGTATATATACCCCTGTGACACACACACACACAGAATGTGCCTGGCATCTGAAGCAGCCGATGCTGGATTTATCCCTTCCCTTTTTGCCAGTGACTGACATAAGTGCCGGGAACTCTTGGTGGAAAACTGCTTATGAGCTTTGGGCCTGATCCAAACCCCACTGAAGACAAAGGAAAGACTTGCGATTGCCTCGGAGCTGGCTTCGGATCAGTCCCATTATCTCTGCTCAGAGAGCAGCGTGCAAACAAAACAGGCGAGGGTTGGGGCATGGTAAGCCTGTGCCCGGAGGCCCATCTCATCTGAGGAACAGAGAAGCAGCGAGGCGCATCTGAGCCTTCCTTAAAACATCCGTCCAAAACCCTGCTGGGAGGGGGTGAGCCTCGGGAACGGCACGTGATCACATCCCTCAGCCCACGCTCCTGGGTGGAGGTGCCCTGCTCGGGAGCTGACACCCAGATTTCTCTGTTCGGGGTCGGTATCAGCCATACGAAACCTTCAGAGCCAGACCTACATTCAGACTTGAATTGTGCAAATCATCCACCTCACAGGCTGAGTCTGCTTTTATCCGTAAAACATCATCGGTTTGGACACTCCAACACTGAGCACACCCATGTGTATCAAAGGACACAAGGGTCCCCATAAGCTCTTTATATTGCAAGAGAGACCAAGAGTTACATTCGCAGACTCCCTCCCACCTAAAATCCACAAAACCATTTGTTTTGTCAACAATTAAGCAGCAATTTGCATTCTTCCTGGGTAAGAGGCAGCCTGCAGAACTGAAAAATGGTTTGACACTGTTTCATTCCACTTCTCCTGGCAGCACTACCTTTCTCCTCATTTACTAAAAAAAAAAAGAAAAAAGCTGAAAAAATAAATTGTTAAGTCATGCCTTTCTATTTTAAGGCATTTGTTGTAACTATACAAGGTTTTTTTCCCACAAGGAGAATAAATGAGAACCATGAACCACACCAAACTTACCTAAGCAAAGTGCAAAACAATTCTCTATCCTGGGATTACAGAGTTGCAGACTCCTGACCCTTTCTTTGTAGAGTTTAAGCTACACAACATTTGTAGCATTAAGTCTATTTCCATTGGAGACAAGGGGGTTTTTTAACCAATACCCTCTACTCGTGACAACCCTTAGTGTGGATACAGTTACACTACACCATGACATCTCTTCTTGGGAAACTGGTAAAAAGCTTCCTTGCACCCCAAGTTTAAAAACACATTTGAATTCCCGCATTTTAAGAGACTACCATGTGTCAATTGAATGACAATAAACAGCAATGTGTGTGTTCTTCAAATGAGACGAGCATGAGCCAAAACGACTTACCCTCAGCTCTTTTTACTGAGGCTGAAGTTGTGGTCTGGCTTGCGTCTGAGATGGGCTAAGACCCTGCACGCAATTACCTGGGCTCAGTGGTGGGTGGGAAGGTGTGACGACACACTGACCTGCCTCGGAGCTCACCCCAAACAGTGCTAGCCTAAGAAAGGCTGGCACAGCTTAAACTATGCTCAGATACCTCAAAGGGGGCAACTCTGGGGAGCAGAGCAGCCCCTACAAGTTTCAAAGCTTGTTGACATTTTTGTGATGTCAAACTCTGAAAATCCCAGCTAGTGTTGAGGGTCAGGTACCCGCAAGCTTGAAACACGCAACACTTAAGTTACTTTTCAATCCTGGCTTGAACTATAGCCTTACAGAAGCATAAGTCTCTAGGATTTCCCACCCCTCGTCCAAAGAAGTAGAGAAGAGAAAGTGAGGATTTAAAGGGAAATAAGTTAAACCTCATAGCATGCAAAATGAATTCCCTAACCAGAAGGGTCTTGCCACATCCTCAGTATGGTGTCATGGCTTGAAAACATGCCTTGTTTTCTAGGCTCATTTATTTGCTAGGAAAACTCAGCAACTAAAGTATGTCTTAAAGAAATCCCTAGCAAGGCATCTGCAAACTGTTGTACTGAAACTTCAATTGCTGCTGAACGTAATTCACGGCAGAGCGAAACCCTGGAATCTCTGTGAGTGTGGGGTACGAATAGCTCAAGGAGGTGTTTGGTACGAAGGAAACGGTGATGCTTCTTCCATTTCCCATGAATATCATATGCACAGCTCCAGCCATATGTTGTGTTGAATCTGCCACATTCTTCAGTGGTGGGCACAGATGTGGACAGATCTGACAGATCAGGGTCTTAGGGTCACACAGGAGTAAATTGGGGGCAGATGATTTGAGAGTTACAGCTTATTTTTAGAAAAAAAGGGGAAAAAAAGATTGCCAAGAATCATTTCTACCATGTGTCTGAACAAGAAAAGCATTTATCTCGCTTACTAAAAACAAAGAAGAGTTTCTCTCAAATAAGAAGTTTGTTTTAAGAGGCTAACAAAGATTTTTCTATGCACTCTATAGATCACAGGTGCTGCAGAAAAGCATATACTTTGCCGTGTATTTCCGTGCTTCATTAACGGGTATTATTTTCAGACGGTATCCAACAATGATCCGTCTTTGCAGGCACAGAAGTGACTCCTTTGACAAATAAGCAAAGTTTCTTCCCAATTACCTGACTTAGTTGTTCCTCTGATTAGTGCTATTTCGCTTACATGTGCACTGTGGGTGATAAAAGACATCAAGGAAATGGAAAACCCTTTCCCAAGAATATAATCACTACTAGAAGATGGAACAGAAAACAAGTAAAAAGAAAAGCAATGCTAATTCAAACCCTTTAGACCACCAAAATACAACAAAAATGTAGCAGACACACTCCTGTATGTCTAGTCTTTATGCTCATAAGAGCATATTACACACACACACGCTCTCTGCCTCCTGCTGTACAAAGTTTAACAGCAGAGAGTGAGGATGAAGTGTCACATTACTTCATTAGTCCCACAAACTGCACTGCCGAACATTTACTTGTACGCTGTGAGGCTCTGCAAAACTAAGGCAGAATTCAAACCCAAACAGCATTTGCCAAAGGACAAGGAGAGCGTTTCACAACGCTGCCTGCCACAGCACAGGGATCTCCCTTTCCAAGCAAAACAGAAGAAAACCCTGGACCAACCGGGATGGCGAGGACAAGATGCTGATGGCAGGAGTGTCCCAGCCAACCTGGTCACCTGAGTCTTTGCATTATGGTCATGCCCAGTCATTTGCAGTGGATTTTTCCAGGCCATCAGCTCAAATTACTGATGGCCAGCCTGGGACATTTTTATTTCTATCAAGTAGAAGCTTACCCTGGAATTTGCCATGGGTACAAGCATCCCAACTCAGGCCTCAGACGTGTTGGAAATCACTCAGAGAACAATGTCACCCCTTTGCTCCCTGAGCTGAGTGCTCTCCCAGGCCTGGGCAGGAATGGGGTGATGTTGCTCTGAAAGCGTAGCTGGAGCTTTTCCATTTCCTTTTATGAGTCACTGAGGAGTTGTAGGTGCAATCAGTCATATTTTTTTTCGGATGTTTTTCCTGTCTCTTTGGCTAAGAGTAAAAGGCCTGGGTTGATACAGCCTAAACTCTACTGATGTCCCTGCGCCTCGAGATTTCTCGCAGGCTGCTTCTGGGTCTTCTGAGAGGTCACACCAACTGGCAGAAGGATTCAAATGGGATTTAAACTGTGTGATGCTGGGCCAAAACTGTATGAAGTGTAGCTTAGTGATTAACTTGTTGGAATAGGGATCAGAAAGCCCAGCTTGTTAGATGAATAGGGACATTTCAGCCCAGCCATCCAAGCTCTGGGCAGAGATCATGTCACTTAAATCCTTTTGCCAATTGTTTGAGATCCACAGTGCTGAGAATGGCGGCAGGCAGGTGGAGAGGATGGTACTTTGCTGCTCCCATGCTTTGGGGTCTCCTTGAGCTCATCAGAGTTGCGTGTTGCCGAAACACCTAGTACCGAGCATGGCAGCCTGGCCAGGACTGCTGGGAGAGCCAGACAGAAGATGGGATGCTACAGGAGCTGCAGTCACTTCAAACTAGCTTTTCTTTTCTGTGGGATTTGTTTTCAGCTGAGTCAGCTCCCTGACCTGGATAAGCACAGAAGTTTCCGTATACAAGGCAGAGGAAAATGTAGAACCTCCACTTCCAGAGGAAAGATGAGTTTATGCTGGATTAACCCAGCCACTTAACTTGAATTTGTCCCTATAACTTGGTGATTCAGAGCAACTCCCACTAGGCAAACAGACAACCAGGGGCTGGACCTTTCCCCGCTTGAGAGACATTTACACCATGCAGGGTGGGCAGAGACTGGGCACTTGTGGGTCAGAGCAGTACCATCAGCTAACAGCAGCGTGACACACAGCAACGGGCAACGTGGAGGCTGCAAAGACATGCCAGGCTGCCATAGCTCTGGGAACAGACCTAGCAAGTTGGGAGTCCATGAATTCCTACCATCCCTTGCAGAGCTGAGCTGCTTCCCAGGAACCAGAAGTTCAACCCAAGCTAAGATTTGGGCGGAAAGTTGTTCTTTGTTGGTGGTTTTTCTCCCTGACCACTGGTTTCAATCACATCTGTCTCACCAGTTGTTTTGCAGCACATCAAATAAGCAAAGTTCCACTAGAAACTCTTGTATCAATGATTCTTTTTTTCCGCCACTTGAAAAGCAGACTACCAGCCTTAAAATGCATCCCCTGCTGCCAGAAGAAGAGAGGTAACGTTTTACACACCCTCACCTCCCCCATATGCTTGTGCCTGGTCAATTCTGAACATGTGCAAATAGCATCACAAAAATATAGGATTTTGCAAGATTGTCTGGTCTATCACTTTGAGTGCAGGCAAACAGCACGTGATAGATATTTGCCTGATCTGGTTTCAGAGTCCTCCTAGACTGCAGACTCCAGGCAATACAAGCCACAGCTTCACTCACCTTCCCAACAGAAAGTGAGTTTTCTCCCCTGAGTCTCCCCAGGAATGATCCAAGCTCCTCATCCTCTCCGCTGTGCAGCCAAGGTGCAGAGAGCAACTTTTCTTTGCCCAGTGGGATAACCTGCTACCTATATGCTGTTTTCTCTATTTTCCTTTCCGTACAGTAAGAGAGGAATAAAGAAGCAGAAGGGAAAAGGGAGAAGAGAAATGTAAACCATGACAGGAGAGAAACACAGGTCATGTTTATGGGTGACACCCAACTGCCTTCCTGCTACAAATGGCACCCTCCAAAGCCAGTACTGGCACTGTTAAGAGCTGAGGGTGGACAAAGGGGTAGTTCAGCTCCCAACTATGCCATAAACTCCCTTGCAGGTCTTGAAAGTCAGCGTCCATACTTCAGCATGTTTCAGTTTGGGTCAATCTGCTGCTTAAAAAAAAAAATTCTGCTTCACAGGATTATTCAAAGCTTAAATGAAGATTTGCAAAGCTCTAGGAGAAATGGGGTGAAGGGCACTTTCAGAGAGACAAAACATTATCATCATAAAGTGTAACCTTGATGGGTTTTGTGGACAAGCATCATCTTCCAGCAGTAATCTTTAAAGCAACGTCCATTATCCAGAAAATCGGCTTTCAGCTAATGGTCTGTTACAAGTCACACTTGGTAAAACTCCATGCTTATTTTCTTCGTTTTTTTCCTAAGAGCACTTGGAAAACCTGCGACAGCTGCCTGAGGGGAACAACAGAGCCCGACTGGCCGACGGCACGTAGCGGCACCGAGAGACGAGGAGGAGCATGCACCCACCACACATCAGTCAAACCTCCAATCTGTGCACCATGAACGACTCGAGATGCCTCCATGGGGCAGAGATCTCACCCAGCCACATCTCATCTGGCCTGCAGGGCTGGTTTGGGGCCAGACTCTCTGCATTAGGGCTCTGGTTGGAGATGAAGATCTGTCTCAGACGCCTCCTTACTAGGAAATTTGGGCAGCAAAAGGCAGAAGGAGGTGGTGTTCTCCTAAATGGATTTCTTTCAGTTGAGACTCCCTGAAGAACTGCATATTATGCAAGAGCCTAAACCAAAGGGCCTGGAGGTGGGGATGAAACCCCACTTAGCCAGGCTGAGCACCTCAGCATCCTCAATGCATTTACTGCTTGTCTTTCCAGAGATCATGCTCTCCCAGGTGAGGAACTCTGTAGGGATCACAAGAAGGTCTAACAGGAGCAGAAAGCACCAAATCTCCCTCCAGCCTCAATTGTTCTGCACCCACCTCCTTCCCTGTTGCTGAACCTTTGTGGGGAGCAGCCCCTCTCCCACTGCCTCACTTCACAGGGTCTTTGCTCCAGGGAAACCCTCTCCTCACCATGGCCACTTGCTCTGGCTCTCTCATGGCACATGGGCCCTGCACACAGATCGACTGGGGGGGCCTTCCCCGCATGTGCCATCATGCAAAGATGCCTGTGCTATGTGCACCACCAAACATTGACGAAGGACCACAAGCAATGGCCACACCTACAGAGGGAGCACCAAAGCATAGGTCAGATGGTGGTCTCCTTGTATGTCCTCGAGATCCAGCCCTTCTGGAAGAATGAAGAGCTAATACTCACTGACACCGGTGTGCAAAGCCAAGAAAGCACACTGGTGCAACTCAGAGAAAAGGGAGTCAAACTCAGCAGCAGATAAAGGGAGAAAGGAAGAGCAAAGATGACTATTACTATTGAATAATTTTGAGGTCATGCCTTTAACTGCTCTCCCCACACCCTGCTACGTTTGACCGTCTGCAGCTGGAGAACGCTACTGCCATCACGAGCACCCTTGACACAGGGAAGCATCCAGCAAGCAGAGGTGTCAAAGCCAAGCCTCACGAGTAGGTATGACTGCCTTTCACCACCCCAGCATCGTGCCAGCAGAAGAGAAAGGGCCAGGAGGAGGGGCAGCACCAGGCTGGGGAGCCCAGAGAGCCCGGAGGGCTGAGCTGGCTGCAGTGGGGGAGATGGCCATGCTCCTGCCGAGCTCTGCCATAATCCAGGGCTGCTTGCTGCCCTGGGAAACCGGCTGGCTGAAGCAACTGGTTAATTTGTTGGGGTGTAGAGACAGCCCTCCTTTTGTGGTATTAATGGATTTGAAACATCATTTCACAGCCAGCAATGCGTGGCTCAAAGAGCACAGTCCACAATGGGAAAGCAGAAACCTCACAGGTCTGGGCCTCAGTTGAGGAATCTTTCTTGGTGAAAAATATGGATAAAATAGAAAAAGGGGGCTGGGGGGAGGGTGCCTGAATGAAAAAAATTTGTCTTCATTTTAATATTTTTGTCATTTTATGCCATACTGCCAAAAATGTTTTGTTACGTTTCTAGAAACCAGCCATTTTAAGGTTTTGGTTGCCAAAAGCAATGGAAGCAAAAGGTGTTTTTTCAGCTTTTTAAAACCAAAGCCTCACGGGGAAAAATGAAAATTTTCACTGCAAATTTTTTTCCTCTATTTACTTTGCTAGAAAATAACTTTCTACTGTGAAAGTGATAAAAATGAAAAACAATCGTTGTGCAGTCACTCATCCAATCTTTTCATGGATTTGCTGGAAACACAGCAGAAATAAAAATCTCACTCATACCATGACAGGTCTTTCCAGTTTTCTGAAAGTTTATGGTACCGCAGCAGGGCTGACTTTTTTTAAACAAGCAGCAGCTAAATCCTGGGTTTGAAGCCAGCTGATAGACGATCTCAGAGGAAACAACACCACTTTTGTGAAGTGCTATTCCGCTTCCTCCCTCCAAGCTTGGATTTAATGGTTTATTTACGATATGAAGGAGTGAAGTACTTTCACTTATTCTAATGACAAGCAAAGTCCTGGCTGCAGAGTGAAGGTAACCTGGTTTCTTGCCAAGTCTTCCCAAGTAATCCAACCAAGGATTACTTGGGTAGACTGGAAAAAGTTTTGCCCCATAGTCCCAGGCTCTCTGCAGCAATGTCCGGGTGAAGAAACACATCCAGCTGCCTTGGGGAAATCCACACTCAGTGTCAGGGTAGATCTGAAGGTCAAAAATTAAAAGCATTTTCCAGACTGTATCCCATTTGCAGCTGCAGTGTCCCTGGGCCTTAATCTCCAAACCCACTGCCTCATAAAATTTGCAAGCAGACTATGAACAAATGGGGAGCTGCAAAGAGACCTCCTAAAAGCAGAGTAATCCCAACTCCCAGTGGCAATGTAATCTAGTGTCTACCATGGCTGCTGGCTGACACTGGAAAAACAAAACAGAGGGGAGAGACCTGAGACATTTCCAGCTTTTGTCTGGGTGAGGTAGTCCCAGCTCCTTTATGCAAAGCTTCTGAGCCTGAGGGACTTGATCTAGGGTCCTGCTGCCTGTTTTGTCCAAGGACCAAGGAGAGGAGAGTAAAATAGCCGATGGTCTTGATACAAGGAATGACTAAGCAGGCCTCTGGCTGGAAAAGAGATGCACAAGAGGAAATATCATTCAGTTGTACAAAATCCTGGGCTTGAGCAAGCAACAGTTGTTCATGATCTCTTCAACACCAGAACTGGGGTTGCTAGAGTGGGAGCATCAGACGAAACTAGCCTGTGGCAGGTTCAAAGCAAACGCAAGTGAATAGGTTGAGTGGTTCAAATGCAACCTGGAGTTAAGCTGTGGGACTCTGTCACAGGATGTATGATTAACAGATAATACAAGTTAAAGGGAGAACTGCACAAGTTCAAGGAAAAAAAAACAAACACTGAAGGTCATTAAAAAAGATTAAACCACCTCTAGCTCAGGAGGTCCTTGGAGAGTACTTGGAGGATGGAGAGTATTTGGAAATATCCTACATGCTTGCCCTGCACCTTTTCTCTTCTGTTCGCACCCACTTGCAGCTTCAGTCAGAGACAAGATCCTGGATTAGACGGACCCTCAGGGTGGCCACTTTTTTGTTACGAGATCAAAGTCCTGAAATGCTCCGTGGAGCTATACCCAGGCCTCAGCTGCCCTCACGCCTGGAGATCTTCCCACCATCTCCAGAGAAGCTGCCTGATTCCAAACAAAAGGCGATGGGAGCAAATGTGTTGAAGACGTACAGCTGCCATGACCTACTTCTCTGTACAGAGCCAGCCACCAGTTTCCTGACTGACAGCTTCACAAACAACAAGCCATTTAAAATCAACCAAACCAACTATTGAACTTTCCCCATAGTAGAAGCAGCTCCTTTTTGGGGGGAAAGGGCAGCAAGAAAACAGCCCTGGGTGTGAAGAAGATACCCATCCCATAGCAGCACTCTTTGCTAGAAAACTCTCTCCACAGGCATACACATCCCTGCCTCTCCAAGGTCCTTTCAGGTCCTAGACTTCACCGTGAAACGGTGCAGGACCACATTGGGCACCATGAAGATTAAGGTTTTCACGGCCTTTGTGTGTATGGGTTGGTGGGAGAAGCAGATGAGATTAAAGCTTTGACTTGTTTCCAATTTAAGGTTTCCTACTGCAATTACAAATCAGGATTAGCAGCCTTAGCATACAGGAGACCAGCACAATCCTCCAGAAGCATCTCAGATGCCATTTTTAGCTACAGATGATTATCCCATTGCTACTCAGCTCCAGGTCCCAGTGCTTTCCTCAAGATCCCATTCCCCAAACCCCACAAAAGGCTTCCTAGCATCCTGAATTCAGCACTGATCTGGGTATCTCACATTTTGCCAGCACAAGGGGAGAGGAGCAGCAGCTTATACATATAACACAGCTTCCAACAGGGCTCAGCCGTGGAAGGCGTATAAAATGGTATTAGCAACAACTTGGTAGAAAGGAGCCATGTTGGTGTCATTTAACACAATGAAAAGCATAATTGGTTACAGCTGACAAACACAGAATTGCATTAAACAGAACATTGGATGCTGGGCCATGGTTTACATCAAATTGTCAATCTCAATATGGCAGTCCCCTAAAAAAGCCACTTTTTCTGTAAACCCTCAGGAAACATAGCAAATCATGGCAACATGTTTATAGTCCTCAAATGCCACACAAGGAACCTGATACGTGTCTTTTATGGTGGGATATAGTGGAGAGTGTTTCAGCGCGTCCATACTCATTTTCCAAATACATTGTACAGCTTCGTTAAGCCTTCCTGAATCTCTCAGAGACTGACTTTTAGATGAAGACATGGCGTGGACAATCCTCAAGGCCAAACTCACTCAATAAAAGTGAGATCACTTGCCTTATCTCCATGTTGTTTTCTGTCTTTGAGTCTGGCAATTAAGGCTGGAAACAGCAGCGATGACATGCAGATCTTTACAGCCTTCCCCTGAACTTCGCCATCCGCTGCTGCCATATAAACTGATGGCTGGTCTTGGACTTTGGCACTAACAACTTGACACCAGCAACCGCAGTAGAAGGACGATATTATTTACATTCAAACAAAAGTTTGTTTCTGTTCTTACTGTGGCTGGAATTCAAGTTATTCCAAGATGGTTTGGGGTTCCTGCACCTATGTACACACCAGGTCCTTTGGAGAAGGGGCAGGTTTGCATGGTGCCTGGCACAGCCAAGTCCTGGTGCTAACTGCACCCTCCACCTGCCTGCAGGTCCCTAAGACGGAGGGGCAGGGGGAGAGGACACCTGGGTTGGGTTAAATGGAGAAGACACCTTCAACAGTCAAAAACGTTTTTTGTTTGGGAATGTACGCCAGGTCCTACTGCAATTACAGCACACCCTGCCATGTTAGGAAATTTCATGAGCAGCAGAGCTTATGAAACCTGGTGTCCTGGAAGGTTTGTGGTTTAGATTCTCCTGTGTCTAAAACTCAGGCTGAGCTCAAGCTGAAGATCTTCCAGGGGAGGCTAACAGAGTCTCTTTCCTTCACCCAGCTTCAGATTTTCATGAAACTGGTAAGCAGTTAGTCTTTGTAAGACCTCCAGCTCTGTGTCAGTTTTTCCACCAAATCTAACAGGTCAGCGGAAATAAGGACAAACGGACAGACCGCATACTTGTATAAGGAAAACAAACTAAAAATTCACACAGTTTAATTTTCAACTTCAGAAGAACAGAATTACTTACAGCAGGAAAAACCATTTTAAAAACTCAAACAAGCTGTTTAAAATGATGATCCCAATTACCTACTCTGTAGATGACCTACTATGATATCCGCATATCTTCAAAGTTTCAAGATAAGGAACTATAACACAAGCTAGATCTTTACAGCAGGATGGCAGCACCCTGATTTCATTCGAAGTCCTGGTTTACTACCATAAGTACTCAATCAGCCTTGCAGAAAATAGCTTTGAGCTAACTTTATTAAAGAACAAACAAGAAGAAGAGTCAACAAAACTGTTCTCTGAGTTTTAAATACCAGGAGGGGAGGAAGCTTTATTGCTTTATGCTACTACATTACACAGATACAACAACAGCTGTCAACAATAATATTATCTATCTATATTACAGCAGAGATCCCAACTGAGACTAAGGTCTCATTGTGCTGGACACTTGTGAAAAACAACAAGAAATACACTGTAAGAAACTACCCCCTAAGGAAACTCAAGACTAAATAGGCAAGAGGGAAAGAAGGGGGGAAAATGAAATGACTCCTGCTTTTACAGATGGGAAACTGCAGAATGCAAAGGATAAGTGACTTGCCAGAGGCTGCAATAGGAAGTCTGTGGCAGAGCCATAACTGAGCCCAGATTTTCCAAATCCAACTCCAATACGATCCAAATCCAGTAGCAGACTTGCCTTTAAATCAGCCCTAATAACATTACGGTTGGATCTCACTTGTAATCTAACTGGAGAAATCAGAAGCGGATACACATTTCTTTTTCTTTTTTTTTAAGAGCACTCTTATTTAGCCCACGCCACATTTTGCTCAGGACTGTAAATTCTTCATAAAATGGGTCCTTTGTGTCTAATTTTCTCCACTTAGCCTAAAGGCTACATTTTTAGGTGCTGTGCCAGACACAAACTTGTTCTGGGCACCCCCCTTCTTCCTAATGCTCCTTTACATGCTCAAGGCTAACAAACCTGCTCCCCTCCTGCTCCCTCCGCAGCATGTGCAGGAGATACGGGAACATTTAACACAACTAACAGGCTCCCGGCGTGCTGCTGCGAACGGGAAGCTCCTGAACAAATGCCACAGCCCTGTAACACAACATGTTGGATGAACGCTTAAACTTATGCGGTTAACGAGAGTCAACATGATAATTTGGTGTTAGTCAGAATTACCACGCTTGGATTACCCGTTTTTCAGCTTCTCCTGTTCTAAGCCATCTTAGTGGCCTTGATTCATAAAAGACACAGATCTACCCATTTCAAATTGCCCCTTCATGTAAATACTGTCAGTACAAATAAAGTAGTTACTGTCAAGCCATCTGAAAACGATCAACACTCTTCGCTGCGAAGTAAGCAGAGTGAAGTCCATAACAAGATAGTAATTTGCACCTTTTTTTTTTTAATTTGAGGAAAAATTCACTTTCTTTGGTGCATAAGTTAAGCATGGAACATATTATTTAATCCTAATGCAAATCACACCAGCAGGAAATGTCGTAAAGAAAAAAGTAATCTTCTGAAGGAAAAATAAATTATCGACCACGTTAAGAAGGAAAGAAACATTCTCGAATAATTTCTTTCTTTGTTGGTATTGGCTGGCAGCATAATCCTTCCAAGTAAATTGTAATTTCCAAATTAGATTATACATTATGTCATATTAGTTTTATATTAGAAAAACAAACTGACTGAAGGAAAAATGCCAAAGTCGACTTGCCTGGTAATGTAAAATTTTTGTGTTTCTACTGTGAAATGCTTAATGTTTCTTTCTTTTTTTTTTTTAACAAGTTTTACAGCAAACATAAAACATAAATTAAGGCAAGATACGTACTTTACTTGACCAAACCCTGTTTGAAATGTAAATAGGAAAAGAAAGACTGAGGATTCTCAGGACACCACATAACCATAGCAACAGCTATCTCTGTATATAAATACAGATACCAGCACAGTTTTGAGTTATGCGTCAATCAATAATATAAGCACCTATTGCACTCAGAAATAACTTACATAGAAAGAACATTAAACCAGCACAGGTCAAGTGATCTAAAGTCAGGAAATGCCAGAATTGAGAATGTCTGTGTAACTTTTGCACAGCTCCTTGGCTGTCTATGTTATGCAAGAGTCTTTAAATACACCACCCTCTATTTGTTTTTTTCACACAACCCCTGCTTAGATCACTGACCAGGATGGATGGTGTTTGCTGGATACAGTATTACTCAATATGTCTTTATCTTGTAGAGTTGATGCTTGGCCCAAGCCTCTTTTACAATGTCCTTCCCGAACCCTGCATCCAAGAGGGACTGCAAGTCTGCTTTTCACACGCTCTGCTTGCACTTCAGAAAACCTTAAAATACCGCTAAGCGGAGATAATGCTTTAGCTTCAACGTATGTCAAACGAGGCACAGAAGCATGGGGTGACTAGGAACAAGGCCTTATGGCATCAGGGAAGAAAGCAAGGTAGGTACAGGGCCGCAGGGAAGATGAGACTGAAGATGTCTCAGCACACATGAATTGCTGAGAGCAATGAGTTGCAAAATGTTTTGAAGACAACCATCCAGGTGTAAACATGAAAATACTGTAATTTCTTCTTCACCTGCTAAACTGTCCCAAGAGCAAGGTACATTACTATCACTACAATTTTTTAGGAAGCTTAGACAGTTAAAAAGAAATTGTAAAAACAATCAATTAATCCTGGGTGCTGCAGGAACCAGAAGCCCACCAGTCTCTTTCTCTGAGCAGCTGACTACAGATGCTCAGGAAAATGGACCACCTAAACTGACCCCCCTTCACCTCCTCGCCTGTGCTTCTCTCTCCTTCCTACACAAGGCTGGCTGCCTCCTTTTTCACTTCCTCCTCAGCCTAGTGTGGGGGTACCAACACCCAGAGCAGACCCTCTGGTCTCCGTCCCTAAGCCCAAAAGTAGAGTAACTGCAGAAAAGGTCCAGCTTGGACATTGGGTGGGGAAGATGTTCATACTCCCCTTTGGGGACTGATTTTCATAAATGGAGGTGCACAGGGCAAAAAGCATTTCCCATTTATCAAATTTCTACTGAGTTCATGCAAACATTGGGTTTTTTTTCTTTTCAGTGGCTTTTTCCTGGCCAAACCCACATGGTCTCTTGCAGATACACCAAAATCCTTCCTACCTTCTCTCAAACATGGAACAGTTTGGAGTACTCCCCTGGGAACAGTAATGTCCCTTGGAGCAGCACTTTCCCTTCTCTCTCAAAATGATTGTATCATTTGGGTGTGATTTTCTTGGGAGACAATTCTAATCATGGACAACTTCAGGCTGAAAAGAGTAAGTTTAGGAAAGTTGGAGGCAATCAAAACAAGGCTTTTATTGGGGAGATTTCTGGCAACTCTTCCATGGGCATAAGTTCCTGAGTAAGTTTTAGCACGTGCTTTCTTGCATGCATACACATGAACACTTCACTGAAAGC
Source organism: Gymnogyps californianus (assembly GCF_018139145.2). NCBI lineage: Eukaryota > Metazoa > Chordata > Aves > Accipitriformes > Cathartidae > Gymnogyps > Gymnogyps californianus. Next base: position 26,909,329 of record NC_059478.1, on the reverse strand, counting down.
TGTTACTACTAACTACAAAGTTCTGGAGTTAAATGGAAGAAAAAGAAAATACACTTCTTTTTTCTGTTTTTGGTTATGGGAATCCTCTGTTCTCTTATGGTGTTTCCAAGTTCAGATCAGCTGATGAGTACAAAATGCTTTGGTATTAATTAAAGAAACTGAAAGGTAGAGCATATAAAGTGCATCTTTATACCTACAAAGGGAAAATAACCTGTAATGGGGAAGGAGATGTAAGAAGAGAAGAGAGATTTGTGCATCCCAGTCCAGCAGACTGACAGCGCCTATGGACCCTAACAGCAATTACTTTGAAACAGTGTATGTTCAGCATCCTAAAGTTACCTTTGCTGCTAGACCTCTCCCAAACGACAAGACCACCGAAAACTGACCTAATCCTCCATGTGCCCAAAGGAATGTCTGGACATGGAATCATCTTAGATGTTAAAAAAATATATATATATATTAGAGAGAAATTTGGCCTCTACAGACCATTTTGAACTCAAGTTTTAAATGAACCGAAACAGAGGTTTAAAATGCAAGTTCCCACTTCATCTCAGCTACAATCTCACTACTCCCATAATATATACTATAAAATACAACAGGGTGGTTTTAACTCTAATATATTTTTATATCATCACAGCTACAGCAACATTACCGTTATAAAACAGACAGATACACAGACATGTCTATCTCACTTCCTGCAAAGGTTACACTTACAAGCTTTTTAAAAGGAGCCAAATAATTATTAATAGATGTAGTAGCGTGGTGGTGAACATGAGCACTGTGAGGTACAGACCATTACAAAGTCTGTAGTAAAAGGTAGCTCTAAGCTGTGATTCTACCCAACATGTTGGCTTCCATAACAATTTATAATCTTTTTTAAAACATCTATTAATCACCTGCTAATCCTTAGCAAACACTTCTAAGTGGATTTTTCATAAGCAGCAACATACACATATCATCTTGGGATTTTGTATGAGACTGTAATTGATGGTAGCATAAAGCAAGCAAGGAGCCAAGCTCCATGCTATGTAGCCTCATTTGATTTTTGCATTTGATCACATTTGATCGTGGGTGTCATGATGCACCTATTTGGATAGTTTATTCCCAGTTTGGTCTTATTGTGCTAAACCTCTAATGATTTATGCAGCCCTGTCAGTCTCGCTTAATCAGTTATATACATTGTTTGCATTTAGCTGGCTAGAAATGCTTTAATAAGGCATAATCCTGTGTTTATGTCATGTTTCATGAAGGGCCAGAGATATTACTTTCATCTAAACCTCATCACAATGATGTACAGACCTGATAAGAGAGTTTATAAGTCATTTGGTGTGGGTCTGATCTTCCCTAGCTTCACCCATCTCAAACTTCCACAGCCAGCCTAAACTTCTCACCTAGACCAACAGAGAGGGACTTCACGGAACAAGGAAAAGAAACGTTGGCTTTGCATTTACTCTTTTCCATCATACCTTAAAAGAAGCGCAGTTGATGAGCATGCAAGTCTGCAATATGCTTTATTTTTTGACTCCTTACTCCACTAACCGATGGGGCTTCCTCTCCCATGACATCACCAGGTCCAAGAGTCCCACTGGATATGAAAAAGGATGACATTCTGATGGAAATTATAAGAAACTCCTCCATGATGTAGCAAAGGCACAAAACACGAAAGATATAATCCTTCAGTGTTCTATAAACCAATATCTAATGTATGTGAGCAAGAAATTTAATTCTCTGACATCTTGATAAAAATTATTTGCTATGGATTTTTGAACTTTACCTCTATTATTGGTCTCAGTCAAAGAAAGGACTAAATGGGTCATGACCTGATATGGTGGGTCCCACCAACCCACCCTTTCTCGTGCAGGAAATCAGTATTTGGCTTTGGTGTGAAGTGTCTTTTCATGTTTTCCCTCCTAGGCCTGACCCCAGATATTCCTTTCTCTGATGACATTCCTAGAGAGGCAATCGATGTAAGATCTGGTTTACACACATACGTCAAAACATCTTTTTTTGTCTTTTCTTCTTCTTTTTTTCCTCCTTTTTAGACAGAGCTAACAGGGATTTTGCTGGAGGACCAAAATGCAAGTTCAGGTTCTAAACTCCATACTCAGAGCACAGCCCTTCACAAAAACTTTTGTGACACAAAATACAACCAGCAGCTAAGGAGGGGGGAAAGAATAAAAGTAACAATTCTGAAAACCAAAGGCTCTCACAACGTCCATAAAATAGCAGTTTCAAGAGAGTCACAGTCCCAGCCAAGAGAGACAAGACACACATACACGTACATATACAAAGAGTCCTGGAGACCATGTCCAGAATGATATAATTGGTTTGCAGGCACACTTCAATTGCTCCTTCATTTTGTAGACTGCCATTATTTAGCTTAATAGGAACTCAAAGAAAGGAAGGCGGAAGTTAAATGAAGTAACCTCCTACCCAGCCCTGATGTATTATACTGGCTTCCTTTATACCAGCTCATTTGTACCTATAGAAACTGTTCTCAATGACACAGGGACCAGGGATTATTATCAATAAAGAACCTGACTTGATCACAGTCACCCATTACCATGAATGCTACTCAACAGCTTCTTCTATTTAAAAAAAAAAAAAAGAAAAGTCCTTTTTTAATGTAATATTTGTTGCCACTGAACTCCACTGGAAATACATGTACTGCAAACATCTGCTTTTACACACAGCCTTTGTGCTGTGATTTCAGAGGAAGCCTGAAAGACTCAGTCCAAGGTTGTTATCTGGGGACACAGTATTTAAATGAAGACCTTCAATACAACATGTCAGAAGGCCATCTTCATCTCTGTGATTCCAGGGAAGTGGAGGTGCTACATTGCAAAGAATTTGGCTTCTTACCTACATAAAATAAACAGTTTCAATGCCTGTAGGTCTCAAAAATAGTAGTAAGGGTTCTTTTTTAATAATTCTCAGTCTACTATTTCAATAGCTAGACTACACATTGCATCTCCCCGCCCATATAATACAGCTGTTTTATGTTGGCCTTCTAACTGTTCATTATTTTTGTTTTTATAATAAGAAATGTATGGAAACAAATGACCCTTTCAAAGTGCCGATCTGTTAAAAGAAATAGCAAACAATCCCAAAGCCACAGAGACTCTTCTATTGGCACAAGAATGGTGGCCCTTAGTCATTTCAGGCCCCAAATGAGATAACACTTTGAAACAACATTCATTAATGTTTGAAATCCCAATACAGAGCAATTTAATTCAACTGGCTTTGTTCTTCAGAAGAAACCTAAAGGAGAAGGCGGGAAGGGTAAAAAGACAGCTTAAGTCATATAAACTTTCACCAAAGAACAAATCAAAACATCTGAGGTTCATTCAATAAGGCTGACTGGCCTCAGCGAGAAGACGACAAACAAAGAAGCATTGTATTGTTCCACGGAGTGAGGTTTTTCCAGGAACATCCCGTCAGATGCCTTCCAAGTGAACACCATGCAGCTGAGAGTAGGTGGATTTGAAACAGCGTAAGATCAATAAAAATCCAGCTTTCCATTTCACAGGAAGTCGACTGTTAAAACAGTAATGTACTTGTCCGTAGCATGTAAAACAGAAAGGCCACACAGAGGTTGGGAGTCAGGTTACTGCTCAATGTGTCTTAATAACACGGTACATACATACTGAACATCTTCCTTACCCCACCCTGAAAGCTTCAAGAGCCAAATAGTCCAAGCCTTTTAAGCAAATGAACACAGATAATCTCTGATAAAACGCAAAATCCAATCACCTTTTCTAAAAGAACAAACAATCCAATTTCCTCTGTTAACCTTGTAGAGAACTTTTTAATACCATATTTTGTCACCCTATCTTTAATTCCCAAGGCTCAGATACAGGGGGAACAGAGGGGGTCAGTAATGAGCAACATTACTGATGTTGCCCTGACTCATGAGAAAAGGAAGGGATGGAGAGGGCATCAGTATGAAACCAAGCAGATTCTGCTGGTCTTAGATGTCTACTGCTTTATTTTTTCATGTGATTTGTTCTTCAAAGTTATGAGTGGAAAGAGATCTGAATAAAAAGCCCTGATTCAAATCGTCTTTGCATGCATCCACATTTGGACCAGCAACATGACAAGAGTGATCCAAGGTCTTGAATGGCTGCTGTACGGGGCATGATTCAATAGAGGACTTCTCAAATTAGAAGAGATGACTGAGATGGGGTGTGGTAGGGATCAGTGGGACCCTGGCCACAGTGCGTAGGGATGAGTTGTTTACTCTCCTTTCCAGCCTGGGAAACAGAGAAGAAAACAGCAAGGAGCAGACTGAGAACAAACAAAAGCAAACAGCTCTTCCCCCACCACCTGGTGAAGCTAAGGAACTCCTTGCCTGGGATGCTATGAAATGTATGTGGGTTCAAAAAGTGATCAGCCAAATTCATCAGAAAAAAACCCTCCTTAAACACAAAAAAACACCTCTGTCTGATGTGTCTTTGAGCCTTAAAATGCTGAAGGTTAAAAGAGTGATGCTGGAAAAACGTCACCAGTTGCTTGCCCTGTTGTTGTAGTTTTTCTTTGGCGTACCCTGTTGACCACCATCAATGGCAGAGTACCGTGTTAGAGAAACCTTTGGAACTACCCGGTATAACCGATCTTACATTCTGTGAACCACCACAGCAACTGCCTGTGTGTGTTCCTAGCCCGCAGCAAACATGAGGTAATTTGGACTAATTTAACCCACCCAGAAAGAGTTTTAAGCTAGGCTGAATCGTCTCACATTTGCCAGTAGCCAAAACACATATGCACAAAGTTATCTCAAGCTAGCCATCAGGAGCCAAGGTACTGCCGAGCCCTGTGGCATTGACCATTGACTCTGCATGTTACAGAGTTCACTCTAGCCCCGCAGGATAAGTCTGTCTCTAGACTTGCTTCTCTGTTTGAGCCTCCCACAGATCCCACCAAACTGACAATGTTTCAGTCACAATCTGATCTTTGGGGTGTACCTTCCAGCCAAGAGATCACAGAGATATCCAAGTCGATGTTGACGAGGTTCTGATTAGTTCATATCTTGGCCACACCACTGGTTTGGGAAGTAAAGATATTCCCAGGGAGGTAAAAGCAGAAATCAGGTGAAGCAATTCCATTTTGCCTTGTTGGCTGGGCAAACCAATCAGCTTTCCAGGTTAATTTCCAGTTTAATGTCTACAGATCCCAGCTCAGGCAGAGTTCAGTGAGCCTAACCACTAGTTTCAAGACGAATGCTCAGCATTGCTGCAGCCACTTCTCAAAGCCATATTGCTAGCCCAGTTTTCCAGGTTTGCTACACAAGTAAATGTTCTTGCTTTTGAGGAATTAATCAGACCCTCTCCAGAACTTCAGGGCAGCTTTTTTCTTACTCTGGTAACACTGCGGCAAGGAATCCATGCTGACGTCGATAGTCTCCCACAGGAATGCTGCTGCGGGAGCATCTGCAAGTGATTAATAACTGGAAAAGAGCAAGACAAAAAGGTTCCAGTTGGTGATGAGGCTCCAATGTATGCTCCTGGGGTGTCAGAAGTGTTAAGATGATACTCAGTCTTCTTATCACCGATTGCTTGCCTTTCCAGAATAAGGATGTAAAGAACAGCCTGGAGGCATGAGCGGGAAAGATCAGCAGCCTTTGGGAGTGGAGATGAAGTGACTGATCCTTCTGTATCAACGGCCAGGTCTGCAAGACCTTGCCTGTGAGTCGCATGGATCTTCTTAATGGTAAGGGGAACCAGATGCTCATTAGTCAAAGATGTGGCTAATATTCAACCAATAGCACTCTGGTCTAGATTTTAACCTGTGGGTTTGACTGCCTGCAAAATGGCAATGAGACCCTCTAGCAGGGCTGTGTGGGAGTTAGTGATTTCAGCACAGATGGATTTGTGCAAACTTCTTGTTAGATTACTTGACTCCTGGCTTCTCAAAGTGAGGTTGGATCCTCACCTGGGGGCAACAGAGCAGTTCATCTGGCTAATGTGGAATCAGGCTAACTTACACCAGAGGAGGTGGTGAGGGGTTGAAATAAAGCCGGCATTTAAAGCAATCAAAAACTTGAGTTTCTCATGGAGGTGGATCGTCCAAGGCCTCTGTGGAGGGAATTCCCATTGACTTCAACACACAAGGAAAGCTTAGAGGAGCAGACCCCTGAACCTGGGTCAAAGCAATGAACGATACCCAGTTCTGCTGCAAACAACATAAATCAGCCACATTCATTCCAAACCAGGCCCTGCAGCATGACCCTTAACCAACCTTTCAGTGAACCTGAGATATGGTTTTCAAATTTGTAATGAAACCTGAAACTAAGCGATTTTCACCTGGTTCTGGCTTTCACAGAAAAAAATTCACAGCAAGCTTTATTCCCTAGGTGTGATCCCCTAATTTCTTTGTTAAATTCAATCAGTTCTTTGAACCAAAGAGTAACCTGGTGACAATTACCTGAAATGCGTTAAATTTTGTGTAAGAATATGAGCTCATCAAAGTGGATGCCTTCCATGGAGTTCCCCAAGGAATTTTCAAGACACATCATTTCAAAACCATGTGCCTCAAAAAAATTAAAAGGATAAAACCTACGCTAGACTTTCATGTAAAGGTTTCCACAACCGATAGTACCGCTGAGTTGTATCCCTGGGCAGGGAACAATAAGGGAAGATAACAGTAGTGCAGACATCAATCATCTTGAAAGCTAGTCCCACCAGGACAGTGCTGGTCTGCAGAAGGGCTTCCATACCATAGGAAAACCCAAGTCTGGAGTAGGCTGTGTGCCATTAACGTGGGCAGCTCCATTTCAGATTGTCTGCTAGCAAAGACTCCCTAAAGGCCCTTCCTGAAGAAGGACTGAAAGGTCCTGCCTAGTTGAAGGTATATGTCTGAAGAGAAGACAAAATGGATCTGCATAGATCTAAGATGACTTAACTTGCCACCCCCCAACATGTGTCTTTAAACACCTGAACGAGTCAGGACATATAGCACTGAACCAAGGAAAAACTCAACTGCTGGAGCAATATCCTGATTGAAGAGGGAGCAGAATAAAACCCAGCAAAATTTATGAAGCCTAAGAACACGTGCAACAGACCACTGAGGCCCCACGCTCAATGCCTCCACTAGACTTCTAGCCCAGATGGGTCACGCAGAGTGTCCCAGAGCATCACCGAGTATTTAAGTCCAGGTCCTCAGCTGTTAATTCCAAACCTCCACAAACCACGCAAGTGCCCCATCATCCCTGCAACCACGGAGGAAGAGGGGCTGTAGGTTAGTGTGGAACAGGTTGAAAAAACCCATTGCATTGCTGCTCTTACCCTCCTAACACAGCAAGCCTTGATGGTAGAGCACAAGCGCAAAGGAGGCGACTCAGAGAAGTGTGTGACTAAATGCCCCTTTACAGCTCTGCTCACCCCAAAACCATCACTCTGGGCAGAATCCTGTCTTTTGACTGGAAATGTAACATCTGATGCCAGAACCATACGTGAACTGAGTTACCGGCAAGGGAGCTCGTACCTTGGTGCATGGGTGCATCGACAGCCACCAGAGAGCAGAGATGCTCAAGCGTTCCCAGAGCTTCGCATCCCGCTTGCTCTGCAAAGATTTGCTCTATACACACGGTCCAATCAACCAGCCTTTGAACCAAGGATCAGTGTGTGTTTTCTTTCACACTGGATTTCTAGACAGGTAGCATTGCCTCACGTTTGATAATACCCTTGTTATAAAGGACACAAACCCATGATTTACTCTGCAAAAAGCATAACGTTAACTGAAAATAGCCTAGGAAGGATATAGCGTCATACCTAACACTACATTAAATGCAAACTGAGAACCTGATATATTTTAGGAAAATTCAGCACACTCTAGACTAATAAACATTTTACAATATTATTGCACATGTTCATTTCACTTTGTACAAATAATCATTCCCTTCACATCTAATAAGTCTGCTTGACACATTTGTGGCCTTATAAAAACACCTTCAAGGGTCTTGTTTTGAGGCATCGATCATTTATTTATACAAAGCTCAAAGACAATGACTAACGATCCTGATGGTATAAAAGTCTTCAACTGTGATCTTTGTCTTGCTGTTTGTTATCGCAGAACTCTAAAACAATTTAAAGGAGATTTTATTTTAATGAATGAAAAAATGGCTTTTTTTCTCTGGCAGCAACATAAAATCAATCAAGGTGAAGGAAAAGACCAGAGCTGTTTGCCTTTTAGTGTGTTTCCAGGGCTGGAAATAGAGTGCAATTCGGAGTCCTTATTTGCAGTTTGTGCTGTCTACACAGTCACCGGAGGTACCAGAGGCTGGGAAAGCACGGACTGAAAATCAGGCTTCCAACCATCACCTGTGGGGACATTTGGAGCTGACTTCACCCACTCTCCAGATACAGAGCTTAGATCGACCTCACCGTAAATCAGAAATAACTGATGCTGATGGAACTAGAAGAGTGTCAAAATTGTAAGTGTAAATAGGCTCATAAAGCTGGGTACCCCAAAGCTGGTGCACATTTCTAACCTCACTTCTCATTGCAATACCACCTTTTTTTCTTGCATCTCAGAGCAAACCCCAGCTCCCCATCTCTGGTGGGCCAGATCCTTAAGGAGTGTAAATGAGAGCAGCATCATACGCACCCATGAAATCACATGGATTTAGGGTAGCGAGTACGCTTATCTGCAGTGATGATTGCTCTGTGGGGTGTTATGACACAGCAGTCCTGCGCTGACAGAAGGGAACAGTCACTGAACGTGGCATTGCTTTTCTAGGTTTTTTTTTTTAGCAAGCCACTAAAATGACAACTTTTTCATTAAACTCACGATAGCTGATCTATGCTCCAGAGTTAACCAAAAGCAGAACCTCCGCTCCAGTTATGACCTCAGATACATGTAAATTCAAATGAGGTGCCAGGGAAATATGATAGAAATAGGAGAATTATAAGCACTTACGTAACAATACAAGCATTCTGAAACTTGGTTTATAATTAAAATGGATATATAATTAACTGTATGTTACTAGGCCCAGATTATGTTCAAAGCACACTGAAGTAGATTAGCAGATTTATGGAAACACATGTAACTAGTTGTACAAGACTAGGTTTCCCCCCAAGCCAACTCTCCCTCATGCTTTGTTGTCATTGCTTTTAACATCACAATACCTGACACCACAATACAAAAATTAAATGCCAGAAAATAAAACAGCTGCTAATCTTAGGAGATCTCTGAAAAAAATCCAGGGCCTCTGTTTAAGATACAGCAGTGGGGTCACGTTGCTGTTAACCCAACTTTTGCTTTCTCCCACCCCCAGGAGACCTACCCAATTGCTCCAGGTACATCTCCAAGGGGTAAGGCAGCACCTCCCCCAAAATGAGGTTAGTGGTTAGGAAGAAAGTTCCCCTTACGAAGATATCCCTGAGGATACCCCTAAGGCTGCACATGCATTCAACCTTGGTCCTGTTCCCATCTTCTCAGAGAGAGTTGACGTGTCAGAGCTTGGTCCGTACTGGTACCAGCTGGGACCGCTCCAGGGGTGCAACAGACCCTCTCCAGGTGGTGCTGGGCTGAGGATCTGGTCCCTCAAAACCCCTCACCTCGTTGTGCGCTTGCAAAGATTTACAAGCCCATTCTAGCAAATTACAGTGGATCTGCAGTTCTTAAGGATCTGCTCTCACCGTGTTTACTCAGCCTTCTTTTTTGTGCTTGTACCCACTTTCATTTCTATTGGAAATTTACCAGAAAATGTACAAAACCCGTAAATCATACTAAAACCCATTAAACCTGAGATTAATTTAGTCTTAAAGGTTAGCTCCATTTTCTTACCACTATTTCTGTCTGCAATCTGTCTTCATCAGACACTAATTAATAAGCAGACACAGCTTTGGAAAACTGCCTTTAATCTTAGGAAAGTGTAAATACTCATGGTTACTAATGCAAAATCTCACTACACAATTCATCAGGAGATTGGAACATATAATTTTCCTTTATAACAGCTTACTGATTTAGAGGACTAAAAGCACAGGTGAAGTTGAAAAGAAATATTACTTTAGAAGTTTAAAGCATTTTGCTTTATTTTTTCTCTCTGCAGTGCCAAAGCAGTTGTATTTTCCTAAGACATTTTCATTTTTTTCTCAGGCAACAGGATTAGATCCTCCTGTGTTTTACACCAAGAGCCTTTGCTTGAAGTCAGGGTTTGTTACTCCTGATTTACAATGGTGCAAGTCATTTGGGGATTAACCCTATCCAGAACTGTGTGCAGAAAGGGGGGTCTTGTGACAACTAGGAGGTAAAATATTGCTCTCCAAATTATATTTTTAATGATCACTTCCTTTCATAATGATGCAAGATTATATATTGACTGTGAAGAGCTATTTATGCGCCATGACTAAGATACGTTTTCATCAAACGTTTATTTCTCATGCCTAGAACTAATTTGTATTTGATTAAAGGTTTTCTACGCGTTTACAGGAAAAGATTATTCACGTTGAATTGCTTTTCTCAACAAGACAAAACAAAAAAGTTTGCAAGTACTGCCAAAATAGCGGTTTTAAATACATCTCTTTTTACTCTGTGCATCACAGTTGGGATTTCTTAATCAATACCATGCTGGCTAGTGCAGATACGCTGGCGGCTGGGCTAGGCCAGAGCAGCAGCACCACGGCAGCAGATGACTGATGGTGATCCCTCATTGCAATTGCATCCTTTACCTGGACCAGAAATTGTCATCTGTGGAGTACACTGAAATCTACAGATCCACAGCATACAAATGGGAAAATGTTTTAGGATATATCTCATTGCCAAAAAGTAGGAGAAAAAAATCTTGCTTCATTCTTGATTCTTGAAGACCTCCAGTGATGGCCAATCTATCTCTTCCCCAGGCAAGCTTTTCTGACAGGTACTTGTACTCTGCTTTCAGCCTCTTTCTGCGTTTTCTTGGATAAACAAGCTATGCTGGTTTACCAAACCATATCTGATAGGCTGTGTAGGCTGGAACAGTTTCTTTCTCCCTTCAAAATGACAAAGATGCATGGAGCTAAAAAGTGGCTTGTTCAAATCACATCTGCCTGCTCGGGCCATGCAGAAAGCATCAGTGCTTTCCTTTGCCCAGAGCAGATTGCCAAATTGTAGACTCATCTCTGCAAACAGTCTTCAGGGAGTCTGGCGTAAACCCAAACCACTCTCACACGCGCTACCTTCAGACACCCAGTACCTGACCAAGCACTTGGGCTCAGATCCATCAGCTTTCCATCATTTTCCCCAAGAAAGTGGGGAAAGTGGGATTTATCTCAACTGACTCCAGCCATCCAGACAGAGGTGTCTAATCCAAACTAGTCATTCAGGATCCCACAATAGCCACTGGAGAGAAATATATCCCTCACAGCAACTTCAGTACTTATCTTAGGATAAGAAGGATCACCCTGTGGAGCTGCAGTGTCTCCCCATTGACCATAGGGGAAATCTAGACTAACCAGGACCTCCAAATAAGACATCTCTAAACGCACACGAGACCATTCCCACTGCAAACCCTTTTGTGCCTCATTTCCTCAGGCAAGATCTCCTTGAAGACCAGAAAGGTTTAGAAAAGCATAACATGCAAGGCAGTGATGTACCCATAAGCTGAAGGGCATCACGTAACAGCAGGTCCATGCCAAAAACCCAAGACATAGGCAAGTCCCATCATTTTTCCACCTCTTGCTTTCCCGTTCTTTTTTTTCCTCTTCTCACTATCTCTAGCATCACTCCTGCTCTGTGCTGAAGCAAAGCTGCAATATGTTGAGCACATGGGGAAGGATTCTCTGCAGCAGCATTAAAAAAAAAAAAGGGGGAGGAAAAACTTCTCTGAAAAACGTTTTAGTTATTAAGACACTTGGATTTTTCAGTATAAATAAATTTATTCATGAGAGCACTTAAGACAAGTTCTAAGGTTAACAAACACTGCACTATGCAACTCACAGCTGTGACAAATATTTAAGAAATCCGATACAGCATGCCTAAAAATTATTCATTTGCAGGCCTCGTTGCTTTTGAAGATCAACTGTTTTATTTGTAATTTTTGACATTTTCCTTCTTTTCCTGTTTGGCCTGTGAATTTGAAAGGGTTGTAAACACGTACTCCAGCTCTCTGCCTGAGGCGCTGGGCTGTTGTCAGCATGCCAAAAGGAAAAGGAAGCTGATAGGTCCTTTGGTACATACCGATATGAAGGGCTTGTAAAGATAGTATTTGTTTGTTTTTTTTGATCTGACTTTGAATCTGGCTGTAGTACCTACCCTTCAGGGAAAAGCAACTTTTAAATAAATGCTTCAAGATTGTGCAAACATTTCAGTAGTTTCAGAGTCCTGGTGTTCTGGGTCAGGGAAGGAAGAAAATACATGTCAGTCAATAGAGATGGAAACGATAAAAAATGGTTAGACCTACAGTCATAATTTTTTCCTGGGCTGGGTGACGGGTTCTTTTGACGGCTGCATCACGTGCTGTTTCACTCATGTGCCTTTTGGCTGGCCTATAAAATGCACTGTGGATTTTATGCATGTGCACACACACACGCTTGGAAACAGATTAAAAATGCAGTTCTTTCAAACTCATTGTCCTTCGATACCATGATTTGCTGACGTTGCAGGATCAAGAAAAAAATATAAGCTTGCTAGTTTTTCTGTTAGTCCTCTCAGAGCTTAGAGATGGTTATTTCCTTTCATTTCTTCATTTTAGCTATGTTTCTGCATTTTTCAAAAAATCCATTCTTTATTACCTAGCACTTGAGGATCCCAGCTCCCTGCAACGCAAGGTGCTGTACCAACACATCAGTCACACAGGCGCACAAACCGGTGTTCGGTTCATGCAACAGATCCTGCTGCATGAGCACAAGGTAGAACCCGCTCGCCTTGGAGAGTTAATAAGCTCTAGGGCCAAAGAGCAGGAGGAGAAGCAGACACAGGAGGAAGTGAAATGGCTCATTCAAGGCCACAAAGCAAACCAGTGATAAATCTGGGAACAGGAGCCACATCTTCTGGACCTTTATCACAGCAGAATAAATGAGCTGTTTCTCATTTGCCTTCTGTACTTGCCTGTTACTTCCTGCCAATAACTCTTGAATCTTTCAGCAAATTGCAAGGTATTTTTACAGAGGGGCGTATTTTTCAAGGCAAAAAATCTGCTTCTTGCCCCATGGGTGGTTAGGGGAGCGGGGAAGGGCTGGGAGTCCCAGAGGAAGGGGAGCTGGGAGGACAGAGCCCATCCCTTGGACACTCAGCAAGGAATCAGGGCTAATGCATACACCTGGGGAAACACAGGTCCCAAATGACTCTACGCCAGGCATTGATTCCTTGTTTGCACAACTTGATTAATTTTTTTGTTAAGTGGAACTAAATTTTTGCTGCTGACTTCTACCACCCAGAAATTGGAAGGACTTTATTTGTTGGTTGAGTCTTTTGCTAGAGTGTTTGTTGGGTTTGATCTTTACTAGAAAACAGCCCTGGAGGTTACACACCTGGGTTAAAAGCCTAGCAAAGATAGGAAACTGTGAGTTTTCATCAAGGTAGCAGGACAAGCTGAAGATCTGGAGGCATGGGGGCTCACAGTCAGCTCATACTAAGACATGCCTGATCTTCTCCTGGATTTCACCTAGTTCTAAGTTGGTCACATTAAAAACACACACTTTTCCCAAGGGAAAACCAGCCCTGTGAGTCCTGAGAAATGCTCCACAACAGAAGCACATCACAGGGGCTTCTGCCCCATCTCCATGGCCCATGAAAATTTGCAATTGAGGAGAATCAAAATCTGCAGCAATACGGGGGGATTTGAGGTGGAAAAGGGGACGAACAAGAGGAAATGGGCACAACAGTTAATGATTTCCCAAAAGTCAGAGGGATGGCAGGGTGAGGGTTTCCCAGCCCTTGGACCACAGATCTCCCCCTCTCTCCCTTGGCAGAGGGGAAAACGCCCTTGCAGCAGACAATGCACAGCGCCAGGACACATTTTCCCCCTTGTTGGCAGCTTCTGAGCATGAAAACACTGGAGGAGAGAGAGCAAGAGGAGGAAGGAGAAGAGTTTATGCATCCAGCGCGTCTATCTCTGGCTGGGAAGCACTGGCTGCCGCCAAGGGGCCAGCACAGCCACCGGGGACTCACCAGCCCTACAGCAAACTCGTGGGTGCTGCCGCCTTCCAGCCAACGCCAGCCACGAAATTCAAAGCAGCCCAGGTTGTTACTCTACTACTGGACCACCAGGCCAGCTCCGTGGTGTGTTTGAAGGCAATCTTTCCACGCAATAAAACCCTCAGGCCGTTATTCCTCGGATGCTTGGCAGCGCGCTGCTGTCACGTTTTCATGGCAATAGCAGCCTGTGGGAGGTGGGATCCCAAGTGGAGACAGTTATGAGGCTGTTATACATTTGTGGCACAAGCCAGGGTGGGGTTTTGTTATCCAGCATCTAACAGGGTAGCATGTCCTCTCCTCGGCCTGTAACTGCCCCACAGAAAGCACCGCTCCGTTCTCTCCCCCTCTTATCCCCGCTGCCGTACATCCATCCCACCAGTGGCTGGGGTTTGGGGGAATTTGTCTCCAAATGGGAACCAGATTGGAAAACGGATTAGCAGGAATAAGATAAAGAATTAAACCCAATCAGCAGGCAACCGCATTTTTAAAAGGCACAGATGCACGCGATTAGCTTGCCGCATGTGTTTGAGTCAGATCTCAACATCAGAGATGGGCTTGGAGAAAACCTCAAATCCCCCAAGAGCCCGCCAGGGCCCCGGGGCGTGCCTGTGCACGGCGAAGGCTGTGCGCGTCCCTGGAGCCATGCCTGGGAAGCACAGGGCCTCAGACAGCCCTTCCACTCCCTGTCCCCCCGAATCCATCTCCTTCGATCCCTTTGTGGGGAGAGGGCATCCCTCTCTGCTCACTCCAGCAGCAGGCAGACATTTCCATGCCCCCAGCGCTGGCTGCGGGACGCAGGCCAAAGAGGAGATGGAGCAAAATTAATCCCAATATCACAATGCCTGAATAGTCCCAGACTGTGTTTGGGGAGGGGGGTGGAGGGGAGAAACAGACTTTTTTTCTCCTCCACACCCAGGTCACAGAGTGAGTCAGGGGTCAGGGAACAGGGATGCTGGTCCAGCTCCACCCGCTCCCCAAGCAAGGCCAAGGAGGGTGAGAAAATTTAGGGAAGGGCTTCCCACCTCCAGCTGGAGGAGGCGATGGCCATTTCATCACGTCGAGAAATGCTCCAGCATCTCCTGGCCTCACGCTTACTTAAGACCCATCCGAAAAGTAAATATTGCCAAGAGACAGAACAGCATCTGCACACTATCAAGTTTTCCTGGATCTCAGGCAGTACTTGGGCTCACCAGCTTCAGGGGGTGGTTTTCTACTGGGGCAACAGGGATGGGACGGGGAGGGAGAGCGAGGAAAGTGGGGAGAAAGGGATTGACTTCAGTGGAAGGAGAGCTCTGATTTTTGGGAAGCCCTTTCTCGCTGGCAGAGCATCACCATCAAGTTCTTGTTGCTTCGACATTTGATACAGGTTCATGAGTTCAGTAGGAAAACATGAAACCAGAAAGGGCCAAATCCTGACCCCAAACAGGCAGGGAAAGCACTGGCCCAGCCCAGGGAGTGCTGTAATTTAGCAGCCAGACCACCCTATCGTTCCTAGAACAATAAAATAATCTTACTTCTATAGGACTAAATCCTGATCCCAGCATGGCTCTTTCCAATTGGTGACAGCAGAGTCAAGCTGTGTGGTTTGCAGCACCATCGGCTAGGGAGCTCCAAGTATTTTGCAAATATTAATTCAGAGGCAAAAGTCAACTGTGAGAGAGGGGACTTTTCTTTCACTGTTTCACAGCTGGGGAAGCAGAAGCAGAGGTCAAACAACAACCTGAGTTCACGTGTGCTAAGCCAGGCTCTCTGCTGCTGCTGGACCTCACCTGGGCAATGCTGGATTACAGCCCACAGAGCTTTGCCCAAGTGATCATGGCAATTGCAAGGGCAATTCACCAAGCCCACCGCATGGGCCCAGCCTTTGCTCGGCCTCCTGCCCGACCAGGGTCGAGAGCCACTTGTCTGAAAGGACAACGCAAAATGAAATGCCCTGGAAGTGGTGGTGGGGGGACACCATTTACCTGCAGGATGGTTCCCCCTTGCTCTGGAATAGGACTTCAGCAAAGGAGGGTTTAATCTAATGCATTGGGCCATAAGGCAGATGTGAACAAGGGCAACATCGCAGTAAGTTGCAGCACTTCATCTGGCAAATTTGCCACAGCTTTGCCATCTTTGGTCATGGGTGACTTGAGTCCTCCACCTCGAAAGTCAAAGGCTTATACAGTCTTCTTTCAGGAGGTCTGTGTGGCCATATGTGCATGCATGAGGCCATCTCCAGTGGATTTCGAACCAGTGGCTGATCTCTAACACATCTTTACCCAGGGAAGGAAACCATAAAGGTTCATCAGGACTAACGTGATGTCTTCTCCTCAACTGTTTTTAATCAGCTAATGTAAACAGACATTATTGGACATGTTTTAAAGAAATGCTGAACTAAGTCAGATGAGTTGCATCCTGAAGGTGCCCATCTCTCCCCACCAAAAAAGGTGGTGCTGACTAGCTCCACAGACATCTTTTTCTTGTAATCAACTCGGTTCAGAGACAAATCATGCCTTAAGTTCCTGTATGTGTTATAAAAGTCTCTAGGACTTTAGGTCTCTCTGGTTTTGCTGCTCACAAAACAATTTTCTGGCACTGACAACTGGTATGCTGCAGCAACAGCAAAATTGCACATACGGTGGTCTAAGGAGATAAGCAAGGCCAGTTATGAAGGGAGAAGGAATATCATCTGTAAAATAGGTTTGACTGGGCGGAAGAAACACGGCAGCTTCGTCGTAACTCTGGATATTCCCAGAGAGCTGTACAAACGCCTGCTTTACCTCCTGCAATGAGTCCCATAGGTGATCCCCTGACAGCGGCAGGGTTGGGTCCTGCATTCATGATTTTGTTACCTCTCCATTTCACCTAGTCAGCCCTCACTCCTGACATGACAATCACAGAGTGCCAAACACAAATTGCCTCGACCAAACTCACCGGTGTGAGGCAGAAGACAGGGGTCAACTGCCCCTTTCCTCCTCCCCACCCCACAGCTGCCCTCAGCTCCCAACACACTCTCATCCCCAGTGAAAATACTCCACCTCCTATAGCCCTCATGGCCACTCCAGCCCCAGCTGGTCAAATCCAAGAAAAAGATTTGTTTAAGCTTTTTCCAGCATGCGTTTTACTGCAGACATTGCTTTTAATAAAGGCTGCACCACAATCCTTTTCATAATGGCACCGAGCAATCTAGCAATATCCTCATGCACTTAGAGAGTGAGTTAATGAAGGAATAGGTTAATTGAAATCGACTTCAGTATGGAGCACAAGCGGTTGAGCCGAACGTGGCATAAAATAGAAATGAAAAGAAAACCCAGCTTCTCAACCCAGCCTGTAGCTTTCTGGCCATACACGGAAAAGAATTATTATTTCTTCTTCGTCTTCTAATATGTTCGACAGTAAAACCACCAATAATATGAAAATAAATTACACCTGGGGCAACCTTATATTGCACTAACAGTCTGGCTCTGATTAGCCTTGCCTTTATCATGCATGCATCGTATTAGTCTGTTTCAAAGAATTCGCGGAGAAATTCATACTTCGACCTTAAAACAGAGAGTAAAAACACAGCTGAATTTAATTACCCGCTGACCGCATGCACTGGGTTAGGTAATAAAATATAGAAGCAGTAAGATATGTAATGCTTTATTAAGCTATCTCAGATACAAGAGCATGCCTGGCAATTATGCCTGAAGGCTACTGAAGGCTACTCAGAATCTCTCGCGGACCACCCAAAGAGAGAGCTAAACAGAACCTGGTTCTCACTGCACAGCAAAGACATCCATAAATAATACAGCTATATGCAGGCGAAGTGCCTCCTTGCTCCTATCTGCCTTTAAATCCATATGTTTATCAAACACACATTGCCCTGGCATCAACCTATTCTTCTCAGCCTTGCTTGAGACATGGGTTTTTAACGCTTTCCCGGTGCACTCTGAAGCCCAGCTTAGGCCCCAAGTTTATGAACATTTAAATAAAACAGTCAAAAATTAAATAAAGCCCAGCAATGGCTGGATGAGAAAGGAAAAGCTGAGGCTGCCTCCCCTCCTTATTCCTAAAAGGAAACCTTGGCTGCAATTAAAGTGGACGGGTGAGACAGGAACCAGTTTGCAGAGCCGCTCAGCAGATAAATAAAATGTTTAGGAGCACAGAGCACATGCTGGTGAGAGGGCTGGGAGGTAGGAGAGAGAACACATCCTATCTTAATTCCAAAATGAACAATTTAAAGGACTCCAGTAATAGGCACAAGCTGTAAATACTGGTCTGACCAGCTCAGTGAGTTCAGGCAGTAATTTTTTAATTACTCTAAACTAACATCAGCCCTTTTTATATGTTTCATCCAACCTTATGCTGCCCATAACATGTAAACTTACACTAATAAAAAAGAGCTATACAATGAATAATGAAAAGGTTGTGATAAACAGAGAAAAAAAAAGCACCCATTGAAAGATACATTGCCAGGGAATTGTACTATAAACTGGATAACCCAAGTTTATAAAGAGATTCACATTTTCAGGCCCTCATCCAGGCAAGGGGCCCAGGTTGTGGGTTTCCAGGGGGAAAGACAGTTGCCCGTCCCTCTGCTCCTGCACCAACCCCACCCTGCAACATTGCAGGGTGCTGTCAAAAGCTGGCCACCCCAAATCTCAGCAAGAGCTTGGAGGCTGGAGGCCAGGCAGCAGGATCAGCACAGAGGCAGCGGAGGCAAGGGAAAGGTGAAAAAGGGATGAGATTTGCAGAGATCGAGGCAGATTCTCCGGCAAGATGGGAGCCTGAATCAAAACCTCACGTCCAAACTTTCCTGGTGACCACCCCTTTTTCTCTTCTTCCATTTCCCTTCTCAGTTGTTGTTGGCTTAGACTACAGACAATTTAGGGTAGGAACACTTTTGCGTGTGGCTGTGCCATCCCTGGAGACACCACACTTGGTTGGAGTCTGCAGGCTGTATATAAATATAATCACTGCCATAAGAATCAAATTAGAGAGAGATCCAATATTCACATCTAGCCCCTCTTACTCGTAACCAGCTGAACCCAACTCACAGATCCCAGAAAATTTCCACCTCTGGCAATCTTCTCCCCAATACTTGCCATGTAGGTCCACTCCTCTTTTCCTGTGACGGGAAATCTATTTCTCTGCGTATTTAGGTTTGGGGTTTAGCTTTTTTTCCTTTTTAATAGGAGAAACAGTCCAAAGCAAAGGCCAAAATTTGAATCAAATCTTCCCAGAAAAAAAAGAAATAACCAAAGAAAGAAAAACCAACCCCAAGTTTGGGTCACTTTTTCCTTTCCCACATTCCCTGGCTCTTGTTCATTTGTTACTCTTCTGCATTTCAAGCTATCTGGCCAGGATCAGAGGCAGACTTTCTTAAACATATTGTAGTGTGAAAGGCTGCTCTGGAAGGATTTCTGGCCACCACTCTCAGTGCAAGATGAGTTGGAAATCTCCAAATAGTGCTGATTCTCAAAGACTTCCACAGTAATGCTGGAGGGGAAATAAAGAGCTCTGGAAAATGGCCACACTCACATCTCTGGGAGCTTGTGAACATTCACGGTAAAGGGGAACTGAGTAGCAGCTCCATCAAAGTGACACCTCCCTGGCTGGATCAGTATTTACATGGATCACGTTTTGCTCTGCAATGTTCTTCAGCAATGCTAGCTGATAAGTCTCCTAGTTCATGCAACGTATTTCCCACTGGCTGAGCCAAACAGACAGACAGGGACCGCTTGAGTACCTTGCCTGCTGCTGATGGAGATGAGGACCCAGGGTTTTGTATCCCAAAACTTTTCTGTTCACACCAAACTTCGAGAGTTTCCTGGGGTGCTATATTTAACATAGCTTTCCTGAAATCTGTCCCTAGTGTTTCAGAGTGGGGGGTTTGGAGATAAAAACCAGAACTTTGTATGCCAGATCAGGAATTCTCGCAGACAGCGCCTGCACAGAGCGCCCTCGCAACAGGCAGCGGGGGAGCCCTGCTCGTTCACATTCTCTTTATAAACAGTTGTTTATTTTATTATCTTTATTTGAAACAGATTATGCAGCAGAAGACTTCTGGAAAAATCTTTTCCATCTGACTACTATTTTTGGCAACATACGGTACAGGATAGAAATGCGCTTGCTTGCGTTTATTTATTTGTCTTCATCCCAAAGGCTGCAAATGGGGAGAAAGATGTATTAGAAGTAACTTCAGAGAAAGCCTGCGACTGTCCATGTAAAGATGACTCAGGTGCAAATCAAAAGCCTTCACCTAGAGCCATCTGTGGGCCACATACAGCAAGACAGAATGAATCTTTCTTTGAGAATTCATTTTTGCCTCCATACTAGATACTTTCTGAGCTTTCCCTAGGAAAAGAGCTCAGGAAACCCAATACCAAACCCAGCAATCTCCATGACCAGAGCTGAAGGAGTGGCTCCTGCTGCATGGAGCAGAAGACAACTGTGATCCTCTGATGGGAACCAGAAATGAAGGGTGACAAAGACATCTCAAAAACTGCTTCACTGTGATACTTCTACACCGCAACGGACTGCTCTATTGAATTAAAGGCATTAACACTTTTTCTAAAGAAATTACCCAAAACAGCTATAGAGAACAATACAAGATGATAGTTAGCCTGTAAGATTCAGTTGAAAGCCCTGATTCACCTTTGATATCAGAAGTCAGTAAGCCACAAGGACTATGGGCACAGGACACATACATTTCAAGAGAGGCTGGAGAAGTTTATGGATTATGTAATAAAATTAGTTGTAAGAACACTAAAATACAACTACCCGTTTCTTTGCATATGCAAAAAACATAATGAAAATTAAGGGCAGTGGTCACTTTATTTGAATTAATTGGTCATTTTTCTTAATACCTCGATTACTGAGAGTGGATTTTTTTCCAGTTTACTGGTAATTTTCCCAGACATACACAATCTTTCCCTTTTGTTCCCCCATTCTGAACAGAAATGAAAAGGAAAAGAAACAGAAAAGAGACATTTTTTAACAGAATTGGGGAACTATTGCTCAAAGTAGAAACTATCCATTGAACTTTGTTTTGAGAGGGGGAAAAAAAACAATTTTCTGTCAAAAACATTTATACAGAGAAAACCCCAAAAACCTCAGGCTTTCCCTTCCCACGTATAAATGCTGAACCTGTCTTCATGATGTAGAATTTCTTTATGGGACATGAACACATGCATTTGTAAGCCGTCAACAAGGCTTTCACACAACCTGCAGTGCCCGTAACATCTCTATAAAATTTTCACTTAAACATTATTCATTGATCTGCTTGTAAACTTCCCAAACAGCACGTCGCCTAATTAATCATTTTTATACTAGATGCAATTGTGTGTTTAAGCTGCAGAATGGTTTGCTGTGGCTAATCACATCCATGCACTGAGCAAAGACGGAGCTGTTTGACAATTGAATATGAAGCTTTAATTATTCTGTTCAGAAACAAAGTTTTCATTAGAGAATCCCAGAGCAGCTGGTTACTGTAATGATGTCCCTAGTGGAATTACAAACAGGATGAAAAGGGTTGGACAATGTTATTTGACTTACAGCATCGCGATGTTCATTTTGAAAGCCATGAAGAGTTGGACAAGATTCTTTAAGCTTTCTGTTGCTGGTGCCAAAACTCAGCTGGAGTGTGTTTTCACGACACTCTCCACTTCCTATTGTTTTGCAAAACGCTTTTCCACCTTCTTAAAAGGACTCTGAAAACAATACACCTCTGAGAGTGAAGATTTTCTGCTAGGAGGAGCTACTGAGCTGAGCACAAACTAGATGTCCTCTCTGGATCCCTGTTGTCTATGACTGCATGGAAATACAGTGCATGCAGCTTTGCTCTCCCACCTCCAAACTCTTTTAGGGAGCAGAGGTAATAGGAGAAGGTGCCACTGCCATTAACACTACCGAATATGGCACATATTCCCCTAGATGCAACCCTACCTGAGTCACACAAATGTGGATATTAACTGTTCAAAGATGCGGGTGCAGGGGCACGAGGAAGTCCTCAGTGTGAGTTGGACTAGCTCCAACCCCACATCACATACTGCCCTAATGACTTTATGTCTAGTTGGGAGAGAGAGAAAGAGGAGTGAACCCAGTCACAGTGTGAGGGAAGAGCCCATTAGTCTTTGCCCCGCTCCTTTGCTCTGCCAGGGGGTGACTATAAGAAGCTGGGGCGGGAAGGAAAAGAAACTAGATGAACCTCCCCAGTCAATTACATTCAGATTCAGGACTTCCAGTGAGGCACCACAACTTTCAGAGGAACCTTCCCAATGCCATCATAAGCACTCTTCCCTATAATAAATTCATGTCAGCTTGTCCCACTCTCTCCCTTTATAGCAAAGGTGATGAAAAATTAAGTTCTTGACTCCCTTAATATGTGCCCATCCTTCCAGAGGACTGGGAGGAGGAAGGAGGTTAGGGGGTCAGTGCAACAACATAAACTGTCACGAGAGATCCTTCTTCCTGCAGAAAAAGCCCTTTACTCTGCACAGCCCCCTCAAGCCATACATGCTAATGTCCAGAATTAGACCCTGAAATATAACATCTCTATTGAATTCTCTCTTCCCTTGCTGCCCTCCCTCCAGGACTTCCCTAACCAGTTCAGGCTGTGGAGGTAAAAGTCCGAAGCCTGTTAGTAATGTCCCAAATGTAAGCCCACCATGAGAAGAAAAAAAGAAAAAAAAAAAAGAAGGGGGGGGTGGGGGGAAGCTCATGAAGACATATATCCTGCTGAGCCACCAGAGAAGCTCCAGGAACATCAAAAACAGAACCAACTCCAGTGAGTTCTGATGTGGTTTCAATTTTGGATTCTGTCATTGGGAAAGTAATCAGGTCAATCAGAAATGTGGTGGAAACCCAGCTGAGAACATGAATTACTGCACATTCTGGACCACCCAAGACCAGAAAAGGAAAAAAAAAAAGCCCTATATCTTAGTAATACTATAGCTTTTATCATTAGGGTTAGAATTATAGTTGCAGTGAAACTATGGAAACAATACAGGCTTGTAAATGCTTCCCATTGAAATCTACATTTATTTTTTAACGTGTGTGTCCTATTGCTGTATAAAACTACTGAGAAAGTTCAGTTAGGGCTGAGGGCTGGGGGTCACATCCTCAACGGATGCAAATGTGGAACAGCTCCAGTGCTGGGAGGATTCAGCCCTTTGTTGAATTAAATTCCAACTAGAGACTGAATATTTTTTTTCTCCCTCAGTTTACAGAAAAATCTATTTGGGGCATTTGTGTAAGTAAGTGGATGTGATTTCTTTTTCAAGGATGTTTGGAAATGAGAAACTGAAGCACTGGAGAGGTCTCTCACAAGGTTTGTTAGTGTCCCTTTTTTTCCCCCTTAAGCAGCTGTGAAAATAGTCTAGCTGGAACAAACATGTGGATTAAAATGGAGATATTTCACAAGTGCAACCCTCTGTAGCCAGGCTCCACTCACCATTCCCTTTCCACAAGTCTCACTGAATTCCCTAGAGCATGACAGGGAAAAAGGGAGTGAGCGAAGGAGAAAACTCCTTCTAGACAATATGAAAGGCTTGGGTAGGGCCTGCAAACACTCTCTACCACATACAGATTTGTTGTAATCTTATAAAACAACTGGCCCACCCTTCAGGTGAGCTGAAATGGGAACAATTCCTCTCTGCTGTAAAGGAGCCAGCTGTGAAACTGGCCCAGTTGAGGCTAGAAGCACTCAGAGAATAAGGAACGCGAGATGTCTGAAATGCAAGGGGTAAGTCAAAACCTGGGTCCCAGGGAGCCAGATTTCAGGCATTAACATCAGCCACAGAAGTCTGAGACTGTCACTTTCAATTTGGCCTCCACAAAAAGAGGCCAAGGTATGCAATCTGGACAGCACGCAGAGCTACACAAGCCAAAAATGAGTGCACGTTTCACCCTCTTCAATTAAATCCAAAGAGAAACCAAAAACTTTTTTACATTGAGGGTGGTCAAGCACTGAAATAGGTTGACTGCAAATATTGCAGAGTCTCCATCCCTGGAGATACTCAACACCCAGCTGGGCAATGTCCTGAGCAGCCTGCTCTAGTTTACCCCGCTTTGAGCAGGGGGTTGGACTAGGTGATCTCCAGAGCGGCTCTTCAACCTCAACTGTTCTGTGTGAAGACTTTGCTTTGGTCCTGCCTCTGCCTGAAATAGGCTGAAGAGCTCCCTCCTCTTGAAGACATGGCCAAGAAAATTCTCTGAGGACAGAGGCTGGCCAGCGAGCAGCCTCTAAGACTGCATGGGTGAGCAGGGAAGTGCAAATCCCCTGCTCCACAAATTTAATAGCACAGGACCCCAAACACTACAGCCTACAGCTAGATGCAGCTTGCACAGCTCTGAGGACTAGAATATGTGGAAAATTTCTTTTTTCTTTTTTTGTCTATCCGTTTTTAGACAGGAGCGTGGGGAACTGAGTAGCAGGGTCATGCTCTCTTCCTCCTGTGGTCTGCCTCAATCTAAACACTGGCCACGGCGGAGTCCAAAGCACGTTCTGCTATGGTAATAAAAAGATCATGGTCATTTCAAAAGCAATTAAGCCCTCGTAATCGATTGTGCTTTTACCACAGCCATCCTTGCCCTTGAAGCACACACCCAAGTGGAGAGGAATTGATTGACATTTTCACATGCCCTGTATGCCACTCTAAAGGCTTCTCTTTCTATTTCTGGCTACTCAGATCCCAAAAATCTTCCAAAACCAAAATGTTATAAAATCAAATCCCTAAGAGGGGACTGCTTTTACTGCCTCGTCACTGTCAGAAAATGAGAGGGAGAAGGCCATAGTGGTTCTAGTCATTCATAGCAAGGATGTCATCATCAGGAGAAGATTATGGTCCTGTGGCCTGGATCAATCAGTAACTTTGGGCTCTGATCCCACGGCTAGGCAAATCCCATCAAGGCATGTCATCCTTCTTTCACATGGGTGGTGCATGCAAGCGACTGCCATCTCAGATGGTATCTTCACAGTCATTTCCAGGCAAATGGATGCACGTTCTGCCCATGCTTGGTGCTGAGCAGATGCTCTGCAATATGGTGCAGAGTCAGCAATAGTGCAAAAGACCTCTCTGTTCAGCCAACTCTCTGACATCTGTCTATAAAGCACCAAGTAGATGAGACCTTGGTTCCACTTCAGTTCTGCTACACTCTTCAGCACTGAAAACTGAGCATTAGAAATCTGGCAAAAACATCCCACCACCTACATGGCAGTCCCTTGGCAGAGAGAGGATCCTTGCTTTCTTACCCATGATGTGGCAGGTAGCAAGCAGTCCTTTATAAACAGACACCTTGAAACCTCCTACCCCAGAAGCCAAGAGGCTCCTTGCTGGTAACAAGGTACCTTGTAACAGGTACATGACCAATCAAAACCTGATGAACTGCTCCACTAGCTTCCCCGATTGTATTTAAATCCATGATCCCCTGTCTGAACCCTAATGGATGTGGACAACAGATTATTTCTTGCAACAACCTTAACATACTGGAATGCTTGTATCATATCTCATCTTTTTTTTTTTTTTTCTCTAAGCTGAACAACCCACTTCCTTCAACCCTTCCACACAAGCCCTATGGTCTTTGCCTCCAATCAGTGGTGTTATTCTGGACCCTCTTGAAAGGCCTTCACTGCACGCAAGCCAACTGAAGAACCCCTTCATGTGTCTGATGTGACACTTGCACATCCCACCAGGCTGTTAACTTTTTTTTTTTTTGCATCAGCACACCTTAGCTGACTCGCACTTATGCTTGTGCTTGACTCTCAATTCCAGAAGTTTTTCTGCAGAGCTACTGTCTAGGGTCTCTTATATTCATGCAGCTGATTTCTCCTATCAAACCTTGCCCTTGTCTTTACCAAAATTCCTCCTCTCAGATCATGATTTGCCAAGCTCACTTATGTCTTAAACCTGGCCTCAGCAGCTCTTCAGGGACACCTTCAAAATTAATAGGTATGTTCTTCTTCCATCATCCTGGGTGGTAAGGAAAGAATTACACAGCAATGAGTCCAGGACAGAGCCCTCAAGATCCCCCAACTTGTAGCATGAAAGTTTGACAATGAAATTATGATAATCAGTCCCTGAGTATTATCTCAAGCCAGCTTTACAGTCATGTTAGAGAAGATTCATCTCAGCTAGGCTTCCCTAGCTCAGTTGCGAGGCAACAAAGCTCCTGTTTTCTTTCAAAGCCTTTTGAAAATGATAGTCAATACAACAGTCTTAGCCTTAAATTACTATATATACATACATACATATATGTATCTAAATAAAATAATCATAGAGGGAGCAAAAGTTTGCTGGCAGCCTGAGGCTTCCCTCTGACCAGATGTACCCAGTTCATTTCTAGTAAAATTCCATGGAAGCCACTGGCATCCCACTGGGATGTGCTAGGCACATATTAACTTGCTAAAATAACAAGGAAGATTTGCATGCATTCTGCTGTAATCTAACCTATCTCTTCTCACTTTTTTTTTTAATAGTCACTATAGTATCAAAGCAAAACATGACAGTATGGAAACTCAGGGTCACAGGCCAGCTTGCTCCTGCTCAGCATCCTCAACCTGCTGTGCTGGGTCCCCTTACACTCAGCTCACGTGGTTGGAAATTTCTTGACCTAACAAGACTGCAATCCTGACCTTCAGTACTTCTCCCCTGTCGCCCTCTCCCAGAGTTGGAATCTCATAGCCATGACAGTCCTACAGCCAGTGTGATGTGTTACTTGGCTCCCAAAAGATAGAGTACATCCTTTCCCTGAGGCTCCAGATAGGTGGATGCTTTGAGAAACAATGCTGCAAAAGTTCTTTATTTGAATGGACAGTCATCAAAGCTTAAGAAACCTAGGCATTACCTTAATGTTTGCAACAACGTTCTGCCTCCCTTTGGTTTTATTTTGGCATGAAAGGCAGCTACAGCAAAGAAGATATGCACCATCCACAATGAAAACAGACTGCTATATTATAAACAGAAGGACCTGGAGATAAGCCTGACTGAAAAACTTTAGTTCTAGACACTCCCAAAATTTTTGTGAAACCTCCTCAGAGACTCACATCCAAGCTGCATACCTTATAGTCCTTGCTTTTGACCTCTGCTCTCCTGTGACGAGTGGAGGACACAAGCAGAACATCAGCTAAGTGCAAAGCAGAGCTGGCTGCCCTCATGAAGTGCCTCTGCCTAGGACTCTGTCATCTCCTCCCACTCATTCATGCCCTCCATACTGCAGCCTCATCATCCCAGACCCCTAATCACTTGATGTGCACACAGTCCATAAATTAGGAGACATCACAGTGTTATTTGGGGCACTGAACAAGATTACTGTGCAATTACAGCAACGAGCCACCTTTATCTCCGTGCTTGAAATCATGCCTTTACTTAAAACACTTTAAATCAATAAAATTATACTGTAGCCATCGACAGTACATACAGTTTTGCTTACTGGAATGACCCCCATTACGTTCAACGGGAGATATGTTTCTGCCTGATTCAAGCACAGCAAACAGACTTCAAGTAATGGCAAATGTCAAGTGGTTTCAGGAGGAAATAATTATAAATCATTCATGACACCCTGCTATGTCGTAGCTGTTGGTTGGCTTATTTCTCCTGATTAGTGCTAATTTGCATACAGCTCAGACCAGTGCAGCAGTGATGGAGGCTCCTCCAGAGAAAGGAAGGTACCCTGAAGCACAAAGGCAGATGGGTGGGCTATGATGGGAGAGATGCCACAGAGGTATAAGAGGTGCATAAATCCTGAGTAGCATAGAGAAAGCACATAGGGAATGACTGAACCATCTCTTGCTACTTAATCATCATCAAACGGAGCCAGCAGGAAGCAGAATAAAGGGAAAACAGACAAACATCCTTCCCCATGTGGCTCGTAGTAAAGCTGTGCAACTCCCCATTGCCAGGGGCTGCACATACAGAAAGTTTCTAAGGACTTCAAGTTCATCTCCAGGGCCAAGGGCAGACCAGAGCAGAAGATGGGGATGGAGGGCTGAGCTTCTCTTTCTCCACAACAGCAGAGAAAATGGATATACACAGGTATCATCCACAGCCTGGCTCTGTGCCTGAAGGCACCACTGATGCTGCACTACTCATCTGCATGACAGCAGCAAGAAAATCGGCTCCCAGGTCTGGGTGTGATGGAAAAAGTGAGGACCAGCCTCAGGGAGGATGCGGCTGACTGCAGAGCTGCCACAGTGATGGCAGGCAGAGGACCAGCTCCTCAAGAAGTGGCCTGCAGCCCCAAAGCCACATGTATGACATAGGACCAGAGCAGGACTGGGGCAGGCATTTCCAAAGGAGAGCGTGGGGAATCCAGCCCCACTGCGAGTAACTTAAACTCCCTCTACAGCCTTATGACGCTGTCCTAGGAGACACAGGAAATTTTCAAGCAGCTCTGACTCAATGAGGATTGTCTGACAGTGACAGAGCCCTGATTTAACAGGGTGCTAATTAACTTCATGCATTTCAAGTCAGGCAAACACTGAGCATCCCTGTCGAACCAGGGCCTACACACAGCATTGAGATAGCTTAAGCCTGGAGAAGTAGGCTGGAAACATCTAACAACAAGAGGATTTCCCATGATAAATCTGGTACTTCCTGCTTCTGGCTGTGCTGGGTTTACCACACAAATTGTCTTTCTCACAGTCCTTCGGCGCTGCTCATTCCATTCTCAGCTGGACTCCAGACGCACAGAGGTGCAGGGAAAGGAAAATAATGAGACAAAGTTGGGATAGGCAAACCTCGTGGTGCTGGAGGCTTTTCAAGGCTCTCAGACGCTTTGGTGGGTTTGCAAACTGGGATAAGATTGTGAACCACTTTTTTTTTTCCTGTAATTTAAAATGCATGCTCTCCCTCATGTACCACCAAGGATGGCTCAGTTATTAAAGGCACAAACAATTTTTTTTATTTTTTCTGGGAGACTTGACTATGCCTGGGGGAGTGAAGAAACCTGGACCACCTACCATAAGCTCGGTAGTCAGAGAATATTGCACATAGTCCATACCCTGTGTTTTCTTCCCATGCTGGTACTCCCACTCTGGTGCCCATCTGCCATCACAGCAGCCCCATAGTCACTCTGCGTAAACATTCCTTGTTTTCAAAAACAGACATAATCCTCGAGTTGTAACACTCACACCCAAATCTGAAAATGATCTGGATTTTCCCCAAAGTCTGGCATCTCATTTCAGGTCCATTGTACAGAATGACCAGAGAGCAGTACTCAAATTAGACCCTTGATGCAAGCTTGAGCCTCACGGAGTGCCGCCAGTGGTTTTGGCACTGTTTCCCGGTTCAAATTCATCTACTGCTTATGCTGTTCCCTGCCTCCAAAAGATTTCTCTTTATCCTTTCATATAGCTGCATCCATAGGAGTTTCATCCCTTAAACCTGCAGCAAATTCACCTTTAATGATTCCTTTTCTGCCCTTGTTTGTAATTCATCCAATGTTTTTCAATAGCAGTGATTGTCCGGGTGATATTAATTTTTTTCATAAGCACTGCCTCTCAGCTTTCCCTACGATTCAGTCCTTGGAGCTTTTTAAACATGATCTGCTGTTCTCTAAAATCTGACTTGTTGGTATCTTTATACAAGACCAAGACGTCTGTGCTTGTGGTACTCATGCATACAGAAGGCTGCCACTCTAAGCTCAGCGATGGGAGGTCTTAAAAAGGCTATTTTGTTCCCTGCCTTTGGCACTGTATTAAGAACTTGGATTTCATCTGCTGTTCACTATCACCTTAAGGTCACTTTCAGACATATTGTGTTTCCAGGTCCCCCCCCATCTCTAATTGCACAAGTTAAGATTGCTTTCAATTTTAATTTCCTTCCTTTTGATGGTTTCATCCCACTCTTAACATGACTTGAACATGGGTTGCTTTTTTGTTTTTTAGGCTTCCTCTGAACATCTCTGCTGACCAGTTCCTGATTTATTTAATGCACGTTCACAATATACAGCTAAGAAAGTGAGACTAAATGGTTGAGCATTCATTAGAAACAGATCAAGAACAGACTACATTAATGTCCCCCTGACTGCCACTTATACCCTCACGTCTGGCCACTAAGTGCCTCTATAAATCAAATATGGCGTAAAAGGATAAGGAAAGCTGTAGGGTTGCAGCAGGCAAACACTGTCTCTGCTCCACCAAGTTTATCTCAAAGGAGTCTGAATGCAGCCAAGCTAGCATCAGCTTTGTTGACTTTCTGCTGGTCCAAATAACTCTTCGCATTTTCCACGTCACTCTCCCCATCCGCATCCCTTCAGATGATCCCTCTCTGCTGCTTCCCAGACCTTGCAGTCTCAGACACATCAGTTCTTCTTCTGATATCTTCATTGTCTGTGGCATTGCTCTGAAGAGCATGAGGAAGCCTAACCTGGGCCTGGACATCCCATCACAACCACCCCTTGAAACATGAAGTGTCCGCATCTCTGCCTACCTGGCCTGAATGCAGATCTAGCATCTGTTTTGTCTGACGCTATCAGACTATGTAGCGGGCTGAAATAAAGGGTTAACTCCTGGCCTTAAGTTACACATTTTGCTATCCCATGTTATGGCTATAAATTCTTTACCCACATAGACAGAGAGCTATCAAGTTAAGCTGGGTGCTTACTTCCTCTTCACTGTAAAATTTTCTACTTGATTTATTTTATTAGAAAGAGCAAATCTCTTCACTAATACTCTTTTGATGGGCATTAACACATTTTGTGACTGTATTCTATATTTTCCACCAGTCTAACCCAGATCGTATTTGAACAATTGTATTTCCAGAAGCTTTTTGTTTATCTGTACTTTGAATTTTTCTTAAAGAGGCATGACATTGAAGTAAAATAAAAATTGATTTTTCATTTTCAGCTTTAACTTATATGAGTCCGGGCCAAGTCAGAGCATTTAAAAAGAGCATAAAACTCTCTGCCTCAGCTTTCCTGCACACAAGTCTCCTGAAAATCACTGAGCCAAAAATGAAGTCTTTCTAATCTAATAAGCCTTCTTTTTTTTATTTTGTGGAAAGCCCTGTTTCTCCTTGATCATTCTGCTGATGTTTTCTCCTGTTCATTTCCGCCAAATTTAAGCATTTTTGGTTCTTTTCCAAGCAGCTTCACACTCCAATCGATTGTGCTGCTGAATACTTCCCTTTCTGGGTCCCCGTTAGCAGGTCTACCCGACGGCCGTGCATGGCTATATTTGTTCTCATGGAGTCCTTCACCACTGCTGTGTCAGTTCAGAACGGGCATGAAGGACTTGGGGGTGAGCTGGTTGCCTGACCATGACTATAGTTCCTTGTAAATACAGTCCCTGAGCCTCACATTAGGTCAGCAAGTGCAAACCCATGAGCAATTCGGAGCTCTTTGATGACAGCTAAGAGTTTCTCTGCAGACCCAGGAAGTCAGACAGCTAAGTCAAGGCCATAAAATAGAGTCAAAAGCTGGCCTTAAGATAATAAAAAATAAAATA
The DNA here is from genome assembly GCF_018139145.2 of Gymnogyps californianus. Taxonomy (NCBI): domain Eukaryota; kingdom Metazoa; phylum Chordata; class Aves; order Accipitriformes; family Cathartidae; genus Gymnogyps; species Gymnogyps californianus. Next base: position 26,877,804 of record NC_059478.1, on the reverse strand, counting down.
AAAATGAATTATATCAACTAATATAATAATATGGAGGTTTTATTGAAACAGTGACCTAAATTAGTCAGAAACAGCAACTTTATTTGTTTTATTGCGTTACTGTCAGTCATAAAAACACTTCTCCTTTCCACTTGCCCTATCCTGAATCTGTGTTTGCCCAACCGCTGCCTCTGCATTGGACCTGAACAGCCAGGACACAATTAACAGGAGGAAGGTCCTTACACCTGAGGCTGTCCGGGGACGTGGGACCAACAGCCTTCAGTGCAGCCTGACAAAAGCAAAACCAGAGCAGGAGGACAAACTGGCCACAGGCAGAAAAGCATTTGCCAAATGTCACCCAATGGGCCTGGGCAAAGAAGGAAAAGCAACTGGTAGCCCAGACCCCTCTGTAGTCCAAAATCTCAGGACTTCAATAAGCTTCATGCAAACAGATTTGCAACCCCTGCAGAGACTGAGTACTTAGGGGTAGGGAGTCTTGGGAGGATTCATAGGCTGATTCACCGGACATCATTTCAGGATCAAGGTCGTGTCAGAACAACGTGGTCTAGGCAAATTTATGGGAAGTTTGTTCCATCCCCCCACAGAAGTGAAGAGACAGAGAGAGAAGGAAACTTCCACACTCCTACTGATTAACCACAGTGCAAACTTCATAAACATGCTCCTGACCTCCACCACAACGTGCAGACTTGAGTCATTCCAATAAAAAAGGAAATGACACTTTGCCACAACATTACTAAGTCCACATCCCATAAAACCATTCAGGGAAGGCGGGGGGGCGGGGGGGGGGGGGGGGAGAAATAAGAGAGAGAGAAGAAAGAGTAAAGCCAGGTAATTATCTGTTATTAACCCAGTCCTCGGTGGTATCACATTGCTCCTAAAAATAATGACAGAGCAACAAAGCTTGCTTGCGTCTCCCATGTCCTTTATGGGTTCCTCATTATTCTAATGAGCTGCTGAAAAATGCACTTCAGTTACATTCCCATTGGTTATTTCACTGATCACTCTGCTTTCATTTCCACCTGGCACCGCAAGATGTTTTGCAATTAACACTTTGATCCTTTCTTTTTCTTTCCTTTTTCTTTTTTTTTTTTTTTTTTTCCCACCCAGGGACAAATGCAGGCACCCACTTTGGGAGGAGCTGAGAAAGCTCATGGATGAGGCTGCTCCCACATTTTGCACGTGATGTGCACTGGGTTTGCTCAGACTTTGGGGCGACCAGGCTGGCCGTAGCTGGCAGAGCCACAAAATGTACTGCCTTTGCTCGTGCGACACCGCTCCCCTGCAGCTGGTACCAAAAAGAAACCAGCAACAGTTTAAGAATAGATCGACATAATGTCTGCCACGTGAGCTCAGGAGCAAAATAGGGAAGGGATGGAGGAGGACAGCAATGCAGCCATTGCACGAGCAAACACGCTGTGGCTTGGTGGGGTTTTTTTCTGTCACAGTGAGTCACACCACTCATTGCAAGTCACAGTCTGCCTTTTCTCATGTGGAGAAAAAAAAAAAGAAGAAAAGTCTTATTTGTTTCAATGAGCTTTCATTGCCACCTTTTATTCCACCCTTCAGAGCCGTTATTCAAATTGTTTAAAGCTTCAAACGAGCTGAGATGGAACTGGCAAGGAGCAGGGCTGCCAGCCTCTGCTTCTTCCCTTCCCCTTCTCCTCCTCCTCCTGCCGCATCTCTCGGGTCCCCTGGACAGAAAGGATCTCTGCCCACAGTCGTCCTTTCTTTGGCTGGAAAACCGGGTCGTGGTGGGGTACCATAAGTTAAATACTGCTGCGTATTTAGAGGACAGGAATAGCTATAACTGCTGGGGGAAATGGAGCTGCACAGCACCCAGCATGAAGAGGGCCAGCCGCCGCAGTGCAACAGCTGTACAAAAAGCTACACCTCACCCTCCACCAGCTAAAGCCAACGGAGGGGACTTACACACTTCAAAGGTCTGAATATTGGTCCTTGCTGAAAGTTGGGCGATTAAATGCACTTTTTGTCCTTTCACCAATAAACACTATTTTCTCATGGCTGAATCACCTCCTCTCACACAGAAGTGCTATTTTACCTTTTTTTTTTTTTTTTAAATTTCAAAATACCTTTGGAAAACATACCAAAATAGCTACAGAAAGATTCTGTACACTCCAAACCTCCAAGTTTTGAGATAAACTGGAGAGGGGTTTTGTGTTGTTTTGCTTTTAGCAAAATACAGAAAGCAGTTTAAAAAGTATTTAAAAACAAATCATTTTAGCCCCTCTAGAAAATGGTTTAAAACAGTTTTACCATTTCAATTTTTTGTCAGGAAAACAGATTTCTGGCTAACTTGAATATTAGACCTCATCATAAAAGTATTGAAAAAGGACATTTGTATCAAAGTTAAGTCTTTCTCTGCAAACTTGGTGATTTGTATGGAAATTTTACCAAAAGGAAAAAAAAAAAATACAAAGAAAACTTTTCTGTAATGTCCCTACATTTTTTGGTTTTACAGTCACAATATTTGTTATTTCAAAAGAATATTGGATGTTATAAAAAAACCAAACATGAAAATCAACATGAAACGCTTCAGATTGTCTAAACAAAAGCTTTCACAGTTTTGAAAATTTAGTTTCATTGGAAAATTCACATTTTAGCTCTTTGGAGCCAATTTGCGATTTCAGAATGTTGATTCCTTACCATTTTATTGAGAAAATGTTGATTCTTCCAACTCTTAAGTTCAAGCATAACTTTACTACAGTTGTATTTGAATGAGGGTATTTACAAGGGTAAACTCATGTACACATACTAGTGTTGACAGGATCAGGGCTTCTGGTAACTTGCTGACACTCACTACAACCTATAATGCTGTACAATGCTCGCTTTATGTACACCAGACTTTGACCTTATTCATCAAAATACCCTTCTGACTTTGCTCCAAGGGCTTTTATGTTCTCTGAAAACAATATAAATTCCCTTTTATGACATTACAACTTTAATTTCAAAGTGTGATGAGTGAATGTGGTGTTGTTCTCCTTATTAAGGCACAATGAGCTTGTATGCCGCGGCTCAAATTATTTTTACTCAGGGTTTACATAACCCTGATACAACAACAAGCAGATTGGGGTCCAAAGTGCAAACCGAGGGCACACGCAATCTAAAACCCCACCTTCCAAAATGGACGATGACTTTGACCTCTGCAGCCATAACCCATGGGGAGTGATTCTTACACTACGACGACTTCTCCACGCAGCAAAACGACCGGCTCTGCGGCACGAGGAACTTTTCCACCAGTCCTCAGATCCTGGAGTCACGGGAACGCAGACATCTCCCTTTCACCTCTTTTAAAACACAATTTTCTAGAACTCATGGATGTAATTAAGCCTTTGAAATACAACAGTCTAGGGGCGCAAAGGCAAGTGATACCAAAGTGTCTTTTGGGGCAAGGGGGTGATAATGATCCCTAAATTCCCAGTCACCGGGAAGAGTGAAAAAGAGCCCAGGGCTCTGTTAAACCCAATCTTGGCTCCTTTAATTTTAACATAGATTTACTCACGGGAGCTTTTTTTTTTCCCCCCTGAAAAAGATGCTAATACCAAAAAAAAAAAAAAAAAAAGAGCAGATTGCCATTATGAAAAAACACACATGTATAAAGCTACACAGATACTCTACCTCAAATTTTAAACATGCTAACCTCCTCGGCACGAGTTCGAACAATGCCGATTCAGTTCCAAGGCCAAAGCTGTGTTAGTAATGCCTTACTGGCACCACTCTTGAGCCTACCTTCCTCACAACTGGCAAAAAGGATGCTTCCACTGGGATAATTTATACCAGTTTCCGTAAGGAAATCCACTGTAACAGCAAAAGTGCTGCTTTGCCAGGATAAGCTATAACATTTATGCAGCATTTGCCAACATATATATATATTTAAAAATTTTTATGAAAAGCCATGCCTCTCTACAATGCTTGTTCCACGGACAACGATTCTTTGCACAAATTTGGCTTGGAGCACTGAGTGGAGATACAAAAGGCATTATTATATGAGATTGGGGACTGGCTCCAAGCTCTGTAGAAGTAATCGAAAATAGGAAACGCTGAAAATCAAACTCAAAGCATATACACAATCCAGGAAAATGTTGCAAATGTTGCAAACCACTTGTTTGAACAATGGAAGTAACTCAGTCCTGAACTAGGTCCTCAGCTGATGTGACTGGCATAGTTCCACCAAATTCAGCCAGGGTATATTGGTGGGAACACAGCCCTGAAAATTTCCCATTTTGGGGGTTTGTTGTGAAATTTGGATGGAGGCTACCTGCTATCTCTGGGCACTCCTGCAGTGCATTCAATTGCTACAAAAAAAAAAAAGCAGATTCAAGTCTCCTGGGACCTCAAATACGATGAAATGAAATCAAAGACAGAGATGCAACCCCAAAGAAGGCATCTCTTTCCACGTGAGGATGACCTTTGGCTCAGTGTGAGTGAAGAAAAAAAGAACAAGAGAAAGGATGAGGGGGAAAGATGGAAGAAAGCAGTCAAGATGGAGGGGACAGATGGTGGGCAAATTCAGAGGGAGGGAGGAGGTGGAAACAAAAAAAAAATGAAGGGTGAAAAAACAAGGCAGATTAAGAAATAGGAATCAGAGGTGAAGGAGAGAGAACGAGAGGGATGGGCAGTGATAAAGGGAACAGGGTTAAAATGAGCAAACAGAGAAGGCATAAAGAGAAGGGTTCGGGTTAAAGGAGCAATTGCCCTCTGGCAAACATACTGCAGTGTAAATGGAAACACGTATGTCAACAAGGAGCGTCCTGAGATGGGCTGGAGAGGAAATAGCTTACGTGACATGAGCGTCTGCTGGGAACCACCACAGCCTTCTTCCTCCACAACCCCCGCCACCCCGAGTCACTCCTTTCTGCAGATGCTGATGCGCCCACATACAGCAAGGCACTGTCAGAGGGGTTCCCCAAACTCAGCCATGACTGCACCTCCACCCAGCACCACTGCTGATGGGGGTAAGCTCATAGCTATTCAGAGCTACAGCTGCTACCCGACTTCACCCAGCTCAAAGCAAGCTGCATCACAGCTCCTCGAGGTATAAATACACATGACATTTTCACAGGTAGCTTCACACACTCTTGAACCCAAAAAAGAGCTTCAGAAATAGCTGATAAGCACACACGAAGGTCTCTAGAGCCCTTAAAGCTGAGTCCAGCACCTGACCTTGAGTCCTCCAGGAGCCCTGGCCAGTGCTTAAGACCAGAATCCTTCATTTCACCGCCTGAACTGCATCGGTCAGGACCCAAGTCCCCCAGAGGCATCTTTTCCTGGAAGCTAAATTCACATAAATCATTTTCCAATTCCAGTCAGCCTTTTACGTGATCCAACCATCCAGTTGCACCTTCAGACATTTTCCAGAACATTTCTGGTGCTTTTGGTCTTCTTTCTTCTTTAGGAGAGAGCTTAGGGAGGATGGCAGCAAGACAGCAACAAGAACCATGATCTTCTTCCATAGACAAGGGGAAAATCCCATGATAAAGGAAAAGAATCCAATAGAGAGCTATCTGCAGACACTACCATCACTGCTGCCCAAGCCTTTGTACGGTTGCTTGGGGGCTTCTACACTTTTTGGAGATCTCTAGTTGGGATGCCACACATTCAGGAAGGCCTGTTCCATAAGTGTTGCCTATTACACCAAAATCTCCAGATACACTGGGCATGCACAACAGGGCTATGCTTCCTCATGGCATTGGACCTTAACCGCCCAGGGTTTCCAAGGGGCTCAAGATATGCCAAGAGAAACATCCTGGGTAAAGAAACTCTTTTTTTCTATGCTAAGGATTCAGCCTCTTTGGCTAATGGGATTTGTGTATGCTGGTTTCTGTGGCCAGCAGCACAGAGAGAAGTGAAGCGACGTAGTATTTATGCACAGATGCCTTTTTCATGCCCAGCAGCATATAACACAAGTCTAGGGCATGGCTCAACCAAAAGTGTGTCTGGGTCACTGCTCACCTTAGTGATACCTTATTGCAGTGCAGCTACTTCTGCTCCTGCCTGACAACAGCCCATGTCAGCAGGAACGCTTTTATCCCGGTGTCAGTACAGCCGTAAGCACGGTGTTACACCACCTTAAAGACCCAGTAAGGCTGCAGAGATAATGTATTGGTATAGTCAAGCTCTTAGACTACTACAAAGTTAATCTGTATGCCATCAAGGTACTGATAGCAGATCTATTAGCTGTTAAGCATGTTACTGGGGAGAAGCTGACACACGGTAACTTCCACGGCGCTAAACTCCTTACAAGGACATGTTTAATACACAGCACATCCCATGTTGTAGGGGGCTGTTCCCAACAGCCATTCATCTTTCTTCACTTCTGCTGTTGTGACTTCCCTTTGAAGTGTTAAGAAACACTTTTCAGACATCCTCCATCACTTGTCAAGTACAGATCACTACATGTGTGACCAGGATCATTAATGCCTCTATACAAAGACCTTTTGTCTATTAAAAAAAAATCCTTTAAATATGTAGAATCCAACTCTTTGCATCAAGTCATGCTTGAAGATGACACAGAGATGAAGGGCCTCCTATAGCTATAAACTCGGAAGATAGATGAAAGTTCAATCACAGACACTGAATCTTTTTGACATTTAAACATTTCTACTCCAGAACACATGACAAGCCTTCAAACAACCATGTTGTTTTATTTTTACAAGGACACCAATTAGCCTGTGTTGTTTAGATTGGTAATACTTGCAATGTATAAACTTTCTTAGCACATGGCAAGTGAAAACAAATAACCTCCATCAGATATGCATTTTCTATGTCAAAAGGGTGAAGGAAAATTAAGTGGCATTTCTGTAATGAACTGCCTCTAGACTTCCTTCCCAGAATCTGGAGAAACATTCAAAGGTAGAAGCAGAAATGTACATACTGACCCAAAAATAATTCTCCAATGGGTACTTTCTCCCAGTGAGTAGTGTTGTGTAGCTATGATGGTCTGAAAACAGAGGGACGAGGTTTCTAGACAATAATCTTTTCCTGGAATAGCTGATACAGCTAAAGAAAACAAGCTTTGGGCACACAGAGTTTTCTAAATTCTCTTCACACGAAGGGCGTCTTTCCTTGCACAGCCGTGATGCCGGCTGTTGTACCTCTCCAATCACGAGCGTTTTCCAACAGTTTTCTCTTGCTTTTCTCTCTGCTACCAACTGCCCAAGCACTCCTGAGAGGGTGATCTAGAAGTTCAGGAGACCTGGGTCCAATTCCCTTTTGTCACAAGCCCTTGTAAGGCTTTAGGAAAGCCATGTGACATTTCTAAACACCCATTTCTCCATCACCTATGAAACAGGCTAAGTGCTCTCTTACCCCAGCTAGGTAAGGGGGAACAGGGAGGCAGCAATGCAAGATGCAAAGAGGTGCAGAAAAGCAGATAAACCAACCTGTAGCGGTGCAAGCAGCACAACTGGAGATGGGACTCCTCTCACATATACCAGGAGCTCTAAAATGGTGTACCTGGACTACTCTGGTCTTCCAGACCACAGCATGAGTCGTCTCAGCTACCTGCAGTACTCCCCTGCTTAAGATGCAGATGCCTCACCAGGCTGCTGAGGGAGCCAGAGGAGAGGAACAGAAAAGATGCCTGGAGGTTGAGTAAGTCGCAATCCTTATGTTTTTATGTGATTTTATCTCACCCCTGAAGTTTCATCCTACTGCTCTGGAACTCATTAATTGACTTAAATGCATTGCTGCACCAATGTGCAAGCATGCGTCTCCTTTCTCCACCATAATATAACCCAAGAAATAATTTCCTCTTAAATCAGAGAGAATAATCTAATTCTTCAGGAAAAGACCAGCATTACTGGATTTTAAGGCAATAGATACATCAGAAACTTCTATAAAAGGGGAGGTAGAGAGCTGAGCAGCCACTGAATAACCAAGGAGTCTAATAGTCACAAGAAATCTATACAGGTCATTTTTAAATAGCCCATTTTCTGAGCACAAGATATTGGTCTCATTTTAGAAAATATAAATGTGTTGTGCTACAGAACTGTTTCAAAGGCAGATGCACAGAGCTGTTTGTTCAGTGTTCTTAATCCAAACAAACAGTTGCATACTCTTACCTACAACATAAGTCTCTCATCTTAAGACTCTGGCCAAGAAAAATATTTTCCTAGCTAGTTTGCTATGAAAATGTTTGAATAAAAGAAGCAACATCAATAACTTATGCAAAAACTTCAACCTCTAATCAGCTGAGCTTTAATAAGGTTTGAGATAACAGCACATGCATTTTGCCAAGAGTATAAAATAATCGTAAAATATTATAATTGATGTGCTGTTCTCGTTTATTACATCTCACAAACTAGATAGTTGATTACATGGAAGAAGACATTTTGGACCTTGTGTTAACATACTGTAATAATTAATAGCCATTATTTGGATTTGGGGAATTTCAGTGAGGGTTTTTTTTGTTGGGGGTTTTTTGTTGGTTTGGTTTGAGGGGATTTTATTATTTTAACAGCCTGTACAAATTTGGCCAAAGACTCAAATCTCTCTGAAATCAAATGAAACTATTTATGACACAAAGATTTGGCCCATAGTGTTTTGAAAGAAGTGGAGATGGCAGAGCTTAAGTCCTGCTCAAATTAAACCCTCAAAATAGAGAGGAAGAAAAAAAAAAGCTCCAAACTGCAAATAAACCCTTGACAATAAGTTACACCAAGTTGTTTCCTTTTTGGAAGGTAGTGAGCTGCAAATAATTGCTAATAAAAGGTTCACTGTGTTTGGTGAATACAAATCTTTATTTAGTGGCTGCAGAGCAAGTCTTTTTCTTGCTCTCTTGACAGTTTAACTACACGCCAACAATATTTGCTTAAAGTCTTTGGCTCCATTAATCTCAAACTCTGCTACACAGATTGCCAAAGCTGATGACAAACCCCAGTTAGCATGGATCATCTACTTGCCCATGACAGTATTTTTCCCATGACATTAAAAGGATGGGTTTTTCCCCAAAGAGGGCACAAGTCTACGGATTCTCAAGAAGGTTTGAAAGGATAAATCTACGGCTTAAGGTGACTGATAGAGATAGCTGGGGACTACATGGAAACAAGGAGGAGGAAGAATACCCTTGCACTCTAATCGGCTTTTTTGTTTGCTCACTGTTGCTTCTAATATGGACAGATCTCCATAAGAAAACACAAAATTAGCACCTGTTAGGACAACTTAACCTTCAGGGAGAAAAGCAAACATCCTTGGGTTGTCAAGATTTTGAAACAAAGGTTACAAAGGAGATGATGTTTTTTCTGGATTGTTTTAACCCCTTCTTGCAACATGCTGCAGCTCATTGACAAAGGTCCACCACTAATGGTTAGCGACCCTCTTCTGAAATATGGTACATGAAGCAGCACCATAAAATGTGGACTAATTAACAATATCATCATACCCTGAGCATCAGATGGGGTAAGTATGTGCATATTAAATGTATTATCAAGTGAAACTGAGGCATGGTAAGAAAAATTATCCTCTGCCCCCTCATGACTGGCAAAGTTAAGAGGAGGCATTCACCAGTTGTCCCCATTATGAGTCCTACAACTGAGTAGAGAAGAGCTTGAAAGCACCACTGCTTTAGCTATTTTTACAGTCACCCTCACTAAAATGGCTGATGGGAGGCAAATGGGGCTGGTTCATTAACGTTTGGGCAGCCAGAGTTACAATATAGGAACAGGGAATTGGAAGAGATGCTTTGGCCTTGTCATTCAAAGTAACCCTGCCATTTAAACCCTTGTGTAACCCATGCAAGCTCCGCTGTAAAGGAGCTTGCTTTCCTGGTCCCTACCTCTTCAGCTGTCAGCCTGGTCTGGAAGGTCCCATTTATCATGGATAGACACTCTCTTATGTCCAATTTGGATTTACAAGTGACCATAATAGCTTCAGTTGTTCCTGAGCCAACACCAGCCTTTCTCTGAACTCTCTCAGACACTCGGACTCCCATGGTATTTATTCCATGACTATGTTCTGCTCGCAAGCCGTGTTGGGAAGTGGGATGCAGGCATTAGGGATGCCACTCCTCCAGCCCAGCCCAGCAAGAGCAGCACCACCTGGAAGACGACTGTTCTCTCCCCATGACACAGCTAGACTTCATCAGAAGGCGCAATGACGCTTTGTGCCCGCTTGCTCTGCTGAGTAACGCAGAGCTCAGCTGCCTCTCTAGACAGGAATAGCGTCCAGCAATGACTTCTCACTTTCTTCTTGCTTGAGAAAAAACTACTCAGAGCCAGAAAATTTAAAGCAAACCCAGCAATTAAAAATCAGTTCTGTGTCCTTTTTCCTGACTCATCAGCAGGTGTTTTGGCCAAAACCACAGCTGTCTTGACCGAGTAACTGTGTCACCTGTCCCAGTCGCCTGCTCCCACAGGCAGATGCCAAAATGCTGAATTTGGAGGGAAATACAAGAGATCTAATGGAAAAGCTGAGAAAGAAAACAGAAGTACTTCCAAGTGAAAGCCATGGTATTCAGCCATGGCTTTGGACAATGCAAGCAGGGTATGTATTACGTATACCTGACTAACAATAGCATCACCTCCGTCACCCTGCCCGAGGCTCGTTCTTGATAGATAATGACTTGATTAAGGTAAGGACTTCAGTGAAACTATTCATATGTGAAAGCATAAAGCCTGCACAGAACTCTGCAGGACGGTAACCTCAGCCAGTAAATTGAACTAAAGTGATTGTAAATGAGCTAACATCTTTCACTTAACACTGCCTCCTGTTACTCTCCAACAGAGGCACCAACCTTTCTCTCACTGGAATCTTCCACTTCTCTGTCAAAACCACAAGCATCTCCCAATTTTTCTACACTTTAACCCCAGAGGGGTTCACGCTGTAGCTAACAGCCTCCAAGAGGACCGTAATAAAAATGGAGTGAGTCTTTGTTCTGATTGTAGATTAAAGGGAACAATCCACAGTACAAATGTAAAATAGCTTTCTTTCCTCCCCCCTTTTTGAATAATCGGTATCTGCATGCGAAGGTTCAATGTCACCAAACACGAGGCTTGTGTACAAAAGCACAAGATCCTTGACTAAAGCACAGCATACTTAACAGCTCAAAAGCAATTGTTGTCAAACTTGATGGAATTGTGCCTGGCAATCGTATTTTATTGTCGTTTGTACAGGGAAGCTTCAGCATTTTCTGGGCTTTTTTTTTTCTTTTTTTTTTTCTTTTTTTTTTTTTACCTTGGGGAAGTGGTGGGTATTTGATGAAGAAACTCAAGCTCAGGAGTTCACGGCCATATTTACTGTTTTCTCCAGAATGTACATATTTTATACAAAATACAACCCAGGTGTTCAGAAGAGAAACACTTTCCATTTATTCAGGTAAGAATATAGCCCAAGGTTATATAAAAGCTTGTCACTGTGCCGTGGTGCAATAAAGGTCCAGTTTGACACAGCATTGAATATTTTTGTGCTCTGTACCAGGCTGAACCCAAAATCTTTACAAGAGAAAAGGTAGGAAGGAAAAAAAGAGAGAGCCCTGAGGCCACAATTCCCCTGGGATGCAAGAAACCCAGAATCTGCTCCTTCCACAGCAAGGATTTAAATTTTCAACCCTCTGCATCCAAGAAAAGGTCCTTAACCACCTCACCGCCCCTCACGCTGCCTCTCCAATGCAGGCACACAGCTTTCTTGCCACATGGGTGAATTATACACTTATCTCATCTTCACCTCCTTCTTTCCAAGGGTCCTTTGGATAGAAACATACAGGAAAGGGTAAAGACAAAAGACACACAATTCTTAAAAACCTTCATGTAGCAGCACTAGGAGAAGGGCTGTTTCCCTCTGGTAAATGATTTGGGGAAGGAAGTGAAAGCAGGACCCTGGCAGGGCTTGCTACTCCCATCCTCCATCACCAGCACACACTGGGCACACACGTGATGGGCAGGGGCAGAGCAGCAGGTTTCACTGCTGTAACAAGCCCGATGCTCACCAAGGGATGCCCTTCAGCCCTTTGCCAGCACATCACCACCTGAGGAGATGTGACCTTGGCCACCACATCTGTACGGACACAGCTTTCACAGCAGGGAGGACATTCCGACGGCACCAGTACAGAGGAGGGCCAGTGCCCGGTGCGGTACAACACACCGCCGTGTCTGCTCGGGTAACATGCTCCTCCACCAGCAACAGCCAGCAAGGAAACACCTCCACAGCCTGGGACACGTGCATTGCCCTGCCTGAGGCATAAACAAGGGCGTAGGGGCAGGTGGCTGAAGCTCTGCAGGCCAACGGGAAAAGGAGTCCCAGGAAAGCAGAGTTTTGCTTTCCAGATGGAGTTGAGCACATCTGGGAAGGCAGCACCTCTCAGCAGAGGGGCTTTTCCTCCGAGTCGGAATGCTACGGAAGTGACACCCTGGAAAGCATGCCGCACGCATCTCCTTGCCTCTCTGCTGAATATGCTTGGAAGCATATGGCACGTCCACAAACGGCAGTTTTAAATAGGGGGGGGGTTTAATGCTGGGATCCTTATCTGGACACCAGCTGTTTATGCACATGAGGGTTTAAAACAGCATTTCTGGCATTGGGAGCAACAATGCAGTACGTGTTTCTTTGCCTTAGAAGGAAGAATGTATACATACAGGTGACCAGCTAAAGTAGACAAATGAAAAGACCTAGATAAAGTGAAATACGGGACTAGAAAACATTTCTATCTGCCAAGCAATGACTGTAAGCTGGGACTGCCACATCTCTGGGTTGCCTTTTATACACTCCTTTTTCCTCCCTAGAAAAGGTAATGTGGACCCAATATCACAACATCAGAAATTTCAGAACGTCCCTCAGCCTGAGGAGATAAGTGAATTTATTTCCTCTCCAGTGCACACACACTAATCAATGTGATCTATGTGCATATGTTCTGTGCACCATAAATCCTGCATAGCCAGTACCTGTCAGATATACTATACATACGGGTATTTCTGTACAGGATTTTCTGCATGGAGGGAAACCGTAGTAATCACTAAGTCACAGCCACACAGCTGGAAGAGATCTCAAGACATCCAGTCCCCTCTACAGCAGTGTCCCTATCTTCTCTCCTTCCTCACCCCCAAGCCCTCTCATGGTTAGATTAAAACAAAAAAAAAACACCACACACACCACACCAAAACTTCTTCCAGCTTTTAAAATGAGGAGATAAAACAGAAACGCTGAGTTACTCATCCTAAATTTCTGGGGGTGTCCATGGGAACAGTGATTCCTGGTGTCTAGTACTCCGCTCAGATCACTCCCACCTCCTTGCATCCCCATGATCTCTCCCCAAGTGGCAAATAATTCACCAGCCTGGGAGGGCTCCAACTGCAATGTACAGGGTGAGCGTGTGCGTATGGACACACATATACACACATTTTTATATATATGTACACACATATATATATAAAAATCCCCAAGACTTTGGGGGGAAGGAGGAAGAGGGAAATCCCTCCTTTCATCTGGACCTAAATGGGAAGACCTGGTTTGCACTGGAAGTGCAAGAAACGTAAGGAATGAATGGTCTGCTTTGTCTCCACAGCTTTGATATATCAGTTCCTTCAGTGACAGACTTGTTAATCTTTCCAATGTTGCTTTTTCAAAAAAGACAAACACAGTGGATAAATGTGAAGGGCCAACCACATCCCCTCCCATAGGAAGTCTCGCCGCATGGGCAATTCTTCCAAGTAAAGAAAACAGCCCACTTTATTTACAGGGTAAATCATTTTGACTTATCTTGCAGGGGTTTGCTCATAGCAAACTGACAGTTTCCCCCTGTTGCACAGTAAATGGCTGACGGGGAAAATGTTTTCCTTCCCACCATGTAGAAACAACCAGCCAGAAGGGAGGAGGGGTCGGGGACTTCATTTTTCTAATACTCCATTAATGTTCTCCTAGCTGACAATCACTGCAAAGGCCTGAACTCGCCACTGCAGGCAGCTCGAGCTAGAAACCTGAATCTCTACAGGGATTTTTAGCTAAGTACATCGACCCAAGTTAGAACTTTTGGTCTTAAAGGGTAAGGTAACCATTAAAATTATTTCCAAGTGAGTGCCATTACTCTAGGAAAAAAAAACCACACAAAATATAAAACAACAACAACCTAACGTTTCTCCTTTTTTCTTCTGTTTAAATCGTTGCCCTCAAAAAATGGTTACATCTTTGTCACCTAAAATGATAGGACAGCAGGGGTAGGAATTTTTTAAAGGTGTAATATTCCCAAGCAGATTCATTAATTTCTTTTTCTTTCATATCCACTTTTTTCTGTGACGATCCACTGATCCATCTGTTGGGTTTTTTCTTTTTTTAATGTACACCCTAAATACAAAACCAAATCTGGGCATAATGCAAATTGCTATTTTCTTGCAGATGAAAGTTTGCAGCTCAGGGATGTAATTAGGCCAAATCTTTCTTCTGTGGAAGCCAGTGAGATCTTAAGGCATCACCTTCAAAAAGTCAGCCCACTTCACCAGCTCTGATCCAGGTTACAGCAATAGCTACCCTGGCTTTTTAAATCCAGCCAGCCCTCCAAGCACTTTTTTCCTTGTGCCACCTCATAAAGCAAAATACAAATGTTAAAAAGACCAAAAACCTGTGGAGAGGTTTGAATTTCTTACCATGCCAGGTGAGCAACAGGAGCGACACCAAGGGAGTACAGAAGTGGTGCAGGTAGTGTATTTGCTGAAGGTGTGCTCATCAGAAGCGGGAAGGACAGGATGAGTTAGGCAGCTCAGAGCAATGCTTAGATAGGTCTGCTTTGGGATTGAAAGAGGAGAGCGTTTCTCCCACCACACTTGCACCATTTCATCAGTGTAAGCCACTCCACACAGACTTTGTTAATGATCCTATTCAGCTAAATTGGGATGAACTGCAAGTGCAAAAGTCAGTCTTGCTGATTTCAACAGTGATTGCAACAGGATGTAAGTATGTGCTTAAGTGTTTTCCACAATAGCAAGCTAAATAAACCATCTAAGATGCCAGTTGTCACACAAATAACATGGAGAAATCCACCAAGATTTTTAGATCTCCTACACACACACACACAAAGAGAGCAAGAGTGGCGTTTTGCAATCTTAGTACAGCAGGTTAAGAAGTGTGCATGTTCCACATCCCCATTAATATCTTATTTAGGAGAGACATCAATCAAGGCTAGACCTCAGGCAAAATCCATGTAATTGCAATGATTTATACCTTTTGACACTCTGGTCTGCTGACACTGGAAAGACAATGTGCATCGGAGTTTGCTGCAAATATCCACTAACACATTTTTCTGTTTTTTGGGGGTTAGAAATATGAAAACATATGTTCTGATTTATAAACTGCAGGTCAAACATGCAGGTGTTAATGGCTTTTTCCCTGAGATTTTCAACTCCGGCCAGACCTGTGTATGAACAACCAATTAAAAAATAGAAAATAGCACAGCATAATGGTGTTCCCATCATCTCATAGTAACAAAATAGCACAGCAAAATTAGAAACACAGACCTTTCCACCAGGACTCAACCTCCAGGTAAGAAAACAACTTGGGATCCTGCTCGAATCCAACAAATGCTTCTGCTTTGACCTTAAATGGTGTGATTTACAGTAATAATAAATATTTTAAAGACCTTTCCAATTTAAATGGCTGAAAGTTGAAAGTTTTCACTAGTACAGTTAGTTGAATGATTGAAAGTAACTATAACCCTGCTGGTACTAATGAAGGCTGCGCAAAGGTTCAGATTGCCTAATAGGTACATTTTCCCTTGGTTTTTTTCCTTCGTTGTTCTAATATTCCCTTTGGGTCCCATCTGCACAGGTAAATTTATGATGTTGAGGATTATCCTGCAATATGGGCTCTATCTACACCAGGCTAAAAGCCCAGGCAGGTAAATACAGGCATATCATAGGATCTGGTGCAGTTCGGCTGTCCTCATGCCTGGTCATGAGCATCTTGACGCCCGAGGATGGTGTAGGTTAGGACTTCACCGCTGCTTACTCTGCCAGTCTACAAGCAAAAGGGGCATGACATGAGAAGATCAATCCAGTGCCAGGACTCATCTTCTGATTTTCATCTGTGGTCCCATGAAACACAGCAACAACCACTGTAGGTGCTTTCTAAGCTACAGCCAGAGAGAGATAGTGCCTAAGGACAGCTCAAGCTCCCCATTCTTAGGTGAAGCTAATTTTGGAGGACTGAGCTGCTCTCTGGAGGGTTTTTCTTTGCTGTCTAGAGAGGAAACCCAAGCTATTCCAACCAAGATGCCACGGCGAAATGCCTACATGGGGAAAATTCAGGCTTTTAGGCCTGAATCACAGGGGGTGACACAAGAACACTTTTGCCTGCAAGTTCATGACTTCCAATCTTCTGCATGTAACATATCCACACTCTGCATGGGAAGCTCCGGTGTCCCTGAGGTCGCATGTCAGTCTCCAGCTCTTTCAGGTCAACACTGCCTCGCTTGTGGCCCACAACGCACCAGAAGACGCAACACTTGCAAAGGTGCAATAGAACCATAGAAGCATGAATGTGTTTGCTGGAGAGGGCACCTGGAGATTGCCCAGCCCAACCTCCCCCTTGTAGCAGGATTATTGCCAACACCAGAGCGGGTCCACCACTAGCTGAGACTTGAAAGCCTCCAGGGGTGGTGATCCTACAACCTTCCTGGGTACCTGCTCCAGCACTGCACCACCCCCTGCGTGAACCATCTTGTCTTAACGTGCAAGATTGATAAGAAGAGACCAATGCATCCAGATGTGCAAAGTACAAGTGAGCATTTGAAGAGTAGCCTAATTTTTCATTGCAACAGGTGGCTCACGTCACACAAACACACACACACACACACCTCTTTGATACTTATTGGTGGTGTGGGGTTTTTTTTAAGGCTGGTTAGTCCTTTGGTTTACACAGGCTGAGAAACACTGCCCAGAACTGCCTGAAAAAATTCCATACACCATTTCTTCCTGTTTTAAAGAGTATTTTCCCATCAGGTAACATAACTTATAATTAAGCCAAAGATTTGTGAAGATGGCAAGTCAATATTGCCTTGAGACCACAGAATTGTTGAAAATTATTGTTTTAGTGGGGATTCAAAGTGGTTTTGCATCATTATATCAATATATAAATCAGCTACACATTTAAAAAAAAAAAATGAACTGGCCACATAATTCCCAGCAAGTCTAGCTTCTAGCAACAGTGTCATGAAGAAAACACCATCGTTTTCAATCCCAGTAAAAACATGTTATATGTGGTAGAAACTACAACCAAAGAAAGCTAGAGAACATCCTTTAAAAACATTCCAAACATCTTTCTTTTTCATGCCATGAGAGATGATTTTTTCTATTTCTTGTGAGGCACTCTGCTGTTTTGCTTATAATTCCTCAGGGACTAGTGACCTCATGAAGAAAAACAACCAGGACAGAATTAGCCTTTATTTATATATTAATAGTTTTACCTCCAGCAGTAGCAGATGCAATTTTGAGTCAAAAATCATAATTTGTGAGTGTTTGGATAGCAGCGTTCCCGCAAAGTTGTGGTAGCAGGAATTGCCGGGGAAGGCTGAATTGTGGTTGCCGATCGCTGCATTTATTAATGATTGGATCTGAAAATTAAACGCGTACTCCAAAACTGACGAAAGCCAGGAAGATCCTTTGCATTCCCTGGATTTTATATCAAACCTTAAACATAAAGTAGAGTCATAGCACAGTGGGGAGCACTGACAGGGAATGCAAGACAGCAAACCTCTTCCAACGTAAGCTCTCTCAGCAGTGTTAGCTAACGGGCCAGCGCTGGAGGCTTTGGGGAGGACTGGATGTCCAAAAGCCCCCCTCCCCACCGCTGCCATCCCCCCGGCCAGGGTCAGTTTAGCACGTGACTGATCCTTGTCCTCACCCTGCCCAGTGAGAGGTCTGGTGCCTCTGCCTCCCTCCCTCCCCAAAACACCCCTCGTGGGGCTGCGAGAGGGAGCCGCCACCCCAAGGGCCAGCAGGGCAGTGAAAAACGATATGAACCAAACGGCAAAATCAATATTTGGTCAGGCCGAGGGGCGACTATCGATTCTTTTCTCATGATATCAATGTCTCCTGCACTTCCTGCTTCTCCGGGGCACTGGAAACCCAAGTCCCTCCTAGACCAAGGGTGGCCAGGCTTTGACTCTGCAACATCTGTACCTCACAAGAAGTTCACGTGTGGTCTCCTGGGCCGATGCTTGTCCACTTGAGTGGCAGCAGGGACATGCTGGCACGAGGGCTACCGGGTAAGCCCGGAGGAAGTGGGACAGTGGGAGATGCTGAGGGCAACGACGCTGGGTCAATGCAGGGGAGCACCACATGGAGATGCTGCCAGCTCCTGCCTCTGCCCTCTTCCTCACAGCCGTGTGGCTACATCAAGGTTTTAGCCTCTATTTTTTCATTCAATCCCCCACAACCATTTTCTGTAGTCTTTCTTGCTGTCTCTCTCTCTGTCTCAAAAGTCTTATGTCCTGGGCAGAGACAGCCATGGGGCCCACACAACTAGGGGGTCCAGGAATGGTTCCCAATCCTGGCATCCAGGAACAGCGCCTGGGCACATCCCAGCCCCGTATCTGGGGACCCTCATCCTAGCTCCAACAGCCCTTATCCTAGTTCCAGATTTCCACAGGTTATGGGAACCAAGGGATGAACAACAGCATTCATCACAGGTGAGTGCAAACACAGCCAAGACCGAGGGCTGTTCTCCTATGAAGTTGATTAACACTTTCTTCCAGTTTCTCCCAGTTCCCTCACCATTGAGGGCCTTCTCACAGGTAGCCATGGACAGTACATCATGATAGGCAACACTGGGGACAGCAGGCCAAGAGGGAAATAAAGCCACACCACTGTGTCACTAACTACAGTCAGTTTAGCATCTCAAAATACAGCAGTTCTTTTCCAGAAAAGTTACTATTTTATCGCTCTTCTTCCTTTGAGAAAGCTAGGGTCTCCCTAAAAGTTACCCTAGATAAAGAGGGGTTTACCAAACCACACACTGCACTGCTTGGTGCCTCCGTTTGTCCAGTTACAATAGTTTTGAATGACTCTCGAAAGCACCCAGGAACACAAGGATGAGAAGAGCACAGGAAAGGTTTCCTCCTCTTGCATCAAAACATTTTGCTCCCGGGTTTAAAAGCAATACTGCTTGCAGCAGAAAGGGTGCTTTTAGCCAAGGCTTACAGAAACCTGCCAGATGCCTTGAACTCCAGGATGGAGAGTGACCAGTGAAACTTTCAACTTCTTGCCTGGGCAAGAGGCCATTTTCTCTGGAGGAAGAACAAGGCAGTGAAAGAGCTCTCCACACACATACCTGCCTGACACCCGTAAACCCGACCCACGCTGAACAGCCACGCATACACATCGCAACAACTGCAACAAGGAAAACACTGCAGTGCACAAGGTTGTCCTCTCCAGGGAGTGCACAGGGGGGATTCCCACATTGCCAAGTTCACCCAGAATTTGAGCCCACAAGATAACAAAACTTCCTCAGCCATCCACACAGCACGCATGCTGACTCCTGACCTGGCTCAAAGTGAGATTACTGAAAGCCCTCAAATCCTGCTCTTCCATGCAGTCTAGATACAGGAAGAAACAGCCCAGCTAGAGCTGGCTTTTGCCTTGCAAGGTCTCCGAAGGCATTGCCAGGCTTTGCAGGCTCTTGGCCTCTCTCACTGCTCTGCCCTCAGCCAGAAGGACCTGACAGAGGTGGAAGAAAGCCTGAACTCAGCGCTGTTAACGCACAACAAGAGAAGGGCTTGGGAAAGCAAATTGGGCATTGGGCAAAATAGTGCATTGAGGCAAACATGAGCACGGCAGCAACAGACTCGCCTAGGAAAAGCAGAACCGTGATGCGACCAGGGTTAGGCATGTTGCTGAGAGCACCAGGTGGCACTCAGATGCTGCAGTGCCAGGGACAACAGAGAGACGCAGCGCACAGCTCTACCTCCAACAGCCTGCCCTCAAGTGAAATCAAATCAGCAGGCACCTGAACAAGAGCAGCTCCCATCGCCGCTCGCAGGAACACAAACAAACCATGGCTGCAAGTGTCCTTTGCGGGTTGCATCTGGCAAAAATTGCCTTGCAAGGGTTTGGGAGAGTCTATAGAGAAAGCGCTCAGCCCTCAAAAAGACAAATATACAACAGAGCTGGCTAGGTGGTGGCTGCCCTTGTTAAACTTCATGGAAAAACACAACTTGTGCAAACCGAATTCCCTCGCTAACCTCTTCCCCTTGTTGAAATATTAAACAAAAATAACTTCTCTTTTTATCTTTGAGCCAGCAGGACAAATTCATCATTAAAAGAACTTCACTGAAGTCAACAGGGATATATCTGAGATGAAGAAATGAATTTGACCTATTGCGTTTTGTGTCCTTATGTTCTAACTAATAACTAAATTGCACAGACTTTTAATCAATGGAATCTGAAAACCTGGCCAAAGTGGCCTGCTTTCTTCCCCCCAGCATTGCTTTCTGTACTTTCATATTGCTTTCTCTTTAAGTAACTTTGGAAAACAGGTATTTTCAGCCAATTTGATCACATAATTTCTTTCATGAGCATATTGTCAAAATCTTAACATACAGTTTTCACAGAATATTTGCTCCTGAAGCAGAAACTAAGAAGTAAAAAAGAAATTTTTCTATTTAAAACAGTTAAAATTTTACCAATTCCCACAAAAAAAGTTTTGTGGGTGTTCTAGGCACACACATTTGTTAAAATGACTCCAGCCAAAGGACGCCTAGTCTGATCCAAGGATCTCCCTGGAAGATGCATGCAATCAAGCAAAACAAAGCTGCGGTGCACAAGGAGAGCCAAAACGCTGCATCTCAGCACACCAACGGCTCTTTCCATGGAGCCGGCGCACACTCTTCTCGCTGGGCAGAATAAGAGGGATTCAGAGAAAGAAAGAGTTGCTGGAGGAGGAATTGGAAGATGATGAACTATACAAGCTACTGAAGCCAGTGTTAGGTGGAAGATGCATTTTGTGTCTCGTGTTATATTGCCTGCCAGTCGATTACGGTGCAGCCTGTATAAACACATCATGCATGCTCTGACAGGGAGTCGGGGTGAAGCAGGGTGTCAGGGTAAAACAGAGGATAATAAAATCACTTTAGATTTATTTCTCTAAATTGGAAACTTCATGCTTACACCTGACTAAATCATCAGCCTGAAACTTTAGCTCGACTCCCACAGAAAAAGTATGAAACCTTATCCCATCTTTGTTTAACAAAGGCCAATCAAGCTCGCCTAATGAATTCTGCAGATGTAGGTGACGGGACACGTTTGGCCATTTTAATTCTGCGGGGCTTCATCAGGCCTGTCTCCGACATACCCATCATACTCTTTAAGTGATCGAAGAGGTTTCGACACTCTCGAAGCCGGGCTGCCCCGCTGCAGCCCGTGGGCAGAGTGGACGCGTGAGCGTGTTATCGAGCGTTAGCCACGGCCTTTATAAATTCTGACAAATATTAAGGAAAGCATCACAGGTGGCTGGCAGCGGGGGCTGGAGGATGGCAGCACTCGCCCTTGCTCCTCCCTAGCCTGGCAGGAGCAGGGCACCTCTGCCACCGTCCCACCGCCAGCCAGTCTCCCTGCTCGCAAAGTGCAAAAGGACCCTTTTTTTTTAAAAAAAAAAAAAGGTCTAGCATAAGGAGCTGGTTAAAAAACAATAAATCAGTGGTGAAATGTGGATAACAACCTTCTCTGTAAAATCAACATGGATTGTGTTCCTGCAGAGAGCCGTCTGACAGGCTGGTTGAAGCCTGACTGCTTGCAGCCAGATTTTTTTTTTTCTTTTTTTTTTTTTCACAAGCTGGAGGAGTATCTTGGATCAGGGGGAGGCGAGGAGGTCTCTTCCTTTTGTACATGGTTCTGCTGTGTTAGAAAATCAATAAGCAAGGTCCTGACCTCAGCATAACTTCAGACATCACTCACGACTCCTTTGAATCTCTTCCCCCACGAAAACCCAATTTTCCTTTTAATCGTGCACACCAGAGGGAGTGCTGGCAGGGAGGGGAGGTCTTGCCTCAAGATGTGGGCAAAACCCGTTTGCTCCCATCTTTCCTGACAGGTAGAAATCAAATTAGAAGAGGAACGCGCCCAGGGAGGGCGAGGGGACCGGGGTTAGCTGAGGTAGAGCACAGCCCAGCAGGAAATGCCAAAAAAGAAACCATATGGAGCGTGGAGGTGCTATGGATTAATATGAGAATTCCCACTTTTTTTTTTTTGGATGGGAGGGCATCAAAAATAAAACACACATTCTTTTTCTCCCTTCTTGTTTTAGCACTGGGCTATTTTCTGTTAAATCCCTTTTTTTAAAAAAACAAAACAAAACAAAACAAAACATGCTTTGCCACACGTTTTCCCTCCAGCCGACTCCTCAGGCTGGCTAAATTGGGTGATTAAAATATAGGAAGGCCTCCAGATTCCCCTCAGGACTGTTTTTAATATCTGTAAAACTGCCACTTTGTCTTGCCAAGGTAAACACCATCGCATACAGTTCAAAGGTGAGCAAGCCTAAATGTTTCCCTTCGCCTGAAAGGAATCTGCCTTGGGACCCCGCGGGCCGTGCCGGAGGGGGACGTGGCCAAGCCCGGACCACGGCACGGTGGCCGGAGAGGCATCTGTGTACACAACGCTAACTTCTCCCACACAAATACTAAAAATTTCTCATTAAAAATTATTGCTGTGTCAACATGTGAGGCTGCTCAGCCCCCAATCTGGAAAAGACGTTCTGGTTTTTTCTTGCCTTTGCTGGGAAAGCAGCGGCGGCGGTGGGGAGGGAGGGGGGAGAGGGATGGGACGTGAGACCGGAGTCATCTGCTGCTGACTTTGGATCTCTTCTTTCTCCCTTGTCACTCAAGTTGAGATTTCCAACTGTTCCACTTCATCTATTTTAGTTACTTGCTACCCAGATTTTTTCCCCTCTCCTCCTTTGCTCCCTATCGCGGAGCTTTATATTTCCCTCACATGGTTGGGCTGGCCACGGTGCTTGGCGTTACTTTAAATGGAAATGCAATTTTAAGCCACCTCTTTTGTCCTAGCGGCTGCAGTGCCTTCAGAGCAAAAGATTTGCTGTTATCTAGACCCATCTACACAGATGCGGCCGTAAATCTGAATGTGCTCTGCCCATGCGTGATCCCTTCCACGGGTGGCCAGGAATTCGTAGCAAAACAGCACAGGGACCAAATATTTGACCAGAGCCAGCGAGACAAAATTTGCATCAAAGCCCCATCAATTCAGGCTCTTAATTCTGCCCTACAACGTTGGGCATTTTGCTCCAATGCACCAAAATAAAAGTTTAAAAATATGTTTTGTTATCAAACGAGGTGAAGGATGGGAAGTTACCCCAGGGAATGAAAAAATGAGATGGGGTGGGGTAGAGAGGGGAGGGCAGGGAGCCAGTTGTGTACTATAAAACCGAGCAGCCGCCCCTGCTCGAAGCATTCATCTCAGGGGAGGGCTGGGTGGCAGGCAGGCAGCCAGCACACCCCAGCCCTCCGAGAGGCTCCCGATGCCCTGCTCTCCAACACCATGCCGTGATGCATGCGGGTTTGCGCCGAGACGACATGAAATACAACGACGTGTAATTAACCTGATGTAATGCTATATATCAATAAGTTAAAAAAACCAACAACTTGCTTTGAGGTCAGGCACCCACACACACAACTCAAACAGTGGAGACCTAATCCAAATTTATTGGAGTTTGTAACAGCTGGACTTATGCCTCTAATACCTTTTAAGTGCCTCTTTTAACAGTGAACTGAGTGTGTCTTTCATTAAGGTGGAGTTGAAAGTATGTTAAGTTCATAAGCATGAAAATAGCCATTTAGTTCTCTGGGAGATTAATTCTGCCTTCAGTTTACTCTCATCGTACCCCATTAATGTCTGGGATTTGGTCTTTAGTGTCCCATTTGCATAAACTCTGTTTATTATAGGGCCTCTTGATAATGTGAAAGCATTAAAATATTTCTTTTCCTAAACATAGAGGCATTAATCTTGGAATCCTCCTAATATCCTTAATTTGCCATCAAATCCCACAACAGGAACAAATGCACTTTCTAATCAGCAATCTTTTCTCACTTATAGGCCCTGATCCAACAAGCTTTTAAGCAAACAATTTACTTTAAGCAATGAGTAGTTGTACTGGAACCAATGGAACAGCTCGTGTGTTGTGATGGATTGGGGCCATAGAAAATTGCCTTGATGAAAATGTCAATGCTCCCAAGAGCTGGTGAAAATATATTTTTATAATAAACACACAGAGGAACTGTTTTGATCTGAACATTATGGGGAACAAGCTTTGAACCAATGCTTTTTCACGGTCAGACCTAAACAGAAACTGAACACTACCAGGCTGGATGACAGTTTAAAAAGGCAGCCCAGAGCCAGATTGATGTTTGTATATAATGAAACTTAGTATTGATGTGATACGGACACTGTCCAGCCTCTATGACTTGTAGGGCGATGTACAGAAAATGTGGAGAAGATAAAAATCAAAGGAGCACAAGGAAAATAAGTCTCAACACTAAGAGGAAACATTGTTTTGAGGAGCTGTTTTTCTGCAAGTGTTTTGAAGATAAGCTACGGCCAGATGTAAAATACAGAAGTGACAATGATGTCCGAGCACCATGCACAGACATCTATCATGCTTGAGTTTAAGTCAGCAAATCAAAGCTGGGTCATTCACCAGACGTGAGTTCATAACTGGAGACGGGTTCACAGAGCCTTCACAAAACTGTCACTTTGTCCCCACGCCAATACATGCCCATGGGCACCAGGCAGCATGTGGCCGGGGGGGTTTTGGGCAGCATCTCCATCTCCCCTGCGCACAGGTGATTTCAGGTAGCACCACTCTGTAGTGAGGTACAAACTGTTACAAGAACAGACATTACACGGCAGCATGTGGGACTGCCAGGTAAGAAGTGATAACAGACAGCAACAAAACCCCAGAGACCGGCACAGAGTTAATCCCAGATTCCTGCTGCAGCAGATAGGGAATCACCCCTGTTCTTTTATGAATATCATATGTCCATCTGTTCGTTGGATTGCCGTTGTGTTGCCTGCTCTACGATCACCAGGACTTACTCCCACCAGCAGCTAACTGCACACAGGTCAGAGGGCTGATGACAGCCCCAGCTGGCCCTGTTCACCAATACCTAATGGACAACACAGGTGTCCTTCACCCTGGAGGTTCACCTTGCACCACATCCAGCTTGGCACAAGGGGGAGAGGGCCAGGAGTCGAGCCAGAATGAGGAACCTCATGGCAAATGAAAATGCAGGTCCTAAAAGCGCAAGGGAGACAAGGAGGAACATTTACGGGAAGGAGTGGGAGCCCTGGCTCAGAGACAGCAGGGATCTGCATAAACCAGCCATAAATGGTTTAAACTAGCCCGGGGTTGCTGCTTTTTTGGAGCACATCACCTGCAAACTCTGAAAGGTGCCTTTGCACTAACACAGCTTCTGATGTTTTCCGTGCAAAGACAGGACAAACCGAACAGGACTCTGGGGAACAAAATTAACCACCATTTCTCACACCACTGCAAAAAAGGGGTCACTGCTGAAGACATCAGGCAGCAGATTTCAAATGGACATTAGCAGCGGAAGCATTTACCAGGGCATTGTGGAGACTAAGCAGCCTTTCATAGTTGGGTTTTGGTTGTTTTTTTTTTTAAAAAAGAGGACAAGACAAATTCAATGTCAGACCCATCACAGACTCAAACAGAATAGAGCCTCCACCCCACCACATTGCTGAACTTCCAACATGGAGGATGTGTCAGGGGAAGAATCACTCTATTCTCATCTCATTTTTCCCAATTATCAGCAAGCAGACCCAGCCACAGGCACGGCACTGGGTTAGACACACTGTGGACTGACCCAGCGCAGTGCATGGTATGTGTGCTGGTTTTAGCTGGGATAGAGTTAATTTTCTTCATAGTAGCTGGTATGGGGCTACGTTTTGGATTTGTGCTGGAAACAGTGTTGGTAATTCAGGGATGTTTTAGTTACTGCTGAGCAATGCTTACACAGAGCCAAGGCCTTTTCTGCCTCTCACCACCCCACCAGCGAGGAGGCTGGGGGAGCACAAGAAGCTGGGAGGGGACACAGCCGGGACAGCTGACCCCAAGCGACCAAAGGGATATTCCATACCATATGATGTCATGCTCAGCATATAAAGCTGGGGGAAGAAGAAGGAGGTGGGGGCAATGTTCAGAGTGATGGCATTTGTCTTCCCAAGTAACAGTTACACGTGATGGAGCCCTGCTTTCCTGGAGATGGCTGAACACCTGCCTGCTGATGGGAAGTGGTGAATGAATTCCTTGTTTTGCTTTGCTTGCATGCGCGGCTTTTGCTTTACCTATTAAACTGTCTTTACCTCAACCCACGAGTTTTCTCACTTTTACTCTTCTGATTCTCTCCTCCATCCCACTGGGGGGGAGTGAGCGAGCGGTTGTGTGGTGCTTGGTTGCCAGCTGGGGTTAAACCATGACAGTACATTTGCACCTGGGAGGACAGCAGTCCCTGGTAAAGAGGTTTCCAGCATGCAGCCTTTGAGCAGGTCACAGGGACGGGAGGCATCCCAGCGAGCCCACAGCCTGGTCAACCAGCCTCCCACTCCCAGAGGGGAAACCACAGCCTGGAAGTGGGAATAGGAGTGGTACCAGCACCGCAGCAGGGAAATAGGGAAGGGGAATCGAGGTGGTAAAAGAAGGGATGAGGTAGAAGAGGGAGCTATGTCCCATTAGTGCCTCCACACTGGATGCCTTTGGATGTAGAAAGTTGCTGGACCAGGGGGAACCAGGCAAAGAGCCAGAGAGGAGCAGGCTCTTCACCAACCTCATCCGCAACAAAGCCACATCCTGACTGCAAATCTTGCAAATCAATTATGCCCACAGGTTGTTAGGTTGCAAAGGCGGGGAAGAGGGAGTTTGTTTGTTTTGCTTTTCTTAGTAAACCACAAGACCATTTCCTAGCACGTTATCCCAAGAATGACAGGCAGGGCCAGGGCTGCTGGGTGCCCGGGAAGAGGCTGCCAAGTCCCAAGGATCACCATTGCTAATTGGCTCCTCTGAAATGAGCGTGACAGAGAGCCACATTTTCTCACCCGCAGGTTTCAGGGTTATATTTAACTGGCCGAGGCAGAATTAAATGTCAGCTTGGCTGGAAGGGGAAAAAACAAAACAAAAACAAACAACAACAAACAAAGTGAGAACTTGTCATTAAGCCGGGGGGGAGTCGGTGCTAAGCGGCCTGCAGACGATGCCCACACACAGGGCTGGCAGGCATGGGCAGCCCTGACAGCAAGAAGGAACCGAGGGATTCATCCCTTTAAAAACACAGTTTAGATTCAGGTCATTTATTTTGATTTGTAAGCAACACAGGGGACTGGGGAGAGAGGAGACAGATGGTGGGGACCTTTATCCCTTCTGATGTCTCTGCTGGATATTCCCACCCCCTCAGTTTGATTGCAGCCACAGACTTCCACATCCAGCAACACCGACAGCAGAAACTTCCAGCAAAAAGGAGAGGAGGTGGCAAAAAGAGACAGGGACAGAAAACCCCTCAAACACATCTGGAGCCACCGGAGGAAGTTCAGTTCAGCTGGAGCACAGTTCCCTTTGGGGGTGATGAAAGAGGCTGGAGGAGGAAGGGGAAGGAGCAATGCCTCCCCCGCACACAGCGCCCACTCCAAAACAGCTGGCAGGGCTTCAGACAGCAACGCACACGCAGTCCTTGGTATGGGAAGGGCAGCTCCAGGCCTCCATCCTCCTGCTCCCTAAACCATGGGTTCAGGCTCCCTTGGGGCATGGTACCAGCCAGAGCAAAAACAACACCCCACCCCTGCAACCTGCTGCCTGTCTTCACCCCCTTTCCTGCCTGCTTCCTACCTGTGTTCAAGTATGCAGAGGTGGAAACAGCCCTTGGCACAACTCTCAACAGCACCCAGCCCTTTCTGTTTTGGGGGAGGGCAGCACTGACATCTCACAGGCTTCAAAGCCAGTATCGGGCTGTTGGAGAACTCAGTGGCCCCACTCAGATACAGGAAAGGGGGTATTTGCCCTCTGCCGAACAGGATGATGCAGGACATGTGCAAAGACACAAGGCGCATCCAGCCTGC
Source organism: Gymnogyps californianus (assembly GCF_018139145.2). Lineage (NCBI taxonomy): Eukaryota > Metazoa > Chordata > Aves > Accipitriformes > Cathartidae > Gymnogyps > Gymnogyps californianus. The sequence continues at coordinate 26,849,731 of NC_059478.1, read as the reverse complement.
TTTGGTTGCTCCTCACTTGCTTTGGTTCAGGGATGAGACAAGGACTATATTACAATGTGCACTCTGCAAGCCACACAATGTGGACCCTTCTCAGGTCAGGTTTATTAAGGCAAGACCAGGACTAACAAAGGGGAGAGGCATAGACCCCCCAGATCATACTGGGCAACAGCGACTTGCTCCTACTCCAAAGGCAGCACAGCTGTGTGCCCTATCCAGGGTCACAGACTGGGAAAGGAAAAGCAGGATCACAGGGAGTAATGAGGGGAATTCTTAAACCATGGGAGATTCACAGCTTCACATGCATTAGCTAATAAGAAAATTAAACTAGGAGTACAGGTATGGTCCTGATTTTGCATTACAAGAAGTTTTCTTTTCTTTCCTCTCCTCCACCAGAAATTATTGTTTAATCCAGGTAGTCTCTTCTTCCTCCCATTACCCAAACAAGAGAAAATGTCACATTCTAGGAAAGTAGAGCTACTCCAGGAAACCAAAAGCATCTTTTCCAAATGCAAGGTTTTGCTTTCCACTTTGAAGTGAAGTATTCCAGACCAAATTGAGTTTAAAAATCATGCTTTTCCAAGTCAAAAATGGACATTGCAAATGGAATAATTTGTTTTGAGGCAGCCTAACCTCAAGAGGAGAATGACAGAGTTAAACTTTTTGGCACTATGGAATCAGAACTTCTTATTCAGTGGAAACAGGTTATTTTGACTTTTTCATCTTAACTGGGGACCAAAAATTTCAAAAGCCGAACAAAATGTTGACACATCCAAATTTCCTTCAGGCTGGCAGGTCTATTTTCTAACCATCCCTTCTTAAATGAAGATGGAAATATTAAGCCTCAGCTCATATGTCTACAGGCTTATTTTCTTTAGCTCCCATCTTTAAAATCTGGAGACCATAAATAGCCTGGTTTTTTTCCTCCAGACTGCAACACAGCCTTTTAAACCAAACATTTGTAATCATCACAGCTGTAATAAGTACAACGTTTCTTCAAAGGGATTACATTGGACTGTGGTTTTCAGTATTGCTTCGTTGTCTGTTGTGAAATCTCCTCGTCATAAATTAATTTGATTCTATTATCTTTCCGATACGATCTGCTTTCTGACAGATCTGTTTTATCTTGGTTCATTCCTGTTTCTTATTGACAGCTCAGAGCACTGTTGAAGAGATGCCAGTTATTAATGTTGACAGGGTTTGTAACGGAATATCTTTTATCCAGCGACGTATCCTTTGTAATGTTTTTATTCCCCTTTCTCTGGCTACTTTAGAAGGCTAAACAGAAAAATCAAACAAGCCATACAGCTTGACTTTCCTGGAACCCTTTTCAGTTCTTTCTGGAACATCTTTCTACATCCACTGAGGATGTTATGGTATAAGGTGTTATTCATATTGGACAAAACTACTAAAACAATAACATATTGAAGGTTAAGCACAGTGCAATCGTGTTGGAAATCCAAGCACTGGATCAAACGACTTAAAAGTTCATATTTTTACAAAATTATATAAGCCTATAATTCCAACCAACAAGAGAAACAGGGAGGAAAATTAGCAAGACAGCTTATGTACTACCCAAGCTTGAGACAACACTTCCCCATGCACCACCAAATAGGAGAGAAAAAAAGAGGCATAAAGAGATTCAACCCATTAAGTCAGAAGTACTTGGCTGGATCACTGGAAATTAGGCACTTGTCTACCTTCTGTAGGCCTGATCCCTGCGTCAAAGTAGGGAGCTGAACCTAAATCTTCTCCATCCTGCTTTACCACTATCCTCAAAACATCCTTCCATTCCACACATGATTCATTTTGCCTTAAATGCCTAGTAAATATTTTCTTGAAAACATTAAAACTGTGCGAGGAACACAAGAGAAGAATTAAACTGTCACACCTCTCCCTTTGCACCTTCTCTGCTGGAGCAAATAAATTCCAGGCACCAAAACTTCAGCAGCAGCGATTGTAGTTATACCAGGGACAGCAGGTAAAACACCTCTAAATCTGTGTAATTCTCTGTTCAGGTTCCCCTGCAAAAGCATTTTACAGCCACCCCGGGTTCACACTGCACAAGATACCGGGATTTACGATTGGGATTTAAGCAAATCTGTAACTCCTAATGAATGGGAAAAGGCTTTGTGTGCAGGGAGCCTGAACCCCAGCAACCTCCTCTTGGTTTCCTATCTCTCTTTTCAAAGTGTATTGTGCTGATGCTGCCAGAGGCAGCAGAAGGACCAGGTGTCCAGGACTGGCCCAAATAGTCCCAGAATGGAGCAGGAACTATTCCTGCATCCAGGGAAAAAAAAAAAAAAAAGCCTTAACAGTCCCAGGTTTCTACCTGGAGCATGAGATTTTCCCACTGGTCTCTTACAAGCTGCACCATCAGGAATGCATCTCTCCGGACAGTGTGGCAGGAGAGGACCTCGCCTCCTGCCTCGCTCACAGGAATTCGCTAGACCCGGGGCTGCCTCGGTCTGACATGTCCCTATGTTGACATTTACTGACAGAGAGTACTTTCCCTAGATCTGTTGATTTACTTTGACCAGCTTCCACGTTCTTATCTTACCTCCAAAATGATCAGGCCCTATTTCTTGGTATCTTTAGCAGTAGGCTCTTAAAGCTCAGACGGCTTGCCTTCCAGTAAAGTTAATAGTACCTTTCCCCAATTATCTGGAGCCCTTGAGAGTCCCCTGTTATTACTGGAGTGTTTTTCATTAGCTGTGCTGGTTCCAGGCTGCAGGAGGATGGAGCTCAGCACAGGAGTCGAACTGTTCTGGACAGAGCAAATGAGAAACCCTGTAACACAATTAGAAGTACCCACAGGGTAACATATAACTTTACTGTCAAGCCCTGAAATAACATGGCTAGCTAATGAAATAACAAAATAAACTTTGTTTTAATTAAAATTAAGAACATTTTATCTCTCATTTTAGTCTTAAAACAGGGGCAGTTCAAAAGTCACGATGGAACAAATGAAAAAAACATTTGCAAAGCAATGGGCAAGGGGCGAGGGCAACATCACCGGGCTTGGAGTGACCTGCACCACAAACTCCTGGCAGGATCTTTGTCTGAAAACAGCCTGCAGTAGATGTATGTGAAACAGATTCCTAGTGAGGAGCTAAACCTAAAACACCCAGGGATGTTGTCACGGGCCCACCCTACCTCCAGATTCAGACTGAGCAGAGGATATTCCCCCCCATCCCAGGAAGACCCTGCAACTCAAGCAATGGGATGTGAACTGCTCAGGAGCCACCCAGACCCAAGAAGTGTGACCCAAACACAAGTGATCACAGTCTCTGCCTTGTAATGCCCTGGTCCCTTGTGCCTGGGGACAGCAGCTCCGCTCCCCACAAGGAGTTTCATTCCACTTTGTCTTCACCCATCAGCAGCAGCTTGCTGGCTGGCAGCGCTCCTCATTCCTGTGCTCCCAGGGTACCAGCAGTCAGCAACGCAGCCTTCGCTGCTGCCACCCCATGAACCCGCAGTGCTGAAAGCAAGCCTGGCATCTTGCTGCCTTCTACCAGCTGGACTTTCCCAGCTTGGGCTACTACGTTGAAGACAGGTGGCATGAACCTGATGCCTTGTCCCTGTACAGCATCATGGTACACACTGTGCAGATGGGCACACCAACAGCAGGCACAAGCAGGACACCCAAAACAGGTCTGACAGTACATGGCTTTGCTGCTCCAGTCGCTATTGAAGCCAAACGCTGTTTCCACTATTCTCATTTCTCCTGGCCTCTTTCTCCTACCACTGATTGCTTCTTAGCTGTTCTCGAAAGCCTTGGAGGGGCCTGGAGTTACGCTGCGAGAGTGGCACTGCTGCGTTACTCGCACTTGCCATGGTTATTCAGCACAGGAATGAGCCCACCTTAAGACATCCTAGCTGAACAAGATGTGTTATAGAAGTTTTATGCACACAAATGGAGAAGAGGGAGAGCTGGTAAAAATAATAATCAGCTTTCCTTTTTATATATATATATAAACAGACATTCTGGCAAAAGATATTGGGGCAAAAAATATTCCATGCTTGATCAGTTTTAATGAACAATGGAGGTATGCAGAGAGCTAGACTATATGATCAGGATCTGATGAAAAGCAGAAATTACCCAGGGGAACCAAAACCTCTTGGTTTTCTGTCAGAAGGCCTCCAACAGACTTTCAACAGTTTCAATATGACCTTTTTTAAAACCAGTTTTGTATCTAGTCCTGCTGTAAATGAGATTTGAGAATTTTTCTGGTCTCTTAACGCTCCACATATGTGTATACCACCAGTACATCCACTATAGATATGGATGAATGCTTCCACACAGGACACAAGCACCAGTGAAATTCCAGAAAGAATAAATTTTTTTTATATCTATATTAATGCATCTATCTCTTATTCTAAAATTCTACGTAACGTCTGGACTACCACATTTGTTCATTGCCTCCAGTATTCCCTAGCCCATTTCTGCTTACATGCAGTGAGTTGGGGAAGACAGATCAGAATTAGACTGGAAGTGCGTTAGAGCAGGGCTGATCTGTTGGTTGGGCTTTCCTGCTCACAGACTAGCCTCCCCCATCTGTTCCTGAGTCAAGTGGAAGCACAGGTAAGTAACAAACCATACTACATCCGCATTCCCTCTGGCTGTTAAGAGTGAATTATACTGGAGGGTACTCCGTGGGGAGCATTAGAAGATGTTCAGAAGACAGATAGCTCCTCAGCCCATCCAGAAAATCAGGCCCCTCAAAGTCCAACAGATCAGGCACCCAAACCCCGATTTCTCAGGCAACGGACCTTAGATCACCTGCCCAAGCCCAGCAGCTGGCTCACTGATTTGAGATACATCTACAGTTTCCCAAAGAAACTGGCAGGATCTGTAGCTTGCTCTGGAGGTCACCAAATGCAGAGCATGGAAAAAATAAAATCCCAAACCAAAGAGGAAATAACATCCAAAGCCAAGGAACATGAAATCAGCTGAAATATCCTCCCTTGCTTACTGTGAGAGAGCTCACTTGCTCTGGAAGGGACCCAGAAGATGGGCAGCCTTCTTCAATCCAAAGTTTAATTAAATTCTTGACCTTAACCATTGGATCCAAAAGCCAAGACCTTCAAGTTACAGGGAAATCTGTCAGTAACCAGGCAGGACTGTGGCATGCAACTGTGGTGGGGCCCTTGTGCCAGACTCAGCATTGCAGATGAATTTGCTCTTTTTACAAGATCTAATTGCCAGAAGACCTGAGCTACCATAGAAAGCGCAAGGAAGGGTACCTCTAAAGTGATCAATGTAGATGCCGCAAACCACAGCATGAGCAAATATCTTTAAGGCTCTTTGATGCCATGGTCACATTGCTTTCTGATTAAAACCAGCTCAAATTTGCTTACATGTGCTGTAATCATATCTAGAGACCAGCTTTGTGCAAAGTGTATGCTGTCTATGACAAATATTAGATGTCCATTAAAAGCAAAGAGGATTCCAAAGCCAGAGCAGGAAAGATTAAGGGAAGAGGTGTGAAAGGAAAAGAGCAGAGGAATAGAAATGAAAGTGTCAGAAGCAAACTCGGGATGTCAAGAAATAAGTGATGTAAAAATAACACAGGAGGTCAATCACCAGTGATATAGTTCATGATTCAAAACCTGCATATCTTAAATGATCTAAACTTATTCAATCCAATAAAAGCAACAGTTCTCATTATACACTTACTATAGGGAAGTATTATTTCTGTGCTGGCTTACAAATTGTCTCCCTCTTTCTTTCTCAAACTCATTGCAATCTTGACACAAGTAAATCTCTGTGCATGAAATATGAACCACTGGCAGCTCTAAGGCTCGCTTTTCATCCCAAGCCTAATGGGCAAAGCACTGTGATTTCATTTCATGAGCTTTTCCAACTGAGCTCAGAGTCGATCATTTGCCAGAGTTTGACTCTTGCAAACAGCCTGCCGGAGCCGCTGAACTCATGGGGCCAAATCCATCAATGGTGCAACTCCAGCTAACCTGAGACACTTTAGGCCAGAGACTAGTTTGTTCCAAAGCATTAAAAATGTCTTGAGACCTGTGATGACAGAACAGTCATAACACTTAAGAAGTTATGGTATGTTAATTAAAAGTTGTCAAAATATATGTATGGCCCTGCCTGTGCTTCACTTGGATGTGCACAAGAAGCCAAGAAGTTCATTTATAACAAGGGAAATGTCACCGGAGCGCTGCAGCTCCATGAGGTAGTGAAGTGGCTGTCCAGCACAGCGGGACAGGCTTTCAGGTAGAAGCTGTGTCTTTGCCTCTCCAGCACAAGGTTCCTGGTCCTTCAGCAGTGCTTCCAGGCTCAGACACTTATTTAAATGCCTGAACCAAAACACACGTATTTCCCATCTTAAATAGGATTGGCACTTGGTGTCCCTCTCCAGGAAGTGAGCTTTTGTAGCTCAAAGGAGCTAAAAGAACTAACTCTCAGGCAAAAGCAGGCAAAGAGCCTATAAAGCTTGATAGACAGCAGGGTTTCCCCCATACCCAAGGGAAATGAGAGATGCCACGTGTATTTAAATACATTTGCTACTGACTAGTTTCAAGCATGGCAAAGATGAGGTGCAAACACCTACTGATAGAATTAAAGGCTGCTATAAAGGGTGGAGCGAATCAGACCTCAAAGCAGTGGGTCCCAGGGCAAGCACTCCCGTGACTGAAAACTAAGCACACACACAGAAGAGCTGGACCTCCAGTCATTTCCCCATCTCAAGAATGTTTTTTTATCTTTTGGAAATTTCTTCCTGCAACAAACAGAGAAGAAGAGCCAAGGCTACAAGAGGAGAGACATGCCAGCCCTTGCCTGCTCTGCAAGGGGGCCAACAAGCAGATTCTGGCCCCATAGCAGTCTCAGCCACTGGTCTATGGATGCCACAGAGCATCCCATGGTGGAGAGCCCCAGGACCACTGCTGAGGGAATCAAGGTGGCACCATAGCTCTGTGCAAGGATCCAATGTTTATCAAAGCACACCTGGAGCATTGCCTTTTACACTCCATACAGGGGCAGAAGGACTTGGCATTACAGCCTCACTCAACCCACTCCTGAACTCTTCAGAAAAACCTGAACAGCCCAAACCAAGGTTTGCAAGAGAGTCAGATCCTCCACTCCTAACTATTGGATAGCCTCCTGACTGCTCCGCTCCCAGGGAGTGTGGGATGCCTTGGCCCAAACCCTACATCTCTCTCAGCAGAGTAAAGTCTGAAGCCACCCCCACATCCCATTTTCATGTCTTAACCAAAGGACTGCTGGGAGGAGTCGCTCGCCACAGAAATCGCAGGGAACACGGGAAGTTTCCTTCAAAAATTTCATTTTTGACAAAGCTGCAATTTCCAAACAGGGATTAGGGGGACAGTAGGGGGGAAATAGGTTGTCAAAAAATTCTCATAGTGCTTTAAGTGCTTTGTTGGATCTGGATGCAAAGAAATTAGAGAAAGGATAAAAAGTACGGACAACACACTACGAAACATATTAGAATAATTTCAATCCTTGGCAAAAGTATTTCGGTTCCCATTGCTTTTGATAATATATCATAAAGTGTCAGTAAAAACATTGTACTATAGCCTGTGAAAATAACATCATCTTACAAAGAAATACTTCATTACTGCTTTCTGCTTAACTACCCTAGAACAGCTAGCTACAAGAAAACGTGACTTGCCAGGAAGTTAAGTGCGTTAATTGGAATATAAGGAGGTGTTGGATTCCTCAGAAAGGCACTTATGGTGAGCAAAGATGATTATTAAAATTCAAGTCATGCAGGTTATACTCCGAATCCAACAGGCAAGAACTTTCCATAGTTACTTTAAGAACATTTTCATAATATTAAGATGATACACAGCTAATTCATTTTAAGCCAATTATGCAGAACAAGCAACAACATTGGGGTGGATCTAGGAAAGCAAATAATATTTGTTTCCAAAAGAGCTACATGGAGCATTCATTGACTATTCTGCTCGGTAGCTCTCCAGTTATTCACTTTTTAGCAGAGAGTTGGCAGGAGCTAGCACTGAAGTAAGGCAGCCTGGCTTGTGGCTAGGTCCCTGTTAAGCTGAATAACGGGAGGAGAGAAAATTAAGTCCAGAATAAAACCAATACAAGAGAAGAAAAAGCAAAAGCCTTAAACGATATCAATGCTTCCATTTGAGATGGTCTCAGTCAAAAGAGCAACGTTAACTCAACCACATCAAGTATCCTGTTTGTTCTACAGTAGTTGTTAATGGGCATAAGCCCAGGAGAAGAGAGAGGAGGGACAGAGAGCATCTCGCGCCCTTTGGACTCTGTGTCACCAAGACAGCTCTGGATGCAAGTCTGAGCTGCCCTGGAGGGGCTCTGATTTACAATTGCTTCTCACGGGGATGCTTAGCACCATCCTCAGAGAAAAACCTGCAGAGGTGAAAGGAAGCACCTGGGAGGTTGCACAGGGGATGAAAACACACATAGACCCTGGCGAGCAGGGCCAGGGACAGCCCTGGGAAACAGCAGGTTCATGGGCCCAGCAGCCACTCAGGGATGCTCACAGGCAGAAACGGGATAAACACAGACGGTCCCTCTCAGCTAGCAGGCTGCAGGTTGTGTGCCATGGTCACCAGCAGGACAACAAACAGGAGAAACAAACATTCAACTTATCAAAGCAAGTGGCAGCTGGGGAATATCTTCAACTTTGGCACACCTGATCTACCAGTTATTCTTATTTCTCCCTGTTTGTTTCACCTAAATTCCTAATCCTGTTCTTGAAATGCCAGAAGATAAAAAAAGTGACAGTAACTGAATTGCACATTTTACAAAGCTCCGCTGAACTTGGCAGCAGGCTCTGGACATCCTCAGAGCACTCAAAATTTAGCGCCTGAATCAATTCCCATTGGAGCTTTTCCATTCATTCAACAACAGAGGGATCAGGATGGTCGGTAAGAAGACAGGCAGGGGAGGGCAGCGGTAAGTGGGGAGCCAGGATGCCTGGGTTACTTTCCCATCCCTGTCCCCAAACTCACAGCCCAACAAGCCTCTGCACCTCCCCACAGCTGCTCCCCCTTCACCCCATCTTTGAGGACAGCATTTGGCCATTTTAGCTGCTGCAGCTCAGCCCAAAATTCATCCTTTTCAAAAGGGTTTCCTGATCCACAAGCTCAGAGACCAGAGATGAAGCCTGGGAAAGTCCAGCCCAGAAGGGAACATTTTGGATAAGTGTGAATACGTAAAAGCAGGGTGTGGAGATTGCAGGGGCTTTGCCAAAACCAGACTGCCTGGGTGCTAATAAAGTCCCCTTTGACATCCTGAACTCCTGGAAAAACCTCTTCACTTCTCTGGGATACTTGAGCAGAGCGGGGAGATGGGAGGCAGCTAAGCGTTAACAGCTTGTGCTACGGGATCGGGGCCTCCATCGAGGTCAAATACACTCTTTATTCCTGGAACATCTCCAGTCCCTGGCCGCCCTTGAAACCTGGGAACATAGCCACCTTTGCCCCACCTTCCCTGGCCGTGCCAAGCGCAGGCTGGCCACCACCCAGATTTGGGGCCACCAATTCTCATTTTTAAGTAAAAAAGGGGAAAGGGAAGAGGAGAGGAACCATAACATGGAAAGGTCAAGTGCCTTCGCCAAGGCTAAATGGCACATCAGTGGTGGAGCTGGCATTTGAGCACAGGAGCGCCTGTTTTCTACGCCAGTGTTAAAACATCCAGACCACCCTGCTGCCTCCGAGACCACACCGCCTCTGTGAAATGTGTGGAAATTCGCAGGCATTTTCCCCGATTTTTACAGGGATTTTTTTTGTTGTTGTTCCACACTTGGCTCACAGCTGTTTGCCAAAATCAAATTGCTGAGGTGTTTCTGTCTCTTTAAAACTTCATAAACAGACACTTGGACAAAAACCATCAGTGAATCGCAGCTGCGGTGGGGGGATTTGATTTAGCCATGGCAGGCTGAAAGCGAGAAACCCAAACCGAGATACAGCCCTGTCCCTCTGCCATCCCAGGCAGGGGCTCACAGCCACACACCAACTCACTGGCATCGCCCACAGCCCCTTCGCTTGGCATGAAAGGTGCTGGTGTCTGGAGAACCAGACTGCTCTTCGATTCTTCCCAACAAATAAAACAACATTTTCTGCAATAGCCATTTTACTCTTTACTTCCAAAGGAAAACAAATGAGAACACATTCAGGTCCCCTCCAGTTCCAGTGCTACCAGGCTCTGCTGCAGCTTGCCGTCCATATTTCAGCAGGAAGATGCCGGTTTACTCAGTTAAGCATCTGTGCCTCACCCCTGCCAGGCCATATTTCCCCAGCTTGTCACCTTGCTGCTCTGCTTGTGAGACATGCACAGCCTGAGTGTCTTGAAAGCCAACCAGAAACCCCTCCTGCCCCTTCTCAGTACTCATCCCTGTCCAGGCGATGCATGTGCTGCAGGTGAGACTTCATTCCTGCCCAACACACCTGCCGATCCCACAGCCTTCCCCCCAAACCACGCATCTCCCTGCGGACCAACCCCAGGGCACATCTGGGCATCAGAGTAACAGGCAAACATATCCAAGGCTTACCCCAGGCAGAGGCAATGCTGCAAGCAAAGCACATGGAGATGTTGTGACTATTTTTTCCTCCTTTAAAAAAAAAAAAAAGCAAAACACCAACGCATCTGCAACCAAACCACATTCTGCAACTTGCCACTGATGTTCTGCACAGCAAACAAAAGGTTAAACAAACAAACCCCGAGCAATGTCTCAGGCTTGCCAGATGCAAAAAAAGCTTTCAGCCAGTGACATTTCTCCTTCCCCAGCTGTAGGTTCATATTTTTAATGTCAGATTGCAAAAATAATAAAAAAGGGGGGGAGAAGGCAAAAAAAAGCAAACATTTAGCTTGCAACTGGATGGGAAATGAACTGGAAGCTCGCGTTTCTGTATATATCTCCCTGGCAAAGAGAAGCCAGCTGGTATGTGCAAGGTCCTGAAAACCTGTCCTGACATCGGCAGAAGTGTGACCAGCAATACCTCTCCCGTGCCGGCTCATGTGTTTTCTCCTATCTCACTTCATCTCTCACTAAGCTCAAGCGAGCCCGTGCTATTGCAGATTTATCGCCATCTGAAAAACATTAAATATCTCAGGGTTTCAAGTATTTGCAGACAGCTGAAGAAGTGGCTGTGATGGAACTGTCTTTTTTTGGCATAAAGCTATCAATTTTCCATGAAAGTTGAGGCCTGGATTTTTTTTATTTTATTTTTTTACCCCTGGTAAAACACTAACAAATGACTTATTCCCCTTTTAGCGAATGCGAGGGAAGCGGACAGTCATTATTACCAAATGTGTGCATGCACAAGTAACTAAGGGAAAATAAATCCCATTTGAAGGTTAATTAACTAAGGCAGGGTCACAGCTTGACAATCTGCCCTCAGCAAAGGGGAAGCACAACATCGGAGGGTCTACGAAGCAGAGCCATAATGAATTGTGACTTGAGGCTTGTCTATGCGGGGAAATTACTGTGCAGCGAGTTATGGGCTGGATTTATAGTGCTCACTCCACATTTATAGCATTAGACCCTTTGTGCAGACTAATTAGGAACTAGTTTACCTCATTTACCTTCTGACAAATGCTTCTTTGCACAGAAGCCCACAAGAGCAAATTGAGCCCCATCAACTCCTTGTTTTTTGCCCGCACCACTGGCTTTGCACAGTGACTAGCAAGTCCAAGCTGGTGAGTGAGGGAGGGGTTAGCATAAACACGTTCAACCCCCAGCATGTGAGCAAGAGCTTGGGCTTGAACTCAACACCCTTAAGCACCCCCAGAAAGCCCCCAGGTTTGGACAGAAACAAGCTTGCAACAACCATCACATCCAGCCTTGGGAGAAAGCTGACGGTGAAGTGATGGAGAAGCCAGGGTACATTTGTCATCCCAGCATCTTGTTCAATCCACTCCCCATCCTGTCCCTGCCTGTGGCGCCTCTCGCAGCCTCCTGTGCCCAATGGAGAAGGAAAAGTCACAGCAGTTTAGCCCAGGAGGTTGCAGGGAGTCAGAGCAGTGGTAGAGCCATGCTTTCAGTGCAAGGCGCCAAGGAGCTCTGGTGGAGGGGAGTAGGGCTGAGCCCAACCTAGATTTCTTCCAAGGAAATTTCTAAAGGGGACCAGCTGGCTCACTTTCATTCTACCTGGCTTCTTGGCCAAGCTGAAGGGCACCAAGCCAACACCAGGCCACCTCAGTGCTGAACAAATAGCCCCGCCACAGAGGTTTTGCGCAGGTCAGCTATTCTACTTGCACCCCTTTGCCATACAACAAGCACGGAGGGAGTATGGGGTCAGCATGCTGCAAAGGTGGGCTATGCCAGGCATCAGCCAGCAGAGGGTACAAGGGCCAGAGCTGGCATGGGCAACGCCAGGCTGGAGTCTGGCCAGTAAAGGTGACAATATCATGCTCCCACGCACTGATTGACAGCTATCTAAAGCCAAGTCCTTTAGGGTTGCTTCACAGATGCAGGGTCACACATGCAAAACTAGTCAAGACACCAGGTGCCAAAAGTGCTGGGGAAGGTCAAATATGCCATCACCAGTTAAAAACAAACACACATCTTTTGGCATTTTGGCCTTTTGAGGCACCATACAGACAGGGATATTAGCAGATGTCAGGAGGAGGAGGAGGTGGTGTGGGAAGAGCTGTCAGTGTGGGATCTGCTGCCAGGCCCTACAGGGACCTCGAAAAATCATTTCGCCTCCCTGTGCTGTTCTTTCCCTGCAATAACAGAAGGCAAGTGACCTCCTCTGGGGGAAAATTTTCCAAGTTCTAGGGGGTGGCAAAGCCCTGATAAGAAGCAACTCAAGCCATGGCTTTCTCGGTGAAGTGTGGATACTTTCACACCTCATTTCCCCACATAGCAGAGACGATGGCTGAGTTTCAGGGGTAACCGCAAGGTGCAAAACACGCTTTCTGTCCAACACAGTCTCCAACACAGTGAAACAGGCCAGTCAGTGGGGGACACGCCATATGGTGGGCTAAAAGCTCCCCCTTTTGGGGACATCCCTTTGGAGACAGCTCCAGCACAGGGAGGTGGTGTCTGGCAGACACATTTCCGTGCTAAAACCAGAGATTGGCAGTCATTTCTGCTCTTATCTCTCATCTGCTGTGGAGCTAATGAAAGGGGTTCACTATTAACGTTCAATCACACTCCTCCCCTTGGGGCTTGGAAGTCTACCACCTCCTGTCTGCGGCAGCAGTTTTTCATTTGCCACTTTATCTCATTTTTCTTTTCCTCCTCCCAAACTGTAGGTTTCACAAAGCCTCCGAGACAGCTGTTTTACTGAAAAGGAAATGCTTAAAGCCAGCTTGACTACAAGGTGAGCCCTGCTGAAGGCTCAAGTCAGCTGGTGAAAAGACTGTCTTCTCCCCAGTGGTCCAAAACCCAAAGGACGTGGAGATAAAACCATCAGAGAAACTGCTGAAACGAGAAACAGGCACACAGGCCACCGAAAGACAGAGCAAGCCCCAAGAGGCACCGTCTAAGCAAAACCATATGGCAATCTCGGCTGAGCCGTCAAGGGATGTATTCCAACCCGGCGCCTGCTAGCATGCTCTCCAAGCACCTTGTAGCGGTCCCTCTTTCAGCACAGAAGCATCCCAAGTGACCTGCCCAAGGTGGTAACACCAAGCAAGCCATTCAGCTAAGTCCTCCTGAGTCTCCTACATGACCCTTTTCTTCCCCTGTCCTCTACCTAGCTTTTTCTATCCCCCCTCCACCTTTTTCTTTACTTTCAATGCATAAATATTTTTCCATTATGCATTCCTAACTCATCATTTTCTAAGACTCTTTACTTTCACCTACTCTTCTCAATCTAAGCACTGAAAAATCAAGCATCTCACAAGCTTTCACAATGTTGGCATCATGCTACCAGCACTGGCCAATTACCTGTGAAATCAATTACAAGATGATGTTTCATCATGGCCCATGAAATGAGCCCTTTCATCAAGATGCACAAGAAATTTAGGGGAAGGAAAAACACTAGTGGGAAGGGAAAAAAATCTGTGGGTTTTTAGTTTTATTTCCAATCGTCTGTTTCAAAGTACAGATTCACATTCACCACTGGATATACAGATTGCACGCCCATGAAAATGTAGATGGCCCCTCCTCTATGAAAAACAGCCTAGGGAATAAAATAGGTATAAAGCTACATACTCTGCAGGCTGGTCCTATGATGTCACAGCCCACCGATGTGTGCATACTGTCATATGTTTACCTACTAAAATACAAATAATATTTTATGTAGGAGTCCATTTACAAGGCAGTGTTTATGCAGAAATGGGAGGGCCTGTTCTACAGGAGAGAGGGCAGGTTAAAAGGGCTGTGTTGCTGCACTGATTTACAGGCTGCCTGATTTAATCAGTATTTGAATATGATTATTTTGGGGGCTGTGGGTGGTCATTCACAAGGGAATGCCAATATCATCATTTGAAGGCTTTTCATTTATTTCATGGGCTCATGTAATTGTATGAAATCTAAATACATGAAACTGCCAAAAACCCAAAACATCCTTCTCGCTTACATTTGTATAGCACCTTTACCCAAAATACCACAAGAAACAGGTAAGAACCTTTATTCCTCAACCTCTAAGGGCAAGGGTGCAACATCCATTACAGACACACACTCTGGGGAATGAAGAGGTTTAGCAGCCTCCTCCAGCACAAGGAGGAACGTGGCTTCCACCCATGCTATCCTGACCATGAGGCTCCCCTCCCTCACACCCCCACCCACCTCATATTTCTATGCTGTGTGTGCTCATATAGTCTTATTCTTATTTTAAGAACATTAATATATACATTTGAAAACCCAAACCATTAAAAACTAGTTGGCTCAGACTTTTACTGGAACACGTGCACAAATATGTTGTTTGGATATTTTTACTGCCATTAACTTTTCCATATATAACCCAGACCTCCCATTAGGTGTTGTGAACTGGATCACTTCTTTACTTGCCAAGTTATATTTCAATTAAATTAAAGTCACCTTTGGTCCTAATGAACCCCTGTTGTTTGCCTAATGCCATGATTAATTCCAGCTGCAAGAAATGGTATTAGCCTGGGTGGGTACATGGTTGAAGACTCTGATTCCCCTCCAGGATTTATGGGTGCTAGAGAAGGCTCCATAACTCATGTTGCTGAGTATATTACTTTTCAGGCCGTAAACAGAGGCCTCTACCACAACAAGCCTCCACCAGCGCTTCAGAAACTGGGATTCACCCTAGATTTGTTCCTACAATTCTTTGGGCACAGATACCCAACTCCTTTCCTCCAAAGCTCAGCAGAAAGGGAGGCATCCCAAAGACCTTGAACAGTCACCTGGTGACAAGCACCCTCACCTGGGGAACAGCACAGCCAGGAAGGATTGCAGCCTGTACTCTCCATTCACACCTTCCAGAGGTGAAGGGTTCCCTTGGACCATGTTACCACATCAGACTTAAAGGGCCCAAAAAAGAAAAGCAAGCAGGGACTGGATTTTGTCCCGTGATCTGAGAAGTGCTGAACTCTCGTTCTAGGGCTAAAGATTTATTTTGAATTCAAGAGTGACTAGTTAACATGGAAAAGTAGCATTGGAAGTAGAAGCCACGGGCCACCAACACCCCAGGTCTCTCACATACGTGTCTAGCCATTAACATGTTCAGAAGGAAAACGACAGCTCTGAATGCCCTTGAGATGCCATACTCAGTGCTGAACCCAGTGTTATTAGAGTGGTCTTAGGCACACCTGAAGCACACCTACTGGACTTTCAGGAGATGCAGACATGAGAAACTTAGCTGTGAGCCAAAACCCACCTATGGGATGAGGTCTCAGCTTTGCCAGAAGAGGGCTGCCTCAGTGCTGTAGCAGGACCCAGACTTTAAGTGCCTCAGCCCTTAAGAGCAAAGGTCCATCCAAGTGCAGAACCTCTTTCTGAACAATTTCCTATGAGGTAAAGATTTCCATGATCAACAGCCACCGATAAGCTTGTACTTCATGACTGTATCTAATCCCCTTTTATCCCACTTGTACTTATGGTCATCATGGCATCAAACGGCACAGTCCCACCACTTTTTTATCTCTGGAGTAGCAAAGGCAGGTGCCTGCCAGGGCACAGCGTGGTGCTGGAGGAGTTGTGTCAGCTCTGGCCACAGTATCTAAATTCTGGCTGTACCACTCCATGAGATCCAAAGAGAAGATCACAGTGATCTACAAAGCTCTTGGCTTTTTTTATTTCACAGGTTTACAGGTGAATTTATTTGTGGCCAGTCCTTTCTCCATTCCCTTCCCTTCTTCCTCTCCATATTATTAAGGAGATAGAAGTTGCCAGTGGCAATCTGATACCATGACCCAGCCTGACCAATTGCTTCACACCTTCCCAGCTAGCATAAACTCTCTTTAATCATAGTTGCAGAGATTTCCAGAGAAGAAGGAGAATTCAGCAAGTCTGGCACCACAAACTCAGAAAATAAAGAACAGTTCAGACTGTTCAGAGATGGAACAGGATAAGAGCAGATGGGATCTCAACTACATAAAAATTTCTTCCTTCTCCTCCTCCTCAAAAAAAAAAATCATTACAGAAAAATTCTTTTCTGTTGCCAGAACCCTGCTTTAGGATTGTATCTGTGTGAGATGATACCTGTTGCTAGCATCCAAGGCAGTCCTTCCCTGACAATCAGCCTACAGGATCAATTCTTAGGAGAATGCTCCCATATTTAAACCCAGATAAGTCAGGAATAGATCAAGCTGGATGGAGTTTAAGATAGAGATGAGAATAAGGCCTATGATTTTAGAGGGCCCAGGGTAGCAGAAACAAATATCCATTAGTCCAAGGTTCAGAACTGTCTTACTTCATACAGCAGTTCAATACAAATCACAGTCTAAGTACAACATTAAAAAATAGTTGCACAATTATCATATTCAGTTCCCATGACTTCCCTGGCATCCACCTCACCTAGACCAGGACTGCACTTGAGCAACAGTGCAAAGGCAGAGCCAAACCATGTTACATATAACTCCACAAAGAAATACAGAGGTTCAATAGGCTTCAGACAAACCCAAGAATAACCATTACACTGTGGAAAGTATTTGCCACTAAAACATTTTTCATTAAAAGTGGCATTTCTGAGACTTCTAGCCTGCTGAAAAGCAATACCAGCCTCACATCAGAAAGTCTTTAAGAAAAATTTCCATTGCTATAATTAACTTCTCTGTTGAGGTTGTATTGTTCCCCTTTCACAGAAAATCTCAGCAAAATTTCCGTGGTTTAAAGGCAGCCAAAAAGGTGTCCTGTTCCATTTTTCAGGAGGAACTTGTGGTCACAAGGCATCTAGGAGAACTTTAAGTTATACATAGGGTGCAAAGCAAACACAGGGTAAACATCTACCCCACTGAAACCAAAGGCAAGCCAAATGAAAGGTCCAACTCATTCTGTAAGCCAGCTTTGACACTGGAGCAGCTACAAAGTACTATCTGTTGGCCAACAGTTGCCACAGGACCACAGAAGAGTCAGAAATAACGCAAGAACCAGGCTTGTACAGCATATTCCTTCTCCTGATACACCTTTTCTTGCAAGCTTCATTACTCACTTGCAAAATAAAAAGTGAAGAGCCTACAGAATGAAGACAAAACCTTAGACAAGGAATCTAGAAGGAAACCCAAGAAGCTCAAGCAAACTGTACCCCCACTGCAGCCAACTTCTAACCCAGCTTGGTTTCAACCCTGCCGTTACTCCAGCAGGGAGAGACCCTCATACATAAATTGGTATTGGTTCCAGCAACTGCAAATTCACTTTTTCCAGACAGGTACAGCCTTGAATGAGGCCCTGTTATTTCCCTGATCTCTGTTTTGGGGTTGCTAACACATGCAGATTATTGGACCAGCCACTACAGGAACCTGCCCCACGACACATTACTGTAAAAGCTTATGGTTCGTGTGTTGCATTTCAGAGATGTGAAGGGGCAGGCAAGACCCTCCAAAGTAACACCTAGAACAGAACTTAACCCAGTTACTCCTGCATTGAGCCCAGTAACTTCCAACTGGACAGGACATCTAAGAGAACATTCATACTGACTTTAAGACCAAAGATGAAGATTCCACAATTTCTCTTTGCAGCTTGCTCCTCACTATTTAAAAAAGAGGAATGTGCTCTAATTCTACTTTGAATATAGGTCAGGTATCCAGGTGCTATTTTTCTTCATCCCCCAAGGAGATTAAT
The DNA here is from genome assembly GCF_018139145.2 of Gymnogyps californianus. Lineage (NCBI taxonomy): Eukaryota > Metazoa > Chordata > Aves > Accipitriformes > Cathartidae > Gymnogyps > Gymnogyps californianus. Next base: position 26,831,558 of record NC_059478.1, on the reverse strand, counting down.
TAGTACATTTTCTCCTGGTGATAGCAGTCCACATACTAACAAAGTCACATCAATTTTATCTTTCTGAGATGAAAATATTTAACTTTATTCTCTTAACCTCATGAGCTAACTCTAAAGACACCAATGCAATGGTTCTGTTGATTTCTCCATTCCCCCTAAAAAATGTTGAACCCATTCTCCCACTTTTTCTACCCCTTAATCAGTCTTTACTGAACTTAAAAAATAAAGCTGCTGCAAATTGGGTGGGGAGGGGGCAGAAACAAAGGAGAAAAAGAAGGCAAGCCTATTTTATGTCCCTCAAGACAAAGGAAAAAAAGACAGTTCAACTGTCCCACAAACATGGAAATAAGACCAGCTAAACACCACAAAGAGCTCAGAATCAGATGCATCTCGTGTGTGCTACTGCCCAGAGAATCATTAGGAGGTCGGGAAAATGAGACACTATTTTGGACAAGAACACCTGAGAAGTGAAGGTTGCAACAGTGATTTCACTGGATTCATTGCTCAGGAAAACCTTATTTTCCTTTGTTAAAGCAGAATTTTCTTACATTTCAGGAAATGGGTTAGAAACAGCCTTGCCATTTAAGCTGCATATTTACAGGATACAGTCTGGAGCTCACATGTTGGAGAGTTGGTCAAGAGATTTTGAAGCAGCTGGTCTCATTCCCTGCAGAAGACATCCTGCCTAAGTACAAGGCATCATCTCAGCTCTTCTGCTCCAAAGCCAAGTGCATCAGATTGGTGCTCAGCCCCCCTCCACCCCCCAGCCCCTATAATACCCAATCTAATGCTGCCTTCCTGCATCAAAGCAAAGCAAACTTGAGTAGTGCCCATTTTTGTGGGCTCTGGCTTCCAGGATCTGGAGCTGACATTGCCAGAGACTGGGATTCTCTTTGTAAAAGCCAGGTCCTGTTTTGCTAATGAATCTTAGCCCAGCAAAACTCAATCTTTGACACATCTCCCCTCTCTCTACCACTTAAATATCACTGACACATATAATTAACACCAGGTCAAACATATCACTCTCAACATTTTTAGAGAATCTGGTTTCATCTGTTGTAGTGAAGCTCTTTGATTGTGCCAAAGATGGGTAACAGACACCAGGACATAAAGCAGGATCAAGAAATATCTGCAGAAAGTTTTTCACCCAATCAGTGAGAATTTTAATCTGTATTTTAATTACTAACTAAAGGAAAAGGGATTTCTTAGGATTATTGTCTCTGTACTGATATAAAACCTGTCTACACACAAAGAATAAATGCCTATTTTATATATAGAATAAAATATTACACAGGCTTAAATGATCCCCAAAACCATCCAAAAATTGGACCTAAAGCTGAACAGACTGTTATCTTGACCTTCACAGTCATTAAAGGAGACAAATCACCCAAGAAAAAAAAAAATCAACCCCAAATTTCTTCCAGGCCTGCTTGAGTCCCACTGATGCATCTCCATTCCTTATCAAACAAAACGCCCAATGCCTCATCCAGAGACCTGAACAAACAGCTGAGTGAGAATATGCTAGGAAATCTCAGCAGAGCATGAGGTTAACAAAAGGAGCAGATGCATTGCCCAACATTTAGTAGCTTCAGTTTGAAACTGATTTTCTTTCTGTGCCGTTAGACACTGTTCAGCCCCAGGACTTTGTGCCAGATCTGAGGATCAGCCGGTGAAGTCTCCGGCTGGAGCTGCATGGACAGGTACGTTAGATGAGCCCAGCTTCTGCTCTACTTGTGGTTAAGCCCATCCAGAAGGGGGAATTCCCAGAAATCCCAGATGCTGCAAACACATCCTTCCCCAAGAGGAAAAGAAGTATTTTCAACATGGTTTCACAGAGCCAGAAGACCTGGTTTGTTGAATTAGTGTTTGAGTACACTCCCGGCTACACCTGAGCTCCTTCAGTGCTCGTCCACCACCCCCTGAGAAACACCTGCAGCAAATCACCCCACCTGTCCTGAAACAACATGGCTGGATAAGAAAAACAGAAAAATGAGACTTCGAAAGCAGTTTCACATACTATGAAACACTACTTCTGCCACTCCGGACCATTGCAAGCAAATCGCAGACCCAAATATGTTGCTCTGTAGGTTTGTTCACACAAAACCTCAGATTCTGCAGGTGACCTTCTCCTATCCCACCAGCCTGCATTACTACATCGGACAATTTAGCAAACAACACAAATACATCCAAGTCCCTTATCTTCAGAAGGCTTCCAAAGGCTGTTTTTAAAGGTCCACACAACGTAACAAAACAACATTCCTTTGCAGCAAAAAAAATTGACATTCCAGTAAGATTTTCTTTCGAATACGAAACATACATCAAAACAACTTTTTAACCTTCCCTTTGACAATATAAATAAAAGTAGCTGCCGTCCATGTCACATCTCAGTCCTCAAACCTAGAAGAGGAGCCCTGTTCATCAGACAGGGACAAAGTTACCCTAAACAGCACCGCAAAGAACTTAGCCAGAATGAATTTTTGAAACACCACAGGAGAACTGGGGACAGATATGAACAGTGTAAAGTTGTGATAAGCTCCACATAGGTACAACAAAGCAATAACAATAAATATATGACAACAATCAGCCTCACCTTTAGACTCATCTCTCCAAGAATAGTAAGTATTTGTCACCTGTGAGCCCATGACAGATGGAGATACATAAGGCCAACAGGACAAGCTGACTGCCTGGCATAGCTGGTGGAGCTTCTTCTCTTCCTTTGGAATAAAACATGCCCCTGTGTCCTTACCTTGCAACCCAGGTGCAAGTTTACAGCCAGGCACTGCTGTCCTGTTTGACCACTGATCCCAACTGCTGGCACCCCAGGGAACCTGGGCAGAAGACAAAGCAGAGACCCATCACAAGCTGCCCAAGATGTTTCTCTGCCCCCCATCCATCCATCCAATTCTGTCAGTCACTAACATCTTTCTAAAGCAAGTCCTGGTGGGTATATGGAACATGGACTGCCCTGGTAATGGACACTTAAAAGCTGCAGCCAACATCTCCTTGCAAATGGGTAGAAGAATCCAGGGTGGGTTCTTCCCTTTCTCAAATGACGTCCCAGATGGAGTCTCCTCCTGGAGATGGAGGTTGACACTTCAGGCAGATTTTGTTAGCCAACACTTTTCACCTGGGATACTCATAACTAAGCCCAAAATGCATCTGCTGGCAGTGCTCACTCCTTTCTGTCATATTGCTGGCACCTGGCCATACCCCTGAGCAATAAAGCAGACAAAAGCACAGAGAAAATTATGGGATGAACTCTTGGAGCAGCAATAGGCTCATGCTAGAGTTGCAGACCTTTCATTTGCAAATCAGTTCTGGCTGACACTATGGCAACTGGGCCACAGGAGTCTTCTTTCTCCAAGGGGAGAGATGAATAAGGCCCATTCCCATTGCTTATTTTTTCATGCTCAGCACTAAAAGCTTTATCCAGACTACAATTATTTCATCATTGACTTGCAGCACAGGCAGGTTTGGAGGATCATCAGAAAAAAAGAATGTCTCTTCAGCAACATCTCTCCACTGCTCTGCCTAAATAAAACCAAAAAAGACAGATGTCAGAGTTTTCAGAAGGTAATGGAAGGACATGGAAGGACTTCTGAGCATGCAAGATGAATGCATTTTAAGACCCTCCAGTTAAACTACAGATATTTTGCCAAAGTTGGTTTTAAAAAGTGACAGGCTCATTCCACCACAATACAACAGTTTCCATCCCATATACTTCAAGAAGGAACAGTGTTTATGCTCTAGAAACTGTTTTTAAATACTTTTATCAAAAAGACTAGGGGAGAGGGACTAAACTTTTTATATTGCTTTTTCTTCTCTCCCAGCTCCTTTATCTTTCCCCTACCCTTTTAGTATGGAAAAAGAGGAAATACCAGTTATACACAAAAAGTTCAGCTCATAATTTTTTTTTAAATTCCATTAAAACTAGCTTCAGAAAGCGAGTAAAACATTTTTTTCCTCCCACAAAAAACTCAAGTTTTTCCAAAACAAAATTTAAAAAAAAAACCTCCAGCCATCTTCCCTTACTCAGTATTAACCTGGCTCTTTCTACAATTAGGGCTCCACATTTAAAACCCTTCTAACAGAGGCATAACAAACCAACATTAAGCTTGTTTATTGTTACTTGCTAGCTCAAAAATTTCTACTTTCCAGCTAAAACACCAGCCTGCATTCACAGCCTCAGAAGAGCTAGATCCAAGATCAGGATCCCTAATCCCAAAGCCTCCTTTAATTTTACAATCAACAAATCCATCATCAGTGAATATCAGAGAGATTATTTTCCAAGCAGCAGAGTGAGATTGCTTGCCTAATTGAAGGACAAGCAGAAGAAAAACTTGCAGAGGGTTTGCCAGCAACCTAATTTCCTATTCTTCCCCTCCAAGCAGGGCACACACACCCCCCCCCATCCTCTCCCCACACTCAGCACCTTGTGCTGCAGAGAAGAGGCTATGGCAAATAGAGGGCTATTTATAGAAGAGGTGCCTGTGGGTGGGGCTTGTCGTGACTGGGAGGGGCCTATTGTGATGGGCGGAGCCTGTTGTGACGAGATGGGGCTGACATACACACCTACAGAGGGTGGCCACCAAGCTGTGACAGACAGCATCAGGGGCACTGCTGCCCTGGCTCCGGAGCAGCGCTACTTTGTGGGGTTTAGGTTCTTTAAATTATCTTCTTTAAGCTCATGGTCCAAATTGATGGCACCTACTGCCTTCTGCGTTAAAGGCAAAGCCAGGCTGGATGCCGGAGCGCTGTTCAGTGCTTCACAGCAATACTTGGCCCAAGTTGCTGCCTCCGAGTTAGGGGGTGCCTGGGCTGATTCCTTGGCCGGGATGTTTGTCTCAACAGAGTTCAAGAAATAGAGGACTCCAAGCCAACTCCTACAACAATTAAAGTCTCCAGTATTATGCCCAGTAGAATCCACGCTAAAACTTCTGCTGAGCGTCATCCAAGTGCTGGCCTAGAAAAGCAGTAGAGAAATTCCCCTGTTACAGTCTGCAAAAGCTCAGTTTTAGTTCGTGAGTGCTGCAGATTTATCAGAAGAGATGGGAAGCATCGAGCATACCTTGACCGACTCTCCTGTCCACACTGAGCTCCACCACATGCTGAATTTAAACTAGGTTGGCCACAAGCCTTCTGGATGCAAGCATGGAAACCCCTCCATGGCAGCTGAAGCCCGGCCAGGGCTTTGGTAGGCTCTGTGTGGTATTTCTGGGGCTTTCCACCCAGAAGGGATCATTAAAAGCTGTACTTTTCGGCATCTGTGCTAGCAACAGGGAAATATAGCACCTCCATGCTGCAATAGCTCACCTAATAATGTCATGTTCCAAATAACAGGGTTCTGCTTTCTCTGTCCCCAGAAGCAATGATTGGATATGAAGGTAGAAGGACCAAGAGATCAAAGGGGTCTCCTTCAGCTCCACCTCCTTGAGGCTGTCCTGTATAACCCTGGGCAAACAGACCCTGAATTAAACCTTTTTGGTGTCCTGGCACATGGCAGCTCAGGCACCAACAGGATCTCCAGACAACTGCTGCATTCCAGCCTGCTTTGCCCCTAGAAATACTCCAGCCAAACCATGCATGAATGGCAGAGGTGTATCTGGGATGTTTAGAAATTAAATGACACCTACTGGTGCTATAGCTAAAGTTAAAATCTGGTTTCATTACAATGAGGTGAAATAAAAAGCTTTATCTACCTGCAAAAGCAGATATCTACTATTAATGTATATATATAGTTGTCTTTTCCCTAGAATGGTGGAAAAAGCCACCTTGCTCCACAGCTCCCTTGTAAGCATTGCGTCCCTCTGAAGACCATGTCCAGTCTAAGTCAACTAGAGCTAATTATTTCCCTTCTATGCAAATCAGGCTCTAATGCAGCCAAGAACAGCTCGGTGTTGCCGGAGTCAGCCAAGGATGCCTGTTGGCGCTTGCCCTCTGCATGATCTCAGAGCTGTGAAGATGCCACGGGAGCCACCACCCATGTGAGGTGGGAGAGGAGGGTGCAGGCAGCAGGGAGACAGGGTTAGGGCAGGCAGAGGACACCAGTGGGTGAGCACATGGCTTGATCTCCAGCTACCACTGCAGCACCTTTGCAAGTAGCTCTCCGACTCATGAGCCAGCCCCGTTTTTACAGGCGTGAGGTCTTCTTCATGTTATTTCAGGCACTATTTGCTAAGGCACAGCTTTTTTTACAACCAGATGCAAATACTACAAGCCTCACTACACATAGACACAGATTTACTGGAGAGTAGTGTGAAGAGGACTGGGTCCCTGACTCACACCCACATTTGCATTGCTTAATGTGGTACATGTGCACTGCTGCAGCATCCGTACGTCCTTCCCCAACTCACCCAGCCCTGGCTGCAGACACACAATGGCTCTGCTGGCTTCTGGTGGCTTTTGCAGGAGAAGATCAGAGGGTTCATTCGAGGACATCCAAACTATTTAAAGCATACTACCCCATTCCTTTATGCTACAGTGGCTTAGGAAATACCACTGCCTTTCCCTACGCAGCACAGCAGATGCAGACTCAGGAGTTTGAACGCAGTTTTAAACCATTGCTGTAGACACATCAGCTTTACTGGTTTCCCTCAGGTCTCTACCTCGTCGTGTCTCACACAGCCCCCAATCAAAGCCAAGGGAAGGATAAACAGCACAGACAGTCTGGAAACGTTGGATATTCCTCCCCTTTCTGCTTGACCGCCATGGGCTTGTCTTCCAGAGTTTCATAGCTCTCCCCGGGCTCGACTGTTCGTTTCATTGCTCCATGCTTGGCCTCTCCTCTGTCCTCCCCACGACTCCTCACAGTCGGGGGTCACTGGAGCTCGAGCTGCCGAGCCTCCCCAAGACCCCATCTCTCATTCCCAACCCATGAGTCACTTCCTCTCCTCAAACCTCACCTTTCAACTTCCATTTTTCATTTACTTATGATTTGCTCTCTACCTCCGTAGGGTTTTTTGCTCTACACCATTCAATCACAGCCCTGTTGGTCTAGGCAGGAGTTCTGCTACTGGTTTCAGCAGCAAACGGAGGGCTGTGAAGACACCACATAAACACGCAGGGCTAAATCTTCCCTCCATGCAACACAGTGCCAGCCCCCGTGGAGATGGGCTGACTTGCATCAGCTGAAAATCTGAACCGTGTTGCCGTGGTCACTTGGTGTTTCTTTTCTCTCAAGAAAACATCATTATTGGATGATCAAAAGTTGGTTGGAAATGGAAACAAATCCATCTGAAAAAAAAAAAAAGAAAAAAATTCAAATTTTTTCCCATTTCACATGCTTTGAAACTGGCACCTTTTCTATGATTTTTTTCATCAGTACTTTTTGTTTAAATTATTGTTATTTTTGGAAACCATCAGAAATATGGCTTTTGGTAAGAAAATGTAGTGTCTGGCCAATAAAAGAATTACTATCAGTATTTCAAAGAAATTTCATAAAAAAATATGAAAATATAATTAGCGCTAATATAGTTTTATAAAGTTTCATTTTAAAAGAGCTTAAAAAAAAAAACTTTTTGCCTGTGAAACACCATAAACTTTTAGCTCATCATAAAACCACACACACTGCGGTTTGGGGGTTTTGCCGTCCTCAGCCCCTGGCAGCCAGCAGCAAAGTGACTTCTGAATGGCAAGGTCCATCTGGGGCTTCTGGTTCAACGGTCTCTGATGGACACAGCCCCTGTGGCTCTGTCTCATTTAAAGCATTGACTCTTATGTGGTGTCTTCATTAAAGTAATCCTTATTCTTCTTTCACTCTGTCAGGTATGAATGGGAAAGTCCTCTGTGGAAGCAGTGGATGTTCAACCAAAATGAGCAAAAGCATAGCCAACCACAGGATTTTAGCATATATAATAAGCCGTACCTATGGTCAGAGCAGAGATAATCCAACAGCCACTATTGCCCCTTTCAAAATGTCACTCCTGCTTTCAGCATCCTCCTCCTGGGCTCTTCTTCCTTTGCACCCTCAGGTCACTAATGTTCAATGGCAGTCAGTGCCATTTCCCCAAGGACTTGCCACCTGAGCACTCTCCCGCATTCACTGAGGGGATGATCTTGCCCAAACGAGGTTCTTCCTCCTGGGATCTCTTCTGAAGGTCCCAGCCTCCACTGAGACCTCTCCAGCCAGGTGTCTCTTCCAAGAAGTTACAGGGCAGAGACACCTCTAGGAACTCATGAAGCAGGGGTTGTATATCCACAGCTACTCCAGAAGATAAGAGCATCCTTCTTAATTTATGCCACCTCCTGACAGCAAGCTCAGACCCCTCAGATGCTGCCCAAGACCATGTGCACAGGCTGGGAATTACAGCACATGCAGCACAAGTTCATATGGCCACCAGCCCAGGCCCTTGACCAAAAAACACCAGGCTATATTGGGGTGTGGGGTTGCTTCTCTGGCTTACCAGTGGCTCATGTACACCTCAGTTTTCTGCTCCTGCTTATTACACCAAATGTCCCCAAACGCACTCTCCCAGCACCTTCCCTAATGCAGAGTCCAGCCCTTTGCCAGGGTTTGGTCTGGCCATGCTTGGGCTCTCCTCATCACCGCCAGGATGGCAACGGATGCAGACCAGGAAGCGAAGAGTGAGCCCTGTCAGGGACAGGGGACTGTCCTCCCACGGATGCTCCCCTCCAACCCTGGTGGAGATGGACCATGGGCCTGTGACAAGGTGGGGGGGGAGCCCAGGGAACAAGGGACAGACAGGGCTTGGGAGGGTGCTCTGGTGCCTGCACTCACCCCAGGGGAGCCCAGTGGCACGAGCACGTCTTCCCCATCCCCGGCTCAGCAAGCCGGAGATGAATTACTGGGGACAGCTGAGACAGGAGGCAAATGGCATCACACTGAAGCCGAACAAGGCCTGTGACTGTGCGCTGTGGGATCCTAAATATTTGGAGAGCAAAGGTCAGGAGAACAGGACACTCCTCAGCGATGATTTTCTTCCCGCCCCCACGGCAAGGACATGGGGCTGCTATGCCTGGAATGACCCTGGGCATTAGCCGGATCCAGTGCCCTGATGGGACACCCCGGCGTTCAGTGGTACCCACAGGAAGGACCTTGTTCTCCTCCAGGTTTCAGCTGCTGCCGGAGCCCAGCACAATGCCCTCCCTGCGCCCAGTTGGTATTTACGACGGACCTGATGTGGTGCAGCCTGAAGCCAGGAGAAAAGTGCCCGCCGGCCATGCCGCATCCTTGGTGGGGCATGGTAGGAGCTGCCGCCGGGCGGCTAATCCTCCTCGCCACGTCCCCCTCATGCCTGCTGGCCAGGCCCCTGGCCGTTGCCAAAATAAACACTCAGGCATGGCAACGCTGACATTTGCTTTCTGCGAACAGACACTGGGAGAAGGAGGCAGCCGCGTTATTTTTTGCAAGCTGGTCACGAGGTGGGAGACAACCTGCTCAACGTGGGGAGTTTGGGATCGCATCTGCCCCCATAACTTTCCGGCCATCCCCAATGTGCCCCGGCTGACCCCCTCCACACAGACCTCTTCCCCTGCTGAGCCCGCCGCCGTGTCCCAAGCCTTGGCAATGTTCCCAGGTGTCTCTGTGGGGTTAAACATCTCTTGCCACACTTTGCTGTCCCCATGCCAGGACTGGGGGGGTCCCCAAGGCAGCAGCCTCACAAGTGGAAGGGTTGAGCAGGGCACAGGAGCAGCAGGTAGGGACCCATCGGGCAGGGGGCAGGCACCCCTTGGCAGCCCACACACAGCCCATGCCTTCCCCGAAAAGATCCATCCCGCCACCGAGGTGGTCACAGCTCCGCCTGAAGCCGGTGACAGCAGCAGCCCCAGCGCTTGGCTGGTGGCTGTTGCTGGGGTGTGGGCAGGGATGGCGAGCTGGGATTTCACCTGCTGGCTCTTTTCATGCTAGGGGAGGTTAAAAAGACATCTGGAGGGAGGTTAGAGGGGTGAAGAAGTTGAGCCAAAGGTCCTGCCGGAGGACGGGAAGGGTTGGTCTATCAGATCAGCACGGAAAGTCCTTTTCTGCAGATTTGCTGCTCAGTTGTCCCAAGACCAGCTGGGAGGAGGAGAGGCAGCCCTGTCACTGGTTATGTGTGCAGACCTCGCCCCCATGAGCTGCTGCCCTGATTCCTTCCCTCCCCCAGAGGCCATAGGAGATGTGCACATAGAGGATCCCAAGGCTCCCCGCACCCCAGCCCACACCCCAGCCCACCCACAGGAATGGGCGTCTGTCAGACCTCCGATGGAGAAGGGGGCATTGGGACACTTCACAGGGGACAGGGAGAGGTTTTGATCAGGACATCCACCCCCAGGTGCCTGCTGATGCTGCAGCCTTTCTCACCTATCCCAATTCCCTATTCTCATCCCATCTTGGGATTTGGGAATCAGGTAAGATCAGCTGACAGAGCACTGGCATCCCCGGGATTTCCCCCGGAGGGATGGCTGGGGACAGAGGGGAGTCCCCGGGAATGTGGTGCCAGTCGATTTTATTCTGGGAGAGATGCCAAAGATGAGCACAGCTGCCGAAACAGGGGGTTTCCTCATGAGCAGGCTGCCGTCCCGCTTCCCCTACCCTCGATTGAATGCTGCGGGGAAAGCAGGGAGAGATTGCACATCCCTCTCCTGCACCCCAAACCCTCTCCGCATGAGGGAGAGGCATCAACCCACCCACCACGACCGCAATCCCAAACTCTCAGGTCTGGGGCTGTGTGAGCTTTGCTGTCACATTCATTAATTACCCACATAATTGAGCTCAGTGTGAAATAGAGGGGCTAATTTTTCTGGTTATTGCCCCAGCCAGATTAAGGCATCTGGAAACAACTCCCACGTTTTCGAGCTGAACTGAGTATAAAAGGACAAGTTGCAGCAGCAAAAGGTCAGACCATTAAATCGCACTTCTTTTCATTAACACAGTGCATTACAAAAATGGTCAGGAATCACTAGGCTGAACAGGGAAACTGAGGCACGGAGCAGCAAAGTGGGATCCCCCAAGAGCAGACAGCATCTCTGCGGCCTCATCCCCCGGACCATCCTGCTCTCCCCCTTGGCAGAAAGGCTGGGCAATATTCTTGCTGAGCCAGTCCAGGGTCCTGTCCCTAGGACAGCAGCAGACAAAGCAGATTCGGGGGGTATAGAGGGCACACAGCCCTCAGGGCCCGCACTCGAGATGCGGGTGAATTCCTTGAAGCCGCTGGATGCTTCTCGCAGCTGCAGAACAAATTCAATAACAATACTATGAGCAATGCCTTTTTAATAGGCACGAGGTGAAAAGAACCCAGCGAGTCAATATTTGTGGATGAAAACAAAATAAGCTGAGCTGTTAGCACAGAGGAATGCAAGGGAGGCCAGGAGGTGGCTGGGGTAATTATTATTTCATCTGCCAAATAGCCGTGGTCCTGCCTGCTGCCTCCTTCCCCCCCTGCCCATGCTGCCTGTGCCGGAGGGAGGGCAGGGGAGAGGTGGAGATGGGGCAGAAAAGAGCAAATATTTTGGCTGCAGCAACATCGGGCGTGTGGCTGGGGCTGGCTCAGCGCTCAGTCCGCTGGAGGGTGAGCGCTGCCCTGGCCCAAGTATTTAATGTCAGCAGCTGGAATGTGCTTAACACAACATTTTACAAGGGAACATTAGTCAAGCATCCACAGTGACAGAGCAGGTCAGCGATAAGGAGCCGACGCATGGGAGCTGCAGGGAGACGGCTCTTGTTTCAGGCAAAGGAGGGCAAGGCTTGCAGAGACGGTGCTGGGGCAGGCTGAGGGGGGATGAAATGGGCCAGGCAGCCCCACTTTCGGTCTAGCTGTCCTGACAAGCATCACACAGGGGTGATAATGCCACACCGACAGTGGGGTCCCGCTTCCCACACTCCCCCAGCATGTGCTGCCTGAGAGCCCTCCTCTAAAACCCCTGCAAGGTGGGATTTGGGGACACCTGTCCAAAAGCCATTCCCTGCCACATGCCCTTGTTGGCAGGAGTACCGGTGTTTGGCTGTCCACAGGTATTAGGTACAGGTGGGAGCTTTTTGGTAACACAGCTCAGGCTTTGCTCCCTTGCAGCAGGGTCTCTCAAGACAGCCACTTCCACCCGAGCCAGCACAATCAGGCCATGGCAAGGATCGTCCATCCCTAAACAACAGGAGGGAGATGTGCCACAGCCTGGAAATCTCCCAGAAGTCGGGTCGGTGAAACATTAGTCAGCTTTGCCTGCGACCTGAAAACGGCACTACCCTCCATCTATTCCTAGAGCTATCCCTGTTCATTAGCCTTCTTAGCCCCCAGGCTTAAAAAAATCCCCCAGTGTCATGACTCCTTAATAAGATGTCATCTTCAGCCATGACAAACACGAGCGCTCAGTAAATAATAGCCCTGCCATGTAATGTCATGCCTCTCCCATCTGTTGTAGTAATGACTGTGCCTCGCTCACCTGCCACCCTCTCCCGGCTGCTCTGCGCGGGCAGCGGCCGAGCCAAGCCAGCGCTTCCCCGGCTGCGGCAGCGGCTCGGCCGCCCGGCCCTTCCGACAGCTGCCAGGCTTGTTTTGGGGGCAGGCAGGGCAGCCGGCCCCTCTGCAGGGGAGGAAATGTGCTCGGACACAGGAGGTGGTGGTGCACGATCCAACATGGGAGAGGGGGAGCAAGGCCCTCCGGCACCCAGCCTCCCCGGGAGCTGCAGAGGGACTTCCTTGCCTTCTTCCCTCTTTCCTCCTTATTCTCACCTTTTTTCTCTATTTATCTTTCTCTTTTTCTTTTTCTTACTAATTTTCTCCTTCTGTCTCTCTTTTCCTTTCCTTTCCCTTTCCCTTCCCTTTCCCTATTTCTCTGTTTCCCTATTTGCTTATTTCTCTATTTCCCTATTTCTATTTCCTTTCCTCGCTGCCACAGTCCCATGTCCCTGCGCTTGGTGCCTGCAGGCCTGTTTGAGCACAGTCTCTCTACTTTCGCTGCAAATCCATTTCCAAAAAGCTCTCCAAGCGTTGCCTAAGGGACAGAACAAAGCTGAAGGAGTTTGAAAAGCTCACCTCCACAGTTTTGGAACAGAGTTCCCCTTCTCTCGCCATCCTCTCCCACTAGAGAGCATTAACCCCTTTGTGCCTCAGTTTACCTATCTGTATATCTGGATTAATGACCCAGAGCAAACCTGTTGCCGTGGGGTGGGTTTTTCACACTGGTTGGCTGTGGGCACTTAACTCTGCTCCCCAAAGATCCATCTCCTCTCTGAGCCATGAAGAGGAGACACCACTACAGAGCAGCTATCGCTCATCACTGCTTAAGTAGCTCCTGTTTCCCTTCTCCCCACCCCATGCCCATTATTGCCCCTTGGTGGAGCTCCTTACAGGGGCTGGAGAGGCAGAGGCATCTGGTTGGAGCTGCAGAGCAGGAGTTATTTGTTGGTAGCAATTTAAAAAAATTTAAAAAAAAAACAATTTAAAAAATGGTATGGACTAATCAAAGCTGTTTCTAGGGGGGCATTTCAAGTGTGTAATGTCCTCAGTCTGAAGTGAAGGTGGAGACAGACACTGCCTTTACAAGACGCCTTTTTTACCCCCTCCCTTTCCTGTGAAACTTGGGTTACACTGAGTGCGTAAAGGATAGCAGGACGTGGCAGTGCTGTTTGCTGTGAAAACTAATAGGGCCATGCCTGCTTTCATCAGGAGTGTAATCAGAGCCACGGATAATGTTTTAAAAGGCACAGCAGCTTCAAGCGCAAGCAGGGATTTATTAGTGAAAACGAAACCATGCTGAAGCCTTCGCGAGTCTTATTTTAAGAGTCTGAGGGAGAAAGAAGCAGGCTGGCTGGCTGGGCGGCCGGGGAGGCGAGGCAGCCAGAGCTCTGCCACCGAGCAGCGGTGACAAGCAGCGGTGACGAGAGCTCATGACACCGCTGGGCTGCTGTTCTTGCTCTGCCACAGGTTGTCTGCACAACCTTGGTCATGTCACTTAGCCTCACTGTGCTTCAGCTCTTAACCTGCACAGGGGGACAAAAATCACTCCCCTACAGCTCTATAGAGAGATTATACTTCTGTATAAATAGGGATCATGCTCCAGGGCCACTTCCAGCCTCTGCAGTCCCTTTGGGGCCCCAACAGGACCCGAGGAGGTGGCCGAGGGGGTGGCCAAAGGGTCCCACAGCATTCTACAGGTTCAGAGAGCAGCTCTGGGACCTTCTCTCACTCTGGCACTAACACATGACAGCACAGCCACGTACGGCAGGTGGGGACAGGAGGAGAAAGGGAAAAAATGTCCCAGCAGGTGGTCGTAGCAAGCAAATGGATGCCCAGACTCCTAGAGTCTCTGGTTCTGTTACAGACCGAAAGTCTGTCCCATATTTGAGGTCCCTGGTTTCTGCTGTCTTGAAACCGAGGCAGAGCAGTGGCCCAGTGCCACTGCTGGAAGGCTGAATTCCCAGTTTTGGCTGACTCTCTGTGCTCCTGATGCTACTCAATAGACTCAAATAGCTCCCCTGTGCTGATGGACAGAGGATGTTTCACCGGTCCTCAACTAGGCTGGGGGAGGCGGCGAACACAGTCAGCTCCTTTGGGTTCAGGAGAGACCTGAGTATGACCTAAAAGTGCATTTGAAGGCTGAATTTGGTGCTAGGAGGAGAGGAGACCGTGCTCCTGAGAGCATGACACATGTTTAGGGTCTGTTTCTCCATCCGGGGGACAGTGTGGTTGGTCAGCAGGGGTGAGCTCTGCAGAAAGATGGTCCTGCATCTATTTATCTCTTTTTGAAAGAGGGAAAAAACTGCAAAGTGAGCAGTTCTGTTTGGAAAAAGCCTGTCGGAAAGGCTTTCTTGGCCTCAGATGCCCTTGCCATCTGCACACATAAGAAACCCTTCATAAGGTTCTCATTTCCTATTTACCTTTTTTATATAGCCCATAATAAGATCCCTAATTTTAATGGACTGTATGGATCTCACTAGCAGGGAATGGCTCCAACAGAGAGGCTTTAACCCTCTGTTTCAACAGGATCAGCAACGGAGCTTTTGGTCCCTTGCTCGGTTCCACTGCAGGTGCTGGTAGGATTTCTGTAGCCACCTCCGCCAAAGCCTTCCCTAGGTGCTGGGAGATGCTTGGGGGTAGGTGCCCCATGTAGTTTTTGTGGGAACTCACTCCTTCCCTTTGAATGCTTAGGAAGCAGTACAAGAAAAATTACCAGTACATTGCCAAGTCGGAGGACTGGGGCACACGATGTGTGTTGGGATGCAGAGAGAGCTGAGCTTGTTCGGTCAGAGGGGAAGGAAAACAGAGCCGCACTCTTCCTGGAGGGGCACAGGAGGCAATGGACACAAGGCACAGCAAGGGAAATTCTACCTAGATACTAGGTAAATAATTCCTAGTGAGACTAGTGACCAGAGAGCTTAGAAAAGCACATGGACGGGCGACTTCCCTTGGCCGATCCTCTAGAGAGAAAAAGAGCCTAAGGATATGCCAACAAGGGGGTGCAAGTGGTCTCAGCAGGGCACCACGCCAGATCCGGGTTTGTGTTAAAACCCACTTAATGGCTTGGGTGAGAGGCAGAGGAGGGCACAACCTGGCCTGAAAGGTGTTATGGTGTCCCTTGCTTGGGGCACAGCTCGACTTGGATGCCAGCGGCCTGGCTGGGATCTCGGCTGGGGAGGGCAACGCACAGGAGCTGATGGAGCCGATGATACACCAGATGGGGAAGGCAGAGCCAGGCAGCGATGATGCACAGAGGGCCTGGGCTGGTTCCTGACAGCTCCTTTCTCCCAGAGCTTCTGGACAGGAGACAAAACGTGATTTCTTGCTCCTTCCACTCAAAGGCGGCTGTGAAAGTCTGATTTATGCTGAACGCTCTGGAAAAGAAAAAAGCTTGGCTGTGGAATGAAGTTCAACTCCCAGCCAGGAAAACCTTGTATGGGATCAACAAGTTTTAACCATGCAAATCGAATTTGGGTCCAAACAGAGCCCTGTTTCACGATTTCTGCCTCTCCCTTCCTCGCTGCACAGAGCTAGGCTACCTCCTCCCTGAACAAGCCTTCACATCCATTCCCAGTGGCGGAGACAGGCCAGGATCTTGTAGACAACTTTTCCTTCTCCTTTTCTTTTTTCTTTTCTTTTCTTTTCTCTTTTCTTTTCTTTTCTTTTCTTTTTTTTTTTTTTTTCTTTTCTTTTCTTTTCTTTTCTTTTCTTTTCTTTTCTTTTCTTTTCTTTTCTTTTCTTTTCTTTTCTTTTTTTCTTTTTTCTTTTCTTTTCTTTTCTTTTCTTTTCTTTTCTTTTCTTTTCTTTTCTTTTCTCTTTTCTTTTCCTTCTCTTCTCTTCTCTTCTCTTCTCTTTTCTCTTTTCTCTTTTCTCTTTTCCAAGGCACAGCCGAACATTTCACAGCTCCATCTTTCACTAAGATGATTCCCAGCTGACAAAATGTACTGGAAGAGGTCCGCCTGCCTGTGAGCCTGTCACCAAAACCCATGGCTGAGCATGGCCTCATGCTATGTGACCCCAGGCAGCGTGGAGGAGTGCTCAGGGCACTGGGGAGAAGGAATTGCTTGGCTCAGTCACCAGCAATGAAGGTGGGCAGGTGATCTTTTTTATCCGTGCCTTTGTTTCCCCAGGTGGATGCAGCAAACCAAAGGCCACTGTATGTCCTTTTTCCCCAGACCCACCATCTCCTGGGTGAGCCTGGAAATGGGTTGTGGGAGCAATTTTTGGGCATTGTTCGGGGTGTCTCCAGTCATAGCAATAGCAAATCCTCACCCTGTCTTTATACAGGTGAGACCTATTCAACAGCAGTACTGATGCACCATGGAGAGGTGAGACCTCCCATCCAGGCCTCCTTACATGGGGAGAGTCCAAGGGGCTTGGGACGCCCAGAACCTGCTGTCTAAGAACTGTCTCTGAAGCTTGTGCCCAACAATCTGGCTTACAAGGCAGGTACAACAGGGCCTGAATAGGTCTCTGATGCACCTAGACATCCACCCAAGGTGCACAGTGACAGAAGGAGAGGCAAGGAACACAAGCTGCAGAAGGGAAAGCTTTGATTAGATATTAGGGGAAAAATTCTCCCTGAGGATGGTTAAACACAGGGGACCAGAGAGGTGGGGGAATCTCCATCCTTGGAGCCATTCAAAACTTGGCTGGACAAAGCCCTGGGCAACCTGATCTAAGGTGGCTCTGCTTCGAGGGCTGTTGGACCAGAGACCTTCAGACGTTCCTTCCAACCTAAATTATCCTGTGACCTACATCCACAGCACTACCCAAGATGCTCTTGCATCATCTACAGTTCAGTAAGCCCATCTGGGCTTCTGCTTCTAAATCAGCAGGATTCTAATTCTTCCTTATGATTTAATCTCTTAATTCATTTGCCATAATCCTGTAGTATGTGGCTGGAGGAAAAGGAAACAACACAGCAAAGCAAACAGAGAAATGCAACCAGTGCCCGCGAGAATAGTATATTACTCCTCTTCTTTCCTGTTTGCCTTCCTGCCGTTCTGCTTCCATGAAAATTTGTGGATTTCATCCAAAGCTCCAGTATTTCCTCTCCAACAGTGGCTGGGGATGGACGCTTAGAAAGAAAATATCAGAAACAGTGAGCACAGAATGATCGTCTCCCTGCTGCACCCTGCCAACCTCTGGCAGCTGAAGCTTCAAGGACATCTGAAGCTAAAGGCCATATCCAAACTCGAGCGCTTAGTAGTTACCATCTGAGAAGCTGCCAGCAGAGTGACAGCCACAGCAGAGTGAGTTTTATGGGGTGCCCCGGGGAAAGGTATTTCCTCTTCTTCACATGAAACAGGCTGCCTGGTCCTTTCACTGGGGACCTTCCTGTGCCCTCTCCCCCTAGTCCCAGCCACAGCTCTTGGGGTGGAAACTGGGAAGGGACCAGCATCACTTGTAGATTTGCTTATTGCTGCGAGCATTGCATCCGACCCACAGACGCAGAGCCCGAGTGTTTCATCCCTATCCTCCCTTCCCTCTTCTTTCCTGTGCCCCCGATCCCCCAGTGACCTCAGGAATTCATTAATAAAAGCTGTCTCATAAAAGCTGTCTCAGGGGTAAAACACAAGCCCCTTTCCCTTGACAGGCAGCGTTGGGATGCTTCTCGGCAGCGCTGTGACTCAGCCCCAGCCATTGTTTGCCCGGAGAAGTGCCATGCGCCTTTGCGGCGTGCGTTCAGGTTGAAGAGCCCTGTGTAGACAATTTATCCACCCAGCCAGAACGGGAGCGTATTACACTTTGCTCAGGGGAGACCTCCTCACATGCACACAGGCACATACACACCTGCACACACACGCACATACACACCTGCGCACACAGAGCAGAGCTTGCAGTAGGAACAACTGGAGCAAGCAACCTGCTGCTGTTTTAAAACACCACATCCCGTGCTGGCAAGGGTGCTTCCCTGGGGGTGCTGCCCTGGTTCAGGGTGCTGGGAGGCAGGAGGTGAGCGCTGGGCACGTGTGGTGCTCACAGGCAATGCCAGGCAGCGGGTCCTGCCAGCTCACATGATCATGGGGGAGGAACGATGAGGGATGCTTCAGTCCAGGACATGGCCCAAGCCCATGTGCGTACCCATGGTTCAGTTGCAGGCGTGTTTGTGTAGACAAGGCGAGGGCAGCTTTACGCCAGACCTTTTCTCCTTCTCTGAATTCCTTGCTTTCAATAGCCCCCGCTCCCCTGCTTCCTCCCGCGCAGCACCAAGGCATTGGTGCTGCCTCGGCAAAGGTCATCTGAAACGTGGCTATCTGAGGAGCTGGATGTTTGTGTCCATACCCTCTGTTTCTTCAGAGGTGTAAGTGAGCTGAAGTGCAGCTTTATGGAGGAGAATACACTACACGCATCTCACCGCTATTGTCCGCTAATGAAGCACACGGTGGTGGTAGGAATCCGCCTCCGTGGCGTTTCTGGGTACTCAAAGTTCATGTGGGAGGCATCAGCTGCGAGAGGAGAGCAAGAGGATGCCTCTCCTGCCCCGTGCTGACACATGGGGCTGGCGTAGAAAAGATGTCGGTGGAGTTTGGAAGAGAAGCAGAAATATGTATTTCTCCAATAATCTGAAAACTTCAATAAATGTTTTCCCTCAGTAGGACGTAGCTGAGGAATCTGGGGACCGTTGCTGGAGCCAGCCGCTCTGAGGAGAAAGCGAAAAGCCAGTCCAAGTGCAACAACTGCCAGGACAATAAAAGGATCTGAAGGGGTTCAAGGGTAGGAGGGGGTTTTTTGTCCTTCAATGTTGTTTCTTGATTAATATTTACATGTCAGAACTAGCAAAGCACACCTCCAGATCACGCATGGGATCTTTTTCTCCTTACTTGGGCAACAGAACGTATAGGCAGGACAATTGTGCAAACAAAGATGCGTGCCAAGCCCACTGCACCGAAGGGAAGAAATAAAAATACCCGTTATTTAAAACATGTGTATTAACAGAGGGGTTCACCTCTCCCCTGCCTTTGTGCTCTGCTGACATCATGGAGGCAGATGAAAAACGTTGCTGGAGCATCAGGCTGGCCTCAGCCCCCGGGGGGATAGAGGGGCTTTGCTCCACTGGCCCCTGGCCTCCCTGGGCCACCCATTGGCACCTGCGCCGTCACCCACTATCACCCACGCTGTCACATGCACCTCTCTGCCCCAGCAAGGTCCTGGGGAGCAGGACACAGATGCAGAAGGAGCTGGTTGAAATTCCCACCACTTCCCTGCCAGGGAGATGTAGAGCTTTGATTTAAATTGGGGGGCAGGGCGAGGTGGGTGCAGTGTCATGATACCTGATGTGGGAATGCTTCTCACATGGCTGAGCACATGGTTTGCAGCATCTCCCAGGTACAGTGACAGATGACAGCCACAAAGAGACAGGATCCAGACAAATCAACTTTGTGCCAGCAAGGCTGTAGCTCTCTCCCCTTCCCATGTCCCTCTCCCCACATCCCTCTCCCCACCCTCCCTCCCTGCCCCCCCTTTTCAAATGCCTTCAAAAGATTTCAGCCCAAATGTTCCCAGTTTGGCACTGAATGGCGTTCCTGGCATTTGTGCTTTGTAAGAGGGATGGAGGGACGCAGAACAGCAAAGGGCTGGTGCCACCCAGCCCCTTCCCGCAAGCCCGGCTTTGCACCAGGAGGCCAAACCCTGAAGAGAGGTGCCAGGTCTTGCCCAGGAGCCCTCCATTCCCCAAGCAATTACAGCGAAGTGATCTGGGTGCTTCAGCACGTGGCGAGGAGGGTGACGCAGGGCCCTCAGGGAGATAATGGGAGCCAGAAGGTCTTGTCAACTTCTTGGAGGGTAGAGTCAAACCCTTCCAACAAGAGCCCTTGAGGGAGCAGAGAGGATCTTCCCTCAAGTGTCAGGCACTTTTCAGCAGTTTATAAATACCAATGTCCTCCATCCGCCACGCTCAGCGTCACAGCACCGGCTGTGTCCTCAGCCCTGGACCTGTTTCTGACAGAGCTGAGCACCTGAGCTTGGCTTGTCCAGGGGAAGGCAGGATCAGACCTCAGGTGCGTGTGTGTTTCCAGAGGCACCTTCAGCTGCCGTTGCTTGGTTCAGCCTTCTCAGGTGTGAGCTATGTTTTTTTCCCTACACAGACCAAAGAAGGGTTTAAACAGAGCAGGACAAGGCAGTCACTTGCCTGGAAAGGGAGCAGGATCCAGCCCCTTTCTCTCCCCCTTCCACCCCATTCCTCTCCCCCACCCTGTTTCTCTCTTGCACATCCCACTGCTGAGAGCACCGTCCTGCTGCAGAGCCTCCCCAGGCACCCCGATGATGAGCTGTGAATCCTAATGATGGCAGAGGGGACAACGGCGTCAGACCCCAGGGCTGATCCCAGCTACACCGGGGGCTCCCCAGTGCATCCATACTGGGGACCCAACACACAGAGGGGGGGTCACTCACCTCATACCCCCCAGTCCAAAGATGGGGCTCTCTCCAGGTCTCCACTCCCCATGGCTCCACCACCCAACCCTTCCCCAGCTGATGCTCTGCTGAGCGGGATCCCCCAGGGACACATGGTGGGATGCAGCCCCCAGACCTGCTCACCCAGCATGGCCAGGCCAACTCTGTCCCTCTGCTGTGGCACTCTCAAACCGACTGAGAACTGCAGAGGATGGGAAAAGGATTAGGATGTCCCAGGGTGGCCGGTGAGCCCCCGCAGATTAGGGGATGAGTTAGATCTGGTCTCACCTTTGTGAGGAACAGGAGGATTTTAGCAGCACACCTTCTGCCGGCTGGGCTAACAGCTAGTAAAAGGGTCTGTGTTTAGAAAGAGAGTAAATAGAAAGCTCCTAGGGCTGTTTGTCACACATATTGGGGAGAGGGGAGTAAGCACAGGCATTTTCCTGAGCAGCCCAAATACCTTTGCCCTTCCCTTGGGGCCCCTGGGAAGGAGGTGGGTTTGCTGCTGGTTCCAGTCCACATCCGGGCTGCAATTGCTGTGCTTTGCTGGAAAGGGAGCTGAGCCCGCTGCCCTGCTCATCCCTCCCAGCTCCTGCCACCTGTCAAGGGCAGGGGGGTGACGGGGGGAGGAATTAAACCCAGCTGAGTTCTCCCAGCCCTGCTACGAGGTACCTAGCACTGGTGCCACTGGTTTCCAGTGGAATCCCAGGTCTGGGTTTCCCCTGGATTCACCTCCTGTTTAATATAGAGGGGAGGCTGCCCCAAAAGGCATGTGAGCTTTTGGCGGTTGCTGGGTTTATTCCTCCAGTCCTGGGAACAAAGGGAGCATCCTGAAACGGAGACCTGAGTCTCTGCAAGGGCAGTCAAATCCCCTGAATTTTGGGGTGGGCTCAGCAGAGACCCCCAAAACTGCACAGGGACTGGTGGTTGGCTGGGCTCCCGGGAGAGCGGCTGGAGGGTGGCAACGGGGAGAGGGTGAGACGGGGGGAATGGGTTTGCCAGCGGTGCCTCCCCGAAGGACACCGGCCAGCCCGCCCCGCGCCGGTTCCTGCCTCTGCCCCCGGGTTCCTGCTAACGAGGTTTCCAGCTCGGCTGAACCCCCGCGATGCTTTCAGGACCGCAGCCGTCCGGGGCTGGGGGGGGGGGGGGGGAGAAATCGCCGTCCCTATCCCCCGATTTCTCCTCCCCAGTATTATCGAGGGGTCGAGTTACATCAAACAACAAACGCGAAAGCGGGGCAAAATTGGGGAAGGGGCGCAGAAAATATTGTCCCTGATTCATGGAAAGACGGGAGGGTGGTTTAAAACCCTGTGCCAGTGCTCCCTTTGAAAGGGGGCGGCTCGGGGTTGCTTTCGGCGGTGGTCCCCGCGCCCTGTGCAGGAGTTTGTGATGGAAAGTCTGCAAAAGCCATTAGGACTTTTGTGCTGGGGCACTAGAAAAGCAACGCAGACACCACTCACTTTTCTAAATAAACATTAGTCTTAAAAAGTTTGCACTGCTGACCCCCGCAGCTCTGATTACTTGTAATTCTCTGAACCATATTTTAAGGCTTCAAACTATTTTTTTTTGCGGGGAGGGGCGGATTTTGTTCGTTCCTTCCTGCAGCCGTGCCACAGATGTGCCGCCGGTACTGTGTGCTCCGGGGGTGGCGGACCAGGGCGGGGGGGTCCCTGCCCACCCCCCCAGGCAGGTCCTCATTCCCCATCCCCGCAGCCACAGCCCCTTCGCATGTTCAGCTCCCTCCACGGTCCCCCCAGAGAAGCTTTTTCTTCCTTTCTTCTTTTTTTTGGAGAGGTTGGGACGACATTCGCGATCCCGGTGCAGAGATGCTGTTCCCCTCTTAGGGCTCCCCGAGAGGGCAGAGGCGTGCGGGCTGCGGCCCCATCCCCACCAGGCTGTGCCCCCAAACAGCCCCGGGCCCCCTCCCCAAACCCCCCAGACAGCCACATCTTCGCAGCGCGGCGGAGGCAGCTGCACCGAGGTATCATCAGTGTAATTGGAAGGGTCACATGTTAAACCCTCGCTGTTGTTCGCGGTAATGTAGCTGTGTCCCTCGGTTGCACATTTACCGATTTCTCTCAAACCAGCCATTGTCACAAGGTTCATTCCAGGAGGAGTGATCCAATGGGTTGCCACGGCAACTATAATGACATTAAAATAGAGGCGGCAGCCGCCCCCCCCCCCCCCCCCCCCAACTCCCGGGCACAGCCCTCCCTCCCTGCGTCCCTCTCCCTCCTTAAAAAGCGGCAGCAGCCCGGCAAAACCCCGCACCTTTCCCGTCGGGGCAGCCCGGGAAATAACACCAGTACCCAGATGCGAACAAAGTGGTGGGGCGGGAGGGGGGGGGGGGGGAGTTGGTTTATTTAAACCTTCCCGGGGAAAGCGGCCGAGGGAAAACAACCGAAAGGCGGCGGGAGCCGCGCGGAGCCGCCCCCCGCTCCCGCGGAAGGTGAAATTGACCAATTCTGGTCGGTTTCCAGCCGGGGGGGGGGGGGGGACGCGGGGAGCGGAGCGCGCTCCCGCCCGCGGGCAAGGGGAGCGGGCGGCCGGGATTCGGGAGCGGGAAGGAGCGGGAGTCGATCCCCGCCCCGAGCGCTCGCCGGGAGCGGAGAAAATGGTACAAACCTGTGGGTTATAAAGCTCCCGCCGAGGCACCTGCGGGTTGGGCGGTGAGACCCTCTCCCTCCGTCCGGCCCCGCGCTGGAAATCCACTTTTCGCCACTTGGTTTTCAGGGAAACGTTCGTTTCCGATTGATTTGCCTTTATTTTTTCTCATCGGCGCTGCTACGCTGCTTTCCCGCATTTATTTTTTTTTTCCCCCTCGAAATAAGGGGCGAGAAAAGATTGTTAAAAAAAGGACCCGTGTTTCCTATGATCACAAGACACCCTTCCCTCTCGATGAATATTTCCCATCTGTTCTGTCCCGGGCACACAAAAAAGCGCGACCAAGAAATACTGTGCAAAAGCAAAAGGAAAATTCTGCGAATATCGACCATAATATCAACTGGATCTGGCGGGGGGCTCCAATATGTGTATTTTCCATATGGGAGAATGTACTGCCCTTTCGGTGCAGTCTTCATTGTATTGTACTGTAGGGGACTGTATAAGTGTATATATGTATTTTCCATATAGGAGAATGTACTAGCCCTTTCGGGGCCCTTGACGGCTCTTTCGTTGAAGGCAGCCTGAATAGCAGCGCCTGAAATCGGGCTCTCCGGGATTTCAGCAACGCTTTCCCGAATATCTTTCCCGATCTCTGAGCGGGGCCGGGAAACGAGTTGTTTCTATCAATTTCTCGCCATTTTTTTCCCACGGGAGCCCGTGGGCAGGAGTTTACCGGGCAAGGACGGAGGGGAAAGACCAGACAGCTCCGTTCAGAGCCGTGGTTTCATTTCCTCCGCCAAAATGTGCCCGACACCTGCCTGCCGTTGCGGTAAATCCCCACTCCGAGCCCAACGCGGAGCGTGCCCACGGCTGGCAGCGCCAAAAAAAAAAGGGGAGATTCGGCTCAACCCGAACCGGAGCCGCCCGCAGCCGGTTCACACGCGGTTTGCGGCGGCGGAGCGGCTTCCTCCAGCCGGCCCCGACGGAGAAGCTGGCGGCACCGGCTCTAGCTCCGGCACCCACACCGGGCCGTCCACGCCGAGCATCCGCCAAGCACCCGGGGCCAGACCGGGGGGCGGCTCCGGGCTCCCCCCTCGGAGCGCCCGTCGCGGGTGGGGAAGGGGCCGAGGCGCGCTGCGACGGGGACGGCAGGGCCCGGCGTTCCGGGGATGCAGGGTTTGGGGGGCACCGCTTGGCCCCGGCCTCTCTGAGGGGCTACACGACCCTCCGGAGCTGCCTCCCTCGCACATAACCTCTGCAACTGCAGTGCTGCTCCGGGGGCGGGAGGGGGGCACCCTATTCCTAATGCCACCCACCTCTCAGCAGAGATGGGGAGGGGGAGACACGGGGACCCCCCCGCAGCCTGGCCACAGGTTCCCCACCTCCGGCTGCAGCTGGAAAACGCACTTGGGCTGAGGGGGCGGGGGGGGACGACGGACACCCGGGGTGGGCAGTTTCGCCAGTCGCGGTTCCCCGAGGGGACCCGGGGGTGCGGTCTCCCCCCAGGAGCTGTGGCGCGGAAGAGCGGCCGGGGTTGGGGGAAGGACCGGCCGGAGCCGCGGGAGAGACGGAGAGGCGGCCGCGGGTGGATCTCCTCTCCCGCAGGGCTAAGGGGGGCCCGGCCCCCAGCCACAACTCCAGCTCCTTGGAGCGCAGGGGGTGTGGGACCCTCCGCGGTGCGGCGGGAGGGGAGCCCCGGGGCGAGGGGAGGCTGCCGGGGACGCAGCCGGGGCTCAGCTCGCCGCAGCTCCCGGAGGCCAGAAATGCGCTTTTCGACGATCTCCTGAGCTCAAGAACCGTCAGAAACGTCCCTCTGAAGTGATCCTCTTGGCAGGGGCTTATTGAAAGAGATACACAGAGTAGAAGCATGCCCGAGAGGAGATGGGAGCGTTGTAGGGCAGGGGAGAAAATTAAATTAAAACCGAATTAAAAAGAAGAGAGAAAGAGAGAGAGGAAGGTGGGAAAAAGAAATTATCCTCCTTGTGAAACGTGTCGGGCTTCTCCGGAGCAACTGCAGAAGGGAGGCCATTCCACCAGGGTGGATAAATTTACTCGTGTCCCACATGACCGAGGGTGGGGGACCCGGGGCGGGGGGGGAAGAGAAAGGTCATGGGACTGGGATTTGGGTTGTAAGTCACAGAGGAGACGTGGATTTCAGTGCCGGGATCCGCGTTAGGTGGCAGCGGCCTCGGGTTTTGCAAAAGAAGTAATTAAATAGGAAAAAGAAAAAAAGAAAAAAAAAGGGGGGGGAGAGGGCGAGAGGAAAGGGCATTTCAGAAATAACCCCAGTAAAATCTCGGGGGGTTAGCGGTGGGAAGGTGCGTTTGGGGGGGGCACAGATCCAGGAGAGCGTCGCTGGGAGACCCTGCTCGCCTAGGGAAGGGGTTGCCCCCCACATCCCCCCCCCCGGGCCGGCGGTGGGTGCTCGGCGTTGCACCCCGCGCCGGCTCGGAGGGCACCCTCCCGCCCGGCCCCGGCTCTCGGCCCGGCTCTCGGCCGAGCCCTGCCCGCTCCTTTTGTTGACTCTATTTTGCGGCCACTTCTCTCTCCTGGGAAGAGGAGATCCCAGGAGCGCTGCAGGCAGGAGAGGGGGGGCCAGCACTGCCCCGCCAGCCGCTTCACATCTCCCTCCTCTCGCCCCCACGCACCCTGCGGGACCTGCCGCGGTCCGAGGCGAGCGGGGCCCGTCTGGCTAGACCCTGGCATTTTTTGGCCCCATCCCCAGACGGGGGAAGCTTTTCCTTCTCCACTTACTTTGTTGAAATTTAAAGCGACAGCGGCGGCCCCTCCGTCCCCGGCCCGCCGGGGGTCCGGCCCGCCGCGGCTGAGCTGCAGCCGGGAGTCCCCCTAGCCCGGCTCCGCTCCGACCCGGCCCTAGGGTTTCCTACACCCCGGGTCTTGTCTTGTGTGTCCCCGCTCTCCCTCTGCCCAGGGCTGATGCGGGCGGCACCATGGGGGGCACCTCAGGTAATCTCGTCCGGGTGAGGGGCAAAATTCTCACGGACTTTGCAGGGAGTCCGGCTGGAATTAAAGGCGATCGTGTGCCCCGCAGACGGCTCTCACTGCTGAGGAGTGATTTGCGGGGGGGAGTAGGGCTCATTCAGGTTACACGGACTTTCCGAGGGCTCTCCGCTCGCCTCCGTCGGCAGGGAAAAGTGGAGCATCCTGGAATTTTTGCGAGAGTGAAAGGAATCGCCGGTGTTGGTTTAACCCGTTTCAAAACCCGAGTACTAACGAAAGAGGAATGTAATTTCACTTAAAAGGCGAGTTAAAGCGGGGAAATCGAAATCTGATCGAAACGGACAAGAACGGCCCCGAAAAGCGCTTCTCTGCCACTCTGCGACGCGGAGCCCGACCCTCGACACCCAGAAAGGATCGGGGGGTGGGGGAAACACCACCAAATCGGTAACTGGAAAGATGCCGAGGCACCAACACGAAGCCTCCCCTGTAGGAACCAACACACAAACTCATCACACCCCTTCGGACTCCCGCCCGACCTCCCAACGGGGACATTATCTCCCTTGCAGGTTTTCAGTCGGGTTTACGTGACTTGCTTCGGCACACGGAGAGCCGAATGATTATAACTCACTCCGTACCTATATATCTAATTTATCCGGATCCCAGGGGGAGGGATGTGGGCAGCCAGGGCGGTTAGGAAGCGAGGCATCCCGCCTGCCCGCGGCTGGGAAAGGCCGCCGGGCTCCGGGCTGCTCGGTGTCGGCTGCCCAGCGGGGCCGGGCCGGGCGGGCGAGCCCCTCGCCGGGCGGCGGGTGGGCGCATCCCGGTACCGTCCACCCGAGGAGATCATTAGCATTTGAATGATGAAGAAGAGTTGGAAACGCGCGATCAGACCCTGCCGCGAGTGTTTTTTTTCTCCCGTCCCGGATCATAGCGTCACCTGTTGCTGCCACTGTCTTGGGGCACCAAGTTGCATCTTATTTAATAAAATAATAAAGTGCGAACTGGTCCCGCAGGGGCGCCGGGTCCCGTCCGAGCCCGGGGGGAGCGGGGACCGGTACACGCTCGCCCGTACAACCCCGCCTGGGCCGGGGACGCCACTTCCCGCGCGGACCCCCCCCCCCGGTAAATGCATCGACGGGCCGGTGAAAAGGGGGGTGTACGGAGAAGTGCTCCCGCGGCCGCCGTGCTGGGGCTGCCCCGCAGCCCACCAGGCACAGGCAGGGGAACCGCTGAGCCCGGGGGGGGAGCCCCGCCGGTGTCTCCCCTGGTTCAAAGGAGCGGAGACATCCCCCTCCGCGCTGCGGCCGGGCAAGAGATTCCCGGGGGTGAACAGAGCTGGAAATCTCCTGGAGAGAGCGGGAAAGCGGCCCTCGATGAACCCAAGACGAAGCAAGTGAGACTGGAGAAACCGACAGGGAGAGAAAGAGGGAGGAAAAAAAAAAGAGGAAAAGAGGGAGAAAGATAAAAAGAGCAAGAGAGAGAAAAGGAAAGATGAAACGAGGGAGAAAGAGAGAAAAAAACAGAAGAGAGAGAAAAAGAAAAAGGAAAAGAAAGCTAGAGAGAAAGAGAGAGAAAATAAAGAGGAGGGGAGAGAGAGAAAAAACAAAAGAGAGAGGAAAAGAAAGAGGGAAAGAGGGAGAAAGAGAGGAAAAGCAAAATAGAGATAGAGAGAGGGGAGGGGAGAGAGAAAAAGAGATAAAAAGAAAGAGAGAAAGAGGGAGAACGGGGAAAAGAAACAGGTAAATAGAAGCGCAAAAGAGAGAAAAAAGAAAGAAAGAGAAAGAAAGAGAGAAAGAAAGAGAACGAGAGAAACAGAGAGAAAGGAAGAAGGAAATATAGAAAGAAGGAAAGAAGGGAAGAAAGAAAGAAGAGGAGGAGAGTGAGAAAAGAGAAAGAAAAAAGGAAAAAAGAGAGGACGAAAAAGAAAAGGTGAGGAAGAGAAGGAGGGAGGAAAGACGAGCCGTGGTCCGGGAGGCGAGGGGAGAGTGCAGAGCCCCAGTCCCTCTCTTCGCCCGACAGACAGACAGAGGGGCGAGTGCAGGGCCCTGACCTACCGCGAACATCTCGAGGAGGATTTCAAAAGCACCAACATAATTTCCAAGGCAATTTTCCTGCGGCTGAGTCGGCTGCGACAGCTCCTCCCGCCCTCCCCAGATCGGAAAATGGGATTTTTTTTAAAACCTCGTTTCTCTACTTTCTGTGCCGGGAAAGGAAAGAAACGAAAGGGAGATGGAGAGGGAAAGGAGACGCTGGAGGGCAGATATTTTCCAAAGTTACGAGGCAGGAAAATGTTTTCAGGTCGGGCACTGGGGCACAGGGAGACTGGGCATTATTATTAAATTCTAAATCCACCGTGAAAACAGGAGTTTCTACGCAGTCACAGGGAAGGGCCAGGGCAGTCCCGGAGGAAGGGCCGAGCTATTGGAAAAGATGCTCTTGATGTCTAAAGGTGGTTTCTATAATCCAGGTTGATTTATTTTTGTTCGGGGCTGCGAGGAACTAGAAAGAGAAAACCAGAAAGCTACCGGAGAAAGGAATAAGATCTTGACCTTTCCTAATTCTCCAAATCGGCAGTAATGGAAAGCAGAAGGTGCCAGGGGAGGAGGCAGGAGGCGAGGGCCGAGCGGGCGATGCAGCGGGGCCGGCCGGGCCGGGGTCCCGCACCCGGCAGCTCGCAGCCGGCGGGTCCGAGCCCGGCCGGCGAGGGAAGGGCCACTCGCTCCCTTCCTCGGGACCCCCTCTGCTTAACACGGGCTTAGTTAAGCGAAAGCAGAGAAAGAAATTATCTCTCCCCCCGCTGCGGTCCCGACGGGGGCATTCCGGGGCAGGATCTTTTCATTCGGCCCCGATAAACCCGAGGAGAAACCCCCGTTTTCCTCCTCGCCCGGGCTGCGCACACATGGGAAACCGCCGCGAAGTAAATACGCAGAAAGCATCGCGGTTTTGTTACAACTCCTTCATCTGACATATAGAAAGGAGAGGAGTGGGGGCATATTGAAAAAAAAAAAAAAAAAAAGATCAGCTCCACAGATGTCTGACCAAAGCCAAAGCAAGGCGAGGAAACCCACATCCCCGCGGCCCCGCTCGGAAACAGCCGCCGAGCCCAACCACGGCGCGGAAGGGAGAAGGGAAAAAAAAACCCCGAACCTGCGGCAAAGGATCGGGCCCCGCGGCGGGAGCTGGGTCCCCGCCGGCCCGGCTTTTCCCGGGGTTTAACACTGGCAAAACAACCACCGAAAGCAACACGGAGAACCGGGCGGATTCGCCTACGGCCGAGAGGAAAGGGAAATGCCGGGTCGCTTTTTTGGCCAGGGACTCCTAAGCAGCGACTGCAGCAGCTAATTATTTTCCTTTCAGTGCTCGGTTATTGCTGGTGTCCTCCCCGCCTCCCCCCCAATAAATAAATAAAACCCTCCTTTAGGCAGCGAGGCGTGAAAAGTGATCCTCGCTGAACGCTTAAAAATAATGTCCCGTGAAGATCGGGGCTGCGGAGCCAGCCAGCCCCGTAATTAGGAGCCATTATCCGTCCTGCCTCGCCGAGGAAAGATTTCACGTTAAACCCCCGAGCCGAGCCCGGCCAGGGATTCCCGACCCCAGAGGAGCCCCCCCGGGCCCTTCCCCGCCGTCCCCCGCCCCGGCGGCTGGCGGGGAGCCGATTCCCGGGGGGTCTCCGCCGATCCCCACCTCGGCTCCCCGAGCGACGCAGATATTTGCAGGCGGCGTGAGTTTGACCGGGGCAAGGAAAGAGCTCGAGTGCTTGAGGGAAATTTAGGAGATGGGAAAAATCTAAAGTTAGAGCCGCCTGGGGACCTTAAACCCCCCCCCCCAAAAAAAAAAAAGAAAACAAAACAAAACAACCAACGGCGCCGGCGCCCGCAGCCCCCCGCAGGCCCGGGAGAGCCGAGCCCAGCCCGGCCGGCAGCTCCGGCAGCGGGCGGCCCGCCCGGCCCTTCCTGCGGGGGGTACGGCGGCTCCCGGTTAAGGGGGGAAAATCCCCCCGCTTCCAAGTCAGCCTAGCTTCAATCCTGGCCGGCGACCGCGGCTTAAAAACCCACAATGACTCCGCAAGGCAAAAGAAGGGGAACGGAGCCGGGGAAAGATGTCCCAGCCCAAGAAACCCCGGAGCCCCCTCCCCTGAGCGTGTGGGGGAAGGAGTCTCTCCGGGGAAACACCGCTTCCCTGCGGAGAGGACCCCCCTCCATCCCTCCAAACCCTGAGACCACCGACTTGGAGAACTCCCTGCACCCAGCGGGGGCTGCAGGGGCGAGACGCGTTCGTTCATCCCCACGGGCACCGGCTGCTATTTCTTATCCACTCCTGGCACCCTTGGCTCATTTTTCTCCCGCACTTCGCAAACAAACAAGCCAAAAAAAATTTTAAAATCGCTACTTTATATTAAAATAACCCGCCCCCCCGCCCCATTCCAGACACACAACCACCACCCAGCCTCGCTCCACATCGCTTTCTTCCTTCGGATCCCGTCTCCTCAAAGCAGGCTCGGTTATTAAAGGAGGCTGAACAAAGATAGCCCCAAGAGCAGCTATCAGCGCATTTTAACTTCATCAAAGACTTCGGGGGAGAGGAGGGGTCTGGCACCTTCTAGTAATGAGCTTGTCAGGAACACCCCTGCCAGAGCAATTGAACAATTTGCACACAAGCAAAAGAAAAGGACCGGGGAGGGAGGGAGGAAGGGGAAATGCTACAAAAGCCCCTTCAATTTCCAACCATGTGCTTGGCAATCTGGAAAATAGATTCATTGGCCTCCTCTTTTCTCCCATGTCGAGTCTTGTAGCCCCTTTTGTAGGAGCTGGACATGAAAGGGAGACAACCAAGTGCCGGACACGAAGATCGCTTTTCAAAAGCAAATGTGTGTGAAGGCGAGATGTGAGACCGCTCGCTGCGGGGAGGCGGCACGTTCAGGAACAACATCAACAAACTGCGCGGAGGTTCGAGGTGGCACAGACAGGGGCAGAGGAGGGGGAATCAAAAAAGGGCGGGGGGGAGGAAGAGAAAAGAAAGGCCGACACCCCACCCCCCCCCACACACACACACCCCTCCCCCGGCGCACACCGGCCGGCTCCTGCCTGCGCCCCGGCGGGCCCCGCACAAAGCCCCGCTCGCCCGGGGACCGGCTCCGTCCCCAGCTCCCTGCCTCGTATGTCTCAGCTTTTTTCTTTTTCTCCTCCTTCAGCCGGCTGCACGGGCAGAAAGGCCTCGATTCTTTAGATCAGGGTCCCTGCCAACAAACAAACCAAAGAGCCACGTTTGGTCCCTGAAATAAATAAAGGGGGGGGGGGGGGGGGGGGAGAGAGTTTGGAGGAGAAGGGAGCGCTTAGAGATGTTTATTTACTTTGTAAGTTGTTGCAAAATTTAGGCGGAGATCAAGTTTCATTCGGTCATTCAAATGCTGCAGGCCCAAAGGGGACGTGTGTGCGGGGGGGAAACCCTCCAGCTTATTTTCTCATGTGTCAACTTTTCCAAACAAAATAAAAGGAGGCGGGGGGGGGGGGGGAGAGAAGGGAGAACCTTTCTCCCGGCCCCCACCTCCCTCCCCCTGGAAACAGGCAGGGTTGGGGTTTTTCTTGGGGGGGGGGGGGCACCAAAAAGCAACCAAAGAAATAAAAAATAAAATTAACAACAACAACAAAAAAAAATCCGGGAGGTCCTTTCCCTTGCCGGCCCGTGGACCCAAAGCGGGGACCCCCCCACCCGCGCCCGGCCGGGGAAGGGGCCGGGGGAGGCACCGCCGGTGTGGCAGCCCGCAGCGGTGGGAAGGGAGGCGGCGCGGAGCAGCCCCGCGCAGGCTGCGCGCCCGGCCGCGGAGGGGAGGGCTCAGCCCCGCCGGCTTCGGGCGGCGAAACTCCGCGGCCGGCCGAGTGTCGCCGGCCCGAGGGTGGGAGCCACTCGCTTCCCCGAGGCCCGAGCGGGGCTCTCGGCTCTCAGCGTGACAAAGGACATCGCAAAGAACGATTGGGATTATTATTAATTTTTTTTTTAAACCAGGTCACAAACATTTATTAATTTACACCAACGGTGGACAAAATTCTGTTGCCTTTTCCACATCAAATTATTCACAGATTCTCTCAATAAAATAGATATGACGGATGCACAACCAGTGAGGAGTTAACTGGACTCCGCTCATTAGCTCCCGAATAATCTATATACAAATAATTACCAATACACCAAAAAACCCACGCACGGAGGGGGTGGGAAAATGGGGATAGAAAAAAAAAATAGTATGGGAATTCTTCAAACTTCCTGACGGATCGGATTTTCTTTTAAACGTGCATTTGAATGTCTCATTGGAAAAAAAAAAAAAGAAAAGAAAAAAAAGAAACCGCAGTCCTGAGTTTCACCGACTTTTCTTCTTCTTAAAAATAAAGAAACCCTAAACAGTGCCTTTTAAAACCAAACCCGAAGCTTCAAAGAAACTAAAAATAAGATCGAACCATTAAAACATTTTCTTTGAGAGCAGGGGAGAGACAGACACACATGGCAAAACCGCCCGGGAGAGAGATTTGCCGGAACGAAAACGGGCTCGCTGCGACCGGGGGCGTCTGCAACTCCCCTGGCCACTTTCCCAGGTGATTTGGGGGACCCCTGCGGAAAACCCGCACCTCTCAAAGGAAACATTTCTGACCCTAAGACCGTTTCTTTCTTAACATCGCCCCCCTCACCCCCCGCAAGACGTTGCGTGTTCAACCAGCCCAGGTCCCAGCTTATGTTACGGCCACTTTATAAATACGCTTTGGCGCTTGCGGGACCAAATCGTGTTATTCTTTCCCCCTTCCCGCCCTCCCGATTTATTTAAATTCTTTTTTTTTTTCCCGAGCAAAGAGACACAAACAGATCTGGATGCCACAGAGCCTGGAAATAAAGTAAAAATTAAAGAAAAAAAAAAACCAAAGAGGAAATATTTCCTACCTTAAAACACAACAGGAGGAGATGGGGGGGGGGGGACAGGGAGAGGGAAGGGGAGCAGTTTCGGAGGAGGGGGAAGAGCTGGGAAGGGGCCGTTTGCTTCGCGACTCTCTCCCCCCCCCCCCTCCCCCCTTCCCCAGCACACTTTAAAAATGACAGCTGCTCAGGGTTGTGATTTTACTGGAAAAGTTCTGGGCCGGCTGCAGGAGCGGCTCGTGTGCCAGGCTGACCTGGGGCTGTGCCGGGGCCAAGGCGGGGCTGAGCACGGCCAGGACCTGCGCCGGGGGGCCCGCCTGGCCGGCGGGGTAGGGCGCGGCGGGCGCGGCGCTGGGGTTGGTGCTGGGCGGCGGGGGCACGGCCCCCCGATGATGTTGTCTATGGAAAAAGAGGGCCGGGACGGGTGGTTGGTGCTGCCGCCGCTGCCGCCGCCGCCGCCGGCGGGCGTGGGGTCCGGCTTGAGGGTCTGGAGGAGGGCGGCGGGCAGGGCGGTGGGGCTCAGCTGGGGGTGGTAGAAGGACTTCCTGCAGTTCAGCTCGCCGCCCAGGAAGGAGGGCAGCCCCGAGGCGGCGGAGAAGACGGAGGCGGCGGCGGGAGGCGGCGGAGCCGGTAACGGGCAGTGCGGCGCCGGGAAGGGGAAGGCGCCCGCGGCGGCGCCGCCTCCGCCGCCGGGGTGGTGATGGTGGTGGTGGGGGTAGCCCTGGAGCTGCAGGCCGTAGTTGTAGCCGTAGGGTCCGTAGGCGAAGCCGGGCAGGAAGGCGGCGGTGTCGGCGGCCCCGGCCCGCAGCAGCAGCTCGGGGTGCGGCGGGTGCAGCTGCTGCTGCCGCTTGAAGCGCTTCCTCCGGCGCAGGAAGCTCCCGTTGTCGAACATGTCGGCGGACTCGGGGTCCAGCGTCCAGTAGTTGCCCTTGCCCGGGTTGCCGGGCTCCCGGGGGATCTTGACGAAGCAGTCGTTGAGGGAGAGGTTGTGGCGGATGCTGTTCTGCCAGGCGGGGAACTTCTCCCGGTAGTAGGGAAAGCGCCCGCTGATGAACTCGCAGATCTCGCTCAGCGTCAGCCGCTTCTTGGGGCTCTGCAGGATGGCCATGGTGATGAGGGCGATGTAGGAGTAGGGCGGCTTCACCAGCGGGTTCTTCCCCCCCGCGCCGCCGCCGCCGCCTCCCGCGGGCGCCTTCTCCCCGGGCGCGGCGCCGCGGGCGCACGCCGGCTCCGAGCCGCCGGCGGGGGAGAGCCGCTCCGGGGACCCCCCCATGCGCGCCTTGGCGGCCCCGCTCCGCGGCAGGGCGAGCCCCAGCGGATCGCCGCCGTCCTCCTCGTCCTCCTCCTCCTCGTCCTCCTCCTCCTCCTCCTCGTCCTCGCTGTACTTGCCCCCATCCTGGGGCGGGCCCACCACGTCGATATCCGCGTCCTCCACCTCGGAGAGCGGCTCTTCCTCCGGGGAGCGCTCGGACATGATCCCGCAGCCGCCGCCGCCGCTGCTGCCCAAAGTCATTGTTGTGCGGCCGGGGCGGCCGGGGCCGGGCTCCCCCCCCCACCTAGCGGCGGCTCCCGGGATGGGCCCGGGGCCGTGCCGGAGGGCTGCGGCCGCCGCTGGGACTCCGCGCCCCGGCGCCGCCGCTCCGCGCCCCGCTCGCCGCGCCGCTGCTGGCGGGGCCGCGGCAGGGCTGCGGGGTGGTGGCTGCGGAGGGAGGGGCGGCGGAGGGGGCGCGGGGCGGGGGCGGAGGGACGGGACGCCCGGAGGCTGGGCAGGGAGCTTGGAAGCAGCGATAATAAATAATAGTAATAATGATAATAAAAGGAGAGAGAGAGAGAGAGAGAGGGAAAAAAGGGGCGGGGGGGGGGAAGCGGGGGGTGCGGCGGCTCCTTGGCTGGGCTGGGGGAGGGAGGGAGAGGGAGGGAGGGGCGGGGGAAGAGGGAGGGGGAGGGCAGAAGTTGGGAAGGCGGCTCCCCCCTCCCCACCCCTCCCGAGCCGGGACCCGGTGGAAACGCTCCCACTCTGCGCCTCCTGCCAGCGCTCCCCAGGCCTTTATACGGCCGCCCCGGCATCACGTGGCGCCCGCCGCAGCCCCCGCGGGGCACGGCGAGGGGCTGCCCGGCCCGGCCCGGGTCCCCGGGGAGAGCGGCCCCCGCCCCCGGCGGGGATGCTTTCGAGGAAAGGCGCTGCCCGCTCCCCCGGCGCTCGGATGCCCCCGGCTACGCCTGGAGCCGGCTGCTGCGGGAGGGGGGGGTTCGGCGCTGGATAAAGCTTCCCCCCTCCTCCCCAGACACCCCGCGATGCTGGAGGCTCGCAGGGCCCATTCCTGCGGGATGTGACGGCCGCCCCCCTCCGCCCGGGGGCCGCGGAGGGTCCCTTCTCCCCCCGAGAGCTGCCCACCCCCGGGGCTAGGGGCTGAGCTGCCGCCCTCCAGCAGCCTCGCCGGCGGCGACCCTCGCTCCTCCAGGGCCGAGCCCTCGGTCCCATTGAGGAGTCGTGTGAATTTGGGGATCCCCGCTCCCCTTCTCCACGCGCTCACATCACCGACACGTCACCGAGCCCGGAGCACCCTGCCTGGAAACCCTCCTCCCCCGGGGGCTCCCATGGGCCCGCACCCACGGAAGGGATGCTGCCGCCCGGCAGGTGCGGGGCAGAAGGCGAGGAGCAACTCTCAGTCAAGCCTCCTCCCACGCGAGAAATAACCAAAGCGAAGGCTGTGCGTGTCCCCGGGGTGCTGGGACGGCACCCGAGTCCCGCATCCCCGGTGGACGGAGCTGGCCCGGCCGGGTACGACTTTCCGAGGTGGCCCACCCGCAGCCTGGCCAGGCCCCAGGCATCCTCCGGGACGGGGAATCTCCTCCGGCCTCGGGATCCCCTGTCCGCCGCTCTCCTGCCATCGCTCCCCCCGAGCCGCAGCATCCCCCGACGGCTGGCAGGGAGGAGGTGGTGGGCAGCGGACACCCACCTTGCCGCGGGCTGCAGCCGAAGCGGGAGGATTTCCCTGTAATCAGAGGCACCCCAGCCCCCCCAGCCCCCCCCCCCCCCCCCCGCCCCGGAGCCACAGCGGTGTCCCCGCCGGTGGCAGAGCCCCGCTCCCCCGCCCGCGGCCGCCCCTTCCCAGGGCAAGGCCGAGGCGGCCACCCCGGCGCAGGGTGGGGGACACGGCCACGGCTGCAGCCGCTCACCCCACGCCTAGTGGGTGGCTGTGGCAGCCGGTTGTCCCTGTCTCTGGCGCGGACACACCGAACCACGCTCGCACGGTTGGGGTTTTTTTCCCCCCCCTTAGAGACTCTGCAAACACGCAGCCGCTTTCCTAGCGGGGAGGATGCCTGGGGAGGGAGGAAGAGGATGGTTTCCTCCAAGGGGGTGCCCGGGGGAGATCTCTCCCCCCGCCCAGGGCCGCGTTCAGCAGTGTGAGAATCCGCGGTGATGAATTGCCAGTCGCTGCCGTTAACAGGTGCGAGCATTTGGTGATAAAATCTCCAGCACTAATACCGGGGAGCCGGGCCAAACAGCTGCGCGGCCCCGCTTCCAAATGCCGGTCACAATTACTCAAGCCCTAACGACTCGGTGCACAGGCTCGCCGAGCTCGGGGGGACCTCGAGAAGCGGGCAGGAGCGGGCAGGAGCGGACGGCGCTTCGCCCGCGCATCTCCAGTTGAAGCAGCTATTGCAGAGCCGGAGCCTCTGCGCGGACTCGGTCGCATCCTCCTCCCTCGACGCCAACGCTGCTATCGGGGAGGATTTCTCGACCAGAGGGGAAAACAGAAGAATAACTGTGCTGAGAATTGCTGAGGAAGGTGGGAAGTCTGTCCCGCGGGCGTGTGTCAGGGCTGGGGGAGCTTTCCTGAGCTCTTTCACTTTTATACTCCTCCGATGCTGATAACCTGCGTTTCCAACACGTACGCATACATTTCCCTCTCATATGTGTGTGTATATATATTCAGCTACATATATTTATATTCATATATACATTTTTCTTTTTTTTTCCTTATATATATATAATCAGCTAACACGGAGAAGTGCTTCCGAGACGCCGCATCTTTCCTACCGACTTTGTTTAAAATCTCCGTTCATCAGCCCCGCGGAAAGGCGATGGGAAGAACAAATGGAAGAGAGCAGGGAGGGGAAAGACCCGAGCCGCTTTCCATTTTTATTAAGTAAAATAATAGTTATGCCTCCCCTACATAAACGAAAGTGTCATAAAAAATTCCGAAGCAGCTGCCAGAGATTTCGACCACACACACAACGGGGCGATTGAATTTCCACTTGGTGCATTTCATGGCAGCGAGGAACCGCCGGGGCTGCGCCTTGTGCCTCTGCAGGGCGGCGAAGGGGAGGGCAGAGGGGGCAGCAAAATGACGCGCTGCGAGCGGCCGAGGGCAGCGGGCACCGCCCGGGGGATGCCCCGCCGCCTCCCGCGCCCCTCCGCGCCCCTCCGCGCCCCCGCGGCGCTCGGTCGCAGGGCGGCCGCCTCCCGATCGCCCTGCCTGGAGGTTGGCCCCTCACGGCTCGAAGGGAAACAGATGTGGGTGTCTGCTGTCCGGACCCCCCCCCTCCCCGCCCTGGCTGCCGGCTCTCCCCCTGCCTGGAAGGGCGGGCAGCGCCGGGCAGCCCGCGGAGGGAGCCCCCGGCAACTGGGGGTTCGGGTGGAGCCCTTTGCCGCTGTACTCATGGGCATCGGGACCCCGATGAGCCCGAAAATGGGGGAGGGGGGGGCGAGAAGGGTCGATGCGAGGCGGCTGTTGATGGGATGCGGCCAGTGCCTTGTCCCGCTCCCGCCTGGACCTCCCCCCTTCAGCATCGCGCTTCCAGAGCCGCCGCAGCTCGAGAAATAGCATGTCCCGATCAGCCACCATCGACACTATTCCTGCCTGTTTCAAGGCAAAATATCGTCCCCGTTAAAGCCGGGAACGACCCAAAAGGAAACGACAGTGAATGAGTCCCGGTCCCTCAATCTGCAAGCGGCTCCTGTTCGCCGAGTCGGTATTAGCCTCGGCTTTGCCACGCAAGATCGGCTGCAGAAACAAATCAAAACGAGAAAAAGTACCTAAACTACACCCGTCCCGAAATGATTTAGAAAAGGGAAACCCTGGACTGAAACAAACCAGATGGTCGGATCGCAGACACGTATACACACACACACACACGCACACACACACACGCTCCCGGCCGTGCATCCACACACGGAGCGAGGGGTGAGTTTTAATCACGGGTTCGTACGCCGAGGTAAGAAATGATGCGGTCTCCCGAAAGAGAAACCCTATCAATCTACCCGAAAAGATTGCCTTGTCGTCGTCCCACTGTTCCCAGGC
Source organism: Gymnogyps californianus (assembly GCF_018139145.2). Classification (NCBI taxonomy): domain Eukaryota; kingdom Metazoa; phylum Chordata; class Aves; order Accipitriformes; family Cathartidae; genus Gymnogyps; species Gymnogyps californianus. The sequence continues at coordinate 26,792,998 of NC_059478.1, read as the reverse complement.
GTGCGGGGCTGGGAGGGAAGCATTTTTCCTTGGGCAGATTTTTAATTTTTCTGCTCTCCTCTCTGAAGTATTTCATTACAGGCAGCCTCCCTTCCCATCTCCCCTTTTAACCCGACTCTGCATTACATTTCCCGTTAAATTGCGGTATCAAACGTCCGTGGGGCTGAGAGCTTGCTTTACATTTCCCGTTAAACTGCGGTATCAAACGTGCGTGGGGCTGGGAGCTTGCTTTACATTTCCCGTTAAACTGCGGTATCAAACGTGCGTGGGGCTGAGAGCTGGCGGGGTGGCGAGAGTCTCCAAAAAGTCTCAAAAGTAGGGGGCGGGAAAAAAAAAAGGCCATCAGACGACCAAGATTTTTTTTTTTCTCTCCTTTAAATTGACTTCACTCTCTGTCCCGCCTGTCTTAATGAGGCGTTTGGTCCAGGCGTGTTGGGTCGGCGTTTTGATGCCCTGCAGACCGCTTTAGCAGATGGATCCCCCCCGGCCAAGGTTTCCCCCCCCCCGGGGTTCCCGGTGCCCCCTCCCGGGCAGCTCCGTGGTAGCGGGTCGGAGCCCCTGCAAGCTGCAAAACGGCAACAATGACCAGGCACAATTTTTTTCCACGGGGAAAAGCTCATTCCCTGCCTGTCCGCCGAGACCGTTATTTGCCGCGGGGGTGTAGGGGAGGGCAGGGTGACCGACCCCGGAGCACCGCGGGGTGCGATCGCTGCTCCTGCCCTGGCACTGGCCGTGTCCCCACCAAAGGGAGCTGGTCCTGGCCGGAGCATCCCCCGGCGCTGGGGTTTACCGGGGGGGCAAAGCCCTGATCCTGCACCGCTGTGCCCGGGGAAGGGCAGCATCGGGCCCTGCAGCGTTTCCGTGCGCTGCCTTGGGCAGTGCGGGGGGTTTAGCGCCAGCCCAGCCGACTTTGCTCCCAGAGCTTTCCAGATGATCTGTTGGTTTTGCGATACATAATCGTTCTTGTTTCCTCTGCCGAGCAGCATCTAAATTCATTTATTCTGATGAGAACCGCATCTACAAGTCCCCCAAGGCTCAGTGATGGATTTTTCTGTATTACCTCGTTATCAAGCTTGGCTGACCTCTAACTTCTCTGAAAACATGAACAAGACAGACCTGCTGCTGCCTGGGCTGCCCCAGGGGGCTCTTTTTCCACTTATGTGATTTCCTTTGATATTATTTCTCTTCTTTCCATATCCAAGGCTCAGACCTTCAGTGCTCCCTGCAGTTCAACCTTTTTTCCAGCCCTGTACCGCCAGCTCCCAGCTTGCAAAGATCACTTTGCAGCTTGCACACCAAGAGCTCCCAGTGCAGGGAGGTAAGTGGGAATGGTGGTGCCAGATAGTGCAAGATGTGTGAAATTCCCAGTTTGGAAACCACCGGAGCCAAGTGCCTATATCCATCCCTGCAGCGCTCAGATGTTGGACAGCTCGGTTTTGTTGACTTGCATTTTCAAACGCAGGTGTCTCAAAATCCACACCAAAAAAGGCCTAGATTTCAAGGGAGGCTTTTCCCAGGCACCCCATGTGCAGGGTTGAACCCTCAGGAACCTCTGGAGAACAAGTCTCCCTGTCTTTCCTGCTCTTCAGATGAGTGGGAAACTCCTCTCTGCCCATACACACACATTTATCTAGGTGCTGTGATCTGACTTTAGGACCTTGGTTTTGGACTTGCAGTTCAAAAACTTTGTCTGCTGCTCTCTATTCATAACTGATCCCATCCCACATGGATTTGAAGCCCACCAGGCAAGCTCATACGCAGCTTAACACTCAACTGATTAACTCTGGCTTGGGATAAGCTTTTTTCTCGTACTGTTCTTCAGCAATCTGACATGAAAAGAGATGGATATGCACATACACTTACATGATTCAAAGGAACGCAGTGATTTCAAGTCATAAACCGCCAGGTGCACTTTTGAGACTCACCAAAGCCAGCTCTCCTGGTTGCCATAAAAAACACATTAGCCAAAGGCCGATGCATGTGGAAGGCAATTATGCTCTGGCACATGGCAATGTGTATAGAACAGCCTGGTAACTGTGCCTACCACACAAGGAAAAATATCCCTGTGAAAACAAGCCTGCTAAATCGCTTCTTTCTTCCTTGAATCCCCTGAAAATAAGAGAGGATTGGGGGGGGGGGGGGGGGAAACATATGTGGGAGGGAATCAGATTTTCCAAAAGTGGGTGCACCAGTGCAAGAACCTAAATAAATGGCTAGATTCACAAGGGTATAGAAACTCATGATGAGGTTTCCAAGTCCAGGTTTTCCATGTTAGCATCTGATCATGTCAAACGTGCCCAGGAAACCCCTGCTGCCGAGTTCTCTGCATTCAGTGGTTCAGCAGCCCAAGTGCCCACCTCACCCACTGAATTCGCTGAAGTCTGCTACTGCCAGAAATGCCAGCTGAGGACCAGCTTGGGGGCCAGGAGCAATACAGAGAGAAGGCCTTCAAAGGAGGAAATTACAGAGAAGGTGGAAAATTGCTGGTATATAGCTTGATTGGGAGAAAAAGTGTTTGACTTTTTTATTTTTTTCTGCCTGTAGTAAATGGCTGGAGATAGGAGTCTTTGCATCTGGAAGTATCCAGCAATCTCCAGCTGGGGATCAGGTTGGGGTGAATCTGCTGTATCCTTGTAAAAAATCAGCCCTGCATATACATGCCAATACCTACAGATCTGCCTTGCAAACAGGTTCATAGATATATTTTGCCTCTTGACCTCAAATAAGACTTTGCTTCAGTCAGCTGGAGGCTGTGATGTTGCTACTGCACAGGAATATAGCGCAGGGTTCCTTTTCTCTGTTCCCGTCTTGGGAAGGAGCTGAATAAACAGAGGGAAAAAGTTTGTAACCTAAAGTATGGGGAGGGAGGTGAAGTATTTCACCCATGCAGAGAAGCAGAGGCAGAGCCAAACCCCTTAACCCTGTCCCCTTATCTAGTGAAGGACAGCCAGGTAAAAAAAATATCAAAGGCAAAGTATTACAGGCATCACTGTAATAGTCTGGGGCTGAATCTGCACAGAAGGGTGAATCTCAGCTCCGTTGCCTCGCCAGCGTACAGCTGCAGATGCCAATTCCTCCACTGCATCTCCCCCAGGTCACAGCTTCACCCCACAGACCGGCTCTGGCACTTGCACACCCCAGCAGCTCCTTCCTTCAGGTCCAGAACCCAAAGCTAATCCCTGCTTTGTGCACTGGAACACATAGTCCTGGCACATCCGAGCCTGACTTTGTGGCAGCGTCAGTGTGGCTGCAAGGGACAGTTCTCCATCTCTATAAAATACATGCTCTGCAGTGCACAGTAGGTAAAAGGGACACACAAGGAACCCATCCCCAGCATCTCCAGACCGGTGTGAACTTCTGCCCCTTTCTTCAAACCACCAGAAGAAATTGCTGCCCTGAGCTGCACAGAGGCAAGAGAGGGAAAGCCTGTCAGCACACAGATTAAAATTAATCCAGGCACTCTGGGGGTGTTGAAGTTTCATATACACACACATCTCCCCTTCTTTCACTTACTGCAGGTGAGCCTCTGCTTATTCTTGCTGGGAAGAGGAAGCTGCATCGCTCGGATAGAAGAAACGACACTGAGGGCTGCTGAAGGAAAGGCTGATGTTTCACATCTGGCTTTAAGTTACTTGGAAAGACCTGACTTCTGCAGGATGGATACTCAGCATCACCCAGCTAACCGGATCCCACCAACGCTCATTACAAAATGCCTTTGTCTTATTATCACTTTCCAGGCTTTTGCATAGTCTAGATATTGAGCGTTAAAATTGTGTTACAAGAGGGCATGAGGCGTTGGGATAAGTTATCTGCTCCCTGAAAATACGTCGCTGGGGTCCTGCAGGGGAAGCAGGCTGGTAGGGCTTCCCTCCCAGTGCAGAGATAAGCGTGCCATCTAGAGGAAATCCCCTTTATTGCCAGGACTGGCAGCTGAAAATTATCCAATAAAGCATAATTAACCTCTGGCTCCAGAGAAAATCCTCCATCCGTGCCCTGCTGCTCCGAGCTGCTGCACAGGCACATCGCGGCAGGCTGGTCATGTGCCGAGGCATCGGGGAGGCTCAGGAAGGTCTGGAGCTCTTGAGGGCCATCCCAGCCCATGCTGGCACACGCTGGTCTGTCCCTTCCCCATAGGCGATGTCAGCTGCCCAGCCCCCCTGGTATGGCCGTTTGGATGTAAAGGAGGAGAAGGCAATGTGTGTGTTTCCATAGCACATGCTCTCTACCATGTCTGCCTCTGAGAAAGGTAAGGAGGTTGCACATATCGCAGGATAAGAAGGCTGTATGTATCATATAATGCCCTCCAGTGGCTGCCAGCAGCAGTCCTGGACCTATGGGTGCCAATGCCTGAGCCATAGGTGAGGGCCCAGGTGCACTAACAGTGGCAGTGGCAGGGTCACCTCCTCCACCAGCAGCTCCCACCCTGTGAAGCACAGCCCTGCAGAGCCCCTGGGGGGCTGATATGGGTGGGCAGGGTACAGCCCAGCGGTGGGGATGGGAGTCTGGCCTCCCATGGGGCAGATCCACATGTCCACTCACTTTTCCTAAGGAAAGATCTGCTTCACGGCTAACTTCCCAGGCTGGACTGCTCTCATATGTTGCTGCTGTCATGGGCACCCTCATCCAAACCTTCAGGCATCGTTGTAGGTCTGGGACATGCGATGTGGGAGCACGTGGGACAGCAGGTACCACAGGTCTCACCCTCCTGTGGTCAGAGTCAGCCCACCGAAGCCCACAGCATCTGTATCCCACACCTTCCACTTTTTCTACCCCTATCACTACCAGTGAATAGCACATCTGCAGTCACCAGCACAAGGCTGTTGTCCCACTAACAAAAACAAATCCTTCCAGCCCTAAAGATAATTGAAAAACAGTGATCTAGGTCCAAGCAGAGGTACAAGTGCTACTGCCCAGCAGGTAGCTGTCTTGTGAAAATGGGAAGCCTTGCAAAAAAACCCTCAGAGGTGGAGAAAGAGCAGGGAAGATCTCACATGAGAGAAACCTTATTCTGCAGAAAAAGCAGGTGCATGCTTAAGCAAAGAATATTTGGAGAGGAGCTGTTATTGCATTGATTTGCTTATACTTTGCAGGATTTTTTTTATATTTTCTTCACTTTTTTTTAGTGAAGATTATTCCCACTTTTCCCACCATCTCAGAAGCTCTCCAAAATGGTGCTCTCTGGTGCTCCAAAGAAAGGCTGAACCCCAGCAACGTCCACAGCACCTTTTTGCTTTTAACAGCAATCCTGTTTCCATTTTGCACCCTCCTCACCTTCTTCTCCCCCCACACCTGTGGGCTCTTAGGCCCGACTCCTAACCCATGTCTTGGAGATGCTGCTCTCACTACCCACACAGTTGTTGTCCCCCTGCTCCGTGGCAGGGAGGAAAGGCATGGATGTTCCCATGGCTCATCGCAGGCGCTCGCCACTCGCATGGAGCGAAGGGCTCCGCAGCATTGCCCTAGGAGCTTGTGCACTTTATAAGTCTCTTATTTCCTGTCATTACCGAGAAGAGCCTAGCTGTAATAAAAATCTGGGCTCCAATCCTACAAACACTTATGCCTGAGCTTAGCTCTAAGCACGTGAGCCGTCAAAGGGGACTACTCATGTGCTTAAAATTTAAGCATGTGCTTAAGCGTCTGCAGGCCTGGAGTCTGTCAGTGCAGGGATTTGTGCCTTAAGCCCATATTCTGGGTCATTATCCTTTTCATGTCTTCTCTGGCATCTCAGAAGATGCTTCAAAGGGGAATTTTCAAGTTCTTCAATAAACTTTGCCTTCCCGAGTAGTCTGGATTCTTGCCTATTCTATGGGGCAATTCTCCTCTGTTGCCTCCCCTCCCCCTGTTAGCGATAATCCTGTGCTATTTCATGCTTGGCCAGACAATTAAGCCCTCTTGCTGCTTGGCTCTGTCTTTGTTATGTATAATTGTTCCAAATAATTAGCCGCTATTGCATGCTATTCTGAAACTACTTTGTATTGCAATTATACTTAGAGGGTGAGCATCAGCCCGGGGAGAATCCAAGCAGCAGACAGCCTGGAAAGAAAGGGCTTCGAGCTGGGGGAAGATGGATACACGCTTAAACCAACACTGCGGAAAACCTAACAATAAGTAGCCAGGGAGAAGTAAATGTTGCTTGGAGAGGGTCTGCGGCTGGTGGGGTCTGGGCAGGAGAGCTGAGGGTGGGCTGCAGGGTCTTGGCCAGGGTGTCACCTGGCTGCCACCTCGTGGGTGCTGGCTACGGTGCAGGAGGCAAAACCATACTCCATTTCCATCACTTCCGTGGTGACTTGAAGGGACCATCTTGGCCAAGTGGCCAGTTTTGCCATCTCCATACAATGTAGGGAATGCGTAGCTGTGCTGGGATGTGTTTGGGGTCTGGCAGGAAAATGTTCCCTAATTGTGTCTTTGGGATGGCAAAACTTGTGATTTCTTGAGGGTAAAGACTCCAAACAATGAGATCAGTTCAGCAGCCTCCTGTTCTCCCACTGGCAAACACATCTCTGCTGTGGACGAGTGCTGGATGGGACGCTCAGAGGAGTTACAGCTCCATGTGAAGCATCTTTTTGAAACTGAAAATAATGTGGCACAGCAGAGTCCCCTTAGCATTACTCAGTCTCTTGTCTTTCAAGCAGGGAACATCTGAAAAGGATATAACCAAGACCTGGGTTGGCCTGACCTGCACTGGTGAATTAATTCCTCTGCTGAAACCCATGGCCTGCTCTGAGCAAAGAGCCAGGATGGCCAGTGACAGTGTGCTTCGACAATTTTGTGCTTTTTGAGATCCTTTTTTGCCAGCCAGGTTAGGCCGCTTGGAGCCTCCTGAAAATGGATCTACAGGCTGGGCTTGGTTTCCAACACCTGGTCAGCAGAAGGAGTTTTAAAACCGAGTAGAGATGTTTGTGGTGCAGATAGAAAGCACCCAAAATGTCTGAGACAGTTGGGCCCATTCTCTGCAGACATCGTACACTGCTTCCTTTGACTCAGCAGAGCCGATGCAAATGGAAAATGAAATTCTCCCAGGCACGTACGTAACTGGCTCAGGTGCATCCTTCCTCCATGCAGCACCCTGAGGTGCCACAAGCCAGGGCTGCTTGTTGGCGTTGGGATGGCACGGTTGATTCAACGCATGCATAAAACCAACTGTTGCAGTGTAACCACTTCAGCAGTCCCAGTACAAAGACCATGAAATGAATGGACCTTGGATGCTCTCCCAAGAGCTTCTAGGTGTTACGCTGCCAATGCTCAGGCTCTGCCACTTTGCTGCCTAACCGCAGCCTTGCTTCTCGGGTGCTGTAAGAGCCAGACCAGCCCCCAGCTCTGCCATTCAAATACACCGCATAGCACATTTCAGACACAAAGTCAGGCTGCCAATGAGGCTGGCTGCTGCAGACAAGTGCTCCTTCATCACTGCCCCCTCACCTTTGATCAAGGGCCCAGATTCTCGCTGTGCTTCCACTTGTCTCCCTGTTTTCACTCTAGGGAGAAGAGCTGCAGGGGGACAGCCAGCGCCATCCAGCCCTGTATCCTGTCCCCAGCGGTGGCCTGCAGCGGATGCTTAGGAAAAGGGTAAAAGAGGGTATAGCCAGGGAAATCCTTCCTCTCTGAAATCTTCCCAGAGTCAGTAATTGGTGTTTCAGGGATTTCCCAGCCTGGAGGTTGCATCCAGCCCACTGTGTTTAATAACGACCCTCCCTGAACGAGCCTCACCCGGTTCTCATCCTGACCGTACCCCAAACTTCCACGATGTCCTGCCCTTCCCCACGCAGCCGTGAACAGGACAGACCCCAAAGGCCGGGACGCTGCCGGTACATGCTGAGCCCCCCCCGGTCCCTGGGCCCATGGCGGGGGCCGGGAGCGGCTTCCCAGGGCTTTCCACTGGAGGTCAGTGTTGGCCTGAGCACGGCGGCTGGCACCCCGGGCCACCTCGCCCCTGTCACCCCCGCCACGCCGGAGCATTACACCCGTGGGGTAAAGCGGCGGAGGGTAGTGTTGCTCTGGCCCTGTTCAAACACAACGGCTGCATCACCCACTCCTGCCCGAATAAGAAGGACCCAAATATAAAGGACCCGAATATAACGTAGCAGAGGCGATGACAGACCCCCAGCACCCTGCGACGTAGCTCAGAGCTTGGGCAGTGCTGACTCTCAGACATTAATTTATTAAAAACTCATTATCAGCTGGCAAAGCCAATCTCAGCCGGTCCCACTGTACCCACTGCCCATCTCCCCATCTCCCCATCACCAGCTGACTTTACTGACTCAGTCTTGACCTCAAAGAGACACCGCTGACTGTCGTCAAGCCATGTATTTGCAAAGGGCAAAGCATTGCACAGAATAAAAGCTAGTTATGGCATAAAATTTCCAACACTGGGATGGCCAGCAGACAGCTGGCAGCATCCAGACAAAATCTAATACTACCAGAGGGACCAACAAGTTCTTCAGGAAATGTGCTTCAACTAAAATTTCAGCTAATGCCGTGTTTGTTTGCAACCGGATGGAAAACATTATGTATAGCTTGGGAATATCAGCTGGAAAGAGCATTTCTTATTGCTTGTTTTAACCTGTGGGGAAGCTGTAGGAAGGTGGTACAAGCATGAAACAAGCAGAACGCTGTTGCACACAGGCAGACACGGCAGCTCGGTTGGTCCTCCCTGGGCAGCCAGTATTTCCCAGAGGAAAACAAGCATCTTTTTCAAAGTGGCAGCTCATTTTGGTTATTTGTTTCTGAACGTGCAGCCTGAGAGATCTGAATTCAGCCTGATTTGCAAAGGGCCATTCCCTGAGAAGTCAGACTGCCTTGGCGATAGCCCAGATCGCCACCCAAATCTCTTTGGTGCTCGGGATCAACTCCAACCCCGCTCTGCATCTAGCGGGCTCAAGACGGGGCTCTGCCCACCGTGGGATGTCCAGAGGACCTCTGGCCATCACCCTGAAGGATGGCGTTCATTCCACAGTCTTGGAGAGCAAAGGAAGTTTTGCCTCTGGCTTTTGTGTGAGCAAGATCGAGATAGTTATGACTGCCATTACTTAATATTCCCTAAACTCCCTAAATAAAGAGGGGAGGATTTCAAAGGAGACTTGGTTTCACAACCGAAATCTGGGTGATAATTACTCCTGTTTCATTCAAATCCCTCTTATTCACTAACCAGGGACATCGAAAAGACACTAAAACAAATGAAGGGCTCAGGTATAAACTTTACAAAGCTTAAAACTACTCTGTCCCAGCAAGGCTCATGCTTTACATGACACTTTAATCCTACTCATTTGCTAGAGTCACCCTAACTGTAAACAAAGCTTTGAAATGAAAGCTTAAAAGCCTGGTTGGGATACATTAAGTTAACCAAGAAGACACTCTTAAGGCATTAGTTTAATGACAATCACAATACAAGTTGCCAGAGGTTTGTTCGTGTGGGGATTAATATCTACAGGAAAAAGAAGAAAAGGGGTCTGTTCCCTGTGCTTTCCAGCTTGTTTGGCAGCGTAAGGCCCGCGGTGAGGCTGGTTTATTGCCACTTGCAGGGGGCTCTGGGCTGGGGCTGTCTGGCAGATGGGAAGATACGGGGCCCTGCGAAGATGTGCAACCCAACACTGCACACCAGGGTTTGTCCCGACACACCAGGATAGGGTCGGCCGCTCTCTCTGAGCCAGGTTTTCGGGGATCCAGTCCACTGTGGTGACTCTTGCTCCATGCCAGAGCCCCCTTGGCTGAAGAGAGCCCTCTTGCACAGGCACAGGGGTGAGGTGGGTCTCCTGCAGACCCCCCCCCCAGATCTGGAGCTGAGTGCTGCTCTCCAGAGAGCCCTGTGGCAGGAGGGCGCAGGTGGCTGGGGGACAGGAGCAAGCCACAGCCCAGCCCTTCAGGCACCCTGAGCCCCCCTGGCTCCACCAGCACTTGAGTTAACACCCAGAGATACCAGGAACTTGGAGAGCCCTTTCCGACGCCGGCTCCCTGCTCCTGCAGGTCTCCAGGGTGGCCGGGGAGGAGCAGGCTCAGCCTGGTCTGAGATGTCCCAGCTTGGCCACCTCTTCCCGGTACATCTCACTCAGGCAGAACCACAGCATCTCCTGCCCACCCCCTCCACCCAACATAGTTTTCCTTTCACGCCAGTACTTGGTTCTCCCCTACCTCAGCAACCCTTCTGCTCGTGGTGCAAACCCAGCAGAGTCCCAGCCCGGTGCCCAGCGATGCTGGAGGGAAGCTGGCAGACCCAGCGCTTCGGGCATGTGTCTGGCTCTGACCCCCTGCATACTTAGGCAAGACTTCAAAAGTGCTTTTGTTTGCAAAACATTGCAGGATCAGGCCCCGGGAACGAATGTGAGCTATGGCAAGTGTCCTTTCTACTGACCGTCCTTGCAAGCAATTATTTCAGCATACCCCAAGTCCATCTATACAGACGGTATGTTACGGGCAGGAATGGCACTTTGCAAACTTTCATTAGATAGAAGATCTCTGTCTATAGATACCTTATGTAGAGAGCCAAAGTATTTTAAGGGGTAAGTTTTTTCACAACACCCTTTCCAAGCAGGGCTATCACTAAGGGAGAAGCACAGAAGCTGCTGCTGGGACCAGTGTGAAAGCTGAAAAGGTGAAGTTGGAGGGACCAGAGAGGAGACCCAGAGCCCAGCAGCTCAGCCGAAGCCAGCAATCCAGAGCTAGGCCAGTTTTTAGAGACAGATGAAGCCCCAATTTTATGGAGGCCAAGAGGAAAAAAGCATTTTCTTCTCTCCTCTCTCATAGTAACCCCACTCTCAGTTTCTATAGAACACATGGGATAAAAGAATGAAAAGCCACATGCTCCCAAGCTGTGGGCAAAAGCTGACTCCTTGCGTACCCACCTGTACACCCAGCTTTCGGTCCTGACCAGCGGCTGGGGAATGAGATGCTCAGTTTTGCACCAAAGCTCAACTGACATCCAAGTCCTCCTTAAGCAGGAGGAAGGTGCAATAGGGACTATGAGAGACTGCTCTGCTTCAGAGGACACCCTTGAAAAACAGGGGAGAAACCCTAGCTTGTTACTTTTACTTGGAGGATGTTTAAATTAAAAAAAGCTAAATCCGAGGATAGGGAATTCTGCCTTCAAACCTGGTGAGACCGTCTGGCTGGCAGTCCTGTAAATAAAAAGCAGCAGTCTGGGCAGTGAACAGGTTGGAATTTTAATTTATTTTGTTGCTAGAAAGGAAAGCTATGATCTCCTAATTTGACGTGCTAAATCAGAATTTCACCTCCAAGGGATTCCTTGGAGGGAAGATGCATTCCCTGCCACGCAAATGGAAACCGTCAAGTCCAGTAAGAGCTGCGTGGGCAAACCTTGCAGGTGACGGAGAACCTATTGCAGCTTTCACATGGCCCGGCAGTGGTTAGTTACAATTCGCTTTTTAAAAAATCATAATAAAATAGACAGCTTTAGAAAGTGTCACTAAAAATGTAAGACGTGGCAGTGTGACAACAGCAGCACGAGTCTGTCTCCCACCGGTTACAAGACTGATAATTTCCTCTCGCCAAGGTCCGGCCGGAGCCAGAGGAACGGCAGCACTGGACATGTTGGAAGGAAAAGCTTTATTTTAAAAAAGTCCTTTCTAACGATAAAAGTTATTTTTAAAAATAGTAAAAAGAAGTAGTCAGGGCGGGTTTTTTTCCTACAAGGGAAGGAAATGATAAACATCTTAAATATTCATTTAAAATCTAGTAAATTAGTTTAGTGGGGGTTTTTTTGATAACTTTTATTCCAGTTACACAGGAGGCACCCAGGGAAGAGAGGAGAAAGCCCATTTGTGAGACAGTTCCTGCATGCTACACCACGCACCCACCTTCTGGGTGTGCTCCTCCTCGCCCCGGGGTGCCCCAGGGTGCCCTGCCACAGATGGCATCCCCGGGGTCGGGCTGTGCAGAAGGGACACCCCCCAGGCATGGGGAGGCCTGCCTGGCAGATGCAGCCAGAGAGCACCTTTTCCAGGAGGGGATGGGGCAGAAAAATAGATCACCTTGCCTCCAGTTAAAAATAAGCTGAGAAGAGTTAGGTCCCCCTGCAGGTGTGTGTCCGCACACAGCCAGAGGCCGGGGACCCCCGACCCCACCCCAGCCGATCCCCACAGCGGGGAGAAGCCTGCGTGTCCAGAGATGCTCGTGGGAGCCTGGGGATATCCAGCCAAGCCCCCCTCAACCCCATCACATGTACCGCTCCAGACCGGCGGGGAAATTGGGCTGCCTCATGTAGGCGTTGCTGGAGCCAAACTGGCCGAGGGGCGACGTGGAGAGGCCCAGGAGCTGCTCGCCGTGCTCGGCGCAGGCGGGGGGCCGCATGGCCGGCAGGGCCAGTCTGTTGGGAGCCCCGTAGAGCTGCGGGCTGCCAGGTGAGTAGCTGCCCTGTGCCACGGGCAGGTGGGGGGGCGAGGCGGCGTAGGGGTAAGCCAGGGTGTTGGGGCCAGCCCGGCCCAACAAGCCGGGGCTGACAGGCTGCGCCTGGAAGCAAGGAGGCTCGGAGCTGCCAGCTGAGCAGGCAGGAGCCAGCTCGGCCCCGGGCAAGCCCAGCGATGGGTGGCCCAGCTCTGCGGGCGGCGAGGGCTGCAGGGCCTGCTGCCCGCTGATGAGGCTGTCGATGCTGAACATCCTGGGATGCTGTGCCGGCGGTGCTGCCCCGGCCGTGTAGGGGTGGAAGACGGTGCTGGAGAGCTGGGGGCCGTAGCCAGGTGAGCAGAGGGCATTGGGGTAGGGTGCTGTAGGTGCTGTGGGGCGGCCGGCGGGTGGGGCCGTGAAGGCGCTGGAGTTTTGCATGTAGCCAGGGTAGGTGGTGATGTCGGTGCGCTTGAAGCGCTTCCTCCGGCGCAGGAAGCTCCCATTGTCGAACATGTCCTCTGCGGCCGGGTCCAGCGTCCAGTAGTTGCCCTTGCCGGGATGGCCGGGTTCCCGGGGATCTTGACGAAGCAGTCGTTGAGGGTGAGGTTGTGGCGGATGCTGTTCTGCCACTTCTTGGGGTTCTCCCGGTAGAAGGGGAAGCGCTCAGTGATGAACTTGTAGATGCCCCCCAAGGTGAGCTTCCTCTCGGCGGCGTTGGCGATGGCCATGGCGATGAGGGCGATGTAGGAGTAGGGGGGTTTGCCCCGCTGCACCGGCCGCTTCCTCCGGCGGCCCCCGGCGGGGGTCGGCGGTTCCTCGGGAGGCGGCGGCGGCGGGGGGGGAGGGCTGCCCCCACCGCCCCGCGGCTCCGGCTTCACCGGCGGCGCCTGGCCGGCGGGCGGAGACCCCGGGGCGGCCCGGGGGAGCCGGGGCTGGCCGCGGCGGCGGGGCTGGGCGCCGGCAGCGTGCACATGCCTCGCAGGCAGGGGAAGCCGGCCGCGTTCATATACGGCCCTCGCCTTCCTCCTCCTCGGAGGATGGGGGGTGGGGGGGGGGGCGGCGGGAGAAAAAGCCCCCCCGAGGGGAGGGGAAAGGGGGAGAGGGAGGGGAAGGGGAGGGGGGGCAGGCGCCGCGGCAGCTCCCGGCGATGGGGAGGTCGGTCCCGAGCCGCTTTGCAATATATAGGGCGGCCGCCCCCCCGGAGGGGCGTGCGGTGCCCGGCCCGCCCCGGCCCCTCTCCCCCGGCGGATGGAGGAGGCCCCTGGGGAGGGGTCCTGACTCCCACGGCTAAATCCCCCAGCCTCTCCCCAGGGTTTTCTTTCGCAGCCATGCCCCCGAGCTGTCCCTCCCCCGGGGGTCCGGGGTGCCAGCGCGGCGGCCGGCTCCGCTCCCGGGCCGTTCTCCGTGGCGCTTTGCTTTCTTTTTAACTGCTGTTTCCTCTCAAGAGAAAAACTAAACAAAACGAGTCCCGACGGCCAGACCAGGGCGAGCTTGGTGCCGCAGCCAGCCCCCAGCAGCAGAGCAGGTAACCTCCCGCCGGGACCCCCCCGCCGCTCGGATTTCGTTGTCTTTTTTTCCCTGGGAAAAGCGCTCAGAGGCGGCCCCAGACGCAGCGGCGGCAACGGCCGGGGCTTTCTCCCCGAAACCAAGCTCCTCGGTTTAGTTACTTTACAGCCTGGTGAGACCTCCAGGGTAAGGAAATCCTAGGAAAAGGTTTTTTTTTTTCTTTTCCCCTGGGAGAAAGGAAAATGGTCCGCAGAGCTCGGGGCTGCTCGCAGGTACCTCCCGCGGGGTGGGCAAGGGATGCGGGACAGGGATGGCATTTTGGGGGCGGACGGGGGAAGCGGGGGGCTCTCTGTCACTGCAGAGGGGCTGAGTCCATGGCTGAAGCAAGACACTAGACTCAGAAAGCCCTGCTGGGTTTCAGGGAAAACCTCCTCAGATCTCATCCTGCACGCCAGAGCCGGCTGGGCGGAACCGCAGCCCCCCATCCACGGCATATGCAGATACCAGAGCTGGGGGGCTGCTGACTGCTTTATCGGCACCAAAACAGCCACGGGCTTTCACATCGTCCTCACCCATTGCTGCTGAGCATCACCTCTAAGCCAGATGCCCACCCATGGAGAGCCTGGCCCGGAGCGGGTAAGGGAGCCACTGCAGAAGGGTGGACTGGACAAGCTGGGGGGACTTTTGTAGCCAGATCACAGCTTTACATGTAGCTACATGTCCGTGTCCTGAGAAGACAGGTGGAAATGTCTACACCATTAACGCAGTGGCAGATCCCTCCATACGTCCTGTGTGGAATAAAAATTGCAGCCTTCAACTTTGTAACTTGGTTGAAAGTATTTCCAATAGCAGAGCAGGACAAAAGTCTTTTTCCACAGAGGCAAGTAGGTGATCTTGACCAGGTCGTATCATCCTACTCTGTTCCCTTTTAAACTAAAAAGCCACGCAGCCTTTTGGAAAAGATTCTTCAGCCCTTTCCTTTAAGCATTTCCTAGTAGTTTTAAATTCACTGACCACGTTATTTCCCACCATCGCTCGTTCCCCAGCTTGCGTCTGCACGTGGTTTTGTTCTTGCTTTATTTTTCCTGCAGATAGTTGTGGCTCTTCTTCCACTTTCCAGGGCTCAGGCAGGGAATCGTGGGTCTACCAGAGCTGTGTCGGGTCCAGTCCTGGTCTGCCACAGACCAGCTGCTGTTGGAGTAAACTGCCTCAGATTCCCTTCTGCCGAATGAGGATAACAGGAGTGTAGGTGCTGGCTGGAGGACAGCGAGCAGGTGAGAAAGGGTGAAACGCAGCCTTAGAGAAAGGTGCCTTTCTCCACAGAAGACACAGATCTTCAGGGAGGAAAGCAAATCAAGGGCACAGCAGGAACCATTCATTCACCTTGGGAGAGCTGAGGGAAAAAGGATGGAAGATTCATATTTCTCCTGGAGCGTTCATTTAAATCGAGCAAGTATCTGAATGCGGCCAGTTAATTTCAGTCAGAGGATCTGACTTTTCCAGTCACTGGAGAGGGCGGCAGGACAGACACCCAAGAAGGGAGTCACTAAAGATCACTCCAGGATGCACAAAGAAAATTACCCGCTGGGGGAGATGGAAACCTTCAGCTCTGCAGACGTTAGCTGGTGAGATTTTCATGTCAATGCAAGGATTTTAACGTATTCTGATCTAGCAAGAATGCGTTTAGGAGGGAAAAGGGTTATGGGGTGCAAAGGAGGAACAGCTTTTCTCATTCAATCATATCAAGCAGCCCTTGCTTATCACTCACTTTCTCCTTTTTTTGTATTAGTCTAAACATCAGAAAAGGAGCTGGAAATGAAAACCCAACAGTAGGGCTGGGTCTGGAGCTGCCTGCACCTGAGATCACATCTAGCAAAGGAAGAGACATCTCATCTAGACAGCAGGGTATGAAGACCCAACTGCGTGAAGTGTTTATAATCCAAGGTCCCGATCTCAAGCCATTTTACACACGGTGGGAGAAGCCCTGGCCCCATCTTGGGCTGTGGGCTGGCTGAAACTCCAGCTGGTGAGTAGTTACTTTAAAGCTGATGGGACCATTCAAATTGCTCTCAACTTTACTGGGTTAGGACCCAGGTGTCAAACTAGTTTTGACAGATGGATAAAACAGCGGGATGGAGGCAGGCAGGAGCACACAGGCAGGAAACATACTGTGTTTTACCATCAAATAAGGAAAGCCAAAACAGACAGACTCTGATTCCCACATATGCTTTATCACTCAGGGTGCTCTTCCTGGCCCAGATCTTTTATAAAAAGGTGGAAGATGATAATAAAGACAGCTACCAAACAAATGCGATCTGAATCTCTCTTTAAAATGAGGTGATGAGGAGGAAATAAATCACATTTACTAAGTATGTGTAAGTTTTGCCAGAATCTGCTGCCTTCTGCATCAGTTCATCCTAACTGAGTACGCAGAGCAATTTCAACTGCTCTTTTACCTCCAGCCCCCGAACCATTTTGCACTAGAGCTGCAGCCTCCTTTAGAAATGTCACACACACAAATCACTTTACAGCATGGGTAAACTTGCTTCACTGCAGAGGAATGGGGCTGTGCACCCTCAGAGAGCTGCTGTTTCAAGCATCCCATGTGCCCAGGCAGGTATTGCATCAGTGGTACCGAGGCCACATTTCCAAGCTGCTCTTTGCAACCGTGTGGGTTAGAAAAACATGCATTTGCTTGCCCCAAAACAAAGCAATCTTCTGCTAAGCCATATGCAGTATGGGGGTAACCAGGCGGGATGTTCATATTCCTTAATGGGGCCATGCTGAGAGACCAGTGTTTTTGCCCTATCTTGAGGGAAACAGTAGCCTAGATATCTTCACTGGGCAGAGTTGCATTTGGAGCATCCCTGTTTGCAGAGCCCTCCCCTTAGTCATGAAGCAGAGTCATCTGTATCTCAGCCACCCCTGGGATGTGCAAGGAAGAAGAGGGGGCGGGAGCCCTGGGAGCAAGGACCTCTCTGGTTCCTCTCCCAAGGACTGCCGCAGTGAGCAGTCCAAAGCATCCTCCAGCCTCAGAGGCAGCAGTGGCCTCTGGGGGATGCTTCAATGATACATGACCTGCTGATGGTGCTCTTAGCATGGCCCTGAAATACCTCATCACTTACTAACAATGAAACATTCGGGGACTTCCTTGCCTGAAAGCTGCATGAGTACCGCTGCCTTGAAATAACAGCAGTTGGGCCCATTCCCGTCCTTAACACATCCCTGTCTGACTCCATCCATGCTCCAAACTCCCAGACAGAGACCCTCAGAAGAAGCTTAAGAGACCCTTCCACCACAGCTACTCTGTGTGATGGGAAGGCTTCTCCGCCAGAAGGTGAATCGCGTCGCTCACGTAAGAGCTCCGTACATTAGGATGAGGTGACTACAGCTGGGGGGGTGGGGGGAAATCCTTTCCTCCTGGGACATTTCCCTCATGGGATGCCACTTCTCAGAGGAGGAATGTGGGAAGGGGAACAGTAACGAGAGCAAAACAGGAGACCCGGCGGGTCGACCTTGTGGCTTGTAACCACAACTAGCACATGTGCAGGAGTCAGGGCACCACGCTGCTCGGCTACAGGACCAGCAGCCATGCAAAAACCAGCCCAGGACACCGGGCAATGACAGCCTGGGGTCAAAGGAGCCACAATTAAGCACCCTTCCTGAGCTATTCCATTTCTTCAAGATGCAGGAAGCGGATAACGAAAGCAAATAAATTCTTCCTGAGAACTAACTCTGAGTCACTAATGTGTTTGTAGGTAATCATGCAGCAAGGTCCAGGAAAAATCATTTCTTTGCAAAAAGTGTAGGTAAAGCATTTACCAAACTGGGGAAACATCAGGGAAAAATTGCTAAAGAAAGAAACTTGCAAACTATTCTTCACCTTTGTAGGGAAGTTTTTGTTTTTTCACTATAACCAGTCAAGATTTTCTCCCCCAAATCCATTTTGATATAAAAATTGTGAAGTTTTCTTTTATTCCTATGGAAATAAAGGGGATGGGAGAAAAAAACCCCAAACTTTCTTTTCTGTTGTCTGTTTACCAAAAATAATATTCTTAACAGAAGTATCTATTTGTTTAAACTTGAAAGAAAACAAAAAAGATTCTAAGGGACTTGAGCTATTGAAAACCATAATTTAGGGGCAAAATGTGGTTTGGAGTTTTGGAGAATTGACTTCTATAAACTTTGGTGCTTTTTTTGTTCAAGACAAACCTCAGTATTTGAGGCGAATAAATATTTAACTTTCCCTTCTCCCGGAACAAAAAAACCCCAAAATTCCTGCCCCAGGTCCATACTTCATGGCCAAAACCCAAGCCTAAGAAAAGGCCAAGCACAAGGGCCAGGCTGAGCTGGTCCCTCTCCCTGGTGGCTCAGCTGTCCTGCCTGGTGGCTTCAACACACTGAGAAGAGCAAAGCATGGGTCATGCATGTAAGGAACATTTAAATATTTGTTTTTATAAAGCAATATTAAATACTCCAGAAACCCAAAGGGGCTGTTACAATCATTGTAATACAACCACAGCAGAGGTCCAAAAAAACCCTTCTTGGTGAACCTTCCCTACCAACAAGCTGCTCTGAGCAGAGCACAGTCTTGATTGTTCTCTAACAGCCTTGACTGTCCTCTGACCATCCTTCTATCCTGGAAGGATTCAGGCTGTGCAGCACCCAGAGGCAGCGGAAGAAACCGTAACACAAAATTACTGAGGACAACCCCTGCAAGAGTAGATCTTCACAAGAAACTTTGGTCTCCTGCTTGCCAGCTACTACCAATTCTCGTTAAAAAATTGTCCCTTCCCAACAAAACGCTGGTGCACACTGACCACGTTTCCCAGGTTTTGTTCAGAGGATGTGAGGTAGGTGGTAAAGCTCAGTGCCCTGCAGGGTCATTCTACGAGGCTTGTTCGTGGCCCCTCCCCAGAAATTTTGATGCTTTCACAATATAAATAGGCAGCCAGCTCCATGGGAGAACCTGGCCCATGGGGCCTGCCAAAAGCCTCCGCAAATCCATCTGAGGATCACAAGAACGGGACAGAAACAGGCAGGAAAACTTAGCCTGGACGCGGCCACTGCAGCAGGAGTGTTTCATGCACTCCCACACTGTTTTCCTCTCTGTGACCCCACACGTTAGCCCGAGCCCTCCCCACGCTTGGAAGCCCTGCCTCTGCCCCATTTCTTGCTAGCTGCCACGCACAAGGCATTTCTACTGCACACACCCCGTCTACACCACAGCTCCAGCTAGCCCCCCAAACCTGCTGAGGCTTGCGTTTTTCAATGAAATCAAGGAACTGATGCCCAAGTGCCCCAGACACTGCACACCAGGGTTTCCAGGCAAGGCCTTCACTGCAAAATTTTCCCTTTTCCTTGTCCATTTGCTCCTTTCTTGCAACTACCAGACCAATTAGTTGCCCAGGCAGACGGTTAAAATCCCACCTTTCTAGCTCACTACCTGCTCTCTTTTTCTTCTGTTTAACGCTCCTGCCAGCAGCGATTTCATTCACTCCAACCATAATAGCCTTTTCCCTCCCCTTAGGCCAGGAGCACACCTCTGTCATGGAAAATTCCCCTCTGCCTTGTACCTTCAGCCCAATCTGCCTGCAGCCGGGCTGGCAGGTTGTTTTTTTCTCACCGCTTAAAATGCTTTGGAAACAAAGGCTCTTAAATCCCCCCAGCCTAGCCAGGCACCTCTGGCAATCCCCTCCTGGTAGTGCAGGCAGAGCACGAACCTCAGCAGGAGGTACAGGGCACTCCATGAGCTGGTGGGACCACGTGGATGGAGGCTGGGTAGGACATAGGGTCTCCTGAGATGGTGGGGATGCAGCAGGGAGAGTATCCCAGCCAGGGTGCAGAGGTGAAGCCACGAGATGGTGATCTGGGGAGAAGAAGAGCAGAGATCCTCCCACCCAGCCCACATGCTCACTTACTAGCCCAGAGAGGGGTCTCCAAGGCCCACAACGCCAATGGGGAGCCAGGAGCTGGCAGCCAAGCACAACACCTCTGCTGGGTGTCCTAAAGCCTGGCAAGAGAAGAGGCAAGTCCAGGAGCAAGACAGCTACCTTCATGTTCCCCAGGCATAGAGGGGGTGGCCTGGCCACTGCCCAGCCCTTCTGCCCCAAATGGGGGCATCTCGCCGCATGTCTGTGTTGGTGGGGAAGCTGGCTGTCTGGAGGGGAGACAACTTGCCTAAGGTTATGAAGACCTCATCTGCCTTTGAGACCACTATGATGGCCAATAACTAAAATTTTACTAAAATGACCAATAATTAAAATTTCATGCAATGACTTCAAAGTGCATGTGGTGCTGTAAAAGGGTCTCCAGCCATGACAGGCCAGTGTTCATCACATCATTTCCTCATGAGAAGGTGAGACATGATTCAGACTCACATCAGACTGGACAAGTATGAATCACAGTGTTTGTCTCACATTCCTCCTAGCCAAAACCACCCCTGGCTGGTGCTACTTGAGGCTGGGAGAATCAACCCAGACATTTCTTTATTTTGAGGGTCCACAGAGATCCAGTTAATACATTTCCATCTGCCACTTCTGAAGTGCTGTGGACACCAGGGTCCTCCAGCTGAGATGGGAATCTCCATATCACAGCAGTGTTTGAGGCAGGCAGGCAGCTGGCACCAGCATCCAGGTCCTGGGCAGTTTCTGTCAGAGCCAAGTGCCTGGGGAGAGCGTTTGTGGTTCATCCATCACTGCTTGCTCTGGAGTAGCTGTTCTGGAGGACCACACCACTTCTGTTTCTGCAGTGGTACCCCAGCTGCATCCTGGCTAGTCAAGATGTGGGCTTTGGTGAATTGCTTCTGTTTGGATGAGAAAGAGCTGATGGCAGTCAACAGTGTATTTAGGCCAGCTCTATGACCTAGGGAGGCTGGCTCCCCCAAAAGCAGCATTCATACCTCCCCAGTCCCTCCAAACAGTGTGAGCTATGGGGACTCCAGCCTCTCTGCTGGGGCTCCAAGCCTCTCTCACACCTCTTTTCTGTTGGCTTTTTGTCTTTGTGCCTGCAGCTCCCAGGGCTGTCCTGCAACTCACTTTCCCTGCTCACAGTCCTCACCCCAGGCGCTATGACACAGGTCACGGATTTGCCCATCTTGTGGCAGGAAATCCCGCTGGCCCACACAGGGATGGACTTGAGAGAGGTCCAAAGCACCCCTACTCCTGGTCCTGCCTCTTCTCTTGTTCATGTTGCCAGCTCGAAGCCACATTGTAGCCTGGACCAGAAAGGTCACTATGATTCTTGAGAGGAACTGCAGCTTTTGATAACATAGCAGGCTGAAGAGGTCTCAGTGTTCATCTAGAAGGTCGGCAATAAGGCCAACTCCATCTGGTAGTGACACCTTGAGTATAAACAATGAGGGAGATGGATTTGAACTTGAAACCTGACTTTGATCCTGGTTACTCAACGGGATAGGTGCAAAATAGGACCTTGATCTCCCTCACCAGCTGAGCACGGCAGAGAGCTCAGCCTGCACTACGTCTCAGCCTCAAGGAGGGCCCATGAGCACGGATCAGAGGCCACATGACGTCAGCCTCAAACACCCTTCTTCAAAAACATCCACTACCATATGTCCTCAAGGAAAGGTCAGAAATTATTTTGCCCTTTTCTAAATGGGGATAGCAAGTAGAGCATAAAGGACTGACTCACCTGGAGTAAAGCAGCAAGCCAGCGGTATAATCAGGACCACAGTCCAAATATTCTCTGATGGAACCAAGAATCTTACTCATGACGACTTTGCAGATGCATCTAATTAGCATCTCTGGAAGCTTTTCCCACGTGCATCGTGTTGTTTGTGTTACACTGCATGTATTGCATGCATTTAGTTTTTGTTCGCATGAAATACATTTTTACCATGACTCTGCAGGATGGAGCTGACAGCTTAACCGTACAGGTTAAGTTTCCTCTGAACCTTCATAATTTAGCTTTTGAATAGGAATGGGTGAATAATGGACTCTGTGGTGGAGTTCCCTGAATGAAAAACCTGTGGTAAAAGAGCACAAGATCCTTCTTTTTCCACTGCAGCCAGTATTTGTCTCACCTTTTCCTCCACCTGCTCTATCTGACAGACTTGAGAGGAGAGGGGTCCGTGGTGAGAAGGCCATCCGTGAAGCATGACAGGCCTGCTGAGACCTGAGATGCTGAGATGCCAGGGGAAGGGAGGGAATTCTCTCCCAGGGATGACCAAGAGGATGCTCTGTTCTTGCAGAAGAAATGTTGAATGAAATACTTCAGCAGAGCTTCGCGATGGGAGCCAGGCTGGGAGGGAGGTAGCGACCCTTAGTGCTATGGGAAGAAAACCTCTTCAAAATGGCATGAAATCATCAACTAGAAAACAACAGTTGAAGGTCTCCAGGAGGTAACAGGGGCAGGCCTGATACAGATTTCTGCAGGTCCAGAAGTCAGGAGACAAAACTGAGCATCAACTGCTCCCTTCTCCCTTTTCGGTCAGCGTGCTGTACTACACACTCTTCTTTGGAAGATTCTCAGATGATTGAATATTATCCCTTTTCTTTCCACCAAACTTGGAGTGCACAAACTTTGCACAAAGTTTCCTGCCTTGTGTCTCTCTCAGTATGCACGGCATATCTTCAAAGACCTAAAAGATCAAAAATGGGCAGCTTGTCCCCCACCACACAGGGAGGGAAACTGAGGCAGAGGGAGACACACAGGAAACCCGGAGCAAGCCTGGTAGTGGGTCAAAAAAGAAAAAATGTCAGGGTCTGGTCATCATTTTTCCAACATAAAGAGTCTGGGAGAGGTTTGTGAGAGGAATTTAGGAACCCAGCTCCCATCCAAACCAGTAAGAAGTGGGCACTTGCATCCTGCCGTAAAGTTTTTAAAGGAAAAAAAAAAAAAAAAAAAAATCAACAGCAACAAAAAGCAGTCCTAAGAGGCACAAACATGTTCAGGCAGAGTGGAAGCCAAAAGAACCGTCTCGAGTCCCAGACGAACAGCACATCGACACAGAGATATTTGAGATGTGTACTTAACCGCAGGGCTGAAGGGGTTAAGAGGAGCCCCAGCGAGCAGCCAGCAGCATGCCAGCTCCCACCAGAGTTCAGCAGCTTCCACCACAGAATTAGCTGATTGCAAACAGGTCCTAATGGCTTTGCCTTGTAGAGCCACAAAATCCAGAGGCTGGCAGCTGCCATGGGCTGCTTCTTCCACTGCTTAGTCTCCCCCTAAGGAAAAGGGGGCCAGATGCAGCCTCTAGCAGTCCAGAAAATCCCAGAGGATAAAAGATGAGCAAAGGAGGATGGAAGGCCTTTTCAACAGTCCGGTGTCTGTGCTGTAAGTGTCATGTGGGACCGAGGTTGGCCTCCTTCCCAGGGCTGCCAACCCTTGTGTTTTCACCACAGGTTTCTCAGAGTGGGAAGAATTTATTCCCATTTAATTGGTTTTTTTTTTCCCCTTACACCACAGCTGAGGAGTTCCGCTTGCAAAGGACAACGTGAAAACCATGATCCTTCATGCACAGCCCCAGAGGGCAAAGAAAGATCCAGTGTTGCTGATGGTGGTGAAAGCAGGCAGAAGGGGAAAAAGTGCTCTTTTTCTTTTTAAGCCAGTCTCAAGAACTTGGCTGGCCTAAGCACCAAGCCTGAGGTGCTTCAGGTCCCCCATCATCAGCTGCCAGGAACACATCCCAGTGCTGAGCAGTCCCCATGGAGGGGATGTCAGCACCAGCTGGGCAACAGTCCTTGGCCTCTAGAGATAGGAAGTCACTTCTCCACCAAAGCCAAGACCGACTGAGAACCTCCCCGGGAAGCAAATCGCAGCACGTGCCCTCTGTCAGCAGGAGCCATTGCCAACTGCTCTCATGGGGCCACCAGCCAAGAGCTGGGCTTGGGATAACTGTAGCAAAATTCATTAACCTAATTATTGCTTGTGTTCCCGGGTGGGTGGAGAGGGACTTCAACAAGCAGAATAAGCATGCCACAGTAGCAGGCGGTACCTCCGCACAGCCGGTGCCAGGACTTGCAAGGAGGCTCTGCCTCTTTCTTTACTATTTCCCCTACACACACACAAATTACAAGCTTGACAACTCCACGCTCAGCAAGTGCCTCGTTCTGCAAAGAGACCCGATGCCCCAGAGGGCTCACGGGCCTCGTTCAGGCTGGTGCTTGTGAAGAACCCCCCCCCCCCCATTCCTACCCATTCTGGGGAAAAACAGTGGCAACGGTGGCCCCAGGGTAAGCCTGCCATGGGATGCTCTAGGCATGATCCAGACCACAGCCCTGCATACCACGTACGCCATGGGGGCGGGAGCAGAGCAGCCCTGTGCAACCTGGTGTCCTTGGCCACCTTCAGAGCATTGCTGCGCAAATGTCCCTGCAAAAGAGGAGCTGACAGCAATTTCCCCCTCTTGTGGCTGCCTTCACTGGATGCCCCCACAGCAGATGCTGTGGTCATCACAGCCAGGGTGATTGCCATGAGCCCGAAGAGAGCAGACTATGTCCCACCTCTCATCTGACCCAGACCAAATGTCCTCCAGATCCTCCACAGAGCAACCAAAATCCCAAACAGAAAGGCAAGACATGCTGGAAAGGCCCTAGACAAACAGTTTACCTGTATGCAGCAGGGGTGGAACAGGCTAGTTTCATCTTTCTAGTTGGGGTGGGGGAGATTTCGGGTGGATTTAACAGCTCTCAGCAGCACTCTGATCTGTTGACTTGGACGGGAGCAGAATCAGACCAGTGCTGAGCACATCCAACATCCTTCTTCCCAGAGTAAGACCCAACCAGGACACAAAGTCATCATTCCCCTTATGTATCTGGGGAGCTCCCCCACAGACCACTTGGGGAGCAGGACAGAAAAGATTCTTTGGATGTAGGAAACCAATAGAGGGTAATTTCTCAGGTGGGACATCTTGGCTCAACTACATAGAAGAAACGCATTACCAGCCTTGATAATGGGTTGATAGCTGCTGACCATTGCTCAGCAGAGTTACTTGGAGACAAAGGGTCAAAAACACAAGAGGAAAGGTTGAATTTATGCCCGGTGCTCTGGTGGTGTGGAGCGATGTGCCTGCTCTCACCATCCTACTGCCATCTCCCCGTATTGAAAACAGAGATAATGTTCATCGCCTGCCTCAGAGGCGTGTTGCAAGGGTTAACTCATTAACCTGTCCATCCAAAATGGCACACGGAGCATGAAGAGCATCCGTGCCTGATGTCAGCACCGTTTACTGAATCACATCCAAACTCCTGGACCGGGACTCTGGGAAGCAACAGAAAAAAACAAGGCGAGGTACCACTACCAGCCTACATCAACAGCAGCAGACCAGAAAGCAGCGGTCACATCACCACTGGCCTGGGCTTCACGTGTCACTGATTGACTCAAGTTTTAATTATGCCCCAATATCTCCACGTCTCCCAAAACACAAAGCTTTCAGCCAGGCAGTTCCTGCCAGCCGAAATTTCATAAAGAGCAGCTAGTGACTAAGACAGCCCAACCTTCAAGTCAGACGCTAACAGCTTTGGACAAGTGTGGGATTTTTACACCCCTATCTGCAGGAAAATCTGATGTTTAGTGCCCTGACTGTGAGCAGGTCACTCTTAAACCCCTGAACATCCCAGGCAAAAAAAAAAAAAAAAAAAAAAAAAAAGAGAGAGAGAGAGAGAGAGGAAAAAAAAAAAAGAAAAAAGCGCCAGAGGGGAATTGTACTGGCTCTAATCCCTTCTGCCATTCTGCATATTCATGGAACATTGTCATAACACATCAGCGGGACAAAAGGTCTGTCGGCACCTCCTCCTCATTCCTTTGATAAACCACGAGACAAATGCTGAGTAAACACTTGGAATCCATTCACTGCACTATTCTCATCAGGATGAGAAAGGGCTCCTCTTTCTTGCAGGCCCAGAGCTGCTCAGCCTAATAAAGTACGGCCCACGGCCCGTGAAAAGAGAGGCCTATGGATGATGAAAACATGGATTATCTCATTTCACCCTCCTTGTATCAGACCCTGCTCGCATTCTGAGTGCACTTGGTCTATCACACAATTACACACACAAAAAAATAATAATAATAAAATTAAAAAAAAAAAAAAAAGCCAGAGGAAGGGGGTGTTTAGCGAATGGGGAGACTGTTCGTGAAATTTCACAGATGACCTTTCCCTAGTGGGAAAGTAATTTGTTTTTGCCCCAGCCATCGCCAGGAGTTTTCTCATCGATATCAGCATTCCCCTGAATGTTGCACTTGGTGAGAGAAGAGATAACACTTAAAACAAAGCTTTGCAGGTCACTTTAATGGCCTGATTCAAGCTGGCGCTGAGCCCCCGAGAAGATGATGGGATATTACTGAGCACCCCATAAATGTCTCCCCAGCCGCGCCACTGCCTCGGCTCTCTGTTGCCTGCTTGGCAGCGGGCGTAGGCAAAGCCCCATTCTCCTCGCACTTGCAAGGCTGTAAATCAAGAGTCCTGAGGTCAGCCAAGTGCCAGGAGGAGGAGGAGTGACTTCTGCACCCGTAGAGGGATGCAAGCACCTCGGTGGTTTGGGATGTCCAGGTGAAAAGCACAACGTGAGCCGAGCAGGTCGGGGCATGAGATCTCCTGTGCTGGAGGTCAGTGAGCTCCAGTATAGAGATGAAACCATCCAGTCCCTTCGGTCAGGCTTGGAGCCCACCAGAGCACAGAGCAGGCTGGTGCAGCTGGGAGCAACACAGCTCCTTCAGCCTTGATTCACACTCCACAGACAGGCAGAGAGACCAGAGACATGTTGTCAGATAACCAATAAACCCCCAAAAATCAGCGTAAAGGGCCTCCTTACCTTTAAGTGTTCAGTGACTTGACCAAGGTTACACAGGACATCGATCATCAAAGTCATCCCCAAGCGCTTTCCAACACCTGCAGCAGCCTCCTTCGTTGCCCAGCTTTCCGGAGGCTGAGCTAAAAACACCTACAATAAACCAAAAAACTCTTTAATAACCCAAAACAGGGCAAGGAACTGGTTCTTTTGAAAACAGTCATCTGAAAGAAATATTTTTCCATTTAAATATGATCCTTTCTTTGGAAGAATACAAGCAGTTTTCAAAGTGAAAATTAATTTCAGAGATAGTACACGGGGAACGAGCACACTTAATGCAATTGTGCCCATAATAGAAAACAAGACATGGTTATGAATTTCTGTCAAATGATTAAGAAACAATAAATAGACTACTGATTAAGTAGGATCTCTTCTCTTTTAAATAAATGGCTCATAAACCTGTCCACTAACTGAGGGATGAGCGTATTAGTTATAAACAGTGTATTCAATGCTTTTGTCTCTGGAAAGTCCTTAAGTTCATCCTCAGGTTTCAAACAACCAGCAAAAAACATGAGCAGTTGTTCCTTGGCCTGGCACATTACTTGCGAACGTCGCTATTCAAATATTTGCATTTTACAAGGTGTTTGTTACAAAACCTCCCGGAGGACTCGGCGCAGCCTCAGTCGCTCGCTAGGCTCGAGTAAAACCCGCGTGAGCCCCCAGCCAAGCAGGCGATGCTGGCTGTTTGTTTTCCCCAAGCGGGTGACTCCTCTCCCTAAGCAACCAAGACGCAAAAGCAAGTGTGAAACTTGCAGGGCTTCCAAGAGGCTGTTTGTTTTGCTGCCCGAAAGCAATTTTCAGGCTAAACTGTATTTACACGTGTAACAGCCACATTTCCCTACCCCAGGATGGGTGACAAGCAGGCTGCTGCCTGCCACCTACAAACACCTACATCTCAACCCGCACAGCAATACAGCACAGCACTTCATTAAAATATTAGACTAATGCAGTGTTTTCCTTCCTTAGATGATGCTTTTATTTCCCAGTTGCTGCATTATAAAGAAAATTTAAAAATTCAGCAATGCTGTTAAGCCCAGATCTTCTAAGATTACTTAGGCACATAACTCCCATTCATGTCCAAATGATCTCAACCATCTTTGGGATACGAGCCTCAGAGAGCTCATCGCTCGATATTTCTTGCGGACACAAGTCTCCATGCAGTTTCTCTGCCTGCCCAGCAGCAGCTCCAGCCTGCAGGGCTTTGGGGCTCTGAATTCAACCCCATGGAATAAACATTGGTTTTGAGCATGCAAAGATGCAGAGCAATCTCCCTTCTCTCCTGCAGCCACCACCAGCAGCCACTGGTACCAGACACCCTTGGCTCCCTTCTCCACCAGCTGGGACCCAGCTAGGGGACAGATCAGTTTTGGAGGGGAGCAGGAACAACCCTCAGCCTGTTCTGGACAGTTTTCCAGGGACTTTCCCATGCTTTGCACAAGGTCCCATGACTCCTGCACTGTTCCCCAGCGTCAGGATGCAGGCAGCTGCCCTGCAAACAAGTCACCTGGGCTTTAAGCCCAACCCAGGGCTGCTCCAAGGATGCTCGGTACTTTGCAGGGTAGGAGGCTTCATACATCTCCTTCCAGCCTGCTGCTCTCCGGGGCTGACTCTGACACCCTCGAGAGCTGCTGGGCCCTGGGGAAGGGTCAGAATTTGGCCCTGAAGATCGATGGGGATTTTTTCCATCGACTCCTACAGAAGCGGCTTTGCTACCTGTTGCGTCCTGTCAGCAGCGCTCAGGTTAGAGCATCCAGCCTTAAATTGACAACGTTCCTCTCAAACCCCGATAAGTAATTGGGGGATCTGCTAATACGGCTTGTCAAAATCAATTGGGGTTAAACACCTTTAGCTACAATAACAGTCATCTGACCCTGGGCTCCAGAAACCGCCAGGCTCAGAGGAACCCCGGGGGGTTATTCCTGGCTTCCCATTGCTTTGAGACAGATAAAAGAGCAGACGATGCAGAGCTGGGTAATCCGTTCAGCCCATCCCAGCCATGCACTGAAGTGACAGCTCCCAGAGTTTCTGCAGAGCTGGCTCCTCCTGGGAATTGTGTGCGGAGGGGCCAATTTGTTCAACAAAACCTGGGCAACCAGAGTTTTCTTAAATTCAATTGCCTGAAGGAGAAGGCAAATAGCATTTAAGCAGAGGAAAGTGCATTAAAACCACATCTTTGATACAATGGCTGATACACCCCACGCTGCCAACGCCTGAAATGATAATATTTTTTTTCTTAAATAAATAGCTCAGCAGCAGGATCCCAGCCTCCCCCAGCACAGGGAGGCTTCGTGCTCCAGCAGCCGCATTTCCAGCCCTCCAGGCCAAACTGCTTCAATGCTTCCCCTCTTTGCTGGGCTCATTACTGAGGGACCAGCTCAGGAGGGACAGACAGCGGTGCCCACGCTGTGCTGAGGATTCACACATCCAGAGGGTAATTTCAGCTTATGTTTCCCACCAGCTCCCAGGAGGGAGGTGTAGGAACATGAGTTAGCATGGGCATCCTCCCCAGGTCGGTACGAAGGGCTTTTCCTGCCCTTGGGAACTTAATGCCTTTAAAGACCTGCCAAATCTCAACACAGAGGAAGGCAAAGCAGGGTGGGTCAGGAAAAGAAACAAATATTCAGGATTTGGGGCACTTGCATAACCCAACGGGCCTCTTGCTGTTTCTCCAGTTGTGGGATGTACCATGACCTCCTCCTCCCTGGGAGCTTTTCATCTGTGCCTTTCTCCCTCCTCCATCTGCACAGTGTCTGTGACCATGGGGGCATTGGGCACCTCAGGAGAGGGTCTTCAGGTATCCCAGGGGAGGCTCCTTGGGGACCCAAGACCCTGAGCTAGACAGAAGCGATGCAGGGGAAAGGGACACAGCTCTTGTGCTGCACCCCAGGCAGGACGCTCGGTGGCTGGCTGCTAGTGGTGCTAGTGCTCTGCCCTTTGCAGAGCAGGAGCTAACTTCATCTTTAAGCACGTGTGATATTTGAATGAAGTCAAGTCTATAATGAGGAATTTCAAATTATCCCATCTGGTCTCAAAATTTCTGTGAAAGTATGAGGCAGTCAAAGAAAAGCATCCCTTGCCATGCCTCCACAAACTGCAGAGAAAGCTACTTTCAGGCTTCCCTCCCTGGAGATTTCAGCTTCTCCTGCTTCTGCGAGGATCCTAAGGTTGTCTCTCCCACACCAGTCAGGCATTTTAACTTTTTACCTTGGCTGGGGCCCAAAAATCCAGTGCCAAGGTGAAAGCGAGCAATACAGAGAGCGAACAATTACCCCAACGTTTCTAAACAGGCATGCATGAGGGGAGAGGGAGGGCAGCGGTGAAACCTGAGCAGAGAAGGAGATGAAGGGGGTGATACCAGGGAATACCAGCAGGGAAAATGGGAAGGAATTAACTAAATAAAATCTTTCTTTCAACACCAGGGAAGGGCTTCCATCTGTGAGGGATGTCACACCATGGACATCTGTGTTGTCACCAAGAATCAGCTCCAGATTTCCCCCAAGCCACCCCCTGCCTCTCTCCCATGAGCCCAGCCCCATTCAACAGAGACCAGACACCCACATGTGGGATCCCAGCATGTGAAACCTTCTACTCCTGAAAAGCGATTATGGTCCCAGTGGAGGAAAAGCAGCTTTTCAGAGGAATCTGAAAAGGGAGGGATTGGTAGTGATTCAACACAAAAAGCAGCTGAGGAAAACCTGGGGAAGACCAGCAGCGAAGGTGCCTGCCTGGCCCCAGGGAACAGCAATACCTGGTCCTCCCCCGGGGTGGGATGCAGCCAGGACCACCCATGTGGTCATACACACATTGAGGGCTGTTAGTTATCTGCAAGCCCAGAGAAAGAATTAAAAAAAATAAAACCCCAAGGTCTCTCTGCATCCAGAATTGTCTCCCCCAGAGCCCAGAGATGCTGCAGGAGGGCTGTACCACCTGCTCAGAGCATGTGCATACTGGTGTAAATCAGAGGTTGCAACCACCAGCGCAGCAGATGAAATTACTCTGCTGAGATGACTTAGTTCCCTGGGTGACATCAGAGGCAATCAGGCTTCAGGCAGCATCCCTTGGATGCTCCGGGCTGTGTAGATAGGGGCAGCCAGGGTAAGCACCAGCTGCTGGGTGCCTCTATTTGCCCTTCCTTGGGGTGTGGGAGGAGGGCAGCTCCAGGGCTCGGTCCTCTCGTTCTGGGTCCACACAATAGAAGGGGAAGAACTGCTGGTCCCCAGCCCTCTCCTGAGTCGCTGTGGCAGGGCAAGCATGTCCTTCTGCATGGGAAGGAAGGGCTTGATGGTTATCAGGGAAAGGGGATACCAGCCACACCACTACTTGGAACAGATGTCAGCTCACGTGTGTCACATTTTATAAATTAAAAGTGAATCCACCCAGTCCAACACACTTCTGGTGCCAGCAGCAAGACCCCCCTGCAGGGAGGCTAACCTGCACCTTCACCTGGGCTCTTTTTTACCAAAGCCCCAAAAATATTAAATGTGAAAGGAAATTCAGAGCGAGTTGAAGGACTCTGCATGGCTCCACTTGAAGGAGACTCCAATTTCTAAAGAAAGTCTAAAACAACTGTCATCGGCCGAGGGGTGCATTGTCCCTCGGAGCAGTGGCTGGTGCCACATAGGAGGTATTCAGTCTAAATTAACTCTCCCCCTAATACCTGAGCAAACATTTTCAGCTTGAGACTTAATATCCCTGGACATGTCTGCTGTCTCCCAGGTGAATCCCCAGATAAACAAGGTCAGCTCAGCTCTAATGCGGCTGTAAAAAGCTGTCAGTCAGCCCAGGAGGTCTGGTTGCAAGGTCAAACCAGTTCTGAAGGTTGCTGGGGCCAAACCTGGCCTGTCACTCATTTTAAGTGCAGGAAGGTTTGTTTTCTCATTACAATGTCAGGTATCCCAAATTTAGGATTAGCTGTCGGCTGCCACAACATTGTTCTTTTAAAAAAAAACAAACAAAAAAACCCCAAAAACCAAAAAACATGTGCACGCACACATCCCTGGCCCCGAATAAATCTGTGTGCTGAGCCTGCCTGCAGCTGGGAGGTGAAAAGAAACCTACCCTTCTAGAAAAGAGAAAAGGGATGTTCCCACACTTTGTATGACAGTTTCTGGCACAAAAGAACCCCCAAAAGCACAGAGCAACACCCTTCAGTTAAAATACACACTTGAATTAGGATATCTCCACCAGAATAATCCACTGCTGAAAAGCCTCTTTGTCCAGGGGATGGGGAGTGAGGCAGGGCACCCTCCATCCCAAAGGCAACATGTGGAAGCTGTCCCAGGCCAGCTGTGAGCAAAACCGCTTCGCATGGGATGAATCCTTGGTGCCACATGTGAAATGAACGTGTCTTCCCCAAATCCCACCAGCTATTTAAGCGCAGGGACCAGTTTGCCTCTCTGTATCCTTTCTCCCAGCTACACATCACTTGTGACCAGATGATGCTCTGGGAAAAAGGACCAAACCAAACAACCCACCAGAGTCCAGTCCAACCTTAGCTTGGTCCTCCCACCGCCCTTGTGATACCAGCAGCACATCACAGGGACAACATTCACAGTCTGAGCGATGAAAGGGAACATACAGACATGGTCCTCAGGGAAAAGGCCTCCATGGCGCTTCTCTAACCACAACACTGTTTAAGGGGGGAAGTAGTCTGGCTGGGGTGGATAATGTGGAAATAAGTCCACACGGAGAGATATATTAAAGGGCCTCTTAGGGCAGCTCATCCCTTTCAGAAATGCACCAGCCTCCACCATAAAATTCACTTAGGCTTTTGCCTCCCACCAGCTCCTACGTTAACCAGCTTCAGCACTTCACTTTCTGCTGCTAAAAGCAGCATAAGTTGATCCATGGCCAGTCTATCCCTTTTTGGGGGAACCAACATTGTTCCTAAACAGCCTTCCTCCTCCTCCTCCTCCTCTCCCTTGGTGTTCAGCCATAGCGTTGCTCCTGCTGATGCTTGGATGTGGTGTTTCTGCTGGTGCGGGGGGCTGGCTGGGCAGGGATGGTCCAGGGCAGCCCAAGGCATGGGCCAGGGACCCTGCCTGCAGCTGAAGCGGAGGGGAATTTTTCAGCCTGTGTTTCAGGAGGGAAGGATGGGGAGCAGGGAGCTGCCCCGGCCCCTCAGAAAGAAAAAGAAAAGACAAATAAGCTCCTTGGAGGAGGAATTCCCAGACTGTGCACAAAGAGGCGAACCTGAAGAGACTTGTGCCAGGAATGCCTGGAGTGAGACAGGCTGACGACTGACAGCAGCACCCTCCCTCTGCGGCAGGCGTTGCGGCGAGCTCATGGCAAGGAGCAGGAGAGGCACATTCATCTCAGCCCCTGGTGTCTCCACACACCAGTGGAGGCTTAGTGTCCCAGTCCTCAGCTTGTGCTGTTATGCTCCAGCCATCTATGGAGACTAACGGACCAGGTGGACTTTGCTGTGATACCTCAAAGAGATATATCAGCCTCCGCTCCCCCCACTAAGCAGATTCAGCAGAGGTGCCCCAAACCCCACCGAGAACCCAGCCAGTGTCCCCAGGGCAGTAGAGAGGACAGGTGACCATTGCCTCTTTGGGACACACATCTTTGCTCTCCAAGGTTGTCAAAAGACCCTCTTCACCTGCAGTGCACCTCTAGGTTTTTCTTGTAAGCGGCTATTTAAGTGCGTACATGACTGAGGAAAGCATCTTAGCCACCAGGATGATTTATGGGGAGAGATCATCTGAATGGCAGAATATTCATATATAACTATGTAAAGCCTTGGCTCCCAAGGCAAAACCGGATTAAGAAATTGCCATCCTTGATGCCTGCAGCTCCATGCTACAGTTCACTGCTGCACCTCCGAAAGGGATTAGTTTTCAGCCCGGACCATTTGGTTATCCAGCTAACTGCTCAGCCTTATAAAACAGTTACAACTGCACAGCATAGGGGATGGGGAACTGTGGCATAGCTGGAAAAGCAGGCGGGCCAGGAAAACCTTGTTTTCAGCCAAAGTGAATGAATCATCTATGACTTAAATGAAATTGAGTTGACACCATCTGCTGCCCATCCTGGAGCAAACTTCCAAAATTATATCTCATGGTGGAAGAAACCTCCAAAAAGCAGACAGACAACAAAACCCAAGGGTTTGGCATCCGTCACTTGCAGGGCTACGGCATTTCCCCAGAAAGATTCTCCTCCATGCTGTCCATCACAGGGACATCCCACAGCCAGTTAAAAATATGCAAAATCATTGTTTTTTGTTCTTTCAATTTTCAAGGCACATTAATAACTTCAAAACAAAGCAACAAGACACCGTCCTTAAACATCCCCAATATTTCAAGTTCAATTTTGTTTCAACATCCCTAGAACTGTGTTTTTTCAGCAATTAAACCATTAATCTTTTTCATGTCCACTCAGGACCTTATCTAGATACAACATTTATCTTCCTAATCTCAAAGCCAAGGAGAAAATAGGCATTTCTTTCTTCTGCTCCTACAAAACAATACTGTCACAACATTTGCTGCCACTTCCAGCCCAGGCTATCAAAGCGTTCAGACATTAGGCTTTCCTCACTTCGCAACTCAGCCTAAAATATTTGATTCTCAGTTTCATCCCATTACATCACGCTCTCAACATCTAAAAAAAAAAACAACAAACAAAAAAACCAAACCAAAAAAACCCCAACCCAGCCACCTAACCAAAAATCCACTTCTTGCTGAGGGCTGTGAGAAACACTTTCTCCCAGACTGCCCCAGAGAGGTCTCAGGAGCTGCTATCACCAGCTCCTTGCTCTGCCTGAGATCACTGCATCCACTGAAGAAGGGGAATGATCCACCCAGCCACCCACTCCTTAGCCTAACTCATCACCACTTGGCCATCAGAGCCCTTACTCATTCCTACAGAAGCTTACATGTAGGTGCCACTCCATCTTCTTCTCTCCTCACCTCTCCACTCTTCATTAGTTTCAGCTGAATCAAGATCCACTCTCCAGCAAAGGCACTGGAGCTAGTCCTGATACACTGCAGCGGTAGAGAAGCTTTCACCAAACACCAGTTCTCTTCCCTTTCCCAAAAGATGTCATTCCACGTTCTGGAGCATAGTATGATGAGTGTTTTCACCACTATCAACAAACACGACACACAACGCAACACAAATGCTCTCACAGTTTACAAAGCGTGTTCCTCCCCTCTCCTCCTGCCTTGCCTGCTTGAATTCAGAGATGGCCAACAACTATTAAACACATCAATGTAACTGTTAGTAGATTGCTTCTAATAGGAAACAAAAATGTTTTGAGCAAAGCTAATTGCCGGGAAATAAGGTTGTTCCAATATTTCGGCAGGGGGTTATAAATCTCTTGGTTCCTGCCTCCTTCCAGAGTTAAGGTTTTACAGATGTTGCTGTCAGAAGGAGGAGAATGATTTCAGATGCTTGTTTCCACTTTACATTAAAAAAAGGCATAAATGCATGCAGCAAATTGCCGGGTGAGTTTTCTTTCTACAAGAAAAAAATCACATAAATCTCAACAAACAAAATATAGAAAATCTACATTGGGACTCCTAAAATCTTAAAATGGTACAAAATACTCAACACACCAACAACTGGCAAACTCTAACAGGTAATTCAACTCAGCCAGTTGCATTGACTGCTGAAATGCAGTCCTCTGCTTCTTTTTACCCTTCTCCACCCCCAAATGTTCACTGTACATGGAGGGACCCTCTAGCCCCACAAGAGATCAGAAACCAACCCAGTCCTTCCTGGACTGGAAGAGGAGGAGGAGAAGGAGCTGAGCAGCCATGGAGGAGAGTGCTGTTCTCTGCAAAAGCTAGATCTAGACCCAAATCCAAATATTAAGAGGGCAGGGCGAGAGAAGAAAGCCTCTATTAAGTACAAGAGGACAGTTAGGGAAGAGAATGAGACCTGGTGGCTGTCTCTGAGTTGGCTGGACAGGGGAGCTCACCATTTGCATGGGAAATATCCATCAGCAAAGGGGCTGGCTCAGCTCCTTTCCCCTTGCACAGAATGGCTGATGAGCCCTGGGGAGCCCCCAGACACCCCCAGGACTGGGGTGAAGCTCCCCCCCCAGCCTCATGCTGACACCCCACGGTACACGCTGTACATGGACACACAGTGTGCTCTCTTTGGAAACCATTCCTCGAGCAGCAAAATCTTGTTAAGAAAAATGAGAGCAAGGCCTACCAAAATAAAGCACTCAGCTGCACAAATAATTCTCTCCCTGGGAAAGCAGAGGACACATGGAGAGGACCAAAGGCAGACCAGGGGTTAGTCCCTGCAGGAAGGTGCCCATTGAGTTTCTCATCATTGTACTTATTGGGATAACGCAGGCATTGAACAGGAGGATTACCCTATGGTTCCTGTTTAGCACCACCACAAGATCTCAGTCGCCTCCCCAGCCGAGCTGGTGTCCATGCTGTCGGCAGCGTCTGCTCCCAGCGTCCAAACCAGACACCAGTCAAACAGAGACTTGAGTGGGCTTCAGATGCCCATGTCCAAAATCGCCACCACAAAAGCCAAGGTAGCTCAAATTGTGGTGGGGACACGCACACAAAAGCACACCGATTTGCTCAGCTTTAACTCAATGAGCTGATTTAACATTCATGGGTGTCACTGTCACACATTGCAGTGTGTTAACGTGACCTTTTTTCCCAGCAAAGCATAATCAATTCACTCTCCTTCAACTTCACCTACCTTTAACTCCTTGACGCCATTCAAAGGCGGGGAGGGCTCTGCTCCCCCCATGCCCACCACCCCCAGCGACCTCCTTGGGGCTCAGCAGCATACCTCCCAAGGCACCAGGCTTGCTCCAAGCACGCCTAATACAAGCCAAGGTGCCAGGACCTCTCACAAGAGGCATTTGAGCTGCTTTATTTTTCCAATCCAGCAGAAGCTGTGCCTCTCCTGCTGAGAAGCCTGGAGTCGGCTCTGAAGACAATGGGTCTGTTCCAGATTTACACTATTTTTCCTTAAGCTCAGAGATCGCCACTGAGCTGTCTCTCATCCTGCTTTTGGCACCTTCTTACATTTTAAACTGCAATCATACCCCCCCCAAAAAAAACCCATATCCAGACAAGGAGGCATCCAGTTCAGCTCCTCTTACATTCCCAGGACAGCAGTACGACTTCTCCAACCACGGTGGGGTTACACTTCGGATCCGATTTCCACAAGACCCAAGTGGCACCCCTAAAAAAATAAGCCAAGCCAGAAATAATCCACCGGGACAGAAAAGCTGAAATCCAACTTCTCTTATTCAAGTAGAGGGACTCATATCTCTGTCACAAACCAGACAACCACCACGTGTGAAGAAGAAGGTACATGTCCATTTTAAATCTCCCAATACTCACACGGGGCTAGACCCCGGCAAGGAGGGGGCTGTACAGGGCCATATTCATGCAGCCCGTGTGGCTGTGCCTCTCGTTTCCCACCACGTGGGCTACTCTGCAGGACCCAGGATTTGGGGTTATATTTAGGCCAGCTAGACCTGGAACCGATACTTGCATTTGGAGAAGATAAAGACACTGGGATGGCCCGTTTCAGGATCAGCCTGTTAAATCGCAGAGGCCAGCGTGGCATCCCCAGGTATCCCTGCGTGGCAGGTCAGCACCTCCGGAGCCGCGGGCTCAGGAAGGACAAGCCCCACCACCTCCACGCTGGGGATCACGCCAGCTCCTTGCAGGAGGGATGGCACAGCTGCCAGGTGTGCACCCCAGGGTGCCCATTTTGGGAAGGCTCCTCCGCCCCAGCTATAAATACCAAACCACACGTTCCCCAGCGGCTCGCTGCGTTCTTCCAGCAGATGTGCCAAGACAAGCCGACGTGAGGCTCCGTAATCGGCAGTTTGTTGGTCTCCCGGGGCCAGTGAAAGCCCAGATTAGGCTTTACAGCTGACTCGAACGCACAAGCAACGAAGCTCTTGTTAGGGCCACAAGCAACTGTGGAATGATTTAGGAGATGGGCCCTTGAAGTTGCCAATTATTTATCTAGTTGATGACTCAGACAAGCAGTTTTACTGTCCAAACCTTGGGGGAAAACATGTGGAATTAATCAGGCTGCACTGGGGAAAAAAAAAGATCAAATTAATTTGAAATAAATTGAACGACGCACACGATACCAAACCTGATTTTTCCTTCCAAATAGGCACCGTATTAAGTGAGATACTTTTTGTTGCTTATTTATTATTCTTTTGCTTTTAAAGGGCAACACATGGCAGCAGAAGCCATTTCTGCAAGCACAACAAAACATAATCTCTTCACAAAGAAAAGCAACGGCTGTTTATTCAGCAGGTCCCTTCTATTCATGACATTGCCGTCTGAAAATAAGAATGTCATTGAAAATAATAATAAATCAATGCATTTTTGTGATTACCCTAGAAATACACCAATTTCAGTGTTAAACCAACCAATATGAACAAGGTTTTACGCTAACAGGTACCATGAGTTTGTTGCCTGTTAAGGTAGACTAAAGAGGGAGACAAGATGCTTTGGCTGGGAGATTTGGGCTCCTCTATCTTTCGTGCCCCTGAACCCTTGGGAAAGTCACTTCAGCTCAACTCATCAGGAGCTGGATGCCCAACTCCCACAGAGATGCACATTTTGGGATCCTGTGGGATTTGGGACCACCTCACCGCACAGTGATGTCCGGAGCCCTTACCCTCGCCCAGCCAGGATCCATGCCGTGTTAATCTCTAGTTTCAAAGGTGCACATATGGATAAAAACTGAAACTTTTCTTAAAAATTACAGATTTTGCTGAAATTTCATACTTGGGGAGGGAGACTCAAGTATCAACCACATTAACACAACATGCTTAGAAACAGGCCTGAAAACTATGGCACCCAGCATCAGAGAGGCCATAGATAAAGTTGAGTCGACTTAAACCAGACTCAGCCAAGTCAGCGCTCAGCTTCACACCAGCTATCCTCCGACCCCTCACATTCCACTCCAGTATCAGCGAAGCACTTCCCTTCTCCCACCAGGCACCACCCCTCCTTGGGACCCCAGGGCTTGACTCTGAGCCAGAAGCTCCTGCTTGCCTGCCTGTTTCACTGCCTCCTCCTCAACACACAGCCTCCCAGATAACATCAGGCCGAGGCGATTATGTCCTCCCCGGGCTAGCAAACCAGATTTTCTGAATGACCTGCCCAGATCACCTCTCATCAGCCTTACGCATCGGTTGGTGCCAGGGCTCTTCCTCTACACAAGTCACCAGATATTGTCCTGGAGCCAGACAGTTTTCCCCTCCTCGTGTTCACCGAAAGACTGACTATGTCATTGCTGGAGCCATTCATTTCACGCACGCTCCAGCGATTCATGTCCCCGCTCCAGCATCAGGTCACTCTGAAACTTGCCCTTCCACTGTTTGCCTTCCCTTCTCCACCGCCCTTTGATTGACTTGCTTAAAGACATCCCCGTCAAGTAGGCTGTGGTCTGGGGCCAAAAAGGGAAAAGACCACAGGTCAGCAGGGAAAGATACCTGCTGTGAGAGCTTATTTCATCCCTGGCAGAGGGATTATGTCTCACCTGATATATATGTCTCCCCATCAGATCAACCCGATGCTCTCCAGCCAGGGCTCAACAGCAAACATCCCACTGCTGGTCCATCCCCAACAGCTTCCTGGCAGCTGCTGATGGGTTTGTGTCACTTATGATGGGTATTTCAAGCAGTTTCACAGTTGTGTTTTCTGTCAGAGAGCAACAAGAGCCTGATTTCTGCCTGCCTCATCCTCATCCAGCCCACAGCCATGCTCTCACCCAGGAGGTGAGGGGCGACCTCAGGGGCTCCTTTCACCTGCAGAGCAAGGGGGACCTGCAGCCATCTTGGGTGCCTATCGTTCCTCCCCTCTCTACCAACAGGTCCCTAATTAAGAGACCACAGTGGCCTCAACAACAGGTCTGTTCACAGACCTGCAGACCCTTCCATCTCCCCCACTTTCACTAAAACAAACCTTTCATCAGGAATGTGCCTTCACTCGAGTCACAAGGCAGAGGAGATCAGGCAAATACTAAAGAGCGAGCGAGAGCACATCTTAAAACACAGCAACGGCCTCATGCAGTGTCCCAGAGACTTTTTCTTTTTATCAAAGAGAGACAACCAGCATTCAGGCTGACTTAAAAGATTGAACAGCACGATGACAGCTCCCATTTCAGGAGAGAAAAGCAGAGGAAGAGAGGATTTGGATTCAGACTAAACCCTTGCGGCAGGTACCCATCAACACGCACCCCAAGGTCACACATGGGAGGCAGCTTCTTTAAAATAGTAGGACAGCTTGGGGCTTTATTTGCCTTCAGAAAGGCTTTTTCACACTGCTGGTGGTGGCTTCACCCCCAGGGACCTCATGGGATGCTGGTAGTGTCACCCCTAAAGAAGCGGGTTTTGGGGACCGCCAGTGTCTGTATGTACAGGGATGGGGTGCAGAGCCCAGCCAGGGGTCCCACATCCCCATGGACGCCCACCTGATGAACCCATCCCCCAGACAGGCTCTCACACCTACAACACACAGCCCAGTACTGCCACACCACTGGTGTCCTGTCCTCCCCATGTACGTGTCCTACAGGGGGGTCAGGCTGATGCAGCCTCTCTGCCCGTGGCTGCCAGCAGCAGCCCAACACCTCCTTTCCACATCCACCTCCACATACGCACCAGTCACAAGCACGTTTTGGTGGACACCTAATTTTAAGCACACAAACAGCCCATTTCCTCTGCTCACGCCATCACAGCCTTAAAAGCACAAAGGATCAAGCCTGGGATTGCGAGTTTGCTGAGGAAGAGAGGGTCTGTCCCCACAGGTGGGCACAGCAGCAGCAGGGCAGGGAGCCAGCAGGTCCACAGCAGCAGCTCAGCACTGTGGCAAACAGTTTTTATTTCTGTCACACCTCTCAGGTGTTAAAAACACCTTTTTAAGGCAGAAAAGCCATAATGGCATCACCTGCACATGAGACAGAGAGCAGGGCTGGTGCTGCTATGGGCAGGGGACTATATGGGGTCACAGTCTTTCTGTCTCACCTCCATCGCCTGCAGAAGAGGGGTTGGGGTTTACTCATGCAGCTCACTTGCCCATTACTTAGAGCTTCCTCTGACTTAAAACTGAGCCAAAAAAAGACCAAGTAACCCAACTCCTCAGTATCGCACATGCTGACCTGCAGGCAGGGCTGAGCCCTGGTAGGCAGAGCTTGCCACCAGTCTGATACACCAGGGCAGCTCCTCCAGCCAGTGAGGTTCACTGACTTGCTGCAGGTGTCTGGCAACTTATTTAATCTTTGGCATTTCTCTTTCACCTCTCATCCTTTGCTCATTTTCTCAGTTTAAGTTTAAACTCTGCAGTACAGAGACAGCATAGGACGTTTTCCCAGGTACTACACAGTGAGCGGGGCTAGCAATGCTTCCTTAAGGCTTGCAATACTAGAGTTAAAGGGAGTTGGGTAGGATTTTTTTTTTCCCTTTAAATAAAGCTCCAAGAGATGATACAGAAATCTGAGTCTGCTTTAAAAAGAAAAACCAACTTTCCTGCTCCTTGTGGTTATTGGACAGAAACAAACAAACCAAAAAAAGGGAAATCAGAAAGCAAAGAAAAAAAATACAAGCTTCAGATGATTTCTAACTGAATTTCACGCTCTCTGAGTGCCTGGCAGGCTTTCCAGTC
Organism: Gymnogyps californianus; assembly: GCF_018139145.2. NCBI lineage: Eukaryota > Metazoa > Chordata > Aves > Accipitriformes > Cathartidae > Gymnogyps > Gymnogyps californianus. The sequence goes on along the minus strand of NC_059478.1, from coordinate 26,751,735 downwards.
ACGCAGGCTTTGGGGCACCAAAGTCCCCTTGAGCAACATCAAACTCCTCAGTAACTTGGGAGTTTTGGAGTATTTACTGGTGGGGAAAGGGACTAGCAGCACAAGAAAGACCTCTGCCCAATGGAGACCTCTGCCCAAGGGTTCCCAAGGTTTTTTGCTCAGGTCCCTGCTCTGCCTCCAGCAACACGCGATGAAATACAAGGAAGCTATTCAGCCATATGTCCTTGGCACTGCTCAAAAAACCCACCCCCAGCACCTTCCCCTCACACAGCCCAGCCCAGCCCAGCCCCTCTCAGTCCAAAGGAGCCGGCAACTTTACCCCTGAGCAAACCAATACAGTAATAACTAAACCCAGAGCTCTCACCTCTGCTCCTTCCCTGGATCCCAAAGCAGGGACTGCAGGACCAGTGCTTCCTTCCCTGGGCATGAGGTCCTGGGCTCCAGTCAGCAATTCTGCACTGATTCTGGGGACCAGCAGGATCCCAGTTAGCAACTGCCTATCCTCACCCGTCTGGGCTCAGTTCCCTGCTGGAACCAATTAGACCAATTAGTAGCACATCAGGGTTACTCTGCATTTGCACCAAGGACTGTCACATGTGGGTATTTGCCAAAGCCCTTACCCATTTCTGCACCCTTCAGCATCTCCTTGGCTGTTTGTGGGGGCTCTCGTCTCCCCACTTTTATCCTTTTCCCCCAGAGCTCATATTTTTATGGGACTGTGCAGTTCAGAGAGGGGACAGCAGGGTAGATAAGGCAGGAGTTAATGAATTGCTCATGATGGAAGAATAACAACCAAGATAATTAAGGCTCTTCATATGCCTCCTGTCTACTGTCGTTAGCTGCTGTGGTGACCCTGTGCCTACTCAGACAGCAGAAACCCACCTGCTCTCCCAAAGGGAGTCAAAATCTCCCTTCTCCAAAGTAATCCCTATCACAGTGTCAGTTAACGGATGAGTCATTTTTTCACTAATTTTCAAAATGAAGGATATCACTTTTTGTTATTATTAAGGTCACTTGTGCCTTATTTTAATTAACTGATGTTCTTAACTTTTAAAAACACATGTTATCTGAAGCATAATTATCTAGTCTTTTATTCTGCAATGGAGATGGATATTAGCAAGCTGGACGCGACTGCTGAGAGATGTCACATCCTTCAAGGAGGACTGGACTCCCAAGTTGATTCTCAGACTCTACCCACAACTATGTTAACTTGTTCTTGAGGCACTTCTCTACCAGCATGAGCAGGTGCCCTAAAAAATTGCACTGATGAATTTCCCTGAAAAAAATACCTCTTCCCAATACTTTGGACAAACAGCAGAACTTATTTAACATCCTGACCTAAACACCTGGAATAACTTTGGGGGTAAATGACTCTCGACTCATTGAACTGATGCAGTGAATTCTCCACAGTAAGCCTGTCCTTCCTAAGGGACCTTGTCCTGTTAACTGCACTGAGTTAGGAGCTAGTTTGGTCAAACGTGAGCAGCTGCTCTTTGCAAGCAAAGGCTATTTCTCCTTTTGCCACTCATTTGGGCTGTGCTTCTGCTGAGTTGCAGAGTCCCTTTGTGCATTAATCTCCCCATCTGTAATACAGGTTGCTTAGAAAATGGGAACGCACCTAAGCATAGAGGAATAAGAGATCTACTGCAAAGGGTCTGCAAAGTCATTAATGCTCGGTCCCCAACAGTGCTGCTCTGTTGTCTGCCTGTGAAGTGACACAAGACCCAGATGTCACTGGAATAGTAGGAGATGCTGAGCCTATGTAGGGGACTGCTGCCAGTACCGGTCCTGCTCGTGCTCCACACTCAGAATTACTGGCCATGCCCCAGCACACGGCTTTGTCAATGTAGCCCTGCCGGCATCTTCAGACTCCTTTTCTCTGCCCTCCACCAGCCAAGATGCCAACCCCATCCTGCCTGCTCCCATTCCCCTACCCTGACGTCCTTTTGGGAAGCATGGGGCTGTTATTGCTGAAGGATGCCCAGGTAGTACCTGCACAGCCGTGGCTGAAGGAGTAAACTAGTCCATGCTTTTCCATCAGAGTCCTTTGGAAGGAATAATAGTATGCAACTAGGCAACTAGAAGATTTTACCAAAAAACATCAATCAACAGACAAAACAATTTAGGTTTTTGACAGTGTAGCTATTGTCGTTTCCCTCTAAAATTCCCCCGTGAAAGGGAATCGGGTGCTTACCACTCAGCTTCTCCCAGCAGCTTCACTTTTAGTGCTCCCTCTGCCAGCCCAGGACAGATCTCATTTCTGAGGCACTCCGGGATGGAGAGACACCAGGAATACTGCTCTGCTGTGGTACCAGGTATGCGACTCCCTCACTAACGGAAAGCTCTCACCCAAGCCAATCTCACACAGTTGCCTAGTTCATTCAGGATGGGAATGACAAACCTATCACGAACGTAGTGGCACAGAACCACCACAATAATTAAGTTGGCCTCATCTAGTTGTTCTTATTAGATGTGATTAAATAAACTGACAAAAAAGCACGATGTTCACTGTTGCCAAGTTACCAATATAGCAGATCTGACCGCAACAAAAAATCCATCCAAAAATATCTGTTTCTTTATGGGTTTTTTTTTTAAAGTTACACCACTAAAAAACCACAGTTTTTTTATTAAAAAAAACAGGTCTTTCAATATATAGGAAATACTGTACAGCCTATGAATGACACTTTCAAGCTGCATCCTCCTCTCTGCGAGCCTTGCACCCCTCCCTGTGGTAGATTGAAGCAATTGTCGTGTGAGCAAAATCCTCTCTCTGCTGGGCTTTGGCTTCCAAAAAGAGCACAGCTAAACGCCTGAGACATGCTTTCAGCTCTGGCACTGAGCATCGTCTTCTCCAGGTTGTGAACATCTCCGAGCTAGAGATGTAAACAACTTCTCCCTCTCACTAGAAGTCAACTATAAGCATGCGTTTCAAACATAATTAAACTGGAGGGTGTAGATGTGTGTGACACATTGGAACAGTTACACTACCCAATCTTAATGTTTGTTTAAAGGTTACTTTTGGATGAAAGCTGGTTAGAGAATACATAACAGATGCTGAAGGCATCCATTATGTATTTTTGCAATTAGCAGAAAATCTTGGTACTTTTCTTAAAGAACATACATAATTTTGTGGGATGTTTATGGCTGGAAGCAATCTGCTCTCGCTGGCAAGAACAGCATCCAAGAGCCCAGGGAAGCTTCACAAGAAGTCACACATGGTAAGCCAAATGCAATGCTTGTTTCAGGAACGGCACTTAAAATCCTGAGCTCTCTGTCGCAAGGAAGCGGTCAAATGCGCTTTCTTTCCGTAGAAAATTTTAAATTAGAAAGAACATGGTAAAATTATCCCTGTTTCTATTTTCCACGGACATTTTGATTACCCAGCAAAAATGTGGCTGCTGATTATACTTTCATTTCAAAAATGCATCCAGGATGTTTCATGCCATTGTTGTCTTCTATGCCCAAGGGCTTCTCCCATGGTCCGGCTACCATCTCCCCTCTTGGGGCAGGGAGATATTACTATACCTTGGGAAATCTTGTCCATCCAGGATGCATGGCCTGGAAAGGAAAATGGAAGTAAGGAAGCCACTACAGCTCCCAGACAGCATCTCCCTCTCACAGAAGTTTGTGTGTGCGGAGTATGAGGTGGGGCAGCAGCTTAACTTTGGACTGTGCCAGTCCTCCCCCTGAAATACAGGCACTGATGATTTCCATCATATCCAACTGAAACCAGAGGAGGTATTCAGGCAAGGACAGAGGTATTTGGGTTAGAACATAACATGGACCTCAGGATACTTGGTGACCACAGTTGGGGACTTCAGCTGGTTCTAGTTTAAGAAGGTAACAGTAGGAACACCCCGAACAGCAACCTAGAGAGATAGCTCTGTGCTCAGTCAGGAAAGAGGACCACCACATAATACATCCTCCAAATACCTTGATAGATCCTGATAGTCCCTGAAGACCTCTACGATAGATTAAGCTTCACTCCTAAGGCTTGATCCAATTGAGAATTTATCCTAAAATCTCTTTTCACATCTCATGGCACTAACACAAAGTGCATGCTGAGCACAAAAGTTGTACAAGATGATACCATTTCCACCTACCATCCACATATCGTTACACTTTGGTAGTCGCACAGCAATCTTTGCCATTTCTTACCACGAAGAAACTGCATTGTGCTAAAAAGCCCTCCAGAATAAAGCAGATAATATCTTTTGGGATGGCGCCTTGTATTTTCCAAGAGTTGTCTCGCTGCAGCAGCTATTACAAGAAACTAAACCAAACCCTCCTATTTGTAAATTAGAAAGAAAAAAGCACAACTCAAACTGGTATTTGGTTTAGGACTGAATGGTTCACACAGTGCTTAAGAAGCATTTTAGACAAAAGCAAGCTTTCTGCCAAACATTTGAGGGGGAAGAGAAAATTTCTGCTTTGCTGTCTGAATGCAGTTATAAACCGGGATGACAAAATAGCCTGGCATTGCTGCCCACAGTGAAATAAGCTGTGCATCTCTTTCTTCACAAGCACAGCTCAATTTGTCTTCATCCTGCCCAGTTTAGCTTCTACAGACAAATTCCTGTCTCCACAACCCCTGGAATTCTAGGTGGCAGAGTCGATGAGGGGAGACGGGCAACTTCTAGGCAGGGAGTGCTTTTGCGTGAATTTCTATACAGCATAATAATGAAATAGCTAGACTAAATACAACCATCACTGCTGTGCAGAACAGATACATACCTAAAGCTGAAGTCTGACTAGTGAAGCAGAATTGACTGAGCTTCTTTAAGTGTCTTTCCCCCCTCCTCAATCATCTCACTTGCTTCCATTGAAGCATAACAGGTCATTGCTAGTTTAACATCTAGTGATTGAGGAGGTTTTTTCATGCAACTGCTGCTAAGCACTGTGCTGAAGCAAGACAGACACATCTGATCTCACTCATATAGGAGAAAAGAGCAGAAGTACTACACTGAGATTTTCTGTAGTTGGGGAAAAAAAAAAGGCAGAATGTGCTTTACGTCAGTCTTGTAACAGATTATGTACCAAGCTCGTTGGCAGAAACAGGTTCTGATTGCTCCAGCTGAAGGTATTTAAAAGATTTTGTTTCTTTTGCAAGGCACATAGAGATTTGTAGGACCACCTCCTTCCCCATCCCAAAGAGCATCTGCAATTCAGAAAGGTAAGGAAAAGACATTAAAAGGCAGAAAGCAAAGAGGATAGAGAACGCATCAGCTGAGCAGATTAGAAGACTCAGTAAAGACGCCTATTGTTACCAACAGAAATACTCTACAGACCACAGGCTGAAAACCACCATCTTAAACTAAGCAATCTATGAAAAATAGCAGAGAGCTGCAAGATTAAATTCATCTACGCCCCGCTGTCTCCACTGGAAGATTTATAAAGGTCTGCAGATCAAAAGAGTGTGAGAACTGCTGCTATATGAAACCAGAAGTCTTAATATTTTTGTTACTGTCTCCTTTGTTACCTGATTAGCTGAATCCTCTTTGCATCGTCTTGCTGGTTTCACTATTAGCTGTTAACCCCGGAATCTTTGGACTGTGGCAAGTGCACAGCCCCAGGTGCCCAGTCTCCAAGTCCTGCTGCACTGTGTCTCGAAGAAATAACCCGATCGTGCCAAGCGCTGGCCCCCAAAGCAGGCGGCCAGCTGAGTAGTCGCAGATCATAGCTTTCAGAGACATCTGTATCACAACAGGGACCAAACTGATATTGAACTTGAAACTAAGCAGAAAAGTAATCCCCTAAGCTGCAACTCTCCTAAATGCTGGCAGCTAGAAACTGCCAACCGGTAACAACAGTTGGCAGCTCCAGTCTGAACTGAGGTTTTTTTCCATTTAACTCTCCCCTTCTCCCCAGTTCAGCCCGGGCAGCGGCACACAAATGTCCCCACCGTTGTAAGACAGAGCATTTTGCACAAGACCTTGGAACTCCCTTATGAACCGTCTCTTCCTATTAAGGACAAACGTTGCTAGTGGGGAATATCTTACACTGAGGCAATCCTTGACTGCATGCTTATGGTCTTCTCCGCCTGCCCCCACTCCATCAAACTGGCACCTTTTGGGCAGGGATTTTCTGTTCAAGTCTCCCACTTGTGGGAGCGGGAAGCTTGCTTTGGGGCAAGCTACGAGAGCCTTGCCCCTCTCAGTCAGTCCCCAAGGAGAACGCTACAACCTCATGGTAAGGTTTCAGCAAACCAGTTTGGTCTATGTAGTTTTATCAGCAGAAAGATACCTACCACTGCTGGAAAATGCCCTGCTCTTCCCACCCTTTTCAGGCCAGCTCTGAAAATCTTTCCAGATTAAGTTCAACATGTTGTTTACTGGAAACCTACACATGAATAAACAACCCATTTTGTGACAAACCTTTATGCAAAATGTGAAGACGTATTTTGAAATAAGCCTGGCAACCTCTCAGTTTCTTTTATAAAGAATACTGTGCTGTGCCAATCTCCTTTAAGAACACAGTCTCGAGTACAGCATGTAGGCATGTGCTGCAAAGCACCAGAATGGCATTCAGGCAATCAGCCGATGATTGAGGAAGGAAGCACCAGAAATCAAGACAAAAAGCGTCTCCAACAGCAGCTGCATAATAGGTTTGTGTTTCCTAGTCCACTTCAAGTCCCCTTTCTTTCACAGACGTACCAAATGAATTATCACTGCACAACTACATGAATAGTCTGATAAACCTATATAATCAAGAAAAGGTACCAATTCCACAGGCATTTGCCTGATCTTATGCTGTGCCTAACAGTGTCTTCAGGACTTCAGTTTTGATGGTGAAAACTGAACGTTTATACACATAGCTCGCGTGGCCGCATACACACAGGTATCTAACACTAATAAAAACACACTTTATATAGATAGATATATATGAAAAATACCCCTTGTGACAGGTAACTGTAAGCCAAGCACTCATACTAAGTCACAGAACAAAATTTATTGGATCTCCTCAAATTCTTTGTACAGTTTTGCTGCTAAATGGACACAACACATTGGCATATTGCCTTTAATCTTTATTTCAATCATAAGTCCAACTTGAAAGAATTGGTAACACATTTAATGGCATCTTCAATAAATAAAATGACAAAAAATCTAGTCTTTGCACAGACACATTACAATCCACTCCAAATTCAATATTGCCAAAGCATTGGGTTTTTTCTAAAAACTTGCTCCAAAGGGGTTTTTTTGTTTCAGCACTTAAATACACAGAAAAGTATATGATGAGAGAAAACAGATACTCTATTCTGAACAGAACTTGTAAAAACCAGTAACTTAGAAACAAAAGATAATTAAATCTCTCTAATTAGATTAAAGAATCCTGTTCAAAGTCTTTTTGGAAAAACCCTGATTCTAACCTTCATATCAAAACATGCAGTTTCGCTGGATCCTATCCTATGTCAGTATACTTATACAATAAGAATTAAATTCCATGATTTTTTTTTTTTTTTAAGGGGAAATTCATGAAGTGAAAGCATTAGCCTCCCACACTCACAAAAGTAGTCATGGTCCATATATTCTGCAGTAGTAAACAGCTATTTGTGCTCAGTCCATTGTTTGAAGACCTACCATACTGGAAAAGATACTGTAGTTTACCCTTTGTTTCTGTACTCATCTCTTCCCCAGTCCAGCAGCCTCAAGAATCCCAGCGAGATGAGAATCCATGCAAACAGAAATCTGCCTGCACAGATCAGATTGCAGGATGAGGACCAACACGTCTGATTCTAATTAGAAGCTAGGCTTAATTTAAAGCTTTTCTTAAATAGAGAAAGTCATCAAGAAAGAAAAGCTGAACCCCAAGATTTCCAAATTGCAATTCCCTGTGATTTGCAACATCTATTAGCATATCACAAACCAATTACAGTGTCAGTTAATGTAGGAAGAACCACTCTATCACTAAAATTCGTTAAAACATTCATCTTCAAGCCTTCCGGAGCCTTCTTCAGTGAAAGCTTAGGGCATGCAAGGAATGCATGGTTGGGCCCCCACAGACCTATGCATACTATATAGGGGAGAGAAAAGGTTACTTTAAACAAAAGGCAGAATTACACCACATCTGTGCAAACATTTAAAACAGTTTGCTTCAACTAGTTATCTACTTATCCCAACTATTGCTGCTGACTGTACTTGGCTAATTCAAGAGAACGTGATGAAGCAGGACCCAATTTGTTTAAGGGAATGGTACTTTTTTCTGCAGGTATCTTCCCCTCAGCTGACCACATCATAACAAAAGTGCAATAATTTACAATCTTTTCAAACAAACAGCTATTAAAATTATACTATTTTAGGGAAACAAATTCACTAGTTTAACCATAAAAATATTTCCCCAGGTAACAAACCTTAAAGCATTCAGTAACACAGTATTTCAATAATAATAATACAGAAAATCCCTTCCACTTGTTACAAAAGACAGAACTGGTAGAAGATTTTGCTTATTGTACACTATTTAAGAGTTTTGCCATCTTGTGAAGACCATGTTGTAATTAAGAATATAACTATCATTTAAAATAAATGAGTATGGAAATACTGACTTGACTTTGAAATTATATTCTTAACCTTTTGCAAATGAAGACAAGGTAAAGCCCAGGGCCATGTCATCCAGGTACTCAAGAACTTACAAGACAGTTTACATCCAGAGTCGTAAGAAAGCACCACTTTCCATAAAGTACTTTGTATGTCTATTGCTGAACAGCATATTAAATAGTTTTGTGAGAACTGCTAAAACAGCTTCTCATACTAACTGTAGCTTGACGTACAGAATTCAGGTTTGGCGATAACAGGGAACTTCGTGACAAAATTATACTCTGAAAAAATATCTGCTAAATTTGGTCCAAGCATCCGAAAAACAAACAAGGGCACATGGGTCCCTCATTACTTAATGCTGCTGTTTAGTTGATACTTAACAAAAAAAAAAAAAAGGTGTATGGCAATAAGGAATAAGAAGGGCTGCCCATGATAGGCACAGAACTGTGACAGAATAAATAGTCTCTTCAAAGAGATGTTTTAACTGTGGTTTTGCCATGTAACTGAACTTGTACTAATGGAGAACCCTGAAATTTGTATACTATAGCCACAAGAAATGATTTCCTATTTAAAAAACAGATCCATTTGTAATTAACTGCTTTTCCAATCATCATTAGATATGTGAAAAACAATCAAAAAAAATCTTTTAAAACAATTACAAAGAGTGGACTGCAGTAGCAGCTATTCAAGCAAGATTCAAGCACAAGTTTAAATGAACTTTCAAGCTGGGAATTAGCCTTCTTTGTCAAAAATTTGTACAACTTTTTCAAAAACCTAAAAAGAGAGAGAAGAATATTAATTTTATGAAGTGTTAGTCAAACAGTTACTTCAAGTTAAGCCAGCACACGCAATAATTGACAGTATTTTAAAAATATATATGGGTTTTTCTTAGAACATTCACAGTAATTCTTTAACAGTGAAATTGGCATCAATTCTGGGAAACTGAGACTGAAGAGCAATACTACTTCAAAAAAACAAAAGCTCATGAAAGTGAAAAAGACAAGACACTGTTAAACACAGAAACACTGAAAATGTGTTTAGTCCATCTCATGTTTAAGCAGAACTAATTGATTTCTTAAAGTTATTCACACCTTAATCAGTTCTTCAAGAGTCAAAGTGAGAGTTCCACAGCCTCCCTCAGTAACACACATCAGTGCTTAATTAGCACACTAACCACACATACACACATCTCAGAAGAATGCCAAAAATATGTACCCTGCCACTGTCATCCCCATGGTTTTCTGGCTTATATACTTACTTCATCAACAGATTTAGAGGCATCCACTTTTCTGACTTTTCCCATTCTCTCATACAAATCTATTATAGGCTTAGTAGACTGCAGATACGTATGAATTCTAGGAGAAAGCACAGGGGAAAAAAGCATTACACAGTAAAATACAAACAGAAGGGAACTGAAAAGTTTTGAAGATAGTACCTCTTTTCCAGACTCTCCCGATTATCATCACTCCTACCACTGCTCTTGCCTCTTTCAAGACAGCGGCCAATACATATCTACAAAAAACATCAAAAGGATGATCACAACCAAGAACGCAAGGTGCTATCTTGAAAGCAGGAACAAAACAAAAATCCTGAAAATCTAAATAGGCCTGACGCACAACATACTGTCCAGATCTGGTGGATGTAACCAGAATTCACATGGAAAGTTAGATCCTTCCAGAGAAAAAGTATGATAGCTTTACACTTCATCTGTTTATTAAAATGGGAGCTCTTAAAACGGGGTTGCAGTCAGTGGAAGTAAAAGCAACATCAAGCTCTGTGGTTCGACTGGGTCTCCAGCTTGAGACATTTAAAGAAGAAAATTACCTGATTTTCAAGGATGTGTTCACACTTTTTGAAAAGCAGCATGTCAAATTAGACTACTAATATATGCCTGCACTGAAAGAAAGTCACTGTATGTTCTCCCAAGAATTTTGTAAGGCTACATACTAAGTTATTGTAAGTTAAAATGTTCTTACTTGACATTGCTATAACAAAGACTTAAAAATCAAAATCTAAGTAAAAACTGAAGAACTAACCATAGTTAGAAGCTGCCCAGTGAACTAAGTTTTGAAACATAAAGTTAAGTAAGCAACGCTGACACATGTACACTTCATGAATACATTTATCCTACTCATGCAAGAGGACAATGGTTAAAAATTATTTTTTCCTACAAAGTACACCCATTGTAAAAAAAAAAAATCCAGAAGATCATGTAGGCATTGTGGTCTATTTTTAGATCTAGTAAAAAAATTAGAACTCCAAAATTAACACCCCACCAAGTAAAAAAATCCATTTAATCTTATTTAAGTTTTTAAATAGAAAAAAATAACCCCTCACTTATTTTTTGAGATTAAAAAATAATTGCAATTAAGTAAAAAAAAAAAGTAACAAAATTTCTCAGGAAATTGGGGAAAGGGTAAAAGGAAGAAAGTCAGCTTAAGGTGCTGGGATTCTCCTATCAGTTTTTATGCCTCAAGGGCACTGACATATTAAAAAGACAGCATATCACGGCACTTGTTAAATGAATACAATGTATCACTGTCAAAATGCCCTTGTAATCTAATGACTCGCTGAATAAAATGTTGATTACTGGCTATCCTATAGCACAGCTCGTAACTATGAAAATAAAGACTGCTGCTGCCAGCACTTTAGAATTAAAGCAGACATTGCTATCAAGTTCATTTTGGAATAAACAACAGTTACTAAGAGTAAACAGAGTCGTGTTTTCTGAAAATTAACCAAATAATTTTATATAATGTATCTAAAGTTTTTATAAATTTTCCTTAAGAATGCAATTGCCTGGAGTACTTCTTCAATATAATTTATTCGCACATTACACCAAGTGCAACTAGCTGCCTGCTATTTCAAAAACGTGCAGTGTTTCATCTGCAAAAACAAGTTGCCAAAAAATCCTTGAAACTCACAGACCAAGTTTTCCTTCTACTCTTACACCAGTCCATCCACTACCTGACAGAGTTTTATTGTTATTCTTGAATGATTCTTACCATATAGCAAGAAAGGAAGTTACAGAATAACATGCTTCATTACCTCATTGTCACAATCAAAAAAGAGAACAAAAGAAACATCCGCCTTTCCATCCATAGTCTTATTCCACCCTTGAAGATTATCTTCATTCCTGGGAAATCCATCAATCAAGAACTTGTTCTTCTGGGAATTGGCAGCCATTGTTTGATCCATAGCCTGATAAAAGAGAATTCAATTCATGATCTCCTGCACATACAACCATTTATCTACTTATTAAATTACCCCCAAAATGTTGACATGGTAAGTTGAGAAGCATTTATCTTAGGATTATTGCAGATTTACAAAATGTATTTTTGTTTCACATTCAATGCATGCTAATTAATTCACTGATGCACCAAAATAGCCTTCTTTCAAACCGAATTCACTATTTCATAAAGCTCAAAATCTCATAACGCACAATCCCAGCTTTAAAGTTGATTTTCTACAAGATACTGGAAAGTGCTGTTACACAATAAGATGCCAAAACATCCCTGATCTAGAGTTAATTCTAATGGAAAAACTCCAGATAAATTTAGTGCCATGAGCAACAGAAGCCTCTTCTGTCTTAAAGGAGATACTCTGGTTGTTTTCCTGGACATCTAATACGGATAAAGGCTGGAGCCTTTCCTTCCACAGGAACATTAGCAGGTGCTCTTCTCCTTCACCTGGCTATTTTGATAAAACTTACAGAAACTTAGTACCTTTAAGGCCTCTACCCTGCAGTCAAATATGACTGAGCTGACCAAGGGGTCCAAAAGCTAGTTAAGGGAAATAAGAAATACAGCGTTTCACTGATTTCCCTAGAGCTACTGATAAAAAAAATTAAAAATAACCCCTTTCTCACAGATCCCCAGGTATCAGAGGCCATCACCTACTGCCCTTCAACCAGCCAGAAAGAAACATGAGTAATTGCTAAGAGAAGCCCAGTACGTGATGTGCACCTACGTGTCTGCCATTTCATACTACTGACACCAGAGGAAAGGCAATTCTTCCAGAATACGGCCACTGCTTTGTTGCTTAGTCTGCAAGAGTGAACCGGCAAGGAAATAGCCCTTTCCTTACCCTCTTCAGCAAGCTGATTGTTATTTCAACCGGTACAATTTCCCCCTCCTTAATGTAGTTCTCAATGAGTTCTCCATACTGTGAGCCTGGCCTTTTTCGTTCATCTCGAAGGAGGTCACCAGCAGAAAGGTGCGTGTAGCCATATTTCTGAAACGTGCAAAACAAACAGGCGTAGACTCCCTTGAATTAGTATACGTGCAAAGTTAACATCAGTCAACAGTGTCAACCACATTTATCTTTGCATTACAACAGAAAAATACAGGGAATAACATCTTGCTAGTGACAGATCTCTTCCATCTTCTGTGCGTAATCTGACAATACAGCGCACACTGTATGCACAGAAAGCACAGCAGTAGAGAGATTCTTGGGTAAAATGCTCAACAGGGCTTTGGTCAGGCATTCATGCACTGTTTTTAAAGGTAATTTTGTCATGTTTGGAAACGAGACTGTCTCATAGTCCCCAGGGTGCTTCCTGAAATGTTACACTGTACAATGAGATGTTTAACAATCACCAAATTAGATACAAGCTATACCCCATCCTAACAGTTCAACTACTTAAAAATTGTAAGTGGTTATCAGTTACTGGGTCAAGTCTTGATTTACAAGGTGAAAAAGTTGAGATAGTGCCTTTCCTTGCTATGTTTACGCAACAGGTTTGTAATTTTATCTAATTACCTACTTAAAGAAAAGTATGAGAGGTGATTCCAGGTCCTTTGGAGCTGGAAGAATGTTTCAAGCACAGCACGAGTCAGAAATCCTTACATCCCCATCATGGTTCTGGCACCAACTTCCTCCTCTACCTTGGTCAAATCACTTATAACTCTGCATCTAACAGTGCAGCTACACAAACAGTCCTACACATACACTCCTCCAAACCCAGCCCTGCACGCCTACCCCGCCACCTCCTTCCCTGGGATGAACACGACAAACTCGGAGGGCAGCCCTTGGGGGAGACTAGTGCCTTCTCGTAACGATGATGTGGCAGACAAAGGTAAACAGCTACACCGGTGCCACCCCGTGCCACGCCATGTACAGTAAACAGAAAGAGAGCAGAGAGATCAGGTCCAAATCTATCAATTCGATACCAGTATGCAGGAAAACAGCAAACACCATTACCCTTTTCTTTCACCTCAAACTACATCTAAAAAAAAGTTGCTAATGCAAAATATCAGTGAAAAGTGTTTATTACACTTGAATTTCTCAGGCATTTACCATCATAAATAGACACCTAGTGCAAATGTACAAATACACTCTTACCAAAGAGAAATGCATTCTTATAAAGGAAATTTCAGAGCACAAAACAATCATTTTCTCAGCTCATTTAACACCACAAGAAAACTAACAAAGTGTACTACGCTCCTTGACCAAATATAGTCCATAAAAACAGGCAATAAAGACATCTCCTTGGTGATTACCTAAGCTAGCTATACATCCAAAACAGAGTACACCTACACGTACTCATCCTAAAGTTTTTACACAAAACAAAAGCAGCAGCAAAAAACTTCAGGGTTATCAGCTTGGCTGCAGCAACATCCAAAGCAAATTTCAAAACAGGTGTCTGAGCAGCATAATAATGTGACTACACACTTTTTAAGGCTGTGAACTTGGGATTTAAAAACTTGGCTACTGGACTAAGTACAACAGAAATATTATACAACTCACTAAGTGACTTTAAAAACATTTCAGTTGCTTTCCAATTTCACCCACAAAAGCGTGGAAAGTTAGTTCTGCCATAGTCATAATTTAAGAAGGGATATAATTACCTAAATCTCCAAAACTCTACACAGCTGGCAAAAAAAAAGGAAGCAAGATTTTGCTCTAAATAACTGTGAAGAAAAAGCTCCACAGACATCCTCTATAAGCTCACTGTACTCCTGCTTTAATGTGCGTTGCATTTGGATATGCCTATTTAATTGCAAATCTAAATATTAACTATGAACTACAGAAGCCATAAACCAGAATAAATCTTTCCTTATAAGCAAGAAACCTTAGTCTGCTGAACCCTAAATTAACATGTAGTTCTTCTTGCTAAAGTTAAAGAATGATGCTGTTTTAAACATCAAGTTTCTACAAAGGAGAAAACAGGAGGAAAATATAATCCCTTCGGTTTTAGAGGATTACCAAACCATTTAATTTTCCTTGGCATTTCCCTTTTCATGCATGAAAACGAAATCGAGTCAGACAATTTTTTGAATTCTCTGTCTTTTGCAACAGCAAACTAAAATAGTTTTTAATGACTGAACAGGAAAGTAAAAGACAGAAGTGTTTTAAAGTGCTGTTGTATAAATAGACTTGTTTTAGATAATAGTAAATTGTATTCTAGAGTAACCTTCAGAATGGATTAACCAGGCAATAAGAAAAACAAACCTCTCCTTCAGGGGCAAAACATCTATTTGTTAACTGTACTGAGTCAAGAGCCAAAGAAAACATGTCAGTTTAAACAATGCAAACAAGCACGGAGAAAGGCTTGGCTGCTGCTCCATACACAGAAGGCCTCAGAGATGCAGTGCTCACGCTAGTCTTGCCAGTTTTAATCAATGCGTACAGGGCATGAAGTTTTCTTTCATCTTAGGCGAGATAAACCCTCAGCAAGCGTCCTGAATTGGAGCAAATCATCACATCCCCAAGAGCTCGCAAAAGAGACTGTGATGTAACTGCACAAAAACCAGGGCAAAACATTCTCGCGTCTTGCCAAGGTCTGCCTTGTGCCAGCATGACTTCCCAGCAGTGCCAAGTACATCTTGATGCAATCCCCAGAACGTGACTTGTTGCAACTACTGCCTAATTCTTCTCCTCCAAAATGAGAAAGGGAGCAGGACTGTGGCTGCCAAACAATGAAAAAGCAGTTTCTCCAGCTCTTGAAGGATGCATATATGCTAGATTCATAATGTCAGACTGAAAGGAACACTTGAAATAAAAACTAGGTTAAAAAAATTTTCCAAATTCTTCGACGCCAAGCACCTAAAATCTGGACAGATTTTTAGATTACAGAGAAGAAAAAAGAAAATATAGAATTAACTATTCTAAAACTTATTTCAGAGATAATGTTTTCTGCTATGCTAGCAGACTGGCATGCTGTTCTACAAGAGAAAAAAGATTAAATCAGTAAGTTGCTATTATACAAGTTCTCATTGTTTTTAAAACTGTTTTTATATTTGGAGAACCACAATCCAAATCTCTTAGAAAAATTAACTGTGAGTGAAAAAGATAAAAATTAGCTGTCTCCAGCACCACTGTAGACATCTTCCTCCTTTGCTTTCAAAAAAAAAAAAAAATAATCACAGTGACATGGAAAGGCAAGCTCAAGTTTCCATCAATCCCACCATAGAGGTGTTACTCAGAACAGCACTTAACAGTACTGTATAGAGCAGAGGAAAACATTGCTCGCTTGTTTGTCTCACAGTAGCCTGGTAAATCAGTCCCCATTCAGCAGGACAAACTGGGACATGCCAGCTGTATGCTCCACATGTCCAAATTACAACCCGAGACTGCAGCCTCCCTGGGATGGCCTTCTCTCCCCTGTCCTATAGCCATTTCTAGCTTTCTTCTGTCAGCCAGGATTTGCAACTTCCACTCCACAGACAGAACATGCTTTGTTTTCAGTAAATACAAAAAATAGATGAATACAACTGAAAACACATGAGTCATATCTGTGTCACCCTTGAATAAGGTGGAGTCTGCCCTAGCAATCTTCTCGAGGCAGTAAGAAAGGATCAGCGGCGTGCAGCTGCTGCTGCTGGGACTCCTTACACAGCCAGCTTTCGAGGGGCACAAGGTTTATTTCTGATTCAGCCCTGTGTGGTCCAGCAACATATCCCTCCACTAAACACACAGCTTGAGACTTCCTTAAGTGAGCAGAAGCCAAGAAAAAGCAAGAGAAATACAAATTACTACTTTGACCTTGACTCCTATCTTGGCTTATCATTGTTACTCTGAAAATGAAAGTCACAGGGCTTAAGATCTAAACAAATAAAATACAAACTTTTATTGCCCTAGTTCTGACCTGTCGTATCTTGGACAACCTTAATAAACAACTGAAATTTGCCACATACACCATTGAAGAACTAGTTAAAACAAAAATAGAACCGTGTAAAGCCTGCAGCCTTCGTATTTTTTTTTTTAAACCTAAAAAGTTTTTGTCTGTCCTATTAGCAATTAGCACATGGAATTAAAACTTTGGGGTATAAACTATAATGCAATAATAGACCTTCTGTCTGCTTATTCCAATTTTAAAAAATTGAAGACATTTTCTTAGTTTGAAATATGTTCTTGCCTCTGGGGGAGGAAAAACAAACAAAAAAACACATTAACAAAACAAAATACACAAAGGAGATCCCACTGACAGTGCCCCCAGGGAAGGGGCGGGTGGGGTGGGGTGGGGTGTGTGCAAACAGAGCACCCCAGTGCTTCAGGAACACTGAACTCAATAAAAGGCACCCAGTATGTCTGGGAAAGTCCAAAATTCAATGCCCAGTGTTCTGCAAAATGGAAGTGTATAGGGATAAATCTTCAGGGCGTAGATTCAAATGATCACTCACCATGTTTTTAAAAAAGCCCCAAAGTTCAGAAATATAAACTTATATTCCAAAAAACAACTATGAGAACTTAAGGCTAAGTAGAATACTAATACTTGGCACTCTTGAAAGAGATTTCAGAAGTTGACTTTAAAGCAAACAATTTAAAAAATGTTTTTATTTCAAGGAAGTTAACGCTGTCTCTCAGTGGACTTCCAGAAAACCACACACAACAGCAAAACCTAAATCCACTGTTACTTTAAGAGGAGTGTTTCTGATACAATGAGTTCTTTGCATTGTTTTCTTCACCCTAGGAAATCTCCTTATCATATAACCCCATGCAACTTAAGAGGTTTTTTCGTTTTAATATTAACTTATGCTCTTATAAAAGGAGAACGCTCAGCATCCCACCTTGTGGAATTAATTTTAGATTTAACCACAAACATGTAAGATAGGGCTGTGGTGGAGGTGAACTATATTTTAGTACACAGAGGGATGTCTTGCATACCCCAAACCGCTACAGAATCACCTTGCCAAAACAAACAAAAAAAATACAACTCAAGTCTTGCTTGGAATAAAGACAAATCATTTAGTTATTATTCTTCCCACCAACCAAAGAACTTTGCATTTCAGGGAAAGGTTGTAAGGATTTAAAATTCAAGTACATGAAAGCATATTTTGGGCAGATTTGAAGAATGCATTTTTTTTCCTTGACTTTACCATAACCATTTTATAAGCAAATTTCAGAAGTCAGCAATAAAATACATTCATTTTGTCCTACACACACATAATAATCTCACAGTCACAGAAGATACAAACACTGTGGAAAGCATGAAGGTTATTGCAAGAACTTGCATTCAAATGACATCATTCAACTACCTGCTCAAATATTTTGCCTCACACGACAGCTATGCAACAGTCCCAGATGATGGCAAGCTCCACCTAACAGAGCTGTGGAAGGTTTCAGGAGTTAATCTGCAGAGCTGGAAAGGAGAGGATAAGAACTTAAGAGGGAATTCTGCTTCATCCCTTCCTAAATAGGAGGAACTGGTCCAGAGTTCTGCTGCATTTGCATTTCAGTGACAATTCTGTGAGTTTTTGGAACATACACATGAGGCTGCCCTCTGTATCCTCGTTCAGCTGTCTCATCCAGCCTTATCTGCGAAGATGAGGAAACCTAATCACTTACCTGCTGTTCCCTTTTGTACACTGTGTCAATACCCACTTCCACTTGGTATTGTGCCTTCTTCCCTCAAATCGTTTCTCTGTTTTGGTCCAAATTTGGCATGAATACATGCCTTCTCCAGAATGAGGGATTCCAGCACACACATATTGAGCAGTTACGATTTAGGCTAGTACTTAACAAATATGTATTTCGCCTACAACATGTGATAGCCATCTCCCTTGTCTGGGAATGTAACTATAGTCAGCAAAACAATTACAACACTTCTTTGAGAAATTGTTCCCAGGTAGTACATAATACCTCCTTTACTCCACAAAGCACAGCTACCCTTGGTTTGTTAATAAAATCATTTAATGCTAAAATCATACAAGATCTCACCTCAGCAAAGTGAGACTTCTTCCACATGTGATGTGCTCTGTCCCAAATCTCTAGTATGAATAGCAACCGAGAAATATTTATAGCTCATACTGACTTTTTGTTCAGCACAAACTTCAGATTTACAGCAAGATACTGGATCAGATTCATTCCAAATGTAAACTAATATTATTCAGTCCATTTACAACGAGGATGAATGAGGTTTATTATTCTCAGCTACAGCCCCTTTTCCCTGTGGCAAGCTGCCAACAGGGTTTAAAATCCGAACAAAAATACACCTTCAACCTAAAGGCAGCATTGACTGCATACAGGCTATTCAACTGCCTGCACCAGGGCTCTCTAGGGGGCTGCCAGGGGCCAGGCCAAGGATGCTTTTAAGCTTAAAAAAGGTGCTGCTCTCCAGTACCTCTGCTGCGTTTCATCCACACTTCCCTGTTCACGTCCCCTTTTTCTAAAGTTTTCCAGCAGGCTTGTATTAGTCCAGCTCTCCCTTCAACTACCTCAAACCCTCTATCCCTCAAATTTTAGCCAGCAGCTCCTATAGAGGTGTCCAAGCGAGCAGGACAGGCATCCATTGCAGTCAGCGGGTCTGAGTGCCTTCTACTGTCAGCCCACTGATTTCAATAAACTTTTTTCCATGCAGTGAACAGGATTAAGAGAATTAAAGCAAATTTACATTTATTAGTATTTGGGCTTTCCTTTCCAGGCTAAGAAAAGAAAATAAACACAGTACAAGCAAAGTTAACTTTCTTCTTTCATTTTTAGCTGCAAATACAATTTGAGTAGCAATGACTTATTTGAAGTCCTCCTAATAAAGTGGTCTTTATCCAATTATATTAGCCTATCAAGCCAAAAGCATTTATACTTCTAAACATAGACCAGTGGCCACACAAGGTACTTCAGCCCTGAGGCTACATAAATGGTTTGGTGAAAGCCATTAATGACAGCCTACAAGATTCCCCTACAGTTTAAGCTCATTTGTTTGCTATGTGCCAGGGGCAGAATTTGACCTTACCAAAAAGGCTTTACGAGCACTACGAACCTTTCATTCCACAATTTAATTTAATGAATAAGCTGGTTTGAATGAGAGTCTGTAATTTGAGGTTAAAATCCTTCAGAACTAAAGTCATAATGGCATTTTTCAGTCTGGACCAAATTCACATAACTTAGTTATACAACACTGAGAACCGGGATATAGCAGCGTGGATAAACTGTAACAGCACTGCCAGGGCATCACCACAACAGACAACACACAAAACATGCCTGTGCCAGGAGTCGCGGGGTTTTTTTCCACCAATAGTTTCAGAAACAGCAGCATTGCTACAGTTCTTAGTCATTTCTTTCAGTGCGGGTATGGATAAACTTTGATCCTACATGGCTTTCAATAAGAAAATATATACAACTGCTCAGGGACAAAAAAAAAAAAAAAAAAAAAGCTGTTTCAAATCCAGCATACACACATGTTTGGAAGCAGTCAGCCTTAACTACTTCTGTAATTATCCACCTGAATACAGTGCAATTATCCCTGCGTTTTTCGGTTTTTAAAAGGACAGTACTACACCACATAGCATCCACTGTTCTATCTCAAAGGGCTGTAAAAATGTATTTGGAAAACTGAAAATGTGAAAAATATAGCAGAAAGTCTTCTCAATCTATACTGTCAGTGTTAGGCTCTTTGAAAAGACAGAACAAGATTAACCATCTATGGGGTCAGGACATCCTTTGACCTCTATCATACTCTGTCACAGAACAAAATTTTAGCTCAATTTTTAACATTTTACTTTGACAACTTACAGAGATGGCACCGGGTCAGAAAGCCAACATCCTGCAAGGTCTACTGTCCCAGCTCTTACGTTTATGGGACAGGCTTCAGAAGACATGGACCTTGATCCCACACATTTGAAGTCAATGTACTCCCAAACACTGTAAACCACCTTGCCTCCATTCCCAGGCCACAAAACCGGCAGCCTGAGGCGTGTGGGTGGCAGCCCCACAGTCACCTACGTGGCCACGCAGACGTGTACAGAGCCACCCACACGGGCCGGGCTGCAAGACCGGCCTGACAACGCACCAGCGCCCAGGCAGTCAGAAACTTCTCGAGGGCCGCGGTCCTGCCCCTCTGCCAAGGCACAGCGGGCAACCAGTGCTCCCGCCCAAACCACTGCCGTTAACGCCACGCTGGGGCAGCCTCCAAACCGCAAGCAGGTGTCCCACTGCCCAGGGTGGATGCTGGCGCAGACAGATCCACCGGTGGATTGGGATCCCGGGGGGCTGAGGGAAGAAAAGGCAGGAGAAGGAAAAAGGCCGGCCCCTGGCTAGGCCGCCTGACAGGGGCTGGAAGGGGAATGGAGGGGCTGGAGTGGGGGCTGCCTCCGCCGCTTCACCGGCTAACGGGGAGATGTGGGTCAGTTATTTTTATTTCATTGCCTCCAAGGGGCGGATCGAGGCTAGACAAAAGCCCAGACCGCAAGGGAGATGCGGGGCCCGCCGCCGGGGACACGCTCCCCCAAGCGACCACCCCAAAGAAGAGGCACAGACCCCACCGCCGGCGGGGCCTACAACTCCCAGCGTGCCCCGCGGCCGCGCCCGCAGAGCCCCCCGCAGCAGGAGCCCCGCGGCACGCCGGGACGCGTAGTCCCGTGCCCCCCCCCCCATCGCCGGCGGCGGGTCCGCTGCCCTCACCTCCACGATGCGAGCGCACTGCGTCCCCTTCCCCGCCCCGGGCCCGCCGAGGACGAAGACGACGACGGGCTTCATGAAGAGAAGGAGGCGGCGGCGGAGCAGCAGCAGGACAGCGGCGGGGGGACGGCGGCCAGGGGGCGGCCGTAGAGCGGGCGGGGAGCGGCGGGCACCGAGGCCAGGTCTGCGGATGGGGCTGAGACAGAGCCGCCGCCGCGCACCCGCTGCTGAGCTGTCCCCGTCGAGGGAAAGTGCTTCCGGGTCCCCGGCGGCGCGCGCCGACCGGGAGGGGCGGGGCGGGCACGTGCGCGCAGGGCCGGCAGCTGCGGCTCTCCCACCCGCCGCGCAGCCTGCAATGCGCTCTCCTCCCAGCCCGGTGCGCAGCGTGCAGTGCACCGTCCTCCCTCCGGTGAACGCGCGCCCTGAGCAGCGCGTGACCGCCGGGATCGGGGCGAAGCAGCCGGGCCGTACCGCTGCCGCGGGGGCTGCCCCGTGAGGGCCTTGCCGCCCCCCAGCCAGCCACCGAGCCCCGACGGTTGTCACAAGCGCGTGCCCGGGTGCAGGCCCTAACTGAGCCGCGGGCGCTGTGGGTGGCTCACGCACCGGGACACCGGCTGGGAAAGGCCAAGGCCGGAGCGGCGCTCCAGCAGCACCGGGCAGGCGGGACGGTTGTGTCGGTTTATTTTGAAACCCACGTCAGTCGCCACGGTACTTTCCCCCACGACCCGGCCCAGCGATGGTGGCGGCGCCCCGCGCTGCCATGGCAACCCCGCCGCGCCGCACTGCGCCTGCGCGCTCCCCGCCCTCCCGCGGACCGTTTATGAGACCGCTGGCGTTTTTAAATCCCCTGCGCGTGCTGGCGGTTGGTTCCCCGGGGTGCGCTTTGATTGGTCGAGCGAGCCGTTTTCCCCACCGCGCGCCGATTGGATCGGAGCAAGTAGTGGGGGCGGGAGCGCGGCCGGTGGTGCCTTCTGATTGGCCGGCGGCCGTTGGCGGCGGGGAACGAGGGGTCGGTCGTGGGCTGAGGAAGGCGCCGGAGCGGAGCGGGGCGGGAGGGGTCCTGCCGCGGCGGGAGGCCGGGCGGTTCCTGCTGCCTCCCCGCAGGGAGCGCGGCGGTAGTTAGGCCTTGGGGAGCGGGTGTCACTGGCCGCTCCCTTTCTCCCTCAGGGGACGCTGGAGGGCCCCCTCTGGAGCCCGGCTGAGGGAGGGGCTGTTGGGGGCAGGCCCCGCGCCTGGGCGCTGCCCCACGCCGGCGCCCCGCGGCAGGGAGAAGAGAAGGGGGCAGACCTGCGGCCGCCCTGCATGGACCCCGTTCTGCCCGGCCCGGATCTGAGGTACTCGCTCCGCGTCGGGGAAACGGTTCTGAGAGGGTCCGCCGTACCCTTCCTCGCGAGGCGGGGAAGGTGGTGCATCGCCCCCAGCCCGTCGGGGCATACGCGGGGCCCGATGCCGCTCTGCGAGTGAGGCTCTGGTTATAAAGAGCTATGGGGGTGTGTTTCTCAGCCGTGCTTGCCAAAAATTAGTGAAAACAGTGGGGCTTTAGAAAAGTTTCCCCTTTTACAAGCCTAAATTTGGGACTTATTTTGATGGGCATTTGGCTTTTAATGGGAATCAATTAACTGTCGCTGCAAACATGAGAGAGAGGCGAGTTGCTTAGAGGACCGCCTTAAAAATAGAGAAAGTTCTTTCCTGGGGACTTAAGGAAATGCAAAGAAAGCACCTTGGCAAAGTTTGACGCTTCAAATAACTACAAAGGAAGTTCTTGTTTATTTGTTAAAAAGTGTTGAGATATTTGCCAAATTATGTGGGCCGTCAAATGTTTTGTATTTTACTTAATATACTTGGTTTAGGCAACTCTTAAAAAATGTAATCCTGCTTGTGTAAATAAGTTTATGTGATTACATACTAATTTCTTCAGGCCTCTATGAAGTCTGATTACAAATTTTGCACTATATTATTTGAGTTAAGCCAAGGCTTTATTTCAGAAGTCTTCAAAGCTTAAGTGAATTGAATGCTGACTTTAAAAAGTGACTAAAACGGGGCTTTTGGAAGCTGATCTAATGTTAAGTTTGCCAAATCAAGATTTTCAGTGTGCCGTGGGAGTTTCTAAAGACTGATAACCTTTTCCTTTCCTACAATATATCCAGAGCAGCTTTTTCTTGACCTTTATCTGCAAACTTGTATTTTGGCTTACACATCTTCCAAGATTACATGAAGGAACTGTCAGGTGGAAAATGAAAGTTTTGTGTTGAGTTTGTAGTTCACATCCTTGACAACTTCATAGGACAAAGTTTCTGCTTCATTGGCCTGGACCTGAAACAAAAAAAGTACCAACGGCTTATGTATCCTATTTGTTGTTTTTCTTACAGTGTTACTCCTTTGGTCCTTCTTATAAATGATGTTTGAAAATACTAAGCTTAATCCATTTTCCTTTCTGATCTCTGTGATCATCTTCCCAGATTTGTTCCCGAAAGGATGGTCCCTTTCAGTTTCCCTCTGTCAAAGTGTGCACTTTGGGACCCAGTTCCTATGGGTGATGTCATTGGCTCACATATCACCTATTACAGGTATGAATAACCTTTTTTAAGTGGCTAAAGGTTAAAATAAATTAAGCATTATATGATTCAAAGCCTCATTTTATCTTTTGAGTCTAGTGTTTGACAAGGCAAAAGGAAAAAGAAACAATCGGTATGTTCATTATAAGTATATAGGGATTTTCATTGGAAAGATTTGAGAGTTTCCCTTTCTGTGGTGTTACACAGTCCAGTGGGTTGGAGGTGCCTCAGTCTAAAGTAACTTACAATGTCTTTCAGTTTCCTTCCCATATGGAAAGGCGTAAAAGTAACTGCATATTTGTAGTTTTCTTTAACATGTTTTTCCTTGTCTCTAAATATCTACAGAGAAAAAAATATTTTTGACAAACTGGATACAGATAGCGTGCTTCAAGTAAAACTTAAAACTAAGCATTTTGCTTGCTTCGGGAATCTGGATTAAAATGCGAAAAGTTCTGATGGTTTTTGTTTAGAATGAGTCTAGAGGCAAATCTGAAGCACTTGTGAATTTCTAGGGCAGGATATTCCAAACCCGACTGGTAAAACAAATGGAGGGTAAAAATCTATCCTTATTACTTAAATGGGTAATTTTTATATAGATGTTACAAAAATCTTACTGTAGTTATTAGAGCAAGTATATGAGCAAGTCTATGCATATGTGTGCATATAAGGGTGGACAGCCCTTACATACAGGTCAGAGGGGCCTCTACTTGTACTTGCCACATAATGTTCTTTGAGTTAATATTAAAACCTCTAAGTTTTAACAAAGTTTAAAATAAATTACTTTTATGGAAGCACTTCACTTAGTTAATCACGAGCCGGTAGGATATGAGCCGTCATCACAGTATTCACATAAACCAGTAGCTTCACTTTCAACTTTGACCTCTTTCCAAATCAAAATCAGATAAGCTGTCTCAAGCTAAAATAATGTTGATGTATTTACTGCCCTAGATTCCAAACTTACTACTTTTTTTTTTTACTAATTAGTGATTTTATAATTACCTAATTTTTCTCCATACTTGCCTTCTTGTGTCATTGAGCCCAGTCTGCTGCTGCTTTAAGCATCCACACTAAATATTCTGCTAAAATGAGAGAACACCACATCAAAATTAGTTAAGCTTTTTGGCCTGTTCTACTCTTTAAACTTAAGAGACTTTTCAGAGGTTCTGTGTTTTGGTTTTAGTGTTTCTGACTTTTTCCACCTTCTGTTAAAATAATTAACTTGTGTTCATCTCTAGTTCTTGTGACAATGTTGCCCTTCAGATGAAAAAGCTTTTCCCTCTCCTTGTTACTTATTCTCCATAGAAAAAAGCACTTCTCTCTCCTTGTTACTTATTCTCCATAGGAAAAATTGTTTCCCCTCTGATGTTGGTTTGCTGAGCTAGTCAAGCCAAAATATTCTTGTTGAGATGATCGTACAGAGCATTCTGTGGAGCTACCCCAGCTAAAATATGACTTTCTTGAATATTAATAGTTGTGGTGATGCACAGAACAGGAGCTAAAATTCCATTGAGATTTTGTACAATGTTGTTAATTCTTATCTTTTTGTTGTTTAGGGCTTTGGGCTGTTTCTGTATCTTTTCTTTTTAAAGGACAAAAAAAATGTGGAAGCTATTGCAATATAATAAATACTTTTTAAAAAAGCATTAAAAGTAATTTGGGTCTTAAACTTGCTTATTGTCTCTTATTAGAAACCCAAAGTTATCTATGATGGAGAAAACGTTGCGACTTGCCTATCGCCATGCTAAGCAGAATGAAAAGAAATTGTTTTCCTGTTTTTTGCTTGGGACTCTTGCAGTAGATGAAGGTAACTTTTTAAACATCAGGTAGACAGACAATATTGGTTGGTTGAGTAAGCTGTTATCAGGGAGCCTGAGTTGTTGCTCTTGGACTCTAACTTTATTTATTTATTTTAAAGATGGGGAAGGCATAATGCTAACAATAGACCGCTTTGATCCTGGTCGAGAAGTTGCTGGTGGATTGGGCAAAACTCCAACTGCGTCTCTTCCTGGAGACTTCTTGATTCCGTGTACAGTTAATGCCTGGGGACCTTCTTCAGATAATGTTATAGTGCACAGCGCTGAAGATATCAGCTTGGCTTTCAAGGTAGGCAGCTCTTGGCAACTTTTGGGTCTCTTAAACTGTCTTCTAGGCAGGAGACTGGACTATGCACAGGGCTTGATTTCCAACTGCCATCAATTTCAAACACAGCAAAGTTATGGCTGAAGCAAGACTATTTAGTTGGTTATGTGAAATGAGCTGCTTGAGTGTCATTGAAAAGTGTATCAGAAACTTCAGTTAGTCTTCACAGATGTTTAAGGATCA
Organism: Gymnogyps californianus; assembly: GCF_018139145.2. Taxonomy (NCBI): domain Eukaryota; kingdom Metazoa; phylum Chordata; class Aves; order Accipitriformes; family Cathartidae; genus Gymnogyps; species Gymnogyps californianus. The sequence continues at coordinate 26,725,490 of NC_059478.1, read as the reverse complement.
CAGAGTCTTTAATCTTGGATTAAAATCTTGCTGTCTGACCAAAGTTTTTCATCTGGTCTGACCACCAAAACCAGCAAGACAACAGTGGTTGCAGCAAACTTACTTAAACAAGAAAAGACAGCTTTTTCTTTCAAATCTATCATGAATGAGTTGCCGTATTTGTGCAATTGTTGATAAAGTATTCCTAGGCAAGTGACTTGCAAGACAGCATGTAAAGTCTATGTAGGTTAGTAGTTAGAGCTGAAATGTGTGCCTGTCGCTTCTGTGCTCTGCTGTAGACATATAATCCAGTAAACCCACCTTCCATTCCTGTAAACATTTGCCTGTAGTTGTTGTTGTGTGTATTTTATAATACAAATAATGCTTACTTCACATCTAAACTTTCTCATGACGATATGTCCAGATGTTAAAATACAAATTTCTTGAATGCAAGTAAGAAAAGTTTGACAGATCACCTTAAGCCTTCTAGTTGCCTGTTATTTTATTAATTTTTATACAATTTAAGTAACCCCAGGTTTTTTAATATGTCATAAAACAATGCTAAGATGTGCATAGCTTAATTTCAAGTGTATTTTACATTATTCAGTATAGTCATGAGCTTTGGAGACCTGGGTTAATGGCCTTTTATACAGTGCCTACTGCAATAGTAGCTACGATGAATGATTTGAGTTCCTAGTGTAATAGAACTTGAATCGTGGTAGTCATATGAAGACAATTCAGTGTATTTAACTTTTTTCTCTTTTCCCTACTTCTAGGGTCTGCAGCACAGTCTGTGCAGTAAAGAATCACTGGATCTTTCTAAACTGCTCACTGTTAGAGCTCACATTGTTTTCACAGAAAATCTGGATAATCTACATTTTAATTTTCACTGGGCTTCTATTACTGCAGCAAATATCTTGGAATACACCCCCATGAAGTCTGTCCCAATTATTCCCACAGCTCTAGCAAGAAATTTGAACAGTCCTATGAATATTGCACAAGTCCAAGGAACTTATAAATGTGGGTGAGTAAAGGGTGATGCTAAAGCTATCAAAGTTGCCTGGCAGTTTGTTGCATTTCCTAAAGCAAGTAGATAGGCAAGATCTCAAGCAGTGCTTTGCTTTTTAGTAAAATAACTGGCATAAAAATAACATAACTTCTTGGAATTGGAAAAATTTTAAACGTTATAAACAGGAAATGGGGTGGGGCAAAAATCTTAACTGGTTCAGTAGGAGTTCTTCTTACTTTTGACTTCAGTAGAAGGATCTTCCTACTGGGGCAGGAGGACACACCTCTAGTAACATAATAAATATAAACAGCATACAGCTTTTTAAACAGTATCAGTGCTTGCCCTAGAATGAAAATCAGATGAATGTGAAACAAAGCTTTTTCTGTTAATCATGCTTATAAGATGGTATTGGGGAATTGTCATTCTGACTGATAACTAATTTAGTAGAGTGAACTAAGGATAGATCAGGGAAATAATTTGAAGCAACTGAATGTCATTTTATTTGGAGAGAGACCTTGTGAATGCCTCTGAAAGTCACTCGTCAATTTTAACATGACTTGCACTTCTGGATTCGTTGTGAATACCATAATACTAAGCAAATTTTGTCCTTGATAATTCTTTGATACACAGGGAATTGATGAAAAGCTGAGGAGTTGCTGTAAGTGTGGAGGAAGAATGGTTTTGATTTGTTTTTTTTCCCCCCCTCCCTTACAGTATTTTCTAAACTTGTATTTGTCTCTTCAGGATCTTTTCTGAAAGACTGCTTTCCAAAATACTACAAAAACCCAACTTCTGCTTTCTTTCAGCTACCTTACTATGGACCAGACAAGAAAATTGCTTTTGCTGCTTGAGTCTGATCCCAAGGCTTATGCTCTGCCATTAGTTGGAGTGTAAGTGTTTGTTTTTCTTTGAACAGATTAATACACATATTGATTTGAGATGTATTTGAGGGATTACATAGTGGAAACTTAGTAACGGAACTGTCTCTAATTGGATATTTCTTCTTACTTCTAGTTGGCTGAGTGGAGTTACTCATATCTGTAGTCCTCAAGTCTGGGCTTGTTGCTTGCGATATTTATTCAGTTCTTCAATTCAAGAAAGGCAAGTCACTTTTATCTATAAAACATAGAAGCTATTGGCTGCCTAAAAATGTATTCCACAGAAATGCATGGCAACATGGGCTCTGTTCAAAGATATTTGAGGGAATTCTGTGACTTATATAGGGGCTAAGGCTGTCTGTTTTAATTGTTCTTTCTGGTTTTGACTTCTGCCTCACAAATTTTTTATGACTGAAGTGTTAGAAAGCTGGGCTGATATCTCAAAGACAGAAGAGGGTAAACAATATCATTAAGGTCACTGCATTTTAGTTTAAATAAGCAGCAAGCAGGAAACAGTAGTTTAAACAGTGGTGGGGTTTTGGTTTTGAACTTTTCTTATGGGTGTTTTCTTTGACATAAGCTTTCTTCCTGGTTGTATCTGACCAACATATTGAAGCATATTGATTTGCAGCTAATACTGTCTTTTTATGACTTCCTGCTAAATACTCTGGTTTTATAGTTTTTGCATTCTGATTTTTTTTTTCCATTGTGGCGTTAGTAGATAATCATTCCTCATTCTCTACATCTTTTCACTTGTAATATTTGCCAAGTTCTATTTATATGGAAGCTGGGAGGGAGTTCAGGTGTTTATAGTTTAAAACTGGTCTTCAGGTAAATGAAACTTTAAAATATGCTGTATGCATAAGAATTTCTTCTGCTCGACCACACTTGCTTTCAAATTATGAAATAAAACCACATTTGGTGAACAGATGTGTCTGTAATTACAGAATAGACTTTTTTCCCTTAACAATTTAAATATGCCCAAATACAGATAAGAGCCCAATTAGATTATTAGTAGGCAAGTTAGATGCTTGGCTCTCATTAACTTTCACTGATTCCATCTTGGAAGTGAATTAGGCAGATTTGATGAACCATGCAAACAGAATTAACCTCTGCAGACTAACCGCTTAATCTGTGCATCATACATTTTTAACTCTTAAGTTGTAAGTATAATTTTAAAGTTGTGTGTGAATGTGTTTTTCAAGCTTCTTGTTCCTACTGCTTTCTGTATCACATATGTTATTTAAAGAAAAAACAAACAAAAAAACCCCCACAAACAAGCATTGAAAAAAAACTTCAACAGTTTTGAGGTTTGAATTTTTCTTCAAAAAAAAAATCTGTTTGCTAATGAGCGTTTTTGGAATGTTTACGGATAACTGAAACACTAAGTGTCTTTATAATACATCTTCAATTGAATTAAAAAAAAATAAATCACAATATCATTTTTACAGATGTTTTCTTCTATGCTATGACTGAAGTCTTCCAGGAATTCATTTAAAGTACTAAGTGATCCTAAAGGTTTGAACTAGAAAGTAGACTTTCTAGTCTACCAGACTAGAATTATTCCCGTTTCTCTACTTTGCTTTGATTCTTCCATGTGGCATCAGTCATAAGTCCATCTGCTCTATCTATAGCTCAGTACCACTCAAAATGCAGCAATTCACCAGTTTGCTGAACTGTGTGATAGTTTGCTCAGTATATTGAGAAACTAAGGGCCTTCTTCCTGTTTCTTAAGGGTTTTTTAAGATGTGGGTTTTTTCTATTTTAGGGTTTTTTCGGAATCTGGGAGTTTTCTTATTGTGCTTTATTCATTGACACACAAGGAACCAGAGTTTTATGAGTGCGTTCCATGCAGTGGACAGACTGAACTAGGGTTTCAGATCTTAACTTGCAATGAAACAGTACACCTCTTCAAAGTAAGTGGCTTGGTTTCCTACTGCATTGTGGTACTTTAAAATTTGACTTTTAGTGTACGTACTTAAAGGAGGGGTTACTATAATGTGACCCAAATGGAACTGCAGTGTTTGAAAATGGTGTAGCTCTATAAAGCTACCTTTTTACAGTGATTATTGTAAACTCAGTTTATCTCTCAAATTGAGAGATGACCTCCAAAGTCAGCAACTGCTCACTTTTCTAATAGTATTAAGAATCTGTCTTTTAAAATGTACTGTGCTGTGTTGGACTTGGTTAGTGCTCCTTCTTACAAGTGACCTTTTGGCTTTACGAGCAGAGATTCTGATTTCCTATAGCATTTGTTAATCAGGTATGCTATGTGCATGCTGGACACATCTAACAAGTGCTACGGGTGATGCACATCGGTGCTTTCTGGAGAGCAAAGCTTGTGCTTTGCTTGAAGTTGAATGCAAAAGGGAATTCAGTGGTTACTAATCTGCAGATCTCTTGCTGTGCTACAGTAACAAAGCAGGAACATTTTTATCTTTGTGCAAAGTAACTCTGAAAGAATTTGATGATACAATGTCTGGGAGATAACTAACAAGGTTTGAGGAAATTCTAGGAAATATCAGTTCCATACGTGTTTTCCTAGGCTTGTACAGAACCTGAAGTTGAATTGTTAATCTGCTCAATAAATGTTCCTATGCTCTGGCAGAGAAGCAGCTAGTGTAATGTGTGTCCTGCGCTATTTACTCTTTTCCCTTTCCAATTAAATTTCCCTATTCAGGACTGCCTTCCACCTTTAGCCTAGGTACAGCTTAGCTTTCTGAAGATGACAAGCCTCTTAACAGAGGCTCACTTCTGTTGTCTCCAGGACTTGCCCAGCTGTGGTGTGTGAAACAGTATAGGAACAGTTGCTGTTTCCTATAGTGGTGAAGGCTTGTGGAAGAGTATCTAAGCAGTTACAGCAAGGAAGCATCTGCTCATGGCTATAATTAGGCCAACTACTTTACAGAGTAGCAGGGGGAACAGTGTTAAACAGGAAGGGAAGTTGCCTGCCTCCTTGTAGTGGTGAAAGAATTGAGAATTGAAAGTAGAGGACAAGCAGCAAATAATCAGATATAAACATCCTTAAAACTATTTCTCTGGGAGTAGTACCTCAGTGATTAAAAGTTGAAAGTTTCGTGTTTCACAAATACAGAACATTTCATTCCAGAATGTTGAACCTTCAGGCAAGAGCTCTATCCAGTTTGAGTTGAGTGCAGAAAACCAAAATGCAGAAACTGAGTTCTTCAGCAGAGTTTGCAAGAAACTTCCTATCAGAAGGTAAGTCTTTCAGATGTCATTTATATGGAAAAATTAAATATTTATTGGATGAGGTTTTTTTGACCTCTGCTGTGCCAGGTGTCAGTTTAGCTGTGCATACAGTTATCTTCTCACATTAAAATCTGTGTATGTGCTTTTGTTTATTCCTAGAGTTAATATTCTTCAAGTAAGATGGTCAAGCTGACCATATTCCAAGAGAAACTACTCGTAGTTCTACTCTTGATTCTGGTGGTTGTAATTTATACAGTGGATGTTTCTAAAAAGGCTTCCTTACTGATGGAACTTAGTTCACTGTATTAAGCTTTCTGTGAGATCTGTCTTTTGAAGCAAATCTCTAATTGAAATCTACTTAAGTTGGTAAAAATTCCTTTTTCCTTCTGACACTTCAGAGCTGAGAGACCTGGATAGGTTGAAACTTAGAGATTTTTAAGAACCTGACTTACCCATCAAATTTTTGTCTATGACTATAAGATGGCCTTTACTTTCCTTTAAACAATGTTACAATCCTTACTGTAGCACTCCCTATCTTTCTAATATAAATCGGTGCTTTGCTGTTAGAATGTCACTTAAAAGGTGTGTATGTCTGAGGGTATGGGGAGGGAGGGTTAGTATCTTGTTGGCCCAAAAGCAGCATTTCTATTTTCACTGTTTGATCTTAGAACTGTTTGCTGTGTGAACTCCATAGGTAACCAGGGAGGAGATGTATAGCAACTGCTTCTTGAAAAAATGATGCTGATATTGCACTGTAGATAGCACAGTGAAAAACGTGAAGATTCATGTTACTGCTGCCAGATCTGACAAGCAAACATTTTTAGTTTGTTTATGTTGGTTTTAGTCCTCCCCAAGGCTGTTCACCCAGCAAGTTGTCAGCAAGCGATCACGACTCTGGTGTAGAAGATGAGGATTTATCCCCCAGACCAATTCCAAGTCCTCACCCAGTGAGTCAACAGGTAACAAAGTAAATAATTGTTCCAGGCATCTCAAATGTGACACTTAGAGCAGCAAAACTCATTGTAAGGGGACTGGAGAGTATAAAGCTTCTGTCTCAAAGTGCTAGCAGGGGAACAGAACTGAGGAAATGAACCAAGAGTCCCAACTCCTGCTCTAGTTAACCTGCCTTTTTTCCAGGATTATAGACGCTTCAATTCCTGTATATGCTAGGACTTGGGAACAGAGATAATACGTTCTACTTAGGGAATCTTGCTACCGTTAAATGGAAGAGCTGTGGTGTATGAGGCAAAGATAGAGGCAGCAAACTTTCTTGTGTATTTCTGGGTAAATGAAATAAAGATCTGCTGGTCTGTCCTCTTTTACAGAAGCGTATACAAATATAATGAAATAGCAGCCCTCATACAGTGTAGGTCTAGAAGGATGTGACAGTTATGAATTATAAAATATGTTCTGTTGCACCTATCGCTGGGACTAAGAATAGTAAGAGGGAAAATGTAGTCCACTTCTTGAAGGGGAAAGATTCATACTCTGAAATGCGCTCCAGGATTACATGGAGCATTCATTTGGTAGACATGGTTATTATGCCGTATGAAAGCAATTTTGTCTTCTAAGAATGATCCTAGAGATCTTGCTGCTTTTTCTGTATCTGGATTCTCCAATCTTTAGAAAAGTATTCAATGTGTAGTTTGTTTGGAGCTGGTAATGGTCATATATTGATTTTAAATGAAAACATTTTCTTTGATGAAATTCTGCTTGTGAAGAGCTGAAAGACAATATTTTAAAGTTATCTGAAACTTGCTTGTGTAATTGTCCCATCAGGTTACCAGGATCTTTCCTTCAGTTCCTGAACTGTCGCTAGTTTTGGATGGGAGTTTCATAGAATCGGGACAATCGTCTAAGCCTATGGGGACTTCAAATGCTAAAAGTCTACCGTCAGCACTACATCAGCCTATTAAGAAGAAATGGTGCTTGGGATCTTCATATTACCCCACCCAGCACTCTGAAGACAAGCAAAACTTTTCTGCTAATATGGGAGATCCCTCTTTGAGGCAACTACCAAACCATTTAAACCAGAAAATTCCAACTTCAAGGCCTTCCAGAGGAAAGCAAGCTCTACTACAGCTACAGTTGCACTGTAAGAAAGCTTGCCTTCAATCAAGAAGAAGTTCCGGATCTTCTTCTCCTTCAACCCCTTGTAGTGGGCCTTCCCCGGATACATCTGTGCATCACCCCAGAAAGCCATCAGAAAGACTTGTATTGAATCCCGATGGAGTCGCACAGCAGGGAGAGCCTCCAGTTAGAAGAACATCAATATCCAGTTCCAAGCAGCCTCCTGCTGTTCCGCAGCCAGTCCTCTACAACTCTGCTTTTTCACCACAGAGCTGCAGAAGACTACCAGAACTGCAGGTGCCAGTTCAAGTGCCACCTTGCTGTCCAGCCAGTGCATGCAACTGTCAGTTTCCTGCTTCTGTCCAATATAATTCAATAAACTCATGGCAAGGAATTGGTAAAATGAGCCCCAAACATGGAGCGGAAATCCAATCAGAGATGGCTCAACAGAATCCATGTACAGTGCTCCATCAAAATATCATTTGCCCAAATATTTGCTGTAATCCAGGATATACCACAAGCAGCCCTATAAGCATGGGATATCATGGGAAAATGGGGAACTGTTCTCTAGACAATAGCTTATCGCCTGGAATGAGACTGCCTTCAAGTGCAAGCCCCTCTAGTCCGCAGTTTTGTGCAGCCCACTCACCGTGCCTGCACATGCTTGCTTCTAAAGCAGGATCAGATAATGGAATGATGGGATTATCTCCAGATGCATACCGCGTTCTTACAGAACAAGATAGACAACTCAAATTACTTCAAGCTCAGGTTTGTGGAAATGGCAGCTTTCTCCTCTGCCCTCTATAGTGATTATGCTTTGATAGTTCACCTGCCAAAGGAATTAAATTAACTGTTGTCTATCCTTGTTGGAACAAGAGAGCCTGTCATACCAGCTGCAGTCTGGGGATGCAGGGGGGTCCTGATTAGCTCTGCTAATTGATGTCCCTTAAATGAAAACTATTTGACTCTTGCCTAATTAAATTTTGCATTTATTGTGATTGTATTTCCATAACATGAAGGTTTCCCTTTTAGCAGACTGTTTTATAATGCAAACCAAAATGGCTTCTGTATAAATGCTTTCCTTTATATATGCTTGTCTGTGTAAAAAAAATTTACTGCATAGGCTCTAGACTTTGGAATTACTGTAAGCATACGGGTGAAACGCAGAATGTTCTCATGTGTTGCTTTGCCCACCTTCAAGCCTGCAGCTTCCTGAGCTGTTGAGGCTGTTGCTTTGAAAACTTCAGTTGTCTGTTTGCAGCAGACTGGCAGGATTCATCAGGTGTTTGTTGCTGTGCTGGAAAACTGGGCTTTGGTGGTCTCGCTAAGTTCTGTTTTGATACCAGCTTAAGTATTTTTCAGAATATCGCCCTCTTGAGTTACACTGCTGGCCCTGTATTTTGCAGGGTATGATTTGGGGCTGGAGAGCCAGAGTTTAAATTTTGCTGCTGCTGATAAATGACAGAAATAGGAAAGTTGCTCACAACATATATTTTTCCCACTTAAACTAGAAAATTACAACTGAAATATGCTTTAGATACAGTTCCTGTCTGTAAAATCAAGCTCTCAAAGCGTGGTTTGTACATGAGAGAGGGAAACCTCTCCTTACTGCGTAAATGCAGCCTTCACTGTTATAATATTTCTCCATGAAGCTGTGAACTAATCAGTGAACAGGGTGGATGCAAATACTAGAGTGAAGATTGCCTGGGCAACCTTAATTTTATCATTTAAGTGCTTAGTTTTGTAATTAATACAAAGTTGGTTTAACGTGGTGTAGGGACAGCTGGCATATAAATGCTTGGCTGGTAAGTCGATAATAGGCTTTGTATATGAATGAAAGGGACAGAGAATACTTCCAACAAGTGTAGTGCAAATAGGCTTTACTCAAGTTGTCTTGGTGTAGTTCTGCCAGTGTGCTTAAAACTTCTTTGCTAGCTTTGCCAACATCAAAATTGATGTTTTGATTTATGCTGCATGCACTGCTGAGAACTGGAAGGTTATCAGACTTCTGTGGCAACGCAGCCTGGATTTGAATCCAGATCTTGGAGGAGCCTAATTTAGTAATTCACTTTTGCCTATTATACTTTATTTATTGTACAAATTATAACTTTCTGATAACTGTTACAGATCCAACGCTTATTGGAAGCACAGGCTCGTCAGGCTTGTTCCTCTGAACCAGCTGCAGCTAGCCATGCTCTGCAGCCTGAGAAGCAAGGGGACCTTGTTTCTATGGAAACACAGTCCTCACCAGGTTCGCACATGAGGAAAAGTGTGAGCATTGCTGTGAGCACAGGTAACGCTTTATTCTTTAAAAATAGGCTGGCATTGCTTTTTCTGGATGTTTCTGTGATTTGTTTGGGCATGGAGGGAATGTTTTGCAGAAATGCTGAACATACACAAACATGCACCTAGATACAAAAGCTAGCTAAGTTCTCTAGGTGTTATTTGCAAGTTTAGGCTGGAGCTACTTTTGTCTTTGGGCTGCAATGGCAGTGATTGCTATCACTGGAAGAATTTTCTTTTCAGATAGCTTTAGCAAGATCTTCTATTTTAAATTGTGCCTTATTGAAAGAAAAAATCCACGATTTTTTTTTAATTAATACACTGTTTTGAAAAGTAATAGCTTCTATCCCATCTGGTGTTCTATTAAATATATTATTGATGGTTTTGTAAATCATGCATTTACATGCATCGAGAGAAGACTGTATTCACTTTAATTTTAGCAAGTCAGGCAGCTGTGTCTGTAAAGTTACATATTAATGTATTGGTTCCTGTTAAATCCATGGAAATATTGTGGTTAGTCTGGAGGAAATTTTCAAACTGGCTCAAGGTCAATGCATTAAAATGCTTTAATACAACCATTTATTTTCATCAAGTATGCTTTGGAAGAAACGAGGACTTGAATGATGTTTCGGCAACTCTTAGCTGTTCTAAACCCTAAATCACTTTTAAAATGGTGAAAAAAACCTGAATGTGAGGAGATGATTCCCCTGGCTTTACAAAGCCAAAGGGTCTCAGAAGATAGTAATGACTTCCCTTAAACAGGTAAATCTCTAATTCTCTTCTAGGTGCTAGCTTATTTTGGAATACAGCCTCAGAAAAACAAGATGACTCCATACCACAAGGAAAAAAAGAGGATGAAGAGATTTCTAAGGAAGACATAAGCATTTCGATTAATGCTGAGCAAGATGCAAGTAATACAAGTATTGCTTCTTCCTTAAAGGTGGTTGACATGCCCAGCTTTGTAGACAGTATTCATCTTGTGGAGGAAGGAACTAATCAGAACACTCTCCAGTAAGTAACCAGAAATATCTTGTGTTCACATAATAAGCTGAACTGCCTTTCATAAGTTACTACTTCCATAATTATTTTTTGCAGGAATTATAAACAGTCACCTGACTTCAATTGTTGTGTTCTTTCCCTTCTTTGTTTTTTAATTATGCTTTGAATTGTACAGCTCACCAAAACACAGTTGCCTTTAGAGTCTGCATTTATCAGTCATGCACGTTTAGCTAGCCTACCTATCAGCAGCAGCTGATGGCAAAAGCCTTTAACTTGGAAAAGCATGTACAGTGCTGGCAGCATTCCCTTTCTTACCTTAAATCCTGAGGGGGAAAGGGGATGCTGCTGTAGTCAGTTGTTTTCCTGCACTGGCTTTTCCCTGTCAGCATTCAGAACCCTTTCAGTTCTGAGGGGCTCAGGACGAGGGGTTTATGATTATATGACTGTTCCCCGAATTTCTCTACATTTTACACCTAATTACTTTGTGTGTAGTGAATGCAGGTACCAACTTCACTGCTGTTAATTTGATTATTTTTAAGCTCAGAGTCTTTATAGTGCAATGACTAATCTCAGACTGATTTGGGAAGCGATTTTTAAAAAAATATTTTTAATTATCTATATGGATGTTATTTTTACACAGGGAATAGCTCAACAATTTAGCACTTCTAATGATCTAATATTCTCTAAGTATAAAAAGCTGAAGGAGGGGGAATACCCTTCCAGTTAAATTAGGTTTCTAAAATAATCATATTGGGAAAGATGATGATAATTAAGCTATAACTTAAATATTCATAGTCCTTGATTAAAGTATTATCTGCAAACATATACTGCTACCATAAATGTTACTGATTCAAATCAGTCTTTTGAACATTGGATTTTAGAGACACGCCATCTTAAGGTTCTCTTCAACTTAGATTCATAAACCTGTAAAATAGCTGTGTAAGTATCTTATAGTAAGAATGTAGAGCACCACCCAGATTTCTTTGAGGAGGAGGGGAACAGTTTTGGGAATGATGAATAATTGCTGGTGTAACTGATAACCTACATTGACTATCTAGTACCTCACGTGATTTAAATCTTATCGCTTTCAACACAGGCAATTGATCAGTTGAGTTCTGAAATTCCCTTATCTTACACTTGTCTCCCGAGGAGGAACAGGAAGGGGGAGGAGGGTTGCTTAAGGATCTCCTCGGGATGATAGTACTATTGATATGTCTGGTCTCAAAAGGTTTATGCGATGCACACACCAGCTAGCTGAAGGGGATGCAGAGCATCACATTGTAACTCATTATAGAATATTTACCTTTTTTATCTGGAAACTTCAGGATAGATTATGGTTCCTCTTTCACATCTGCTATTGAGAAATATTTCAACTAAGTGTTTGTTCTCAGTTTGTGATACTCAGTGTGCATTGTGTGTGTGTAACAGTGTCTTTGAGAAGTTTTTAAAGCGTTTTTAAACTACCACAGGAATCTCATTATCAGTCACCTTGGTAAAAATGGCTTTTTGAAAAAGTCATGTTTCAGAACATATGGAAGATACTTACTCCTAAAGGCTTTTAAGTGTCCATAAAAATGCTGAAAACATAAGACAAACTCCAAGTTGTTAATAACTTTAATTTCATCTGCTTTAAGGTTGAGTCAGAGTGTCATTGAGTTTTGACTAGTCCAGAGAAGCCATTGCCATTTTCAAATCATTTTTTCAAAAACTAGTCAGGCTGTTGTAGTTTCACACTGCAAGGTGTATTTCCTCAGTCCTCAAGTGTCTTCTGAAAGAAAATGACTGCAGAAAGGAGCAAAGCCTCAAGCAGTAGACAAGCCAAGAAGTATTGGGATCTGTTTCCAGTACTCGATTTTTCTCCTCTTCTGGTGTTCATGAAAAGATAAGGTACAAGTAGCGATACATGTTGTGCTTTTTCTGTTTCAAGGAAATATCTAGCTATCTCGGTATTCTCTTTCAGAAATGGAAACGTTTCCCAAGCACTTGTACACAGTTCATCCTTGCAAGAAAGTGTTAGCGTGTCTTTACAGAAAGAACCAACAGAGGGAGCCAGCAACCACGCGGTGGTAACAAGTGAGCAAAACTCAGAGCCACCCGCCTCGTTGCTGCCTCGGCATCCATCAGAGGATCAGAAGCTTTACCAGGACTTACTGGTAATTCATGTAAATTTAGTATTCTGCACTGAATGCAACAGTCAAAACAGCACACTGCTGAAGTTACGATGTGGTATTGGCAAGAATGAAAATGGCATGCGGTTTTCAAGTTCACATGTTATGCTCTACAGAAAAGTTCCAAGTTTGTGGTTCTTCATTTTTTTAAGGTTTAAGTGGTTATTCTGTACTTCACTCTTCCATGCATACATGGAGTACTGTCTAATAAATAATAATTCTTTAGTTCAAAGATAATGTCTGTTGATAACTTCCCAAATTAGTGCCCGTTAAAATAGCACAGCATTTTACCTTCAAGCCCCTTAAAGGGCAAATACTTTAATCTTGAAGAGTATCAGTATGTGGTGTGTTTAAATTCAGAACAGACTCTTACAGAAAGCTTGAAATGTAAGATATTCCAGTGTTTGACTACACTGCTGTGAGTTTACGTGATTGCATCTGAACTGAATCAGAATTTGGCTTCTTTGTCAGAATAAGCTGTTAACCCATCTAGTTGTATTTTAAGTTGCATAAGAATAAACCAGGATTTTGGTTTTTGACAACTCCTGCATGTCATGATGTTTTTATCCATGTGGTCTCTCCCCTGCTCCCTTTTTCTATAGGGCCAAGTAAACCACCTCTTAAAGTCCTCAGAAGAGCAAGATCATTTGCCTGTAAAATCAGGATTTGTTAATGATGATGGTCCTAAGTGTCAGGATATTGCTGATATAACAGAAACGGCTTCAGAGACTGACACGGGAGTGGTGGATAAAGAGAGTGTGATTAGTGCTACACTCAAACAACTGAAGAGTCTTGGAGTGACAATTGACTCGCCTGGCAAAATGAAGACAAATACACACAAAGTGGAGAATGCCAGGTAAAATACTGGTTGTTTTGAGTAGTAATTTGCAGATCCAACCAAAAATGAAGATTGGCTCAACGAGCAAAGAGAAGGGACTGTGTTCACTGTCACTGGGGATTTGTTTGGCAACTTGATCCACATTTCCTGCAAAGATGAAACACTGGCTCATGCTATGGGTATTTCAGATAGGTTTAAGAGCTCTGCTAGCAAAACTCAGATTATTTAAATATAACACAAGTAGCTCGAGCTGTTAGAGCATCTGGTGATTCTTAAAGCATTGTGCATGCAGTAGCACACAATTCCCTAGGATAATAATGAAGCTGCTTGAGTAATTTCAATCCTTTGGGCTATGTCAAAATGTTCCAGAGAAACACTGGACTTGGGAGGCTGAATGTTAAGCAGCTATATATTTTGTCACTGCTGCTTAACCCTTGTCTCGCACTTCACCAGTATAAGTGAAATTGTTATCATGGCTTTGATATATAATCAAAACGGGTTCTGTCCTAATCGCTTGTTATTGTGAGTGCTTTGACTTGAAACAGGGAGGCTGCAGTGGCTGGGGAGGGAAACAGCTGTGATGAAACAGAAGAAGGAGCAGAAGTAATTTCTGAAGAAGGTGTTTGAGGCACAGGAATTTACTTATGTAGCTGCTTAGGCATAGGCTGACTGCCTGGTACAGCTTCACTTTCATCCTTATTGTCTACTTGATACTAGTATATAACTGTTAGGTAAACAAAAAAAATCTGACCATCTCCTAATTAATCTTCTCTTCAGCTGTGTATCAAAAGCTGTTTCCAGTCATACAGTTTTTAAGCTCTTTTCTCTCCTTTTCACTTGAATTTCATCAGGCATTTTTCTGGAATTTGTGGGCTACCTTCCTGGCTGGAGAGTCTGTCAGTGTTCTTTTAATGTCAATAATATGCTAATAAGTGAACCCATAAGACAAAACTGGAATTCTTGGGTTTTTTTCTTCAAACTTGGCGAGCAGGGTGGAATTCTTTCTTCTGCCACTTTCATGACTGATAAACAATTCTGAGAAAAGGTCTACAGCTCAGTAGAGAAGGAAACAACAGTGCAACTCCATAGCATAATTAGTGGTTGTTCATCTGAGCCAGGAGTTTACTCTCCCTAAGCAAACTTCAGAATGTATGCTCAGTGAAATAGGAAGACTCTTAACTCTCAACATGAGGAGTTTGGATTTATAAACTAGTATATGATGCATGTACTAAATGCACTGGTTTATAACCACTACCAGTGTACCAGAGCTTGCCCTTTCAGTCTTTAAACTAAACACCTAATGTATATAAGAAATTGGTGTACCAAGCAACAGAACGGATGAGCATTTCCTTTACTGAAGGATGCCTTCAAAAACTAGAACCTTGCAGGCTAGTTTGTGTAAAAATCCTGGAATTGACATGCATTGGGAAAGAGGAGATGTTCTTGGTCTCTGTCATTGGGCTTGTATCTTCTATCTAGATATAAATTTTGGGTTGGATGGCAGCATCTCGAGTCTTAGGATCAGAGACATATAATGTCACATTCACTGGTGAGAATAGACCAAGAGTTCAAACCTGCTTTAAAAACAAAACCAGCTCTGAAACCTGCTAGAGGCGGGTGGCTCTTCATACAAGGGTTGTGGTTAGTACTGAATCGGAAGGGAATACTATCAATTCTTTAACACAGTGTTTGGATACTCTTGGTGTGAGTAGCTGGAGAGCTGCTTTTTAGTGTGTGCAGAACATATGATCTTGGCACTGAACAGCCTGATTGAGCTGTGGCGTTCAGAAGGAAGGAGAAATCAGTACAGCGAGCAAAATGAAATTATCAGATTATACTGTGAAATGCATACTTTTCCTGTAATGCTAAACTAACTTTTTGATGCTTTATTTCAGCATCTTAGCGTGCATAAATCCTGAAGCAGTGGTTCCTGGACTAAATTATATGTCATTTGCCAATGTCAGCATGTGTGGCTTAACTCCTAATGTTGTTGATCTGAGCATGGAAGCAAATGCTATAGCACTCAAGTATCTCAGTGAAAATCAGTTATCTCGACTTTCTCTCAGTCACTCAGGCCAAAATCCTCCTGCAGATTTCTCTTTCCAAGACATCTTGCATACAAATATGGACAAGAGCATGGTGGGTCTTAGCTTAATTTCACCAAACAATATGTCTTTTGCAACCAAGAAGTACATGAAGCGATATGGGCTGATACAAGGCAATGACGGTAGTGAAGACGAAGAGGAGCTGCAGGTTCAAGACGGCAATTCTGGCACTGTCAAAACCAAAAGCATGCTGGACAAAAACTGTACCCCTGTGTTGGATGGCTTCAACCACTGGACTGAATTATCCAAAAGAATTGATGGAAGACTCCCCATTCATCTAAAAAGTCACAGCAGAGAGTTGACTACTAATGCTTCTCCACCAGAATTAAACAGCCCTGTGTTAAGAAATATTACAAATGAAATTTTTCCTCCCAGAACAGATCAAACAGATGAAAACTCAGTTCAGATTTTAAAGGATTTAAAATCAAAACCCAAATTGTTACCTGGGAGGGTTGAATTCACTGAACAACCTGGCAGGAAAGACGAAGGAGATATTCAGGTCTTCCCTGGAAATCTGCATACTCCAGCCCTTGAAACATTAAACCAGTCGAACAGCATGAATTCTGTTGGCACCATTCTTGATGTGAAACAACTCAGGCAGTTGCCAAAGTTGTTCTGAACATCCCCCGAGATGGCTGGCAACCACTGTTTTAAATCTGAGAGGGACCTCTCTGTAAAAGTCTACAGGAAACCAAGGATTAAGCTATCTTTGAAGAGGTCACTGTCGTAGCTATGTAAAACTTGCAGAACTGAGTTTTCAGCCCAGGTCGGGGACAGCCACCTCTAAATGCCTGGTTGAGTCAATGCTGATTAGCACTGAAGTATGTGTGCACTTTTGTTTACAGTTAGGTGTGATTTTAAAGTATCTAAAAGGTGAATCAACTTGAGTCCAGGATGTACTCTTAATATACTTTTAACAACGATGCTTATTTAAATGTTCTTCTGTTGACTTTTTTTAAAACACTGACTTTTTTACGTGTTTGTGCCAACTGTGAGCCATCGATACTGTGTGTGGCAGAGCAGGGGTAACGGAGCTAAAGCACTAATTTCTAGAAATTTGCTGAAATGGTTGCATTACTGTGGGGGGGTTGTGGCTGGTGGGAAGGGAAGTATAACCGTGGCTTTACTTTGCATAAAATTATTTTGAATTCAGCCCAAATGGCACATGTAATTCTCTGTATCATGAAATCCTGGAAGGAAATTGGAAAAACTGGCACTTTTAAAACTCTTGTGACTTTTTTTTTTCCCTGAATGAATGTTTTCTATTTATTTAAGAAGTACGTATTGCTCATAAAGGTCAAAGGTTCCATTAAAAAAAAAAAAAACTTCAGTTGTCTGATGTAGCCTTTATTTAAGACATGTGCCACTTCCCAGTTATTGTTTAGAATGGCTAACTGGAAGTGCGAGGATGTCACGTGCTACTGAACTCTTCAAGAATTCCAATACTGGGTGGTGAGGTAAGCAAAAATAATAGATTTACTTTGTTCTGTATTAACATACACATACTCTGTCATCAAGTGCTACAGTCTATTAATGAAACAGCCCTTTTCCATAGCCCTGTGATGATAATTTAGGTGTAGTAGGTGTTTTTGTGGTTACTCTGTGTTGTCAGTTACGTAGTAACCCCCTGGTGCTGGAAACCCCAGGTGCCCGGAGCTGGCTGTGATAGCCCTGCCCGCCTGTGGCGAGTACGGCTGAGGACACACGGCCGGGGGAGCGTGGCTGTGGTGTAACGCGCCTCTGTCCTGACCTCTTGGTCTTGGAAATGAGACACCGGCGCTGGAAGCGGCAATTCATTCCCATTCCCACCATTCCTGATGGGAGGACGGTGCGGAATGACGGTCAAGCCATCTGTTTTCTCTCTGGCCGTAGCGCATCAACATGCTTTAATGGGAGTTTGAACAAACTTTGTTTTAATGATGGCATTGTCTCAACAGAAGTTCAGCCTGTGGTGCTGACCTTGCCTTTCCTGCTCCAAGAGTGTTAAACTAGAGATTAAAACACCCCACATCGAAGTCCTGGGCCTTTCCCGTTCAAATCCGAAGGACTGCACTGTTAGTGCCCACTCAAACATACCATGAACTAATTGCTAATTAATTCATTACGATGACAGGAGTGTCTTTTCCAGCATCTACCCCCCTTGTGGGCCTTTGTGGATTACGAATTGGGGGTGAGATAAGCCATTTGCTATTTCAAAGCCAGTACAGAGAGAGGAAGGTAGCGGCTCCCTTCAAGCCGTGTCAGAATTTCTCCCCTCACGCAGCCTCTTCCATCAACAAGAATATTTGCTTCCTTTCAGGAAAGGTGCTGCTTTGGTGTGCTGAAAAATAAAACCTTTCTCAGTCCCTGAATCTCCCCTGGATCAGGCACAAGCTTATTATCTGGCAGCACGTTTTCTGCTGAATCAGTCAAAAAACAGTTAATGTTTTTGAACATTCCAGTGAGATGAATGAGGCAATTCATACCTCTGAGCTATTGTTGTAGGGTTTTGTTCTTTGTTTCCTATTGTAAAATGTCTGGAAACACAGGAAGATGACAGTTGTATTAGTTAATATTTTAAAGACTTTCTTCAAATGCTGGAGGGCTAGAAACAATTTGAAAACAAAAGCCAAACTACTTGCACACAGCTCAGGACAAGGGTGTGGTGTTATATTAAGTTACACAAATCATATAATCCTGGACAGCAACCTCTGAGCGAGTGAAACACTAATTTACTTGACCAAAACAACAAAAAAACACCCTTCCCTGAAGTGGCGTTTTCCTTTCATGGTGTAGTGCTGAGTAATTTCAAGATGCCTGGATTTTTTTCCTGAAGCTTCTACTGCAGCTTGGAGTCAAAAACACATGGAAAGCCAGGTCTGGCTTTGTTAACTCTGAGCAATGGGGACCAAACTCAAGCGCTGGCTCTGTCGCCTGTTCAGGCGATGACACGTGTGGAGGGGCAGCACGGTTTAAAGCTTTGTTGTTATTTTTTCTTCTTTTTTTTTTTTTTTGCTTCTGTTGTTTCTAGCTATCTTTTATCATAATGAAAGGAAGATATTTATAGCACTTGCTCAAAAGGCCTTGGGCCTGCTTGGAGCATCACTGACCTCTTTATTCTGTCTAATTTTGATGCTCCCTACCTCTACCTCAGGGCTTCCTACCTCTTTGCCTTGTGAAAACGTGGAGAGGCGGCGAGCCCTGGCTTCCTCGGTGTGACCGGGAAGCCCACCCGTGGCAAGGCAGTGGCGGGGCAAGGTGCCCGTTACCTGCCACACCAGGGTTCCCCCTTAGGCTCGGGGTGGGGTTGCCCAGCGAGGGGCAGCCGTGCGGGTGGGGGTAGGTTGACCACGGCCACGGCTCCCACTCCACTGGCGGCAGGCGCGGGTGGGAATGGCCCCGCAGCGGCTCTCGGTGCACAGAAGATGCTCGGCTTCCTAATCTCCCCCGCCCAGCCCCGGCTGTTCTATCTTTAACGCTTCCTGTTGGTTAGAGGAGCCGGCTTGAAAATGGTCGTGTTTCCTGGCGGGAGGCACGACGGGCTCTCTCCACCGCGTCGTGACCGTCCCTGCCCCGCCGCCCCACGCACGCTGCCGGCATCGTGAGGGCTCCTGCCTGCCGGGACCCGACCCCAGCCGCGCCCGGGGATGGGGAGGGGGGGGGAGCGGGGAGGGTTTGTGGAAACCTCTCCCACGGCCGCGTCCAGAGCGGGAGGTTGAGGGGAAGGAGTGAAAGGAAGAATAACAGCTCCGGCATTTCCCCCTGCGGGAGGGCGTGCAGGTGGTGGGGAGACAATAGCCACCCCCGCACCCCCAGCCCCGCCGCCCACCGCCACACGGCCCGCACGGCAGGTGCGGCCGGTCCTCATCGCCCCGGCGGCGGATGGGGCTGCGGCTTCTCCCCTTCGCCCCGGGCTCCGCGCACGGCCGGGGCGGGGGGCGCAGCCTCGTCCCAGCCCCGCAGCAGGGACCGGGGGGCGTCCCGGGAGGTGCTCAGCCCCGGTCCCCTCCTCTCCGCCCCGCTCCGGTAGAGATTTCGTTGATTTTCGGCTTCCCGGGCCGGCCGATCCCCCGAGCTATCGAAAACCGCTTCCCGCCGCTTTCTTCAGGACCGCTTTACCTGTGGATGTCCGGAGGAACGGACCCAGGACCCTCCAGCGACCCCCGCCTCTCCCCCCTTCCTCTGCCGGCACCCTCTGGCAATTTGGGGAGGGTTTCAGACGCGTCCCGTCGCCTTGCAAGCGCCGCGTAGGGCACCCCAACCCCCGCACCCGCCCTCCCCCCCGGTCCCCCAGCAGCCGCTCCGTTTGCGGGGCGGCTTTGGTGAAGGCCAGGGGTGTCCCCGTCCCCCCGGGCCCAGAACCTGCCGCGGCCGGGCTGAGGCCCAGCCCCGACGGGGCGCGCAGCCGGTCCCGGCCCCCGAGCCCCGCTGGCTGCCCCGCACTGCTCCGGGGCGGCCAAGGGCCCTTTCGCCGCTTCCCCAGGCCCCTCTCCTCCAGGCTCGGCCCTGACCCCGGCGCTGAGCTCTCACGTCCGCTCACATCCCAAATTTCCCGAGGGCGAGGGGTGCCGGCTCGGTACCCGCTCTGCTCCCCGTCCCCCAGCATCCGCCAGCCCGGCAGGGATGCTCGGCCTCCCCCGGCCCCAGCACGGGAGATGAGACGGGGAGCTCGCCCCAATTTAGCCCTTCAGCGAAAACACAGGGGGAGGAAGGCTGGGGATGGGGCCACTTCTCTCCAAAACATCTCCTCTCGATGTGCTTTATTTACCTTCTCTTGTCCCAAAGCAGCCCACACCCCTTCCCTCTCTCTCAGCATCTCCAACAATTTATTTTGGCTCATTAAATTTAATTAAGAACGGAGTAGGTGTTCCATATTTAATAAAAAAAAAAAAAGAAAAAAAAGGCAAAAAAAAAAAAAGCAGGGGCATAATAACCTCCAAGAGGACTAAAATAAAGAATTGCTATTCAGATGCGGGCAGCCACAGTGCAATTTTTTATTACTCTTTTTTTTTTTTTTTTTTGCAGTGTCTTTTTAAGAGCATCTAAGCACACACACATAAAAAGCTAGAAGGCATGCATTCCGGAGTTATTCCTATGCATATCCCTGCAATAATTTTCCGCTTTCCTTCGATAAAATTGCCAAATAATAATGAATCATTTCATAAATAATGGGTTTAGAAGCTTATCAGGGCAGGCGGGCCACTGCTGGGGTTTTATCTCTCTCGGCCACATTGCAGTAGTGTTCCGCTCTCCATACTAAATAGGAAACTGGACGTGATGTGGAATTAGAGCCTACCCAGCTGAAGCCACCCAACACTTACTACAAATATAGCCGCGATGCGTAGGCCACAAAATGGCTCCACTCACTTTTCCCAATGAAAAGCAAATGGTGAGTAGAGAGGAATCCGGCCCTGCAGCAGGCCGGGGTGGTGGGTGTGGCGGGCTGGGGTTTCGGGGGGCAGCGAGGGGTGCTTGTGGGGCTTCTTGCCCCATGTAAGAGACAGGCGAGGGGGGGGGGAAAACCCCAAGTCTTTTCCGCGGTTGGGTTTTAATCTTTTTTCCTTCTTTGATGCGGGGTGGGTGAGGAGGAGAAGACGCTTTCTCCTTTGAAACTGTGGGGTGCGCTCCTCGGCACCCCCACTCCCCCCAACACCCCCCCCCCTCTCCCCGGGACCCCCGGGCTGCGGCAGCGAGGAGGTGGGTGGGAGCGGCCCCGGGGGAGCCGGGGGAGAAGCGCCCGCCGGGCCCGGCTGCCCCCAGCCTCTCCCCGGGGGGGGACGACCAGGACCCGGCCCGGCCGAGGGCCAGGGCCTGTTCGCTTGTTCCCGGGGGGGTCCTCCCCCCATATACCGCTCCCTTCCGCCCCTCCGCATTGGGGCAATTTCCCTACAAAAAGCCCCCGGGAAAGGTGCGTCTCTGGGCTGGAAATTTCCTGACGATCCGCTGCTGGAAAACAAAAGGATTTTGCGGAGCAGAAACCAGCGGGCGGGGAATTAATCTCCCCCCCCCCTCCATTTTTCTAAACGAAATCACCCCCAAATGAAGGCAAAACGCTGCGGGTATTTTTGCGGTTTTGTGTATTTCGTTTTTTAACGAAAGCGGGAGGACACGCCATCGGGATTATTTCGGTTTTTACGAAGGGGAAAACCTTATTTTTCATTATTTCGTTGGCGGGGCGGGGGGGGGGGGGGGGGAACCGTCCTCGCCTTCCTGTTGATCCGCGGCGGGGGAGCGGGCTCACCCCGCCGGCTGCCCGGCCCCGGCTGTCGCGGCACCTCGGGCCGGAGCGCTGCCGGTAACCGGCCCCTTTAGGAATTAAATTTTCCAGCCTGGCGTGGGACAAACGCCGCCGCCGCTCTTTGCGAGCCCGTCGGGAGAAAAACAACTCCGTCTCCGGCCCCGTCTGGGATTTCCTCCCGGAGAGACTGGGCTTGCAATGTGTCCAAAATACCTCCCAATTCGCCCCAAATATAGGGCTTGGTTTTTGTCCTTCCCCCCCCCCCCCCCCACTGCTTTTTTATCCGTTTATTTTTTCCACGCCAGGCCGTGGCCGCCGCGCGTTGTGGCCCCGTGTGCGAGGCGGCGGCTCCCGGCTGCGTGGCGGGGACGAGCCGCCCGGCGGCGGCGGGGGGGGACCCGGGGGTGGCCGGCTGTCCCCTATCACAGGGGCCGCCCCGGGGTGCCTTCCCCTCCTTCCCTCTCCCCTGCACCCCTCTCTCCACTGGTCTCTGGCAATCCGGGCCCACGAGATCCACCCTCTCCTCTTTTTCTCCCCCCCCCCCCCCTTCTCTTCCTCCCAGGATTTAGCAGTTTTATCCCGATGCGGGTGTCCTTCCTCTCTGTAAAGTCGTAAGTACCTTGAGGTGGGAGGAGTAAATTCAGCCTGACACTGAGAGCGCTTTTGTTGAAACAGGAGAGACTTGCGGTGTCCCTACTTAAATATGACACATGTGAGTAATCTCTTCTTATACAATATCGGAATAGGCAATTAGATTTTTCTTTCTAGAGGGCTGGCGGGGAGGGGGCTGGCGGGAAGGCAGAGAGCTTGTGCTTTAGGTTGGGTGGTTGGTTTGGTTTTTTTTTTTTCCCCAAGAGAGATGGTGAGATATGGCCAAAAAAATGGGGTTTCTCTCGCAATTCAGCCCAGCAGAAACGAAAAAAAAAAAATTACCCAAGGCAAAGGAGCGAGAAGGATGGGGAGGAGACCCCGTGTGTGGCAGCTCTCTGCTCCACGAAGCCCCTTATTTACAGGAGAAAAAAAAACCAAACCAAAACAAACACGAACGAGGGCAGGGAGGGTGCGAGAAACAGCATGGCAATAATCGCGATATCACTGCCTGCCCTCGGCGCGAGGTGTCCTGTCGCGACAGTATTCGTTCTATGAGAGAAGGGGGACAATGATCGTGTGCGGCGGCGGATGGAGGGCTGCTCCGCGCCGGGCCCCTTCCTCCTTCCTGCGGTAGCGAATGCGCGGGGAGACTGACTCCGTAACGGACTGGTTTAGCCCCCTCTCCCCCCAAAAGAGGCTTCAGGTATATTTCGCTGTTTTAAAAATAATAACAAAAAATTAAAATGGGAGGACAAGGCGGTCGCCCGTGGGACTGAGGCCGCTGCCGGCACGCCGAGCCGCGACGGGGTTAGCTCCGCGGGGCGGCAAACACCGCTGAGGTCCCCAAAACGGGGAGAAATTCCCCCAAACGGGAGGGGAAGGGGGGGGGGGGCCTGAGCCTCCTCCCGCCCGGCCGTAATTTGGCTGCATAATGTAACACCCCGCCGCCGCGGCGCGCCGGGTGCTGGCCGAGCCCCTCTCGCTGCAGCAGCCGCCCTGATGGTGTCAGCCCTCCGCGTGTAGCGGCGTAAATCACCGCGGTGCGCCGGGCGCCGCTCGGGCCCCGCTGCGCGGCTGCGGAGGGGGGCCGGCCGCCCCCTGCACGGTGCGTCATGCGGAGCCGGGGCGCTGCACGACGTCACAGCGCCGCACCGTTCCGCGGGGCTCCGTGACGTCACGGCAGGGCCGGGGCGCTCCGTGACGTCACAGCACCGCACGGCTCGACGGCGTGGCCCGGCGTACCCCCGGCCCCCTCTCGCAGCGGTGACGGGGCTCGTCCCGCCGGCAAACTCCAACTGATTTGGGGTGATTAGTGCCTCCCCTGCCCTCCCCCCCTTTTCCCCCCATTTCTCGCCGGCGAAGCCCGAGCCCCGAAGCGCCCCCCCCCCCCCCCCGTCGGGGCGGTGCCCGGGGCGGGGTACCCCCCCGCCCCCCGCCGGGGCCGCCCCTCACCGCTGCCTCTCTCCGCAGGACGATGGACAGGCCGCCCGCCCCGCCGCCCCCCAGTGACCCCCGCGATGCCCGCCCCCCCCGGCGGCACGACTCGGAAGCGGAGACCACGAGCGAGCCGGAGAGCAGCCGCGGGGGCATGGAGGCGCCGGCGGACCCCCAGCTGCTGCTCAACGGGGCGTCCAAGGAGGCGGGCCGGCCCTCCCCCGGGCCCCCCGCCGCCCCCGTGCCCGTCATCGAGCTGGTGCGCCGGGGGGGCTCCCTGGACATAAAAAGCCGGGAGGCGGCGGGGGAGGCGATGCAGAGAGCGCCGGGCGCCGAGCCGTGCCGCGCCGCCGAGGCCGCCTGCGAGGCCCGCATGGTGCAGCTGAGCCCCCCCGCGCTCCCGCTGCAGCCCCCCGGCAGGGCCATGCTCTACAACCTGGGCCAGCCGCTGGCCACCATCAACAGGTCCGTGTCTCCGTCTCCCACCCCCATCCCCCGGCGGGGCTCCCTCGGAGCAGGTCCCCGAGGGGTGCCCCGCTCGGCTGCGGGGCTCGGTACCGGGGAAGGAGGGAGGGGGGCGGCAGCAGCAGCATCCCTTCCGCCGCGCGGGGCTCGGCGCTTAGTCATCGCGGGTTTGTATGCAACTTTGCAAAGGAAGAAAGGGGGAAAAAAAAAAAAAAAACCGAAACGAAAAACTGTCGTTCCTGGGGGGGGGGAAGTCACGGTAGAAATGCCCCAGGCAGAGCAAAGGGGTCCGTCAGTAAGCGCGGTACTTGTCGAGAGCTGGTTTAGATCCTCGGAGCTACCCGGGCTCTCTCTGTCCTGCAAATAAGCGCAAGGGACAGAAAACGCTCTCGCAGGGGCAGAGCGCAGCCCGCCTGTGCGGGGACGGACCCCCCGCGCCCCGCTGCCGTCTCCTCTCCCGGGGGAGGCTGCGGTGCGGACCCGGCCCGGGTGGGCGTCCGTGCCCGCCGGCTGGGGGGCAGAAGGGCGCGGGGAGGGGGGGTGGGTTTTGCCCCGGAGCCGCTAGTCTGGGTGCCCCACGCCGCCCGCATCCCCCTGCCCACGCAGGGCTGGCGTCCCTCGGTGCGTGTCCCCGGGCGGCCGCGTGTCGTGTCGCGTCGCCGCACGACCCCGGGCTCGGCTTCGTGAGCCGTGAGCTCCCTCCGAGGTCACGGAGCAGCTCGGCTTCCCACCGGCCCCGAGCCGCCCCCGGCGCGCTTCCCCCCCCGCGGGGGCCGGGCCATGCCGGGGGGGATGCCGGGGTGTCCTCACGGCCTCTCTGCCTTTCGTTTGCAGCGGGTTTTTCGGCGAACCGGACTCCTTCTCCATGTACGGCGGCAACCGGGTGAAGAGGAGACCCTCTCCCTACGAGATGGAGATCACCGACGGTGAGAGCGTTTCGCCCCGGCGCTGGCTCTTGAGGGGCTCCCCATCTGTTGAAGGGGGCAAGTTGCTGAGCGGTGCCACACGCTGGGATTAAAACCCGAAATCGTAAAAGGCGAATGGGATGCCTGTGGTGGCAGGGTAGCTCCCCCCGCTGCGGGTCTGTACAGCAGAGCCCAGATCTGTCCCGACTAATGACCGGCAGCGTGCTCGGTGGATTTGCTTTCACGCAGCAAACCAGTTCAGCGTATGGTTAATTACATCCCTGTTCTGCAAATTGCTTAGGGATTAAATCCGAAGGAAGCCACTAAATTTAAGTCTTTGTTGAAGTGCAGGGGCTGGATCAGGGCCACTGCAGTGACATGCTGTGTTTGCAAACCTTTTCAGCCAGGAGACGTTCCTAACGCAGACCACAGCCTTGGGCAGAAAGATCCCACCGCCTTTAAACGGCCGAGAAGCAAAGGGCTAAACCTGTGCTAAGGTCTGCAGGGTCACAGCGGGATTGTGGCTGGTCCCTTTGCCAGCTTGTCTACGGCTCGATTCAGTATATATCCACAGCCTGCTGCAGTCTGCCGTGGAGAAATATCCCGTGTCTGGTCTTGTGGCAGAGCCTGGGAGCAGATGTGGAGGGTGACAGTCTGGTGTCCGAGCAGAGATCCCAGGTGCGGGGATCCCTGTCGGACTGGCAGGATAATTTCAAAGAAAAGAAGGCAGGGAGAAGGCAGGGCAGGATCCCGCTGCCTGCTCCCGGGCAGCCGGCGTGGGTTGCAGGAGGCTGCGTGCAGGCGGCAGCGCTGCCCACGCAAAGGGGTGTTTGCAAGAGCAATTTGCACGTGGAAGGCTGACACGTTTATCTGCAGAGTTAACAGCCCGTGCAAATGAGAGCCATTGAAATGTGTTTCCTCTTTAGCAATTGTAAACACTGTATTTCAATCGCCAGACGATTAATTTTCCTTCTGTCTAGCTAGCTGTCCCTTTCCTTCTACCCGGCTAATCTAAAATCCGATCAAATCATAATCCACATCGCTCTAATGTAATACAGTCCGAAATGATGGGCCCAGGGCATTATCTGCCTTCATCAGTCCCTCTCTCCCCACTCTCTGCCCTCCTCCGTCTGCCTGGGCCTTTCAGACCGCAGCCCCGTGGGGCAGGGGTTGTCTCAGCCCCCGGCACAAGGTCTTTTTGTCTGGGTTTCCATTCAGAGGCTTAGTGGCTACGGTGAAAAGTCCATCAAATCACAGTGTCTGACTGAAGCTTTTGACTTGCTGTTAAATTAGATATTAAGGATTACAGAGATATTTGGTTGTAACCAAGTTTTTGGATATGTGCTTTAACGCAGGTGTAGAGATTGGGCCCAATCCTGCAGGTTCTGGCTTATGTGAATTTCCAGGACTGGTCTCAGAATTTTTTGGGGGAAAAAACAGGTACCAGATGATGCTGTCTAACCAGGAGCAATTTGTAGGGATGTGCATCCCATGCTGAGGCATCTGTGTGGTCTGCCGGGCTTTGCTCATCGCTCTGACTGTCACCTGCCAGGTGACATCTGGAGCATGCCGGAGCTTCGCTCCTGTGGGTCCTCAGCCCTTGGGAGGTGCAGAAGGGCAGGAGAGTCTTGCCGGGCGCTTGGTGTTTGGTTTCCTCTGTAAGGAAACGAGTGGCAGGTTTTTTGCAACTATTTCTTTCTTCATTGTTGGGAAAGTTTGGTGCCTTGAATACCTTCTTAAAAAATAGATATAAATGGAGATAAAAATGTAAAACAGTATCTGCAAGGATATTCTGGAACTTTGGAAGCTCTTCTTTTTATTAGTTTTCCTCAGATCTCTAATTACAATTTAAAAAGCATCAGTCAATGAATTGGAACAAAATCCAGGCAAAAATTCTCAGCCGACTGCTTGAATTAATTATGAGGCAAGTTTCTTTATGAGAAATAAATCTCTTCTATTATAACACAGCTATGGGGCATTTTAAATTTCTCCATTGCTTGACATGCTTTGGCCAAAACCTGATCTCTTTCTAAAAGATATGTTTAATTCTGTTGATACAGGAATCAAAAATATGAGTGGTGTCAGAATTTGTGTTATATACTGGAGCTTGGTTTGGGTGCCCCTGGATGAAAATGAACAGGTCTTTTTTCTGATTTCTGACCTATTTGTGAATAGATGCCTTTTAGTCAGCAACTTTCAGTGAATAGAGATGCATGTTTGAAGCCTGTGAAGACTGGAAGTCTCTTGAGATTTTTTTTGGAAAATAAACAGTATCCAAGTTTTTTTTTCCTCATACCCTTATGGGAGTAAAAAGGTTTTAAGCTGCATCTCCTTCTGGACTCGAGGCTGGTTGCTTTGTCTTGTCTGGAAAGAGCATTTAAGTGTTGAAACCGTTGTATTATTGTAGCAGGTTGTAGCACATTCTCCACTGCCTTACTAGCAGTGCTGGGCAGCCTGGTGTTGTTGAGGTCCCCTTGGTCCCCATCACCTTCCCCACGACCTCATGGCACAGTGGGCTGTGCACAGCAGGGACAAGAAACCTTCCCTTTCCATGAGCTCTTGCACATTAATTCATATGAAGGGAATTAATTATATGTGCTGTTTGGGAGTGGAAAATTGCCTTTATTAAAGCATCAGACCAGGGTCTTAGAGGTCGGAGATGAGTTTCTCATTCTGACATCCCCCAGCTTATCCCAGGGGCTCTTTGCAATTTTGGGGGACTCCCTGCTCCTGAGCGCGCTGTGAGGAGAAGCAAGTTGTATGGCTGCTCGCACGCTGGAGAAGCCGGTAGCTTTAATCTGGCTGCCTGGGAGTGTGTCCCCATGCAAACCCTGCGGTGGGGGGTATTTTGTGCGATGTGCTGGGCTGAAGGGGCTCAGTTTCCCCTGAAGGGAGGAAAGTGTGATGGTGTTTAATCAGCTGGAACGTGGGATTCCTCTTCTTGTGTCGTGCCAGGTGGGATCTGTCAAGCTGCAGCCTGACTAGGATGCCTCAAAAATCACATCTGTTCGGGTGCTCAGCCACAGTCAAAGCAGCCATGAGTTTTGCTATATAAGAATAATGATGTTTAAATGCCCCCCAGGATGCTGGTGTCACTGGATGATAGCAGAGCTATGGCTTAAACGGCTCACCACGGCCAGGGACTTGCTCCCACCAGGAGGGAGTAGTTAGGCAAGTGTCTCAGAGTGGGGGCTACAGGGGAGAGATGGTGCGGATGGGAATATCCACAGCCTGTAATTTGGGGTACGACTCACCGATGTGGTATCTGCAAGTCTTTGCTTCATACTTTGTTATGGTTTTCACTGTATGTGATGCTTCCCATCCTATGGGGGTTTCTGCCATCATCATTCTCCCATAGTTTCATGAGATCGCTGTGTGCTTCCGCTGTTGGTGTCTCCTGGACGTGAGGATGGAAAGGGTGTAATAATAAAAGCATCTTAATGGTAGTGTCTCCTTACATGAACTGGTTTCCACGGACCCAAGGACCTGCAGTCCTGATTTACAGCGTTGCTACACCTGCAGCACGGTACTTCTGGGCAGATGTGCTTTTGGGTCTCTCCTAGCACAGAGACAATGTCTCGCTCGTGCCAACGGGAGTTGCCCTGATGATCTCGAAGGAGAATTGATGCGTTTTGTGCGTCCATCCTGTGTAACATGCTCTATCAGGAATACGGCTGTAAAATCACAGGGATTTAACTGGAGTTCGCAGGTAACTGAGCCAAATGGACACCTCTAGCAATTTAGAGTCCCTTCTCCAGTTACTGTCAGATAGGGAGTCTTTGCCATGATGTGCAGAGAGAGCAGGGAGTCCTCAGGTCAGCTGTGAAACTGCTTCATCCTCCATGCGTGATCAGCCTTCCAGCAAGGACGCTGCTTTCACTCTGTGTGTCTCATTGCTACCCGTCCTCATTGCTACGGGGTGAATCCGGCCACCCCATTTCATATAAACCACCCAGAGGGCTGGTGGCAGTCCTACAGTCTTTATCAGCTCTAGATCCTGCCTACATCAGGGAAGATCTCTGGATCTTAGAGTTGTCAAAGCCTCTGCTCAAGCTAATTACCTCCTGTCACAATGGTATGTCCTTAAGACGTTTTTGGGATAGAAAATAAAACCATCTAGTGAGATAAACTTTTAATAGGACCTTTGTTGCTGAGATACCCTAAAAATATAGCAGCCTTCTGCAGATGTGTCACGGCCTGAGCATTCCTCCTTGGAGAGGTAAATTTAGGCGTCTCAGGAGACATCTAAAAAGACGCAACTCTATTTTTCCTTTCCAGTGGCTTGAACAGAAGTTACGGCTACCTCAGCTTGTCAGGTTAGCTTCCAGTTAGCTGGAAACTCCTGTTTCACTGCCTTGCTGATGTGACTAAAATAAATCGGTTCATTTGGGAAACGGTGACCTATTGAGCAAAGTAATAAATGACCTGTTACGCCCCGCTCCTAATTCTGCATGGTTGCAATTGCAGGTCCTCATACGAAAGTGGTTCGTCGCATTTTTACCAATAGCCGGGAGAGGTGGAGACAGCAGAATGTCAACGGAGCCTTTGCGGAGCTTCGCAAGCTCATCCCCACCCACCCGCCCGACAAAAAACTGAGCAAGAATGAGATTTTGCGCCTGGCTATGAAATACATCAACTTCCTGGCCAAGCTGCTCAACGACCAGGAGGAAGAAGGAAACCAAAGGGGCAAAGTGAACAAAGACTCTGGGATAGTCCAGGAAGACCTCCTGCAGGACATGTTGTCTCCTAACTCTAGCTGTGGAAGTTCTTTAGACGGAGCAGCAAGCCCGGACAGCTTCACGGAAGAGCATGAAACACTAGATTCAAAGCACACGCGGAACCTGCACCACGCCATTCTCCCTGTAGAAGGCAACACGCAGCGGTGATGACCTTCCGCATCGCTCCTGAAGCAGCAAGGGGGGAGGCGAGACCCGAGCGTGCGGATGCTGGAACTTGTGCCCGTGGGATTTGTGACTCTGCCTTTCCCCGGGGGCTCGGGCTCCCTGTCCTCCCCAGCCCGGGACGGAGCGGCCGGCGCGTTGGCCGAGGACAAGACCAAACCAGATGGACATTCAGTATTTAGGTACGTGATCGTACAAAGAAGAAAAGCATTGAAGTCATCTTCATTGTACATACTGCTTATGATGTGACTCTGCAGAGGGGAAGGAGACGCGGCCAGCACCTCTCCAGCATTTAGGGGGTTTTCAGACCATTTGACGACTGACCGTCGCTTTTTAAACAGTCACTGGTTGAGACATGGAACTCCTCTTTCACTGCTGGTGGAGGCCACCAACGCTTTCCAGCTCCACGTGGTGCTGGAGACTGCTGAAACCGGCCAGCGCTGCAGCATTTCTCCAGCCTGTGGCATATACAACTGGTCCGAGCAGGAGCTGGGGCCACGTGTTCCTGTTGTCCGAGAGCTTTTGACTGTATCTTTTTAAAGAGGTGAAAAAATACCCTCAGCAAAAGAACTATTAAAAGGATTAAGACTTTTTCTTTTTCTCTCCTTTTTTTTTTTCCTTTCTTCCTTTCCCTTCTACCTAACTTTGGATTGTTTGGGGTTGTTGTATTTATGACGTGGGATTACTTCTGTTTAACGCTGTCATGCAGTATCCACTGAACGAAAAGGTACATAGGTGTTTTCTGCTGCCCTCCCAGTCCCTGATTTTTCTGCTGGTAACGCTCAGCAGGTGAGCTCCAAGCCTGTTGTGGTCTCCTAGAGTTTTCCCAGCTGTGTCTGTAGGGCCAGAGCTTCTCTCAAGGAAGATCAATTTCAGAATTGGTAAGGGAAAAAAAAATATTTGCTAGTGAAGCATCCCCTTGGACTGGGGGAATTTTAAATTCAAAAAGCAACAAAAAGGCAAAAGGAGTCGATGATGCATCAACAGTGCGCGTGTACATAGAGTTATAAAAGGGTTTTAATGGTATGCTTTGAAATTTTTGGTTTTATTGTGTGAAAATGGTGGTGGTTCAGCTGTGCCAATGCCCGCAGACTGGACTACAGCGCTGGATTTATTCCGGCGTTAGGAGGGTCCTCGCCTGCCTGAGGCTGGTAGGAGCCCACAGCCTCTCCGAATCTTGGGAGGAAGCCCTAAAAGCGGCGGTGGGATTAGCCTCCATTCCCGAGTGCTCAGATCACTGCAAAACTGATGGCTGTGACTTGAGCCGATCCTCTGATCCCTGCTGCCCCCCCCGGGAGGGTGTTTGGGAAACAGAAGGACCGGGGCGCAGGAGGCTGCTGCTGCAGTGGCTGGGAGCTGAGGACCACACCGTGCCATCACCGCTGCATCAGGCCCATCTCTCACCCACCACCTGATGCCTGATGGAGCAATTGCCCCAAGCCCATCCTCTCCCTCTGCAGAGATGTCAAGGCACAGAAAGCTTTACCATGCTACAGTAAAAAAAAAAAACAAACCACCCACAAACATCCTTTGGAAGGGAAAAAGTCCTTTGAGCGGGGACATGTTCTACTGCACTCGTTCCTTTTCAAGGGTGCTGAGGTACAAGGAAACACAGAGGATTTGGGCGGGTGTCTGCAAGCCCGTCCAGGCTTAATTCAAAGCCCCGTCATTTCCATCCCCACTTAGTTTTAATGCCTCTTTGTAAATAATAGGTGGGAGGCTGGTGCGTGGGTTGGCACGTTAGGTGGAATTAGTTGCCTGGGAAGGGGTCCTGGCCCAAGCAAGGGTTTCCAGCGTAGACCCCAAATCCTCCGAAACCACCAACCTCCCCCATCTTAAACTGGGGAAAAGGAGGAAAACTCCTTCCCAGGTCCGGATCGCCCGTGCATGGGGGTTTTTATTAAAGGGGGTTACCTGCAGGGCTGGGCCAGAGGAGATGTGCTGGTGGGTGATGGAGCAATGCTGAGGAAGAGGTTTGGGCTGCTCCCAGTGCCAGGGGTAGGAGAGGCGGGCGGCGGGGGCTGGCAGGAGGGGGCCCTCTGGGAGGGGAGGGGGATGCCGTCACACAGGTAAAGCTGTTCTTGGTTTTCAGCGTTCTAAATAAACCTGGGGTGGGGTGGGGTTTTACACCCTTTTGATTGAACTATTGTAAGGAAAAATCAACACTCGGAAATTCCTCATTCCCCACAAGTTTATTTTTTTTTTTTTTTTAACTTTTTGGTAGCTGAACAGTTGGGAAAATGGTACAACCTTGGTGGCACCCCCCCAACACGCCCGCGCACACGTGCGCCTGCTGGTAGCCCTTAGCAGAGCGCGCCGTAGGTCTCCCGGGGTATGTACAGTTGTACTTTAATTGTGATTTGAATGGTACATTTCCTCTGCCCACCTCTCCTCCTGCCTGCTTCATCCTGCTGTGTGGACCATCGCCCCCCGTTTCTGTTGGAAACAGCACTTTGGGGCAATGTCGTACTGTGTGAGTGAATTCCTGCCTTACGATTTTTGTTTTTTTCAGCCCCATCCCTTTCTCTGCCATCCTCCCCTTGGATTTCTGCATTTTTTCTGCAGAAACGAAGTAACCAGACCTGGTACCCTGAGTCTCAACCCACTGTGGATGTGCTATTTAGAAAACACATTTGTTGTAATGTGTGTGTATATATAAATATATATATATAATGAATATATCAAGAATATTTCTAAATAAAGTTTTACAAAGCAGCCTCCACTTGTTGTCTGCCTCTCTCCCACCTCGTCGCTCGGATCCATCACTACTTTGGTATTTCATTCCTGGGCATTGTGGGGCGAGGATGCCAGGATGGCCCATCCCCAGCCATCAAAAGTCATAAACAGGCAGCAAAAACCTTGCAAAAGGATCTGCTAATTTTTTTCTTGCTTGGCTCATGCCATCCAGCCTGGGCTGGGCTTTTGCAGAGAGAGCAAGCAGGAGGAAGAGCGCGCGGGGCTGGCAGGAAGGAAGACGAGTGGTGAAGCAATCCCCCCGCTGCAGGCAAGCGTTACCAGCCGCTGCCGCGTTACCCCCAGCACGTTATTTGCAGGTCCCCCAAAGGCTCCAATGGTCTTTCCCCCTCTGTTGGGGAGGGGGACAGTGTGGGGAGGGGGCTACTGGCGCCAATGCTGCTTCCCCTTCACACCCCGGCAGTGTTCGGTCACGATTTAACAGGCAATGATAGTAATTCCTCTTTTTAAAAAAAAAAAAAAAAAAGAAGTTATCACAGCCATGTGCACAAATACTTTAAAAACCAACTGAGCTGGTAACATTAGTTAGGGAGTGTTTACAGGCTAAGTGGTCCATTGAACATATGTGTGTGTATGTATGTATTTTTTATATATATGTATAACTACAGCACCATGCTGCTGACAGTGGCCAACACCATACCCATAGCATGGAGCAGGTGAACAGGAATGGCACCGCAGGTATTTTCTTGTCTTTAATTTCTATCATTTTCAGAGTCACTACCTACTTAAACAGGGTCTTTTAGAGCATCTCTTGCTTTTTTAAAGCATCCCCCCAAAAGCCTAGCTGCTAAACCCCCCCACACCCAGCAGCCCGGCAGCCAACGCTTGCTTTTAAAGTTTCTGGGTGACGTTTCCCCCTGGGTGAAAGAGGGGGGCCCTTCTCAGGCTCCAGCCTGGGGAGTGCAGGGAGCCCTGTCCAGGCACAGCCCCATGCTAGAGACACAGGGGACCCCCCCCAGCCAGGCTGAGCAAAGCTCCCGCAGCCGGGGCCGGGCTGGTTTCCACTCCGGGTGCTGGGCCAAGGCGTGGGGTGGGCGTGGGGCAGCGTGTGGCTGCTGGGTGTTTATCTGGGGTCAGGCGATCACAGCTGCACAGCTGGTTTAACCCCCGTCCCCCGTCCTGCTGCCAGCCCAGAGAGAGCTGATAGCTCAACCACCATTTATCTCTCCTTCCCACCTCCTGGCCCTCTCCCTCCCTCCTTCTATCGCCAGGACAATTCTTCCACCTTCCCCTTCTGCTTTTTTTCTTTCTTCAGTTAAAATGTCCTTCATGGCCACACAGCCTTTGCCACCAGCAAAGGGAAGAACATCCTCAAGGTGAAGGTTTCAAACCGCTCCCTGCACATATATATTTAATATATAGCTCTATAGTCTATAGAAAGGGCTTGGGAGGGTGTTGATACCACCCACTCCGTGGTGGGATGGCCAACGTGCATCACTCCTGATGGACCCCACTGGTGGCAAGACCCTGGGAGCTGCCGTGCTGGGACAGGCTCCAAGGAGGTGTCCCCAGCTGTGTGGCTGGTGGCCCCATGTTGGCCATGCTGGAAGGAGCCTCTTCCTTCCAGGACCTTCCTCTCCAGAGTATCTGGACCTCCCTGCTGCTCGGCCACCAAGATGCAAATGTCACAGAAGGTAGCAGACATCATCTGCCTTTTTTTTTTTTTCTTTTTTAAAGTAATTTTTGAAAGCTCTTCCCACTCTTGTCTTCCCATGGAAACTTTCATTCATTTCCCATCAAATGGTAATTTATTTTTTACAATCGTGTTGCATTGCAAGTGGTGATAAGCACTGCTCTGTGGATTCAAATATGTGGGGGAAAAACTCCAACCCAACCTGTCTTTTTCCCTGTTTATGCAAAACAGAGGAGAAAGTTGGGAAAAGCACCTTAGGGTCCTAGTCTCCGCTGCACAGAAGTGATCAGCGCAGCATGAGGGCGATAGCCTGGGTGTCATGGGTGGCGTTGCCCTCGGCTGGGGCAGGGCTGGGGTTCATCTCTCACTGGTGGCATCACAAAGTGATGGGAATTCTGGTCTGTCTCCTGCTGTGGGCAATTTTCTGGCAAATAGCTGTTTCTTCACAAACTTGAAGCAGGTGCATTTAAAGGTATTTTGTTCACCCATGATTCTAATGTGTCCCAGGAACCTGGTGATGTTCAGGCTCCTGGTGGCAGAAAATTCCCCTTACCATTGCATGGATTACACTGGGGAGAGAGAACAGAGGGGATGTGGCATTGAGATAAAATTGAATTTAAAAAAAAAAAGCGAAGGTGGGAGGGATGCGCATGTCCGAGACAATGAAACAAGAAACACAAGAAACCAAAATCATCCCAAATTTGGGCAGCTTTTATCTTCGAGCCTCATTATCTGGTTTTAATTACAGCCTTTCTGGCAAAGCCATGTTGAGGGCAGCCTGCACTGGCACCCCTGCCTGGGAACACCACCGGAGCCAAGAGCAAGGACCTGCTTCATTAAGGGCATTCCCACATTATTGAATTAAATATGCTCACAGAAACGACAGGACCCAAACATTCTCACCGCGGCAGACGATGAGAAAGCTTCACCTCTTCGCTATTACAGGCCAGCGACAACAGGAGGGAGTAATTTATGGCTCTCTGGGACTGCTCGATACGCTCCTCATCCCGGGGCTCGTCCCCGACGTTCCCACCACCGCACAAAGGCTGCAGCTGGCCAGTGGTGCCCAGGGGACACCACGCTGTCACATGCGGCGAGGAGATGAGCAGCGAGCGGGATCCCCTTTCTCCTCTCAGCCCTTTTCTTCCTCTCCGGTCCTCCTGCCTCTCCTTTTGCCTTATTTCTTGCTCCCCGTTTTTTTTCAGTTTCCATCCAAAAATTGGTGCTGGGGTGCTGGGGGAGCTGAGAGAGCTCTGTGGCTCAGCGGGGCTGGGGGTGGATGGGAGAAGATGAGGATGCTCTGAGACCCCGCGGGCTCAGGAGGGGGGACCCACACCACTGATGGGGATGCAGGAAACCTCCCATGGGGGGTCCAGCAGGCACTTTCAAACTTGTCCCCCCTGGTAGACATTCCTTTTCCCCTGCTCTCGGAGCTATTCTCAGCCGCCCCGGTGACCTTTCCGGGGAACAATTTACTATTGTGTTTTGGTGAAGCCCAGCCTCTATTTTTACACTCTGTTTTGCTGATGCAGGCGCAGGGAGCGAGACGGGAATCCAGCAGGAAATGGGAGGGAGCGTCTGGAGTGCAGTTAAAACTGCCCCGGCACTTTGATGTGCCGGGCAGAGCCCAGCTGGCAGCACGTGGTGGGGCCAGGGGCTTCGCTCCCTGCCCATCCCTCTGGTAAATCCCACATGGCACCAGCTTAACCTGGCCGTGCCAAGGTAGGAATGGGTCGTGCAGCAACGGGCTTTTGGCAAAGAGGCCAGCAAAGCTGCAGCGGTACCATGCTCCTCGGTGCGTGCATGGTGCAAAATGAAAGGCAGCTTTCTGCTGGCATTGTGTTGCTTAAGGGATGCTGGAAACGAGGGGAGGAGGTGACTTGCTGACCAGGCTGGGAGAGGTTTGGGGACTTGCCCAAGGGTGTCCGGGAAAGCCATGGCAGAGCATCCTGGGTTGCACCACGTGAAATGAGCAGGTTGACAGCAGGCGGAGGTGGCAGGTCTTTGTGTGAGGCGCCGTCGAGCCATGGTCCTCCCTGATGTGGGATCCTGAGCCAGGCTTGCGGCTCAAATGCCAAGCGTCACAGCCTAGAGTGGCTAGGAGAGCGTGGCTGCCTGCGTGCCCTGTTCACCCTGTGTCTGTGGCAGGGAACACCAGACTGTCTGTCCCCAGATGTTTAGCTGGGAAGCGAGCGCGGCCAGCCCTGTCCCACAGCTGTCCTGCTTTCACCACCGTCACTACCCGCAGCACAGCCCCCGGGCCTTGCCCTGAGCCCACCAAAACCAGAGGCAAGGGCCTCCTGCATGTCTGAAGGGTCCAGCCACAGTCTCATCCACTGCCCATGCAAGGCTGCCTGGGAGGGCACGTGAGCAAGGGGACGCTTTACAGCAGCTGTCCCATCTCCAGAGCACTTCACTTGCACCCCACCAGCGATACATCCCTTCACGCGCTGCTGGAGCTGAAATAAAACACATCAACGCCCGCTCAGTCGCGTGTCTTGCAAACATCCAGCAACACAGCATCGCTCCTCTGAGCACCCGGTCTGCCCCGTCCCTGGGAACAGCGTTGAAATGGGAGCTGGAGGCCGGCGGGGGTAGCCTGGAGGGCGGCCGGAGCCAGTTAGCAGTGTGCCGCCGTGGGTGCTGTGGGTGGGAAGCTGCTGCTCAGGGTCGGGAGGGCTCTGCGCTTGGCGGGCGTGCAGTTGGTGAACTGGTGCCCTGCAGATGCTGGGCCAGGGAGCAGGCGAGGAACAAGCCTGGCTGTGGCTCCAGTGTGGGGCATCACGGGAAGTGTGTTAGCAGTCACGCATCTGCATAGATGCTTGTGTGCACAAGGAGTCACAAACATACTCACAGCCCACAAACACCTGTCCATGCACGAGCTCATGCACATGACAGGTAAGCGTGCACGCTGACTTCCTCACAAATGCACGGCCCATGTGCTTTTACATGTGTGATGGTGCACAAACACGTTCACAAACGCACACACTCATTTTTGCATATCCCACACCTGTGGGCATGTCTGTGGATGCACCTCTGAGGATGTAGTCCTAAATACACGTATTTGGATGGATGTGAACATGCAGTCCTGTGTTTGTCTTCAAGCCGCTGAAGCCCATGACATGCTCACGTGTGTGTGTCCCCTGCCCCTTGCACGCTGCCCTGCTGGTTGTCCCCACCCTATAAAACACCAGAGTGGCTTTGCTTTTGGTTGCATCAGCGGAAATCACTCCCAAGCTGCTCCCTGCCTCGTCCTAGCAAACTCTGAGCTGCTTTTTCCCTTCTTCTAGGTCAGGCAGCACCAAACCATGCCAAGCAGGTACTGCATCCTTTTCCCAGGGTGTTTTCTAGGCTGGCAGGAACGGCTGAGCTTGCCCAGCGTGCCAGAGGCAACAGCCGTTGCTCCTATCTCGGCAGGCGCTGGGCAGGAGGGCTGTCCGCCCGGTCCCCATGGGCCACCCTCCAGCTGGCTCCGTCCCCACTCCGAGCTGCCCTCTCGATCTTGCTGCGTGCAGGCATGGGGGGCTGGGGATGAAGTCCTACAGCCACACACACACCAGCAGCCCGCTGGACAGGCACGAAGGGCGGCGTGAGCAGGAACGTGCTTTGTCCCCTCCAACGGTGACATTGCCCCAACGACGGCAATGCCACCGCCACCGCCCCACACGCTAGGGTCTGCTCTCCAGCAGGAGCTCGCAGTCGACGTCTTCACAGTGCCGTGGCCCGACCGGGGGTCCCGGCGGGCCTGCCCCACGCGGGGCTCCCACCCTCGCCCCGCCACCGAGCCCAGGCGGCCTCTGGTGCTCCCCAGGCAGCCGCCTCCGGGCGAGCGCCTGCTTTGAACGGGTCTCGGGGAACCCCTTGTCGCAGATAAACGGCAGATCAAAGCCGACCGCAGCACCAGCGCTTCCTGCCAGCGCAGCGCAGCGCAGCGGAGCCGGAGCGGGAGCGGGAGCGGGAGCGGGAGCGGAGACCGGAGCCGGCGCGGCCGCTCCCTGCCGGCCTCCCGCCCTCCCGCCCCCGCCGCCGCCCCCGCCCCCCCGGGCCCGGCCGCCGCCCCCGCCCGCTGTCCCGCAGCCCGCCGCGCCGCCCACGGCCGCCAGAGGGCGCCGCCCCGCCCCGCCCCGCGGGAGCGCAGCGCCGGGAGAGGGGAGAGCTCCGGGCTTGGGGGGGGTTTAAAGAAACTGGATTTGTTAAGAGGGTTTATTGTTTCCTTGGTGTTTTCCAAATGAAGTATGTTAAAGGCTGTCCTTTCCCCTTTTCCTTTCCCCTTTTCCTTTTCCTTTTCCTTTCCCCTTTTCCTTTTCCTTTCCCCTTTTCCTTTTGCTTCTTCTCTTCTCTTCTCTTCTCTTCTCTTCTCTTCTCTTCTCTTCTCTTCTCTTCTCTTCTCTTCTCTTCTCTTCTCTTCTCTTCTCTTCTCTTCTCTTCTCTTCTCTTCTCTTCTCTTCTCTTCTCTTCTCTTCTCTTCTCTTCTCTTCTCTTTCTCTTCTCTTTGCTCTGCTCTCTCTTCTCTTTTCTCTTCTCTTCTCTTCTCTTCTCTCTTCTCTTCTCTTCTCTTCTCTTCTCTTCTCTTCTCTTCTCTTCTCTTCTCTTCTCTTCTCTTCTCTTCTCTTCTCTTCTCTTCTCTTCTCTTCTCTTCTCTTCTCTCTTCTCTTCTCTTCTCTTCTCTTTTCTCTCCTCTCCTCTCCTCTCCTCTCCTCTCCTCTCCTCTCCTCCCTTCCCTTCCCTTCCCTTCCCTTCCACCCACACTGATCAGCTCTCCAGGTCTTCATGGGGTTACCATAGACTGACAATCATTACATTAAAACCACTATATTTGAACACTGCAGCTATTTTCCTGCAGAGTTTGGTATTTTGGGGTAGGAAGGCATAAAGAAAGTTTGGGACAGCTGGTGTTCCCCCCAGCTCAGCCAGGCCCTGGAGGTCTCAGTGCTGCCCTGCAGGTCCCCGCTCCCCAGGATGTTGGGGGCGATGGGCTCTGTGCTTGTGGTCACCGGCTCCCCGTTGGCTCTGCCAGGTAAGCACAGGCTGTCGAGTCCCCCAGGATTTTGGCAGGGGCAAGGTGACCCTGCGAACGCTCATGCTTCACGGTGGGAGTGCCGGTGGCTGTGCCAATGCCCTACTGAGTTTTAATTAATAGCTCGCCCAGTCCTGGAAACAGCCTCTCCTCTTCAATCCCAGGCAAAGGCATCTCTCAGGGGTCTTCACCTTTTGTCCTCAAAACCTATTCAGGGCTGGATTCGAGGGCAGGCTGTTCTCAGCCGCTGCAGCACAACAGCATGGCTTGGCGTTGTTCAGCCCTTTCCTATCCATCCCGTCCCTTCCGCAGGAGCCCTGGCTCCCTGTCCCCGTCTCACAGCACTCAGCTTAGCTGCGGCAGCATCCCACCGGGGCTGGCAGCCTCCAAGGCTTCAGGAATGGGTTAAGGCTCCCAAAAAGCTCCCCCAACTTCAATGTACCCTGAGAAATGCCTCTTTCACCCCTTGGACTCACATGAAATCCCTCTGGCCTTTCCATGTCCTTCCCACCCCCTTCCCCAGCAACAGAAGCCGCTGCTCAGAGCAGAAGATGACGTGATTTTTCCCATCTCCTCTGCTACCTGCATCTGTTTGCTTGGGTGGCAGCCAGAAAAGTGACTTCATACATTCGATTTCCCCCCCCCCCCCCTTTATTTTTCATTTTATTTTCAACCAGCCCAACGCTCTTGCCTGTTGCAGAATCGAGGGTGAAGCATCCAGGCCAAATCCTGGCCCTGTGTTATGGTAATCGCGGCTGCCGCCCAGCAGATGCAGCTCGCTGAAATAATAAGGCTGTTTAACAGGCACGGAGGAGGAGAGGGGAGCTTTTGTTTGGCACTTGCAGGGGTTGGAGTACACTTGTAAAGCAACAACTGGAGCTCGTTGAAAAGAAGTGGAGGTTATTAGATGCGTTTTGCTCGCTGCCGATGGCCCCATCATTTTTTTCCCTTTGGATGCCAGGCAAAATCTCCGGTGCCGAGA
Organism: Gymnogyps californianus; assembly: GCF_018139145.2. Taxonomy (NCBI): domain Eukaryota; kingdom Metazoa; phylum Chordata; class Aves; order Accipitriformes; family Cathartidae; genus Gymnogyps; species Gymnogyps californianus. Next base: position 26,685,052 of record NC_059478.1, on the reverse strand, counting down.
AGGAAGACGAGAGAGATGCCACCTGAAAACAAGCTGCTTTTGCTGATCAGCATGGAAATAAATAGGGCTGGTGCCCACTGGCAGGGCTCTGGCAGGTGGAACCCCACGGTTCAAGGATGCTCAGGCTGATGTCCTGTATTGGGGGTGCTCTTCACTCTGCCTGGGCCCTTCCTTTGCCCCAGTAAGGCTGCGGGAACTGGAGGAAGGAAAGCACCTTCCTCAGGTGGTACTGAGCAGGGCAGTCCTACGGAAATCAGGCTCTTCTCTACCTGTTGGGGACCCAGAGGGTCATGCAGGGGTGTCCTCCTCATGGGACAAGGCCTTCTCTGATGCTCCTCTGCTTTCGAGGAGGCTGGGTCCTGCCTGTTGTGAGACAGCAAAGCCAAGCAGGGCTCAAGGGTGCACTTAATTGTGCTCAGAGCTGTCGAAACACAGGGCTCATCACCAGCAAAGGTAGTCCAGAATTTGTCAGGACTTGGAGGGCAAGAGGTTGCTGATGGGGATGAAAGAAATTCAAGTGACTGCGGGAGCTGGGGTGACATAAAACCTCATCTTTGGGCGTTATAATCCCATTTCGAAGTGTTGCAGTTTTGGATGAGAGGATGACAGAAGGTAGGTCTGGGTGTCATGGGGTTTTCATCTTCCCCCAAGTAAGTGGGGACAGGAAAATGATTAGATGGGTTGGGAGTCTGTCCATCCATCTCTCTATCTACCTATCTACCCCTCTGTCTCGATGCATCTCTCTCCCGCCCTATCTTTGCTCTGAAAAAAACACCAATCCCCTTCAGAAGCCAGGAATAAAATCAATATATTCCCTCTCCAATTCAGGTAGCTCCCCATAAATCTTCCCAGCTTCAGTTTGGTCTCCTAGGACTCCCGGATCTGTTGGGAACCTATTTAATCAGCTGAGATGATCAGCGCTGTTTGTTGCCGAAAGGCCCTTTGAACTCTTTGTCTTTTCGTTGAATGATGCTCACGTCCCCCAAGGATTTAGCCAGACAGGCCCATTCTGTGTGACAGCTCGCAGGTTAATAACGCCGGGCGCTGGCAGCGCCCACCAAAGTCCGGCTGCGAGCCCAGGGCGCTGGGAAGAGTCGCAGCCCCTCTGCCAAGCCCTTATCGCTGCATCTTCCCGCGGCCCCTCGCTTGGCTCGCTGCAAAGCTCCATAAAATCACACCAAATTGCAAGCCTAGCATGAAGAGCATCCAGCCTGGTGCCAGGGGAAGAGAATTATAGCTCCTTTTGGGGAGGCTCGGCAAGGGCTAGAGGGGGTGTGTGAAATCACAGCCCCCCCATCCTGGAGGTGCAGGCTTGGTTTTTAGCATATTTTAGTGCATTTTAGGTTTTAGCTGGTTGGGAATCAGCTCCACATCGGTACCTTTGCTGAGGGATGGTGGCTTCTGGAAGAGGTTTCCCATGCTGGTCCAGCCCTTGGGAGCAGGGGGCTCGGCATTGCTCAGGATCCAGCCTCCAGGTAGCAAAACCAGAGCTGTCCAAATCAGCAGGACTCCTTCCACTGGCTTGGACCAATTTTCAACCAGGGAAACACTGAACCGTCACCTTCAATAGCCAGATTTCTCTTCTAGGCTGTGTTGAAGTGGTACTGGAGGTGGCTGGTACCTGCCTCCCCAACAGCCTCCGAGCAACCCAACCTGGTGAGAAACAGCCAGATCCTCACCTCGTCTCCATCCAGCTCTGGTCCAAGGGGTCGGTGTTTCTCCTTCCAAAGGCTGCTGCTCTCCATAAACCACAACTTAGCATGGACCACCATCAAGACAGGCAAAGCAACCTAATCTATGAGCGCATTAGGGTGTCGGAAAACAATAATCCGAGAAGGAAACACGTTATCTGGCCTTGTTACTTTACAAAGTAATTTAAATTAATTTTTCCCTAGAGTGGTTAGGGAGCACTGCAACTTGCCCTTGTCTATTCTCTCCAGCTAATGAAGCTTTACCAGTGACTGCTCGTGAATTCCTATTAAGACCTCATCTTAGAGGTTACAGGGCAAAGCAATTTCTGCTCCTGGGAAAGATGCCTATGAATTTGTAATTGTAAGTCCATGTTTGATAGGGATTAGCATCTGAAAGGGATAGAGTGGTGGGTAGCAGAGAAAACATTATTTCAATTAGCAGAAGAAAAGCAACTTAACATCTGATTATAGTTTACACTTTTAATTTTCTCCTATTCTGGCATCTGGAATAATTATTTCCTGAAACTATCCACCCCCACCAAGCCAGCTAACTCTTTCCTTCTCCTCCTTTTGGCCATCTTGGTTGAGATTCACATGGAAATAGTTGATGAGTTGGGTTTTTTCCTTTCCTTTCTTCTCCCAGGCAATAGCCAGACTCACCAAATTTGAGGCCAGAGAGGAGGGTGCTGTACCAAGCCAGACTGAAATGAGATGTGATGCTTCTCTTCACACTGAGGAGGTGCAGGACAAGGAGGATGGGGCTTTGCTCCACGGCCAGGCTTGTGGCCAGCAGCTTGGCACGGTACTGGTGCCCGACTCTCCCAGGCAGAGCCCCGATGCCTAAAGCTTCTCTCTGTGTTCAGAAATTACTTCCAATCCCCGCCTTTCCTCCCACCCCGTAAAGGCAGGTGCCATTCATTCTGCAAGGCCTTGGCCCTTGCGCTAACCTGTGCTCCGGCTATTTTTTTCTGGCTTCTTGGCCTCCTATTTCCTAATGACGATGCAATCAGTTTTTGGGTGAGAGATTCCTCGTGAGAAGGCTTGTTGTTATTTAAGGAAGATCATGAAATCCATCCTTAATGAAAGGACAGGAGAAAACCCTTCCACCAAGTTACACTGAAGCCTGAGATTATAATTTTTATGGGCTTCCAATCTTTCCTGCCTCATGTCTTATCAGCGAATGCAGCTGGAGGCTTCAAAAACCCTCCCAGCTTGCTGCTGATTTTATGGGACGAAGATTAGAGATGATCGGATAGTAAATTATTCATTCCATTCGATATCGCTGGGCAGGAGGGAATATCCAGAGTGAAGTCAGCTCCCTTCTCCCTTTCTGAGCATCACGTATTGGGATCCTGGCTATCTGCCGCTCCAGCAATGCAGTGGCACTTTCCCCTGTGCTCAGAGATGACTAGGGGTGCAATACACCCTCTGAACAGACGGGAAAGCCGAGGGGGAATCATGGATGCAGGCTCATCCCCAGCAATAAGACAGACCAGAGGCAGGTGGATTTTCTTCTTATTTCAGGGATTTTTAGTTTGATTCCTCCCAGCCCAGGGCAAGGTGGGACAGATCAGGTAGGTGTTTTCTCAGCCTAATTTTCCAAGGTTGCGGGGCCTGAGGCTGATGTGAACGTGCTGTCAGACCCCTGGCAGACATTGACCCAAGGGACAGAGGAGCAGGGAGCTCAGGGAGGACAAATCCTGGCAGCTGTGTGCAAACGGGCAGCTGGAGAGAGGAGAGAGCCCATTGCTGCCCTTAGATGTACAGAGAAGCAGCATCAGGCCCCAGCACAGATGGTGGCCGGCGTGAATGCTGCCCAGAGATGTGTGCCAAAAATCAACTGGTGTAAAAAACGTCATCCAGAGGGTCCCATGAAATACGCATGGGCCACGGTGACGCTACTGAGCAGTTCTCAAGGGAAAATGAAGGGCATACCTGGTGCCTGATGCTGGTGCCATATCTGGGCCCCATCTCAGACGGCTGCTGGGTACCAGCTCCCAGTGAGTGTCCTGCCAGGAGCAGTCCTGGCTGACCCCACCGGGGCATCCAGGCTGCCTGGGAGGAGATGTGGAAAATCCACATCCTCCCCAAACGAGGGCCCAGGAGGGATCACAGCCACCACCATGCCACTCGCCTCTCCCTGCTGCTTATTCAAGGCTTGCAATTAGCATCAGCCCTGGGGGACTCATGAATGGTCTAATAAAATATCTAATAAAATGCTGAGAGGTGTTTTTTTTCTTGGCCCTGTGTGTGTGCAGGAGGGGAGCAAATGGCCCAGCTGAACCCCGGGCTGGCGGGGGGAGGACGGGGCCGGTATGGGACGATGCCCCATTGCCACCCCATTGACACCGGGGTTTTCATCAGCACATAAATAAGAAAATATATTGCTGTTTAAAATTATTGCTGTTTAAAGGCATTTTTAAAGAGGGAAGTGGGGTACAGAGCTGTGACGGACGAAAAGCCTGAGAGGGGGCTACTATGCCCTTTTCATAGCGATTGTAGCTCCTGTCTCTCCCCGGTAGCATCCATCCCAGGCAGGATTTGAAAGCCAATGTCGATGGGAAATGAGAGAATTCTGGGGTAAGCAAGGAATATTTGGGTTTGATGGCAAATGTCTAAAGAAACAAGCAATTAAAAATTGGGTTTGTGTTGTTTTTTTTTTTCTTTTCTTTTTGGAGCAGCTATTGAAAGGTAACAAATTCATCATTACTTTTTTTTCCCTAGGAAAAATACAATCTTTTCTTTAGGGGATGTTTAGGCTTGATCTCATATATTTTCTTTATTTTTATGGCTCTCTCTGAGAGAGGGGGAGGAGATGGAGAGGATGAAGGAGGGAAGGAAGGAGGGAGGAAGGAAGGAAGTGAAGGAGAAAGAAAAACAACCTCCATTAAAACACAGAGCCCCACAACATTTTTCAAAGAGGAACTGGCATCTGTGCTCTGAGTCGTATCACCCAGGAACACATTTTAGGCTCAGGAATGTTGCTTAGAGCAAACGTTAATTTTGGCTAAAAACAACATATTTCTTAGGGGGAAAACCCGCCAATTTTTGGAGGATATCAGTGTAAATCCTGAAATTCCAAGACCTGCTTTGTGCAAGACCTGTTGTACCGGCAACTGCTCGCATGGGTCTCTGGAAGAGAACTGAGCTGGCTCTGGCTCCGCTTGGGTTTGACTAAATGCTGCCAAGCTGATTTGCCCTTCTATGCCTCAGTTTCCCTCACCTGTAAAATGGACCTGTAGGGCTTTGGCTGGGTGATGCTGAAAGCTTAAATGAGAGAGACAGCAAGATTTCCAGCATGCTGCAGCAGAAATGCATAGCTTCTTATCTCTGCAGGTCCCAAGCCACAGCCAGAATGACAAAAGGAGAAGCTGGATGGCAAATTATTTGCTGAAATTTTGGACTTTGCCCCTGCAACAAGGCTGTTGCCATTACAGTGACTTGCTATTTCTCATCCCCCCAGGCCGGACCCAGGGATATGCAACCAAGCAGGTGCCGGGAGCTTTTGACCACGAGAGTACATACCTTCCTAATAGCTGCCATGGGCTAAAGAAGATGCATTGGAGCACAGGGGAGCTTTGAGATAAGCAAACGAGCGATTCCCTGGCCTCATCAGCAAGCCCAGAACAATAAAATTTCCTTAAATTTCTTATAAATGTGGGAACGTGCAATAGTAAAGTGTTACTTGCTCCTCAGGAGGGAGCCAACAGCAAGACCCCTGTCTGGAAGGCACAGCAGCCCTGCCTTCATCTTGGGGTCTCGTCTGTCATGTCCTGTCCCCCCAACACACCATAGGATACAGGTCAATCCTTGAGGCATCCCTATCCTTGGAAAATCAGCCCAGGGTCCCTGGAGCTGGGCTGGGCAGAGCCCTGGGGCGAGAAGACAACCTGGAGTACACGTGCAGGAGGACCAGGAGGAACCCGGTGAGCAACCTGCCGCAGCCTTAGGCGTGACTGCGGGGTGGATAGCAATAGCAGAGAGATGTCTCGGACCTTGAATTTTCCAAGGGTAGCAGCAGGACTAGTTTCTCTAGGACTTCTGATCTGCTGATAAAGCCTTCAGCTTTAAACAGCTAGTTTTTTTGCTGGGCTTTTGCTAAGAGACAAGCAACAAGCAAGTCGCAAAGATCACAAGCTCTGTGTGCTTTCCCGGATAGATAACGTGGAAGCAAGTCATGGGGAACCCAAAGTTCACTCTCATTTTTATTTCTTCACAAGCCGTTCCTTTTTCTGCGTAACAGGACTGGATTGCCTTTATAGGGCCTTATTATGGACAGGTCCCTGTCGTGCCACTTCCTTGCCGGGTGCAGCAGGGGAGTCCCTGCCCCACGGAGTTCGTAAGCAAAAGCTAGCAGGGTTGGGAATGGGATTATCCCATGTTGCAGGTGGGGATTTGGCCATGGAAAGGAATTTGGGAGAGAGCCAGGAACTGGCCTTCAGTCTTGTACAGCTCAAGCCAGCTCTGGCTTGTTTTCAGGATAAATGACATTATTCCAGATCCAGGGGAAAGAGGAGGGATGAAGGAGGGCAATCCTGCACCAGTGGGTATGTATTCCTGAGGGTGCTGCACGTTCCTGAGCGTGGGTCCCTTGTGGGTGCCCGCATGGGAACCTGGCACCCAGGCAGGGTCCCTGGGGGGGAGACCACCGACCCAGAGGCCGGGAGCTCAGATGCTGCCAAGGAGGATGCTCAGCGGCCCTGCGGGGCTGGGCTTACAGAGATGGTATGACACACCACCAGAAGAGCGACGATGAAACCACTGGCTCACAATTTTAAAATTTCCTTCAGGAGTAACTGAAGTTGCACAGCTGTGAAGCCAAATAGCTTTTATTCTTCCTGTGGGGTGGGTTTGTCAGCCATCCAACCCCAGCATGGGCTGGGAAGCTGCTTAACTTGGGACCTGCAACCTTCCCCATCCTGCAGCATCTGCGCAGCTGATGCGAAGGGCCAGCCTTGCTATCTGCTGCAGGTCTTTGGGTGTTTCTACCTCATCTGGTGTCAAAGAAATTTTGGAAAGAGCCCTGAAGGCTCAATAAAATGAACACCATGTTTGCTCTGTTTAACAGTCTGTCCATTAAACAAGGCATGAGAGGTGAGAGGCAGTACTCGGCATCGAGTCTGGTTTATTAAATGGATGTTTTTAAGCCACAAAGGTGTTTTGCTGGGTTGTTAATGACACTTGCTGAAAAGAAAAGAGCAAGGAAGTGAGCAGGGGCTGTGCCGGGCAGCTCCCTGCATCCCCAGGACCCAGGGTCCTGTGGGATGGGAAGGGATGTCAGAGCTGTGGCATCGCTGGACCCCCTGGCTCTTCTGCTGTGGGGAGGGGGACTTGGGGGACACCCAGGTCCTGTTCAGCCACATTCCCCAAGTGCCGCCACCATGCTGGGGAAGAGATTTACCCATCTGGGTGTCATTTCTTCCTCCTGGGACGATGTAAATGCTTTGTGGCTGAGTCCCCTTCCACGCCCTAAGGGGACTGCCCGGTTCAAGTCACCGTGCCCCAAATTCCCCACCAGCCTCCGTGGGAGAAAGAAAGAGGCACCTCCTTCCACCCCTTCCCGCAGCAGGATTTGAATAACCAGGTGTGAGCATCAGCCTCCCTCGTTAATGCGTTTGATAATTGACCAAGCGCTCATTCCTGTGGGAGGGCGGCGTGCCCAAGCGCAGCGCCCTGCGAGGAGGAGCCCCGCTCGGCTGCTCCTCCGCACCCCGAGAGCCCGTGGCCCTGCCTGCCGCCATGCCTGCCCGCTGCCGCCTCCTCCTCCTCCTCCTCCTGGGGCTGCTCCTGGAGCTGGAGCCTGCCTGCTGCCAGGAAGGTAAGTGCAGGCAGCTGCCTGACCTCCTGGGGAAACTGAGGCAGGGGGAAGGCAGGAAAGGTGTGCCGAGCCCCGGGCAGGCGGGAGCTGCTCGGTAGGGTGGCTTTGGGGACAAGGGACAACTGTGAAAGAGCCTCTTGGGAAAAGAAAAAACATCCCAGCTGCTGCCTAAGCTTTAGCTCTGGCTTCACATCAGCGGGCGATGGGGACGGTGGGTGTCCGGTGGGCTGGGAGGTCTTGCCGGAGCCGGGGCACGGAGACTTTCTACCTGTTTTGCTGAAGGCTGAACCTGCTGTCCGAGGTTTATTTCTCCTGCTTACACAGAGATAAAGCAGCTCTGATTTACCTCTCGCAGGACTGTGCACTGAGATGAGTAATCTGTTTTCTTAAGGCTTTTTTTTTTTCTTCTTTCTTTCTTCTCGCTCTCGTCCCCGGGCAAGTGTTGTGCTGGGTCGCTCCCCGAGCTCACAGGTTTTCCTGTTAATCTGTAATTTTGATTATTGCTGAGGTGAGGGAGCAAATATTTTCCTCTGCAAATTGCCCTCCCTTTCCCTTCCCGAAGACTTAATAGAGACACTTCCTATGGCTAGGGCATTATTTTTAGGAAAATTGTGGAAGGACTTGTCTAACATTAGAAATAATGAGGCGTTATTAAAACTCATCTGATGCTGCCAAAGTCCTGGAAAATTCCGTCCTTTCTCCTTCTGATGCCCCAGCCCTGACTGCTCTTCCTGTATTTGTTTACCAACTTGCTGAGGATTTAACAGGCTGGGGTCTCCGCTGTCAGCAGGATTGAAAGTTTTGCTGTTGCCTGGAAAGACAAAAAAAAAGCCTTTAACGAGGATTCAGAGCCTGGCACAGCTTCCGCAGAGAGTGGAAAAGACAGGGACCAGCCAATGCTTTCCAAGTACTCGGGGAAGATGTATCAAAAAGCAGATCTGTGTCTTCAAACCGGCTGTTGAGTATGGAAACGGAGTTACAACATGTGCAAGGGCTTATATTGGTATCAGCACTTCTCTTGGTCTCATTTGTAGCTGCAGATGCATGGACACACGTCTGCCAGGGGTGCAGATCCCACATTGCTTAGTTTGGCTTAGAAGATCTTGTTCGGGAGGAAAAAAGCCATCATTGCTGTGGGGCGGAACAGAGAGGAGGTGGCAGAGCCCAAGGGACAGGCTGTCCTAGGAGGGACATACCTGGTAAAGCATTTTTCCAGGAACACAGCCCCGTTTCCACAGATGAGACTCATCCTTTCGGCCATCCCTCCTGGCAGGGCAGCAAGGTGTGCTCCAGTGGGGCTCCAGCCAGGCGGTGCCCCCCAGGGCTGCCATCCACATACTCAATCCCCGAGAAGATGCTATCAAGCTCTTGCCTCCGCCTGGTTCCCATTCTTCCTTTCTTATGCCCACGCAAGTTCCTCATGCCCATGGGGGTATTTCAGCCCGATGCGGAGGCATTTGCTGATTCCCCCTGCCATCCTCATCTCCCCCTGCAGCCAGGCTCTACATGGTCTCTCAAAGCCAGAACCACTTGATTTTTGTTTGGTATTTTTCCTTTTGGCTTTGGATGCTCTGAAATCTGGTGGAAACAACCGTCTGAGTGAGGTTTCGCTTGCAAAAACATACAGTACCTCCTGAGCACGGCTGCTTGGAGGAGGTTTCCTACCACTTATCTTCTTGCCCCCTTTGCTTGAAGATCACGAGATGCAAATTTGACGATTTCAGTCATTGCTGACTTCATTCCCCGGTTGACCTTGAACTCCCTTAACCCCAGCAGAAACCTCACTGAGGGCTGAACCTGACCATCCCCTCCTAGGCTTAGGCTGGAAACCCTGGCCCTGGCAGGAAAAATAAACCACAACTAATAAATAAATGTGGCTGAGATAACAGCCAAGGGCAGAGTGAGGGAGGAAGCAAAGCGGGCCAAAGCTCAGCCTGGAAGCAATAGGTGTGTTTGGGGCTGCACCCGCGGGGGTGGTGGGCAGCAGGGGCAGGAGCATCTCCTGCCCATCAGGTAGGGCAGGAGGGGACCAAGCTCTGCTCTTCATCACTGCCCCCCCCCCCCCCCCCCCCAGTACCCCCAGCAGCAGCCTGCTGATACAATGGGATTTCAGCCAAAACACGCTGATACAAGAGGGAATTTCCGCCTGAATTCTTCCCGCTTGAGTTTTGGCCCCGGGACCTTGCAGTAAACACGGCAAGTGTCTCTGCAGGGAGGCGGGGGGGCTGAAGGCCGTTGTTCAGGGCTGCTCTCCCGGCCGCTCGCCCAAGGGTGCCACCGCTTTCCAGACTGGCACAGGCGGTGAATCAGTCGGCCAGGCTGATTTCACTTCCAGGAGGAAAAAAGAGATTTGTTTTGTTTTGTTTTGTTTTTAAATAAAAGCCTCTTGCAGTAAGGATTCAAGGAGCTGGAGGTCTTAACAAAGGACAGTCTGCCTCCCCAAAACCAGAGGAAGGAGATGAGGGCTGTCAGCAGCGGAGCCAGCGTGGAGCTGGCTGTGGATGAGGAGTTTGCACACGTGGAACACACAACCCCGTCTTTATTGCCGCTAGTAAAGATTATTTGCTGTTTATAGCAGAGATTTGTCTCCCATGAGACAGATGAAGCATTCAGCTAGCATAAAGCTCCTGAGTCAGATTGAAGTACCAATGCTCTTGTCCTGGGGCAGCTCCGCTTTGTGGGTGCCAGTGGCAGGGGCTGGGTCCGAGTGGTCCGAGGCTGATGCTGGGGCTGGTGGGGAGCATCCTCCACCTGCCCCATCTGCCCGCACAGAGGGACCTCATCTGTATGCAAGGGTTGGTGTTTTGATCGGCAGAAAGAGGAAAAGCTGTGCCTGAATAAAGTAGTAATTAAATCCCGAAGGGATGTTTTTGCATGGACAAGGTCTCCTTTCGGTGCTGATGCGAATGCTGATATTCAGGACAACACTTAAGGATGGGTTTGAATACATCCGAGTGCTCCGTTGCCCAAAAGTCGTCGAGAGGCGAGGAACAGCCGCCCCAGAAAGGTCTGGGACAAGGTTTCCTCTTCTCATCGCCCTGCCCTGGAGTTCCTCCTGTGTCCAGGAATACGTCTCACAGCCTTCCCACCCGTGGCTGCATTACCACTCGAGCCTAGCTAGAGGAAAATGAATCTATGAAGCCATCCCACTCCGGGGGAGCCAGGGATGGCATGGTCGGCTCCGGGCCCCCTGCCACCGCCTGGCCCCCCGCCAGCCCCGCCTGGCCTTTGCGCTGGAGGCTGTTGCTCTGAACACTTCAGCCTTCAATTTCCCATTGTAAATCAGCTTGCTGTGCTGGAAACTTGTTGAATGGTAGATTTTACTGAAATCCATGCTGGCAACCGCTTGCTGTGAGAGCGACAACCAAATTTTACGCTGTCCCTGTTGTGGGGTCCTTATTTTACTGGGCAGTATTTGGAAAATAACCTGGGAACAACGTCTGTGGCATCTGGGGATGGAGAATAAAGAGTTTGCTGAAACCCCTCTGCCTTCTTTCCCCTGCCACTTTGGGCAAACATTCTCCCTCCCTCCATGTCCCCCAGCCCTTTGCCCCCCCACCCCAGAGTCATCTGCGCCCCACTGCGTATGCATATGTATGTATATATGGGGCCCCAAAGCTGCAAGACACCACGCTCCACATGCAAACACCAGCGAAACTGCTGTTATTTGCACTTTATTGCATTGCTATCACGCAGGTAAGCCTGCCTGGATTAACAGCAACATGCTTTGCGTGGCTTTGCAGGACTGAGCTCTTGGCTGGACGTTGCTGAAGCTGGACAGGAGAAGCTCGGCAGATAAAGCCTGAGGATTTATTTCTAACACATGCCCTCTTTTTTTTCTGCAGCCCGGGGCAGTCTCCAGCCGTGGTCACAGGGTGTCATCGCAGTGGTTGTGTTTCTAACCCTGGTGGCCATCGCTTTTGTGGTCAATAGGTTCTGGTGCAAGGAGAAAGTGTAAGTGTGGGAGCCCTGGGGTTTGCTTTGGGTTGGGCTTAGCTGCCTCTGCACGGGTCACTTCCAACCGCCTCCATCCCCGTGCCAGGGCTGGGAACACTGTGCTCGCTGTGCTGGGAGCCGGGTGGGGAGAGCAAAGACTCCCTGTCCTGGTCTCTGCTCCCTGTTACTTATTGCCAGATGCGAGCGTGCACCATCCGTCCCCGCTGCTCCCTGCGCAGGGGCACCCCCAAGCAGATCACTCAGATGCTGCTGTGAGAAAGCGCTATGCTGGGGACGGGAGAGCTGCAGCATCGTGGCTGGTTTACACGGGCACACATCTCAGAGGGCTGACCTCAACCTAGTTTCCTACAGATCTGGGGGTGCAGTTCCCGAGTGCATTATATCCATGGGAAAACAAGCCCAAAACAGCTTAATTTGCAAAGCAGACCAAGCCAAGTCGGCAGAAGGCACTGGGAAGAGCTGGGAGAAGAGGGAGGTAGCCAAGCCGTGGCAGAACTCTCTGCCCGGAGCACACGGCACAGGCGAACAAGGTGGCCTTAACCGTCAGAAAAAGGCTCTATGGGATTGGTTACATCTTGCCTGCTGCCGGCCGAGGAAAGCCACAGCCTGTTTCTCCTGCTCAGCTGACCCAGGCTAACTGGCTAAGTTGCAGTAATAAGATCTTGAACCTGAGCCCACAGTCAACAGGGGATGAAGAGCGAAAGTGCCCTATAGCCTGGTTCCCAGTTCCTCTGCACTGGCACTGGTGCTTTGCACCCAAAGTTGCTGGAGTCTTTTTGTATCCGCACATCCCTGCAGCCTCTCCAGGCTGAGGAGGTGGGGGCTTGGGGTGTACCCCGATGCTCAGGAGGTTGGCTTCTGCCCCAGATGCATTTAAAGGGGGCCCTTTGGGATGCATTCAGGGCCAATGCATAATGCAATGTGTGTATATATATATATTTATATGGTCTAATTTACAACTGCAGTCTTTGTTTCCCAAAGAGGAACCTTTGTCCTCAAACTGGCGGAGCCCCCAGCCCATGGAGTGGGAGGCAGGGATGGTGTTTCCCACCTCTGCCCGTGCCCGGCTGCCTCTTCCCAGCCCGGAGGCAGAGGATGCTGAGAAGGGCTTGAGGGGGGATGGCGGCTTGTTTTAATTAATCTGGCCTCTCTTCAGAAGAGCGGGCAGCAAGGCTCGGCAGCCTGGCGCACTGCCAGCTCCGTGCTGTCACTGTGACAGCAGCTATCAGCTCAAGCCGCTGCCTGTTTATGCCAGTCTGTTCCTTGGAAAAGCCTCTGAAGTTGCCCTTGGGCACGCGCTGGAGGAGGTAGGGATGTGCATGCAGGGTGGATCTGCACCCACCCTCTGCAGCTAAACTTCCCCAGCGCCGTTCAGGCCACGGGCTCGCTCCAGACCCGAGCTTTTAGACTCCGGCTGAGGTCAAACACCAAGTCCCTGCCCCGTGGTTCCTTCTGTGAGCAATCCAGACTTGCATCTGAGAGAAAGCAGCTCGGCCTTGCACGTGCTGATGTGCATGTATGCACCCCTCCTGCGCCAGAGCTGCGGCACCGGCAGAGCCTCGGTGTTTCTCTTGGTGTTAGCTGGGACACATAGGGGACTATTTGGCAATAGATTACATAGAAGAAGACTGGAAAAACCAGTTCGGAGGAGAAAACAATCCCATGTATTGACAAATGAGTCTTGCTGACTGCCAGCCCGGCACTGGGAGTACCAGCTCCAGAGACAGGGGTTGGCACTCAGCATCCGGGCACGGCCCCTGCAAACGTGCCATGAGGACGTCTCTCCTCACCCATGTCCTGCTGGGAAGGGGGCTGAGCTGGGTGTCCGAGGCCAGGATCACACATCCAGGTCCCTTATTGTCTCTGTAGTGTCGGAGCAGTCCCTTCCTCTCTGCCATCACCACTGCGAGCTGCTCCCTGGCATGACCCCTCCGTTGCTCTGTCTCAGCTCCTCTCTTCTCCCCCTCCAGGGAAAATGTCGAGACGGTGGTGAGTGTCGAGGACAAGCAGGAAGCTGTCATGTCCAACGGCCGTGAAGGGAGATACCTAACCGCTGCAGCTGACTTCAGGTGAAGGACTTGCTCAGACCTCCTTCCTATGGCTCCCAGGCTCTGTTCTGTCCCCCTGGGGACAGCTCAGACATGCAGAGCTGTGGTCTCTCCCACTCAGGGTCTCACATGTCCCATGCACCTGGTTTTGGGGCTTTTATCTTCTCCAGGGGCTAAAGAGAAGGTGGTGAGGGAGGATCCTCTCCTCCCCAGTCTCTCCCCATCCCTGCAGCTGAGCCCCATGGTTCATCTACCACCTTGCAACCTGCTATACCACATTTTTCTTGTGCTACATCACACCTTTCAAACAGAGGAAACCACCAAAAGTGACCATAGGTTACCACACAGATGCTGACTGTCAAAACAACGCTCGCTAGAAATTAGAGCAATTCCCACCCCACGCTTGGCTCTCCTCCTGCCAGGGGGACCCCTCCTGCCCTCCCCACCTCCCCCCTTGCTCAATGCACAGCTGGCACCAGCAAGGTCAGGGCCCCGGTGGTGCCTTTGGGGAGGCTGGTCTTGCTGGGGGTGAGCTCACCACGGTGCTTCTCCCTCCCAATGCAGGTCCAAAGAGAGCCAGCACGCCTACGAGAACACCCTGGAGCCAGAGGAGAGGGTGATCACCACCGCCATGTAGCAGGCACCCCGGCCAGCCACCCACCTTCCTTCTCTCACTTTGCTTCCCGCTGTCGCGATGGGTGTTTTCACAGGGACCCTCTGCACCGGCATCCCCCATGCGTGGCAGCTCCCCGACCTCTCCACGGCACCACTGTCTCCTGATCTTTTCCCTTCCCACCTGCGGGATGTGCTTTTCTGCCTCGGGGGCTGGTGTCCATGCGGGCATCAGTCCTCAGGAGAGGTCCGGAGGTGCCACCTCTCCTGCCCAGCAGTCACCCCACCTGGTTGGCGAGGCTGATATTCCCAGTCCCAGGGGGGTGCTGACCGGCTCCAGACATAGAGGTGTCCCTGCCGGCTGCCTGGCACCTCCCTGCACCCCCAGCTGCCTTCTGGGGAGCTGCTGATGGAAAACGCCCTCTCTTCTCCCTGTTTCACCCTCCTTTTTACAACCTACACCATGCATTTTAATGTCAGAACAAATCTTCTCCCCTGTATATATATCTTCCCAGTGAGCGATAAAGAGAATTGTTGCCCATACGACAGCAAAGAGGGTTGTTTTGCTAATCACCCAAAGGACTTTCTGGCATCTCGCAGCGCTCCCAGCCTTCAGGCAGTTTGGGAAGTGAAGGACACCGGGTGGGGAGGTTGGGGGGGTGGGAAGGGTGCTTAGACAGAGGTCTGCACCCCCATCTCCCTCATGATCCCTCCTGGGAGGATCCATCTCTTATTTCCTCACTCGGATGAAGCCAAGAGTGCTTTTGTGTGTGTATCTGTATGTCAACAGGGGAGAGAAAAAGGTGGAACATTTTTTTTGCTCAGCATTTGGACTGCCCCAGAGCTGCAAAGGGCCCTATGGGGAGGTGAGCATCATTCCCCTCCATTTAGCAGATGGGGAAACTGAGGCACAGCACCAATCCAGCACTTCCCAGCACTGCTTAATGGGTGAAAGGCAGCGCTCCCTGAATCCCACCAGCCACAGGGCGCAGACCCACAGCCAACTGCGGACCATTCCCAGGGCTGGAGGCTGCGAATGGCAATCACTTGCCAGTGTTGCCAGGATGTGGCTGGGGGCTGCTCCGGGCAGTGCTGGCTGGCCATGGTGCAACCTGCTCCTGCCAGGCTGTTCATTAACCAGGGTCCATTTTTTGCTGTGGTGGGGACAGTGCTGGGACCACCGTAGGAGCAACGAGTGCTCCCAAGCTGCGGCGTTTGCAGATTGAAATGAGAGACCTGTAACGCCTTGGCCTTCCCTGGGACATCAGTTGCCCAGGTGGCATGCAGGGTGCTCCCCTTGACCAGTGAGGAAAGGGTTAAGGGGCTCTGCAATCAAGGGCAGCCCAGTGGCTGCAGGTGGAGCAGGACTGGCAGGGATGGGATGGGATGGGGAGTTAGTAAGAGGAGCATTTTTGGCAGCCCCTGGGTTTGGGGGGAGCAGAGTGGTTTTGGGGCTCTGCTGTGCCTGGGGCTGTGCAAACGCAAGGGGGAGGAGGTGGCAGGAGGACATGGCAGGGGAACATCAGGTGCCTGAGCCACCTCTTGCTCTCACTTTCTGCTGAGCATTGAGGGAAGGGGAAATGTTAGACCTGCTGTGAAACAGCAGCTGTGATGGGTTTGGATCTGGGAGGAGCCCTGGCCTCTGCTCAGGAGGTGCTTTGGAGGCTCATTTGCAGGCAGCGATGCCAGAAACAGGCAGGGGGGTGCTGGGGCTGGAGGTATGTCTTTGCCTCTCACTAGCAAAGCTTCTGCTCTGTGTGTTTCAACTCTGAACGGGCTTTCCTGCTGCAAGGGCTGTTCTCTGCTCCTCTGCGCTTGCCAGTGACCTTAAAAGCCCCAAGCCTGTCCTGGAGGAGGTGCTGCCCAGCACAGCACAGGCAGCAGGCTTCATCCCCAGGCAGGGGCTTGCAAAACACCCTGTTTTCCTACAGCACCAAAACCTGATGGGTATTCCTGGAAGCAAAGATGCGACAGTCCTGGTGTGGAGCTGTCCTGGTTTTGGCCCAAAACGGGCCACCTCCCACTGCTGGGAGCCCTCTGGGATGGAGTAGGGAGCTGGAGCTGGACCCTGGTGCCACCACTCGCAATGAGCCACTCTCTCACTTCCCGCAGGCGAAGCTGTCGATGTTCCTAGTGGGTGGTGACACAAAAATTCAGACATGGGAGTAAAACAGGAGCCTTACAGTAACAGACCCAGGCTGAAAGCATTCTCCCTGAAAAGCCTCACGTAGGCAAGCGTTTCAAAAACTCCCTCAAGACTCGGCATTGGGAAATCACAGCTCCAGTTGAGAAATTGCGTGGAGGTAGAAGAAAACAGGCAGAAGGGTTGGAGGGGTCAAGCCCTCGGGTGTGGAGGCACAAGGGCTGCCGTCCCCAGCACCGCATCAGAGCTGTTCCCTTCTACCACCTTCCCTTGGGCAGCTGGAGGCTGAGCCAGCCCCAGGCTGGGTCCTGGACCTCCCCACTCATACCCCTGATGGGTGCTGCTCCCCTGACTTTTCTCTCGCAGGTGCCAAACGTCACACGGGTTTGGAAAAAACAAGCTCCTCGGAGTTCAGCTGTAATGCTTCGCTCAGCAGGGTTTAAGAAGGATTAGTCATTGCGTGTTCCCGCCACGTCAGCACTCGGGCTGGGGGCTGGGAGTGTGGCAAGAGGAGGGGAACCCATTAATTTTTACCTCTCAATTGCAAAAGGAGTTAGAAACAGCATCCTTATAATGAGTAACAGTGGGAGTTTATTCCCTGCCCTGCGCACACCCTGAATATGTGATGAATGCTGTTACCCCGGCAGTGCCTGGGTGCGGGTTTGGAGTGGAGGTGTGCTGGAGGCTCGGTGGGTCCCTTTCCCCATGGATCCTTCCCGTGGTTGTAAGTCCAAGCAAGCAGAGGGATGGGGTTTTACCGCTGCACATTTTGGGCTAGCCCAGGAACCTTGATGCTTGGTCTTATCCCAGCCAGTGCCCCTTCAGAGTTCACTTTCCTGGGGAAAACATCTTTTGCAAGAGCCACTGTGTTACCTCCCCAGTGGGACCTCACCTCTGCACGGTCTGTGATGCTGTCCTACCTCAGTTTCTCTTGTCCATCAAGCATGACCCAAGGCTGGTTGTGCGAAGCGGGCTGCCTTCCCGCAAGTCGTGCAGCCGGCTCATGGCTGCTTCTTGGTATGATCCTAAAAAGAACAAAAGGGAGCGAGCATAAATGAAATTTATTGTTGGAAAATCTTAATTAGATTTTAAGCCCCAAAGGGAGAAAAGTGAGGTATTATCTGACACAGCTAATGAGTGTTAAGGGTCCATTGTTATATTTCTTGTTTACCTTTCTGTGCTGGCTGATACGGCCCGGATCCTCGCCTGTACTGCCATAATTAGGATATCTCATCTCTCACTGATAGGGTCGGGGATGCTCTTTAAAGCACAATGCTGTCTCATCCCTCCCCGGCAGGATGAGCGTGATCAGGAAGGCAACTTCTGGTGTCCCGGTGCTCGTGCCTGCTGCCTTGACCCTGTGAGCTGGGGGATGCCCTCCAGAGCCAGGACTGTACCCGATAGCCCCAGGTGGTGGGCACCTCCAACAGCCCTCAGTGACCTCTCCGAAGGGCCCTGAGCCAACTTGCCTGGAGGCCAAATCCTCCCCAGCACCTCTCTCCATGCGGTACGGGGCGTGACCATGTCCTCCACAAGTCACCCCACGCCCACTGATGAGGGGGAAGGACACCTGTAGGTACCCCATCCTACCCCTCACTCCGTAATGCCAGTATCTCTGAAGCTTGGGCTTCAGGAAGACGTTCAGGGTTGGAACCTGCTGTGGACAGGATAGTCTCCTTTTGGGCAGAAGATATTCAGGGTGGTCTTTTTGCATTACCACTTTGTTACAAGTTGTATCACAGCTTTTCTTTGTGGCCTAGGAGGGTGCAACTCATCTCTTGGACCCCCAGATAATGGGGCACCTTTATTCTGATGCTTCCCTGATCTCTCCTGAGGCTCTTTAGCCTTGGAGGTTTAAGATGTTTCTGTTCCAGCTGCGACCACAACCCTGGAGCAGCTTGGGCAGGTGGACACCTGCCATATAAATTATTCCAAGGTGATTTAATTAAAGACTTGCTGTAGGCAGGTAAACCTCTGCTAGAAGGACCACCAGCTCCAGCCCTGGCCCTGAGCAATGTAGCCTGGGGTTTATGTCCTGGCATTGGGTGTCTTGACACCCACGCGATGTGATTTGGACCTCCAGAAGCAAAAAAGGAGCCTGTCCCACTGTTGCGGTCCTTCGGGCTGGGGAAGGAGCCCAGCCACCCAGGTGGGAGCTGGGAGCATGGCGTGTAGGGGGGGTGGTGTGTGGGCAAGGGGGCTGCAAAGTTTTTGGTCTCGATTCAAGCCACTGAAAGCCCGAAGTAAAATACCATCCATTGTTGGTTTATACACCCGTAGTAGCCAAACAAACATCCCCGGAGCCTGTCCTTATCGCTTTATTACACCTGCTAGAGTGAATAGATTAAAGAGGATGGGGGAGGGGGGAGAAAGCAGAAGAATCCAGCAGAAAAACTGGGTTTTGGGATTGTTAATTATTCTCTGGGGTCTCTAATCTTTAACTGGCAAACAGCATCACTAACTGTCTTAAAGCCCATCCTGGAACATCCTGATAATAAGCCATCTGCATGAAGGCACCCCGTTATCTGCCCTCCTCCAGCCGCCTGTGACATGGCTGGAGTGGGAGATAATGAATGTGTGGTGTGTAATAACGACACGTCATTCATGATTATCGGCCTGATACCCAACCTTTTAGCTCCATTGTTTGTGCTTCAAAAAAAGAAGAAAAAAAAAAAAAGAAAAAGAGAAAATAAAAAGGAGGATGGAAAGAAGAAAAAGGGGAATTTTTGGTGCTATGGGCTGTCCCAGGGTCCCCGAAGTGTCTCCCTGCCAAAGGGGCTGGCTCTCGTAGCATCTCCCAGAGGGTTTGGTGGTACCCTGGAAGGACTCGCCAGTGGATTGGTGGCTGCTGTAGCCATGGTGATGGAGGGAGAGAGCCGAGACAGCGCAGAAATGTCACTGACTGGCAGGGAGACATTTGGGGCAAATGCTCGGGCGATTAGATCTGTGTCACCGGGCGCTGCCCGGCTCTTCGCACTGCTTTTTGCTGCTCTCAAAGCCGTTTAGTGGTGGCTTGGCAGAGGAGGTTATCTTGAACACACTGCTGTCCAGAAACTGCCAGTGTTTGAAGGCAGGGGGATGTTTGGGTTGCCCAGTTTGACCTGGATAAGCTGAAAAGTAGAAAAATTTTCTCCTGGTTGCTGCTGCGTTATGGCTCCCCAATGCATCGCTGCTGCGAGATCTTCCCCCAAAAGCTTTGGTCCTTCGAACTGCAAATCTGGGTTAAGCGTGATTCTTAAACGGGGAAGACTTTAAAGTGTTTGGCTCAGGTTACCTCAATTATTGTCAGAACTGCCTGGAATAATGATCCTTTTTTTCCATTAAAAAACGGCAGTAATTTCTCTTCTGTTTCCCGAGCAGATTTCCCAGAGCTGTTTCCCCGGCGAAGGTCTCCACTGGAAGTGGTTGGGGTTTGACCATTTGTAACAGTCAGGAGGACTCTCAGAAACCAAACAAGCAGCCTCGGTCATGACAGTGAGTAGGGTGATG
This sequence comes from Gymnogyps californianus, assembly GCF_018139145.2. NCBI lineage: Eukaryota > Metazoa > Chordata > Aves > Accipitriformes > Cathartidae > Gymnogyps > Gymnogyps californianus. The sequence goes on along the minus strand of NC_059478.1, from coordinate 26,665,294 downwards.
GCCTCAAAACACAGGGCTGGGAGGCCAAGCAGGGCATCGTATGGAGACAAGGATGGGCAGCAGCTGTGGGTCCTCATCAGATCTAACTTTTCGTGCTCTGACCTTATCCCCCCGTGCCCAAACCAGAAGATGCCATAGGGACATCTTCAAGTGCCACCTAGTTTCCTTGGCAACCCACCACCAAGGAGTCTGGGCCGGGTCTTTGTGGCCAAGCGCTCACCAAGCTCATTGCTTGGGCCACAAGCCGGAGAGTGGATGAGCAGAGCTGCAAGGTGGCTTGCTTGTTCCCGGATGGGTGGCTGAAATGTCTGACAAATAGAGCCAGTAATGAAAAGCTGTATCAAACTACTGCCCTCCAACGGCCTTGCTGTGCTGGAGCTGTGGAGGAGGAGAGCTGGAGTCTGACCTTTGAGACCAGCCTGAGTCCACCGGCAGTGCAAGGCTGGTGGCATCAGCACCTACACAACCTGCACCCAGTCTCTTCCTGGGGTGAGAAGGGGAGGGAGCGGGAAGAAGAGGAACTCAGTCTCCAGCTGCCTTGCAAAATAAATACAAGCTGCACCTTGCTGGTTATTCACAGCATCCCTGTCCCATTAGGTGCCGAGACAACCAAAACAAAGGTTCGGATCCAGCCCTAGAGGAGTTTTGTTTCTCAAACTGAGGATGCAGCAGGAGGTGGAGACAGGGAGCAGGGGGTTGTGGGGGTTTATTCAGATGGGGAGATGCTCAGATTTGGCTGTCCTGGTCTGGGCACAAGCAGAGTTGAGCTGCCCAGACAGACAGACACGGTTTGGCTGTGTTAGTGCCTGCAGTAATGCTGGTGATGCTATTGCCATAGGCAAGAGCTGGACAAAGAGCCTTGTCTCTCACCGTGGCATGGCACGTGTGCAGCCCTCCATGCCTCAGTTTCCCCTGATGCCTGCTAAGTGCCCGGGCACTCTCAGTGACAAGCTTTCCCTGTGCTGTGGGTAATACCACCGTCGTGCTGGGGACCGCGACAGAACAGTGCCTGCTCTGCTGCCCTGCCCGGCTGAGGGTGGGGATGGGAGGGGGACGGGGATGTCCCCAGGGATGGGGCCCATCCACTGCCCTACGGGGCCTGGCCATGCTCCCTGCCAAGCCCAGGGGGTTTTGCCAGGGACCAGGGACGACTTTGGGTTTTTCTGGGTCTCCCACTGCCACCTAGTGATCCATTTCCCACCCTGGACCTGCAGCTTAGCCAGCGGGTCCCCCTTGGCCTGGGAGCCCACCTATGGCTGGTGCTGGGGTGAGGGCCTGCAGTAGGTGCCTGCACCCCCAAAAAAGCCCCGCTCCAGGACCAGCACCCATCTGCACCCCTTGGGCAGCTCACTTATGTACAGAGCAGTCCGTTATCAGCCTCTGCAGAAAAGGACTTGAGACGGACTTGTGCTTCCTCTCGGGACTTTTTGTTTTTGCAAGCTGATTTTACTCTTGCCACCAGCATTTTGGGGGTGGTGGTGGTGATTTCAGTTTTGCTTTGTTTGACCCCAGATCATTTCAGTTGTTTTCTTACCACAGAAACTCCCAGAGGCAGAGGTGAGGGCTTGGTGACCCATGGCGTGGGAGGGGTGGAAACAGGTTCCTCAGGCTCAATGGGGGGCAAACCCGCTGAAACAGCCCTTGTGGCTTGAGGAAACACTCGCAGGGCTGCACCCTTGGGCACAGCCTTGCCTCTGGGCTGCTGGGACTCATTCTGTAACCCCCCCGGCCCCCTAAATGCAAAGGAAGCTGAAGCCGAAGCCAAAGCCATGCTTGGGGAGCATCTCCACAAGGCTTTATTCTCATTTCAGAGAGGAGAACAAGGCTGATCACACATTGTTTTCAGTGTGGTGAGTGCTTTCTCCAGGTTAGCTGATGTCACGTCTCTGCGCTGGCTCCTGAGCACCCTCAGCTCAAGGAAGTTCAGCGCTAGGGCAGAATAACCCGCTGGCCTTCATCTCCATAATGGCGGGCACAGTGCCAGCCCCAGAACAGATTAGAGGGAATAATTTGGAGGGCGGTGCGCGGGGATGCAGTGCGGCTGCAGGGAAGAGCTCTCCCGCCCGGGCACATCCAGGCTGGAGGCAGAGGAGGGACGTTGTGCTCAGGCAGTGTCCAGGCTTTAGACGTCCATGCAAACCGTGCCGGCGTTGTTCACTGCCGTGCCTGAGTTGGGAACTGGCAGTGGTGCAAATACACAGGCGCGTGACAGAAGTCCTGCCAGGCAGCGTGCAAGGGCAGGTTGGAGGTGAGGAGATGAGCAGGACACGAGGATGCCTGCAGCGGTGAAGGCTGAGCCACAGCCGTGCTGTGAAACCCCCTTGGCAGTGCTGTTCCCATGCAAGGATGGGACATGGACCTGCTGGGTTCACTGTGTGTGCAAGGGGGCTCAGTGTGCCCCCCTGGACGGCAGCAGGGAGGGAGGTTAATGTGGGAGAGGTCCGAGGTGGCCAGGGTGGGTCTGTTTGGTGTTCCCCTCTTAAACTTCTGGGTGGAGGGTGGTTCTTGGGAAAGCGCTCACCCGCCACCGTGGTACCCCACAGGGTCAGTGAATCTTCTTCAAATGCAAGTGGATCCCATTGCTGGACCTGAGGATGATCTGTGGTATCAGTGTGGGAGGCTTGGATGGGTCGGGGCAGAGCTCAAAGCGGAGCAGAGTCAGGGCTAGAGCCACCTTCATCTCATTCATGGCAAACTGCTGCCCAATGCAGTTCCTGAGGAGAGAATGACAAGTGCTCATACTGCAGCCTTCATCCCCTACCGCCCCAGAGCTGGGCTCAGCCCGTGCGCGAGCTTCTCGAAGCAGCACCTTTGGGGTACTGGGGGATCTCCAGCTGCTGCAAGGATGATGCCACACCTTATCTAGGAATCCACTCATGCCACACCAAAATGCACCCAGCTCTGCAATGGGATATTGCTGTTTTTTATTAATAAGCATTGAAAAAAGATATGAGATTGACAGAACTGGGGCTTACTTCACTAAAAAGTGCTGCATGGATCCAGCTAAAAACCCAGACACCTCAGAAAGGTTATTTTTGGCTCTGTGTGGAGTATCTCCTCTTGCAAGCTACTGAGACCTCAGTATCCTACATCTGGCTATTGATACAGCATGGAAACCACAGGGACTTAGGCCCAGCTTGTCTTTGAGGTGCACTGGGTATTTACCCCTAAACAAGGGAGACCATGTTCTTAATGCAGGCAACAGAAAATTTAAATATCTCCACAAATCCACAAGAAAAGTGTGTGAAACTCTACAGCGACCACAGAGCTTGGGGTGTGGGAAATGCTCTGGAGATGATGGAGCATGGTGGAGATCCTGTTATGGAAAGCCTGCTTGAGTTGGCCAAGCCAACTTGGCTCATGGGTGCTGAGGGAGGATTAGCTTCAGGAGCTTGGCTCTGAGCTAGATCTCCCATTCAAGGCAGCCTGTGGGGAAGGAGAAGGATGAAGAATCTCCCACCTGGATCCAGCGGAGAAAGGCAGGAAAGCATGGGAGTGCCTCTGTGCTGAGTTCTCTGGAGAAAACCTCAGGGGATCATATATCTGTGAGAGCAACAAAGGCCGTTTGGTTAGTGTTGGTTCTGACATGAGCGGCACCAGCTTCTCCTCTAGTCCCCGAGGCAGGGCTGGATGTGTCCTCTGCTGCCCCAAGAGGAGCTGCAGCTGACATTCATCCCTCTGCAAAGCCAGCCAGATGGATGAGAATAGGGCACTGATGGCCATGCAGATCTTTCCCTTGGAGATATCCAGATCACCCACTACAAAGCCCAAGATGCCTGGAGGCATTTTCTCATCCATGGCAGTAATGATCAAGTCAGAATCCCTCCTGTCCAGAGATGCCTGATCCTGCGTCTCCGGAGAGCCACTAGAGAGAGGCAGCTGTGGACTCTCCTTCAGGTTTTCTGGCTATTTCTTTCCTTGAAGCCTCTAAGACATCAGCTTTGAATCACACACTGCTTGGAGGGCTTGAGACTTCTCATACCACTCTGGGACCTAAGTCTATCCAGGGCAGCTGAAAGTAGTCTGAGTACCTCTGTGTCTCCATGCATGAAGATAGACTATTCAACACCCTTTCCCAGCACTTTGTCATGTTCAAAGCCTCTGGGGTGTTTGCTAACTTCATGGAACTTTACGTTTAGATATGGACTGTTAGAATAAGAGGGGAAAAAAACCCCCATGGCAGTGAGACACAGGCTGCCTTGTTCAAGGGGAGTGCATGTCTGGGCTCAGAGACCATCTTCCCCTTCTTGTTGTAAAGGTAAAATACCTCAGGGTCTTCCCACACATCCCGGTTCCTGTGAATAGCAAATATGTTCAGTCCAACCTGGCAGCCTGGAAAAGAAAAGTGAGAAAAAGCTAGTGACATCTCAGAGTGAAGACCCAGGAGAGGTGTTTGTGGGGTGCTCTCCCTCCCTGGACCCTACAGGGGCTGTTGCAGGAGATCTGGCAGGGACGATGCCCAGCCCGTCCAGGCAGGTAATCTCCTGAAACCCTCACATGGAAGAAACAATGGCCTCAGAACTGGGCCCCATTTTCGTATCAGTGGACGAACTTTTAGTCTTGGCCAGGATCAACACTCTGCAAGTCCCCTTTGAACTCTGAACACCCCAGTGCCCTGGAACATGTCCTTGGGCTCTCTCCAGCCACCCTTCCAGGAAAGCTGTGATGGTGAGCTGTGGTGGCCCTGTACAGCCCTTTGGAGAGAGAAAAGAGGCTGGAAGCCCCACCAGCCCCTCCACACAGCAGCTCTAGCGAGGATGCCCCACTTGTCATGGACAGCAGCATGAAGGATGAACAAAGTCAACAGACCTGCTGGCAAGCTGCGTCCATCGGGAAATGTGACAGATTTAGAGAGGTATCGGGACACAGAAGGAACTGGTGGGAACAGGCGCAAGCTCTCTTTGATGCACATAGTGGTGTAAATCATCTTCCCAAGGTCGTCCCTGAAAGCAAACCGGATGGTCAGGCTGTGTTTGAGTGGCAGCAATGAGGACACCAGCAATGGGGACTGGGCGGGCTAGGCCACCGTGTCTCCTGTCTCCTGCTGGGGTTTCTCCTTCTCGTAGTCCTCCATTTGCTGCCAGTATTGCTACATGAAAAGCAGAATGCCCCAGTGCAGATGCAGTATAAGGTGGATGAAGTTTCCTTCTCAGAATGAGGGAAAAGAGTTCAAAGTAAAGGAATAAGAAGCCCTAGCTCACCACTCAATGGTATCTCGGTCTCCCAAGATCCCCTGGATCTCCTCCCTGCACCGTTGCTGGTACTCTGGGTACAATGACAGGCAGTACAAGAGCCAGGAGATCCCACTGGCTGTGGTATCGTGACCCGCAAACATGAACGTGTCCACCTCAGCACGCAGGTCCTCATCGGGTAGCCCAACTCCATTTGTATCCTAACAAAGAGGAGAGTATATCATTCTCAAGCGCGCATTAATTGGACTTGCTCCTTTGGGTATAAAAATAACCCCAAATGCTGATGAAGAAGGGCCCGATTTGGTATCTTTTGTATCTCCCTGTACATCAGGAAGTAAGCCAGTAGAAAATATATCCAATACATGTAAGAACAGTCAGACCTGCTGATTGCTGACTCTGCGGTCAACAGAGCTACAGAGTTGGGCTTTGGTGGGATACCAGATCCCAGCCCTTCAGAAGGACACCCTATTTGATCCCCTACCAAGGGTCCCTGTTACATTTTTCAGTAGTTTGGTTTGGCCAACTTTTGTTTCAGATTGAGACACAAAAGAAAGCAGTGGCTCCAGAAAGACAGAGTGAGCACAGAGTATGACTCCTTCCTGAACACCAAAACGGCAGCTTCGGTCCAGAGTATCTGAAGATGTCTGTGAAGGTAAAACTACAGAAGGTAAGAAACCAAATCTCTTGAGAGGACTACAGCCAAGGTGGCCCCCTTGTAACCTTTCCAAAGATCTCATTCTTCTCTGGTTTCTGATAGCTCACTTATTTTAAACTATTAATGTGCTCAATGAAAATGAACAAGGAAGATGAAAGTCTGCCCGAGCTATTTATGTTCAGTCACCGTATCTCACACATTTGTATTTCCTTCTTTTTCAATCCACCTTTCCCTGAGCTAGGAAATCTGGAGTGGGGAAGCTGTTGCCAGCAACTCCAGCCAGGGGTGGTGAGCTCTCTGCTGATGCATCCTTGGTGCCATGCAGGTATGTTCTTTGGCATTTGATATGATTATTTCAAACATTCACCTTGGTACAAAGAAGAATGTCCAGAAAATCCAGGTGTCTCTTCTTCTGGATCTTGTCAAGTTCCTTCTCACTGGAAAGCAACATCTTTCTTTCTTTTATTACCTTATCTGCATAGAATAATGATCAGTTAGATGCATCCTGCCCCTCCAGAGACCCGATGTACTTGTCTGCTCAGTCAGCAGCTTGGACTCTGTTTGATGTGTAACCCTCTGGCCAGTGCATGCTGCAACCCCGCTCTGAGCTGCTCCAGATGCAAGTCAGGGAGAGGTTCAGCTGGGAGACAGGGCTGGGGAGAAAGGGGGAGAAATACCTGTGTGGGTATGCGCCAGCTTGCAGGCATGCTGAAACTCTTGGCCTTTGCGAGTCAAGTCATAGAAGATATCCTTGTAAGAAAAAGTCTGGAATCTATTGTTCACGAGGCAGCTCAGGTCATAAACAGCTCTGATATAGTAGTCTGAGTTGCTATAAGGAGATCAAGGTTAAAGCTGGTGTTGCTTGTAGCATGCTTGTTGCATGTAGCAACATGAGTGGAGAAATAGGAGCACTTGCTCTCCCAGAGTTTGAAAGTTCAGGCACTGACCTCTGAGTCTGACAGTTGGTGTTATAACTGAAGGCACATTTCATGATGCTGTCTAGCGTCATCAGGCTGACGTCTTGAAAGACCTCCACTGACTTCCTCTCTGTGTTCTTCTTTTCCCATTTATCCTAGTGGTGGAGACAGGGGTAAGGAGGGACAGAGTACCATCTGGGATCAGGTCATATTTTCCTGTCCCTCTTCACAGATCCACACTGCTAATTACTTTATTTTCTGCAAGCAGGGCCCCTAGTTCACTATATATTCTGTGAATTTAATAAAACTTTTCTGTGCATTTCTTTTTCCACGTTTACCATTACTGGGCTAGGAAAGGATATTCTATCAGTGGTTGATTTTATTGGAAAGCAGATAAAAGAGAATAAGTGGAATGGCCAGAGGAAGGTGAGGGGAGCAATTTCAGAACTTCAAAACTACCCAAAAAGTTCCATGAAACTCTAGGAACCACCTAAGTCCAGTCTCTTTCCCTCAGTCATTCCCAGACCTGGTTCTTTTTGCTGCTGCACAGCTGAAAGGTAAAAGTAGCAGGAGTGGTGATTCTTACCAGCATGACTTTGACTGAATCTGACATCAGGGCCACATAAGATTTCAGCACGTCGTAATGAAAGGCTGGGGTGAGCAGCTTCCGATGCTGGAACCATTTGGTTCCATGCAAGATCAACAGCCCATGCCCTGGAGACACAAACAGCAAAGGCGCAATCAGCTGATCACGGCTCTGACAGCCTTACTGCTGCTTTTGGCCAAGCACAGGCTAACGTGCAGGGTCTGGCAGGAGGAAGAGTTGGTGGTGGAGCCTTTTCTCCAGCCTCTCTGAGGCCGTTCACAGCAGTGCTCTTTGGATGGAGGAGAAGCATGCCCATGTGTCCTTCACTGCAACCAGCTGTGCACACCTAATCTACCCTGAAACCAAACCCATGATGGCAGAGGCACAGGACTTGCTCTCTCAGATGGGTTTTTCTGCCCTAAATGAAATACCTGGGGGCCTTGTGCAGCACACGCTGACAGTTGTTAGCAGGACCCTGGAGGGCTACCTCAGAGCTCTGTGCAAGCCACGAACCTTCCTGTCCTTGGTGTGTCTCACCCCGGTTATCCGCGGTAGCGTTCAGTCCCTAAACAAACTGAAAGTTGCTTTATGAAGGCCAAGGTGTGTGATCCAAGGCAAAGCCACCTGATGTGCTCCATGACTAGGTGGGCACCATCAGTACTAATGCTCACACTCAAACAAACCTTCTTATTTGCAAGCTCTGGTTTTAGAATGGAAGAAAGCAAAATAAAGGAAGACAAGAGAGAAGCCGCTCAAATGTGCAATATGGCTGAAAGGGATAATGGAAGAGAATGACTTACCGATCCAGGGAACTAAGAATTTGTAGGGTACATTGGACTTGCGATCTGCAAAACAAAATAGATACCAGAACAGTATGAATGGCTAATGGATTCAACATAACAAAAAAGAAAATTCAGGATAAATTGACATTAGATTTCAGCCTCTAAACCACAACGTAGAATTAGTCTCATTTCAATATGGAAAATAATCTAACACTAGAGGTAGAGTTTAAAAGTGGTCTTCTATAAATATGACCTTAGTGGACTTGAGAAAACCAGAGAAAGGTGTAGTGAAAATTGTGGGTGGAGAAGAAATGGCCATGGCAAATCTCGAAGTTGAGAACAATGGATGGTAGTGGAGATGCCCATGTATGTACCACTCACAGGCATCATGCTCCACAGAAAGGAGCAGAGAAGAAGACTTGAGATGTCTTCTGAGAGCCATTGCTATGCCAGACCACCCACATTACTGGGTTTGCTGGGAAACACAGATATTGTAGTGGCAGATGCCATAGAAGACAGTAAGACCAATGATAATGGAGAAAATGGACTGGGAGGAACAGGCACGTGGTCATTGTTTTGCACGAGAATACAAACTGCTCCATGAAACCTGGGGTGGGCTGGGAGTTTGTGAAGGGGAGCAAAGGAGGAATTGCAATAGCTGTGAAGGAAGCTGGCAGAGGGGATGACTCCAGGCAAGTTTCCCATTATTTTCTCGGTAGGGAAGTGTCAGGATATGACTTTCCAAAACCAGATGTAGAGACTTACCTGTTTGGCCAAGTATGCTTTTGGCATATTCAGGATGGTGGATTATTAGAGAAGGCAGGACTGGTCCAAACCATCTAGGAAAGGCATAGGGGTATTCTTCTCCCCATGACACTATCTGGTCTAACATTTTATCAGCAGTTATCTGCAATGACAGTTAAGCAGGGACTGAATTCAGGCAGAGAAAGAGGGATGTGTCAGGGACAGCAGAGGCTAAACTTGCCCTCTCATGGAAAGCACATGCAAGACATCCTCTCCTGGGAAACGGGGAGAGACCAGGTGGACTTGGCACAGGGAGGCTTTCCATGCTCGAGGTGGAGGAGATGCTGGGCATGGCAAAGGGACCGTGCACAGGTGGCAAAGCTGCCTGAGCCGCCACGTCCCTGCAGCACAAGGCAGGTCCATGGAGGGTCCGTAGCTGGGGCCCGGCTGCAGTCGAGCTGCGTTAGGACAGCCTGGGCTTGGAGAGGCTTGGTGTCACACTCGGGAGCTACAGCTGCTATGGGCAATGCCAGGATGCCCAGTGAACAGGCCAGGGGGACCAAGGCTGTTACAGCCCTGTTCTCTAAATTCAGCAGTGCAAGGTGGGCATGCAACATGAAAGCGAAAACATCTGCACTATAGAAGGATGAAAATGCCTGCGATAAAATGCGCTGCTTTTGTGGCCATGTCTTCTAAAGTGGGTGTAGGGGGAGAGACTCTTATTGGTAGAAGGTTTAATGCAGAAAAGAGACATTTTATAGTTGCTCATATTTAAATAACTTCATGAAAGTCCCAGAAATCACCTAACTCCATGTTTAAGCACATGATCCCAAACAACATGTCTCTGTTTTTTATCAAAATTATGTCCATTTCATATCCAGGCACCCTTTCTGCCTGCCCTGCAAAAGTCTTGGCACTCCCTGCACAAAGAGGTCCTCTCCTGTAGGAAGGAAAACGAGCAGGGGACATGCACACCCCACCCGGTGCCCCCTCACATCCTGACTGATATCTTCCACTGTTGTTGGCACAAACCACCCTGATTGAGCCTAACTCCCTCCTTACCAGGTGATTGTGGCCATAGAGCCAGTGTTTTGGGGGACCAGGGAATGCCTCCAGAGCTTTGATGAGTTTCTTCTTCTCCCGGTAGAACTGGACCACCTTCAGCAGCACAAAGATGCCACCAAGCACCACAGACAGCTGCAAAACGACAGCAGAAGGTCTGGCTATGTTGTCCAGCAGAGATGCCATGCTGGCCCTGTGTCCGGGATGCCTGACACTGCCTTCTCCTGCCCACTCCTCTTCTGCTCCTCCTGCGCCTGTGCCTGATGGGGAGCTAGGTGCAGGTAAAAATCCTCTCCCTCCTGCTCTGCTGAAGTTGAGCCTGATGAAGCGCTGCTGGCAGCAATTTATAGCAGCAGGAACATCATGGTAAGCAATGCGTCAGCTTGGCCGGCAGCCCGATTGCCCACTGCTCCCGCTCACCCTTTGACCTGCTTCCAGCAACCTGTGGATGGAGGCGGCTTGTTAACAAACAACCTGTACAAATTTCCTACTTTCTTTGAAGTCCCGTACACCCCAGCAGCAAGTAAAAGCACTCACAGTCATCCATGCCCAGGTGGACGAAGCCATAGGAGGGAGGAGGTGAGAGGTAGCCAGGCTTGGGCTCTAGCTGAGCTCCAAGCTGTCCTCAGCCAATTCAGGTCTGGAAGCTGTTCATCTGCTGGCATGAAGTGAGGAACAAATGGGCCACCTCTGCCCAACACATGGGCTGCACAGATCCAGCCACCTTCAGCTATAAAAGCAGTGCCCTGAGTGACTGCAACATCACACAGCACTGCCAGACTATAATCAAGAGAACGGACATAACCCAATCAGCACACAAGGAACCGTGGCCCAGGTCTCCAAGAGGTACTACCATGGACAAGCCAGGAGACAAAACTGCTGCCCAGAAGAATTACCATGGTCAATAGATAAGACAAGGAGAGGAAGAGCAGCAGAGCAGTAAAATGAGCTGCAGCAAGATTGAGGGCATGTCTAACCTGACAGGGAGGCGTGATGGTAAGGTCATGTTCCCTCTACAGTCCTGGTGAGTCCTCCTTCCCCTGTCTACACGGCATCTCACCATCTTCCAGAAAAGGCTCCACATCACCGCATTTACCTCTCCAACGCAGTGCAGTTGTGGACTGTGCAACGCGGTTGGGCCCCAGGTAGGACCCCTTCTAGCAGTCCCTGAGCAGATCCTACCGGTTACCTGAGCTCACATCCCGTAGGCACAGAAGCCTGGAATGGCTTGGAGGGAATTGCGGGGTAGGTGGAGGACTTGGGCTGGAAGTCTGTTGCGTGTGGGTGGCTTCCAGGCATATTGCGAAGAGGAGGATCCCCCAGATGGGCTGAAATCATTTCCCATTTGGATGTCGGGATATTATAAGGATCAGATGGGTCATCAGCTGCTGAACATGGTAGTCTGATGAGCTACTACATAGGGGCTGCTGAATTTTGTGGGTCTTTCTCTTCAATTTAACGTCTGAGATGAGGGTCTTCTGATGTTTGGACACTTTTCTTTAGTTTTTAGTCTAAATTACACCATGGCCAATTGAAACCCATGTTTTCTGCTAGTAGAGTCACTCTACCGAAAAAACTACTGTTTATCTGGTATTCATTGTCCAGACGTATCCTTTTTATAGCAACAGAGACATGGAGGTTGTTCGCTGAAGCGAATCTGCACAGCCCCAATGAAAATATTTAAACTTTTTAGACACAAAGAATATATGAAAAATCTTACAAGACCCACTGTCTGGGAATTACCTGACTCCACAAAAATGTCTGAAAGTTAGTGAAGTGAGTAACTTTTCCCTCAGCTGGCTTGTGGCCTATTTGTTAATTAATGACTGCCAAGATGAAGCCCTAGGTACAGACAGTACCATTTATATTTCAGTCTCAGGGAGTTGTGAAGTGTGTGGCTGCTACGACCCCTTCGAGGGATTGTTGATATATCGCTCATCCATTGTTACACGTTGCTCGCTGCGAACAGGCTGAAGGTCACGGTGTGTGCCAGTTTGTGTGTAACGTGGGAAGGGGCCCAGCTGCGAAAGCTGGACTCATCCCGTGCTCTTTGAGAGAAAAATCGACAGGCTGCAGAAATGCTTAGGTGCGGTGCGCAGCACTCCTCAGGAAGCAGCATTGTTAAAGCAACTCCCTTTTCACCTGAAATTTTCACACGCAACTTCTCCGAGCTTTCAACTCCTCTTGGGAGCTCACAGCATAAAGCCCCATATCTGAGGGCATTTGGGGGAGTTTTACTTTGCATCTGTGCAGATTCCCTTGCTGAAATTGCGCATTTCAGCTCCCAAGCCAGCCTCTATCATGCGTGTCCAGATGCCTGCTAAAGTTTGGGCTGAAGAGGGGATCTGTCCATTGCTTCTGCATGCTGGTAGTAGAAGACTGCCCTAGAAACACACTTTTCTCTTGAAAGACATCAACTCTGTGATCGACTCTTAGTCTGTTCCTGGGCTGCAAATACCCTTTTGCTAGTCTGCCAAGGTTGTCTGTAACACTAAGTTTCTTTGGCATTTCCCTGGAAATAATGATTGCATAAGTTCCTCAGCTGGGATAAGGTGACCCAGTCAACACTACAGCTGTCCACATGGCACTGGGCTTTTGTTAGCATGGCAGGAAGACGCATTGGAAAGAGCCAATGACAACAGCTGAAAATCTCTTATATCTCCCCAGACTTGGGTGCTTTGGCTGCTTGAGCCTTGTCCTAGCACATTTCTTCAGCTCCCCAATGTGACTGTCCCCTGAACTGGACCCCTGTAACTTACACTAAGATGGTGTCCCTGGTTCTTCAGACTGGGAAGAAGAGGAAGGAGGAGTTATATTCTCTGGCTGGCATTTGTCATCCTGCTTTCTCATCGTCAATTGCTGACATGCTGAGTCCTTTGGGCCAGAGCCTGCTAAGTCATTACAGCCACATCCGTCAACAATTTTAAAGTTCAAAGAACACACCGACTCTCCTTGTGTTGCCTTGGAGGACATCCCTGGCAGGCACTGAACAGCGTTAGCTTTTCACACACTTGGCCATCTTTATGAAACTAAGTGTATCTCGCCAGCTGGATCTGTGCAAAAGTTCAGAGGAGAGTTAAAGGTTGTTCTTTAGAGGCAGAAAGCTGCAGTCTGTCAGATTGGGCATTTCTTAGGGAAGGCTTTGGCTGTAGCCAGAGCAAGAGGGACCCGATCTGCCATGACAACTTCACACTCCTGAGCAGGAGCACCTGACTCCAGGGACCTCATGGCCGTCGAAAGTGTAGGAGACACATCTAGTACCTCTGGATCTTCCTATGATCCTCCACCTGTCCTGCAGCACCGTGATTAATGGGCTTCCCATCAGGAGAGGAGGCAGTGCAAGCTGGTTGGCCAGCTGGCCAGTTGGCTGGTTGGCCAGCTGACTGGGAAGCGTGTGGGTTGCAGCTGGTCGGGAGGCTCCTGCTGATACTTCTTGCCTACCTGACGAGGAGGAGGATGAACATGCAGCACAAGGAGCCACTTTTGGGCTGTCTGAGCTGGATCCATGGCTCTGCAAACTGCCTTCAAAATGTGGGGCTGACCTAAATAGCCTGGGCAGGTGAAGGGTGTGAGGAGAACAATGTTACCATGCGCTTTCTCTCATTATCAGATGAGGTCACAGAGAGAGTTTGGACAGGTCTAACACGATGCTTAGGTTTAACCTTAATGTTAGGTTCAAGTGGTGTATGCTACAAGAGACCCCATTCCCCATCTCCAATGCATCATGGACTCTGCCCCGAAGCTGTCCCTCCTCCAGGCTTTTTTTCCACTCAACCAGCTCTAAAATGGCCTTTAGGCTCTTTCAGAGATCCCCCTCTAGGAAACAGTCCATAGAAAACTAGCCTCTTGTCTGGCCTTGCCCGTGACTATGGAGGGAGGAGAAGGGGAGCTCCACGGAGCTGAGAACATTGGAAGGTGGGATTGCTACTGTGAGTCCCTCATGTGAAGACCTGCAGCACGCTCATAAATCCAGCAATGTCATGTAGTTGGGTGCCTTACAAGGTCCACATAAGGAAAACAGGGAGAGTTGGGGGTTGAGCCTTTGGTCAGCGCCAATGGAGCTGTTTTGGGGTGTCCTGTGCCACCTACCCAATTACCAGACCGTGTGATCTGGATCCAGCCGGCACCTTTCAGGATTCACCTACAAAAGAACTCAGAAATCCCCCAAGACCCACAGGTGGAGGGACCAGGCCGGTGGAGTCGCTGGCACGGCCTCAGATGAAACTTTTATAACAACACACAAATTCTCACTGGTGGCAAAGTCCCTGGACTGTGGGTTTGACCACGGATTACTGAACAGGGTGGATTTTTACCCATTTGGCTCCCTGATAGTTATTTAATAACCAGTAACAACAGTTGAGCATGGAGCCAAGGGGATATGTGTTGTCTTGAAGGTCAAGTGAGATGTCAAGTGTTGAGCTGATAGGGAGGAAACATAGGGGACAGAGTGGCTAAACCCACATTTATGGGGATTTGGAGCAAGAATCTGAGCTTGGGTGATAGCAAAACTGCGTGCCTAATCCAGCCTCCAGCTTCTGCATTTTCTGTTTCACTGGTGTAGGGGAAAGAAATGCCTTTCTCAAGTATTTCAGAGATTTCACGGTAAGAGGGGCCATGAATGTTTGGTCTGCCACTCTTTAGCACAGCCTGGGGAAGTTAACTCAGGGTTTTTTGCAGGGGAAGAAACCATGGAAGTTCAAAAGGGAAAGTGAAGTGGCCACAGAGCCGCAGGTGGAGAAAAGCGGAAGGGGACAGCACTGGTCTGGTCATTGTAAGGGATTGGGACAAGGCCAGAAACAGTCTGCCTAGCACCAGGAGAACCTACATCCCTGTTGCTCCCAGGCATCCTGACTGAAGTACAGAGCCTCCAAAAGAAGATCTCAGATGAAAAAGCAGCTACAAGAGTCTCCTGATAGCCAGAAAGGTCGGGGGAGGTTGGCAGGGTGAACAGAGTCTTGGCTTGACCTTCTGGACATTTGAGGCTGGCAAAACTACGGCTGTGTGTTAAAGGACACTTGGAAGGTTGTCAAATATTTGTAAAGAGCCTCTGCATGGTTAACTCAATGCTGTGGATGTCCACATGATAGCAATGTGTGCCATGACAGGTCAGGCCATAAACATAAATAAAAAAAAGCTACGCTGAAGAAATCCCATCCCGTACCACAATCATGGACACATCAGGCTGTGGAAGTTGCTTTCAGGGTCTTGGGTGTCTCTTCACTTAATTTAAACACCTAAACAGAAGAAGGAGAGGATCTTCCTCTCTGACTTAACTCATACCATTGGCATTCGTTGCAGAAGAACTGGTTTACTGAGCAGGTGAAATTTAGGTGGCAAATCGGTACTTTGCCCCAGAGCGTGACCTTGCAGCAGCTGCTTTCCTGAGTGTGCCTGTGTTTATTCGGATAGGAAGAAGAGTCCAGGCCCATCTGTCCCTGTGTGTTCCTGCAGTGCTTGGTGCTGACAGATGAAATGTAGCTGTAATGCCAAAAAAAATAATAACGTTTCAAGCTTCCAAACACATGATATATGAGGAAATCATGGCAAGACCCCAGCAAGTGTTGCAGAGTAATGTGAGCTGCCTGGATCCCATCTGACCATACATGTCTCGAGGATGAATTTATATCTGGAAGCATTTCATACAGCTGTCTTACAAATATGTTGCAATATTTACTTAATTTACAGGCTGCTTGCAGTGTAAAATCCCAGTGGGGTTTAGATGGAAATTGCTGCTACCATCTGATAATGGGTTTGCCCGGAGAGTGGCGTGGGTCCTGTGCAGGGACCGCATCTCCCGGCGGTGCGAGCAAGCTGCTCTCGCCGCTGCTTCTGCTGCTCCCGTGGTGCTTGGCAGCGTGTGAGAAAGTACCACCACCAGACTGCGATGGACGAGTACCCTTTGCATGACCAGGATGTGGCTGTACAGCTATTATGACAATCTCTGTGAGGAAAGGAATAACTGCCTGAGTAGATGGCATCTTTGCTCTGCCGTTATTGAAAAACCAAGCTGTAGCAATGAGAAAAATCCAAGATCTTTTTAACTGTAACAAAGACTTACCCTGTTGCACCCCGCATAGCCCCTCTCATGAGTTCTTGTTAAATTGGTTATCTGAAGGTCTGAATCAGGCAGTCCAAGGTCAGCTCATCATCTTTGCAATTACCCTTTCTGCAGAAAGTAGGGAAGGATTAAAGAATGAGGTAACCCCTCTGCATCCAGTCCTTGACTGTCTTTATTGCTCTGAGTTATACATTCCATGTGACCAGGTCTTTTTATTACTAGCATGTCTCTAATATCTAGGAGGGGAAAGGTAACTGGGGGCAGGCGCTCTCAGAAATTACATTCTAGAAAGATCTGGCTCGCTCTGGCACTGGGACACAGTTGCCCCAGAAGCCCTGTTGCAGCCTCAGCCCAGCTCTCCAGTTCAAAAGCAGAGCAGCCATGGAAGATGTGGGATGCAGGATGTGGGATGTGGGATGATGCAGGATGTGGGATGCAGGATGCAGGATATGAGATATGGGATGCGGGATGCAAGATGCGGGATGTGGGATGATGCAGGATGCAGGATATGGGATATGGGATGCGGGATGCAGGATGTGGGATGCAGGCTGTGGGATGCAGGCTGTGGGATGCAGGCTGGCTGGCCTGGGGTGCAGTGCTGGCCCACGTGGCTCGGGGGGACTGGGAGCTGGGCTGCCATGCGTGGCATTATTTAGAAGAGTGTGACTCTAGCTCCTGGCCTCAGAGGTTGTTAGCACCAAGGAGAGCTTTGTGCGCAGATCTGATGTTGGGTTTGGGTAGGCGGCTGCAGGGGGAACCAGGCTCCGCTTCCTTCCCATGCCAAGAAGCCACAAGCACAACACAGAGAGGAGGATGGGATTGCTGCAGAGCACCTTTCCTTTTACTCTTCAGATATGAAGAGGCAGATTTTTAGTGAATCCTAAAAGTCACGGGGGGGATAATGACTGAACAGGGTGAAGGCAGGAGCAGCCTGGCTTTTCTATCCCAGGGCCAGGAACATTCATGCATTGGACAATCCAGCTGGGAAAGCAGCAGTGCAGCTTTTCCTCTACCCTCAATTCAGTCCGGTCCCAAAAACCAGACCAGAGGTACCCTGCTGTAGCCTTACCCCACTGTCGTGGTTTAACCCCAGCTGGCAGCTAAGCACCACACAGCCGCTCGCGCACTCCACCCCCAGTGGGATGGGGAAGAGAATCAGAAGGGTAAACGTAAGAAAACTCGTGGGCTGAGATAAGAACAGTTTAATAATTGAATTAAAATAACATAAAATAAATATAATAATTATAATAATAATAATAAATTGTAATGAAAAGGAAAATAACAAAAAGAGAGAGAAACAAAACCCAAGAAAAACAAGTGATGCAAATGGAAAACAGTTGCTCACCACCAACCGATTGATGCCCAGCCTGTTCCTGAGCAGCGGCCCCCTGGCCAGCTTTCCCCCTAGTTTGTATGCTGAGCATGATGTCATATGGTATGGAATATCCCTTTGGCCAGTTTGGGTCGGCTGTCCCAGCTGTGTCCCCTCCCAGCTTCTTGTGCAGCCCCAGCCTCCTCGCTGGCAGGGCAGCACGAGAAGCTGAAAAGTCCTTGACTTAGTGTGAGCACTGCTCAGCAACAACTAAAATATCAGTGTGTTATCAACATTATTCTCATCCTAAATCCAAAACACAACACTATACCAGCTACTAGGAAGAAAATTAACTCTATCCCAGCCAAAACCAGGACAACCACATTCATTGCTTTCTTTGGGCTTTTGGATTATGCAGCAAAAATGATGACCCGCTCTTAAAACAGCTGAAAATGCAGATTCCCCAGGCAACCTCTGTCAGGGCTTAAGAAACCTTAGGGAGTGCTTTATGCTATGTAATCTATATCTACCTAAATGCAATTTAGCAGCTGCCGTTTATTTACATGAAGACCATTATGCCAAGTTCCCCTAGTCTGATCCCCTTTTACGTACTCCCTTTCAGTGGGTACACTGTGATTTCAGCCTTGTGCTCTTGCTCATCAGATGTTCTTGCTTTAATCTTTCACTTTTGCATGCCAAGGTTCATCCAATCCTTTTTAGATGGTATTTTTTAAAAATCTTATCTTTAAAAGAAAATTGAATCCAATATAGAGATGCATGTCATTTGCTTCTAGCGACTTCAGCTATTTTGATTAAAAATGTTCTCATTTTACACTTTAGAATATGTAGGCAAGGTACATTTTGGAGTAAATGCAGTTGCCTTTATACTTAAATCCCCAAACAGGGTTGAAGGACACTGTCTCATTTCATCTAGTGAAAGGAGATGCAAGTGAAAAATTTTTGAGAAATATTGGTATTTACGTATCCAAGTACGATGTTTGCTTTGATTACAACAGCACAATATTATTGATTCGTATTACCTTTGTCAGCCTCTATATCTACAAAATACCTTTTGGAGAGATTGCTACCTATCAGTCATTTCTGCTCTTGGTTTTGTGCAATAGCTGTGCCTGCTCTTGCTCTTTGTGCTTGTGCTTATGGACTCACATCCCATTCACGTCATCATTTTTTCAATTTGTCAAGATAATTTTGTATCCTAATACTGCCCTCCAAAGACCTTGCGGTGTCTCATAGTTTTGTAACATTTTACATTTTAATAAGCATACTCTGTCTCTCTCCGTTGCAGGGATATCTCTGATTTCCACTCAAGAGCTGCACCTCACGTCCAAAGAGGGGACAGGCAGCTGGAGCGTGCGGGCGTTCGCCTGGGCTGCCCTGGTGCAGCGGCTGGAGCCGCAGTGAGCATCTCCTGCAAAGCGGGTGCCATACCGTCATGCTGATGTTCCTGCTTCTTTGCGAGGAGCTGGCTCAGGCTGAAATAAATTGGATTAACTCGGAAGTGAAAAGAAGTTGAACTGGGATTCAGTTTTCCTGGCATAGGCGGAAAGCCAACATTGCTGAAGGGCAGGGAATAGAGACGAAAAGGCACATGGAAAAGCACATTTACTGGGAAATCTTATTTTCATTTTACTTTCTAGAGTCCTGATCCTTATGTATATAAATGAGGGCAACCGCTAAGACTGCGTGCTGATTGAGCTGCCATTTAACAAGGACTGCCTTTACGCATAAGCTTAAGTGTATTTTCAAAATATATCTTTCTCATTATAAATTTATATCTGTTCTTTTGGTGGAATTAATTATGAAGGAAGAGAGTAGCATCATCATTCAGATTATAATATGGGGTTCAGCAAGTTTCTGATTTTTTCTTAAGAAAATATTTTTCTTCCTGGGAGACTTTACCTCTGAAAAGTCCTGGTTTTCAAAGGAAAAAGAAGTTTGAAAAGAGAAACGGCATTTTGAATCTCTTCTGCTTTTGAGCCCAGAAAATAATAATTGGGTTAGACTAAGGTCTGGCCTGATGCTTGGTTTTTTCATGTGCTTTTTTGCCAGACAGTATGGCATATAAAATAATCTGCGACATTCTGAAATCCCTGCTTACCCACCCAGACCAGCTAAGGGAAGTGGGGTAACCTCAATGCCTCCGGCTGGTCGCTGAGCTCCCCACTTTCCCAAGTTCCATTCACGCTGTTCCATGAGAAGTTGCTGTAAGCTTGATTTTTTAAATTATTATGTATTTATTATTATTTATTTTTAAATTATTCTTTTTTTAAATTATCAACTCAATATCACAGATTTTCAAGTCTTTTGCCTAGAAAATAGTAGGTCTTCCTGCAAACCCTTTCCAGGCAGCCGTAGTGCTCTCAATAAGCGGGATGGACTCGTGAAGGTGCGTGCAGGAGGGATGAGGCTGGGGGATGCTTCCAGCACTGCCGACGGCTCCTGGCACTGAGGATGCATGAACCGCCTGGTCCAGCAGATGCTCTCCAGCTGCTTTCTCAAAGTGATGACAACAGTGAAAGGTTGTCCTCTCACCTAGTTGGCTTGCGCTCTGCACAGCCCTGCACTTCACACTTAGGTGCGGAATCCAGCTGTCTTGGTGCCATTAAGCCTTTCTTTAGCTTTAAATCCTCTGTCCTTTGCAAACTCTGAGTGTGAATTTTAAATTGCACTTGTAATTTGCTCCGTTCTCACTGGTGGGATGTCTGTGCATTTCCATGGCCTTGCAAAATAGTTCCCATGGATACCTTTTCTGTGGGCATAAGGAGCAAAGGAGTTTCTGGTGGGTCACAGCCCAGGTTCGGCTTCATTTGCAGCCAGTTTTGTTCATTTGGTCTCTGGCTGTGGTGGTCTGATCACAAACTCTTTCAGATCTCAGCACAGGAGGAGAGAGGCAAGGTGCTTGATTGGCACCTCATCTTTCCTGAAGGTTCTGTACTGTCTCAGCTCACCGGGTGGCAATCTATAGCTCAGGTCTCACTTGCAATGGTAAGTTAAGGGGTTACAATACATTAAAGGCAGGGAGATGAATGGCGGGTACAAGGGGATGCAACCTTGCCCCATCCTGCTACCATCACAGCAGCGGTCTTCTGCTGATGAGCCATCTGCACTCTGGCCTTCTTGGCGAGAGGGCCACCTGCCTTGATATAAACAATGCTTTCCTCAGCGTTCACCAGTTTTACTGCTGTCACTTGTGTCCTTGGTCATTGATATAGGCCATTTTTGCCATCTTTGCTTTATGTTATTCCTCCTAGTGCTTTCATACACAGCCATTTCCATTCGTGCTTCATGCACAGCACTCCTGCTGTCGCTGTGACAGGTCTGTGCATGGCTCTGCTATGCTGAGCTCCACCACGCTGGCTCTGTTCAGTGTACAAGGACAACTGTGGGTTTTCATGGGAATATTGGCGTCACCCCTGATACGTAGCTCCTCAGCTGCTGTAGCTGGAACAGCCCTGGTTTAGTAACCGAGGTGAGGTGAGTTTGCAGCTTTTTACCCAACGAGCTTTTACCCAGTGACCTTGAATTACGATTGAACGTAACTGAAAAAACTGGCTTTTATCAGCTGACTACTTGCCATATCACTAGAGGCTGTGACTGAGCAACTTTGAGCCACATGCATTTATTGTTTTCCTCCTAGACCAGAGCCTCATCAGGAGGAGATAAATTATTGTTTTCCTTTAACTTATTCCAGGATATGGAGTGACCCAAGTTTTTCTCCTCGCAAGCTATGGATGCAAATCCATGGCAGGGTGGGAATCTTTTGATATATTTTGTGTACTCAGGCTTAACAAAGTTGTGGTTGAATTCAGGGTGAAGCTGGATGATGCAGCCATGTCCTTCGTGTTACCCATGCACGCAGGTGATTTCTTTCTTTTACCATTTCTTCTGAAATGGGATATTACTGAATCATAGCAGTTGCTTCAGGGCAACCTGGAGGTTTTGCTCATAGGAGGAATTAATTTGTGGCTTGGGTGCCTGGAGCACCATGAGGTGTGGAGAGCAGAGGTGAAGCTGGCTGATGAATGTGCCTTCTCGAGGCTGCTTGGCTAAGCAAGCACCCCACGGCAGGCAGGTTTTATGGATGGTGGCCGGATATGCCGGCACAGAGGTAAGTGGAGAGGACACAGGAGGGGTTCGTGGGGGCTTGGCGGTAGCTGTGGATACAGCTGTGGTTAGAGGAGATACGGGTGATGTGGCAGATGAGGTGCATGGGCAACCCTATTTGCACAATATACTGGCCTGGTTTTTGCAGCTTCTCAATTACAGCTGTTCTGAGGACACCTTTGGTGTGACATTTGCAGTGGGCTGGTAATATGCTCAGAGTAAGAGATGACACAAGTTATTTGTATTATCTCTATTATTTATTATGGGCACCCTTTGTGTACTTAAAATTAAAATTGGACAAAACCTTATGTTTGATATAACCTTCCATTAATGGCGCTCACCAGTGATTGGGCTCGTGGTGTTGATAGTGTAGCACAGCGTATCCACAAAA
This sequence comes from Gymnogyps californianus, assembly GCF_018139145.2. NCBI lineage: Eukaryota > Metazoa > Chordata > Aves > Accipitriformes > Cathartidae > Gymnogyps > Gymnogyps californianus. The sequence goes on along the minus strand of NC_059478.1, from coordinate 26,643,470 downwards.
AGGTCCTCCTGTTTCCCCCCCTGCTTTCTATCTGCCTTATCTCTGCAGATGAGAGCTGTATGAAGTCAGCCGCTGTCTTACCACACAGCAGCCTGCTCACAATGCCGGAACCACAGTCGACATCATCGCAACACTAATCGCAACAGCAGCATTTGGGATTTCCTAGTTTGACACTTGCTACCCCAATGATTCCTGCAGAAGCAGAGGACAGCTCGCTAGTGTCCTCCAGTGTACCTCAAGCATACAACCCCCATAAATTTATCAGCTTAGGAAAATAAAAAAAAAAAAGAAGAGAAAAAAACCCTTTCTAACTATCAGAACTCCTCCCTTGCAGCTTTAAACGAAGATTGCACATTGGACCCCTGTTAAGGGGTTGCCTATGGAAGGAGATGCTGCGTTGGCTGTGGCTGGAGACCTGCGGGCAAGGGGTCGGTCGGACACCCCCAGGTTTGTCTCTTGCTGCTCATGGGTTTCCTCTCCATCTCCCATTTCTAAAGGGGTTTTACACCATATTTGTGATGAAGTGGGCAAGCATCAGCAATAAAAACCAACGCAGCTGCTGCTACAGGAATAATTACTGGTTTATTAACACAAAAATTACAGAGTATTTTGCAGTTTAGGCAGAATTTCAAACCCCAAACTGGAATCAGTGTTTTCAACAAAACAGAGACACATTGAGTGCGAGAAGAGAGACAGAGGTCTGCCACGGGCTGTCCCTGCTGGAGGAGAGGAGGGCTGACCTCTAGGCACTGAGGAAGGTGCTGACAATGGAGCAGGGCTGGGAACAGTCACGGATTTGGCCAGGACATGAGTTTGAAGGCAGGATTTGGTAAGGAGGAAGCTGGTGTGACCTGCAGATGTTCCCAGGCCAGTCCAGCCCTTACGGCAGGGCAAGGGGACAGCCAGCAAAGAGGCATGGCCATGCCTGGCTCCTCCAAGATTGGCGCTCACGGAGCAGATGGCAATGGGTCTGTGCAATGCCATCCAGGCTACCTGGGCCGAGGCCGAAAAGGGCTTTCAGCTGGTGGAAGAAGTACAGAAATTAGGAATCCTCATCCCCAGATCCTGCCCTGCACCTTTTGCCCTAGAGAAACATTGTCCCATCATCTGCTTGGTCCCTCCCTCCAGCGAAGGCAGGTCGTTTTCCAGCATCAGTGGATTTTCTTTAGATACAGGTGAATCCCATTCTTGGAGCGAAGGATGATCTGAGGTATTTTGCAGGGAGGCTTGGCTGGGTCGGGCGAGAGCTTGAAGCGGAGCAGGGTCAGGGCCAGGGCTACCTTCATCTCGTTCATGGCGAACTGCTGCCCGATGCAGTTCCTGGGGAAAAACAGAGCAGCTCAGCCACTCCATCTCAGTGCTGGGCACACTAAACCCTTGCAGCTGGATCCCAGCCCTCTCACACCAGCACACAACCCTTCCCCTCTGCGGCTCTGGGGGCCCCAGGCAGTGTTTTGGGTAGCAAAAGCAGGGGCATGGGCTGAGCAGGGGGAATCTGGGGGAGCATCGGGAGCTCCTGGATGTGTGTTCAATGAGCACAGAGAAGGAGGGGAGATTGGGAAGCCAAAGGTGAGGCCAGCAGAGCCGAGGCGGTGGGTCTCTAAGCAGGAGGGTCTGCAACATGTTTGCCTTGGCGGGGTGAGCACAGGGCGAAGGGAAGGACTGGGAGCAGGGGAGAAGGGGGAATCAAAAGGCGGGAGGGGGTGGGATGGGGTCTCTGCATCAAGGAGAGGAGCAGAGCAGTGAGCCCAGGATGCTGCAGGCTCCCCGCATGATGCCAGCAGGATGCTCCACAGCTTTGGCACCCGGTTCCCTGTCCCCAGGAGGGGCTCGGCAATGTTTTCTTCCCATTTTGCCTGCTGGTATCAGAACACCGCTGCGGCACAAACACTTGTTATGTGCTCGTGAACTGTTTAACGCTGCAGGGCAGGACTTCAGGCGGCGGTCTCTGAAAGCACTCTGTGAGTGTTTCCCCGATAGCAATTATAACAGCAGCACACACTTCTCGGGCCGAGCAGTTTCCAGGGATGCACGTTTTCTCTCCCCACTACTCCTTCAGTGTTCAATACACTTTACCTCATTCCAGCAGAAAAAGGCAGAAAGGCGTGAGAGTGTCTGCCAGAGACGTTCTCCGGGGAAAACCGCAAAGGATCAAACACCTGGAAATAAAGAATATACAACAAGAAAAAGCGATTATTTAAGGAACACAGTACCGACTGGTATCTTCAGAAATGTGACACTCCATAATTTCTGAACAACCCCATTGGAGAGAGAATTCATTTTGAGATGGACTGAAACTCACACACCAGACTCCCTTGCTTTCCACTGAGCCTGGCAATGGTGTTGCCAAGATAAACCAGACACAGATATGATGAAAACCGGGGAGCCGGGATTCAATTCTCCACCTGTAGGCTGAGCAAAAAATCATCTCTTTGCCTATTAATACAACAAGCTCTTGGGAGCACTTTGTCTTACTGTTTGGGCAGCACCCAGCCCTAATGCTGCTGTCTGACCACCCTGTGCTGCAGCTGGCCGAGACTAACGCAAGGCGGTCGCTTCTCAACGTGATTCCCGTGGGCAAAGATGTTCGGGAGCAAGGGGGGCGCTCTGCTCTCCTGCTAACAGGCTGAAGGGGACATTGGAAGAGGCACAGCATAAAGGGGAAAAATTATTAGAAGGGCAAAAGAAAACTCACCAAAGGGTCTTTCCATACTGCAGGGTTTCTGTGAATAAGATAAATGCTAATCGCAGTGAGGCTGCCTGTAAAGCAATCGAAGAGGAGAAAAGGGCTCAGTGACAAAGAAACTAGAGGGAAGGTTGCAGCATGCTCACACAAAGGTCTGTCTAAATCATCATGGTCTTATCTGTCAACTGGAAACCTATGAGGGTTTTGTCATTGGCTTCAGAGAAAACTAAACATTTTCTATTTGTTTAGATGTAAGCAGCCAAACAGTGGAAATAAGGAAGGCACCAGCACCATAGGCACATGGTCCCCCCACCAACACTGCCCGCTTGTGTGCCAAATCAGAGGAGGAAAGGAGCAGCACAGGGCAATTCCCACACTGCAAGTTGGGATGGGACCAGTCCCTGTCCCCCTATGCGTGCGGTTTGCCAAAACGGGTGAACCATGAGCTTGTGCTTGGCCAGAAAGAGAAGGGGCTTTTGGCACAGGCACGGCTGCCCTATAGTGGTGGTGGCAGGAAGGATCTCACGGGGATGCTGCTGTACAGCTCAGACCTCAGTCTATCAATGGGATGCCAACATCTGCACAGTCCTGTCTGAATGTCTGTGCCGGCAAGGAGCAGGTCACAGAGGCAGGGCTGTCGCCTTTGCTCTGTGGCAGGCAGCGAGGACGCGGCTGAGGTCCAAGAACACAATTTTGTGAAGCAGGAATGGGATTTACAGACCTTCTGGCAAGGTGCGTCCATCGGGGAAGGTGATGGGTTTGCTGAGCTGCTGGGACACGCCAGGCACCGGTGGGTAAAGGCGAAGGCTCTCCCTGATGCACATGGTGCTGTAAGTCATCTTGCCCAGGTCCTCCCTGCCGGGACAGAGGCAGGCTGAGCCCCACAGTCCCCTTGCTGCCCTGCGCCGGGAGGCCCCTTGCCTCACAGCCATCAGCCCCCTGGGCAGACCCCCTTGCAACAGATGGGGCATACAGAGGGATCCGCAATGTCCAACCACGGGCTGCTGCAAGCTGGAGACCCCAGGACACCTCTGAACAACCTTAACAACCTCTGAACAAGCTCAAGTGCAAAGTGACAGCGAAAGGTGAAAAGCTCCAACTACAACGTCCTGTGGTGAGAAAACAGGAGAGAGCAAAGAGCAACGTTGGTGGCCCAGGTCTTGGCATGGCATCCAGCATGTCCCTCCTGGTCTGGGGTGGTTTTTCTTGTGTCTGCCCTGGTAATACGAGCCCTGAAGCCCTGAAGAGCAGGGAGGCAGATTTAGCTAAAGGATGCAGTATCTGCTCCATCCTGTGAAGTTCCTGTGCATGCAGCAACCTTTAGCACCTCAGCTTTTGAGCCTTGAAGACATTGCTCACTTAGAAATGGCAGCGATAGGAAAAAAGTTACCAGCTGAGGAAATGTGCAACCTTACCACTGAAGCGTCTCTCGGTGCCCCAGGATCCCCTGGATCTCCTCCCGGCACCGTGTCTGGTGCTCGGGGTGTGACGCCAGGCAGTACAAGAGCCAGGAGATCCCGCTGGCTGTCGTATCGTGGCCCTCAAACATGAATGTGTCCACCTCGGCACGCAGGTCCTCATCGGACAGTCCAGCTCCGTTCTCGTCCTAACAGTCCAGAGACATTTCAGTGGCCCATATATATAAAAATAATATATATAATATATAATATAGATAATATAGATGAGATATATACATATTATAGTGGCCCACATATATATATATATATAAAAAAATATAATATCCCAGGAGGGACCATTATATTCTTTCAGGTATTGCAAAGGGGGGTGGTGATGTCCCTGGGATACATATAAACAAAATTAATCTCTGTTTAGACTGAATTCAGGGCCCCTTTTCCTTCACTTATAAATCCCTTTATCCCCCCCATATTAAACCACCAGGACTATGAAATCCCTCTGCGTGTTGTATTCCCCAACAGATGCTACCAACATTTCAGTGATGGAAAACTGGCCCCTCCTCAACTGGGCAGGACTGGCCTAATTTATTTTAATGGCTTGTGCAGTCCTGAGGGTCTCTGGTGGTTTGTGGCACCCCTGCAAAGGCTGAGTGGCTTTTGCACCCTGCTGCCCTGCTGCACACCCACTCCTCACCGCTCACTTTGGCACACAGCAGAATGTCCAAGAAGTCCAAATGTCTCTTCTTCTGGATCTTTTCAAATTCCTGTTCATCTTTAAGGGACTCCTTTCGCTCATGGATCACCTTGTCTGGGGAAGAAAGAGTTAAAGGTTCAGCACGGGCAGGAGATGCTGAGCTGCAAAACTGCCCTTCAAATGCAAAACTCACCCAAGGGGGGGACCACCGCTCAGTCCATGATGCATTTGACATGTGTGCTTCTGCATCCCAGGCAGTTTGGCTTTTTCAGCAGCACAGCAACAAATGCCGTGCATGTTGCCATCCTTTTCTGCAAACTTCTTTGTCCACCACAGACTCCTCAGCCTATTTTACCCACCCCTCCTGCATTAAAATCATTCCTGGCCTGGAAAGGAAAATCATTCCTTGCATCAGTGTTGCCTGCAGCGCCCATCCCTTGTCTTACCAGCCTCTGGTAGTTTAACCGGAGCGTTCCCAGAGGGGAATTCCTCCGTTAGTCCAGTTTAATAATCCCGGAGCTGTGAGACCCCCCTACTTCATGCCTAGATCGGACCATTGCTGCAAGCTGATGCTCTGCTTGGATCCCAGCTCTGAGCCTCCGGGCATGACCCTTCCCTTCCCTTCCTTGCCCTTACAGGCAAGGAGGTAACTCGACTGCCTCTGGTCAGCCATCACCCAACCTGCTCGAAAGCTTTCGGAGAGGATGAAGGCAGGGAATACCTGTGTGGTCATGAGCAAGCTGGCAGACCTTCCTGAACCGATATCCGTGGGGGCTGAGCCAGTAAATGATGTCATTGTGGTAGGGGAAGATGCGGAGGCGCTGGTGCACCATGTGGCATAGGTCATAGACAGCCTGGATGTAGGTGTTTTTCCTGGGGAGAGGGGAATGGTGGAAGTTTGTAAATTTGGGAGCATCATGACAAGCAATTTGCCCGCTTCCCTTCAGAGCTGCAAACTTTCTGCCAGGGTTTGGGGCAGCCAGCACTGACCTGTTGGTCTGGCAGTTGCTGTGACAACTGAAGGCACATTTCATGATGCTATCGAGAGTCATCAAGCTGACGTGCTCAAAGAGCTCCACTGGTTTCCCATCTGTGATCAGCTGCTCCCATTTATCCTAGGGCGCAAAGGAGACAAAAATGAGAAGGCAAGGGACAGTTCTGCACAATCTGTGTTCATCTTCTGGTTAATGACTGCTCAGCTAGGGATACATTCCAGAGAAATGGAAAAAAGAAGAGGATCTGTTAGTTGCCACCAAAATCCCAAAGGAGGGAAGCCAAGAGCGGGATGATAATACAAGATTTGCCTCAGGCAGCTGCTGCTCTCGAATCTTGGCAGCGGTGAGCCCTGGTACACCCTACCCTGGGGCAAAGGCACCCCAGAGAAGCCCAGGACGGGCACATCATTGCTGGGTGAGGGGGCACGTTACCAAAGTATTTCTTGGAGTGCAGTGTGTTTGTGCTCCTGCACAAGAGCAGTGTATGTTGGCACTGGACTTCACCGAGTCTGTGTTTTCTGTCTCTCTCTCACAAGCACACATGACTTTGGTGTCTAAGATGCAAGCTTCCATCTCATGATATCTCTCCCACTTTGTTTTTCCAGCATATAATATAGCAGCTCTTGCTCAACTCTTCCCATAGGGGATCCCTAGAGAAACTATAAAGAGTGTCTCTCTTGCCTGGCAGACATGAAATGATGTTGAATCCTCTGTCCCTTTGTGGCTGTAAGAAACCAGCGGACAATAAAGCTGAGAAAGGGAAGAGATGGAGGAGCACAGTCACATCTGAGCTCCCACAGTATGAAACCAGGCTGAGGAACAGGGCTTATATGGACAGATTTATGTCCTTAGCACATACAGTGATTGCCACCTGGTGGCATGGGCTCCCACCATAGGCACTTTGCGTTGTCTGCAAAGAATTACGAACTGCCAGGCACTTGTGTGCATTGCAAAAGCTCTCCTGCCTCTCCAGCCCCCGGCACCTGGCTGCTCCCTGGGCCAGTGGGAGGGAGGACAGCCAGGATCCATGTGGAGCTGCTTGGGGAGGTTGGAAGGAGGGAGGCAAAGGAGAAGGAATAAATCTGGCACCAAGACTCCTGCCGGTCCACGTGCACAAAGTCTGGTGCCCCTCACCTGTAATTCACACTGGTTTCCATCATGCCCAGCACTGATGGATGCAAGAACAGTGCAGTTTCACTGTGTATTAGGCAAGGCAGAGATTGCAATCCAGTCATGGGTATGTTGACAGCAAATGATACCCTTTAATCTTAGGTCACAGTATAGCTCTGCTCAAAGCTTTATATTTTAGGGATTTATTATGAACCTTTATTTACTTCAATTCTTCATTTACAAGAACACCCTATAAGAAATTGCAGTTGGGATTGAGATTATGCACAGTTTGGGGACGGCAGCAACATTAATCCTCAAATCTTAGCCACAGAGCCCAAAGCAGTACCAGAGACATAGTCCCCACAGGGATGCTCAACCTGCACCTTCCTTCCAGCCCATGGGCAGGGGTTTGTGGTGGATCAGAAACCTCGACTGCTACAGCCTGTCCTTACAATTACCAGGTTGTGAGTAAGGGCACTGCAAGAAAACCCTGCTCCAGCATTTACCTACTAAACAGTCAGGATCAGGGAAAAGAAAACAGGGCAGAGAGAGGAGCATCAGACAGGAGTCCTACCAGCATCACGTTAGTAGACTCTGCCATCAGGGCCACGTACGGTTTCAAGACGTCGTAATGAAACCCTGGAGTCAGGAGTTTTCGATGTTGGTGCCATTTTGGCCCGTGTAAGATCAGCAATCCATTCCCTGGGGAAACACAGTCAAGGCATGTTTTGCTGGGCACAAGCAGGCTGCTTTCACCTGCCTGCAGACACAGCCTCCGCCTGCAAGGAGCATGATTAAATCCGCTGTCCAAGCTGCTATGACAGAGTACTTCCAAACGTTGCCGTCAGCTCCAGGGTTCCTAGGGCTGAGCAGAGCCCTGCTCACCAAAACGACACAGCGCTGCCTCCAAAAAGAAACAGCAACACTGCTGGAGCTGAGAAGTTCAGATCAGCAGATGCTTTTTTCACTGGTCCTCCACTGAATCTGAGCTTCTCCGATCACCGCCCTTTGCTAACTATGGATGTGTAAGTGGTTCTTATTTGTATGTATGACTATGTCTGAACTTTCTTTCCTCGAATCACAAAAAATGGCGTTATTTAGTACCTTTTTCAATAAATGTAATAATTTCAGGAAGCTTTTAGCTATAACTGCATCAAGGAATAAGCACAATGCTGTTTATTTATAGCATGTTCTTGACTAACTTCAGAATCATTCCTGGTAGGCAAAGCCCTGGGAATACATACCGATCCACGGGACAAGGTGTTTATAGCTGACGTTATCCTTGGGATCTGTAAAAAAATCATCAAGAAAGAGAAAATAAAATGGTAAATGTTTCAGTAGCGTCAACCCACTGGTTTGCACCTGAAAGCTCCCTCTGAGCTCTCACTTTTCATTGGGTATGAAGCAGAATCACTGGCATCCCTGCAGAATTCATCAGTATTTCACAACAAAACAACACTGTTTGGCCCAGCTGCAAGAAACATGCATAAAAGCAGATGCCCAGACTGGAATAAACAAGAATATTGGTTGTCCAAAGTCTGTGCTGTGTGATAAATGATTAACCCTCCCAGACAGCACTGTTTAGCACCTTTCTCTCTGGATGCACTAAAGATATGGCTCCACAGTAGGAGCCAGGGGTCTGAGCTGAGAAAAAAGCTTTCAACTGTCTTCTCCTTGCTGAGGTCAGGCACCGAGAAGATAACTTTCCAAGGAAAACTTGAGGAAGTTTGATTTGCCAGATTTGGAGGGGCCCTGGTCACCCCCACAGCCCTGTGCCTAAAGCACTCAGGGCATGGCATGAAGGACGGATATCTCTCCATGCCTTTAGATGATTTCTGCAAAAAAGGAAACCTCTCTGCGAAACCCTGCCTTGCTGTGAATTTTTAAGCTGGCATGGGAAGGCGGCAGGCTATGGTTGTTGCTCCACAGCTGAAGGCATCATCTTCTCACCTCCTCTGGCCAGCAGAGCCTTAGCATAGTCGGGATCAGTGACAACCAGTAATGCTGAGAAACTCCCGAACCAGAGAGGGTGAGCGTAGAGGTACTTCTGTGCCCAGGTCTCCACCTTGTCCAGCACCTCTTCCTCCTTAAGAAACTGTAGTTGTGGGGAAGTAAAAAGAGAAAGAATACTTAGATTCAGAGGAAAAAATAAATGTCTTAAAAAGCTCAAGGTCTTTCTGTATCACAAAAACAGGTGATGGCAAACAAGGTGTCGTCCCTCTGGGTTTGCAAAGCATCAGAAGTAGAGATGCTTGTTACTTTTAAACCTCATATAAAATAATTCTTCCTTATCAATTGACCCTAACCATGGAGAACATTCTTAGGGACAGTGGTGGTGCCTACCAGTGCACGTACGTTATCTGCTCTTTTTCCATGGCCACTCCAAAGAAGACTCAGATTTGCCCCCGACAGCATCTGCATTTTGTGGCATGCAAATATGTTCTGACTTGCACATGGCTGAGCAATTAGCACCCTGCAGTCGTGAGAAAATACAGCAGCGCTTTTACAGCAGCCAACAGCATCGCTGCTGTGTCTGCCCTGGTGCAATGATGCCTCCTGACCGGGAAACCTGGGCCACAGCTTCCTCCAGCCATTTAGGTGGAAAAGGCCAGTGTCCAGGTAAAATTCAACAGAATGAGTCCAAAGTCACCAATGGAGTGTACAGAGGAGGGTACGCTGGTTAATAACATTAGATTAAGATTTCATTGATTTCCAGGACTTGAATTTAATAGGTGACGAAGAGCTGGTGCTCCCAGAAAGGTTCATCTCCAGTCCTTGGAAGCTGCATGCTGAGGAGTAACGTGAGCACCAGCATTCGTATCGGCAGCACTGGCAGGTTCACTCTTCAAAAGCGATCGCCATTCTATTGCTTTTATAGCCAGTGTTGTTGTATATTAAACAGGCAATAGCCAAAGAACAAGTGGAAAGATTGGTGGAAAGATCCAAGGTCACAGGCAGAGAAAAAAAATCACAGAGACAAAACCGTGAATTCTCTTTTCTTTGAACAGAAACTACTCTGCCACAATAGGCAGGGAGAAGGATTTTGGTGAGCCAGGGCTGACAGCTGCTGCTGCTTTGACTTGAAGCCTGAAGTTTAATTACACCTGCATACCGGTGCAGAAATCAGCCACAAAGTCACTCTATTGACTGAGTCAAGTGAATATTTGCTTAATTGCTTTGGTGCTGAGTTATCTCAGCTCAGCTTTTAGTTTGGCTAGTGCTTCTCAACCCGGTAGATGGCTTGTACTCATTTATCACCCACGTCAGGCTTGTCTCGGAGAGGATGCTCAGGAGCACGGGGCGTCTGCCAGGGGACTGCGCAGACAGCGTGGGGGCACATCCAGGCTCCGTGCTCCAAGGCTGAGCCCCTTTCCTTGTGAGCCGAGGGGGTCCCCGCAGCATGTCCTGTGTGTCTCTCACATTCGAGAGTGACGAACTACATCCAGTTGTCATTTATGATAGAAAGTTATTGTTCAACTTCTCTTGCTCAAGTTCAAGATTTTGGACTTACTAAAGAGAACCATCAGTTTCTCTGGTTGCAGGGATCAAGTTTTGGGGTAAAAGGAGGCAGCCCTCCCCAGCGCCCACCCCTTAGGCAATGCCAGCAGAAGCGGGGCTTGGCACGGTGCCTTTAGCTGAGTGACATGCGAACACATCGAAGTCCCTTCGATATGTCTGCTTGTGCTTTCTCCCATCATGAAATCACAGAAAGCATAAATGAAAGTAATTGGGAGATGCTGAGCAAGCCTTGCTGGCAGAAGTCCTAACGCTAGAAGCCTTTGCATCCAACATTGTTTTTGCAGCGCTGGCCTCTGTTTGTGCTATCAAGAACCATCCCTGTGCTGGCAGAGGGTGGGATGGGTTTATCTGAGAGGAGAGGTTACCCGCAAGATGAGTAACCTCTAGCTGCTGTGCCGAGCACTCCCGGGGCAGAGGGTGTAAAGTCCTGTGGGCTGCAGAGGAAAAGGAACGGAAAGCTCCTGCTTCTTAACCAGGGCTCCAGCTACCAGGCTCTGCATGAAACACCATCACTTCTACTTCTTCCTCCCTTGGGGGCTTGAAAAGAAAAGTATAAGCCCCTCTTGGGTCTAAGGAAGAAAGGTAATGGCCTGAGCTTACACTGAAATGCAAGTTTTGAAATGGATCCAACACTAAAAGCATCTGCGAAGAGGCGCTTAAAGGCACTTTTAATAACTATGCACCAATAGCAAATGAAACAGAAAACACAGGAGCTGAAATCTGAGCACGAAGCTGTGCCATGCTCAGCCAGAACCAGGCTGGCTCCCCTCCACCAGCCACCCACGCAGGGCAGATGCAGGCAAAGGGCTGCCGAGGGACCGACAGCCCCCCTGCGCCCGTGAGGCAGCGACCCTGCTCTCCTCTGCTTCCCACCACCCGTGGCCATGGGAAGTCGGTTTGGCCAGCTCAGGGCTAGCACTCTGGGTTTTAACTAAGTTGTGCTGCTGCAGTGAGACTGAACAGCTCTACACAACCTCTCCTGATATTTTAATGTAATTTCTACTGAGTGATTTGGATAAGCAGAGACTAATACCCAAGAATGCTTTAAAACAAAAAGTGATGTATTTCCAGGAGACCTGCCCAAAGCATGACAAACATATTTGAGATACTAAACTGACCTGAATCAAAACTGGCAATTAATCACTTCAAATCAACAGCATAGGAAATGTCAGTGCTCTCCCTGAATACAGCTCTCAGGTCCTCCTCCGAGGTGCGTGTAAACTTTGTACTCAGCATGTGCTCAGAGCATTGCCAGTTTCCTCACTGGCTCAATGAACTGTTGGGCTCTGGGGAATTCAGCAGCATTTAATCAGCAAATGGTTAAATTTGCAAAACAGGAATTCTTCAGAAAATACTGTCCGAGGTAAAAGTTGAGCTGTGAACTACCTAGCCATGATGGGAGTGAGTGATTGGTGCAAATTATTAAATCTCATTCCAGGATACGTAGTCACAACTGACAAACAGGCAAACATACTTTATTTAATTGCAGTTTTAAAGTCTAACTGGCAGTGCAACAAAGCTCTGAACTGGCCCATCTTCATGTTTACTTTGCCAGAAGACTGCCTGTCCCGTCCAGTGCAGCAAAACTGGGGCTGCCACGGCACAAAGACGAGCCCTAGGAGGTCCCCTCCAGATTCCCCAGCTATTTTTCAGGGTGCCAGTTATTTAATGTGCCACAGATTTGGCCGGGGCAGGGCATCAGCAGAGCCCAGGAGAGGTCAGGGCGATTTGAAGCAGCCTTTAGCATGTATGGAAAAGCCTTTCGCACCAGGCAGCTCAGTTACTCCTCAGGAAGCTGCCGATGAGTTGTGGAAATCTGTTTGCCAAGGCAGCCACGCTGATCTGTGTGGGCAAGCGCACATCTTGGGGAATAGCCATCCACGCCACGAGTGCCCAGAACAAGGCTTGCTTATGTACGTGGGTTTAGTTAGTCATGGCTTTAATGCAACCTTAAAAAGATCCGTGGGCCCTGTGCCGGATGCTATACCTGGGATGCGTTTTGTGGCTTAAACATGACTCAAAATGATCAATGCCCTATCTGGCTCACCTGGCCGTGAAGCGGATGCAAGCTGGCAAGGGAGAGAAGGTGCCTCCGGGTGCTGGGAGCAGCATGCATCTCCTCAGCGTTGCAGGGACAGCTGCAGCGGCCATGCCCTGACTTTTACAGGAGCAGAGAGGTGACAGCGGAGCCTGACCCGGGACAGAGCAGCACGGCTCTGCTGCCTCCAGCACCAATGCCGGGTTACACCCCGGGACGACCTTGCCCACGCCACGTTATATTACCGCTTTCTTTACTTGCGAGCCAGCTACCACCTCTTTCCACCGTGCATTTTGCAGCAGCCTGCGTGTGCTGTTCTCTAGGCATCACAAGCAGAGAAAGCAGTTCGCGTGGCTGAGAAAAAGCATGCCCATCTTTCCCTTACCCCGGGGGCTAGCAGAAGCAATTCTCCTGGACCATGGGTACGAGTCCCACCAGCATCATTCCCGCCCCCCCCCCGTGGGGAAACCGCTCCCCGCACTCCCTCCTTCCCCCCCCCGGCAGTGCAGACCGGGCTCTCGCCCTACCTCGTGGACGTGGCCGAAGAGCCAGTGGGTCGGGTGGCCGGGGAAGTCGGCCAGCGCCCTGAGCAGCTCCCGCCGCCGGTGGTACAGCTGGATGGCCTTCAGCAGCACGCAGGTCAGGCAAAAGACGGCAGCCAAGTGCAGCACCCGGGAGACATCCACGCCCAGCCACGGGAGCTTCATCGCCCCCGGAGAAGGCAGCCACCGGCCGCCTGGCCGCTGCCGGCTGGCTCAGGGGGACGCCGGTGTCACCGCCCGGGCGCCCCGGCCGGCACCGGCCGCATCCAGCCAACGCAGGGCGGAGAGGCGGGTTGAGAGTCCGAGGGGCTGTCAAATCACGACAGCGCTTGTTGGGAGGGAGGCATCCCGCGAGGCCTCGGCAAACGCACGGCTTGCCCCCGCAAAATGGGCTCGAAAGCCGTTGCCCGCCCTTCTTCCCCGTTGCCGGCACCGGCTGGCACCTCGCCGGAGACCGCGGGTGCCAGCAGGGACGTGGACGGAGGAGGGAGGACAAGAGCCGTCAGCCTGCGCCGGAGCTGCGGCCTGCGGAGGGAGGGCAGCGTGCCGGGCATCGCCGGCGGAGCGGGAGCTGGCCGGCTGCTGCCCCGCGTTCCCCTGCCTGTACCCACGCACCCCGTGGGCTGCGGCGAACTGCCCCGGCACAGCCCGGGGTGTGTTCACATCCCTCCGCCCCAACCCCGGCTGCTGGCCTGGGCACTGCCACCGGGGGAAAACGGCAAAGGCCGAGCGGGATCGGGGCTTTTAGGGAAGGGGAAAAAAAAAAAAAAAAGAGAGCGTGGCTGAGCGAGGGTGTGTTAACAACCATCCCACCGGGCGTGGGAAGCCGGCATTTGGGAATATCGCTCCTTTACATGCAGTTCTTTAGGCTTTTAGTGTGCACAAGCCTGAAGGAGAAAATAGGCATGCCCTGGGCTTCCTCCCCCCGAGGTCTTCACCACATATTCCTGCCTCCCAAGGTTTCGCCTTCATCTCCGTTCATTCCCATCCCGGCTGACAGCTCCCCACCTCCTTCCCTCCCTGCTGCCGGCACCCCGAGCTAGCTATCATTTTAAGCCGCATCGTAAAAACGCCCGGGACAACATCTCCTCCACAGAGAGCGCGGTGAATCCTGCACCGGGCCGGTTTTGCGCTGCTGCGTAAAGCCGAGAGGCCGGGTAACGTGGCAGCTTTGGCACCGCTTTGCGGCAGGCAGAGGGCAGGCAGCTGCCAGGCAACGCCGCTTCCCTGCCACCATTATCTCTGGGAGCGAGGGCCCCCGCCGAGCCTGGCGGGCGAGGGAACGGAAGGTAACCGCGGCGGGAGGCACCAGCCGGGCCGGGCCCCTCCGCTCGGCCGCTTCTAGCCGCCTCCTTCACCGCTCATCCCACCCGCCGGGGGCGGGACTCGAACCCACGGGCCCTTCGCGCGTGTCCCGGCCCCCGAGGCGGGAGCGCCTGGGCCTTTAAGCCCCGAGCGGGGCGGTCCCGCGCCGCCCAATGAGAACGCGGCTTGCTGGCAGGTGGAAGGGGCGGGACGCGGCGGGGCCGGGAGCAGCCATGGCGCGGGCGGGGCGGGCGGCAGTAGCGGGGCCGGGCGTGTCGCCGCGGGGCCGGCGGGGGAGCAGCGGCCGCGGCCCCGCGGAGCGCCTGTAGCCGCGGCCGGACCGCAGGCTGGCGAGCCGGGGCGCGCTGGCGGCGGCCGCCGCGGCGGCGGCGGAGGAGGAGGGAGGCGGGAGCCAGCCGCCGGCCGCGCCGCCGCTGCCGCCCCACAAGAGGATGAAGAAGCGGAAGGAGCTGAACGCCCTCATCGGCCTGGCCGCCGACGGCCGCAGGAAGAAGCCCGCCAAGAAGGGCTCAGGCCACCGGCTGCTGCGCACCGAGCCGCCCGCCTCCGACTCCGAGTCCAGCTCCGAGGAGGACGAGTTCGCGGGGGCGCGGGGCCGCTGCGGCAAGTGAGTTCCCGGGGCTGCCGCTGAGACCCCGGCCCAGTCCTGTCCCCTTGGGGCTCTGTCCCCGGCTCCGGGCCCCGGCCCGGCCGCGGCGGGAGTCCCTCGCCTCAGCGCCCGTCTCCGGGGCGGAGCGGGAGGCGGCTGCGTTGCCTTCAGCGGGTCAGCTTCGCGGTTGTGGGGCGCTGGGGATTGCCAGGAAAGACCTGGAGCTGCACTGAGTGTGCCTGGCCCAACAGGTCGCCTGGCTGGCGGTAGATCTGAACCATCCTCTGGCTTTTTTCGTCTTGTTTTTTCTGTTTTATGTTCACCGCAGCTGAAGTCCTTAGAGCAGCTCGGGGTCAGTTGCTTGAAATGTTGAGCACGGCTATCCGTGTGTGTTCAGCATGGCACAATCCTGTGTCTGTGAGCTGATGCAGTGCTGGTTTTCTTGTGGACATGATGTGCTTTTGCCAATAAATAAACTTTTCAGTTGAGTAACAGTGTTATTAATGGGTCTCTAAGAATAACTAAAAGTAGGCACGTTGCAGAGAAGCTTAGACTTTCTCAGTTTAGGATAATCTAGAAGTATTTGTCATAACATTATGGTAATACCTTTCTTGAAGCCTGCTTTCCAAGCTATCAAGCAGATGTTCCTAACATAAGTTTATGTAAGCAGAGCAGGGAATTTTAGTAAGGGAAACCTGACAGCTGCTCTTAAATATGCTAGATGTGCCTCCTGAGGATAAACTGAACAGAGAGTAATAGCCCTGATTTCACTGTATAGCCTTATTTATTCTTGGAAAAGCTCTTCATTAGCTCTTGTCAGCCAAAACATGTGCTGTTCTGGTACCGTCCCTTACTTTGATACAACAGCATTTAAAATAAAACTTTTCTACATACTGTTGAATATTCACAATCTGTTATTTTTGTTTTATCCAGGGGAGACTATCTACGATGCTGCAAGTTCTGTTACCCATTATGTGCGTTTGTCATTCTTGCCGCTTGTGTGGTAGCATGCGTTGGCTTAGTCTGGATGCAGGTGGCTCTCAAGGAGGATCTGGATGCAATAAAGGAGAAGTTTCGAACTAGTAAGTATAAATGTAACTACACTATTTCACATTTGCTTTGGGCAGTATGAAGAGCTTTAGTTGCCTACCTGCTTATTCAAAGTCTGAAAGTACTGAGTAGACAAACTGCCCCTGAACAGAGGAGTCCTCTGAGCCAAAAATACGTGGAGGCTGGGCAAATCTAAGGCAAATGTTACATATTTTTGCCTGCTCTATATAATCTGAGGAGCAGGGACACTGGACTAGGTGGGCCTGTAGTTGCTTGTACATACATTTCTAAAATTCCTGACTTTGGTCTTGGGAGTGCTCTCTTCCAAAGGAAGCCCCTATTTAAAAAGCAAAAGTTCTGATCAGCCCCGTAAAAGCAGTCTAGGGGATTTTTATGCATCCCTTAAAAAAAAAAAAAAAAATTAATGGAAAACAACGTTCTTGTCTTGAGCTCTTTTAAAAGCCTCAAATACTTGCTATGGTGTTACTGCAATTTGAATGTTGCTTCGGTATTATGTTTTTTCTTCATACCCTCTGAATGTTAATCTTGCTTGCATTGAGTCATTCTTGTTCAACTTTTATGTCGTGTTGCATATGGTGTGGTGTTACATCATTTTTAGTACTTTGAAGTATGGAGTTAATATGAAGCATTTTGCTTGTAGGTCTTGGGTTTTCCCTGTCCACGTAAGATTTCAATATGATAACTTCTGTAGTGCTGAGGTATAACAAATGGTGAGATTTGCACGTAATGTATGCTCTTGGTTCTCTATACCTCACCTCTGGACACAAGATATGTTTTGGTGCCTTATTTTAGTATTGTTTAAAATCCTGTATATTGAAAAAGGCAAGGATAAGCTGAGGAGCTGTGTGAGTGGAGCAGAAGAGAGTGAAGCTTCAGCATTCAGATAGTCTCTAGCTGCTTCAGGAAAGCTTGGTAGTTACGTTTTGCCTGAGGAGCACCACTCTTGACTGTGAGTTTTGTCCCATAGCTTTGGTCTTCATCTTAGAATTTTTGTGCCCAGGACGTGAAGATGACTTTAAAAATAAGGCTGGTGAAATCAGTTCAAAAATTAGGAGGCTGCTAGGGCTGGAGGTAAGCAGAGGGCTTGATTTGCTTGTGGTAAAAGAGGTATTGAGGAAATGTGTGTAGAAATTCTTTGCTGTTGGTGTTTAGGGCTTCCTGTTCAGATGTGTAACTCTGCTGTGAGGTGGGGAGTTGTCTGCCAAGGTGGAGCCTGCTGGCTGGCTGGGAGTGAGAGAAAGCGTTGCTGATAGATGTGCTTTTATATTAACTGATACTGAACTCTGAAAATTAGCTGTAACTGGCGTCCACCAGTTATGGAGGATACCTTCAGTTACAGGCGCTGCTTTGTGGCTGTCAGCGTACCGAACAGCTCTGCAGCAGCTGTTTCTGTGTTCTGGGTAAGCTGACTGCTGCTCTTCATGGACTGGTCTGCTTTAAGTATGTACTGGCAGTAAAAGTTTTGCACGATGACAACATTTGTTGGCTTTGGTGTAGTTAAGTTTCATCATTCCTGTTCTACATAGACCTCTTTGTTAAAGCAGTTGTTCTCTCTGAGCTCGCTGTCTGGCAATTGCAGATGTGCTTGTTTTCTCCTTAATAGCTCTGATAGAAAAGCTGCGCATTTGATAGAAAAGCTGGGCATTTAATACTTCGTCTAGTGATAAAATACTCTCAGATTTCCTTGCCACTGTAATAGCACGCCTAGAAGCTGGATGGGAGTCTCATAATGAGGCATAGCATTAAAAACAACAACAAAAAAGCAGATAGCAAGAGTAACCTGGTTCCAAAAGGTAACGTTGTGCTTTGGTGAGATGTGTGGGTGGATGGAGAAACAAAGGCATGGGATCTGTCTGTCCTACAGCGAGTTTGGAAAAAGAACCTTCCTCCTTTGAATCTTCATCCAGATTTTTTGCCTGTAAGAGCACATTCCCATGGCGGTATTTGTTAATGCTCTGCCATCCTTTGAACAAACTGAGTATGATATGAGTGCTTTTTAAAAATAAGACATCTTTGCATCTAGTGTGTTTGGGATAGGGGGAAGTCATTGTGGTGTTTCCCTTCAGTTGTTAGTAATGATGCTAAGAATGCATATAGTTCTTAACCTTCCTAGCACTGCAAAAAACTCTTAAGTGGAGTCTCACTGTACACAGTGAGAGTGGCAAAACAAAATAATTTGTCTACAAGAGCCTCTGAAACACCAGATTCAGTGTGAACTGCTTGTGTCAAATGCACAATTAGCTCTCAGTCTGTTTTGGCTCAAATACACCTTTCAAGGTCTTACTTAACCGAAAGCGTTATTTGGATCTTGAGTGATCAACGCAGATTACTCTCTACCTAGAAATGATTTTTAGGACTTGCTTCAAGAAAAGTGAAGTGGGTTTTTGAAGATGCTTGGCTTTCCAGTTGTGTGTATTTGGGCACCCACTCCACAGGCATGAAGCACTCCTGAAGGCTTCCCCTTTTGACTGGGTGGGTCACACATGGAAGTTTGTTCTGGGAGCTGCCAGCTATGTACCACATAGGTCCCACTGCTCTTGGCAGTCTGGTCTGAACGATCGGGGTTTGTTGTGGAGCATTCCAGTGCTGCGTTACAGGGCGGAGGTGCAGGTTTTGGAGAGCTCTTGTCGTCTCCATCTCAAAACCTTTGTTTATTTGTTTCCCAGACCTAGGGATTTAGGATTGCCTAATAGCGCTTGCAACTAAACAGCTTAGTCACTGCGGACCTGGAAGAGCTGCATTTCTGAGGCTCACTTGAATTGGTTTGAGCTGCATGTTTCCCCCTTCCTGTAGTATTAATTGCCTTTATTTCCAAGGACCTTGTTTATTGATTTGTTTACCAACAGACGTTAGTGTGTAAGCTTAAACATTTTTTTTCAGTTGTCTTTCTGTCACACGGAACAACTGTAATCACGTTAATCTCTTTGGATTTCAGAACAACTGTAATCACGTTAATCTCTTTGGAATTCACTTCATCGTCAGCAGCCCCTTTGCAGGCTTGAAAAGGGCGCTGAGGTTCATTTCACGTGCCTCCTTTGCCCTGGTACTATTGGCAGTTCTTATTCACAGTCCCATTACTATTTCATGTTCCTCTGTGAAAGTAATACAAAATAACTGCACTAAATAAAGACCTGCTGAGGCTTGCCAGAATGACAGTACTATTGCAAAGCGTTAAATTTAGTACGGTCTCTCTGGGTTCTCTCTGCAGACATTAGTACTCTTAAAACAAAAAACAGCTATCATTCTGAACAAACACTTAATTCTGAATTGGCAATAAACCCATATATAGAAACTGTTATTGCCTTCTTTCATTGCTGTAGATGTTGCTGCTTGTAATTTGTTTTCTGCCTTTCAACGTTGTTTACCTGGACTTTTGGGGGGTTTTAAAACAAATTTAATTATTTTTTCTTTTTTTTTTTTTAGTGGAATCTAATCAAAAGACATCATTCCAAGAAATTCCTAAACTGAATGAAGATTTGGTGCAGAAGCAAAAGCAGCTGGAACAAATTGAGACTGGAGAACTGGGGCTAAATAAGATTTGGATAAATATCACAGAGATCAATAAACAGGTGAGAGGGAGCAGTGCTTGGTTTTGAAAAATAATAAAATATTTCATTCAGATTTATTTTTACAGAAGTTAATTTCAAGTGCAGTGCTGAGCTTTTATCTAAGGACTTCTGTGACCATATGCTAAACTTTAAAATAAAAGTTAAAATGGAGTATAAGCCTCATTATTAAACAAGCGAAAAAAGTTTGAGCATCCAGTTGGGCTGGAGACTGATTCCAAAGAGGAGAAATTACACAACTGGTGGAAAGACTTCAGGCAGACCTTAAAAGAACCTGAGAACTGTGCAGCTCTTAATTTTCCTGCCAAATAATTGTGATGTTTATGATGAGAGATTTGACATTTCAAATCTCTGAGAGTGTCTGCAAGCATTTCATAAGCGTGGAAAAGAGTTACCTGAATCAGTGCAAGTTCATGTTGCTACAAATGAAGTACTAGTGTCTCGTGAATATAAAATCTGCTAATACACACTCGGAATCTGAGCCGGTGTAAATCTTAGCTTTGTTTACGCAGCTAGAACTAAGCCACTTAACAGAAAGCTGTTTCCTCAGCTGCTGTATTAACTCATGCTTCAAACAAAGCATCCAGCAAGGCTCTGATTGAAATCCTTGCGTCGGAGGGTAAAAGTTCAGATCTGCTCAGTTAGTGGTATCAAGAGGGGTGTGTGGGGAACCCTCCCCGGCACTGGTGCTTTGGGTTTGATTTTTAAGAGTACTGAGGTGCCTGCTCAGATTGGTTTTTCTTCAGTCCCATGCAGTGGTTAAGTGCTTAATGGGGCACATAAATATATTTGAGGATTTGACTTGCTTTCTTTGGCATCCGACAGTATGCATTATCCACAGATATTTAGGTGCTTCATTGGACTTTTAAAATGCTATCATCTGCACCTGGATGTTAAAGATACTTGCACATGGTTCTTGCAGGCCCTCAAGTTACTTCAGGGTCTGGTTACAGTCTGAGCCAGCTCTTCTGGGAATCAAAATTTAGTTACTGTTTTTTTTTCTATGAATTGTTGGGATGTGCTGCTGGGAATTACTTCAGCCAATATTCACAGCTGTGGAACCAGAGACTCTGCATGCCAGCTGATCAGCGTTGGCCTAATGCAAAACTAGGATCTTGCCCATTTCCTCAGCTTGTGAAACAACTTTTTTTTTTAACCAGAAGAAAGTGGATTTTATCCGCTCTACTTTTGTGTTGTCAAATGTGAGAAGAAATTATTTTTCTTCGTTTTGACTACTGATGGCTACAAATTGATCTTAAAGTGATAGTGTTGGCAATTAATGACTAGCATGTAGTTGTAATGAATAAGTAATCTTGAAGACCCATTGAATAACTTGCTGCCTGGGTCAAACAGTTGACAGAAATTGAGCTAACCCGCTGTACCTAGATTGTCACTGTTCCAGTTCTGTAGCAGAAGGCTTGGGTGATACGTGCAACTTCTTTGCCCGTCACTCAGCTAGAGAAGTTGCATGGCTTCACTGGGTTTTGCCAGGCAGGTTTGATTGCTAAATACAGAAGTGGATGACTGTTTCCTCCACGTAAGGGCTTCTTGCCCAATTTTTTAAATCTTTCTTGGGCAACAGCCTCTCTCTAAGGGGATGAATGTAAAATGGGCAGAGGGTACCTTATTGAAAAGAAGGGGCTTCTATGGCTTTCATTCAGTTTAAAAAAAAAAAAAAGTCTTGCTTCTGTTGCAAGAGGCAGAATATTTTTAACATAGCCTAGGCAGGACTTCTAACCTAGAGACAGGGATGTTTTGTGTGTGTACATATATAATTTTGTCTTGCCTTATGTTTTAATGTTACAAATTAAGTCATTAGTATTGGGGAAGGTCAGAATCAGGATTATGTTGACTAATTCTAAATATTCCTCTCTATTTTTAGATATCACTATTGACCTCAACAATAAATCATCTCAAAAACAACGTAAAGTCTGCTTCTGATCTGATTTCTCTTCCTGTCACAGTAGAGAAACTTCAGAAGGCAAGTACTGTAAATGTGGCTATTGCTAAATGCATTCTGTGCTGCTAAGCTGCGGCTGGGCTCTTGGGGACAGCAGTGACAACAGGAGTTACCTGAATTGCATGTGAGGAATATTTGCTTCTCTTGTTTTTAAATTGGACTTCATATACTTGATACATATGGTCCTACGATAACGTATGGCAGGTAAAAAATTTGAAGGCCGCCTTTGTCCCTTTCTGGAGATGCATTTGTTTGTATTATGTTGTCACTTCTTTACTTTGGAGCTGATCTTTCTGGTTGCTTTCCTTCAGGTTGCTAATCTTAATATCATTTAAGACACTTGCAAAAAGTCTGTCTGCAGTTTTACAACTCCGCTTGCAAATAAGTGGTTTGTTTGGCTTTTTTAATTGGAAGAGAACATGGATTGCTTTCTGGAAAACTTCCTCATCTTGAGCAGTATATAGTTCTACATCTGGCTCTGCATTTACAGTCTTGAGGCGGGTAGGGTTCTAACTTGGGAGTGGTGGGCCTGGAACGTTAGCGTGGGAGTTTTATTGGTGTTCAGTACATGCACAACAAAACATGAATTGTACTGGGATGGTTTTCTGACAATCCCTTGAAAGGTGGGCCCTACTGGGTGACACAAGCTTACTTCTAAAGTGATTTCTATTAATACAGTGTCTTACTGTGTGCCTTAGCTGAGCATTCTTTACCAAAGAACTGTCCTGTTCATTTTGGTAAAAAGAATGGCTTGTTGAAACTTCCCTGACTCTTCCATCGCAATTCTGTTTATTTAGCAATAAACATTTATATTGGGCTAACACCTAGTGTCAGTCCAGTCTTTGTGGCTTTTATGAGTTTCCACTTCTCATTTCCTATCCCTACAAAATTATATGAACTATTATATACAACTGGTTAAATCCAGTTGGCAGCTGGTCACAAGTGGTGTTCCCCAGGGCTCAGTACTGGGGCCAGTTCTGTTTAATATCTTTGTCAACGATCTGGATGGGGGGGGGATCAAGTGCACCTCAGTAAGTTTACAGATGACACCAAGTTGGGCGGGAGTGTTGATCTGCTTGAGGGTAGGGAGGCTCTGCAGAGGGATCTGGACAGGCTGGATCGATGGGCCAAGGCCAATTGTATGAGGTTCAACAAGGCTCAGTGCTGGGTCCTGCACTTGGGTCACAACAACCCCATGTAACGCTGCAGGCTTGGGGAAGAGTGGCTGGAAAGCTGCCTGGTGGAAAAGCACCTGGGGGTTTTGGTTGACAGCTGGCTGAAGATGAGCCAGCAGTGTGCCCAGGTGGCCACGAAGGCCAATAGCATCCTGGCTTATATCAGAAATAGTGTGGCCAGCAGGACTAGGGAAGAGATCGTCTCCCTGTACTTGGCACTGGTGAGGCCGCACCTCGAATACTGTATTCAGTTTTGGGCCCTTCACTACAAGACAGACATTTAGGTGCTGGAGCATGTCCAAAGAAGAGCAACGAAGGTGGTGAAGGGTCTAGAGAGCAAGTCCTATGAGGAGCGGCTGAGGGAACCGGCGTTGTTTAGCCTGGAGAAAAGGAGGCTCAGGGAGAGACCTTATTGCTCTCTACAACTACCTGAAAGCAGGTTGTAGTGAGGTGGGTGTCAGTCTCTTCTCCCAAGAAACAAGCGATAGGACAAGAGGAAATGGCCTCAAGTTATGCCAGGGGAGGTTTAGATTGGATATTAGGAAAAATTTCTTCTACCAAAAGGGTTGTCAAGAATTGGAACAGGCTGCCCAGGGAAGTGGTGGAGTCACCATCCCTGGAGGTATTTAAAAGACGTGTGGATGTGGCGCTTAGGGACATAGTTTAGTGGTGGACTTGGCAGTGTTAGGTTAATGGTTGGACTCGATCTTAAAGGTTCTTTGCAACCTCAGTGATTCTATGGTTCTATGAAAAGGCTGCTATTCTTAGAATAGGATTTTGGTTTTCTTAAGCCTTTTTGCCCTGTAGGTACTGTTCCTGAAAACGGGGAGCTGCCTGCTGGTGTTAGAGTCCTGAAGGATTACTGAGGGAGTTCTTCTTGGACAGCGGCTTTTGTTCAGACTGATGAAAGGTGCTAACGGTGTCCTGAAGTCCTCCAGGGCAGAGAGATTGCTTACTGAACCTGTGTTCAGACTGGGAAAATGAAGAGCTGGAGGAAGATTTGTGTGGATAGCATTTGAATATAGTCTTGGTAGCTAGAGGGTCACTTCAATGCCTTAGAGCTTATGAGCATAACAGGGTCATAGGAAAAGGGCATTTTTAGATGGGTTCTGTTTGTTTTAATGATTGAAGAAAGTGTTAAAATGGAATGAGAAGCATAGGGGTATGCTCTGTCCCATTACTGTAACTTCCACTAGTGTTTGTGGATGTCCTAGCTGACAATCAGACTCTGATAGGTGCTATGCTGTCAGCTGCTAAAACACCAGTGCAGCTTTACGGAGTAGTTCCTTTCTAAAGTTAGAGCTGGGGGTAGGGGGAGCTCACACAGGTGAAGGCAAGGGAAGGATGAGAAGGGAGTAGTCAGAAGCAAAGGTGGCTGTCAGAGCACACTGACTGTACCTGCAGAATTCACAGGGGCTTTCATGATGCTTCAGAGCTATTCTTTTCCTTTTAAAAAAGGCAATACTTGCTTGAAAATCTAATCTGCAACCTTTGGCAGACTAGTTTTGCAGTGTATGATGTATCTGATGGGTAGCCCCGAAGGACAATTAAGGCAGGATAAATTGGTGATGTCAGCATCCTTGTATTCAATACAAATACTCCATGTAGAGAGGAGGTAGGATGTCTTCATATCAGGGTGTTTTTTCTAATTAATGCCAGAACATTTGTATTGTTTTGGGAGTGGGAGTAGCAAACCTGTAATTTTGGTTATCTAGCTTAAGCTCTCATGGTGTAGCATGTGTCTGTTTATTGGCCTGGAGATGGCGATGGGTATAATTTGCAGTTTTGTCTGCAAAGAAAGTTCTGAATACTTCAAATTCACGTGTATGTTTTTGTGGCAGTCTGCCTGCAGTTTCACTAACAAAACATTGTGTTTAGCAGATTGAAACTTTGGGACAGTGCAGTTTGAGGAAGGCTGAGATTTTTGTCATCTTCTTTATTCCAGACTGTAGCGAACATAGGTAGCATGCTTACCAGTGTTTCTCATGATGTTGAAAATATACAGACAGCTATTGAAGAATACAAGAAATCCATAGAAATACTCCAGAATGATGTGGTAAGAAAATGTACTGATTTAACGCTGCATTTTAAGTTACCTGCCTAATATGAAGCAAGTTTAAGAACTGTGTGGAGTTCTGCCTTATGGCTTCGAAATACTTCCGAAGTTTCAGTAGGTGCTGGTTGATACATTAATAAGCTAATCTTCTAATCCCTGTGTGGCATCTCCTATATGGTATCAAGTACGTATTTCTCTGGAGCCAGAATTGTTGTTCCCTACTACACTTCTTATCCTGCAGATTTTTGCTTCCTACTACACAGATGTGGTGCCTTGGGAATCTCTGCTTCTGTGTGATGCAGGGTGCTGCTTATGGTAACTGTCTGCCCTATCTTAGGATTGGGGATGGTGGAAGTGTTGAGATAGAGTTTGGTGGTTGAATTAAGGATGCATATAAGGATGAAATTACTGACCATCTTTACCAGAAACTACTCACTGTGTTTATACTGACCTTTCACTTGAGGTTAACAAACTGAGCCAATAATTAAAGTTTTTCAGCTAAACTGCAATACAGTGTTAATAAGAATACTTGCAGATAAAATCTAAATCAGACACATTATAAAACTTGATTCAGCCAGTGGGTGCTCCAAAAACATTGCAGATATGGCAGTATGTATGGTAGCAGTGAAATGTGTATCATAATACCTCATTAAGGGAGAAGAGCTAATTAGGAGGGTTTAATTAAAATAAATTTGGACCTTATGTGTTTGAAGGAGAAAACTCTCTATTAGCCTAGTTAAAAGACTGCATGCACAACAGACATGAGTGTCTATAATTGTAGCAAAACGTCCTTAGCTACAGCCTGCCAGTTATTAAAAGCTTAGTATTTTTTTACAGGCATTTGGTAACATAATTTTCTACTTCTTTCCTTAGAAGGAATTAAAACAGATACCTTCACTTCCCTCCACTATTGTGCCAAGGACTGAGAGAAATCAAACAGAAAATTGCAAAAAGGTATTTTTCTCCCTTGCATAAGGAATATCGGTACAAGTATCACCGATACGTAACTTTTTTGTGTGTTTTGCAGTACTGTAGCGTACAAAAAAGTATGGTTTTTATCAAGACAATACAGATAGCATCCTTCAAAACAAAGTATAAGATAATTTTGCTGTAGTTTGTTCCTGTCTATGTGCAAACAGGGAAGTACCCTAGTCTGAGAGTATTTTTTGTGCTCTAACTGGGTGAGGAGTAAAAAGACTGAAATGAATATCCAACAAATGATAGGTGTACTTTGCTTGTGTAAATGTAAGTGAGTTAAAGGCTTTTTATGGAATGGATTTTATGGCAGGTACTTGCCAATCTGAGCAAATCTGGGAGTGGCATGTTTTGAGTCACTCTCAACGTAATGAGGTGTGGAAAGCAGGGTTTCAGCAACAACAACAACAAAAAAAGGATAATGTGTGGGTGTTTAGCTGAATGGGATGGAACGGAATGACTGCATTTGTTTACATTTAATACAGTCTATCTTCCTCAAAAATAAATCTTGTGTAAATATGCCTAGTACATGCTTTTTTGGGAAAAATAGTTGGCGTGGTTACTAAGCTTGCCCTGGAAAATTAGATGAATAGGCTTTCTGTGTTTACTGGCACAGCTGAAGCGATTACATTAGCAACAAAGAGGTTAGTCCTGAGGAAGAATCTCAGTTTCAAACTTTGAAAGCTGGAATAACTTTCTGGAAGCTTCCAGCTGGATGTTTTCAGCAGTGTCGGTGGAGAGCCAGTCTGAAGTCTGCCCAGTTAAACTGGGTCAGTCACCATGTTGTTGATAGCAGGAGCGCTGCATAGGTTGAGTAAACTGACATGTGCTGGTTTTATATTTCAGGAAAGCCAGTCACTGCATGCAGCTTTGGAAGAGCTAAATAATACTGTAGTGGCGTACCAAAAGTTGAATGACATCAAGCTTCTAAATGTGAATTCAGCCATTGGTAACCTTAGCCGGAGGGTTATGCTGTTAGAAAACTCTCCTCTTGCTGTGAATAATCTGGACAAAAGAGAGAACTTGTCTACCAGTGTGGTAAGTATTTGATGACTAAGGGTGTCTACTCAGGCTAGTAGTTTCAATACTTTCTATAAACTACAGATACAGCTTTTCAAACCTAAATGAAGAAAATGTCAGAGTGAAACTTGAGACACTTAGGATTTCATTTTAAAAGGCTGGAATTTGTTCCATATTTCTGAACAGATAACCAACGTTAAGAGTATCTCTGAAGTAGTCATTTCTTCCCTACAGAATCTGCAGAAAAATGTCCAAAGCACTGTGACATTTAAGACTTGGGTGACTGCTTAATGGGACAGGATTCACAAACCTCTTTATGTTTTAGGAAGGCACTCTGGCATGGGTCTCAAGACCACTGAGGAGCTAGGTCAGCCTCTGGATTGTTCAGCAGCGCTTAAATGCTAAAAAAAAAAAAAACCACCAAAAAAACCGCCCTAAATATGTTCATAAATCCTTTCAGTGCTTTCTGTATGCCATACTGGGGCCAGTCTCCGAGAACGTGTTCTGTATGTTTAGCAATAAGGAACGTGCCGATGTTGCTGTGGTAAATTACATAACCCACTGTCTTCACGTTTATTCTAGCATGTATTTGTCCTGTTTTTTTCCTGCTTCATGTCTGTCAAATTTGAAGGAAAGAAACTATTGTAGAAAATAATAAGCACATGAATAAACTCAGCTCTCCTCCATTTTTCCTGTAGGGGAATGATGCAACTACCTCTCTAAAAGTGGAAAATGAAGATCAACTAGATAACGAAACTCATTCAAATAAAGAACTGAAGGTAAAGTAAGGAAACGCAAATTACACTGGATTAGTAGAGCATGTCATTGTCTTTATAATCATGTTTTAAATGAGATTTAATTGAGGAAAGATCTGCAAGCAGGCTAATCTGATCAAGTTTCTTTTAAAAGTCCGGAGTAGAAGGACAGCTTATCCACCCCATTTTGGGGACAGGAAGTCAATTAGGATGGAAGAAAATTTGTAATAGTTTAAAGTCTTGCCATTCTGACTACATATGGGATAACAGGGTAGAGCTGCTGTAATATCTTTCCGTGGAGCTGAAGGAATCTTGGGAGGTTCAGACCATGGTCCGGTGGAACAGAGGACTCTAGCAGCCAGCTCATTTGAGTACCCATTGCCATGCTCTCAGCAAAGCTAGCCCAACTATTGTGGGTTCACACCGCAAATGGGGTTACAGCATTTGTCCAGGTTTAAAAACTTTCTTGGATTGACTTAGAGAAACTTTGCACTAGTGGAGTCTAGGAATTGATGGGAGCCGCCTCTCAGTAACGATCTGATGACTGGCTGTGAGGGAGCTTAACAGACTGAATGGCCAAATTGTGGGCTGGGGATAAGAGGCAGTGCTGCTGAGGTTAGTTTCCATCCTCTGGAAAGAAGGCAGGTGAGTGAACTGGCTACACTGTCAGTTCTAGGCTTGGATTGATGTGAACTCAGCCTGTCATCTAGAACCTACTCGTCAAAAGAGCAAAGGAGCTCCAGATTAAAAAAATGTGGTCTTACGTTTACAGAGATGTAGTGCCTCCTGCACTAAGGTAGTCAGTACTGCAGACAAACATTTGAAAGACTTATGCAATTCAATTAATGTATAAGTGTTCGCTCCAAGTATGTTTGACTGTTTAATATCACAATTTTTCAGAATCTTGCTCATTTATATAAGAAATATGGAAATTAAATGTCAGATTCTTTTTAAATTGGTGACTGCAAAATAGTTGCCTACTTTTCAGATTGAGGTACTGATTCTATTGTTTTCTTATAGACCATGTGAATTTATTCCTTACATCTTTCCATAGATTGATTTTTTTTTTAATTATTATTTTTAAATCTTGTTTATCATTTTAAACTTGATCAACCTGGAGACCTCCAAGTCACTCTAAAGTACTTACACATTTTAAATTACTTCTTTTCCTGATCTTCTCCATCTACTGAAGGGGTGCTTTTTAAGAAGTTTTTTTTTTCTACATATGCAGGAAACAGGAACTAGAGATTCTCAGGTATCAAAACTAAGAGAGAAGCTTCAGCTGATCAGCGCTCTCACAGGCAAGCCAGAAAATGACAGACCCATTGAGACATCAAAGAATGGTAAGAATGTTGTATAATAGAAATCCATAGACCTGAAGGTTCCCTGTGTAATTCAAAGAATAACTAATGAAGGTGGATAATTTAGACCATTCCTTAAGATTTTGGTGAAGATTATTTCAGTTAAAGTGGTAGGAAACTGATGGCTCTAAAACAGAAAACTGTATATGACTACAAAAGTTTGAACATGACTTCCCATGTGTGTAACAGGATTCACATGCATCAATAGCTTGTATTTGAAGGCATACAGGGATTAACCTGTAGAAATTTATACCCAGTAACATCTATTTTTGCTTTTTCAAAATCTAAGTGTAACATAGAGGAAAGGTCTGCGTCTCTGCTGACTTGTCTCAGTTCTGCACTTTTGCTGTATATATTCAGGTAGTGCTGAAGATAAGATTTGGAATAGTTCATTACAATAGAACTGTGCTTGTTGTTAATTTGCTGAACAGCAACTTCGAAGTTTAGACCTTGTGGTCGAGGAAGACAGATACCTGCATTGACAAGGTGGAAAAAACCCAGGTGGGCAGGTGTAATTTGCCTAATAAAGTTTGTTCAGCACTTTCAGACTGGGAAGTAGAAAACAATTCCAAGTCATTCTTTGTATGGGGTTTACAAATACACATCTCCTAGTACAGCATGAAAGATTAAAGCTGTATAACTGTCCAAAAAAAAAAGTTACCTTCCTTCTGTTCTTCCGGTTATTGGTAAAAGGGGACAACACTGCTGTATTCTGAAATGATTTTGCAGCATTCTTATCCCATACAGCATCTGTGATGGGGAAAAAAAAAATAGTTCTATTGGATTTTTTTTTTGTTTCTGCTAACTGTAATTCTGTGGAATTAGTAAGACTAATAGAAATTGTTTTGTAACAGTTGAAAGTAGTCCGAGTACTACAGCAAAGCCCACAGACCTTTCAAGGCTGGCTTCAAGGTCAGCTGATGACAACACAGAGAGTAACAGACAGCTGAGACATCTGTCCTTACCAGGAATTTCCAGCATCGAAGGTATGTCCTTTCTAGGCTGACCTTTTCTTTTTCTGAATATTTCATGTAAATGTTTAGGAGACGATAAGTATAACTGGAATTACGGTAGTGTGTCTGGGCGTTCTGGGAGAAGTGAGGTCAATTTTAAAAGCTTGAGAACTACAGACTTTAAAAAAAAAAAAAGTAATTAAAAAAACCAACCCTAAAAGGAAGGAATAGCATGTAAAAAAAAAAAAAAAAACCAAACAAACTGGGATTTAAACAGGAATGTGCAAGATAAGTGAATTACAGTTGTTTTGAGTGTCAACATGTTATACCAAGTGCCCCAGAGACTGGGAGAGAAGTCAAGGGCAGAATTAGGGTGCTGAAGGAAAATGAAGTAGGTGTGAGTGTGTATGTTTTGGCGTTTTTTTCTTTTCTTTTTTTTTTTTAAGAGACCAGGCAGTGTTCTCTTAAAATGAATGGTTTCTGGATCTTGCTGTTCAGTCTCTTCAG
Source organism: Gymnogyps californianus (assembly GCF_018139145.2). Lineage (NCBI taxonomy): Eukaryota > Metazoa > Chordata > Aves > Accipitriformes > Cathartidae > Gymnogyps > Gymnogyps californianus. The sequence goes on along the minus strand of NC_059478.1, from coordinate 26,613,157 downwards.
CTACTGAAAGGGCAATGCTTTGCATCAGGAAATGAATAGACCCTTTTCCCTTTATATCATCTGTGCTGTTGGTATAGCAACAGTCATTCAGAGCTTGCTTTTGTGGAGGATAACTGCATCTGTATGCAGTTAGTGGTTGTAGAATGGGCTATTAGTTGTGGCCAGAAACAGGGATTACTTTTTTCAGATTTAATGTAATTTAATCCAGAAATGTTCGTGCTTTTTTCTCCTAAACTGTTACTGACAGCTTGCAACAATGCAGAAGGCAAACTACATACTTGGGGATGCTTTATTTAATTACTAGGTAGTAAGACATAGTGCAGTAAAATTGGAAGAGCAGCTTATAGGATATTCCTGTGTACTTAAAGGAGCTACTTTTCAATCCTTGTTCTCTTTGCAGATCTTCAGAATTTGTTTGAAAAAGCAACTGAAGATGCTGATGGAAAACTGTCGTATGAAGATCTTCAAAAGCTGCTTGGCTCTACAGCCCAAGAGTCACAGAGTTTTAAGAAATTTGACACAGATGGAGATGAGAAATACTCATTACAAGAACTGAGATTAGCATTAGGTGTATAGGATATATATTTAGAAATGTGATATTGATGGATGCTACTGTAGCTAAAGGAAACTACGGGACATGAAAAACTACATCTGCACTTTCCCAGTGTTTTACTGATCTTTGGAGCTAAATTACTGTACGCATTGCCACCTCTTTTCGTTTGCATTTATTGAAAAGAAATTTACAAATTTATATGTCGATAGGACATAATATTGGGATTGTGTTAAAATCCAGAAAATTCCTAAACTTGGAAACGTTTTCCTCTCATTCTTTCCTTTTCAAGGGAGTTCTTGTTTTTAATTTAAAATGTGTACATACTAAAATAAAACTATGGTTTTTATATTTCACTGAGATTTGCCTTAAATTAGAGAGCTGCACTTTATGTAGAGCAGAGGGATATCTGTCTTGTAAAGATGGGCTTCTTCTGCTTGTAAATATTTGAGATAGAGTAAATTATGCATATTTAAGGGGAAGTTTGTGTCAGGGGCTGTGTTGGTAGTAAGCTGTTTATAATGAGAGACTGAGCCTAAAAGGGGTGGTTAAGAGCTTCAGCTAAATTTCTAATTTTGACTAAGTATATCCATGAATGAGTTTGGACTCAGTCAGAGGAAAGCAGGAGTGGTAAATCATGGCCATCTATAGCAGGATTTATTTTTAGAGGGAAGAGTTGAAAGTGTTTTTATATCATGAGCCTACAGGAGCAATTACCTACCAACTGCTTGGGTTTTCACTTCAGCGTTCTTTTAGCTTTGCTGTATTGCGTCCAGATTGCATTTTGTGAGAAGAGCCTGTCTGTTTTTTAAAAAAAAAAATGTATTGAATAACTTTAGCAGATGCTTAAGAGGTAAAAGTCTACAATGCAGCCTGCTGAGAAGCACCTGAATAGTTCATGCCTTGGGTACAGTCAGCGGTGTGCTGATGGTCTCGCTGACTGGTCACTGGAGATCTTTTGAACAGGGTTGCTGATGCTGCTGCTTTCTTCCGTCCACTGTTGTTTGGGTCACTCTGAAGTGTCCCGAGTAAAGTTCCTGGTCACTGGAAGCGTGAGTGGGTGGGGAAGGCCCAGAGTAGACTTGTGGGCTGTTTCCTGACTAATGTGAACATGATCACTTCTTGGTACCTTTACCTTTTGTGTTCTTGCTGACAGAAGGATGTAAAAAGCAGGATAGGAGTGTGCAATCGCATTGGCATTCTCTACTGACACGTGTTTTGTAAGTGAGGTTTCCTTACTGGAGAGGAACTTAAGGGTTTGTTTATACTAGTGGATCGAAACACAGAGCATGTTTATAACCTTCTGAAACATAAGAGATGACTCTTGCAGAAGGGATTCTCTTGCAGTCTAGATCAGGGCCAAGTCGGATGATTTTGCTCACAAATATCACTGATCTTATTGGGAGTTTTTTGCATGATTAGTGAATTGAAGTTGCCCACCTTGCTGAAACATCAGTTTATGTGGAAGTCGGTTCATAATTGACTTTTATATAACTTTAGACTGGATGTTTTATGAATAATTGTATTCTGGAAGTATGAATCGGTGAAGGAATGTACAAAATGGAACCCTGTTACTCATTGCCTAGGCTTCTTTCACTGTTGCTCTTCTATCCTGTTTGGGTAGTGCAGACATGACCCAATACTGAAATGCTTTTGATGTGACATTTGAAAATGCAGTAGTAAAGACAAAACAAAACCAACCAACCTGGCTTTTGAGAGGACAAGAAGCCAACACTTGCTTCTTGCCGCTTCCCATGCCCTTTTATACACTGCTGTATAATTCCTTAACCAAATAAAAAAAACCTAGCAATAAAATGTAACCATTCTGGTATTTTATTTGTACATACTGTATCATAGCCATATGCCAGAGTTTGCAAAATATTTTTGGAAGTTTGATTTGTATGGAATTTAACTTACCTTAAAATTTAAGGGATTATAGTATTGCCATGTGAATCTATTAGTGTTTTGTTTTGTTACAGTCTGCTTTACTTTTAGAAGGCTCTTCAACAGCAATAGTGAAACTGTCAGCTAGAGACAGCGCGTGCTGCTCCAGCCGCCCATGTCCTCTGCCTGTGGCCAAGGAGCTGAGCTGGCCAGTAATTGGCACTGGGGCACAGCTGTCCAGTGCTGCTGCTTAACTTGCATGTCAAGAGCATAGTCGATCGCTAATTGCTGTAGTCACTGCCGTTGTAGGATGGACTTGTGCTATCAATTTAACAAAATCTGATCATCCCTGAGTACAGTGGTCGTTCTTGTTTGGCCTAGGGTAGCCGGTAGCGGTGTGCTGCAGGCTGGGAGCATGGGTCCCCAGCCAGCCATTGCGATCCCTGCAAGTTTTCTGCTATGCCGCTGGTCTCCATCCTGCGTGCTTTCCAGAGCCCTGATGCTGGGTGCTGGCAGGCTTCCTCCCCCGTGTTTTATTCATGCTGTAGATGGTAAAGGGCATAAAAGCCAGGGGTGTATCTGGACAATACGCTTGTCCGGATCTGCTCTCTGCTGTAGCTCACACCTACAGACCGTGGGTTTCCAGAGGGGCGGTTGGAAGCCGGGCTGAGGAGGCTGCATGCTGCTTTGGGTGGCGAGTCCTAGAGAGAAAAGTAATGTCTGAAATCAAAAGAAATGAAACGGTGAGAGTGACTAGTCTGGGCTGTAGCGGGAATGGAGCGATGTGCTGCCGAGACTTGCTGTTATGCTGTGATTCTTGGGTTCATTTTCAGGCTGTATTTGTGGGGTTTTTTTGGGCGACTCCTGTGTAGGGACCACTGTGTATCTTTCAGTTCAGTTACTGACCTTTACAGGGCGCAAAGCCGCACCGTGCTGGGCGTGCATCGTGCTCCTCTGCTCGCTTTGAGCTACGGCACTCCACGCTTTTTATCATGTAACGCGACTTTCAATTTCTCTAAATAAAAGTTCATTTCCAGCGTGCGTCTCCGGCCGTTTCATTCCGGGGGCGGAACGGCGGGCGGGGCGGCGCGGCGGGCGGAGCGCTGCGGCGGAGGGACCGCGACGGACCGGGCGCCATGGCGGGGCCGCTGCTGCAGGCCTGGGGGCTGGGGGCGGCCCTGCGGAGCCGCGCCGCTCTCCGCCCGCTGGGGCTGCTGGCCCCGCCGTGCCGGGAGGTGGCGGGGCCGGGGTCGGGAGAGGCGGCGCTGGAGGAGAACCCCTTCTACGGGAAGTACCGACACAAGATCCAGGAGCTGCGGAGGTGCGGGGGGCGCGGGCCCTGAGGGGAATGGCTGGGGCCGGGCCTTGAGGGGAAGGAAGAGGGCAGCACGGTGGCCGGGGAGGAGGTGGGGCTGCTTTTTGGGAAGAGGGGGTGCTGAGGGAGATGGGGTTTTTTGGGAGGAGGGAGGTCATTTTTAGCTTTGCGCCCTTACGAGAAAATTAATTAGTTCACGCCAAATGCTGCCTTGAAATTCACATGTAGTTGGCACCAAGTCAATGAGGGAGTCGTCTCCCAACATGATCAGCTTGATAACAGATAGCGTTACTAATAAGAAATTAAAATTTTAAGTTAAGAACGTGAATCAGTACCACAGTAAACATTTTAAAAGGCCAAATGATGTTAATCACCCAGTACTGTTAATAGTCCCTTTTCTGATTCAGATCCAGTCCAGATGTGTTTGAATCCCGCATGGAAAAAAGAAATGAAGTAAAAAAGCAGCCTGTGGGATATTCCAATCAAGGAGAATTTATCAGATGCATGGAGGAAAAGGCAAGGCCAATTTTCTTTGTAATTGACATATATTAAAGCTATAATATCATTTATATAGGATCAGCATAATGCTACAAACATACAGTGTTCCTGTTAGTAAGTGTCGTGGTTTAACCCCAGTCAGCAACTCAGCACCACGCAGCCGCTTCCCCCTCCCCCTCCCAGTGGGGTGAGGAGGAGGAAAGAGGGGAAAAAAAAAGTAAAACTCGTGGGTTGAGATAAGAACAGTTTAATAACTAAAGTAAAATATAATACTAACAATAGTAATAATGAAATATAATAATAATAGTAATGAAAAGGAATGCAACAAAAGAGGGGGGGGGGGGAAGAAAAAAACCAGTGATGCACAATGCAATTGCTCACCACCCGCTGACCGATGCTCAGTTAGTTCCCGAACCGCGATCCGCGCCTCCTGGCCAGCTCCCCCCTGTTTATATACTGGGCATGACGTTCCATGGTATGGAATACCTCTTTGGCTAGTTCAGGTCAGCTGCCCCGGCTCTGCTCCCTCCCAGCTCCTTGCCCACCTGCTTGCTGGCAGAGCATGAGAAACTGAAAAGTCCTTGGCTTAAGATAAGCGCTACTTAGCAACAGCTAAAACATCAGCGTGTTATCAACATCATTCTCACACTAAATCCAAAACACAGCACTGTACCAGCTACTAAAAAGAAAGTTAACTCTGTCCCAGCCGAAACCAGGACAGTAAGGAGGCCCAGAATGTCACTCTCTGGTGGCTAAAAGTATTGTTCTGTATTCCAGTGTATTATTTTGCCATTTTTTAGATTGTAAATTCTGTGCTTGAGACCTTGTTTAAGTGTTTAATTAGTTCCAGATTAGTTTGGCCAGATCAAGTGACATGATCTTGCATTTATCATTTTTTAGTGAATGCAAGAAAACTGTTCAATAATATTGGATCCAAAATGCATAATAGTTTGCTTTTAACTAAATGTTTCTGGCCTTGAAATTCGTAATTCACATTAAGTTGCTCATCTTACTTCTCCTAATCAATCATTTATTTTATTAAAAATGTACTGCAGCTATCTTCAAGTATCTTAAACTTGAGCTCCTACTCAGGAGATTTTTGTCAGCATCCATGTAATGCATGGCAGGGAAGGCAAATAAATGGTATTAAAGCCTCAGCTATAAAAACTAAAGAAGAATGTTTTCTTCTAGGCAGAAGGCTTGGGCACAAAGACATCAAAGGGAGGATTCACAAAGGATAAGGTAACGGAAGCAAACCTAAGTGTTAGGAGAGGACGTGCTGGCAAATCAAGGATGTAGATTAACTTGTATTGCTACCATCAGCGCTTCAGCCAAGAGCTTCTTGACATAAAACTAATGTTCCTCATGCTGCACTTAAGTATAAGATTTTAATTTACTATTGGGATCATGTTCAATCTTAAAACTCACGGCACTCTGGGTTTTTATTATCCTGTCCTTTCACTCTGATACCCTGGAAGTTCTTATTAGTTAGGGGATCTGTACTGAATGCTCGCAGTAATAAATGGAAAGGGTTAAGCTGCCTTTTACAGTATGTAAATATGTTTCCAAAGATCAGCCAGCAGAGGGACAAGAGAATGGTTTTATTCTCTTTCACATTCTTGTATTTTGGCAAATTTTCTGTGTAAATCTGCCAATAGAGCATGTGTCTGAGATGTCTGAAGGTGAAAGGCTGCAGCTCCTCTTGCAGCTTCAGTAGACATCTGCACAACTGGAGCAAAGTGTGTTCTGTGTCCTGACAGAATCTCTTCTATTCTGCCTCAGTGTGTGAATCCACTTCTCAGTGTGTTACTGCTTATGATTTACTAATTTCTTTGGCAATTAAGAGGACTAAGACACACTGTAAATTGAGTTCAAGTTCCTCTAGCTTGATTTTGTTCTCTGTAATTGCATCCATTCATTCTGGATTCCCACTTGAATCAGAGAACTGTCATCATGCCAAATTCCTTATGCTTTCTCTTGCAGACACTTGATTCAATTCTTAATGTTGAGATGGTGAAAGAAAAATCAGCGGAGGAGATAAAAGAGGTGAGGGACTTAAATGGAATAAAGTTTGCTCCACAGCGGTGCTTAATAGTGATCTACATGTGAGGATGGAAATTTTACTTAGACTGAAAAATAAAACATGGCTATGGATATATATTTATAAAAAGCACATTCACATGCATATCAATAGTAGAAGATAAAGTTTTCTCCATATAAGTAAGTTCACCTAGGATGTACCCACTTGATAAATAATACGTCTGGACTTGATCACTCAAAAACTGTCTCTACTGTAATTCTTATTGTTGCCATTTAATGTGTAGCAGTTGAATTGGCATTAGTGAGCTCCTGTCGGGTTTGAAGCCAGGTAAAGGGAAATCCTAGCAGTAGCTCATATGGGTTATGCTACATCTGTTCTGCAGGAATAAAAACAAAGCTTTTGCCACCTTGTACCTTTGTTTGCATTATCTGTCATTCAGGAGCCTGTGTACTCATACTAAAGTTGGTTAGGGTGAGGAGGAGGTGGGTGGGTCTGTTTGTTTCCTTGAAGAACAGTGTGAATCAGGTTATTCTCCCTAGTATCTGGTTGGCTTTGCACTGTATTCCCTTTTACCTAGTTATAAGTCACATCTGTTGCACATTTCTGATGTAGCTTGAGTTGGATCTGATTTTTTTTTTCCTTATCAGACTGTATGCCAAGAAACTGTGTAGGCACAATCATTTAAGGGGAGCAGCACATATGAAGGAGCCTTCTGGCACGACGTAGAGAGCAGAAACCTAGCTGCTTTCCTGATAGCTCGAGAACATTATAGAAGTGGTTATGTGCTCTGCAGGGGATGGTGTGCGACCAGTTATAGCAGGGAGTGGATTTGATAACTCATGAGTTTCCTTTTAGTTCCTCTGTTTCTGTTTCATTGATTAAACATTTTACTGACAGTTCTCATTAGTTATGTAGGACTGGGGAAGAGCAACTGGAAAAGACCTGAACTCTGGGCTTTTACCTGTACTTGTCCATTTATTAAGGACTTTGAGCTTTTATGTAGGTATTGCCATCCTGCTGTGGTGAAGAAAAAGACTGTGAACACGGAGGAGCATCATGCAAAGTCTTGTCTTCTGTTGAAAATGTTTTGGATATGTTCTTTATTAAAAAAAAAAAAAACAAAACAAAAACTCAAACCCTGAAGAAATCATTAGTATGATTATGGGGAAAAATGTAAGAAGTGCTTCTGATGGCTAGTAAATCTTGAGCCACCTCTGAGCCCACTGCTTATTTCTGTTATCTAGTTGAAATCTGTCGTTTGGTACAAGTACTCTGGAACCTTAGGAGAAGTGTATTGCATTAGTAGGGAAGTCAGGCTTGATTGAAAAATGACTTCTCAAAGTGCTTACAAAGGTTAGTTGACAAATGGAATTCGTTTTAAAGCACTTAATATTACTGCTAAATGCTTGATTTTAACTGTATCTCATCTCCTTTGTTTCCTACAGATTTGGAATCAGTATTTTTCTGCAAAAGATACGGTTTATGCTGTTATTCCTGTAAGTAGTTCCCCTGTAGTTATACACTTGAAAGGCCAGTGTGCAAAGCTTTCCTTTCTAACTGTGATTCTGTTGCTTTTAAAAGCAGTCATTGAAAGGAAATGAGGTTTCAAGAATGAAATTTCTTTCCGGATTGAGTGATCTTATTGCCCCAAATAAAGGCTTTTGTTTCCAAAAATGTGTATCCCTTTTTTTCTCGCTTACGTCAGTCTCAATAAAGCTAGTACCTTTTTCTGCACACCTGGCTTGAATTTCCAGGCATTTTTTATTATAAGTATCCAATACTCTTTGCAGGGCCCTAGTATCTATTAAGGTAGCATTTGTATTTTCACATCATTTTTTCCTCAGAGTTGCTCATTTCTTTCCACTCTTCCCTGCAGCACGGACAGCTAACTCAAGTTTAATACGGCAGTACTAGAGCACTTGGCTAATAACTTGCACGTGGCTAACCACTTATGACTTACTTTCATACATTTAAAATTATTGGCAGCACTGTCTTTCATTGAGATTGCATGGTGCTTCCTGTGATAAGATCATATTTCTTATTCCTGATAACTTTACCAGATGTTAATTGTTGTTAATCTGCATTAGGCTGACAGAGTTTTTTTTGCTTTTGGGGTTTCTGTTTATTCTTTGCTTCAGAGTCTTTATGTGATCGTGATCTCTTAAATCTGTCTTTTCACAGCTGGGCACGAACTGTGTGTTCCTTGAGTTCTTGAAACGTCATTTAGATCTGGGGTCTGATTTGCGATTGTACTTGGCCCTTTGAGCGGCAACTGAAGTCGGTGGGAGGCTGTATTCTAAACGTATGAAGTGCTGTATGCTCTGAAAATGGCAACGTGGGATTTGAAGTCAGGCAGCTTCGTGTTTCAGTTTTCCCAACATGTGGATGTTGTGAAAATAGTTTGAATTACATATTTACTGTAGCAGAGAGCCAAAGCCAGGGACTCCAGTTAAAATGGTGTAGGTCTTTCATTAGTGGGGTTGGCACTGTTCTTTGGTGCACTGTTTTAGAGGAGCTTTGGAAGCTTTTAAGGCTTTAATGCAAACCAGATCCTAGGCACATTAGGAAGTAGTTCATGGTGTCATCGGGGGGTGAAAAAAACCTATGTCTTTTGCCAGAAGCTTTTTGCTGGCTTGAAGAAGGGCCTCGCATAATTCTTGAGTGCTCAAAAGCACACACGGAGGAATTTCGTGTTGATGAATGGCATATGTTTTCTTTCCTGAACATTTCAAAGTAGGTATTAACGTATGGTGCTGGGAAGAGAAGAGCAGGCAAAAGATTTGGGGGAACACAGAGAACACGCGAATGAGATTGCCAGGTTTCATCAGGGGTGACCAAATATGTTTGTGGTTTTAATATAAACCTAAGCAATAAGTATGTTGTTTGAGTAAATATCTAGGCTGCATTTTAATACTGAAGAACAGCTGGCTATGATGTTAAATCCACAGTTTGGGGCCAGGGATATGTTGTCTTGCTCAACTGTTGACACCACGTGATGCAGTGGAGCTATTACTGAAGGAGGACGTAATGTAAGCCTGCAGCATGGGCCCCCACCTCCAAGGAATAAAGCTTTGGATCCAAGGAGTTTGCTGCTGCATCTTAGAGACAAGCATTGTTAAAACAGGATACCGATGACATTTAGGTAACTAAGAACTAAATACAGTTTTCCACGCGCTCATTGTTAGCTGTTCCCACAGTGAGACCTTGTGTAGATGGAAGTTGTACCCTGTAAAGGTTAATGAGATGATTCTGAGTAACTGCGCATCCGTGTTTGTATTATGAAAATTGAATTTCTCTTTCTCCTTCCCCAAAGGCAGAGAAGTTTGATTTAATATGGAAGAGAGCCCAGAAATGTCCGTCGGTACGTATGGCAGGGACTCGCAATGTGTGGATGTATAGCTGTAATGCATTTCTCCTCTCTAAATCCTAATTCATAAACTTTTGACCCTCCTGTATTCAGACTTATTGTATCAGCTCGATTAGTAAAATTCAGGTGTTCGAATACTTGTCTTAGTGTTCAGATAAAAGCAGTGGCTATTCATATGTATTAAACAGTTTGATCTAGCTGTCAGATATCTAGATAGATGTAGAGTTCAGAAACGAGAGCACAGGATCTCCCAGGGAATGGATTTAGCTACACGCCTCCGGTTTCCATTAATTGATGTCTTGTGGTTAAGTCTCTTCCATGCAGTGTTGTGAAGAGCCAAGCTTTTTAGGCCAGCTTCATTGATGTTTCTGCATATCTTTCCTTAATGCTTAAAGCATCCTTGCTTTAACCTGGAGCTAACATGTTGTTAGCTATAGCTACGTGTCACCATGACATTACGTTGCATGTACATGGAGAAAGTTCTCTTGTCTTAACGGTTGGTGTGAGTTGCTCCTTTTTTTTTTTTTTTTTTTAATATTTCTTTACTGGCAGTGAAGATAGGCAGGAGTATCTGAAAGGGAAAAAGACAAGAAATCAATATCTTGGAGTTCGGTCCACCGAAAGAGTTGAACCTTGTCTATTAGTCTGCTCTTCCTCATCATAAATGTGCATAGCCATGCTTTCTTCACCACGCTGGTGATCTGTGATAGGTAAACGTTGGTAAGCTAATATGAGCTATTTGCATGGAAGCCATACTGGGCAGGCACTATGCTGTGTCAATAATGCATCTCTTTCTCTAAGGGAGTGTGAGTTGTCAAAAAAGACTATATGGCATGCGCTGCAAAATTTAGTAGTGTAAGTTCTGTTGCAGAGCATTGTAATTCAACAGCTGCGATGGGAAGGAAGGGGGGAATTGAGTGTAGTCGAACTCCTTGTTACAGACACAGAGTAAGTACTCTGTGGGTTGTGTCTTAGGAGTATGCCAGCATGGCAAAGCATAAAATACTGAGAATGCATAATATGGTTATTTCAGAAATGAGTGGATTCCCAGGATTTGGGTTCACTGTTTCTCATGTGGGTTGGCGGATATCTTGTAAGCTTCAATTAGAAGATTTCTGTGTGAATGAGCATGTTGCTTTGAAGAAGTTAAACTACAAAAGAGCAGAACAGCTAACAAGCTAAAGGATATCTTTCTGCAGTTTCGTACCACATGCTGCTGGATTAGTATTGTTTTCTGTTGAAAGTAATGTGTTTTTACAGTAATTTGTGCGCTGAAGCATGGACTTGTGCAAATTTCACTGTGCTGAGACAGAAATGAAATGCTTCATTCCTTTATGAAAACAAAGTAGCTAGACTTTGCTGGGTTGAGAGGAGTGCTTTTGTAGATCTGAATGGGAGACTTTACTGGATTGATGGATTGGTCCTGTATATTTCACTTGCCAAGGGCAAGATCAAATATGTCTGGCTTCCCGACCTACTTCGAGCTTGGGAAGTTATTTATAGCTTTAAGTGCATTTCTGTACAGTGCATTGGCATTTAGTCAGGTATCCTGCATGTTTTTCTGCTCCTATGTTGTCCTTTCCCTTGGTGTGGGAAAATGAGCAAGCCCCTAGCCTATGGAGCCGAATAGATTGTAAATCTCAAGAGAGAGAATGCTTGCTGCATGTTCTGGAACAGTTGGTTCTGAATGCTCCTTATCTTATATTTAACCATTTCTGCTGTTAATTTTCTGGAAGTGAATAAAAAGGTCAGAGTCTGAATGTTCTCCGCTGTCTTTTCCTTTCCTTTGTCTGTCTCTCATAATACTGATAAAAATATGTGCCAACATATTTGCTAATGAAATAATACTGATAAGGTAATGCTGGTTTATTGTCTGCTTTGGAGTCTGGTTCCTGCTGTCCTGTCACTCCTGGTGGGGCAAAGAAACCCTTTTTTCTATTGTGGTTCTCTCGCTAAAGCATTTATGCTGGAGGCCGGTATGACACGGGCATTATTTTGTTCTGTGAAAGGGAGAATTGGGTTTTTTTATCATTTCTTTGCAGTTTCTGTATGCTTTGCCAAGAAAAGAAGGCTATGAGTTCTTTGTGGGGCAGTGGTCAGGAACAGAATTGCACTTCACTTCTCTAATAAACATTCAGGTGAGTGGTTGAAATAAAAAGTCCAAAAATGGCTTAGGATCCAGAAATATATAATACCAGCATATTACAATATATAATATTTGCTAAATAGTTTAATGAACGGGTTGTCTAGCT